>NC_080090.1:72960096-75360096 GCF_950005125.1 Chionomys nivalis | reverse complement strand
ATCATTTATGCTAAACATGGAAGAAGATTTCTAGTTCAGGAGATGATTGCTGCAAAGGATGTATTGCTTTACTCCATATGAGCTTAAAACTCACAATGATATCACTGCTTGATTATAATGTCTAAATATGCATAATCATTCTGTGTGCCCCATCTAGCTTTTGCATTTGGCAAAATGAGTTTTATATTAACAGTATAATTGATCTCTGCCACAATCCAGGAAACTAGTACAGATTTAAATTAACTATCTTGGCAGACAGGGGAGAATAGTTACAAAATCTTTTACTTTGGAATGAAATATTAAAAATTATTTCACTGCCATAGTCCTTATTCTTTGTATGCAGGAACCAATGAGAAGTGTATTTAAGTTATAAAGTCTATGTTTTTGGACTGTGCTCTGGACCTTTTATAAGAACTATTTAAATGAAGACATCATTTAATTATCCATCTGCCTGTTTGTGTGTCTGCCTATCTGTAGATCTGAAGACAAACATAAGTTCACAGCCAGCTAATAGGTATGTTATGTTATAAAGTGTTCTTGTTTCCTTTCTGTTACTGTGACAAAATATCCTGATATAAAACAACTACAGTATGAAACAGCTTACCTTACCTCAAACTTCCAGGTTATAGTTCATCATTATGGGAAGTTACAGTAGCAGAAGCCAGATACAATTGATCCTATCATACGCATAGTCAATAGCAGTGAGAAATGAGTGCACACATGCTCACTTGTTTGCACTTAGCTTGAATTCTCTACAATTCTGTAGTTCCAAATGCCTGGACTAAGGAATGGTGCCATTCATAGTGGGCTGGGTCTTCCTACAACAGCTCATTTAATTAAGAAATCTCACACAAACTTGTCTACAATCCTACCAGACGTAGAAAATCCAAAATGGAGTCTCGTTTTTCAGGAGATCCTATATATTGTCAATTTGACAATTAAATCTAGCTATCACAGATATTTCCTGTGTTCAATAGCTGCATGGATATAATCTACATGGGAAGTAGAAAAAGACAAGTTCTCCTGAATAAATTGGGAGCATGGGGACCATGGGAGAGGGTTGAAGTGGGGGGCAGGGAAAAGGAAGGGAACAGAGAAAAATGTATAGCTCAATAAAATCAGTTTTAAAAAAAAAGAAAAGAAAAAAAAGAGAATCCCTCTGGAGATAAACAGTATAGTGTACATATTAGGCTATAGCATATCATCCCTCTGACGATTAGATGGCTAGTGTTAAGTTTGAAAAAGAGTGTTTTACCATGACTACCATCACCTGCTTTGATTACAGGAAGTACTTAAATTCTATTGACCATCTCATCAAAGATCTCTTTACTGTCCTTCAATCAAGAATCTGTGAATTTCCTTAGCTTTAATAATCCAGGAACACCCCATTTCTCTACTACAGTTCAGACACCACTGAAAAGTTTAAGCATGTTTCCGCCTTAGCCCTTCAGTCACACTAAGAAGGACAGATGTTCATTTAATATATGGTGAAACCATCATCAATTAGTCACATCTCTACAGAGAAGTGAAACGAAGTCAAGAACAACTTTCAAATTACAAACACAATTATGTTCTTATATTTTAGATGGTAAATAGCATTGTTTGTTGCTATTCTGAGAGCGGGAAAATTATTCCTACTGTACATTCTTACATTGTTAAGAGTCTATCGATCTTCTGAAAGATAATGCTTCAATCTCCAAAGAATGAATTTCTGATTGGTAAATTACAACCTCTATTTCTGGAGAAAACTTCTACTCATAGTAATTTACTATAACATTTATATTTCTTAAAATCTGTGGAATTTTCCACTTGAAGATGTCTCATTACTCTGTTGATCCTACTATCGTGTATTTAAATTAGAATGTTATCAACTCTACTTCTAGTTGTTGGTTGTTTAAACCTGTATTTCTAGAAACAAATATACAGCTCAAAAATTTGACTCATCTAAGGTTAACATTGGAAAAGTAAAATACAACTAAAAGATAAAAATATAGAGAACAATATTTTCTACCCTTGAGAACATAAAACTTTCTTGATTGTTTTACAGAGGCAGTGGTTTTTATTGTAATCCTAGGTTCTCCAAATATTACATTTTTGCCTCTACAAATGAGAAAAAAGACAAGTGACTTTTTTTTTGATATAGGATGCTTACTTAAAAACTTAAAAGCAACTATAGGTATTTTGGGAGAGCATTAGGGAATAGTGAAATTTGCTTGATCTTGTAGGGTAGTTTATGGTTAAAGTGAACAGGAATTAGAATCTTAAGTTTATGTAACATCGTAGACACCAGGTGGCTAATTACTGGTCCTATTGCATAAAAGATAAATAGCTAACCTTTTTATATGTGATTAAGACAGAAAGATGTTAAAATTTTAGAGAAAAAGATTGAAGAAGATACTAGAAGATGGATTGGAAGAATTAATCTTATCAATGTGACCATCCTCTCGTCACTAGTTTACAAATTCAATGGAACCCCTGTTTAAATCCCCATGACATTCTTCACAAAATAGTAAAAAAAAATCTTACAGTTCATATGAAGCCCCAAAAGAATCTAGATAGTCAAAGCAATTCTGAGCTGAAAAGAAGAATGCCATACGTATTACTATATCTGATTTTGAGCCTTATTATAAGATTGTAGTAATAAAAGCAGCATGATACTTGCACAAAAACATGTGAATCAATGAAACAAAATAAAAGATCCAAACATGAGTATATTCAACTACAGCCATCTGATATTTGACAAAGTTACCAAAATTACACACTGGAGAAAAGATGACATCTTAAACAATGGCTCTGGATGTTCCCATGTGGAATACTGAACTTAGACTTGTATCTAATACTTTTCATGAGAATCATCTTATGATAGATCAAAGGCCTCAATGTAAAACCGGAAACACTGAAACTTCTAGAGCCTACATGATAAATGTGTAAGAAGGACTTAAAATACTCCATTACTCAGAAATTAAGGCTAACAACTGACAAATGGGACTTCATGAAACTAAAAAGATTTTGGGCAGTCAAAGGAAATAATTGAGTGAAGATAAAGCTCACAAAGTGAAAAGGATTCTTTGCCTGGAGTTCACAGATTTTTGATTGAAGGATAGCAAAGAAATATTTGAATGAGATTGACAATAAATAGTGACTGATTTAAAATAGGACAAAATGCAAATATTGGTTGGAAAGCCTTAGATAACTCTGTAAGTATGTTACTGTTATATTTTCATACTTCATTTAAAAGTTACATTTAAAAGAGGCATAAAAATAATAAAATAGGTATTTAAAGTGAAGAGTGCGGCCAGAGGGGGAAAAAAACAATATGTGATATAGTATTGTGAAGTCTGTAAACTAGGTGTGTTTCTTAGCTACTGTTCTGTTTCTGTGAAGAGACACCATGAACAAGGCAACCATATCTTTATAAAAAATTTTTTCTATGAAAGAAAACTTTTAATTGGGATTTGATTACAGTTTCACAGGTTAGTGCATTAACATCATGGTAGGAACACGGTATCACACAAAACACACAGTGTTGGAGAAGCAGTTGAGAGTTTACATCGTGATCTGTAGGCAGAGAGAAAGACATGGATGGATAGATAGATAGATAGATAGATAGATAGATAGATAGATAGATAGATAGATAGACAGACAGATAAGTACTCTGAGCTCTGAAATCTCAAAGCCCACACTCATGGTAGCACTATTCCTCCAAAAAAAGATACACCCCTTAATCTTTTTAATCTGTCCCAATAATGTCACTCCCTAGTGACTATGAGTTCAAATATATGGATATTGTTCTTATTCAAACTACCACAGCATATTTGAAAAGCAAAAAGAAAATTGACACACAAACAAGACAGAAATAGGTAAGAAGTGAGTTGAAAAGATAAAGATTATATGATGAAAAAATCCTTATACGTTAAGAAGGAAAATATGAATTTTTTAAAAGCAATAGTTTGCCACCTTAAGCAAATAAAAAAGGTTAATTTTTAAAAGAAAGATCTCATCTATGCGGTTGTATCTGTTGTGTAGAAATATAGCATAAACCAGTAAGCCCAAATAATAGAAAGACTAAACTAGTTAAGGAATTTTTGTAGCAATGAATTTAGGAGGTCTTTGGTTAAGGAACTGTTGCTGGGAAACAGAAAAATGAATATGTTCCTGTTGCACTGAACTTTTTGAAACTACATGACTTGTCAAGAATTGAGATGTGAGGGATGGGAGAGCACATGAATCAGAAAGACCCCCTTCCATGTTTTGAGAATGTAAGGGCTGAAGGGCTCCATTTACTGATACATAGGAAGTTTTGAAACAAGTTTGCAAAAGAACAGTATCGTGTGATGAAGTTTTAGGTATGGTAAATTTGAGTTATCCATCATAAATCCAGTTGAAGGCATTGCAAGTCAGTTCCAAGCAAAATCTTGTTCAGGAGAAGGTGACTATATATTATTTCTACAGTCTAACTGACTTGTAAGACTCATAGCGAAATCTTTCATCTTAATATTTGTTTTCAGAACCTATGCTTGAGCACAGATATTACGAAGTCACAGATTTAGAGACTAAAAAGTTGCTAAGAAAATAGGAGAGCATGATATTTCTAAAAACTCTAAAACATTCACGTGCACTTTTTTTGCCCTAAACTTAGAACACCACAGGGCAGCAGGACTTACTTACTCATTGCTATGTAAACTCAGAAGGTTGTGGCACATGCAATTTATATATTTTAGTGTAGAAATAATAATAGTGCATGAGACTTGAGACTTCACTTTTGCTAACAATGTGAAAAGTTCTAGGGACCTACAATCCAATATTAGTGGAAAAAATATTCAAGCAAGCAAAGAAAACAAAAACTCTTCAAAGAAATTTATCTAAGGGCATAGAACAAATTTACTTAAAATGATAAAATTTGATAAGGGCAAAAAAATTGATCTCCTTTAAATAAAATTATATTTTTCTTATTTCATTCTCCTAGCTCAGTTTGATGGGAATTCCATCTGTGGATGGAATAGATGGAAAGATACGGCTTGCTCTCCTGTCATCGGCTTAACTCTTCCTAGAACAGATCACTACCATTTAATACACTCTTTAATTTTAAGGTGAACAAGTTTAACCCCTTGGGAGTACTACTCAGATATTAAGAGCGCACTTCCCTCATCTTCCATGCACAGATAGGAGGTTCTGCCCTTGTTATGACCGGCTGAAGGCAACCCAAGGACCTGGTTCGCTTTGGCTTGCTCTTGAGGCAGAAATTCCATTAAGGAACGACAAAGAAGGATTATCCCAGGCTATTGCTCTAACACGTGTCCTAAGTAGAAGATCAATGGGTTGACTGAAGAGTGAGACAATTCATGAGGAAACAAAGTTCCTATACTCTCCCCAAAGGGGTTGACTCCATTTGAAACAGTGTGTTGAAAGACGAAGCGAAAGTATACTCTCAATAACAATAACCCGTCTTTACTTAAGAGCGACTAAAACCACAGTGCACATTGTTCGGTAGAGAACAGAGAATGACACATGGAAAGAAAGGTCTCCTAGAGCCAAGAAAACACTGCAGACTAGTTGAAAAACTTCATATAATTACTTGAATTTAATAGAAGCAGACTGGTGAAAATTTTGTGAACAGGATATTGTTAAAAACGAAAGCAGTTTTACATTGACATTTTTGTCCCCCCCACTCATGTTTGGTTCTATCCTAGGTCTCTGGATCATCCAGCGCATGGTTCCTCGTGCTTCCGGTAGTGGGTTGACCTCCTGGCATAGGTTTTAGGCTATAGCAGTCATTGGTTGGCCACTCCCTCAACCTCTAGTCCACCCTTGCTCTAGCACATCCCTCAGGCAGGACAGACTGTCAGTCGAAGATGCCACATGGATCAAGAATACCACGAGAAAACCTACAGAATCAACTAACCTGGGGTCATAGGGGCTCACAGAGACAAGCAGGGACTCAGCATGGGAATGGCGTAAGTACCCTATGTGTTATAGCTGTGTAGCTTGGTCCTTTTGTGGGAATCCTAGTAGTTGGAACAGGGGCTGCCTCTGACGCTTTTATTGTTTTTCTGGATCTTTTTCCTCACAGTGAATTGCCTTGCTCAGTCTGAATATATGGGAGGTGCTTAGTCTTACCGCGACTTTATATGCCATGTTTTGTTGATATACATGAGATACCTGTCTTTTCCTGTATGAAAAAGGAGGAGTAGATTGATGGGTAGGAACAGGATGAGGTGGGGGATGAGAGGAGAAAGGAGAAACTGTTGCTGGAATATAAAATAAATAAATAAGTAAAACGAAAGCAACTAATTATTAGTCCAATCTAATTTCTTGGTGTAATGCCATATGTGTCAGACAGCTTAACAGAGAGATCTAGGAAAGATGGAGTCAAAGAAATCGCTGCTAGTAGCTTTGTTACATTGGGTGACTCTACACATGCTCAAGGATGAGTTCTCCAAGTGCCCTCAGGGTAGGGACAGACTTGAGTAGTAGAACACAGGTAACTCTTAAGACAATACAAGCATAATGAAAATTAGAACTTCCATGAGAATTAACTCACTGCAGTAAGGGTGAACTCATTCATATTAACATTGCATGTTTCTAGTCACAAGAATGAAGCCCCAAATCCTAAATACCCCCAACTATGCCCTTCTTCACAACACCGCTATCTTATTTCAAAATAATCTTCAAATTTAAATACGTTGGAAGCCACGTTCTGATCATAACAATCAGCCTGTGATTATCAAAGTTAAGAACTTCCCATAATATAAAATACATTCCTTGCGCCCTAAAGTCTAATGGGTTTTATGTGATTCTAGTATTGACTCAGTAGCTCACTCTAGCAGTTCCATTTGAATCAAATATGGCTAATGTTTAAGGTAAGATTCATCCCAAAGTATATATCACTTCATCTCTGTGCCTATAAAATTAAAACAACCATGCACACACACTAATAATGTAAAAAAATGCAGTGACATAATCGGTGCAAAGCATGAAGCAGAGGTTGGAGGACTGTAGTTCTGTTTCTTTGTGCTTAGAAGCAGGAAGACTTAAAATTAGTTAAAGGTAGAATGTGATAAATATTCAAACTTAAACTACTTATCTCCCTATTAAACATCCATCTAAAATTCCTCCATCAATCTATTCTATTCATGCCAACTATTATCTATATTAAAACTGTCAATCATCTATGTATCTACTAGTATATGGTTAAAATAAGAGTACTTAGGGGCTTGCAAGATTTCTCAGAGAGTGAAGTCACTTGACACCATAAATTCAATTTCCAGAACATACATGGCTCTAGAAGCAAGCAGTGTTTCATCACTGTTTCTGCTTCAGTCTCTTCCTTGAATTCCCACCCTGCTCACCTTCTCAGTGAGGGACCATAATCTGGAAGTGTAAGAAGCATATATACCCTTTCCTCTACTAAGGTGCTTTTGGTCGGAGTGTTTTATGTAGCAACATAACAGAAACCAGAGCATATAGGGTGGAAGGAGAGAATACATATGCATTCCTGCCCCTGCACATTAAATGCAAAAAAAAATAAATAATTTTAAAAGATAACTGACTGTTTGTAAACTAAGCATTGGTATTGAATGTTTCTATGTAAAGATATAATATTATTTTAATGTAGCCTTTTATTACTTTTCTGCATTAATCTGTTTTTTTTTTTGTTTAAATACACTTTAGAAAAATTTTCCATTACATTTTTTCTCAAACAATACTGCAAATTATGCAGTCAGCTTTACTCAGTAAATTTTATATATGAATCTGGCTAGGCTTGGGTGCAGCTTTGCTGGGTCAAATACCAGTCTAGAAATCTCTGTAAAGCTGTTTATTAGATGAGCGACCAGATTCCTTTGTATAATGCAGCTGGGCCTTAAACATTCAGTTAAGGTTTAAGAGGAAAGAGTGAGCACTCACAAAGAAAAAGGGAGTCTATCTCTGTGTTATGCTTGGCCTGAAAGCTGCAACATTGACTGCTGGGATTTCTTGCTGGTTAGAGATAAACTTCCCTGCAGATTTGGGTTTGTCAATTTACAATTCTGTGACGTCAACTCATTAAAATCTCTTGTTTCAAGCTTGATATAGTAATATAAGAAAGAAGGAATATATTACACGTATATATTTCCAATATATTCTGTGTAATTGTACTTTTACACTTTTTACATACCCCCCACAGACATGCGTGCGCACACACACACACACACACACACGAAAACTCTGAGTAAAATAGGTTGCTACAAAGAACTTTATTCTCTACGGGGGCCTAACATTCATTAGTTAACTTGAATATTAAATATACCCAAGGAAGCAAATTTTTCATTAATGCATTAACAAATTTTAAATAAAAATTCAAAACAAACACTGTGGATGGCTTTAGAAATTTTTGAATATTAAGTGTAAAACTGGTTTGAAGACTGAGTTATAAAAATACTAATAAAATTGTACAATAATATATTAATGACTTTTATCTTAGACAAAATTTATTAGAACAATTTAGCAAAACTAATAATACATTTCTATAAATGAAAATGTAAATATTAATTACTATAATTTATTTAAAGCTTATTTTTGTTCTCACATTTTTCTTATTAAATACTCAGTGAATTTTTATGGATTCGTGGAGATTTTATTTTTAGAAGTTTTATCACATGAGTTTGAATTTTCTATTTTTCTTACAATTGATTGTCTGTGGGCTGAAGCTACTGCATATATTAAAATTTGAAAATCTTTTTGAAGCATCCAAAGCATGATTTTTTTATTTTTTGTTTGTTTGTTTATTCATTTATTTATTATTTTATTAATTATTTTTACAGCCCAATTCTCTCCCCTCTCCTCTTTCTGTTCTCCCCAATAAATCCACTCCTCCTGCACAATTGCTCACAAAGGGGCAGGTCTCCACAGCTTTCGGCAAAGTGTGGTTCATCAAGCCATCCTAAGATCAAGTGCATCCCCCTGTATTAAGGCTGGACAAGGCAACCCAGGATGAGGAATAGGTTACCAAAGCCAGTCAAAGCACCAAGGACAGCCCTGCTCCCACTGCCAGGAAACATATATATAGACCAAGCTACACAACTATCACATTTATGCCAAGGGTCTAAGTTTGTTCCATGCATGCTCCCTGGTTCTTGGTTCAGAATCTGAGTTCCTCGGAGCCAGGCTAGTGGTTTCTGTGGTTTTTCCTGTGATGTTCCAGACCCTCCTCTCTCTCCTCAGTGGGAGTTTCTGAGCTGGGCCTAACGTTTGACAGTGGGTCTCTGAGTTTGACTCCATCAGTGAATGGATGAAGGCTCACCAATGACAACCAGGGTAATCACCAATCCAATTATAGGAGATGGCCAGTTCAGGCTCCAAAGCATAATTCTTTATTTTGATCTTTTAGGTAATTTTTCTGATCTTGAAAAATAAATAGTAACATGAAATTGAATGTAACTGATCAATAATTTATTATTTTACAACATTAATCTATGTTTACAAACACAGGAAAAACAATAGAAATATATTCTAAATAATCTGATTTTTGAAAATGGTGCTGCTGCATGAGATTTCCAGTGTTTGAGGCCAAGTAAAGTCATATATTATAGCTAAAAGAATTGTTAATATTTCTTTCAATGTGTTTTCTCAGTTTAATCAGCTATCTGTATTTAGAACCATGGGGTTCTTCCGGCATTATCTTTGTGTATATATAATCATGTGTTTCATATCCATATATGTGCTTCCCGTTCTTTATCATTCTTCCGTCATAAAAAGCAGTGTAAAACACACACAAGTAAATTTATTTTACTGACTGTAACATGCATATATTTTTGCTTTAATTACATGGTTTCACTTGAAGAATCACTACCTTGAAAAGCAGTGCGATTTATTTAAATTGCATTATTATCGTGGGAGCTATGCATGTGTAACTGTGTGCACATAGACGTTAAAGGACAGCCTTGTCCAGTCTAATTTCTTCTTTCATTGTTGGGTGGATTACTCAGGCTGTCAAGCTTGTATTGCAAGTGCTTTAACAGTACTGTTAAATTATCTTACTGACCCAATAGAGCAATTTTAGGTTTTGAAATAGGGTGTATTCTTTGGGGTCAAATTGGGGAAGCAGAGCCCTTATGAATTTTGAAGAATTGCTTTATCAGTCTACTGCTCTATAGCACAGTTCATGCCTTAAAACCTCAGTCAGTTTTCATTGTCTGCATGTTTGGGAAGAGTCAGCGCATAATTGCTGTATATAATTCATGGTGCATCATACGTGTGTACCGGAAGCTAAATAATCTTTTAGGATAATTTGAGTACATGTCCTCTGACAATTTGTTCTGGCTCTCCTCGAAGAGACTAACTGGTGTTGTGAATGAGGGTTCTGGCTTTATACATTTCTGCACATTTGCACACTTAGAACAAGCATCACAAGAATAGAAAAAAAAGTTATGACTTTATTTTAATGATGTTATTTCAAGAGTCCAAAAACATAAGCTATTTTAGTTCTGCATTTTCATGATAATCACAAAAGTATGGTTGCTAAAATTAGAAGAGAATGGTGCAGATACCATCACCTCTAAAAATGAATATCGTCACTAGACATTAGCAGAGTATCAGACATGGGGAATATGATAGAAGCTATTTATCTAGGAGATTTAATTGTCTTCCACTGCCCTTAGAAGCACAGATATTAATATTATACCTATATGTAAAATCTATGTTTTACTGCATCCAGCACACAAGAGGTTATTAGATCATTAATTCAATTGCTACAATTTCATCGTCTACCTTGGGTCCAGAAACAGACGACCCACATCAGGTGTATTTCTTTTAGCATGGTTCTTCAAATTTTCATATCCATTAGAAAAGCTATCAAGCAAAGAGCCTAAGTTATCTCTGTACATTCTACACATAACAGCAAAGAGGTTCTGGATAACCAAGGTAGAAACTCCTGTGTATGAAAAATTGAAGTCACATAGCTTGGACACAGTCCCCTAAATTCTGAAGTCAAGATTGATCTAGTTTGCAATTGAGGACTATTCCTTCATGTCAGCTGAGGCAAAATTCCAAGCATTTGACTTATGTTCTGTGCCATCCTTCCTTTCAAATATACCCTGGTTTATAACTAATTGTTCTTTAGAATGGGTGATTGTCGTTACATAATGAGGTATGAGGAAATTTAGCCTCAGTTTTCTTTCTCTTTTCCTTTTTTCATGGTAATAGTTTTTCCATAAAATTTTTCTGCACCATTTGGAGATTTTCATCTCTATCTTACTAGATTCATTACATTATTAGTAAGTCACACCCACAGATGTTTAACACAGTTATATATGATAAAATATCATGAGGGATTTTCTAAAACACCATTTTTTCACAGAGATGTTCTTTAGAATGTTAGAAACTCTTAGTCTCTTGGTACTTTACAGTACCAATGGTCTGTCAAAATGCTCTTAAAACGTCTTTTTCCAGGTTTTTACTTTTTTTCCTTCTTAATTTGAGAATAATTTACTATGTAGAAAGGCAAAAAAGTATTTTTTAACATATTAAGATTCATTCTCACTGCATTTTGCAGCTTATATTTCAGACTGACAATTTAGTTGCCAATGAATGTACTTCCTAGAAACATATCATTATGATATTAAAACCTGTATCTATTATCTATTGCTGTTGAATAAAACATCCAAAACTTAGTGGGCTGAAGCTATTGTATTTCTCATTAATCTTCAGGTTTTAAAGATTAATATGAATGATCCATATATATATACACATATATGTATTTTTTATATAAATATATATATTTCCATATTGTGCAAACTGTTATTATTTAATAAGGGACTGCTGGAATCATTGCAAGCTGCCATACATATTTATGCTGTGAAAGTCTCTTTTTATTTTTGTCTTCTCAAAATTAAGAGTTTGATTGAATGACACATACATTTTAAATAGACATTTAAAGGAATTACTCCAAAGAAAGATTGAGTGATCTGTCACAAAGGTGTGTGGGAGTGGTATGGGTCCTTCGAGGTTTAACATTTGAGCTTTGCGTTATTACAGGAAGGTTCTCCAGGAGTGTTGAGTTGGATAAATTTCTTTCTTGGTTTCAGATCTCAAGAGTAACAATACAATTTACTTGGAATAAAGAAAAATATTGGACTAGAAGAACATACCAGTGTAGCCTAGTTCAATTCTTGGGAACAGGATGTTCTTCATTGCTTTAGCATAGGGCGTCTCTGATCCCTGGGGTATAAAGCTCAGGTTACACTACTTTCTGAGGTTCCTCAGCCCCAGAGCAAGTTATCTGTGTGCACAACAGATAAAACTCTACTCTTCCCTCGATATTTTCTTGATTATTGAGGGACAAGATTGCAATACATGCCAGTTTTTTATGATATTCCTTGCTTCCCATTAGTAAGCCATAAACTTAATTATTTAATTCCTTAAGTGTATAGTTGGTTTGTCACAGTAGACTCATGCACATTTTTGAGCAAAACATAGTGGATTTGCTTTGCACACAGCACACAACATGGCAGGTGCATTTTAGGAGCAAAGATCTCAAGAAAGTGATGAGAAAACACAAGAAATTTTGATAACATACCACAAAAATTATAACTCTTATTGAAATTGAAACAGCAATTTTAAAAGCTTAAAAATTAAACCATTAACACCTTAGTAAAAAAGACGATGCCACATAAAAGGAAATTATATAATAAAGTCCATTATGAACATAGCTAAACAAATTCTCAGGAAACTTATAATTCAAATTCAGGAATATATCTAAAAATATTGTCCACCATGATCAAGGTGGCTTCAACCCAGTAATACAGGTATCATCCAATATGTGTAACCCACCACAAGAGCATACTAAAAGTTTGAAATCAAATTACCATCTCCTTAGATGCAGACAAAATCCAACATCACTTCTTCATAAAACTTCTAGAAAGACTAAGAAAAAAGGAACATTCCTCAATGTAATAAAGGCAGTCTACAGCAATCCTGAAGTCAATATCATTCTAATAGAGAGAAAAATAACATTTACACTAACATCAAGAGCACAAAAAGAATGAAAGGATGTCTACTCTTTTCATGCCCATTCAATATAATGCTGAAAGACTTAGCTAGAACAATAAAATAGTGCAAGAAGCTCAAGTTGACAGAAATAGGAAAATAAGACATCAACGTATCCTAATTTGCAGATTATTTTTGCAGAAATGATTTTACACGTGAAAGACACAATGATTTTTACTAATTATTGACTTTATAATTAAGTAATGTGCTACAAATTAAATCAGTAGTTTTTCTACATACAAATGACAATTATACTGAAAAGAAATCAGGAAAACAGCATCTTTTACAATATCTTTAAAAATAGAATATCTTGTAATAACTCTAACCAAGCAAGTAAAAGACTTGTAGAAAAATACTTCAAAACGTTAAAGAAAAAAATTGTTTCCCGAAGATTGAAAGATTGCCTATGCTCATTAAACTGTATGATTAATATTGTGAAATGGCCATACTAGCAAAGTGAATCCATAGATTTAATTTAAGCAATCACTATCCAAATTCCAAAATAAATGTTTATATAAATTAAAAATAATAATTTTAGCTTTATATGTAAATACACACACACACACACACACACACCCCAAAACAAAAACAAGAAAGCTAAAATAATCCCGAAAAGCAAACATACTTCTGTGGGTGTCCCCAGGAAATGTAGTACCGTTATTTCATCTCGCAGTCATTACAGGATGTTATAAATACATTCTAGTGTTCAAGATTTCAGTATAATGAACAGAATCCAAAAATTTGGGGAGGAGACTCATTGTGGAAAAAACATACTCTAAGATTAAATAGGATTGTTAAAATAGTAAGGAAGTCCAATTAATCACAAAAAAATGAGAAATAAAAACATAAAATTTTTTAAGCTGTGTAAAGATCTCAGATGAAACTCTGAAGGTGAGAATAGGGTATTCACAGCTGCTACTGACTTAACTGTTATGGGAGTTTTCCTAGGGATATTACTTCTGTTCCCTTCAGACAGAGAGGGCAATGGCAGACTAAAGATAAGACTCCATTTGTGTTCAGATGGTGAATTGGTGAGCTCACTGGGATGTTTAAAGTAGCATAGGAGGAGAAAGATGGATGATGGGGGCAGATTCTTCAACAAAACACCCCACCCAACATGGTTGACTGCTGAGGAAACTGCATCACAGGAGGCCGCTGTGCAGCTTGCAGGCACTGAAGAATCTTCCTCACTCAGCAGTTATTCACCTCTTATATTAGTTTGAAAAGGGTCCTTGCACATCTTATGAGTTCCATGAGCATTGTGTCATGTGTGTCTTTTGAGTTTCATGAGCCTCCTGCTCCAGGATACACTGTTTTAACCTGAAGGAAATAGCTACATAACAGCCACCAATCTGAGATGCTGAGCTGTTCTCCTCACTGACTCATGACAATTGCTTTATGAATCATCTTGAATGGACTTTTCCTTGCTCTTATTCAGAAAGATCTGTAACAGTGCAAGTGACAGCAGAGCAGAGGAGAAAGAGGACAAACTTGGCATACCTGAGTCTGTCACTCAGGAAAGCTGCAATAACCTCCACAATGCCATTGTTTTCCTCTCTTCCAAGGTCTAATGCTTGCATAATTTTTCGCAGAGGCCTTTAGAAATTCAGTTCCATTGTCAGACTTCCCATAGTGTTTTATACAAGATTGGTGATTTTTGTGACGCTAATTACAAATAAGTGAAGATCTAAATTGTATATAAGCTTCTCAGCAAGCTTTTTTTCCTCCTGTTTTCTAAATGCTCAAGAATGGGTAGATCTGAGGCTACCTAGACAGAAGTCTTTGTGACAATAGTATGATATGGAATTTTTAATGATACGATGCAATTATAAAATCGAACTTCTTTAAATGATAATGAAGTATTGCTAACAGTTTTAGCTACAATATTTTGAGAGAAATATGTGAACAATAAATCCTTTCCAAATATGAGACATAATTAAAGTTTGCCTGAATATTAACCTTCATCAGGCGATGAAAGAAGACAGAGACAGAGACCAACATTGGAGCACTGGACTGAAGTCTCACGATCCAAAGGAGGAGCAGAAGGAGACTGAGCACGAGCAAGGAACTCAGGACTGCGAGGGGTGCACCCACACACTGAGGCAATGGGGATGTTCTATCCGGAACTCACCAAGGCCAGCTGGCCGGGGACTGAAAAAGCATGGGACAAAACCGGTCTCGCTGAACATAATGGACAATGAGGACTACTGAGAACTGAAGAACAATGGCAATGGGTTCTTGATCCTATTGCACGTAATGGCTTTGTGGGAGCCCAGGTAGTTTGGATGCTCACCTTAATAGACCTGGATGGAGGTGGGTGGTCCTTGGACCTCCCACAGGGCAGAGAAACCTGCTTGTTCTTTGGGCTGAGGAGGAAGGAAGACTTGATTGGGGGAGGGGGAGGGAATGGGAGGTGGTGGCGGGGAAGAGGCAGAAATCTTTAATAATTAAATAAATTAATTAATAAAAAAAAAAGAAATCAGCTCAACCCTTATTCCCTAAGTACATCAGTGAGGTCCCTTAAAGATCACAAGTTATCATATGTAAAATTTTTCAGACAATTGTTTATTTAAATTTCATGTCAATGAAAACATAATATAATAATTGTGACATTTTGTCAACTCAATATAGTCCAACAAATTAAACATTAATTATTTATAGTGAATTTGAAAGCTCTATCTTTATATATTTTGTTTTCTCGCTATTAAGAATAATCACTAATATGTAAGTCAATAGTTTTGTCCTTATGAGGCACACAGGACTCACCAGAGAACATAGAGTTATGGGGCATGTCATTTGCCTTAAAATTACTTACTTTACTCTCTTTTTTTATAGCTAATCACACATTTTACTAATCAGTTAAAAGTGAGAGACCATATGGTGTAAACTATTCTGAGAACATCATGTACATTTCTCATAATCCGTCATCTACCACATTAAAATTAGACTTGGGATTTATTTTGAGAAATGCATAAGAATATTTTACATAGAATGAGCAATTTTATGACATAAGCATATCCATTTCTTTCAATGAAAAATTACAGATGGTTGAAATCTAAACTACCAAAATTGCAAATGATTATTTTTCTCTGCATTCATGTTTAAATGGATATGTCCTTTGTTCTCTTTCACCACTTTAATTTTTTTCCGCTTCATGTATATTTTTAAATAACCAGTCTTAAATTTTGCTGACTGGCATGTTTATTTATTTTTATCAATTTTTAAATATTTTTATTTTAAATTTTATTCTCATTTTATGCTTTAAGAATTTTATAAATGCACACAATGATCTACAATGATCATATCTAGCCCATATTTCCACCTCAATGCTCCTATATCCAGACTAACATATTTATAATGAAGTGAAGCAAAAAGTCTGGCTTGGGTGGGTTGATGCTCTCTAGGCTGGCCCTTTAACGAAGAGCTATTGACTGTTGATATTTACTGCATTTTATTTTTTTGTGACTTTTTTTTGA
Source organism: Chionomys nivalis (assembly GCF_950005125.1). Classification (NCBI taxonomy): domain Eukaryota; kingdom Metazoa; phylum Chordata; class Mammalia; order Rodentia; family Cricetidae; genus Chionomys; species Chionomys nivalis. The sequence continues at coordinate 75,343,597 of NC_080090.1, read as the reverse complement.
AATTACAATATAATCACATAATTTCTCTCTTTTCTTTGCCCAAAGTCTCTTGGTTTTTCTTTCAAATTCATTAGCTCTTTAAAATTTGTTGCTATGTGAATACATATAATAAATGCATTAATGTATGTGTATATATATATATGTATATATATACATATATATTCCTAAATACAAGCTGGTCATTCTCTATTATGGTATTTTTGTGTATGCCTTAAAGATTGATGATTTAGTATTGGATAAGCATTTGGTTATTTTTCCCTGGGGAAGACTATTTCTCCCACTCTCAGCATTATTTAGTTGCCTATAGTTTTTTTTTTACAGGGTTGAGGACTGGTGGGCTTTCCCTATTCACTTTGGCATGTTTATTGTTATTTTCCTTGATTAGCACATATTTGGATAGCCATGTTAGTGAGTCTCTATGTAGATTCAAGCATTTGCAAAAGACACAATCTCACAGTAAACTTTCTGATTCTATTGTTCTTACAATCTTACCACTGCTCCTCTTTTGCCTTAGGTATGAGAGTTGTTTTCTAGATGTGTCCATTGGGACTGGGCTCAACAACTCTACATTTTGATTGGTTGTGTTTTTCTGTAATATTCTCTGAATGATGCTAAGAGATGTTTCCTTATACTTACCTGTGAGTATAAAGACAAATATTTAGAATGTAGTTAAGAAGTAAGCTGGTTTAGTTAAGTGACAGTTCTAGCTTCTCCTCCAAGACTCATGACTTCACTAGCTCTGGGTAGTTGGCTAGGTTTCCAGTACCAGACTTGGTTTTTATCTTATTGAGTGGGTCTTATGTCTAATTGGTTAGCATTAAGGTATGTTTGCCCTAGTGTTATTATGACACTGATTTTAAATTTAAGTTTTAAAAATTATTTTAATCTCTGTTATGTTTCTATGATAAACTTTGAATTGTTTTCTTGTGATATTTTGATATTCCTTGAATTTCTATAAAATAACTTTTAAAATTCTGTATCTAAAGTTTTATATTAGCCACCATTTATTCCCATAATTAGAGTTTATTTTGTCCATTTAATGTGGTTCTGAAAGTTTGTGATTTGAGGCACTCTGACATGTGATAATGTCTGTGTGCTCAAGCATTAGAAACTTACTCTCATATTTGCATTCTGGGTTGATTTGGATTTGTCCTTCTAGAACATTCAAACAGATTGTTTCTCCTTTTAGTCAAGCTTGTGGTCATTGCTACTCTGAGAGCACTAAGTTTATCTTAAATCCAAATTTGAACAAATCTGTGGTTGATGTGTTGAGGACACCTCAGGCTTATTTGGTTTTAAATACATAATTTATATAATTATCAGAATTGGTTTGGGAAGTACAAAGAAAGATATCTTATTGTTGCTTTATTGCCATGTTTCAATCTGGAGTCTAAATGAAACCAGACGGTGTCTTCACAGTAGCCATTTTGTGGACAGGAGTCGTGAGGTTATGTGCAGTTTTGAACTTCTCCAACTGAATTGACACCAAAGTCCAAAGTAACATTTTGCCTATTTTCCTCTCTTCTCTCAAGTGGGTAAGGGCATTCTTTGTTCTGCTGCCTTGGAAGATGAAGAAAGAAAGCAGGCAGCTCCGTGACTGATGTGGTCATGGAATCTGTGTTGTACTTGGTCTTCACAGCCCACTGATAGAAGGGTAGAACAGAGGCAAACCAAGACCATTTTGCCACCCACTTGCTGCTGAAATCCAATATTATGGCACTTGCTTAGTGTTTATTTGGAATACAATGCATGTTCACACCATTGAAGATGCAAGACCTTCTGTCTCTCTGAATGAAGGTTCTGTCTTCAGGGAACTGGCCATGGTACTGTTGTACATGAGACCTGCCTAGCACTGAGTCTCACCATGCTTACCTCTAGGAAGAATTTTCCAGTATTTACCTGCTTTAATGTCCCTATATATCTCTAGTCAGTGGAGTCCTGCGATGCACTAAAGTCCACCAGCTTGGTGAAAAAAGTAGAGATCACTCTTTTACTAAGCTGAAGTCTTATGTCTTACAGCTTAGTCACATCACCATGTGCCAGCGAAGGAAATTAACATGTGACTACAGCCTGGAGATGTTCCAGCTTTTATCTAAGCTCTGAAGAGAGTCTATTTTTAAATGACTTTTTTCTTTAAATATATTTCTTGTCCTATATTTTGATTATATTTTTCTCCACCCTCAACTTCTACAATGTCCTCCCAACTTCCTATGCTGTAGGAAATCTTACAGCCAGTAGCCTTTAAGTTACCTGCCCATTGGGGCATGGTCTCTTATACTATTTATGCCAATGTAAAGCACATGTTTGGCCTCTGTTTTGGCTTCGGGATTCAGTTGCTGTTCTCCTTTCCAGCAGAGGATACTGATTTGTGAGTCTACCCCTAAATAAACAGCTATCTATTATTCTCAATTCTAAACTAGTGCGGAATTTCTTTTAAGCATCCTTCTTCATCTGGTACCCAAGTGAATTTGGACTCCACACCTACTGGGTGGATGGCCAAAAGACTTAGCCAGTCCATGGCCCAGAAAGTCTCCAAACCCTGCCCACTTGGCTTGCTTTTTAACTAAGCAGTTTTTTATAGAACCCCTGCCACAGTGGGGCTTACTGCATGCAACAACTTGGAAATTTGACAAGTACAGGTGCAACTGCCATCTTTCCTGGAAAGGTTCCCTGGTGTGGTTCCTTGCCATGTGGCGACTTGTGTGGCTTCCAGTTTGTGCTCCCTGCCTGTGAGTCCTGGGTTTCTTGATCTGTATATGGGATTGATTTAACTGATTTTAATTTGTCAAGCAAAGCATATTTTTCAGTATTTAACCAGTACCAAGGTGGGAAACTAAAATGGCTAAGGACTTTTCCTGTTGCCACCTGTTGCATTTCTGCTAGTTGTGACTCTGCAACCATGACATCTGCTGGACAATAAAGATTATTATACCTAAAACAATCTACTGGATCTCATAACAGGTAATTAACAAATCAATATGGCAGACTACATTAGTATTGAGACTTTTAGTAACTTTTTTGCAAATGGATTGTATTTTGCAGGCTTATATGATTGTGGTGATACTTCCATTTATTAGATATTGGGACTCAGTTTTTTCTTTATATTATATTATTAAAAATAATGTGACACTTTTAGGAATGATACATTCTTTACAGACTAATAATGAACAGCTAGCTGACAGGATTAATACTGTCAAAAATCAAAAGTTAACTGAAAAAATTAATACTATTGGAAAGGATAACATTAATTTGACAGACACAATTGAATCTATACCTAATAGTACTGAGAAAATATCTGAACAAATTCATACTCTTGAATTTGACAATCAAAATTTGTTAAAACGTTATGATAGGCTAGCAGATAGAGTATCTCTCCAGGATGGCAATCTGCACACTATCCAAGTAATATCCAAGGATGAAGTGTTATCTTTAAAGGAGAAACTTCAGACCTTGGAATCACATGTGCAGAATGAGGGCCAGAGGCTAGGATCCAAAGAAGGGAGATAGATACCTGTAGGAATGAATGATCCTAAAAGAAATTAAGCAAGCTGTTGTAATTTAGGGCTTGCAATCCACATTGGTTAGGGAGATGATAAAGACATGTGCTTCTACCATCAAGGCAACACCATATGCCTGGATTCAGTTAGTTTCAGCAGTCTTGGATGATGGGCCTCAGTTGATGTTTAAATGTTATTTCAAGGAATAAGATAAAATTCTAGAACAAAAGGGAAAAGCAAAAGGACTTGAGACTTCCCAAGATAAAATTCTTGGTGAAGGTACTTATGCTGATTCACAAGTTCAAGCTCTTTGTGATGAACAAATCTTGTCCTTATGCCACAAAGCAGTCTTAAATGTTTGGGACAGGATTCAAGAACAAAGAAAAATAATTTAATCATATACCAGGGTTAAATAGGGCCAGAGAGAACAATTTTGTAATTTTTTTTTATAAAGATTAACTAAGGCTGTACAAATAGGGGTAACAGACCCAGATGATAGACGAGTACGTATTGAATCTCTGGCTTTTAAAAATGCCAACTTAGGAAGCAAAAAAAAAAAAATATTTGGACCTTTAAATGTTACATCAGCACCTATGACTGAATGGATCCTGCATACAATGAACATTTAGACATTTGACAGAATCTTTGGTGGGATAAACAATTTCTAAAGGAATGAGAAGACATCAAAATGCCAAATGTTTTAATTGTGGTAGAATAGGACATCTGAGAAGGGATTGTAGACAAGGAATTATAAGAATAATATCTCCTCTGGGAATGGCAAGAATAGGAAGACTCAGCTTTCAGGTATATGTAGAAGGTGTGGCAAAGGCCAGCATTGGACCAATGAATGCAGATCAACAAAAGATAGGGAAGGCAACCCAATACCATTGGGAAACACCTTGAGGGGCCTTTCGCAGGTCAAGAGTGGCCCAGTCATTTCTAGTCACTCTGGAGGACATATCTCACCAGGAAAATTAACAAGTCCAGAGTCTTCTGTAAAAGACCATATTGTTCTATATGAGGGCATAAACATGGAGGATAAATCAAAAATTCCAATAGGAAATAGGAAATGTATATTCTGGCAGAAATGATCAAAGACCAAAGCTAAGAGTGCATATAAATGTCATTGTAATGGTTGGTTTGATAGACACAGGTGCAGATGTGAGTATCATTACTTCAGAATCTTGGCATCCAAACTGGCCAATTCAAGAAGCAGATATTCAAAAACAAACAAACAAACAAACAAACAAAATGGCCGGGCGGTGGTGGTACATGCCTTTAATCCCAGCACTTGGGAGGCAGAGGCAGGCAGATCTCTGTGAGTTTGAGACCAGCCTGGTCTACAAGAGCTAGTTCCATGACAGGCTCCAAAACCACAGAGAAACCCTGTCTCGAAAAACCAAACAAAAAAAAAAAAGCAGATATTCAATTACTAGGAATTGGAACCATATCTCAAGTTAAACTGTTGTAATAAGAGCGGCAGGGCTGTGTCCCCGGCACCCAGCCACCCACATGGCTAGCTTTTGCCCCGAAATAATTACACGGAAACTGTATTCTTTTGAACACTGCCTGGCCCAATAGCTCCAGCCTCTTATTGGCTAGCTCTTACATATTGATCTAACCCATTTCTAATATTCTGTGTAGCACCATGAGCTGGCTTACCAGGAAAGATCTTAACCTGCGTCTGTCTGGAGTGGGAGAATCATGGCGACTCCTGACTCGGCTTCTTTCTCCCAGCATTCTGTTCTGTTTACTCCACCCACCTAAGGGCTGGCCTATAAATGGGCCAAGGCAGTTTCTTTATTAAATGAAAGTAACTCCTCCATTATTTCCCCTTTTTTTTGTTTAAACAAAAAAGAAAGGCTTTAACTTTAACATAGTAAAATTACATATAACAAAACGGTTATCAAGCAAGAATTACAGTTACAATATTTATATCTATTTTATCTTTTATCATAAGTAAGGAAAACTATAACTATAACTAACCATTCTTCAACTCCATCAAAGACTCCAGAAGGATATAATATTACCTAAGTAAACAAGAGATCCAAAACTCTAGAAATGACAGAGACATCTCACTGCCTGGACAGTCACCCAAAGTTCTTTTGTACTGTTGGGGCATCCATCTTCAGCCTTCAGGCCCATAGTATCCAGCAGACATTTTCATCAAGCAGGAAATTCCAAAGACAGTTCAGTCACTTTTTGCTGTGTCCTGCAGAATGTCTCGCAGACTCTTTCATGAGTCAGGAACCCCGAAAGATCATCTCACCTTTAAGCAAGTTCAAGCAGTCCTCTCTCTGTGGGTTCTCTGTGTCCAGTTTATGCATCACTCCAGGCAAGAGTAGTTTCTTGCCCAAATGCCTAACCAACTCCATAAGAAGCCTCTTCGATGCCCATCTTTTTCTTGAAGTAGATTGGTGCTGCCAGGAGCAGACGTGTCTCATTGTCCTGAAAAGTCCTAAGTTATTAAAACATTTAAATGCCATATTCTGCAGTCTTTGAAAGATATGAAGAATGCCTATCTAACTGAAATATATCTCTATATATCTAGAAAATCTAACTAACATGACTACAAATTTGACTATTATTGATGATTATCCATTAGCAACCTATATTTCCTAATTATACATTACATTTTTAAATGAACTACACAATCACAATACCTTAATCAAGATCAGAAATACATATACACATAACAAAATTGACCTTAAAATTCACACCAATGTAAATTATTCATATCTATATCATATCCCCCTTTAAATGTAAAAGAACATTTATAAACCATATTTGGGAACATGGGCGCAGTTTTTCTCTCCAAACTGCTTCCTGCTGAATGGGGGTGTCGTTAATTAGGTCTTTCATGGTATAACCTGTGTGCCAGGGTCATCTCAGTCGGCAGTTGAGTGAAGTAATTTTCTGAAGGTGTTCACAGCAACCTTTCAGGAGGGCGTGGTCTATCATACCATATTGGGATAGACGCAATCCACAGAGTCTCATCCTCTGTGAAAACAAAAGAAGACCCTCTCCAAAGCATCATATCCTTAGACCCATATTCTGAAATCATAATACCCTTATATCCATTCTGGTTTAGCTTGGCAGCCCATATAATGAAATGTCTCTCTGCACTTAGCTCCTTTACAGTCAAAAATTTTAAAGAAAACACAATGTACATAATCCAGACTCTCTGTGAATTTTCCATTTTTACATGGCTTATTTTTCTTTATTTCTTTTAATCTATAACTATCTGTACTCTGTCTCTTTAAAGACTTTATCCCCCTTTTTTAAGGGCATTAACTTTATTCTCTCTATATATATATTTTTTCTCTCTCAAGCCTACGTACATTCATCCAACACTGTGACCCATAGAGGTCTTTTATGTCTGAATCTGTTTTATTGTGAATCTGTAATTTTTTTTTTCCAGGAGCATTTCTTAAAATGTTAAGCAGTTCTTAAAAACTTAAGTTGCACCATGTAGGGGTAATACGGTACCACCTGTGTCCAGCTCAGTGTAAACCTTAACTGCGCTGTTATTATGGTAATTACGGTAGTTCCTGCCTGAGACCAGCACAGTTCAGCATGGCGGAGTTGAGCTGCTCCTGCCTCAGAACCATTTGGTGCCCCTGAGTCACACACAGTTCCAGGCACACAGCAGTCCACATTGCCATCAAGCAAGCCGTAGCACTTCACTCCAAATGCTCCATTCAAAAACTCTGTCTCCTGCAGGAGCCAGACAGAGATCATGATGGCGGCACAGCCCAGAAAGCCGGCATTTTAAAACAGCCAGTTTTTTCCTGCTGCTGAGTCAGGACAATTTCTTTGCCGCACGCAACCCACAAACAGCAAAAAGCTGTCTTAAATTCTCTCTCTGTGTCCTTTTTAAGCCCTCTCAGGTTTTACGTGGAGTTCATTAGCACGTTGGGTGCCACTCTGTTGTAATAAGAGCGGCAGGGTGTGTCCCCGGCACCCAGCCGCCCACATGGCTAGCTTATGCCCTGAAATAATTACACGGAAACTGTATTCTTTTGAACACTGCCTGGCCCAATAGCTCCAGCCTCTTATTGGCTAGCTCTTACATATTGATCTAACCCATTTCTAATATTCTGTGTAGCACCATGAGCTGGCTTACCAGGAAAGATCTTAACCTGCGTCTGTCTGGAGTGGGAGAATCATGGCAACTCCTGACTCGGCTTCTTTCTCCCAGCATTCTGTTCTGTTTACTCCACCCACCTAAGGGCTGGCCTATAAATGGGCCAAGGCAGTTTCTTTATTAAATGAAAGTAACTCCTCCATCATTAAACAAAGCATGAGATGGGTTGACTGCATTGGGCTAGAAGGTCAGAGAGGGAAGCTGAGGCCATATGTGGCTAATATTGCATGCAGTAAATTTATGGGGTCATGACCTGCTACAGCAATGGAATATCCAAATTAACATTCCTGCAGTCCCAGGAACTCATAATTATGGGAAGGATATTATACACAAAGGTCACCAGCCATTCAGGCTGTACAAGAACATAAAAAAACTAGCAAACCTTTATAGGTTCCAACATCCTTACCTTTAAAATGGTTAACTGAGAAACCAATATGGTTTAAGCAGAGGCCACTAACTGAAGAAAAGCTGCAGGCTTGAGAACAGCTGGTAAATGAGCAACTAAATCCTCACCATATTGAAGAATCAACAAGCCCTTGGAATTTTACTGTATTTGTTGTTAAAAAAAGAAATCTGGTAAATGGAGAATGGTGACAGATATAAGAGCTTTCAATAAGGTAATTCAACCCATGAGCCCTCTACAATCTGGAATTCCTCTGCCTTCTCTATTATAAAAAGGATGGCCTCTCATAGTTATTGATTTGAAAGGTTGTTTCTTCACTATACCTTTACAAGAAAAGGTTCGAGAAAAATTTGCTTTCACAGTGCCCACTTATAATAATTCTCAGCGTAGTAGGTGATATCAATGGCTTGTCCTCACACAAGAAATTTTCAATAGCCCCATTCTGTGCCAATACTTTGTAAGTCAGCCATTGGAAATAATATGTAAGTAATTTCCTAAGTTTATAATTTACTATTACATGGATGACATTTTGCTATCTGATTCAAACAGATATTTTAGGAAAAAATGTTGAAAGAAGTAAAAAAAAAAGTTTTGCCAAAATGGAGATTTCAAATTGTTCCTGAAAAAATACAGAGAGGAGATTCTCTCAATTACCTAGGTTATAAAATAGGTCTACAGAAAATTATTGTATTATAGCAGGGAAGTCACAGTAGCAGGAGCCTGAAGAAGCTGATTATTTCACATCCATCATGAGTAAAAGAGAGTAGGTCATTCTCAGCTTTCTCTCTTTTATCCAGTCTAGGAACCAGGAAATGAAATGATCTGGACCACATTTTAGGCAAGTCTTCCCACCACAATTGTTTGGATTGAGAAAATATTTCAATAAATATTCAGAGTTCAGCCTATCTAGACAGTCAGTCATTTAGACTTGCTTTTCCGGTGGTTAGAAAGCCTGCCAAGTTGCAACTGAAATTAACCATTGTGTGTGGTTCCCCGTTTTCCCCTTGTAAATGTGGCATTGTCCATGTGTGTTTGTAAGGAGAACTTTCAAGGGTATCTTACTCTACCATATGAATCTACTACTTGATATATTTTCATTATTTCCAAGGAGAAATGTTAAATACAAATGAGAGAATTGGGTAATAAAAATATAATAATTGCCCATGCCAATGTGCATGAAGCAAAAACATATATAATAAATACTCAAAATGTGGTTAAAAGATAAATGAAAGTGTTAAGACTCTGCAAGTAGGATATAACTATGCTGTGGTCTGCAGGAAGAATACAATGAGATTTCAGCTGATAAGGCAGAAGGCAGACCCACCATAACGAAAATTTTCTGATGGAGGCAAATTCAGTTTGCAAGGCAGGCACTTGGCCCACAACCTTTTGCATCTACTGATTCTCACAGTGGATCTCCTGTGAAGCCATAAGCACTCTCCTTTGATGCAAGATTAAGCAGAGTATGGATAAAACTCTTTCCCATGTACTGGTATATTGGGTCTTCTGCCCCAACTGTGGAACCTCCAGTGGGAAATTTAGTCACACTATCAATGATCATAATTCCCACAGTCTAATCTCCGCTTTGTTCCCTGAAATGCATTAGAAGCCACCTCCCTGAAACTATCTTCCATTTGGCAGGACATTCATTCATGAACAGAGCCTTTCATATAGAACACATTTGGGACCTTCAAAGATAATGGGACATCCAAGCTCAAAGAATTACCTTTGTTTTGCATGTGTAAATAAACTGGAAGCTTTACAGAACACAAGAAGGACAGCAGGAGAAGAATAAAAAAACTGGTGCGGAAAAGTATATAGTGAAGGGTTCATTTTTTAACTCAGATCTAAGTCCCACACTTGTGGTGAGTCTTCTTGACCCTGAGGGGACACTGAGGCTAGCACTAAGAAGTTTCTGACATAACTAAGCTTTAAATTCAGATACATTTTGGAAGAATTGCTCAATGCACATCTTGAATGATATGAGGAGTCAATAGTTTTGACAACCAAATGGTCAGCTTATTCCTTTCCTGTGAAGATTCTCAGATCTGTGTAGAAATGAGTCTGTAAAAATGTGGAAGACAGAAGTTTTTTACTGAGACAATAATTGAAATTTAGCATCATGTATCCGTCTCAGGAAGCAGGAGTAAATGACCATGTAAACTCCTGACAAATTCTAAATAAATTTTTAGGACTTATTTTCCTTTAAATTATCTTCATAAAACCTACACACACAAGCTCAAATTTTACTGAAGACACTAGCTTTCAATAACCTTACAATAGTTTTCGCATCTATTAATCATACTGAGCCTCAGTGTTTAAAACACTTCACATAATATAATTTTACCACAGCACAATTAAAGTTTAGAAGTCTTTCTCAACAAGTTCATAAAATACATGAAAATATTGTGCCATTTTTGGAACAGCAAAGGTAATATGACCATCAAGATTCATTCACACTAATATCCTGGTTTTCTTCAGACAGCATGTACTCATTATGTGCATTATTTTAGTGCTTTTCCTGAGCTGTTCCAATTGCTAAACCATTACATCGCATTTTATTTGAGAAAAAGCCATTTCTTGCTAATTTTTATAACACCCCCACTGTGTATGTATCTTGTTCCTATTTTTTTAGGTTGTTATGTCATAAACAATACATTAAGGCATACATTAATGATTTTCTTTTCTGTGTTTTAGCTATAGTACAAGCTAGTTAACCTCCGTGAAACATGCAAATCAAACTGGGAAAGTGAATGCGTTTGAGAGGCTAGTGTAATTATTACCTTCACAAACAATTTCAATACTTGCACAAGCTTTTGTGTCTCAGACTTTGCATGCTGCTTGCACAGGAGCTGGAGTTAAAAAGCGCTATTCAATTCAAACATTTATTTATAAATTTATTTACCTTTTACTTGGTTCTTGATATTGTATTCAACTATTACTTTCTTAATTAGTCACAGTTCTCTAAAGGAATAGAAGAAATACCTATATTATATCAACAATAGCTCAAGAATCCAGTTCAGTCCATGAGGCTTGATGTCTCAGGTGATCTTCAGTTTATGCCAGTCTATTAGGCTCTAATGCCAGTGAACGAAGGGTCTTGTTAGTGAGAGCAAAGGAACGCAGGTGAGTAGAGCAAACTTTCTTCTTCCATGTCCTTTATATAGCCTGTCACCATATGTGTGGCCCAAATATAAGGTGGATCTTGCCACTTCAAAAGATATGAACTGACGTTGGATTTTTCCCATGTCAAATGATTTAAGAAAATCCCTCACAGGTGTACCAATCTGCTGGGTTTTAGTTAATTCCAGACATATTCAAGTTGACAACCAAGAACAGCAATTACAACTTCTATAGAACAGTGTTTTCAAAATAAATTTTTAAAAATAATACTTCAAACAGATCTATGAGTTTTACACTTTTGCTGCCAGATGACTTAAAAACTAGAAAAAATATTTTGAAAATGCAGTCTTTTAATATTGTTTTCTTGTTTTGCAAGCATTACTGCAAATGGTCCTTTTGGTACTTTAGTTACAAGTGTTTAAATTGTTTATTAATGGAACTTATTTGGAAAACAAAACAGATACTTACACAATGTAAATGGATTTGACCTAAAAGAAAAAGAAATAAACCCATGCTGTAGTTACTTTCATATTCCCTGATGTTTAAAATTATCAACTTACTGTGATTTCTCTTTAGATCTTACAAATCTTTCTTCTTTTAATGTTATCAACTAAAAGTTAGTTTTTTGGATAATAATCTCTACAATAGTTACTCATCTTTGGAATGCTGTCATGCTAAACACAAATGCCTATTTTATAGATAAGTTTGCTATCAGTAGAACTGGACAGCATTAATTTATGTAGTTTGCAGTACTATTTTCTTTACTGTATTACATAATTATCTGAGGAGCAATTTGGGAATGGAAAGGAGTAAATAGGATATTTATTTAAATGTGCTAATGAGAGCAGTGCTTATAGAATGGGGAATGCAGCAATGTGCATGTGTCCAGCTGTGAAACTGTCATGATGAAGGCCTCTTCACGGCCTCATTGGTAGAATCTTACAGATTTTGAAAGTAATTCTTCTAAGAACTAGAGGAGCCCTCTTTCCTGGACAAACAACAAAAAAATAGAAGGAACCAAAGTTTTGTTACCCCGACTGCTGGATTCATGCACCCTATGTACCGGTAACAGTACACCCAATGGTAAAAGCTAGCTGCCATCATCTGGCCAAGTCAATTGTGTCTACCTGGGTTATTTAGTGTTGTATACATAATGTGCATTTTCTGGTGCTCATTAGTGAGCAATATAGAAGTTTTCATATTTTGTGGCCACTAACATAAAATCACTTTAAACATCTCTACTGTAGAATTTCCTGTATCCATGTTGTTATATAACACTATTTTAAGATGAGTTATATTTTGTTTATGCTATGGAAAATTTGTTTAATGATGCAAAGATATGGTGCATTTCTTTATGTAGTACTCATTTAACTCTGTAAAGCTGTGTTACACTGCCTGTCTAAAACAACTGATTGGTCCAAAAAATGATGAAAGGCCAATAGCAAGGTAGAAAAAAGGATAGGCAGGGCTGACAGATATAGAGAATAAATAGAGGATCAAGGATCAGAGGAAGCCAGAGCTATAAAGGAGAGAGGAAGATGCTAGAGGCCAGCCATAGAGCCACTAGTCATTCACAGAGCAAAAGTGAAAACAAGATTACAGAAGTAAGAAAAGGAAAATATTCAGAGGCAAAAGGTGGATGGGATAATTTAAGTTAAGCAAAACTGGCAAGAAACAAGCAAAGCTAAGGCTGGGCACTCATAATTGTCTCCTATGTGATTGTTTGGAAGCCAGGTGGTGGGTTCCACAAAGAGCAAATGAGTTAAAAAAAAAAAAAAAACCAACAATATCATGTTTCAATCCAAGTCACATTTTCTTATCCAACTTAATCTTTCAACTAGTCTTACAGATGTTTCTGCTTTCAACTAAGACTATGGATGTTTCTGGTTTTGTCCACTTTCTTCTTTCAGCAAGTCTTCCTTTGACTTGGCCCAGAGTCTTGCTTGTATGTTTGTTTTTCTTCCTTTCATTTGAATACTAATTTGAAGCATCCATAAAGTCTACAAATTTCCTCATTTTTCCTTTCCTTTCCTTCAGCTGGTGATAACAGATCCCTCTATGTGATAATAGTGGTGATCTAAGACACAGGACTGGTACTACAGTGGTTGTAGTTCTGGAGGACTGAACTGATGCTGTTTGTCTGTTTAAGTTTTGCTTATGTTGAATACATGATCTAATACTTTTCTGAAGTTATGCTGGTTTGTTCCATTCTAAACTTATACCTTTGTATGTCTGATAGAATTTATCTTAATGTAATATGTTGTTCAATAGAATCTATCTTAATGTAATATGCTGTTTAATAGAATATATCTTAATGTAATATGTTGTTCTGGACTCATAATAACAGAGTCTTCCAGCTCTCGATAGCCTTTCTTGGGCTGCTAAGATGACTCAGTGGGTACAGGGATTTGTGGTGCTCCTCTTGATTAGACTTGTGTTCCTCTTGATCAATCTCTGGAACTCAAATAAAAGTGAAAGGGAAGAACTGACACCACAAAGTTGTCTTATCTCCTGAGAAATGTAACAGCTTCACAAGCATGTATGAAATTTCTGCCTTAAATTGAGATTGTGAAGCATTTGATTGTATAGTAGTAATCTGTCATCCTTTATTTTTTTTCAGAAGCAGGAATAGTATAATTGGAACATTTCAGAATAATATCTTTTAGGTATTTACAATCTAATGTCCTTTTTGCCAATTTTAAAATATTTATTATTATGATTTTAAATAAAACAGCTTAATACATTCCATTTGCTTTACACACTGTTGGCTTGATTTTCAGATCAAAGATACAGTGCAGTTGTGTGTCAGTTGTAAAGTATACCAATACAAATTGCATGTTCCCTAGTATTTTGAGATATGAATTGTTTTATGTGCCTGTCCAGACATCATTTAATATTTCATAAGCCAGGACTCCATATCCTGGGTATATTTCTATATCTGGTATAATGACCATGTTCATAGTGGGAGTTTGTGATGAATGTCAAGATTCGTATACTCATATCAACTAAAACAGCTTCAACTGATCCATAATATTTATAGATAACCCAAACTCCTTCGATAAATAATGTGGATAACTGCCCATACATTACTTTAGGGAAAAGTATAATGTAGATGGAGCTTTTTCTACAAATAGCCTGTTTCCACTGAACTGGTTTCTCCCTGCCCACTGGGTCTCAACAGATGCTTATGAAATAACCACTCTGAGCTTGCTATCAGTTATGATTGTTTGCTAATTACTTAGGCTTCTTACTGGTTAGCTCTAACTATAAATTAACCCACTTCTATTAGTTTATATTTTACCACGAGACTCATGGCTTGCTACCTCACATCTTGCTTCCCCATATCTTCATGTTGTCTACTCAAATTTGCCTTCTCTCTCTCTCTCCCTGAAATAACCACATAGAAACTGTATTCATTAAAACACTGCTTGGCCATTAGCTCTAACTTCTTATTGGCTAACTCTTACATCTTAATTCAACCCACTTCTATTAATCTGTGTATTGCCACATGACTGTGGCTTACCAGCAAGATTCTAACCAGCATCCATCTCAGGCAAGAGATTAATGACATCTCTCACTCTGCCCTTCTTTCCAGCATTCATTTCTGTCTTCTCTGCCTACCTAAGTTCTGCCTTATCAGGCCAAGCAGTTTCTTTATTGATTAACCAATGAAATCAATGCATAAACAGAAGGACCTCATATGCCATCTGAGGCTACAGACCTTCATTCAGGAATAAACATATGATCAAATTTTGACCATAGCTGTAAAGACTGGCATGGGGCTTCTAGGAAAAAATATTTGCTGAGAGCTGCCATGGAAGTTTACAGCAGGTGACAACTATCGTTCAACAGGCCGATCCACTAGACGAGTGATCTCTGGTTGGGGAGAAACACCTGGAAAAGCCATGGGGTCACTGGCTGTAGATAACTGTCTCTGGAATTTCTCTCATGTGCCAAGTCATTTCTTCCCGAAGAACTGCATTCCCCCCCCCCAAGAACTGCTATAAGTGTTTTCCCACTGCTTGTGTGTTTCTCTCATGTCTATATTCTATAATTGAGGACACGCATATCTGTGGATGATCAGGAAAATGATTCCTGATTAATCCATACAATTTTGATGAATAGAAATAGCACTAGGATATTTTATATTGCTCAGACTGACATAAGAAAGTAATAATTTTTTTTTCAGTCACAAAGACAGCAAATTTTAGACCCCAGAACATGTTCCAAACAAACTGGTTGTCCCTGGAGATAAATATCTGGGTGTTCCTAGAGACAAACACACAAGGTCATTTTCCCATGTGTTGTTTATTGCTGAATCAAGTTCAAGCTAGATGCAACTTTAGTAGACATAACTTTCTCAGTAATTGACTTTTTGTACTTATTCCCAGTCTCAGTTTATGCTATAGATTAAAGATTCAGCCAACTGTTTCTTTTCTGTCTGGTAACCCTGAGAATCCTAACCATTTAGGCTGTATGCATGGCCAGGTGTTGGCGAGTCCAAGTCAATGTGACATTCCTAGCCTAACAGAAACAGTGTGATTTACCTTGTGTTATGATAATGGGTCAGGCCCTGAAAATGCAACACATAATTAATTTTCCAGAGTTTGTTTGTGAGAGGAGAAGCAGTGTGGAGAAAGAAGCTGTGTTTAGCTATGTAGAGAGCTGCTGAGCAGAGAGCTGTGCAGAGCATGAGTGAGGGTGTGTGTACTGAAAGGGAGATTCAGGTAGAAATGTGAAGGTATGTAACTATATGGAGAGTGTGTGGAGAATGTATGAAGAATGCACTGTGTGGAGATTTGTTGCTGTGTGGAGACAAAAAGATGAAGCTGTATAGAAAAGAGATGTAGAAAGGAAATGCATGTAAAAGAAAGATGTGTCTTCATGTGAAAACAGATGTGTATATAGAGATATATGGCAGTGTAGGAATGAGATAAATGTATGTAAAGAGAGATATATAACTCCATGTAAAGAATGTAGCTGTGTGGAGACAGAGATTCTCAGAGAGGATTATTTAAGATGAAATAAAAGAGAAAGTTACCATCAAAAAACATGTGTGTTTTCTTATTTACTCCTCACATAGAAAAGTCTAGCCCTCAGATAGAAAAGAAGTTAAGCCACTGCCATATTTGTGCATTTTTTACTACCCTGATATTGACTGGAGACTGCTCCCTCCCAGTTAACCATAAACCTTCTCTGCTGTGATGAGACAGACTTTTGACGTTGTTATCTTTGGATCCTGAAGTCTGATGTTTGAAATTAAGATATTTTCAGTACTCAGATTCCTTTGGGAAAGCTGAATGTTTCCTCCCATTTTAACAAATACCTACAAGTATCAGTACTGATCCATTATATTTAGTCAGGAAACTCTCATTCCCAAGTATTTATGGAAACTATTTAACCAATGATGTCCATGTCTCTGACTATTAGACATCAGAAACACCCATAGTTCAGAAAATAGACTCCTAGAGACAATGATCAATTCTTCCCTACACAGTCCTGCTTTTAAAACCCACCACCCTGAGCTCTAGCTTTCTAAAATTCTATTTGTGATAGATTTACTCAGGGAAAGTTTGTATAAAATACGTTTCAATCTTGCTTACCTATCTAATAATCTTTCCCACTCAAATTTTGGATGCTCATCTCTATTCTTTGACAGAATCCTGGAAATCCTGCAGCCATTTTGTTTACATGTTGATTGAAAATGAAAAAGGCCAGAGATGTGGTAACCAATGGAAACTGGGGATAGAACAAATCTGATAGGTCATTTAAAAATATACCCTTTCTCTCTAAATTTCCAGCTACATAATTGCAGGTCATGCCACTATTTAAAGGCATTTAGTAGAGCTACATAGTGAAACCTCATTTAGAAAAATAAAAAAACTTGAAAGTGAAAAAATATGTTTCCATACATTGTAGGTTCATTTATATTGCCTAGAACATCCTATCAACTGTCTCATGTGATTTTATTTCTTCACATTTAGCTTTCTTTTCTTGCCAATAACTGTGTATTATAGAGCTGTCAGTGAGTATTTTTATGTTCCATAGTATTCTGAGTGGTGAGCTTTCAATATAAAAATATGGAATCAGCTTTTGTATCCACTGATGGATGAATGATGAAAGTCTAGTGGGGCGGATAGATGGCTAAACCATTAAAAACTAGGCTCACAACCAAAAATATGAGAAAGTTCAGTGCATAGACATGAAGGGCTACCATTCAGACATAAAAGATTTTTTTTCTCATTTTTAGTAGTGTAGACAGAACTGAGGATGTTATATTAACTGAAGTAAATTATATAAAGACATAATATTCTTATAATAATCAAATATTCTTATAATAATCAAGTATTCTTCCTCATACGTAGAAGTCAAAATTGATGTCAGTAATTGGGGACTAAATAGTTTTTTCCAAAGCCAAGGAAAGGTGGACAGGGGAAAATTGAAGAGGGGATAGCTAATGAGCATGGAATGCAGACCAAGAGGGAAATATTTTGATCTCCTGATTTGCTTCTTATAATGAAGATACTTCATGTTTATATCTTTACCATGGGAGACGTTGTATTATCATAATTTTCAGTCTTTTTGCTACAGTATTATGGGAGGCTTTGTAAGACATGTGTGTGATGAGGACCTTTAATATAGCTTGTGGAATTGAATAAAATAAAAGATTTGTGGAGCAGTAGAAATAAGTGGCCACGCTGGGAATACGAGAGCAACAGACAAATGGAATTAGTAGTGTTTGCAACCTGGTTCCCGTCGATGAGCTTCTGCCTTCATGGGATGCCCACACGTACTGTTTATAAAGAGAGGATGGCTGACCTCATGTCCTCATGTTTGTTAAAGATAATAGTGATGACTATATTATAGCATATCTAATAATGTTCTCTCTATATATCTATATTTATATAGATATACACATACCAACAAGCTTCCTAATGATTCCGTTCTAATAAAGAATGATGTCATCTATTAATAGGATCAAGACTGATTAATTTTCCCAAACATAATGTCTGTGCTGAACTGTACATGAAACAGGAATCATCTTGATGTAGCTGTGTTTTAACTTCTCTTTTGAAATTTGATTATAAGTAAAATATATTGCATTTGGCTGAGATAAAAGCCATATCAAGGGAATTTGTATTCCATGATTTTGTGTCTGTGAAAATGATTCCTTTACTAAATGACCCTGTAGAATCTTGGGAAAGTCACCAGGGGGAGAAACATTAACAATTGTGTGAATTGTTCAAATAGAGGGATAGGTTAGAACTTCATGTTTGTTAAGTTTGAAGTGTATTAAAATCATAAGTGCTAACATTCAAATCTGGGACAATAGTGGCATTGCTCTTGTTGAGGCAGCATGCTTCTTAAATTGAGGGGCAGGGACACTGCCTCAGAAGACAGAGTGAAATCACACCTAGAACTTAGCCTGCATCATGAAAAAGCCTTGCAAAGGGCAGGTGGAGACCACTAGAGTGGGTTAATCCTATGAAATTGCTCCTCTTCTGGTTTGATAGCAAAGGAGGCGATGATGGGCTCAGCATGACATCATCAATGTGGGCACTAATCAGGGCTCTGGTATCATGGTAGTATCTGAGGGTTAGGGAACCTCGGTGCCCCATTATCATGATATCAAGGAAAGACTGGTCTGCATTTACCCAAAGAAACTGTTGAAATGGGGGGGGGTATTAATACAGAATAGTATTTATTATTAGTTATCACATTTTTCTGCTACCCAGAACTGCAAGGATTTTGACTAGGATCAAATGTATTATAGACTCTGAAGGCATCTTTGTGTATCAGAGTAGTGACAGTGAAAATGTCAGGATGAATTATCTTTTCTGTGATGAAAAAATGTCCCTAAATATAAAACAAATGAAAGGGAAATGAATTTTATGTTTACTCGCTTGACTCGGGCCTAGAAGAACTTTCTCTTCAGAATCATCCAGACACACAGGGGCCACCAGGATCACAGATACCATGGCTGCATACTGAAGAGAGGAGAGAGGGTCTCACACTGAAAAGGAAATGTTCCTGTTCAGAACAGTTGTTATCAGCTCACTAATTGATGTGGCATTCCCTTCTATATGTTGTGAATATGTTTAATTGCCTTTGGTTAGTAAAGAAGCTGCCTTTGGCAAATGTCTTTTTTTTGTTGTTGTTGTTGGTTTTTTTTTTTGTTTTTTTTTCAGGATTGACATTATTATTTATTATTTATTTATTTATTAAATATTTCTGCCTTCTCCCCGCCACCACCTCCCATTTCCCTCCCCCTCCCCCATCAAGTCCCCCTCCCTCATCATCCCTAAGAGTAATCCGGATTCCCTGTCCTGTGGGAAGTCCAAGGACCACCCTCCTCCATCCAGGTCTAGTAAGGTGAGCATCCAAACTGCCTAGGCTCCCACAAAGCCAGTACGTGCAGTATGATCAAAAACCCATTGCCATTGTTCTTGAGTTCTCAGTAGTCCTCATTGTCCATTATGTTCAGCAAGTCTGGTTTTATCCCATGCTTTTTCAGACCCATGCCAGCTGGCCTTGGTGAGTTCCTGATAGAAAATCCCCATTGTCTCAGTGTGTGGGTGCACCCCTCGAGGTCCTGGCAAATGTCTTAACGGAGTAAAGCTAGGCAAGAAATCTAAAGTGAATGCTGAGAAAAAATAGGCGGAGTCAGGAAGAAGCCGTGTAGCTGCAGCCAGACACAAATGCCTCCACTGGATCCTGATGAAACTTTGCTGGTAGGGCATGACTATGTGGTGATACACACATTAATGGAAATGGTTAGTTTAGGATGTAAGAGCTAACAAGCAACACACTTAAGCTACTGGCCAAGCAGTCTTGCAAATAATATAGTTCCTGAGTGATTATTTTGGGTCTAAGCAGTGAGAAACCAAAACAAGCAGCCTCTGTCAAAGCCTAATCATTCCTTAGACCCAGTCTTATAATTTCATCTCATCACACAGGGCACAAGTCTACCAAGTACCTGGTTGCGAGGAGAATCTGGAACTTTCAAGAGCCACACTAATGACTGCCATTTAATGAATACTAATTATATTAGAGAAGAAATTAATGATCATGTTTACTCTGTCCAAAAAAGAACTGATAACAAAAGAAATACAAAGACTTGAATAACGTTAGCTGAGACTCTGAAATATTCTAATCTATGATCTTTTGCTTATGTTATCCCAACTCCATGCCTGTAATTGAATCCAGAAAATGAGAAAAAAGAAAGCTAATAAATAATATTAATAACCAGAGGAAATCTGTAAATTTTCTGTTTTCATAGAAAGGTGAACAACCATAATTACATGAGAAAAATTTTAAAGGCTATTCCCCACTAATTTTTCAAGGCTAATTTTGCTACATAACCAAGATAATGATATCTGTTATCCATGGTCAAGCTGCATTGTGGACTACAGGAATCTGGTTCTTTTTAGCATTGAATATCTTTCATTTCTTGACACAGATATTTAAATTCACAGTAGTCTGAATTGTTAAGGAACAGCCACCATCAGCCTAGAAAATTATGTTCTTTAAGAAAAGAATATTCTTTAACTAAATTTGCTCATGCATGCAACACCTTAATCCTTCTCTTTTCTGAAGTATTTCACAAAGTCCAAAGTAGTCTTTCTTTAAAAGATCAAGAGATAGCTAATTTCTAAAATTACTTAAAATAACAAACTAAAAATTACTTTTATAAAGAAGAAAAAATATATATGGTTGCTTTGAAAATATTCTCTGAAATGTAATTTTGTTAGTCAGACTCCCAAAGTGGGAGAAAGGCCAGATGCTCACACAAAGGAAACCCTTAGGCACTCTGCCCTTAATATGTTTCTTCTGCCAACAGCTCTATCAGACCCTTTTGATCAAAGTACACATCTGCATTTGACTGCTGTGCATCACAAGATCCTTACTAGGTGCAGTTCATCTACTTTCTCAACTTTGTAGTCTCTCTCTTTTCCTGAAAGTGAATGGATAAAAGAGAGAGGAGAGAGAGAGAGAGAGAGAGAGAGAGAGAGAGAGAGAGAGAGAGAGAGAGAGAGAGAAAGCTCACACCTATGCCAGTTCAGTGCACTCAGGCTTTGCACTGCAGAGAGGGAAGCTTATAATGTCTAAGTAACTATTCTAAGTGGGCAATTTCAGAAAATTGAATGACAGTCAATGGACCTTTCTACTACTCCCTTCATTTCATCTATTACCATCACGTCTATGTAGGAGGTTTTTGCTCCAGGCAGATCATACTGCTGAGCTCATGAATGACAAAAATTTTCAACTATCTTCCTCCTACATTCCAGAGACCATATCCTGTACAAAAATTTCACAAGGAAATGAAGTGTTACTACGTTGTAACTAGATTCAACTTTTAAGACATCCAAAAATAGTATGCAAATGTTACTTCATCACTGGTGATCCAGTGATAGATTAAAGAATTCATTGAATTTTTCCAAAACTATTAAATAATATACTTTATGTGTATGAGTGTTTTGCCTGCATGCATCTATGTGGATTGTGGGCATGACTGGTGACTGGAGAGGCTAGATGAGGGGGGGCTGAATCCTCCTGTAGCTGGAATTATGGATGATGTGAGCTGACAACTGGGTGCCAGGAACTGAATCTCTTCCTATTGCAAGAGAAAAAGTGCTCCTAATCACTCCCTGAGCCGTCTCTTAACCCCAGTAAGCACACTGGTTCACTGGGCTTGAATAGAATCCTCTCTTTTATTTGGCATTGATGCCATATCTTGGGTTAATGGGTGATTTTTAAGGTCACACAGCACCTTAAAAATAAATAAAAGAGAAGGTTCTTATTTGAATTATACCTGTGGATAGGGTAGTGAAAGAAAGAGAGAGAAGAAATGGGACAGGCAATGAGAGGTTGGTGAAATGCAAAGTTTATTGAGGATGGGAATATGACCAAATTATAGGTCACTAAGAAAAAAATGTATAGAGTCAGTATCTTTGGTTGTTAATGCTTTGATTAGGATCAATAGAGAATTGTGCTGTGCATGCAAAGAATAGGAAGTTTCTCTTCTAGGAGGAAGAAAGCAACCACTAATAATATGTGGTAAAAATTTAAATTCATTTGCTAGGAAATAAATTGAACTGAGAATGCCACTGAAGGGATTTTCTGTTTGGAAACAATGGCCTAGGGAAACATTTCACTGCATTAGTGCACAGATGCCCATGCAACTGAACTCTAAGCAGCCAGGAGATCATTTCCAGCTGGTAGCAGAACTCTTGACCAAATGGTCTGTAGGTACTGGTTTCTACACATATGGTAGATGCAAGAAAGACAATGTCATGAAGTCATGTGCAGGAAGCTTCTGCAATAGCAATATTTCATTCAAAGAGGTCCTGAGAACCTGCTGAGAGGTTGGGAAAGTAAAGCTTAAGTTGCAACTGAGGTACATGATGTTTAAGATACCAAGAGAAAAGTTATCTAATGAGAACAGCTGCAGCAAGAAGTGGAACTGGTCCTAGAGAGGACTTCATGTGCCATAGGAGGTAGAGGAGAGAGGGTAGGCCTACTCAGTTCTTGGAAGTCTATAAGATTCTCACATAAGACTGTAATGACTGACATGGAGCTATAGGAGTCAGTGTTTTCCATTTTGGGTTTTGTATTGCTTTTGTGAAATCATTCCTTGCTATGCCACAGCTCTTCCTTTTTCAAGTATTCATGTTTTTTCTGGGCCATTGTATTTTGGGGTTTGCTTTTTGATACTCTAGTGGATCATGTTGAAGATACCACTTGAATCTCAGATGAGCTTCACACATACGTTTTTGACCAGTAGAGATGTCAAAGATTATAGGAGCTCTGGAAGTCTGACTCAAGGCATTTTGAATTGTGAGACTGTTATGAATCTATGGAGGAAACTGTAATATTTTACATTATTTTGGTTTTTATTGTTTCAAAGAGAATTAGTAATATAAAATCTAAATGAGAAAAATAAATTTAAAATGTCATGTTTTATGAAGAACAATCTTTTAATTATGGTCTCTGTATATAAGTATAATACATTTCAATATTTTATTTGAGAATTAATAATAATTTTCAAAATCTTGAATTTTCATAAATGATGTTCAACTGTAATCCTTAATATACAAAAGGGCAGGAAGTAGAACAAAATTCTGAGAACTGTGTGCCCATAGAGTACAGTCCATAAAACTTCATACATGTTTTGTTTATGAAAGGACATTGAGGTAACTGTTCTAAAGATGCATAAAGAAATTCTGTTCTTATTTAAATAAAAGGAGTCAATTTTCTTCAGTCTATTTTTGTGGTTTTAATTCTCTTGTCCTAAAGTTTTCTCACTGTTTTTTGGGGGAGTGTGATGTCACCCCACTGTGAAGGCTGATATGTTTGTTCTCTCATCACAGTTCCAAAGCAACTGCTGTCCAGGATATGTTTCACAGCATGAGTTATGGGGGCGATCTTTATTGTCTTCATCTGGAATTTAAATTCTCTGCTTGATCTGCTGGTCTAATTATAGTATGACTGTGGCTGTAACAGATTGGAGGGATTCTACTTTGTCCCCCACTGCTAGGATGAGAGAAAGACTCACATGTTCCTTTAATCCGTGTGACTTCTGGAAGCCGAGCCTATGACTAGCACAATAGTCAAGGTCTGTAAAAAGTGACGTGACAGTTTTATTATGCTTATCTATTAATTTGTATAAGCTTGTGAGTTTAAATTTATAGTACATATTTCAAAATATTATAGGACTTATATTAAACTTTCTTAAAATAAAATTGTAATAAAGATAATATATTTAGAAAATAATCTGGGGAACCTCTCACTTTCTAAAAAAATTATAGGAGGAGGATATAGATAAGACTAGAAAAAAGAAAAAGGCAAATAAATAGATAAAGATAACTTATAATTATTGGTTATTACTCTGACCAACTATTGCTAAATTCTTTGTGAAACATGCCTGGGAAACTTGCTTCTAAATTACCTTACAAGGCACAGGATGTAGTCATTTAATCTGGGTGGTAGTTTTGGTGAGGGCCACCTTTATCATTCTCAACACTTCCACTTCTATGTAGTCCAGTGTGAAACAATTTCCTGTGATGTCAAAGCAAGCCTGTTTCTGTGTCAGAAATGACAACTTCAGCTGAATTCAGGCTTACCAAGGAAGTTGAGAATGGCTATCAGCAGTCTGCAGCTGCCTCCATCTTACGCCATTCAAATTTACTCATGCCTCATATTGGAAACACCAGGCTGTTGGCAGGTATAAGGGTTACAAGATACAATCTCTCAACAAATTCCTTAGTGTAAGGCTAAAGAATTAGGTTAAACTCAAATTGTTTCAGTTGATCTAGAGGATGTAAAGAAATTAGTATTGTTTTCTAAGTGTATTTATAATTTTTCTTTTATAGCTGTGTGGTTTATAATCTCATACATATATAGTTCTGGTTAAATTTGTGAATGTCCTCAAGTGAATTCAATTTCTCACTAACTGGGTATTGTATCTGAACAATGACTTAATTCTGGAAACTATTGGAGGGTTTTCTTCTTTCAACATTCCTTTGTCTTTCCTCTCTCCATGGCTCCTATCTCTGCTCCCTTTCTTCTTCTGTAGGATTTCATTTTAAGATTTTCACAAAGCACTCCTGATTCATTCTATGATTAAGAACTAAGCATCATCTTAATGGATTGTGCATGTGTGTTGCCCTTTAGAGCATCGTGATGTCCACAGATTTACCACAGATCTTTCAGAGCTGTGATTCTGTTTGCTTGTTAGCCACAGCTATATATTATGATAATAACATACTAATTCATATTTTAGTCGTCTCAGCTTCTGCCATTCTAGTCAGCTATTACCCAGAGAAATACGGGGAAATGGGACATTTCTTGGCATTGACTCTACCTATAGAGAACAGACATAATCTCCATTTTAGGACTGACTACGCTTTAGCATGTTTTGCCACTTTTTGTGAAAGGAGTGTAATCAACAGGAAAGATTTCTGGTGTCGCTTCAAGGTCATACTCATCATTTCATCATTTATGCCCCTGCAATGCTTAAACATGCATGGACAGCCCGATTATGGTGGTTCTCCAGTTGTTTCTATCCTGGGACCTCGCAGACGCTTGTGTTATTGTGATGGCAGAAGTCACAAAATAATCCCACACTAGTTCAGAATTATGAATAATAAAGGCTTATTTATTTAGGGGAGACTTACAGATCACTGTCCTAGATAATAGTCCTCGGCATGAACGGGAAAGAGGAACAGAGTCTAGCAGCTGGAATTGAGAGTTGGAAGCAAGAGAGCTAGCACATGGTTTACAGCTGCATTTATATTATAAGAGACCATGCCTAAGTGGGCTGGTATCTTAAAGGCTATTGGCTGAAGGAGTGGAAGGAGTTCCACAGCATTATTGTCACAGGCAAGGAATGGGGGGTGGGGACGGAGGTTGTAATGCATGTCTTTAATTCCAGCGCTTAGGAGGCAGTGGCAGGTAACACTCTGAGTTCATGGATATCCTGGTCTACAGAGTGAGTTCTAGGACAGCAAGAACTATAGAAAAAAACCTCTCTTGAAAAACAATTCTTCTGATATAAAGCAATATTTATTTTTAAATAAAGGCATCTTTCTGAGTCTCCTGGTATTTAGATTATTTATTTATTTGTTTATCTAGATAAATGCATTTGGCTTTTTTTTAATTCTTTACTTTTTGGGGGGCCTGTCATCAGCTCCCAAATAAGTTACATGAAGTCTTATTCTTTCTTATGAATACCAGACCTTAGCTTGGCTTATTTCTTAAGAGCTTTTCTTTCTTAAATGATTCTGTCTACCTTTTTCCTCTGGGTTTTACCTTTCTTTATTTCTGTATACCTTTTACTTCTTACTACATTGCTGGCTGTGTTGCCGGGTGGCTTGCCCCTTGAGTCTTCCTTTTTCTTCTACCCTTTCATCTCTTTTGCTCTTCATTTTTCTCCCAGATTTCTCCTTATATTTATCTCATTGCCTGCCAGCCTTGCCTGTCCTTTCTTCTGCCTCACTATTGTCTCATTAGCTCTTTTTTAGACCATCAGGTGTTTTAGACAGGTGAAGAATCAGAATTTTAGAGAAATAAAGAGATGCAATATAAAAGAATGCATCACATTTTTACATCATTAAATATTCCAGAACATAAACAAAAGTAACACATTTTAAGTAATATTCCACAACAGATAAACAAATATTTAGATATTTAGATCTATCTTAGTTATAGATCAAGGCTGTTTCAGCTTTTTCAAATTGCTGCATTCAACACTCTTATCTACGTCTGGAAGGCAGTTTTGCAAATTGTTAAGAAGGGCTCCAGATGTCTTAGCCAGAAAATTAAACACTGGGACACTTCAGACCTGGGATAATGACTAAATTTTAATAATTTTCCTTCTTCCACCATCCTGTGTGTCTAATAGTTCAAGACACTTAGCTTCACTTGATCCTGCTTGCAAATAATAGTCAGGTTGTCTAATACCTTGATGAAAAAAAACTCTTCTCTCCCAAAGACAGACAGCAATGCTAAGAGGAAAGGCCAAATGGGGAAGACAAGTGTTAATATGCAGGTTTTGACCTGAGTAGATTTTTTGTTTCGTCTCTAGACAATAGTGAGATTGTCTCTGACAAGACTGGGGAGACCAAGTGGTTTCTGGTAGCTTGGTAGGCTGTGGTAGCTTGGTAGGCTGAGAAGAAACACAGTTCATGTTTTTAAAATGTTAAACTAAATGAGCCCATCATAGAACATCATGTCTTACTTTGTCATGGCCCGTCTGGGCCTAGACATGAACACAGCACATCTGCTCACACTTCATCTTTGTTAACTCCAAGATCATGATGAAAAACTTTCAGACAGAACCTGATCTGATCATCGCAGTTAATTATTAGTTCATCAAGAAGAAATTTCCGCATATGCTGCTTGATGGAATCTGAATGTTTAAGTCTATTGCTTTCCTCAAAAGCTCCAAGATCAGGTGACTACACAATCCTTAAGGTTTCCTCTGCATTGGTAAGCGGTAAAGCTCTTGCCTGAACTACCCCCCTCAGTCTCTTCACCATGACTGGAAACTGCTAATTTTGATAGCATAGCGTGCTCCAGTTTTCAAATGCCTCCAGTAATGTTGCCTTCCTTGCCATTTTAAGTAACAAGTAGTAACATTGGGAACTGAACTTTTAATAAGTGACATTTGAGAGAAGGAAGAAAACTTCAAGTATGTAACCTTTTGGATTTGTCATAAGCATTCCCATACAAGGTACAAAGTTGTGAATCTTAAGAAAGCAGGAAAAATGTAAAACAGTAGAGAAAATATAGCAAAGTAGAAATACATATCGTTTACATCTATTTAACTGGTATTATTAGCTAACTACAAGCCACAACATTATACAGTAATTGCTCAGACATCTCTTCACAAGCAGTTTATCAGAACCAAGAGATCTGGTAAAGGCTAAACCAAAAGGCAAGGCTTCTTGGTGTTATTAACTTGTCCTTTGCTGTAGACTTTTCACTGCAGCTGACTTCACTTTTCTGTTACATATTTGGGGATTAATTCCCACCATTAAGAACTGTTTAGTGAAAAGAGTTTCCCCCTGATAATTCTTGCAATTATCTTTATCAGCAGGCATTTGGTCAATGCTTTGGGTCCAGGCATAGAGCTTTTCATTTAAGATAGTCACAGAACTCCAAAGACACAAAATTGCTACCTGTCCAAGTTACTGCTCTGCTTTTACCTCACTGAACAGATTCCTAACTCCTTATGCCCACTTTCACCTCAGCTTACTGATGATGTTAGTTCAGGACTCTCAAGGACAACAGAAGGGATAATTAACTGCAACCCAGAGAAAGACCCAGGACAGCCACGATCAAAGCAGCTGATAACAGCATAGCCTGGAACTGACTTTTAGAGGCCTGGGTCTCTTTTTCGCTTAGATCAGTAAATCTAACTCTAGACCTAAGCCCGTAGAAACTGCAGCATCTGGTGTATGGCCTATCTGACTAAGGGCCATCAGATTCTCCCTGACTGTTTACGTAGGTTGCCTGGTTACCTGGTATTGTCTATAAATACTGGGAGAAAAGTAGTGGCATGCTGATTGAAAAAAAAATGTCCTATTCATAATTTTACTGAAAATAAACCTTTTACCTCTTTTATCTGTCAGCTAATAATGTTGTACAGTAACCTTCCCTCCTTAAAATCCGCTGATGTTTTAATTTCTTTTTTAACTAGTTTTCTCCATTAAGAACTTCAGGAGACATGTACTAGCCACTCCCATGGATCTCTCTCTCTCTCTCTCTCTCTCTCTCTCTCTCTCTCTCTCTCTCTCTGGGGTAAAATAATTCTTTCAGACCTGGAACTTGTTAGGGCTGGGGAATTGTTGGTTTTAAGAGTATATGTAACGAGGAACATTTGTAACATGTAGAATGATGAAGAAGAAAGAGCAAGAGAGAACAAGGGAGAACTGATAGAAATGAGAAAGAAGAGAGATAAAGAATATAGAAATATGGATGGATGATACCTGTTGTAAGTAGATTCCTTAACCCTCAGATCTTTATCCTCAGATTTCTAGCTCCCCTTTAGCTATTTGTATCATCTTTAATTGAACCCAGTTATTGGCGATTTTCTCTTTTGGAGAGATTATTACAATTTCTCTTATTTTTTCTTTACAACTTATGTTTTGTAATGTAAGAAATATTCCTGACAATTTTAGGTTTTCAGTTTTTATTCATGTTATATTTTGAGGACACATTATTGATGAAAAGCATGGGAAATAGAGGTTTGCCTCTCCAAACAAACTTTCAAATTAAACACTTTAGTGTGTTTGTGTGTGTGTGTGTGCTGTGTGGTGTACATTTTGCTTAGAAGACAAAAATATCACATAGTAAATGAATTATAAATAATAGGCATGTATGCATCAGAGTTTTAAAGAACAAAACCATCCAAAATATAGGGATCCTCTCAATGTTTTTCTGATTTCTACATGAACCCTTGTGCGGATACCATCATTCAAACCACACTGTTCTCTTCTATTTTATAAGGGGGCTTGACTTCATTTTGGATGCTAATGTTTTCTCAGAAGTGTAGCTTAAAAATATTTTCTTCTTATCAGGTTAAAGTATCACTTTCTTTTTTTCCTTTTTAAGATTGTTTTTATTGAGCTATATATTTTTTTCTGCTCCCTTCTTCCCTTCTCCCCTTCTCCCCTCTCCCATGATCCCCATGCTCCCAATTTACTCAGGAGATCTCGTCTTTTTCTAATTCCATGTAAATTAGATCTATGTGTGTCTTTTCTTAGGGTCCTCTTTGTTGTCTAGGTACTATGGTGTTTGGAATTATAGACTGGTTTTCTTTTCTTTATGTCTAAAAGTCACTTATGAGTGAGTACATATATGTGTCTTTCTGGTTCTGGGTTACTTTACTAATTATGATGTTTTCTAGATTCATCCATTTGCCTGCAAATTTCAAGATGCCATTATTCTTTTCCGCTGTGTAGTACTCCATTGTGTAAGTGTACCACATTTTCCTTATCCATTCTTTGGTTGAGGGGCTCGTTTTCAGGTTCTGACTACTAGAAGTAATGCTACTATGAAACAGACCTAAAAAGAATAATATTCAACTTCATTTGGAAAAGCAAAAACCCAGGATAGTCAAAACAATCCTGTACAATAAAGAAACTTCTGGAGGCATCACCATCCCAGGCTTCAAATTCCATTACAGAGTTACAATAGTGAAAACAGCCAGGTATTTGCATAAAAACAGACAGGAGGACCAATGGAACCAAATTGAAGACCTGGATATCAATCAACACACCTGATTTTTGAGAAAAAAGCAAAAAATATCAGATGGAAAATGAAATGCATATTCAACAAATGGTGCTGGCACATCTGGATGTCAACATGTAGAAGAATGAAAATAGATCCATATCTATGGCCATGCACAAACTCAAGTCCAAATGGATCAAAGGCTTCAACATAAAACCAACCAAATAAGGTCCAAATGAGGAGCAGAAGGAGGGAGAACATGAGCAAGGAAATCAGGACCACGAGGCGTGCACCCACCCACTGTGACAGTGGAACTGATCTATTGGGAGCTCTTCAAGGCCAGCTGGACTGGGACTGAATAAGCATGGGTTGAAACTGGACTCTCTGAACATGGCGGACAATGAAGGCTGATGAGAAGCCAAGGACAATGGCACTAGGTTTCGATCCTAATACATGAACTGGCTTTGTGGGAGCTTAGCCTGTTTTGATGCTCACCTTCCTGGGCCTGGATGGAAGTGGGAGGACCTTGGTCTTCCTGTAGGGCAGGGAATTTGGACTGCTCTTCAGTATCGAGAGGGAGGGGGAATGGACTGGGGGGAGGAGAAGAGGAGTGGGGATGGGGGAGGGGAGTGGGGGGAGGGGGCAATATGTGGGAGGAGGGGAGGGAAATGGGAAACGGGGAGCAGTTGGAAATTTTAATTAAAAAAGAATAAAAAAAATATTATAAAATATGCTGAAATTTTTGTTAATAATGTATCTTTACTTTTTTTATATTAGTCTGTAGATTTTTCTTGTGGAAGATTTGTTGGCGTTTCACATTATATTTGTTCAGAGGAGTGAAATTTGTTTTTGTTGTTGTTTTGTGTTTGTTTTTATCTGAATTGGAAATGTTTAGAGAACTGTTGAAAGAAAATATGTTGCATTAAAGACTTGATAGGCTTTAAAAAAAAAAAACCAACCAAATTGAACCTCATAGAAGATGAAGTGGGAAGTACACTTGAACACATTGGCACAGGAGATCCCTTCCTAAATATAACCCCAGTAGCAGAGACACTGAGAGAAACAATAAATTGGGCCTCCTGAAACTGAAAAGATTCTGCAAAGAAAGGACACAATCAACAAGACAAATTGGCAACCTACAGAATGGGAAAAGATCTTCACAAACCCCACATTGGACAGAAGGTTGATCTCCAAAATATACAAAGAACTCAAGAAATTGCTCATCAAAAAAACAAATAATACAATAAAAAAGTGTCACTTTCTTAATTGATTCATTTTCTAATTTTATATAGGTCCAGTTTTAATTAATTGCACTTCCTCTTCCCAGAATTCTTTTAGACTTGTCGATCCACCTATACTTCCTGCCTAGCTATTGGTCAATCACTATTTTATTAAACCAATATGAATGATAAGCGTACAAGAGCATGATCCCATAGCAAACTGAGCATGTAGCAATGAATTTCTCTAGTTCAGGTAGTATGGGAATTGTGTGAGCCTCTCATAAGGATCTGGTAATAGCCAATGTCTTTTTTATAATAAGTGTTTTATTTCATAGAACAGCTGGTCACTTTTCTATATCATATACCAACTCAATTCTTGTGTTAAATCCTATCCAATATATAATTCAGATTTGAAGCAGGGAATACTTTTCTTGTTTCATAACCACACTGAGGACCAGATGCATGTTGGGTACTTCTGTATGTCACATATAGTTTACCTCCAGATGACAGCTCAGCTTTGCTCCTACATGTCAACTTAATGGGAGAAGTCAATACAGTTTAAAGTCTGTTCCTACAATGGAAAAACATCTTTATGCTTATTTTTCAAATGAGTTTTCAACGATCACATTTTTAAAACTTGGATGGAATTTAAATTTCTATAAATGAAGTTAACAAAATGTTCCCAAAAGAATAATTATTTTAACCTGTGAAATAGAACATATGCTATTATTTGTCTATCAATTCCTCTAGCTAAAAAAAGAGTTACACACAGCTAATAAAGCTAATGTAGTGGTGTGTTCACTGTACATGGTCATTAATTTGAGGGTAATTAGACTCTTTAAAACAATCTAAGCAGCTTCTAAACAATTAGGGAAAAATTAAGGATAGATGGCATTAATATATTCATAGACTTTATTATGAAGGAAGTTAGTAAATGGATGTGTTATTTGGTCCTTTCAGTGACATGAATTTCAGAGGCTTATAAAACATAGTTACTCTGGAACGTATGATTGTGGTATGTTCTTCCCACTGGAATCTTATACTGAAACTTTAACTTCTATGCAAGCTGGGACCATGGGAAGTAACTAGGCAGAGGCCAGGGCCTAAAGAAAAACTCACATGATGAGATTGGTGTTTTTATATGAGAAGATAGAGGCAATTTTTCCTGGTGCACAGGAATAGGGTGAGAAGGCAGCTGCCTAAAAGTCAGTTATGAGAACCTGATCTTCCAACCTCAAGAACTATGAAAAAAGCTTTGTGTGTCTTTGTGTGTGTGTATGTATAGTGTAATTATTAAAGCCATATAATCTGTGGTATAATAATCATAGCTTCATTAACTATCTGAATTATTAAATAAGTGAGACCTGAGAGGTGGAGTGCTTACACAGCACATACCAAAGAATATAGAAATGACTTTGGAACTTGGGGTCAGATAACGAATACAAAAGTTTGAAATGCATACCAGAAAATTCCAACAGCGGAATTCAACAGATGGTGCAGCTAAGAGTTTAGTTGGATCAAAAGTGTTCTATCTTCTTAGACAGTTTACATAAATTCCCAACCATAACAGTAAAATATATAGAATATTGGTAGAGCTATGGAAGTCAAACTCAATGGTAGTGACATCTCTAATGCAATTATGGAACATTTTAGACAATGCCTGGAAGGTGATACTATGATAACAAAAAATTTTGAATTTACTTTCCATTCTAATATATGTTGGATAGAAGGAGTTTCAAGACATTAAAATGGTATTTAGCAGAGGACACCTGGACAAGATATTGAAGGATTAGTGTGCTTCCTTCTGTTTATAACAAAATATGACAAAAGTGAAATGACAAAAGAAGGATTTGTTGGACAAAAGGTAACCAATAATTAATGATCTTTAGCAAACATGAAGAAAACTTTTATGATAAAGCTAAGGAATTCTACACTCAGTAAGAGTTTTACCATAGGGGAAAATACCTGTTTGAAATGAAGAAAGGGAGATGGTATACAGGAAGACTGTCATATGTCTTAGATTTTTATATTCCATAGGGCAGGAATAATGTTAAGCTAGAACTCGTGCTAAAATAAAGACCCTTCTCCGAGGTGTTCCAGAGTGGTTCATGGCCATGGTGTGTAGGGCAGATTCATCAGATTCACTAAGTGGGATTACTTAGACTTATAGTGAGTTGACGCATTATATATATAGACTTATAGTGAGTTGACTTATACTTGCCAGAGTCCCTGGAGTGAAATCCCTCACAGATGGAGGTACACTACTGAGCCTTGAAGGTAATGTTGTCCATCAAGAGTTCCCTCAGAAAAGCATGATCAAGCTAGCGGAAATTATAGCGAACCTAAGTATTTGATGCTATTTGCTTTGATAGATTTAAAACTCACTTGTGTACTAATGCCTTTTTCTTTTCTATATTTTTCTTTTGGAATTGGGGTGCTTATCCAATGGCTTTTGATTTACAAATTATATTATTTACTTTGTTTCAGAGATTTTTAGAGGAAATCAATCTTGAGACTCATTTGCATTTGATTTGGATAATGCCTAGATGAGACCTTATGTTCCAGACTTTAGAATGAATAAAGATGAGGGATTGCTGGGATGAGAATGACAGGGATTTGAGGAAGGCCAGAGATGGGACTCTATGTATTGCATGCACCTTTCCCCACCAAAATTTCATATGAAAATCCTGTTTCAGAATAAAATCATATCCCAAAGTTGAGGCTTATATGAGGTTATGAAAATAGTGCCTTAATGATAGTGGTTTTTTTTTTTTCTTTTGAACAAAAGACCTGAAGTTTTTCCCTAAGCCACAATAAAAGGGAACTATTTTCAAGGCAGAAAGAATGCCTTTAGCACAGGTCAGATGTTCAAGTACTTTACACTTGGTGTGGCTTTCCAATCCTTAATGAGTAAGGGATAATCTGTTTGTGGTTTCTTTAAACAATAGAACTGATTTTGTTATAGAAACCAATGCCAATCATGAAATGCACTTATAAACTATTTAGATAATTTATATTTTAATGTGGTTTGCAGCAGTGTCACATATCTGTAACTCTAGCATCAAGGAGGCTAAGATAGGAAGATCTGGAGCTTAATGCAGGCCTAGGCTACATAGCGAGACGCTGTCTCAACAAGTAAACGAATACAAAATAAAACTATCTTAAGAAATTAATTTGTGAAAATTGATTTTTTTTCTAATATTGTATGATGCACACACATCCATAAAAACTGAAAGGCAGAAGGATGAAAGTTCATTGGCAACAAAGAATTAACAAATATGTATGGAATAGAATTCTAGAGTAAATGTCACCTTTGGCATTGAGGGCAAGGAATAAGCATGATAGTTATTTCTTTTCCTGACAATGTCAAAGAAATTAATTCTCTAAGTGAACAAATATCGATGACCTACCCACTGTCTAGTTCTCACAATCTACCTGATTGAAGTTAATGCTATACTAAGCAGTCACTGGTGAGCTAGACATATTTTTTCAAATAGATTGTTTTCTGACATAGTGCTTTTCTGTTTATTAGCACACAGGTTTGACATATTTTAAAAGCCAACTTTATTTTTAATTTAGTTAAAAAAACAAATCTACTCTGTTACCAGGGTTATTTATTGTTCATTGCGTTCTTAGTTTGTTGGGTCTTTATTTCCTGCCATAATTCTAGTTCTAAGTAGAGATAAACTTTTAATTTGAATTTTACTTGTCACACGTCCCTTCAGGCAACTTTTTATGGATGTGCTTGCTATATGAATACCATTGAGTATTTTCTATATTCAAAACTGTGTGAGCTTTGTATATTATTAAGTTTTAACTTAATTTTAATTGTTTGTATTTGTTTGACCATTTGTATAAGCCTATCCAAACTAGAGCATGGCTCCTTAGCTATTCTCAAGGGCCTTTTTCTGTTTGTTGATTTCCTTACTCTTTCAGCCATATTCATAATGAATAGAAATTTTTTCAGGTCCAATAGGCAAGTCTTTGTAATTTTTAATACCTCTTATTTCTGTTAAAATACACTATATACTTATATTTCTCTATTTTGAGATTAAGGGAATATTATTTATCATCTGGGAGATGTATTTTCATATGTAGCATTTACATCTATATAAACTGTTTACAGTTGAATATTTTCTTCTCTTTTATTTCTTTAAATGACCACGCATTCAACTCTCTCTTCATGATATAACTTTTTTCACTTAAATCTCTCTCAGACGTGTTAATATTTTATATTTTAGTTATGATCCTTTCAGAGGCAGAAATCTATTCAAGGTTTTTGGATCACTTCTTTTCTTTGAGGGTGACTTAGCTTTCACCATTTCCACACAGACTATTGATTTTGCTCTTTCACTTCTATAAATATCTCCCAAGCATTTTTTTCAGTTATTTTTCTCATTTTATTATTCTCTGAGAATTTTGTGCAACGTATTTTGATCACATTCACTTCCTCTTCTAACCCCACGCCTTTGTGTGCCTTTTGTTTAAACCCTCTCAAGCACAGCTTTGACTGCTTGAGTTTATTTGTCTTAAGTATTTGGCCTTCCACTAGAAAATAGTCAACCTACCAGAGGTTATGTCTTTAACAAAAACTAACTCTCTCCCAATAGCTATCAGTTGCCTGAAGTTGTTTAGTAGGAGGTGAGATATCATGCCCACCTCCTTTCTCCATACTAGGGTTTTGTCTGGAAGGAGCTTCCATGAGTCATTTACATATTGTCTAATTTGATATGAATTCATATGTGCAACTGCCCTTGTTTTAGCTCAAAACACTTTCGTGGCAGTCATTTACTTGCTCTGTCTCTTAAAATCTTTCTGATCCCTCATATGCAATGATCCCTGAGCTTTGGAAGGCCAGACTGCAATATGGATTCACCACTTAGGGCTGAGTATTCCAAAGTCTCTTTTAGTCGGTGCTTTGTTCAGCTGTGCAGGTCTGATTTAATCACCACCTACTGTAAAATGAAACTTCTCTAACAAGCGGTAAAAGCTGCACTAATCTATGTGTTCAGTGATAAGTAAATAGAAGTTGAGGTAAAACTGGGCCAATTTAAAAGAAATAGTACAGGATTCTCCCTAGGCTCCATGAACTGTCTAGTCACAGGTTATTGGTCTTAATCCAGGTTCCTGGGTTTCAACTAGGAGAGTAGGCCTTAAATCAAATCAGAAAGTGCTCATTGCCTTCATAACATTTGTACCAATAGTGTACCAGTGTCTTTGTCTTGCCAATACTGATTTTTTTTGTAGTCTTAAGAGTTCCCACAGACGGATAAGATTTGAGGTTCCTTTTTCTCTTTTAGTGGTTTTCGTAATACCTTCGAGCACCAAAAGAGCTAGCCAATAACAGTAAGGCTTCTAAGGCTTCTAGACAAGTACTAAGGGACTCTATGAGTGTAAACCCTTTATATTTGTGTATGTATATATTTTGGAAAACTTCTACACAATTAGGTTTCCATATGACTTTTGTGAAATGCCTTCAGTATTAACTATCCTTGCCATATTTTGCCCTGTAGCCTTCCCTCCTATTACCCCATTTAACCATTCTTATTCCATCACTCATTCTTAACCCTTTATTTTCCTTTCTGCCACCCCAACCTTGAAATTCTCACACCATGGCACCTCCATGGGAATTCCAAGTGAAAAACATATATCTGAGCCTTAAAAGCCCAGACACACTAGAGAAAACAGGTCTGGGTTGCCTCACTCACAATGGTTGTTTCCAGTTTCATAAAGCATGAGGATTAGGATTGTTATGTTAAAAAGAAAAGGCCAGGAGCAACATTATGCTGAGATTAAGTCTTTAAAGATGAAAAACAAAAGCAAGGCACTGGAAAGATGGCTCAGAGCTTAAAAGAACTTGATATTCTTGCAAAGAACCAAGTTTAGTTTCCAGAACCAATTTGGTGACACAACCTCTGTAACTTCAGTTCCATGGGTACCAACACCATCTTGTGACATCTGTAAGTAACAGGCATGTAGGCTGTGAGTATATACATACAGGCAAAACATTCCTGTTAATAAAATAAAATAAAAAATTCTAAAACAAAGTTTATACACACACATACATACACATATATCACAGATTTTAAAGTTTATTAAATGATATTTTATTTACTTTTCTTATAGTTACCAAATACCTGACAAGATAAAAGACTACAAGAGAAAGTGTTTATTTTGGGTTGAGGTTTGAAGATAGATAAATTTCAATTCTGTTTTTCATGCTTCGTGTGTAATATATATCTTCTTCTAAATAGGAGCAGGGGATATCATTTATCATATTTAGACCTCACCTGCTAATGAATCCAGTAGAGGTGAACCATTTCTGACATTGGGCTTTCTATTAGCCTGTGGTGCCTAACAGAAGAGTTATATCCCCTTTGTAGGGAATCTTCATTTAAGCTCTTATTATATGAACATGTTTTAATTTTTGGAAGCTTCTTTGGCAGTAATTTTTATATGATTTTTTTCAAAAGATCTTCAGTGTTGGTTATTCCTCCCCGTATTCTCTCTTCTACTCTTTCCTCCTATCCTTCACCCCATCCAAACATTTTCTCTTACTTCCTCCTCCATGTTTCCTAATATCAACACATGTGATCAGACCAAGTAATCAATATTTCAGTTAGTTGATTTTTCTACATGTGAATAAAGAAATGAAAAAAACTGTAGAATGTTAAGTTAATTGTGTTGATGATTGTACAACCTTAAAGCTGTTTGTATTGCTGATTGTAATTGTTCCATGAATGGCATTATTTGTAATGCATAGGACTGGACTACTGGCTTGAACATAGAAGTCAACCACTATACCACTGAGCTATATTTCTACCTCAACAGTGTTAGTTAAACAATAAAATATGTGAAAAAGACTTTCTATCCCATTCTAATTAGAAGACAAATTCCCTGATTCTATGACTTCTTTGTATTGCTATTCATGCAGAACAATACAAAGTACTGTTAAGAGGCATTAAAGAAAACGTTAGTAGATGCTCAGAACTACTACAAATATTCCTGGAAATAGAAGTTTGTGAAGGTAATTTCTGATAAGTATTATACCAGTTAAATACACATCAAACCAATATCCTCTATAGACTTATAGCCCATCCCTTGCTTTGCTAATGGGCATTTCAAAATTAACATGAAATTTTGTGACCTTCCTTGACCTCATCTGTATAAGACCATTTCCTCCTCAATTAAAGTATTTAATTACAACATCTAGAGTATTCAAGTGAACTCCCAAAGCATAACATATAATTGTTCTGTGGTTCTCTTTCTGCATTGTTCCACATTACCAATAAGATTCTGTATTTTCCTACAAACCATCCATTCTTTTCTGTGTGTCTTCATTTTGAAGTTTGTGCCTATCCACCATCATTTTTGCTATATTGATACTTAGCATTTGAATAATTATTTCACCTCTTTTATTTTTTCAAGATCCATTTCTTTAATATTGTCAGGAGCCGTATCCCCCCCCCCAAAAAAAAAAATTATTATAGGGATCATTGCCCTGAGAAGTTTGCAGAGGGCTCCACTTCCCAATTGTATTGAGAATTGTTTTATTGACAAAGCCTATCCCACACCCAAATTGTCTGTTAATAGAGAGCTATCTGCTAGCAGAACCCGCCTCACACTCTAACTATCTAGAGAACTAGGTGTATCAACTTGTGAACTCCTGGCAGAGGAATCGTGACCTGACCGATCGTAACCTCTTGGCCTACGTGACCGGCGTGGACCATGTGGCAAGATCCCGTGCCCCAGCCCCCCAAGCTCCTCATCCAGGGGCTATATAAGCTGTAACAATGACTCTAATAAATGGAGGCTTCGACAAATATGCCTAGCCTCCTTCTTCTCACCAGCCCATGTCTTTCAGGTAGTACCTTTCCGTGACCCTGGAATAACTGACCAGCCAGGCGGGTTACAGACCCTAGACAAAGTAACTCACCAAGGTGGCCTACATAATATACTTGCTATTGACCTCCCTAGACCAAAGTACGATCATGTCATTCTCCTAGTTTATCAAACTAAATTGTTTTATTTGAAAGTTGGATAAATTTCAAACTTCGTAACATGGCTTTTAATTCTATACCTGTCTGCCACTTGCTTGCATTTCTATTCTGACCACATAGTCTTCTTCTCCATACATTTTTGTTTTTAACTATAATGAACTTTACTTCTTCTTGAGGCTTGGTTTTCTTTTTATTATGGATATTGCAATAGTTTGAATGACGATTTTGAAATATATTTTCTTAGTCATCTATTCACCCACTTATACTATGCAATTCAATAGATTTTAAAATATCCATAGATTTGTACATCCATAAACACAGGAACCTTATGCCACTTTCCTCATCAGTCCACTGCCTCCTCTCTCAGTCTGTTCTTCTCTGCTTATAAATATAGCCAATATACTTTTTGTCACTGTATGTTTACTATATAACTGATATGTCATATACCAGAATGATTAAGCAGGTGCTCTTTTATGACTATACTCTCATATTTAATATTAACAAAGTCCGTGCATTAATAATCCTTCTTTATTAAAGTATAGCATTTCAGTTTGTCAATAATACCGTGTTTTACTTATCATTCTTTTGGGTTCTCGTTGCTTTTTGGTTATTATCAATGTGTTGGCGTAAGTATATTTTTCATGCATTTTACAGACATGTGTTTTCATTAATTTTAGATTCACAATTTTAATGAGACTATTATATCATATGATAACTATATTTTACCTTCCAAGAATCTGCCAGACTATTTTTTTTTAATTGAGCTATTTTCCATTTCCACTTGCAGTGTTATCTTCCTCATTCTGTGAGCATGGCAATCACTTTCAAGTGTTAATTTTCTTTACCTTTTCCTGACATATCTGAGCTGTCCTTTCACTACCTCGTCTTCTTTGATTAAGCCTGCTAACAATAGATCATTCTTAATTTCCACCTTGTTTGAATATAAACATCTCATACCGCTGTTATTCAACTAATGATTATATTGGTGTCTGCAGTATAATATATAAAGTATGTTTGAGAAGCTTCTTATAGAGAATAATAATGTGACAATGTCAGTGGATTGGTTGTTGCTACCTACAGAGAGATAGATTCATAAGGAAGATATTGTGAAACTCAAATAAAGAAGACAGACAGCTGAACCAAAAAGTATCCCTGCCCTCTAATATCTCATATATTTATTTTTGGTTGTTATTTTGAAGTTTTCTATCCATGTTCGCTTCCAAAAAATAGTTTATTTTCACAATATTTCCTCTGGCTTTATCTCTTTTGAACCCTTGGTATGTGTAATTTAGGATAGATTTTTATCTTCACCTTCAATTTAAAGAACAGAAACTTTTATATCAAGGGTAGAATTCCATAGCTCCTGAATATATAGAGTAAGTAACATGAATAGAGTGTAACATAATCCAGAGATAGAATAGAAAGACACAAAGCATGAAGTATCACATCTCTAATTCCAGAGGCAGATGGCTCTCTATTCTTTGCTATATTTGACCCAGGACACTGAAAAAGCTTAGTGAGTCTTAGTCATGATGCTAACCTTACACAAATAATGCTTATGTTCAATTCATTCTTGTTTTCAGATATTCTTATTATATCTTAAAGTTAAAATAATTTGTTTTTTAATTAAATATAAACTGTTTTTCTTTCCCTAAAGACTATTTATTAGTTCTTATTTTTTCAAGAAAATTGTTCCTAGTTCTTATTTGAAATATAATAAAACTGCTATTTCCTTTAATATTGTATAAAGATTATTGGCTAAAAAATGCTTTTCAAAATTAACTCTGCTCATGGTTTCTATTTTTCCCTTCAACAAGACTTAAGTGATTCCATGTGCTTTTTGTACCTTTGCAACTTTGTTAAAAATTATATGATGAGTCAAAGTTTAGGAAAAAAGAATCTTAGCAATGGATAAGATATACACATTTCTAAATATTGGCTTTCATGATAAGATCCTCTGTCCTCTAGTTCTCCCATAATGTAAAATAAATGGATTCCTGGCAGTAAGATATCTTGCGACTAGAGCATTGAAATAGTAATACTGTGAGCTATGAAGCTGAGTCTGAACAACTCTGTACTGGGTTAAATTTCTCTTTATTTTTTCTAGATTATTGGTATAAAACTTCATGCATACTAAAAATTCATATTATGTAAATGCCAATTGTATAACACATGTATCTCTTTACAGTTGTTAAATTACTGTGGCATTGTGTCATCCATATATAGATTCCTTGCCCTGATTTTGTTTTGTATTTTTAAAAGTTAAATTTTTTCTCTCTTCCCTCTAGCTCCTTTCATATCCAAACTTTTTTTTTCAAACACATGGCATCTTCTTCTTTTATTATTATTCACACCCACCCACAGTCTCTCTCTCTCTCACACACACACACACACATATATACAACCTACTGAGTCTCTTCAGTGTCTTTGTAAGTAAACAATTTCAGTACTGACCACTAGATAATAAGATAACCAATTAATGGTTTCCTTTTTGTGGAAGACTAATACTCCATCTTTCAACAGAAGTTACTTGGCCTAATTTTTTGTCTAAGGTCATTCTGGGAGATTTATTCTTTTCATATTTGATGGCCATTGTTATTGTTCAGCTACATTGCTGAGGTAATGTGTGTAGCGACCCTAACATTTCTAGTGTACCTCCCAGCCCACTGGTTCTTAAAAAAGTTTTGCCCTGCCTTCTGTTCTTTTAAATGGAGCCATCACTGAATGATGAAAGGAAGAAAAGTGAAGCTGCAATTACTGCACAGACACATCATCCAGGAAATTTAGGAACCTAGGGAAGGAGTATGAAAAACTCAAAATTACTCTTTGTCTGATGTTCTAGTACAGAATTTTTAATACAAAAATAAAAAAGGAAGAAAGAAAGGAAAGAAGGAAGGGAGGGAGGGGAGGAGGGAGGAAGACTGAGGGAAGATAAGAGGGAGGGGATGGAAGAAGGAAGGAAAGAAGGAATAGAGGGAGGGAGGAAGGAAGGAAGGGAGGGAGGGAGGGAGAGAGAGAGGGAGGGAGAAAGGAAGGGAAATTTTTGTTCTTCTAATATTCCCAATAATATGTACTTCTTGGAAGTAGAAAAATCAAAGTGAACCGGGCGGTGGTGGCACACGCCTTTAATCCCAGCACTTGGGAGGCAGAGGCAGGCGGATCTCTGTGAGTTCGAGACCAGCCTGGTCTACAAGAGCTAGTTCCAGCTAGGCGGCGGAAGCACCGGCGCGCAGGCAGGCCCGGGCGGCGGAGGCACCAGCACGCAGGCAAGTCCGGGCGGCAGAGGCACCGGCGTGCAGGCAGGCCCGGGTGGCGGAGGCACCGGCAGTCAGGCCCGGCAGGCAGGCCTAGGCGGCGGAAGCACCGGCGCGCAGGCAGGCCCAGGTGGCGGAGGCACCGGCAGGCAGGCCTAGGCGGCGGAAACACCGGCGCACAGACAGTTCCGGGCGGCAGAGGCACCGGCAGGCAGGCCTAGGCGGCGGAAGCAATGGCGCGCAGGCAGGCCCGGGCAGCGGAGGCACCAGCACGCAGGCAAGTCCTGGCGGCAGAGGCACCGGCGTACAGGCAGGCCCGGGTGGCGGAGGCACCGGCAGTCAGGCCCGGCAGGCAGGCCTAGGCAGCGGAAGCACCGGCGCACAGAAAGGCCCGGGCGGCGGAGGCACCAGCACGCAGGCAAGTCCGGGCGGCAGAGGCACCGGCGTGCAGGCAGGCCCGGGTGGCGGAGGCACTGACAGTCAGGCCCGGCAGGCAGGCCTAGGCGGCGGAAGCACCGGCGCGCA
The DNA here is from genome assembly GCF_950005125.1 of Chionomys nivalis. NCBI lineage: Eukaryota > Metazoa > Chordata > Mammalia > Rodentia > Cricetidae > Chionomys > Chionomys nivalis. The sequence goes on along the minus strand of NC_080090.1, from coordinate 75,300,693 downwards.
GGCAGGCCCAGGTGGCGGAGGCACCGGCAGGCAGGCCTAGGCGGCGGAAACACCGGCGCACAGACAGTTCCGGGCGGCAGAGGCACCGGCAGGCAGGCCTAGGCGGCGGAAGCAATGGCGCGCAGGCAGGCCCGGGCAGCGGAGGCACCAGCACGCAGGCAAGTCCTGGCGGCAGAGGCACCGGCGTACAGGCAGGCCCGGGTGGCGGAGGCACCGGCAGTCAGGCCCGGCAGGCAGGCCTAGGCAGCGGAAGCACCGGCGCACAGACAGGCCCGGGCGGCGGAGGCACCAGCACGCAGGCAAGTCCGGGCGGCAGAGGCACCGGCGTGCAGGCAGGCCCGGGTGGCGGAGGCACTGACAGTCAGGCCCGGCAGGCAGGCCTAGGCGGCGGAAGCACCGGCGCGCAGGCAGGCCCAGGTGGCGGAGGCACCGGCAGGCAGGCCTAGGCGGCGGAAACACCGGCTCACAGACAGTTCCGGGCGGCGGAGGCACCGGCAAGCAGGCCCGGGCGGCGGAGGCACTGGATACAGGATAGTGCGGGCAAGAAACAGTGAAGCCTGCACTGAGAACAGATTGCCCCGCTACAATTAAATCAAACCCAATAGATAGCATCGGTAAGAGGAGATGGGCAGACGCCAAGGCAAGAATTCACCCAACAATCTGAAAAACAACATGAAAACACCAGAACCCAATGATCTTACAACACAAGGACTTGAATACCCTATCACAGGAGAAGAGGAAAAATCTGACTTTTTGAAAGCAATAGAGTCCCTTAAACAACATGTAAAAAACGCCCTCATAGAAATGGATGAGAAGTATAACAAAAAGTTTGAAGAAATGAGTAAATACGTAAATGATACCCTGGGAAGCCAAGAAAAAACGATCAAACAGGTAATGGAAACAGTCCAAGAATTGAAAACTGAAATGGAAGCAAGGAAGAAAACACAAACTGAGGACCAGCTGGATATGGCAAATATAGGTCAACGAGCAGAGACTACAGAAACAAGCATAATCAATAGAATACAAGCGATAGAAGAAAGAATCTCAGATTCTGAAGACAACATAGAGAAAATAAACGGACTGATCAAAGAAAACACCAAAACCAACAAATTCTCATCACAAAACATTCAGGAAATATGGGACACAATAAAAAGACCAAACCTAAGAATAATAGGGATAGAAGAAGGAGAAGAGGCACAGCTCAAAGGTCCAGAAAACATTTTTAACAAAATTATGGAAGAAAACTTCCCCAACATAAAGAAAGATATTCCTTTGAATATTCAAGAAGCATACAGAACACCAAACAGACTGGATCAAAAAAAAAACGTCCCCTCGCCATATAATAATCAAAACACAAAATATACAGACTAAAGAAAGAATATTAAGAGCTGCAAAGGAAAAAGGCCAAGTAACTTATAAGGGTAAACCGATCAGACTTACACCTGACTTCTCTATGGAAACCATGAAAGCCAGAAGGTCCTGGATAGAGGTACTACAGAAACTAAGAGACCATGGATGCAAACCCAAACTACTATACCCAGCCAAGCTATCGTTCACTATCAATGGAGAAAACAAGACATTCCAGGATAAGAACAAATTTAAACAATACGTTGCCACAAATCCAGCCCTACAGAAAGTAATAGAAGGAAAATCACAACCCAAGGAATCCAACATTGCCAACACTGCCTACAATAACCCAGGCATCTAGCGACCCTTCAACAGCACAACTCAAAGAAGGGAGACACACAAACTCTTCTACCAAAAGCAGTAAGAATAACCGGAGTTAACAACCACTGGTCATTAATATCACTTAATATTAATGGTCTCAATTCACCAATAAAAAGGCACAGGCTTAGAGATTGGATACGAAAACAGGATCCAACAGTCTGCTGTTTGCAAGAAACTCATCTCAACCACAAAGACAGGCATCTACTCAGAGTAAAGGGTTGGGAAAAGGTTTTTCAAGCAAATGGTCCTAAGAAAAAAGCAGGTGTGGCCATACTAATTTCTAACAAAACTGACTTCAAACTAAAATCAATCAGAAGAGATCGACAGGGACACTTTATACTCATAACAGGAACGATTCAGCAGGATGAAGTCTCAATCCTGAATATCTATGCCCCTAATATAAAAGCACCCACTTATGTAAAAGAAATATTGCTAAAACTCAAGGCAGACATCAAATCACACACACTAGTAGTAGGAGACTTCAACACACCTCTCTCACCAATGGACAGGTCAATCAGACAGAAAACTAATAGAGAATTAAGAGAATTGTTGGAGGTAATGAATCAAATGGACTTAACAGACATCTATAGAACACTCCACCCAAATAGGAAAGAATACACCTTCTTCTCTGCAGCTCATGGAACCTTCTCGAAAATTGACCACATACTTGGAAACAAAGGAAACCTCCACAGATACAAAAAAATATCAGTGTCCACCTGTGTCTTATCAGATCACCACGGATTAAAGTTAGAAGCCACCAACAAAGCTACCCCCAGAAAGCTGACAAACTCATGGAAACTGAACAGTCAACTACTGAACCACACCTGGGTCAAGGAAGAAATTAAGAAAGAAATTAAAGTCTTCCTTGAATTTAATGAAAACAAAGAGACAACATACTCAAACCTATGGGACACGATGAAAGCAGTGCTAAGAGGAAAGTTCATAGCACTAAGTGCCCACTTAAAGAAAACGGAGAAAGCATACATTGGGGACTTAACAGCACACCTGAAAGCTCTAGAAAAAAAAGAAGCAGACGCGCCCAGGAGGAGTAGAAGACTGGAAATAATCAAACTGAGGGCAGAAATCAACAAAATAGAAACACAGAAAACAGTCCAAAGAATCAATGAAACAAAAAGTTGGTTCTTGGAGAAAATCAACAAGATTGACAAACCCCTATCCAAACTAATTAAACGACAGAGAGAGAACACGCAAATAAATAAGATCAGAAATGAAAAGGGGGACATAACCACAGACACAGAGGAAATTCAGAGAATCATTAGATCTTACTACAAAAGCCTGTATGCCACAAAACTGGAAAATGCAAAAGAAATGGACACTTTTTTAGATAAGTACCATATACCAAACCTAAACCAAGACCAGGTGAACGATCTAAATAGACCTGTTAGTCACGAAGAATTAGAAACAGTTATCAAAAATCTCCCTTCCAAAAAAAGCCCAGGGCCAGATGGTTTCAATGCAGAATTCTACCAGAACTTCCAAGAAGAGCTAATACCTATACTTCTTAATGTATTTCACAATATAGAAACAGAAGAGTCATTGCCAAATTCCTTTTATGAAGCTACAGTTACCCTGATACCAAAACCACACAAAGACCCAACCAAGAAAGAGAATTACAGGCCTATCTCACTCATGAACATCGACGCAAAAATTCTCAATAAAATACTGGCAAACCGAATCCAAGAACACATTAGAAAAGTTATCCATTATGATCAAGTAGGCTTCATTCCAGAGATGCAGGGCTGGTTCAACATACGCAAATCTATCAATGTAATCAACCATATAAATAAACTGAAAGAAAAAAACCATATGATCATTTCATTAGATGCTGAAAAAGCATTCGACAAAATTCAACACTCCTTTATGATAAAGGTCTTGGAGAGATTAGGGATACAAGGGGCATACCTAAATATAATAAAAGCTATTTACAGCAAGCCGACAGCTAACATTAAATTAAATGGAGAAAAACTCAAAGCCATCCCACTAAAATCAGGAACACGACAAGGATGTCCACTCTCTCCATACCTCTTCAATATAGTGCTTGAAGTTCTAGCAGTAGCAATAAGACAACATAAGGGGATCAAGGGGATCCGTATTGGAAAGGAAGAAGTTAAGCTTTCATTATTTGCAGATGATATGATAGTATACATAACCGACCCCAAAAACTCTACCAAAGAACTCCTACAGCTGATAAACACCTTTGGTAATGTGGCAGGATACAAAATCAACTCCAAAAAATCAGTTGCCTTCCTATACACTAAGGATAAGGAAGCAGAGAGGGAAATCAGAGAAGCATCACCTTTCACGATAGCCACAAATAGCATAAAATACCTTGGGGTAACTCTGACCAAGGAAGTGAAAGATCTATTTGGCAAGAACTTTAAGTCTTTGAAGAAAGAAATTGAAGAGGACACCAGAAAATGGAAGGACCTCCCTTGCTCTTGGATTGGGAGGATCAACATAGTAAAAATGGCAATTCTACCAAAAACAATCTATAGATTCAACGCAATCCCCATCAAAATCCCATCAAAATTCTTCACAGATCTGGAGAAGACAATAATCAACTTTATATGGAAAAACAAAAAACCCAGGATAGCCAAAACAATCTTATACAATAAAGGATTGTCTGGAGGCATTACCATCCCTGACTTCAAACTCTATTACAGAGCTACAGTACTGAAAACGGCTTGGTACTGGCATAAAAACAGAGAAGTCGACCAATGGAATAGAATAGAAGACCCTGACTTTAGCCCACAAACCTATGAACACCTGATTTTCGATAAAGGAGCTAAAAGTATACAATGGAAAAAAGAGAGCATCTTCAACAAATTGTGCTGGCAAAACTGGAAGTCAATCTGTAGAAGAATGAAAATAGATCCATATATATCACCATGCACAAAACTCAAGTCCAAATGGATTAAAGACCTCAATATCAGTCCAAACACACTGAATCTGATAGAAGAGAAAGTGGGAAGTACTCTACAACACATGGGCACAGGAGAACACTTCCTACGTACAACCCCAGCAGCACAAACACTAAGGACATCATTGAATAAATGGGACCTCCTGAGACTGAGAAGCTTCTGTAAAGCAAAGGACACTGTCACTAAGACAGAAAGGCAACCCACTGACTGGGAGAAGATCTTCACCAACCCCGCAACTGACAAAGGTCTGATATCCAAAATATACAAAGAACTCAAGAAATTAGACCGTAAAAGGTTAATCAATCCAATTATAAAATGGGGCACTGAGCTGAACAGAGACTTTTCAACAGAAGAAGTTCAAATGGCCAAAAGTCACTTAAGGTCATGCTCAACTTCCTTAGCAATCAGGGAAATGCAAATCAAGACAACATTAAGATACCATCTTACACCGGTCAGAATGGCTAAAATCAAAAACACCAATGATAGCCTCTGCTGGAGAGGTTGTGGAGAAAGGGGCACTCTCATCCATTGCTGGTGGGAATGCAAACTTTTGCAACCACTTTGGAAAGCAGTGTGGCGGTTTCTCAGGAAAGTCGGGTTCAACCTACCTCTTGACCCAGCAATACCACTATTGGGAATATACCCAAGAGATGCCCAAACATACAACAAAAGTATATGCTCAACTATGTTCATAGCAGCATTGTTTGTAATTGCCATAACCTGGAAACAACCTAGATGTCCTTCAATGGAAGAATGGATGAAGAAAGTATGGAATATATACATATTAGAGTACTACTCAGCAGTAAAAAACAATGACTTCTTGAATTTTGCATACAAATGGACGGAAATTGAAAACACTATCCTGAGTGAGGTAAGCCAGACCCAAAAAGAGGAACATGGGATGTACTCACTCATATTTGGTTTCTAGCCATAAATAAAGGACATTGAGACTATAATTCGTGACTCTAGAGATGCTAAATAAGAAGGTGAACCCAAAGAAAAACATATAAGCATCCCCCTGAATATTAACCTTCATCAGGCGATGAAAGAAGACAGAGACAGAGACCAACATTGGAGCACTGGACTGAAGTCTCACGATCCAAAGGAGGAGCAGAAGGAGAGTGAGCACGAGCAAGGAACTCAGGACTGCGAGGGGTGCACCCACACACTGAGGCAATGGGGATGATCTATCGGGAACTCACCAAGGCCAGCTGGCCGGGGACTGAAAAAGCATGGGACAAAACCGGTCTCGCTGAACATAATGGACAATGAGGACTACTGAGAACTGAAGAACAATGGCAATGGGTTCTTGATCCTATTGCATGTAATGGCTTTGTGGGAGCCCAGGTAGTTTGGATGCTCACCTTAATAGACCTGGATGGAGGTGGGTGGTCCTTGGACCTCCCACAGGGCAGAGAAACCTGCTTGCTCTTTGGGCTGAGGAGGAAGGAAGACTTGATTGGGGGAGGGGGAGGGAATGGGAGGTGGTGGCGGGGAAGAGGCAGAAATCTTTAATAATTAAATTAATTAATTAATAAAAAAATCAGCAAGAAAAAAAAAATCAAAGTGAACCTAGGTTCTCAAAATCCATTCCAGGGACAGCTTTGAGCTGCTGAGTAAGATGCCTGATTCTGCACGTGAGTTGGTCTGGTGGGAGAGTTCAGAAGTTCATATGATTTAAGTGTAGACTTGGAAGTATTGTATTGACGTTGAAAAGCAGAAAATAATCTGATCATAATAGTTGGCCTCAGTCCTTACAGTTTGTGAAGGGCTCTAGCAGGCTGGGATCGGGCAAACACAGCTCTAGTGCCCTTCCTCATTCCCATTCCATTGTAACCCACCCCTAAAGCTAGTTGTCAAGGCCGCTTTCCTTATTTGGACACTTTCTTATGCCAGTGTCTTTCCTGAGGCTGACTACCAACATCCAGCAATCAAAAGCCTCCTTTTGGGATCACCTAATTAAAATGCCCGATCAAAACATCCTACTACATTCTACCACAGACCTCCCCTTTTCTCCACTTAAAAATTATACCTATTTGGGTTCACCTTGTTATTTGGCTTCTCTAGGCTTGTGAACTATAGGCTCAATGTCCTTTGTTTATGGCTAGAGTCCACTTATGAGTGAGTACATACCACATTCATCTTTTTGGATCTGGGTATCTCACTCAAAATAGTGTTTTCTATTTCCATCCATTTGCAAGCAAAATTCAAGATGTCATTGTTTTTTACCCCTGAGTAGTACTCTATTGTGTATATATGCCACACTTTCTTTATCCATTCTTCCATTGGCATCTAGGTTGTTTCCAGGTTCTGGCTATTACAAATAATGCTGCTATGAACATAGTTGAACAAATCCTTTTCTAATAGGAGCTCACCAAATCCAGCTGGACCGGGACTGATCAAACCGGACTCTGTGAATGTGGCTGTCAACGGGACTGACTGATAAGCCCTTGATAAAGGCCCTGGGACTTGTTTCTACTGCATGTACTGGCTTTTTGGGACCCTAGTCTATTTGGATACAAAGCTTCCTAGGCCTGGGTGTAGGGGGGAGGGCCTTGGACTTCCCACAGGACAGGGTTCCCTGCCCTCTCTTAAGGAGGGAGGGGGAGGAAGGAGAGTGAGTGAGGGAGCAGGAGGGGAATGGGAGGAGAATGGGAGGAGGGGAGGAAGTGTAAATGTTTGAATGGAAAAACAAACAGACAAACTAACAAATAAATGAATAAATAAATTGTACCTCAAGGTCATTTGCTGCTGTTTTCCTACCTGAGTCAGAGACCAGCCATTTTTACTTTTCTTCCCCTCTTTTTTTTCTTTATTTTATTCTTTTTATTAAAATTTCTGCCTCCTCCCCGTTTCCCATTTCCCTCCCCCTCCTCCCACACATCGCCCCCTGCCCCCCTCCCCGTCTCCCCACGCCTCTCCCCCTCCCCCCACTCCATTCCCCCTCCCTCTAGGTACTGAAGAGCAGTCCAAATTCCCTGCCCTGCAGGAAGTCCAAGGTCCTCCCACTTCTATCTAGGTCCAGGAAGGTGAGCATCCAAACAGGCTAGGCTCCCACAAAGCCAGTTCATGTATTAGGATCGAAACCTAGTGCCACTGTCCTTGGCTTCTCATCAGACTTCATTGTCCGCCATGTTCAGAGAGTCCAGTTTTATCCCATGCTTTGTTAGACCCAGTCCAGTTGGCCTTGGTGAGCTCCCATTAGATCAGTTCCACTGTCACAGTGGATGGGTGCACCCCTCGTGGTCCTGACTTCCTTGTCCATGTTCTCCCTCCTTCTGCTCCTCATTTGGACCTTAAGAGCTCAGTCCGATGCTCCAAATTGGGTCTCTGTCTCTATCTCCATCCATCGCCAGATGAAGGTTCTAAGGTGATATGCAAGATATTCATCAGTATGGCTATAGGATAGGATCATTTCAGGTTCCCTCTCTTCAGTTGCCCAAGGTACTAGCTGGGGACATCTCCCTGGACACCTGCGAGCCCCTCTAGAGTCAAGTCTCTTGCCAACCCTAAGATGGCTCCCTTAATTAGGATATGTATTTCTCTGCTCCCATATCCACCCTTCCTATATCCCAACCATCGTATTTAATGAAAGATTTCTCTTGAAAACGGGTGTTTGGGTGTGGTTGGAGCCCAATCCCTGGTCTGAAGTGGAGCCCCCAGTCGATGGGGGTTCGTTCAGCATGATATTAACATCTTCATTTGTGAATCAATACCTAGGCTTCCAGGTTCACACACCTATAAAATACAGACATCTTCCTGTGCCACCTTTGCTCCCTAGGACTCCAGCGCAATTTAGGCCACAGTATCACCTTAGCAGGGATTTTGCAGGTTTGTGGAGAGGGTAAGATAAAGCTTCATGTTATTACCTTCTCACTTTTGAGAGTTTCTTTATTACTGCCAAGCAAAGGTGTGGGTGACATTTGAAGTTTGGTTAACAGATCTGGAAGACTTTTCTTATTACATAATTCTAGAGACTTTTAAAAGTGTGAGTGGGTTTTCCTTAGCAGGTGGTGAATGACAATTGTTTGGAAAGAATATGAATGAGAATATCTGACATCTTCATAATATAAAAGTTTCAAAATAAAATATGTTTGAGGTGTAATTTGTGACAATGCATATAGAATGATCTGTTATTTTCTTAAAGTTCCAGATGTAGTTTTTTTGTAGTTTTAACATAAAACTAGAAATTGTAGAAATAAAATTATTTGCTTAAATTTAACCATTCTTATCAATGACATAATTATAATTTAAATGTTTTAGTGCTTTCTATATGTCAAGATACAGATATAGAAATTACATATTCTCATTTCAGAAAACTGATGAACATTTAAGATGGTAAATATGTTAGTTATTCTAACTGTTCATTACTATGTATCTGTACGAAAGAATCATCATCATGGTCTATAAACAAGTACAGTTTAAAATAGGAATATATATTTTTTTAGTTTGTCTTCCTTTTAGGAGGTAAAGTCTTCCTCTGTAGTGTGGGCTGACTTGGAACTCATTGTAAGCACAGGATGACCTCAACTCAGGATGCTCCTCTGCATCCTCTTGAGTACTGGGATTATAGTCAAGTACTGCTATGACTGCCAAAAGTGTTTCAAAGCAGAGAGACTAAAAGGATAAACCATTGTGTTTCTTACTTGTCCTTTTGAAACATATCACTGAGAATGATATCAGGAGGAATACTAATCAAAAATAGGTTTTTATTAGAAAATTGGACTTGACTTCTGATTCTAACTCTTGTTTTCTTAAAGTGGTTAGGTAATACAACACTGAAGATTTTTCAAGTTCAGAGATTAAGATTTGCAAAAGTTGATATCTGCTTTTTAGTCCACACATGCATTCATTTACTTAACATTTATTTTCTTTAAGATTTATTTTGTTTATAATTGATGTGTGTTTATGTGTGTGTGCTTGTGTGTTTGTGTTTGTGTGTGTGTGTATGCATGTGCGTGTGCTCCTGGAGCCCAGAGGAAAATGTTGGCTCTTCTGTAACCTGAGTTATAACAAACTGTTAGCTGTGCTGCATGGATGCTTTGAAATGAATTTGGAATGTTTACGATAGCAATACACAATCTTAATTCCTGAGCCATATCTTCACCCCCTAAACATTTGTTCCCTATTTCTCACTATGTATGAAATTTTATGTTGAATACAAAGATATATAAGCTTTGTTCATATCTTCAACATGCTCACCTTGGTGAAGAGAAGGATAAACACCTGCAAATCTTTAAAATTAGGAATTGCCGTAATTCTGTGGTCAATATCAAACAAAGATCAGAAAAGAAAGGGAAAGTTCCACATGCACATTGATTAATAGCTAATATACAGCAGAAAAAGAGATAGGAGTTCTTCAAGTGAGATATAAGATAAAAATAGCAAAAATTGAGAATATGAAAAATTAAAAATATTTAATTAAGAAACAGAAGTTGTAGCAAAGAATAGAGTGGAGGGAGGAAAATAAAGTATTGTGGGAAGTTCCACCAGGACATAACAAAGAGAACCATAGGGTTCTAGCTAGAAATATGTATAAGGGATTAGCTAAGTAGTGTTTCTGTGTGACTTTTTCGGGTTTGTGCAGCCAGGAAACAAAAAAGCAGTCTCCGCCTACAGACTTCAGTTTCCAAATTCGTTTGCCTCTCTCTTGTTCTCAGTGTTTCTCCATTCGTCCCCTTCTAATATATAACTGAGTGGATGAAAGAAAAGTTTAAGTGACAAGGAAAATTTTCATAAAGTTTAGATAAAGCATAGTTTACTGGTTTGCTTTTTTATATGAAATGTTTTTGCTTTTAAATTAATGTTTGTGTGTACTTCTTAGAGGCCATAGGATTCCTTAAAGTACTTTGAATATTCATTAAAGAGTTGTTTAGATGTTCAAGTCTTCATGTCATGTAAGCTCTTTATAAGATCATATTGTAAATATAGAACTCCACAATTATACTGTCTGTGGATATTCATAGAAAAAAAAACCTGCTCTGGTTTAGAATCACTACATAGAACCAAAAGTTGGTTCAAACTGACATTTCATTATTTGGCTTCAAGATAAAGGCAGATGGCTGTGTATATGTGTGGTGTGAAGAACTTACGTGTTATCAGTGTTCTCTTTAAAAACAAAATTGCTGTTAGGTAGCATTGAGCTTCTGGAAGAAGTGTTTTTGCTCTGTATTTTTTTAGGGATCATTTTTCTATCCCTAACTGAAAGTCAATTCAAAAGTGGTTTTAAAAATGTTTTAACATTTATTGTGTATGTGTGCCCAAGTCCACTCACAAGCCTGTTCATGAGCATGTGTATGTACATACTACAATGCTCTTGTGGAAGTCAGAGGACGGCCTTTGAGTCGTTTCCTTTAACAGATCAAACTCAGTCATCCGACTTTGCAGCAAGTGCTTTATCTTCTGAACCATCTCCCCAACTCAAACACAAGGATTTTATTTCTTGAATTTATCAAGTATAACAGGAGAGAGTAGGAAATAAGGGATTTATGTCAGTATCTGTCCTTTCAAAGGTCTATAAGAAATGTTGCTAAAACAATCATAGTTTTGGGCTAAAAAAATGTTCTAGTTAAATATAAGTTTCTATAACTTTCAAATCCAGCTTAAAAAATAGAAACAAATACCAGGTTGTATTTTTATACATTATTCCATTTTGACTTAAGAAATATTAATCAACTATGACCAAAACACATACTAAAACTTAAAATAATACTACTGCAACCAGAGTCTGTGTTGATGTCCATGACTCCCATTACCACAGAAGTCTGTGCAGAGGTCTGGGTCACAATCTGAAGTTATGTTGGTATCTGAGGGCCATTCTGCTGATTGGGCTATAGTGGTCTAAATGTCCTGTGCTGCCACCAGGAACCATGATGGCATCCAGGCATGAGGTGCTGCCAAGGGACATTTCTAGGTCCATGGCCTTGCTGAACCTGTGGATTGTATATATCCTTGGCCTGCGTTACCACCAGGTGCCATGCAAATCTTCCATGTTGAAATCTGAGGGCTGTGCTGAGCCTGCCTTTTCCCTTCACAGGCCCTGGGAAATATGGTTCTACCCCTCACCAACCCTGGAAGAGCTTGCCCTACTCCTCGTGGGTCCCGCATTTAGGAGTGAAGGTCCCAACCCTCACAGGACTGACCCCAATGGCATTGGTGTAGGAGAGTTAACTCTGCCCCTAACCTAAGGGGTCAGTTCCAGCAGAAGTCCAGACTGACTAACTTAGCTACTTCCGAGGCCCATATCCAGTGCTTTAAGTTGGTTTACCTTAACTTCTACCCCATTTGCTGGAGCACATGAAGAGACTGGTCCTATGGAATGGTAGCTGCAGGATGTCCATGAGTTGGAGCAAAAGAGAATATCCAAGAGACATTTCAGTGAATATCCAATTTTGATGGTGTACCAGAAGGCAGAGCCCTTGACCCAGACCAAGAGCTCATTACAGTGAATGTTTGCAAGGAATTTGTTTGGACAAAGAGTCTATTGCCTGACAAATGGCAGCTCCAAGTGCCACTAAGACTAATGAACAAGTGATGGAGAAGTGAAAAAGATGGAGGAGTGATCTTTTTGTTTTATTTCATAATAGTTTTATTTTTTTCTAATTTTCTTTTGGGCTTTGGGAATGCTACAAGTGTGGAGAACTAATATACAGGGACTGGGAGAAGAGTGGGACACTGGGGTGCATGATGTGAAGTTCCCAAGGAATCAGTAAAAAATTATGCTAAAATACTTTCTATTTCATTTTCACAATAGCTATATGAAAATAAAACCAATCTACTTCCAAAAATGACATTGAAAAAATAATTTTCTCTCTGGGAATAAGTGACCTGGCATTGAATAAGTAATCAAGAAACCAATTGCTACCTTTCAGAACCTAAATGTATACAGCCAGATCAATTGTCTCATTGAACTCTACACAAGTCCAGTGTCAGTTAATGTATTTGATGAATTATGGGTATAACAGTTTGAAAAGGAATTGTTGAGTATAATTTACCAGTTTATGTGTTGTCGGTCTTTCTTATATGTACATATATATAATATATATTTTACATATACACACATTTACACATATACAGTTGTTCAATAAAGACTTAGTGCTTTCATTAATGTCAGATGATGATTATATGAATATAAAAGAAATACATCAAGAGTAAAGAAGAAGAGTTTAGGATTTAAAGAAATTTGGTTTTTAAAAACACTGTTGTATGATATATTACCACAAACTTAGCAGTGAGTGGGGAAATTGGCAGAGTGTAAATATGTAAATGCATTCCTGATTACAATTCTACAAAGCAGAAATCAAGGAAGGTAGGGTGCTAGCTGACATAACTATATCAGGACATATACCATCAGTTTGCTGTTTAGTAATGATAAAATAGCAGTAATCAAGGGCTGTCCATATATTATACCCACACTCTAAAGTATATGGCCTTTTAAAGCCTGAATATGGGACAGTATTGTTGAATATAATTATAATCATGAGACATGCATGTAGGGCATGAAACACACACACACACAGGTCATGAGTACAAAAAGTATTATGGCTATTTTCAAAGCCAGAAAAGTGAGTCATAAGAAACATGTTTATAACATGTTCTTATAACATAAGAACAGTGTTAATAGCAGGAAAATATGCTCAATGTATGTTGTGTGTTCAATATAATTTAATCACTGTTTATTATTACTAGAAATAGAAGTGCTGTAGAAGCATCAAGCAGACTTGAGTGCATCTATGTGCACATCATTCTTAGAACTGACCTAGGAGACTGTCTATGAGCATTAAATCAAACTGATGGAGAACAAATTGAAAATAAGTTCTTTTGTAGCCATGGTTGTGTTCCCCCATTTCTCAGTCTATTGACTAAAAAACAATTAAGAAAGAGAAACAAATGCTACAATGGTCCTGGAAAACTATATCTGAATATTTAACTACTACTGGATGCAATTTCCATATGCATTTGAGAAAAAGCATAGTGACTAACGGTGTAGCCCTTATCTAGGACGTACAAACACACCTCATCTATGGAGAAGAAAATCATGTTCTCCCCTTGCCTCACACCCACTCCATCTCAACTTGATCAGTTATTCTAACAGGAAGACGGAACATTTCTTTCTCCATTCCCCAGAGACTGTTTGTAAGGTAGCTGCATACTTTCTTTCCTTTGACCCCATCACCATGTCCTCTGCCTTCAAGTATTGATTTTTTTTCCTCAATACATTTTTTTTTCACCAAGGCAGAGATTACAAAGTCAAGCAAACATTTTGAAGTCACATTCTATCTAACTGTGGCCGTAGGGTAGAGGGGCTGTGAAGAGAAGTAACTGCAGCAGATACAGAGGTGTGGAAAATTTAGTATGTGAAAACTGGATGTTGTAGGAAGAAATCTGAAATCAGGGTACACCTTGAAAAGTATGGATTTTATTCCTAACAGAAATGTAAACAGACAATGGAACAGGATCAGGTTCCGGAATTGAAATGAGGCAAAACCCATAACAACATTGTAAAACATCTTTTGCATGTTCAATAAAGTATAAGAAAATATTACTTTTATTAGGAAATAGAGTTCTTAGCTTTTTTATTTGAGAAGATCAGCGTGTGAATCAGTTGAATAACCCCAACACAAACTGCAATTCGATGACACGTTTATTACAATAATTTGATTTTAAGAAACAACACATCAGTAGATGTGCTACACTCGTGTGAATAAAATATTATTTCTATCTGGTGCAAATAAGTAAATATTTGAAATTTGGATACAGTCAAAAATGCCTTTCTTGGTCACCATGGTTAAAGTGACTGCTATAAATTTGGTGAGATTCTAAGAAATAATAAGCACACACACACAAAGCTGACTTAGAAATGCTTGAGGAGTAGAGCTACACACAGAAATATCTTGTTTGTGAAATATGCCTTTTATACATGTTTTCTAAAACCAATAAATGTGTGACTGAAGCACTACAAAGGATAGATAATTAGTTGTTTGTTACTATTTCTCAGAACGCTCTCTTTAAGTCTCTCAGGAGGAGAGTATATTAGTTAATATCCTCAAAAGAAAGTTTGTTGTAATTGTTGAGCCATTGCGTACAATAATTGCTTTTTCAGCCCTGAGGTAGGATTTCAAAGCTTGAATTATGAATATTTTATATTATATTGTTTTCATATTCGATATGCATACCTTATGCAAATTAACTTTCTTAAAGTCTCCTGCTGACCTTTACTTCATGCGGAAATTAAATTGTAGAGAGAATCTGCTTCGGGAAATCATTTTCTGAAAACGTGTCTTCCTCTATATTGTTAAGCATGAAGAGAAGCCTGTAGCATCTCAAGTTATCAATTTTATCACATAGTGAGAAATATCTAACTAATTTATACAGATTAATAGTAAACTACTTTTACTTAGGAAGAAATGAAATGCCAGAATTTAAAGTATCACAATACTGTAGAAGTTTGTACTGGGGTGAGCTTAGAACCTCCCAGCTTTAATGCTGTTTTATAAGCCATTCACTGGCCTGCTAGACATCGTATCAGTGTATGAGATTGGTGAGTCACATATTAAGACAAATTTTGTTTTGTTGAAAATCTGAAAACACTAAACTTGTTTTTTGAATGATGTACTCTCAGATTAAGAATAAAAAATACCTAAGCAGCTAGATTTACACTAAACTCAACGTTACCATGGAATTACACATAAACAGTTTTCAGTTTTATCTGCTTTATTTTTTTAAAGTATGGATGATTTCTTATCGAAATAAAACTGAAAGTTGTATGTTTTTTATGATTTCTAAATCTCAGCTGTCTACTAAAATCTAGAAATGTAACCCTACGATGACTTATGGCACCAATGTCTTATACAACGAAGGAAATAAACTGCAGGCTAGCCATGCATCATTCAGTTTTAAATCCACATTGATTCTTATTTTCAAGACTCTAACATTGTATTGCTTGGGCTTTACTTCCTTTATCTAAATGCTTTGATTCCATTTTCATATCAAAGTGATTTCAAATGTACCATTACACATGGAAGAAAATCATAGACTTTGATGTTTATCCGTGCATACAGATCATGATTGTTTATAAGTTATATTGAAAGAAAGAACACCAATTAGCACAAAATATATTGATCTTTGAACAATACCAATATACTACTATTTAGTTTAGAAGCAGGAAGGCTGGGAGATAAAATAACAGATCTCACAGAATGATATGGATATAACATAGATTTGATCCCTTAGTCCAAAATAAGAGAAAAATAAAACTTGTTATTTTAGAAATTTTACTTATAACAATAAAATTATATATAATAATTTGTAAAGTAATAAAAGCATTATTTTTGTTGGTTGAGGTATTGTAACATAAAAAATAAAGCTCCAATACAAATACATGAAGTCATGAAACATCAATGCACACACAAAATTTCTTTCCTGTCTGTAGAGCTTTCCATTCTATGTGTGGGTATGTGGTTTTGATACATGACTAGTGCTATTTCGTTTTACCCGAGGTCCCCAGACTTTCTAGTTTCTGATTCTTGGTTACTCAAACAGTGCCCTGTATGTGTTCCATCTCATGGATTGGATACTAAATCAAATCAGTTATTAGTTAGTTACTTCTACAAGATTTGTGCCACCATTGCACTAGCAATGTCTTCTTTATCAAAAGTCATTTGTCTATTTTGTGTGGAATTATGTTTGGGTCTTCAAATCAATTCCATTGATCAACATGTCTGTTTTTGTGTCAATACCATACTGTTTTCATTACTGTTGCTTCATAGTACAACTTGATATCAGGGATAATGATATTTCCAAGAGTTCTTTTATCATCTGGAATTGTCTTAGCTATTTTTTTGTGTGTGTGTTTTTATATGAAACCGAAAATTATTGTTTCAAGATCTGTGAAGAATTGTATTTGGATTTTGATAGAAATTGCTCTAACTCTGTAGATTGCTTTTGGTAGGAGGCTCATTTTTACTACATTAATCCTGCTGATACATGCACATAGGAGTTCTTTCCATCTTCTTATATCTTCTTCAGTTTCTTTCTTCAGTGTCCTAATGTTTTGCTTATAAAAGTCTTTACCTTTGTTGGTTAGAGTTATCCCAATGTATTTTATATTATTTGAGAATGTTGTAAAATTGTTGCCTTCCTGAATTTTTTTCTCAGAGCATTTGTCATTTGTACAAGATGGAAAACTAAATTCTGTGAGTTAATTTTTAGGATCATTTATATATACTACCAGATAACTTGCAAATTAAGATATTTTGACTTCTTCCTTTCCAATTTGTGTCCCCTTCATCTTTTTCATTTGTCTTGTTACTCTGGTTAAGATTTCAAGTACTATATTGATATGTAGAGAGAGAGTGGACAAACTTCTGTTTCTGACACTAGTGGAATTGCTTTGAATTCTCTCCTTTTAATTTGAGTTTGGGTATAAGCTTGCTGTAAACTGCCTTTGTTATGTTTAGGTAATTCAATTGTATCCCTAATTTCCCTAAGACTTTTATCATGAAAGAGTGTTGGATTTTTCCAAAAACATTTTAATGCAACTAATGAGATGATCATGTGGTTTTTGTCTTCAGTTTGTTTATATGGTGTATTGCATTTGTTGATTTAAGTATGTTGAACTGTATCTCTGGAATAAAGTCCACTTGATAGTGGTGTATTTTATTTTTGATTAATAAGAAATGAATGAATTCTTGAACTCAGTTTGCAATTGGGTATTTCTCATCTATGTTCAGAAGGGAAAAATTTGGTCTATAGTTCTCTTTATTGGTTGAATAACAGCAATATGGCTTGGGTGTCATGGTAACTGTGGCCTCATAAAATGAGTTGGGCAACGTTCTTTCAATTTTTGTTTTGGCCGGGCGTTGGTGGTGCACGCCTTTAATCCCAGCACTCGGGAGGCAGAGGCAGGCGGATCTCTGTGAGTTTGAGGCCAGCCTGGTCTATAAAGGGAGTTCCAGGACAGGTTCCAAAGCTACAGAAAAACCTTGTCTCGAAAAAACCACAAATAAATAAATAAATAAATAAATAAATAAATAAATAAATAAAAATCTTTGTTTTTTTGTTGAATAAATTCATAGATTTTATCATTAACTAGTCTTTGAAAGCCTGGTAGAATTCTATGCAAAACTATCTCACTCTAGGATTTTGTTAATTTAAAGAACTTTTAATTTCTGATCCTATTTTATTAAGAGTTATAGGCATATTTAATTTTTTATCTATTCTTGTTGGTGGAGACTTCTCATTCATTTACTGACCTCCCAGATCTGAAATAATCACACAGAAACTGTATTAATTAAAACAGTTTTTCTCCTATTAGCTTATGCATATTTCTAGTTAGCTCTTACATATTAAATTAACTCATTTCTATTAATCTGTGTATTGCCATGTGGTTGTGACTTACCAGTAAGATTCTGTCTGATGACATCTGTCTCCTGCTATAGCTACATGGTTTCTCTTTGACTCTGCCTACTCTCTCTCTACATCTCTGTTTGGATTTTTTTGCCTGTTCTCTGCTGGTATAGGCCCAAAGCAGCGTTTTATTAACCAATGGTTATAAAACATATATAACACAGAGGTGAATCCCACATCATGATCTTAATTTAAGTTTGCTAAGAGTTACCTATTGAACAAATTATCCATTTTCCTTCTGATTTTTCAACTTAGTGGAGAATAGGCTTTGAAAGTATGTCCTTATATTTCTTTGATTTTCTTGAGTATCTGTTATTATGGCTCACTTTTCATTAATAATTTTATTAATTTGAATATTCTCTCTCTAATTTTTGTTAATTTGGATTGTGTTTGTCATTCTTCTTAACTTTCCCAAAGAAACAACTCTTTGATTCACTGATTCTTTGCATTTTAACTTTTATTTTATTGATTTCAACCCTGATGTTGATATTTCTTGCTGTCTACTCTTTGTTTTTGGTTGTGATTCTTTTTGTTCTTGATCTTTGAGGTGTGTTATTAAGTTGCTAGTATCAGAGCTCTTGAAATATATAATATTATATTATATATAGTAAACCTTCTCCCATACAATACAGCCTAGTCAGTTTCTCCTCCCTCCACTCCTCCTATCTCCCTCACATTTTCTCTCTCCCTCAGATCCCTCCTGCTTTATTTGCTCTTCAGAAAAGAGCAGTTCTTCAAGAGACATCAGCCAAACACAAGAACACTAGATAGGACAAGGTCTAGTATTTGTGTGTTATACCATTAAATATAATTAACTTCTTTTATAAAGAAAATTTTTCTGCATTTCCATTGCTCCAAAGATCATCACTCAAGTAGTGTTTTTAGCTTTTATAAATTCCACACAGTTAACTTCACTGTAGTTCACCTATTGCTAATTTCGTGAGTTATGTTTACTAACACATATTAGAATGTTATTTTTCAAGGCAAGAATCAAATTCCTTGTTGAGTTAGGCTGAACTTTAATTTCTACTAGAGCAAACCATATAAATCTTGTGAGAGTTTTGTACTTTTAGTCAGTTATATTGTATTTTTATTTATGTATTTTTATTTTTTAAATAAAACAAACATTTTTTTTTTAAATTTTACATACCAATATCCATTTCCACTCCCTCCCCTCCTCTTCTTTCTTCCAGCTAACCCCCCACTTCTTTTCCCACCCACTCTTCAGAGAGAGTAAGACACATTGAATTGGGGAAGGCCCAAGGTCTTTTAATTGCTAATGTGTTTGACGTTGAGATTAATGAATTTATCTCCATATCAGCATGATTACTGTGTTAAGGATGATTTATGTTATACCAATCACCTTTTAAGTTATTTTTGAAATAGTTTGTGTATGCTGCAGCATTACTAAATTATGTCTTCTGAAGTGTGTTTTCTGATTCCATGTTGTAAGAAAGTACAGCTTCAAATTTAAGTTTCTTTTAAATTTCTGTTTTAAAGTGATTTTTGTTGCAGGAGATCTTTCGGCTCCTCCAGCCAATAGCTGCTGAGATACCAGCCCATTGGGGCGTAGTCTCTCTCTTTAAAAAAGCTGCCACTTCCCTCCTCGTTTTTTTCTCTCTGCTTCCTGCTCTGCTTCTGGCGACTGGACTCCTTCCTGATTGCGCAGAGGGCTGTTGTCTGGGAAGGTTATCTGTAAGTTTTTCCCCTTTAAATAAATACCACCCTATTAATCATAATTCCACGGTGTGGGATTGTTTGTGATTTACGCCTTCATCAGATTTTAATTAATTAAATTATTCAGTGTGTATGGTTGTTTTGCCTGTATGCATATCTGAGCACCCCATGCATGCTTAGTGCTAATGGAGACCAGAAGACATCAGGGCCCATGCAATTAGAGATACAAATGGTTGTGAAACCCAATGTATGTGCTGGGAATTGAACTCAGTACTTTGGAAGAGCAGCAGGAGCTCTTAACACGGAATGATTTTTTTTTACCATCTCCCAGTTATTCCAAACTTTCTAAGAACTTCAGTATTCTGCATAAAAAAATAAAATCAGGCAGATTAAATCACCTGGTTCCTCTGTAAGATACTGACATTTGTTGGAATACACATAATCATTAATATTAGCAATGTGGGAGATTAAGATAATAAATCATTTCACATGATTCTTAAAGCTCATCAATTGTTTTTCCTACTCATTAATTACCATTAGCTGATACATGTGTCCCAAATCAATCTCAATTTTTCCAATAAAATCTTCAGCAAAATAGAGATTTTGCATTAATATATCAATCTAAATATTTGCCAAATGGATTTTGTTCCAGTGCAACATCAGAAAAAGCAACAGCATACTGTAGATAAAAGAATAATTTTAATTATTATACTTTAAAATATCTAAGCTGTCTATGTGAGTATTAAACAACTTGAAACTTTTCTCACTAGTCAATTCTTGTCAAAATGTATCTAAAAGAAAATATAAAATTTATAAGAAATGGAATGTGACAAAACAAATTCTGAACTTATCATCAAAAGGATATTCTTGGGACTAAATTTGAGATCATTGTTTTCTACATGGTCATGTGTACATTTATTTATTTATTTGTTAATTTTCAATAATACTTTTTTACTGCAGGCATCACAATGTAAAAGTATGCAAATAATATCAGTTCATAGAATTTTAAGAAGCTCATCATGATTTTTCTAATAAGTTTATTTCAGAATTTTGCTATCATGTATGTGATTATTTGAACAATAGCTGCTTATCACTGTATCTGAATGTTACTACTAAAGCCAATTTGTTAAGTAAATTTCTTTGAATACAGCCTGAGTTCTAGGCATTTCTTTTTTTTTTTTTTTTTTTTGCCATAAAAGCATTTATTAAAAGGGGAGAAAGGGGAGAGGGAGGGAGAGAGAGAGAGAGAAAGAGAGAGAGAGAAAGAGAGAGAGAGAGAGAGAGAGAGAGAGAGGGAAAGAGTTCTAGGCATTTCTAATCAAAGGAATTTTATAATGAATCACATCATGTGAGTGTTTCCAAAACCTCAACAAAAATCTCCAGTCAATGACTTTGCCTAATTTCTTTTTTTTTTCTTTTCTTTTTTTTTTTTTTTTGTCAATTTGAGTTAGTCTTTGATGCAGTACTGGCTAACCACATATTTACTCCCCTTCTCACTGAGACATGCAAGCCCTGGGGCGAGAGCTGTCTTTTTTTAGATGCTTTAAAAAGCACAGTTCTGTGGACATGTAATGAGTGAGTACTTAGCACGGTATTTGAAGAAGGTACCAGGACATATTCTGAAGCAGAAAAGCACAAAGCTGGTACTTTATTATATGTAGAAGATGATTTTCTGTAATTTCATACAAATTAAGGCAAAACATTTGCAAATTTTCAGCATATGATATTGAAATAATAGTCATATATGTCTGTTCATATATAAAGGTCATTAGGCATGCTATCCTATAATAGATGGCTCTGTCTTATTCGTCTTTGTAATTTAGCAATTTCATATTGACTGAAACAGTGGTGAAGTACGACAAATATAATGGAAGTTTGTTGTATTCTGTGACGAAATAAAAATGAATGAAAACAATGTGTTCCAAGATATGATACTTACCTTATGCCATGTGTCATTGATACTGGTTTTAATCAAAAGTATCACTGAAATAAAATTGATCATTAAATATCTGTTCAATCATTCAATATATTACAGAAGATATGTTTCAGTCTTTTACCTTTTCTTTCCATTGTTGAAATTACTTCAGGTGATATAGTAATGCACATTTTGAATAAGTATTTGATTAGTAATAATTAAGAAATTGGGAAGGTGAATAGAAGACCAAATAAGATAATAAAAGAGAGAAATAAAATTAGAACATTTAATTTTAGTAAGTTCCACAGGTGTGATCATTTTCATGAGACATATCTTCAGTATGTTTTATTCTTTAGTTCTTAAGTAAAAATATAAGAAAATTTAAATAATTGTTTTATTTTCACCTTTAGGAAATATTGATTCAAATGTTTTCATATCTTCTCATTTAAACAAAACATCATTATTTACTTTTCTATGTAATGTAAAATCATAAAGGGCTTTGATATAAGCAGCATGTATACATTTTATTAATAAATAACTAATTATGCACACAGAATATTTGCTAATGTGTAATCAAGGCCTCAGAGAGTAGTGGCTATAATTTGTTTTAGATATCAAAGTCTATTATTCCTTACTTGATACTTTACAAACGTTTCAAATCTTAATCACAGTTGGAACACTGAAAATGTTTTGTTCTAATTTGAAAATCAAAATAATAAATTTTTCTATATTAATCTGCTTATTTCACTTTGAAAAAGTGCCACAGTCAGAGTCTAAATTTACATGTGCCTCATTGAAAATCTTCATTCTTTACAGAAACACTGTGC
Source organism: Chionomys nivalis (assembly GCF_950005125.1). Classification (NCBI taxonomy): domain Eukaryota; kingdom Metazoa; phylum Chordata; class Mammalia; order Rodentia; family Cricetidae; genus Chionomys; species Chionomys nivalis. Next base: position 75,278,197 of record NC_080090.1, on the reverse strand, counting down.
TGCCTTCTACATAAAGTTCTCTTGATTCCGTGTGGCTAGACAATAACTGACCTATTATATATACAACTAACGGCCTCAGTACCACTTTTGTTTATGAACTTCAGGAACTGAAAATTCTAGAATTAAACCAAATCTGTGTATGCACTTACATTTAAAGGCATTCTTCTGCTTAAATCAAAAAGCAAGTAAAACATGCACTTTATTTTCAATAAGTGCAAGTAGTTTCAGAAATAATTTGTATGTGAAACATAAAAAGGCATAAAAAGCATTCTGTCATTTATTTCACTGGTCAGAACATCCACACTGTGTTTTCTTTGTTTTCCTACACTTCAAATATTCCTAAAATTGTCTGTCTTCTTTCTTTCTTTCTTTCTTTCTTTCTTTCTTTCTTTCTTTCTTTCTTTCTTTCTTTCTTTCTTTCTTTCTCTCTCTCTCTCTCTCTCCCTCCCTCCCTCCCTCCCTCCCTCCCTCCCTCCCTCCCTCCCTCCTTCCTTCCTTCCTTCCTTCCTTCCTTCCTTCCTTCCTTCCTTCCTCTCTCTCTCCCTCCCCCCCCCCCTCCCTCCCTCCCTCCCTCCCTCCCTCCCTCCCTCCCTCCCTCCCTCCTTCCTTCCTTCCTTCCTTCCTTCCTTCCTTCCTTCCTTCCTTCCTTCCCTTTCTCTCTCACTCTGTTTTTCTGTTGTGGGATACTTGATAGTACTGTAAAACTCTAACACTGGATCAGGGAGCAGAGTCTGCAATCAGTTGGCAAGAATTAGTCATAGATTGTACGGAGGATCCAGGGAGATGGATAGAGACACACACAGGAAGTAGTAGGCAGGGGCTTAAAAGATTTCTTGGGTCTTTTTCATCTTGGTTATGTAGAGAGAATTGCTCTCGTGCTGGCTCTCTGGGCAATAAAGAATAGTCAGTTGGTTGCTTCTCAGTTTCTCTGAAATAGCAGATTTTTACCCTAATACCTGACTCCCAAATCTTTGTTGATAAATAGAACAATAGAGACTTAGTTAAAACCTACATGTTGAGGTCATGCAAAGCCAGTCCCTCCAGACCTCTGCCTGAGAGGCCAGTGGGACACTAACTGGGGGACTGTGTGGCTGCAGATGGTGATGAAAATATCAGTAGTTTCAGATACAGCTGCTAAGCTGATGGAAAACAACTTTCTCTCTTCGTCTCTATGGTGCTAAGCATTATTAAATTTAGGGCCTCATACATGCTAGGTAAATGTTGCAGCACTCAGCTATATGCCAAGCCAATGAGTTCCCTATAAAAGTTTTGTATTATTAGACCAATGTACATTCCTAATATTAATCTGGGTTCTCTTCTTCATATTTATTTGTCTTTCACAGACACTTTTTAAAGATTTCTTTTTATTTCTTTTACTTTCATTGAAAATAGAAGATTTTTTCTCTATACAATATATTCTAATTACAATTTCACCTCTCTTATCTCCTGCCACATCCTCCCCACATCCTCACCCATTTATCATCGGGCTTCTTTTTCTTTCTCTTGGAAAAATTGCGGGGGGGGGGGGAGGGAAAGAATTAAAGCAAAGACCAAGAAAAGCACAAGAAATTCATACATAGACAGACATATTTTCTCTGTGTCTGTTTCTCTGAAAATACAAAATAGAAATCCGTAATATACAAAGAATCAGGAAGATTTAAAAATGCAATCCCCAAACAAAGCAGTCTGAGACAAAAAAGAATTTTAAAAATCTAAAATATACTAGTGCTTCTTTTGTATTGGTTGTCTACTGCTAGGCATGGGACCTACACTTAGGTGTGGTTTATGTGCCCAGTGAGATTCCATTGATGAAAACTAACTTTTCATTTTCAGGTGGTTGTGAGGTAGCGAAACCTTCTGGCTTAGGAGTGGGAGCTCCTGGATATTTCTCTCTCTCAGCATTAGGACCCTGTCTGGATTGCAGCAGGCCCAGTGAATGTGGTCATAGTCTCTGTGAATTCAAATTTGCATTGTATGAACTCTATGAGTTCATATGTCTCTGTGAGTTCATATGTGCATCATAGTTTTATTAAAACCAAAGAACAGAAATAACTAGAAACCCCAAGTCCTTGCCTACAAAACTATAGAAGGCTTGTAGGTGTTTGAGTTTCTGGGGATTCAGAGACTCATGGAGGGAGCTCAGACAGGGGCTTCTGAGAACCCATGTTAGTTTCACCTCATTGTCGTTCACTCAGTCAGAGTTCTGTGCTGGCTGTAAATGTTTTTCTTCTACCATATGTATAATTGTTCTTTCATTTTTTGTGTGTGTTATTTTTGTCAGCGATTGTCAACCCTCTGAATTCCAGACATACTGCTATATATTTATCACAACTCACCAAATATTTTATAATTTAATAAAGATCGCTACAGTTTGAATATGCCACGTTCTTTATAGGTGCAGGACTACTTAGTCTCCAGCTACTGACACTGTTTTGGAAGAGCGGGTCTTGCTGGAAGAAGTGGGCCCTGGAAGCATGCCTTTAAGTGTCAGAAGTTTTCCTTCTTCCTGCTCTCTGAATCCAGTTCACCATTGTGGGCACAGACTCTCCCACATGCTTCTGCAAATATAACGACCCTACAATCTATTAATCAGAGAACTAGGGTCTGAAACCATAAGTCAAAAGAAGTAGTTACCTTTTTAAATTTTGGGTGAGTTCACATCTAAGTGGATATGTGTATCTGTACGTGTATATGTCTAGGCCAGAGAGGATGTCCTATAGCTTTTGACCTTAATTGTTTTATTTTAATTTTTTTATTTTTATTTTATGTATAGCAGTATTCTACCTGCGTGTATGATTGCACGCCAGAAGAGGGCACTATAAGATGGTTGTGAGCCATCACATGGTTGCTGGGAATTGAATGGAAGAACTCTGGAACTGAGTAACCAATGCTCTTAACCTCTGAGCCATCTCCAACCTTCATCCAGCAACTGATAGATCCACAGCTAGCACCGGGCCAAGTTCTCGGAGTCCAGTCGAAGAGAAGGAGAAATGAGATTATACATGATATATCGATAATATATGTGTTATAGATACATACACATATAATATATATGATAATATAATATGAGCAAAGGGTTAAGACCATGATTGAGATACCCACAGAAGCAGCTGAAGCTGACCTGAGCTAGTGGGAGCTCACTGACTACTGACTGACAGCGGGGGAACGTGTATAGGCCCAAACCACGCCCTCTGATTGTGGGCAACAATTGTGTGGCTGGGGCAGTCTGTGGGGCCACTGGCAGCGGGACCAGGATTTATCCCTAGTGCTTAAACGGAATTTTTGGAGCCCATTCTTTTTGGAGGGATACTTTGCTGGGGCTAAATATAGGGGAGAGTGCTTTGGTCCTTCCTCAAAGTGATGTGTCAGAGTTTGTTGACTCCCCAGGGGAAACCTTACCATCTCCGAGGAGTGGATGGATGGTGGAGTGTGGAGAAGGTGGGAGGAGTGGGAGGAGGGGAAAAAGTGGGAGCTAGAATAGGTATGTAAAATGCAAGGATTATTTTAAAAACATTAAAAAGACATAACTTCTATATTTGTATCTGTCAGGTATCTTATCATAGTGAACTAAATATCTTACACAGACATTGCATCATTTTGAAAAAAAATATTACAAGTTATTATAACTGGTTTTTCATGTCAAACTGTCGCAGATTAGAATAACCTCAGTAGGGAGTCTCATCTAAAGAATTATCTTGAATGATGTAGGAAGGCCACCCTTATGAATGCAACTCCTTCTGTAGATGTGTGTGGGGGGAGGGGGAGGTAAATAAAGTATTTTAGAAGAAAGTTCTCTCTCTCTTTTCTCTTGTGGCCTCTCCTATTGCCAGGGAGTTGTTTGCCCTCATTTTCTCTTTTTCAGCTAATTCCTTCACTGATAGTAAAACTAGAGTTTCCAACTTTCATCCTGGAAAGGGAACCAGTAGTTTTCCAGGAACTTCAGAGATTTGAGGCCCAAGATTAGGATGAGTGCAGTATCCTGCCTTGTGGATTGGATAATTACCTGTCTATTGATTGCACGCTAGTGATAACAGCTGTTCCGAGACTACTACTATTGAGGCTCTCAATCTCAAGGACAGAGTGCGAGGTTCTCAGGATCAGGAATGATTTGGCTGTTGTGACTATTTTAAAATTTGCTTGGTAAAATCTGAATAAATAAATAAACAAATACATAAATTAGTATCGTGGGTGTATTTCCAAAATAATGCTAGTAAAATCAAATCATAAATTTTATAATCAGAATAGAAAGCATGAGCCATCTTAGTTTAGTATATAACACAATTATATTCTGTGGAAGAGACATGCTTCTTATAAGAAATATAAATCCACCTAAGAAAAAATAAAAATCACCTTTCCAGAGGCTCTTTAAAATATATAGTAGATTGTTTCCATATTTTAAAAAGTATAAATTATTAACTTTAATATAAGTAACAAAATAGATAAATAAGATTTTTCTATCTCAGTGTCATTCAAAAATTAGAATTGGAAGAAATAAATGACATCAATAGACAAGTTTGAACAGTTTTTTATTATTATAGATGGTAGAATTTATTTACACTTCAACTAAAATGATAGCACTTAATAATCTGAAAGTACACCATATTTAATACATGTACAGGTCCTATAACATATTGCAATTAAATATTTCTTTAATATAGATATATATGTTTATTACTGCATCATATTGCATTATGCAAGGATTTTAAGAACATAATAGTTAAAAAACATAATTAGCAGATGCCGATGTTGTCAAGTTTGTAGGTTTCTTTTATCATTGTTTCTCATTTTAAATTTCTATCCCAATTTTAAAATTCCAAATGTGAGACATAAAACTTTTGTGAACGTGTGGGGTCATCATCATCCAAGCACTGACTGGTGTTATTTCAGTGGCACATTCATTTGCTGGGAAAGAATGTTGTTCTCTTAGTGGATATGGAGAGATATATTAATATGTGCACGCTCCGGTGAACAAGAGTGTACCTCCATCTAGTGGGGAATATTCATCAGTTAGAGGGAGTGTGAGTCCAGTCTCACATATCTACGTGGGTTATGAGTAATCTGTTTAATCTGTAGAGAAAAATGTGTTTTTATGCAATTTTTTGTTGCTGGTATTAATGCTGAAGTGATAGACAGCTATTGTGGAATCAGTATTAGTACATAACAACATATGTCCACCCTTCCCCATGATAAGAAATAGATCATTTCTATATGCTGCAACCCATCATTAAACACAATATCATATGGATATGCTGTTATCTAAGTACATTTTCTATACCTAGAAAAAATGATCCAAACTAAACCTGATATAGCTGAAATGTTTACATTTTACTTCAACATGTTACAATGCTCTTCTGGTGTCTTTTTACTGATGGTTAATGAAGAAATAGAGGCTTTTTATTATGAATAGAATATAAAGATATGTTTTTATAAAATATGGTGGAAGAAAGACTGTGAATTATTTTAATATAAAAGTTATTACATTTTAAAAATACTATTGCCTGGTTATTTGAAAAGTATGTTAATTTTTTACTGCACACAAGCTGTGTTTTAGAAGAAGTTACACACATTTACCACCAAAATAAGGAATATTACTTCTATTTATAACCAAATGGCAACATCTGACTTTACGTCTTGGAACTCATTGTAGGTAAATGATCGTGACCGTCTCCTAAGATTTGTTCGTCTCTGAGGTCTTCCTTCTATCAAATGTAAGTAGATTTCTGATTTCAGAAAGCGTTTGTAACTGTCTTGTTCCATGAGCTGGTAGACTCTGCTTTGTGCTGCATCAAAACTTTGGAGAGTTGGCTGTGTGATGCTCTTAGTAATTACTTCTTTGGTGTGAAAGTCAAGGTTAACCTGCATAAATAGGAACAAGATATAATTACAGGCTATCTAATACAACATCTTTGAGAACATCTCATAGTCTTATAGTGTTGGAAGGAGGGCTATGGTGTGTTTGGATATGGGGTTCTTTCTCCTAGGGTCTAGGAATACAATAGTGCACTTGAGGTTTCTTACCCGACTCTCCTATCTCTTTGTTAATAGTCATGCTTATTCCAACACTGCACAGTTGAATAATGGAATGGTGGCTTCCATATGATCATCATTTTAACTCACTCATTTTCACAGTGGGGAACTAAAGTCACAGAAGTTAAAGAGTTTAAGTAACAGGAAATGAGAGATTGGGGTTTGGTTGGGATATCAATAAGACCCTTCTGTTCAAGCTGCTACTTTTTTTTTATCATGTTATTTTTCCTACAAGCAAAAATATGTCAACAGATGAATGTGTCTTTAACATACAATCTCATATAATTAATTTTATTATATTCCTGTTGATGTATTTGGAATTAATATTGTATTTTCAGGAAGCTATCCTGTTTTCCCCTTTGGGTAATCATATACCCTGTTATATTTTTACATAATTAAGCAAACACCCTTTCTTAGATCAATATATTCATATAGAGAGTATTGCTTTACAGAGTATGTTATAGCTTCAGTATTAAAGATTTTCCAGAGATTTGTTAATATAAGTATAATAATCAAGGTTTTGTTGTCACCCTGTAGCATTATTAGACAGTGATGGAATCCTTAGGAGGTAGGATCTATCTCAAAGAAGTTAGGTTCTTGAAATCCTGCATTGAGAAGGTACTGGAATTCTGGTCTCTCCCTCAGTTCATTTCTATTTTTATTGCCTGCTCTCCCTCTCTACTTCCAGGCACTATAAAGTGAGCAAGTTTCTCTACAGTGTGTTTCTGCCATTACATATAGATTTGTCAAAGTGCCCAAATCAACAAAACCACATGTCCTCTGAAATGGGAGCGAAACATTTTCTTTTCTTTTTTCTTTAATTTGAATGATCTTAGGTATTTGTCTAACAAGCAAAAGGTAGCATGATAGTAATAATTTGTAGTTGAATATCAAGAGCATTGGTTCTACTCTGGAAGTAGAAATACTGCTTATTAAATACAGTTAGAGGCATCAAATTATTTAATATTTAATGACAGCTAATATCTGCTAAACTCTTAGTCAACTTATAGACTGTACTCATTTAGTTGTAATCAAAAGAAAGGACAATTGTTTTTCACTCGAAACACTGCCAAAGTAGAGTTGCATCATTTGTCTATTAAATATTTTCTTTTGGGCTGTCCTAAGATGACAAAATAACTTCTTTGAACAGACAAAATTTTACATAGGTAGATAAAATTATTTTTAAATTATGTTTATTATTTTGAGGACATGCATGCTATAGATTAGTGTGAAAATCAGAGAACACATTAGGTGAGCTGGTTGCCTTTGTCCACAATGTGGGGCCTGGGCATTGAATTCAGGTCTTCAGGCTTGTAGATAAGCGTCTTTAACCACCCTTAATGCTGCTGACTTAGTATAATCTTGTAAAGTATTACATGATTTTTAAACAGTGTTCAACATATTTATATTTGTGTGTCTTGTCTTTATCACATTCAGAAAGCTTTAGTTTCTAATAAGGAGTTGTTTCTGCTAATGTAGTTAATAAAGATTATAGAAAGAATCAAAATGTTGCAACTTTATTCACTCTTTGTCTAACTCTGAAGATTGATTTTATAGTTTTAATCCATTATAATATTATGTCAATAAGTAGAAATCTGCAATTAATTAGTTTAACTTTAACAAAAATCTTGAGCTCTCTGGTAGAATGAGTGGGGTGAAAACAGTACCCATGAAAGTGTTAAGTAGTTACATGTGTTTTTATTTATTACTGTACCTCTTTTGGAGCATCATTCTGAATGAATTTCTCATATATTGCTTTGGCTTTTAGGATGATTTCTTGAGGTTCCTTGCATTTCTTGAAATCTTCACAGGCTACCCAAAATTCAATGTTTTCCTCACTGAATTCAGTTTTAAGAAATCTAGTAAAATAATCCAGTCCATCTGCCAAAACCAAATAATATTTTGTTACTATAAAACAGTCATGCTGGAAAGATGCCCTACTTGATATTAAATCATAGGCAAGTACTAACAGTAAAAGTTAGTCTCCTTCTAATTCTACACCTGCACCTTTAACCAGTATTTGTGGGGTGCTTCATATAAAATAACTTTTTGAACAAATGAAGAAGGGTACTGTTTCTATGAAATAAGGCTAAACCACACATAGATCTAAATCCTTAAATCTAGGAGTAAAAGGGATCATCCTACACAGCTCAATTTACATCTCTTCTATTCATGACACAGAAGGATTGTTCTATAGTTCTGTAGACTTCTGAAGTTTTTCTCTTGGATTTCATTCTGTCCAATATCAGACCATGTTTCTTGTGCTGGAGACACTCAAGTTCTGTTTCCATTCTTTTACATTTCCAAGTTCAACAACGTCTATCTTCTTTTTCCAAGTCTTTCCACCAAATTCACACAGCCTGCCTGTCCTGAGTATGAACAGGCTTAAATTCTCAGGCCTAACATATTCCATGAGATTCTCACATGCTTTGAAGGAAATAATTCATGATGGAAAGAGAATGAAAATAAAGCATAATTTAGCAATATGAAAATCAAATACTATTTTATGAAGTAGATATTTTAAAATTAAAAGAATAAGAGACATATGTAATGTAGCAACTTGACGTTTACCATTTAAACATTTAAATACACACTGTTTTTGTCTTATATGCCATAAGTGTTTGAGACAGTTGATGGAGGAGGGTTAATAAAGAAACTGCCTTGGCCCTTTTAATAGAACAGCAGCTTAGATAGGCGTAGTAGACAGAACAGAATGCTTGGAGAAAGAAGCCGAGTCAGGCAGTCGCCATGATTCTCCCACTCCAGACAGACGCAGGTTAAGATCTTTCCTGGTAAGCCAGCTCGTGGTGCTACACAGAATATTAGAAATGGGTTAGATCAATGTGTAAGAGCTAGCCAATAAGAGGTTAAAACTAATGGGACAAGAAGTGTTTAAAAGAATACAGTTTGTGTGTTGTTATTTCAGGTGTAAAGCTAGCCGTGTGGTAGCTGGGCGGTGGGAAGTGGCCCTCCACGCCACTTACTACAGACAGTCAATAAGTTCTAAAAAATTACCTGGACTAAATATTATGATTGCCTACCTCCTATGTGTCTTTGAATGGATTTTTTTCTTTTATACAGTCAAGTTTCTTAATATTTAAAATTAAGAAAATGATATCCACCTGACAGAGCTTACTAGTGAATTAGATGTGCTGACTTTTGCAAAGTGCTAAAAAAGTGACTGGTACACAATAACTACTCCATCATGGTGGTGGCGGCGGTGGTAATGACGAGGATGGTAATATTTGTGGATATTATCAATAATTTATGTTTAAACATGTAAATCTTCTATAGATAAAATGTATCAACCTTCAAATTCTACTGTAAGACATTCTGACTTTAAGCTTGTGTTTTTTCAACTGCTTTAGCTATCTTTTCTTTTTCTGGTTATGAGACTTTTTTTAAATTGAGATTATTGGCTGAAATGGGAGGATCTAATGGAAAGACATTATTGTTGAAGACAACAACTACACAACATACTGAACACGGAAAAGATGAGTCAGTGTCTACATAGTACCTTTACCTCTATTAGCTAGTGTTCTTGGTAGCAGGAGTATGTGCCGCATGATATTGTTACAGGACATATGATCACAATGTGAACCCTAAGTTTGTATTAATTAAACAAAACCTTGGGTCAAGAGTTGGAGCCAATGACTAGCTGACAAGAAGTATTCATAGAGAGAGCGAGTCTGGAAAACAGATAGAAAAATGCACAGAAAGTAGTAGAGATGGACTTTTGAGTGTGTGTTGTCGGCTAAAAAGGAAGGTCAGCTGGCTGCTTTTCACCCTCTCAGAGCTGGAAAGTATTCACCCCAGTATCTGACTTGCAAGTCTTTATTGGTAAAATAAAACAATTAGAGACTTAATTAAAAACTATATTTTGCTGCAGAGGACTTGCACCTGAGCAGTGGGGCTGTGATTGCAGAGCCACAGCCAGTAGCTGAAATAGCATTAGATTCAGGTGTAGCTGCTTTGCTAATGATAAAACAGAATGCTACCAAAGGAGAAATGCAAACACAAAGCCAGCCACAAAACTCTTTAATCTACAATGATGTTCTGCCTACAAGATATTCTAGTACAATGATGGCACAAAGCTTGTAAGAGAAATCAATCAGTAATTGATTTGACTTAAGATCACTCTATGATATGGAAACAATACTCAACACTGCTTGGGTGACCAAGAACCTGAGACTAGAGATCCCAGAGATCTAGAGTAAAAAAAAAAATACTACTGTCTATAAATGAGGAATGTAGCAATAAAATGTCTCATAATGACATCCTGCTATACCCCTACATCAGCACCTTGCTCAGCCATCATCAGAGAAGCATCATCCTGCAGCAGATGGGAACGAATAGAGAGACCCACAGCCAGACATGACAAGAGTGAGGGATCTTAGAACACTCAGTCCTAAATGGGATGTCTCCCTTAATTTCTCCACTCAGGGATAAGGGAATTTGGTGGAAAAGGATGTGGAAAGGTACAAGAGCCAGTGGAACTGGAAGACACCAAGGAAACAAGGCCCTCTAAATCAACAGGATTGATGCAATATGAACTCACAGAGACCAGGGCAGCATGCATGGGACTGTATTGGTCTACATTGGAAAGGGTCCAGAGCTAAAAGACGAATTGGAGACATGCCTGTATCCCTAGCACAGAAGCCATCTCCAATTGATAACCACTTGCAGAAGGATATTTAGTTTCTCCAAGAATGCCTTACAGGGGAACCAAAACACTCTTAAGGGTGGGTTTCATACCCAGCAAAAGACAGACAACAGAAAACAACTTCCATGACGTCGTTGGAAGTTTCTTGTTTCATAATGTGACAGGGTCTTTTCTTTTTCCTTTAAAATTTTATCTTTTAGTTTTAATTTTTTTCTCCCTTTTTAAATTACATTTTAATTTTTTTTTTTAAATTTCAGGTTCTTTCTGTGTACATAATGGCTTCTGGTTTTGTGTTTTTTTAGGATTCCTGCGTGGTAAAATAAGTAAGATTTTGCATCTAATCTATTCCTTGTGCTTTTTCTCTTGGGATATTTTTGTCTGTTTTCTATTTTTATCTAATTCCTATGGGTTTGTTTTAGTTTTTCTTATTATATTTTATTTTACTATTACCTTTAGAAGTCTGCTTCTAATGAGAGAAAGAAGGGGCATGGATATGGGGTTATATGTGAAGAGTAGATGGAGAGAAAGCATAATCAGGATATATTATTTGAGAAAAAAAATCTATTTTTGGTAAAAGGAAAAAATATGTAATCAGTATTTTTATGCATTTTTAGGACAAAAGGAAAAACTCTGTTACAGAATTATAATTAGTAAAACAATTCAGTCTACATTATACTGTATGACTCTTTTTATCTTTCTGTCTTCATTCTGTCCTCAATTATCACCTCATTTTGTCTTTTCTTGATCTCCTTTTTAGACAGTAGGATATGCAGAATGACATGGAGACAAGAGTTGGAATTCATAGATTTTTTTTTTAATTATGTGAAAAGTTACATGTACTACATGTTGATAATTTGTCTTTTACATAGGTTTTCATTTGTAATCAGTGCAAAAATTTGAAACTGCTTGCTTGTATTGGAGTTGTATTGTAGAAAAAGCATTGAGAGAAGGGAAATAATACTTCATGCGGACTTTTAGATAAACTTCCTTAGAGGAACTGATTTTTGAGTTGGAATTAAAGTAGTTTTACAAACTTTCCTTGGATTTTTGTCTCACTTTCTAGTTATAAAATAGTTTAATTATGTTCATAGCAGCATTGTTTGTCATAGCCAGAACCTGGAAACAACCCAAATGCCCCTCGACCAAAGAATGGATAAGGAAATTTGCAGGCAAATGGGTTGAACTAGAAAACATCATACTGAGTGAGGTAACCCAGACCCAGAAAGACAATTATCATATGCACTCATGCATTACTAGTTTTTAAACATAAAGCAAAGAAAACCAGCCTAAAAATCACAATCCCAGAGAACCTAGACAACAATAAGGACTCTAAGAGAGACATACATGGATCTAGTCTACATGGGAAGTAGAAAAAGACAAGATCTCCTGAGTAAATTGGGAGAATGGGGACCATGGCAGAGGTTTGAAAGGGAGGGGAGAAGAAGGGAGGGGAGCAGAGAAAAATGCATAGCTCAATAAAATCAATACAAAAAAATCTTTTTTTTTCCTGTTGTCACAGGTAAGTTGTTACATGGGGAGAATTTGTTAGCCATATTCGAACATTTAGACACATGTATAATACTGAATCAACTCTTCCTTTAAAATATTTCTTTTCAAATTCAAAGACTCTTTCTCTTCTTTTTTACACACATGTGTTGTAATAGGAGCGGCGGGGCTGCGTCCCCAGCACCCGGCCGCCCACATAGCTTTACCTGAAATAATTACATGGAAACTGTATTCTTTTAAATACTGCCTGGCCCATTAGTTCCAGCCTCTTATTGACTAGCTCTTACATATTGATCTAACCCATTTTTAATATTTTGTGTAGACACCACGAGCTGGCTTACCAGGAAAGATCTTAACCTGCATCTGTCTGGAGTGGAAGAATCATGGCGACTCCCTGACTCAGCTTCTTTCTCCCAGCATTCTGTTCTGTTTACTCCACCCACCTAAGGGTTGGCCTATCAAATGGGCCTAGGCAGTTTCTTTATTAATTAACCAATGAAAGCAACAGATTAGAAAGAAATCACTCCCATATCACACATGCTCAAACTCACACATACTGTGGTGGTTTGAATAAAAATGAATCCTATAGGCACATAGCAAGTGACACTACTAGGAGATGTGGTCTTGTTGGAGTAGGTGTGGCTTTGTTAGGGAAGAGTGTCACTAGAGACAGGCTTGGAGTTCTCAGATGCTCAAGGCTTGCTTAGTGTGGCATTCTCTTTCTGTTGCCTGCCTATCCAGATATAGAACTCTCAGTTCCTTCTAAAGGCGCCATGTTTGCCTGCATGCCACCATGTTTCCTACCATAACAATAATGGACTAAACCTCTGAAACTGTAAACCAGTTCCATTTAAATGTTTTCTTTTGTAGGAGTTGCCATGGTCATGGTGTCTCTTCACATCGATAGAAACCCAAACAGTCATGGTTTGAATAAAATGACCCCCATCATTCATAGGGAATGGCACCAAGTGGAGATGTGGCTTTATTGGTGGAAGTGCATCAAATAGGGGTGGTCTTTGAGGTCTCAGAAGCTCATGCCTGTCCAGTGTGGCATTGTCACTTCCTGCTGCCTGCAGAACCAGATGTATAACTCTCAGATACCTCTAGCACTGTGTTTGTCTACACACCATTTGCTTCCTAACATTATGATAATGAACTAAATCTCTGAACTGTAAGCCAGTCCCAATTAAGTGTTTTTCTTATAAGAGTTGCCATGTTCATGATGCCTCTTCACAGCAATAGAGATCCTAACTAAGACACCAAGAAAGACACATAGTTGTGGCAGAGTTTCCTACTGGCCTGGCACCAAAGAGTTGGCAAGAAGCACCAACCCCCGCTGTGCCAAACTTGGCCTAGTTCTGGAGTTAGCACTCAGTTCTAACCCATCCTTTATATTACAGATATCTTTGTTGTCCTATGTGAACCTTGTCTGAGAGTATCCCATGGATACAAAGCCTATGCAAAACTTGATTAGAACACAACCCGGAAAGCCGTATTACCTCCTGAATCAGATATTTGCACTTGGCATTGTATTTAGGTTGTTATGGGCATACGGGATATACTGACTAAAGTGTAAATATAGGAAAACATAAAATTGCCCTGGGCCACATGAAAGGGTTTCAGTCCAACAGGGGTGGGGTCCTTGCAGCCATAAAGGTTAAGTTCATTCTCAAAGTGTCTCTGAGTCTTCAGTCACAAACCCATGTGAACCCATACACACACACACACACACATACACACAAACACACTATACATATAGTCCTCAAAATACAAATATAACATGCTAAATCTTCATGATGACACTTGTACTTATATTTTCAGGACTGACCTTATTATCTAATATCAAATATTAGATAATTAGGGGCACATGGGGGGGGGTTTTGAGGAAGTACGGAAAGGGAAAGAGAAATGATGTAATTGTAATCCCCTCAAATGAAAAATTTGTAAGATACAATTCACTTTAATAAGGTTTTAAAACATCTTATCTCCATGTCCAGTGTCTTATCCATTATCTGAATCTGTCTCTCATGTTTTAAATTTTTCTATTCTCCAATAAGCCTCAACTTCATAATTCAGAACATTGTGTTCTTCTACTTTCTCTTCAGTGTTGCCTGCTCCTTTTTTTCTTAGCTTCTTCCTACGTGTCAACATTTTTTTCCCTGAAACTTCTCTTTCTTGCTGTACTTTTTATACTTTTTTTGAACTTGAAGGAGAGAAAAAACTCTCTTCTTCAGGATTCCCCAAGCTCCACCTGATGTTTTTCTGTGGGTCTGCATTCATTTCCATCTTAATTATATACCAGATTACATGTGTTCTAGGTCTTAGAATTCTATAGTTTAGTGTGTAGAATATCACCCTACATAGAAAGAAATATAAAAACTGTTATTTAACTGTGTGTAAAAGCAGGGCTTTGTTTTACTAACACATTGCAGAGTGGAGATAAATAGTAACATATGAGATAAATTTTATCTCTATCAATGATATTATATTTAAATCGACTAAACAGAACCACTGTATACACATCAAGAAAATGAAGATAAGAGATGTATACAAGGTAGACATTAAGCTGACAAAAACTGAATGAAATACCATTATTGTCAATTAAAATGACTTCAAAATCAAGAAAATTTTCATTTCATAATAATATATTATTAAATGCTCAATCATCACAAATATAAAAATATACACAGATATTTTTAGTTATGAATAATTAGACAATGATAATAGACTAAACTTACACATAAATTGTTCGCTAAATCAAAATAACTGACAGTTATAGAGCAACCTACCAAACACATTCCAAGTGTGTTAGGAAGATTAATCTGAACTATAGAATGAGTATAATAGTTTTCAAAAGGTTTATATTTAAGGACTGGTTAGCTTAGAGATAGAGTTCTGCTTGCCATATACAAGTCTATGGGCTTGATCTCGAGTGACATAAAAATTCTATTATCCAGAGATATGTAACCTGGCATAAACAAAGGAACCTTGAATGTGTGACTTCAGGGTGTGATTTGAGGTGGGAAGAGTAACCAGGTACATCAAGCTTGTCAAGAGTCCTTAAAGGTGGAAGAGACAGGAGAAAGAATAGGTTGTATCTCTATTTTTTGCCTTTAAACCTGGAGGATGGAAGGTAAGAACTAAGAAATGTTCTGAATTCTCAAAGGTGAGATTTTCCTTTGTTTTTGGGAAAAGAACAAATATCTTAGTGACCCAGATGAGTGATAAAGAGATTTTCCCTTAGATCCTCCATCAAGAATGAGTGCCTAATGACACTTTGATTTTATTGTCATGGCACCTACACTAGACTTCTCGACTACACAACTGTTAGATTGGATTTGGGATTAAGTTGTCACTGGTTTGGAAAATTAATATAGCAACTATAGGAAACAAACCCCCAAACTACTTTTTGTGTATACACATTTATTTCTCCAACACACAGAATTCATCTGTATTGTCATGACGCATTATGTGATTAGACTTTATGTTGTAATTAGTTCTTTTAATATATTAGAATTATAAGGAGTCAGTAGTCAGAAAAGGGCTGGGAAGACTGAAATATCACTACGCATTAGAACAATGAAAGGCTGCCCACACTTAAGACAAAAATGTTACATTGCCTCTGTACTTCTTGCACTGGGATTTCTCTGGTCTAGCAAGGTTCTGCTTTTCTGTAACACAAGGACCCAGAAGAACAAATGTTGGTAATTACATGTTATTGAGGAGAGTATGGAGGAAATGAAAGGCCAGACGAAAATACCTTGAGGAGACAACTTGAAACTCCTAGCATGTTGTAGAAGGCACATGCAGTCCTTACATGCTGTGAGACTTTTCAGCTCAAAAACAACATCCATTTGCTGACTGAATGCTCAGCATTTGCTGAATGAGTCAGCGAACTGACCGCAGAGAAGCAGTCATGAGGGTCAAGTGAGTGATATTTAGTTGCTCCTTTCGCTTTGTTAGCTCAGTCAGTGTATTATTTACAGGCTTATTTTTCATACTGAGCAATGTGCTTTTCTCAGAATGTTCAAGGGAAAAATAAATGAACAAGATTTTCGGATGATTTTTATGAACGGAATATGATGTCCAAGTATTCGAAGATATACAAGTTTCCATAGCAAAATTAATTGATCTCTGACCGTAATACTTTTAAATCTTAACAGCTATCAAAATGAGCTAACACAATTAACAATCAGAGGTTTCTCTTTTACTGCAGTTGACTAGCAAGTTGGGCCTGCTGGCATGATTTTCTTCAGTGTGTTCTTGCTTGAATACCTCCCTTGACTGAATCACAGTTCCTGGACTTCTATGTAAAAGTTTGTGTCACTATCACTGTCCACGGGGTTCTTCCTCTAATTAGTAAACACCCAACTGCAATACTCTATTAGTACTTCATATGACAGAGGAAAGCAAGGTGATAACTTTAAAAATAGTGACATAAGCATTGTTTGGCTACTGGTTGCTAACAGAAGGAAACTTCCTCCTTTTCTATCTGTATGACCACAGATTCGCGGCCTAGTCTCCTGGTCCACTTCTTTGTCGTTGCTCAGTCTCCATATTCTGCTATAATGAAAGAAAATAAGAAGTGAAAGGAAAGAACACTATAACTGCGAAGTTAAAGCTGATTTTGAAAGTGGAGCATGTCTCTCCAGTGAAAGAAGAATTACTATGAAAGAAGCTGAGAATCAGATGGTTAGAATTGAGGTCAAGGCCTTTACCTCAGCTCTGATCAGGGTTAAAATATAACCAATCAACCAGTCAACCAACCAACAAAGGAAAAAACATCCTCTGGACCTAGTTACGAATATTTGACTCTATGGAAAGAAGCTGGGTTTTTTTGTTTTTGTATTTTGGATTTTTTTTTGTCCCATACTTCCTTTTTCCCCCCCAAATTTCGAAAATTTTGAGATGTTTCTTCCAAATCAATTTTCAGTTTTTCTTAGACTGGATAAAGTAGTGTATCATTTTCATTTGTCTCTAATATGGACTGTTAGAGCATATAGGATCTTGGTATTTTCTAAATTAATTCTTATTTCTTACTTAAGTTCAAAGTGGTGATATATTTAACTGGAAAGTTTTGATAAAATCAATTTCTATAGGAACGTTTCAAATATATGTTAGAAAATAATTGGAGTCAGGACCAAAAATGATTTTGAGAACATTTCCAGATAATTTTAATTATAAAAACCACAGAATATTCATATGGAAATGTATCCTTCATAGTTATTAAAAATATATCACTGGGGATTATTCTGTTTATGTCACATTCTCCTGTCTATTCTCTTGTGTAATAAAAGGAATTTTGTTTCTTGTCCTCCTCACTTATTCTTTTCTTATTATTTGAATACAAATGGAAGGAAAACAAATTAAAAATCGAGTGCCTGTCATATTGTACCAATAAATTTTTTTATTCCATTCATATCTAGTTTAGAAATAAAAACTTAGTGTTTTGTTCATTTGGTTTTTGAGTAGTTGCACTGACCTCAGTAAATGGTTAACAAATTATATATTTATTCATTTGTCATTGTGGAAACAGACTGAACACTTGAAGCACTGATGATATCTGTGAATGAATAATTGTCTTCACTTCAGAACATAGCCATTACTTTTCATATTAATAGTTTTCATTTACAGCAGCATATTTGTAAAGATACCTAAAACAAATGGTCACTGATCATATATCTAAAACTTTTATTAAATGGAAAATAATCTTTAGTTCATTTTAATTGAGAATCACCTAGTATGGGGTCTGTGCTAGGAATTCAAATGCAGTAATATTAATATTATAGTTAATATTAATTATAGCAAAAGTTCTGAGTATTTGCCGAGGACTTGTATCACTATTATATTCCTTTGGTTATTATGATTTTATTTACTTTTCATAAAAATCATGCATGATTAAACCCAATGTGTTTATAGATGAAGTGCATGTCAGATACCTATTTTGCTCAGAAAGAAGAGCACATGGGAGATTGAACTCAAGATAATTTTATATAATATATAAAGCTTCAGCCAGTAAGTAGCCATGAAGACAATGAAAGGCTACTAGTTGATTAATATGGAAATTGGCTGATAGGACAGACATGTGTACCAAGGATAAAGAATGAATAATTGAAGAGTCATTAGTTCTATTTGGAATAGTAGGAGAATCAGCTTGCATTTTTTTTTTAGCATAAGTGGTGTAGAAAAAGTGTTATTTCATTTATAGCACTTCACTGGATGACAAGGGAGGCAGGTTGCCTCATCTGTTGTTGTTTTCTGTTACAATACACAAAAGCTTTTGGTCCTGTTGACTAGTCTTGGGTTGATATAAATATTAAAAATTAAGCAAGAATAATATCAAGTAAAGTTCTTGCTGGGTGTGCTATGAGATCTCATTACATGATCACTTAAGTGAATGACTTTTGGTGATATAATCATACATCGGTGACAAATATTAACTCAGGGAAGGAGTGAATAAAGTAAAAAAACCCACACATTTGTTTTAAATTTAAGGAAATCTTGTTTGAAAATTATATGCAAGCAAAGTCAGTAAGTTTGAACATTCTGTTCCGCTTACTCTGGATGGCAGTGCTAGGTTAGACCACAAAGAAAAAACTTCCTCAGAGGCAGCAACATCTCAAGCAGGCAGAAGATGTGAGTGTAACTGCCACAAGTACTTGATGGAACCTGGGACCAGAATTTACACTGGAAGACGCTTGCCCCATGTGTTATACAAACATGATACTTATAATTTGATGTTTCTAAATTGAAAATCTTGCATCTGTTGCAGTATTGTTCAGATGCCAAGAAACCAAAGGAAACAAATCAGGAAACTCTAAAGCTGGAAGCTTAGGTTAAGTAAAAAATCTTACGTATCATACTGAATAATTTCTCCTTTAATATTTGACTTCATAGGTCTGAGATGCCATAGAGTGCATGGTTTCCTTTGCAATAATTATTTAAGCATGTGTCTTACTTTTAATTTAGACTTTTAGAATTTCTAACTTTTAGTTAGATTATAAAGCTGTTGACATGGCTTATTTTGGGTCAGAAACTTAACTTTGTGGGACACTAAAACCCCTTATTGTATAGAAAACTGGTAGAAATAGAAATTTAAAGAATAACTTCAAAAACCACAAAATGGAAAATATAAGGAGAAATACTCATTTCCTTTTTCAAAAGTGAAGCATGGGTTTCCTTGTGGCTCATATTCAATTTTGCAACTAATATTTTCCACAGTATAATCAATTTATATCTTTAAATCAAAGGAATAATGATTGATGCTATGTTCTTACCCTTACATATTATAAGTGATCTTCAGCAAAAATATTTTAGAGCCATAATTAAAGGTATAAAAGCCTCTAATGAACTAATCTTAATGAAAATATTTTGAATATTTTCGATGACTAGGAAAGGACAATCAAAATGAACAATTAAGTATTTCTTAATTGATAGAGACTCCTCTCGCAGAAGGTGCTATTTTCTTCCAAATCTCTCTGTGACAGTTTGCAACTTGTCTATCTGTGTGCCAGAGTCACTTAATAGTCTAGGTCTGAGCCTTGGAAACACTGAAAAACTGCTGATAAGGTTTTATGCCAACTAAGGAGACACTAATAGTAACCTGTTACTCTCTATATGCCTTTTCTTGCACTTTTCATGTAAAACAGGAACGTTATCTTCCACTTAATGGAGAGAAAACCAAGATTTTGTTGACTCATCCTTTTCTTTAAACCTCCTCACTCTAAAGTAGATGCACACAATCAGTATCTTAGCAAGATCATTGAATTTCCTTCGAACATGGTTTTTGCTCAGTATACAAGATTTTATTTGAAAAGTCCTTGTAGGTATTCCATTGACCTTCAGAGGAGGTTTGCAGCATAAAAGTTCCCCAAATTTGGCCTCAAATTGATTTTGTATTATGCCAAAATACTCTCTCTCTCTCTCTCTCTCTCTCTCTCTCTCTCCCTCTCTCTCTCTCTCTCTCTGTACACATATATGTGTATGTCCGTATAATATACACAACATTTCACTTGCATTATATCACATACAATATTTATATTCATGGTGATAAGTCTCACTTCTATAAAGGTGGTCAATGTAATTTGAAATTAATGACTATGAATGGCAGACTACAGTATGATATTATTTTTTGATTCATGAGTACATTTTGTTTTACTAAACAGAATTTGTAAATTAATAAATACATACATTTTAATTACAGTTTTTTTAGGATTCATTTTCAACTACATGCAAATTTCCAATAAAGATGTAGAGTAAAAGTAAGTAAAAATTGTCATAGAAATGCATAAGGAACAAAAGTTGGATTTTGTTGGATTAAAATTTGCCATGTATCATTGAACTCATTTAATTACATATTCATTTTAAAACAGATTTGTTTGTATGGAAGATTTTGATGCTCACACATTGTTTTCATATTATTTTCATCTGATTTTTCTACCACTAATAACTTATATTAATATGACACATAATAACATTAATGAAACCATTTTTATTTATTAACGAAAGTCCTTGCCATATACACATTTCATTGGATTTAACTTTCTATGTATTTCAAATTAATTTAAAAATTAAACTATGAGTAAGAAAATCATTGAAGTTGGGCTGTATAGTTAGCTGAGCATTTCAGAAAACTGGACGCTCTTGCAGAGGAACCAGGTTTAGTTCAGTTCTGAGTACCTACATGGAGGCTCACAATCATCTTTAACTCCAGTCCCAGGGAATGGAAGTCCTGTTCTTATACATGTGGTGTATATTTGTGCACAGCAAAACTGTCATATGCATAAATAATTATAAATAAATCTTAAAATGGTAATTATCCAAACACCTTTTATCTTTCTTTCTTTGGAATATAGGGAAACCCAGAAACTCTTCTATTTTACTCTACTGGGTACTGTTTGTCATTTTTTTTTAAAAACTCTCCTGATTTTAAGGTACATACTGCAATAAAGAAACACTTTTCTGATTCCCTGAATTAGTCAAGCAATGGAAGTCTCAAACCTAGACTACCTGACGCTTGGAACATCTCTTTCATTTCGTATGGCTAGTGAATTTCCATGGCTCCTCTGGAGCTAGAGTCAACACTACTTATTCTGTAGTTCTATTGATAAAGCTACTACTTCCAGTGAGTCTTTGCTGGTTTTTACAAGAGCTCATTTTATGAAACAATGCAACCAGATTTCTATTGCACCTCGTTTGATATGTAACTTCATTCCTTGTTTGACTAAATTTAATGTTTCATTACCTTTATACAGATAATGACATACTGAACTCGAGTAACCATCCCATATAATCCCAGGGAATTTATATATAATTTAAAGTATTGGGGACTTTTTTGAAATGTCTGTATATGTGTGCATATATTTTTACAATAGGATCACTTTTCAGCTATTCATCTAATTTTATTTTACCCCCACAGTGCCAAAATACTAGAAATAGACTGAGTTTAATATTGTAGTCCACAGTATTTTAGGCAGTTATTGAAATTTCATAATTTAGTACTACAATTATCATTGCAATGAAAAATAATTGAACCAATAAAGTAATACTAGTAGCATAATTTGTGAATTTATTTAACTATTTAGTACTTTGGCCATAAGATGTGATTTTAATATGCAAGTAGGTGAGGGATGATTGTTTAAATTCACATTGCTTTCTCTTAACTTGTGAGTAGTTTACAGCTTGTTAATATTTCCACCGCTAGGGAAAAATAGTGTCAAATTCAATTTAACCCCTTTGCTTTTCAGTACTCATAAATGGAAATTACAGAATGTGAGGTAGAACTTATCCATGTCCTAATATTTCTTCACTTGGATGTCAAGGGCATGATGAAATTACTATATAGTAAGTTAATTGGAGTAATAAATCCAGATCAAACACCACTTTCAATTGAAATTCCAACTCCTTTTCTCTTTGTTGTCTAGTTTATAACTTACTAGAAATAGAAAAAGATTATTTTAATGTGATAATTAATATAATTCATTATAGCAGAAGTCATTTGTATTTGTGTTGATGCCACTATTTGTTATCTTCTTATTAATCATGATACTTTTTGAATCTGTTGCATGGGAAATAAAAAATTCTTGGTTTCCAGCTGTGGGAACTGAAACCTGACATGATTAAACAGCGTAACTAAGATCATACAGACGTTTCTGTCACAGAAACTTCCGACATCTCAGAGGGGCTCCTTCATAACTTTTCTGGAATGAACTTAGTTTTAATATGTAGGCACTAAATACTTTTTAGAGTTCATGCTCCTGTGAGGCCCTACAAATGAAACCGTATATCTCTGTTTCTAACAAATCATCACTCTGTTTTAAAGAAGAATCATCCTTTAAACAAAATATTTATTAATTGAGACTGAAAGAAATGTGTACAAAATGTTAACTGAAAGAAAATTCTAAAAAGTAAATTCTTTATAAGTTGGAATTAAGAAGGAAATTGTATCTACCTGAAGTAAAATAGCAAAATAGTTAAGCTGACCTTACAGGCAACGTTTAATGTATACATGTTTACTTAGGTATCCATCAACAGGTGAATTCACAAGAATGTGTGGTATGTCTTCATATTCAGAATATTGTACATCCCGTAAACAGGATGTAGTTTTCTAATATGTGGCAATAAGTGTAAATGAAAATACGTCATGCCGAATAATTCAGGTATAAAGACAGAGGCTCCATGTGGAATGCAAAGAAGTTCATCTCATAGAAGTAGAAGATAGAGTTATGGTCTCCACACACTAATAGAAATTGAAAGTAGACTATAGAGTATAAAAAGACTAAAGGTAGTAAAAGGAAGTAGAAGATACAGACAGCTTAGGGACTGAGTGTAAATTTACTTATGTTGGAAGAGAATTGACTTGTATGTTCTATTCACATAGTGGAGTGATGATGAACAATAACTTATTGTAGTTATCAAAGTATTAGGAGAAATTATTTTAATTGTTTGAATCAGAGTATCAGAGCCCAGACTGACTTCAAACCTATTATGCAAATGAGGCTAGTCATAAATCTGCTCCTCCCGTTCCCAACTCCATAGTACTGGGATTATAAGATGTGACCCAGTGTTTGGCACAGAAGAAATCATATTAAATGTGCCCAATAAGCAATGAAAATATTTAGCATTATGCATATGCTAGTAAATGAGGAAACACAAAGACAATTGCTTCTTCCTAATGCTGAAAGGAACATAGTTCCTAGTGTTCCTCTCCAACTTTCCCTGGTCATGAGAATCATTTTTAGCAACACACACCTGAGGATGGGAAGCCTGTTGGGTCTGTCACACTCAAGGGAAAAGTGCTTTCCTGTCCTGTTCTTGGAATAGTCTGGGGAAGGAGCATAAAAATGATGGTGTTTCAAAGAATAAACTACTATGCTGTAAGTGGAGAGCACAAAGAGAAGCTGTGACCAAGGATGCCAGTGTGTCTAATTAAGTAAGAACTTTTAAGTAAAGAAAATAAACTGTATTTTTCTATTAAGTAATAAGTGCAGATTTTTGAATTTCAAACTTTAGAAAATTGATAAACTGAGTTCAGAAAAGAAAAGTTTGCATGCCTAGTACTGGAAGTTATAATCCCGACTGCCTGACCCTGATCCAAACTTAAGGTTGAAGAATCAAGCCTGTTCTACTTTGGCCTCTTCTCCCAAATAGCACACAATGCTCAGCATTAACAAACACCTGATTCTTACCTTCTCTATAAGATTCTGCTTTAAAAATACATCTACATATATGCATATAACAAAACTTAGTGAAAAAAGTTAGGTCATGAAATTGAAAAAGAGCAATGAAGACTACATGGGAGTTTATGTAAAGAGGCAAGGAATGGGAAAATACTTTAATTATAATATCAAAAAATAAAAGAAATAATTTCTAAAAGTGAATCTGTTATAGAACTACCTAAAGGATTTTATAACAATTTTATTAAGAAGCTGTCTTCATGAGAGTTCTCTAAATGTCTATCAAAGAAACCACTTCAAGTTTTTGATTATTAATAACAAAATAATGTGGTTACTGTATTTAGTATACTTTTAATAAAACTAATTCTCTTTCAAATATAGGAAATTTAAAATAAAAAATTTTAAATTTAAATGTTATAGTTGTTAACTAGAGAATTATAAAGAAATAATTAAGATTTCACCAATAGTAAGTACTTCTGAATAAGTAAGAAAATTAAAAATATTTTTCCTTTAGATGCCTGCTCCTTTCCTTAGTTATCTCCTTTGATTAGAACTCAGATTACTGCAAATTCTTTACTGCTATCTAAACACCTGATAACGTTTTGCCTTTCATAACTGCAGGCATCTATTTTTAATATTTTATTAAG
The DNA here is from genome assembly GCF_950005125.1 of Chionomys nivalis. Classification (NCBI taxonomy): domain Eukaryota; kingdom Metazoa; phylum Chordata; class Mammalia; order Rodentia; family Cricetidae; genus Chionomys; species Chionomys nivalis. The sequence continues at coordinate 75,253,679 of NC_080090.1, read as the reverse complement.
AAATTAGGGCTAGATAAAAATACCACTAACCTCTATGAGAAAGCAGTTTGTCAAATGATTCAGCCCATTTCTCTGCTTCTTGAGGGGAGACTCTGCAGAAAACAGAAAGTTTGTTGATGGAGTGAGCAGCATGTTTACTTCTGAATCTCTCTGCAGGGACTCTAAAGCCAAACTTTCCACTGATACCTACAAAGTGCTCTCCTGCTTTTATAAGCCAAGTCAAACTGACAGTAAGATCTTCAACATGAGTCCGTTTTCTTTTGAACTTCTCCATAGAACAAAGAAATATTGCACGTTTACCCAAAGTGTCACAATTGTAGGTTTTAAGTAAAAGTAGTCATATATTAAAGTAAAAGTACAAAAAATAAGAAAAATCAGTTTGAGAGAGAAAGTGAGACTGAGAGAGAGCACATTTAAAAATCACATTTAAAAAAATTTAGCAAATAAGGAAGCATAAACAGTATTTTTCGAAGTCCTTTTTAAAAAAAATATGCAATTTCCTCTTATCTGTAACCACAACGTACTCAGTTTTGTTTGTTTGTGTCTTTTTTTTTTTGAAAATGTATGAAGTTTGGTGAAGTTTCAAGGGGATAAGACAAAAGCTGTTTTTGACATGATTGGAGATGTTAATAAAGCAAAACGTGAATTTTTTTTTCTCTTTAACTAGACATATTCAAATTTTGAATAAAAGTAAGCTAACATATAAGACAAACTTTTAATTTTAGTTAAGAAAATGTTTAACCAAACTATAAAATTTCCTTTATTTGGTATTCTTTGCTATCATACAAAGGGTAGTTTCTTGAAAACTTCTGAGGAAGGAGATAAATAACCTCTCCTGATGACAATTTTACAGTATTAAAACAAATTAGTATTTATCAATTTATGGGCTAGAAAGTATATCATTAAAAATGGACAGGTCTATTAATTATGAGAGAATACTTTTAAAAGTTCTCGTAAATATTTGATTTGGGTTATGAAAGTGGTTGAACTCTAGGACTATTCTTTGTTTGGGGAACTAAAATGTTGAACTATGTTCACTTTACAATAGATTTTTAATAGCATATTGATTTTTATTTCCTTTTCTCTAATAATTAATTATAGAACCAGAACACTATGCTCACAGTGAAGTGATGGTTCCCACCTTGTTTCTTTGGCCAAGAAGGCAGATCTGCTGGTCTGAGTCTCCCCATGGAAATCAGGCCTCTGCAGGAGAAGACTTAATCTGTTCCTTTTCTCTTTAGCTCTGTAAAAGCAATAACACATTCAGGGTAATTCTGATGTCATAGAAGTCCTATTAACTTATCCAATAAATTTGGAATTGATGTACACCCACACCCATTCAGAAATACACCTTCTTTGATTTATCAGGTTTACTTTAACAGTAAAAAGAGGAATTAGCATAGAGTGTACCACATATAATTTTTTTTTACTTCAACAGACTATTATTTGAGAGTCTGTTTCATTATTTATTATTTTAACTCTTTGCTGTGACTAAAATTATCAACCTCTTAAAAATGAAGCTAAATTAGACTAAACATTTTTTATTCCCAAAATGTAAAAAAAAAAATAAATAAAGTTTCTCCCCTCATTTGCAGCACTACAATCAGTATATTTTCAACAAAGTATTTAAAAAGTCAGAGCTAACAAAGTTATTCAATCACGCTTTTTAAAGTACAAAGCTGACTTAAACATCTCTAATTTTACCTGATTTTGGACTCGATGCTTGCTTCTTCTTTTCCTGACCCATGCATTAGTTTGAAAAAGGTTTTCTCTTTTGATTCACACATATTTAATTGAGAAAAGAAAACTAGTGACATTTCCATATTCTGTTCTCATGAACAAGAGATGTCAGGTTCACTCAATCTGTCTCTCTTCCAAGGAAGAATGCTATTTCATAGTTATACATGGTGGATAAAAGCCTTGACACGGGGCTTGCAGAGGAGAAAGACCAGGCAAGACTGTGAGCTGTGTTTCTGCTTTTGCAATGTAGAAATGAGGAACTCAAGATTGGTTCTGTCCTGAGTTGTTGAAGGAAATGATACCACACATTCTCAAAACCACTTTTGGCCCTTAAGATAAGAACCGGTGTTACCACAGCACAGCTTCCCTTTCAAGCTTGCAGGAAGAAGCTTCAGCGAATGTCAGTGGCGGTGTCATCTCCCATAGGACCGAAAACATCCTGTGGCAAGGCTTGTTATCAAACTTTCGCAGCTCATTTCTGCTCTCCTGAAAACTGTAATTTTATTTAGCTTTAGTAAATTTCCTTAAATTACATTTGTTCACATTGTGCAGTGCAGTAATGATTAATTAAATTTGTTTAATACATCGCATCAATGTAAGACAATAGGTCACCATTTGTAAATGAAAGGGAGAATAGAACTCACATCATCAAATACATTAAAATCATCGTTCCATAAAATGATTTGAAACCAATTAGATTATTTGGATAAGTATGTGAATGAATTGAGAAGAGTAAAACAGAAAGTTTAACACCACATTCTTGAACATGCAATATAGAGTATCTTTTTTGGAATTTGGCACCTTGACTTTTATTGCTAAAATGTTCTTAATGAAATGTTTCAACTAGTAATGACAATTTTTATGTTAGTTTATTTTAAATCCTTTTTCCAAGAGAAAATTCGCAACCCTAATTGATTTAGTCATTTTTATTTTTATTTTATTTTTTTTTTGCCTCAGAATGAGTGTATTTATTTATTTATTTATTTATTTATTAAAGATTTCTGCCTTCTCCCCGCCACCACCTCCCATTCCCCTCCCCCTCCCCCATCAAGTCCCCCTCCCTTATCATTCCTAAGATGAGGACTACTGAGAACTCAAGAACAATGGCAATGGGTTTTTGATCCTACTGCACGTACTGGCTTTGTGGGAGCCTAGGCAATCTGGATGCTCACCTTACTAGATTTAGTCATTTTAAAAACTCTTTCATGAATCTGAAAGTTGGAGAAATATTTATCTAACCTGGAACCTGTGTTTATAGAAAAAGAAGCCAGGACTCAACAGCCTACAGGTGTCTATATGTTATCAGTGTTTGATCAACAACTCATATGTAATATTTATAAGTTTGTGATTAAGTAACGAATGCTTTACTTTATGTAAGTTACATGTAGTAAATCAAACACACAAATGTCATAGAAAATTTATTTCCATTGAATTTTTTTTATTTAACAAGACAATATTTAGTAAGAATGCTAGTTTGGAGTTCAAAACACTTATTTGAAAGTAAGGAACATTTTGTGTATATTTAAAGATAAAACTTCCAAATCTATGACTTTTCTTTCAAAAACATTTCTAAAGTTCTTCACATTGACTTAAAAATCATCACTAAAAATATTATATATGATATGATTTTACATCAGCTAGATGCTCAGTACGTTTGTAGTTCCTACCCTGATCTCTTCTGATGTTCATGAGCGTTCATTGCAGTTAGATGAAGCTAAGTGTTGAGGAAAATGAATTCAGGTTATCATTTTATTATAAGTTCATATTTCATCTACTATAACCAGAGAGTTAGGGATAAGCTTGAATCTCTCTCTCTCTCTTTCTTGCTCTCTGTGAGTGTGTAGAAGGAAGGCTGCTTGTTGGTTCCCAGCTGCCAGCCTAGGTTAGACCCAAAACAATCACAAAGAAACTGTATTAATTAAATAACTGCTTGGACTATTAATTCTAGCTTCTTATTGACTATCTTTTATGATTAATTTAACCCATTTCTATTAGTCTGTGTATCGCCAAGTGGCTGTGGCTTACCAGGTGAAGTTCCCAGCATCTGTGTCTGGCGGCTCCATGGCTTCTCTCTAACTCTCCCTTACTCCTACCATTCCATAGGCCAAGCCAGTTTCTTTATTCATTAACTAATAAAAGCAACAGACAGAGAGAAGGACCTCCCACACCATTTCCTCTTTTCTGTTTAAACAAAAAGGAAGATTTTAACCTAGTAAAATTAAATATAACAAAACAGGTATTGAGCAAGAATTACAGTAACTACAGTTATAATATTTATGTATACTTTATCTTTTATCATAACTAAAGAAAACTATAACTATAAATTCAACTCCAACAAATACTACAGAAGGATATAATATTACCCAAGTAAACATGAAGTACATTGTAAGCAAATTCCAAAATTCTAGAATTGACAGAGACATCTTGCTGCCTGGACAGTCTCCCAAAGTTCTTCTGTACTGTTTGAGTACCCATCTTCAGCCTACAGGCCCATAGTACCCACAAAGCAGGAAATTTTAAAGGCAATTCCACCTATATTGGCAGTGTCCTGCAGAATGTCTGTCTGTCAGACTCTTTTATGAATCAGGAACCCTGAAGGATTGTTTCACCTTTAGACAAGTTCAGCAGTATTTTTCTGTGCATCCTGCATGTCCAGTTCAGCAGTCCAGGTAGGAGCAGTTTCTTGCCCAAATTTCTAGCAAACTCCATATGGAGTCTCTTCAATGCCCATATTCCTCTTCAAGTAATTGGTGCTGCCAGGAGCAGATGTGTCCCATGGTCATGAAAAGTCTTAAGCTCTTTAAACATTTTAAATGCCAGATTCTCTAATCTTTGAAAGGTTTGAAGAATGCCTATCCATCTGAAATATATCTTTGTACATCTAGAAAATCTAACTAACATGACTACAAGCTTGACTATCATAGGTGATTATCTATAAACTTATATTTCTTAATTATATATTACATTTTAAATGAGCTGCACAAACACAATACCTTAATCAAGAACAGAAATATGCATACAACAAAATTGATCTTAAATTTGTATCAATAAACCAAAATCCATACCAATACAAATCTCTATAGCATATTCCCCTTTAAATGTAAAGAAGCATTTACAAACAATATTTGGGAATATGAGTGTAATTTTGTCTAAACTCTGTGAATTTTCTATCTTTACATAGTTCATTTTTCTATACTCAGTTAAATTTACAACTGTCTGTACTTTGTCTCTTTATACAATTCTTATAAACCATTTACTTTATTTTATAACTCGCTATACTCATTTTATTCTTTGTTTTAAGCCTATGTGCATTTATCCATCACTGTGAATGCAGCTAAACTTTGTTTTTTAGTGTCTAGAATTCCTTTCCAAGCCCTTTCAGGTTTTATGTGGAATTAGTTCACCACATTGGCACCAATTTGTAGGAGGAAAGCTACTTGTTATTTTCCAGCTGCCCAGACAGCTTAGACCAAAAATAATCACACAGAAACTGTATTAACTAAATCACTGCTTGGCCCATTAGCTTTAGCTTCTTATTAGCTAACTCTTACATATTATTTTAACCCATCTCTATTAGTCTCTATATTGCAATGTGACTGTAACTTACTGGGTAAAGTTCCCAGCATCTGTCTCTGACAGCTCCATGGCTTCTCTCTAACTCTGCCTTCCTCCTCCCATGCCAAGCCAAATTCTTTATTCATTAACCAATAAAAGTAACATATAGACAGAAGGACCTCTAATACAATGAGTTAGTGAATGTGTGCGCGCACGTGTGTGTGTGTGTGTGTGTGTGTGAATGTGAGTATGAGTGCAAGATAAGCTCTCCATTATTTGGTACAACTTTGAAAAAGAAATTGTGTAATTATATGGGTAAGTGCATTACTTCAAAAGAGGGTTTATGTTGACTCTCTGTGGCTAGACAAATGGAACCAGTGCTGGTGAGAAAAGAAAAGGTGGGTGCTGACTGATGAAGACTCCACCCATTATACACAGTCTTCTAAATTGTTGTTAGAAAGGACAAGGAATAGCCAGTTTTTATTTGCCCAAGTTTCATTTTCCTGCTTTCTTCATGTTTCCCATCTGGCATCATCTTATGATAAAGACCTTCTTGAACATTTTTCTTACATAATGTCTACTGATAGCACATTTTCTCAGATCCAGAATTTCCAAAGCTCTTTGTATGTCTGCATTGTGGTGTGGCAAAATTGAGCTATTTAGCATATCTATTACCAAACATGCATAATTTTTCTCTTAGGAAGTAACTCTACATAAAATTCATTCTTTTATCATTTTTTACATGTAAGATTTGTGGAAATCTTATATGTCTTTTCCTCATGTTCATTTAGGAAGGCTATATTTTCTGAGGATAGAGCTACAAAATGACATCTTTTCTCCTTCTGTAGTTCTATTAAAGAGGTTACACATTCATCCTTTATGCTATTAGTATAATGATTTATACTCCAGATGTCATTTTCTCTTATAGGTGCTTTTCAAAATTTATTTTTATATTTGTTTAAAAGTTTGGTTGAAAAACCTATACATAAAAGATAAGAAGTAGCATTACAGACTGAGTAAGTTGTATTTATATATTTAGAAATATATATGGAAGTGTTTGGAGGAAGGAAAGGGAAGAGGTAAATGATGTAAGTGTAGTTTCAAAATTAATAGTAATTAAAAAAGGAAACATGCAAAATGAACCTCGAATTTTTTTCATATACAATAACATGTGTAATCAAAAACTGATAGTGTCAATTCAATTTTGGGAATTCAACTCAATCCAACTCAATTTTGGGAATGTTTTAGTAAGCAAAATGAGTTCATTTGAGCATCAGTAAACTTAGTAAGTATAATAGATTGAACAGATCAAGCCTTTATATCCCTGAACTCAGTATGATAGCAAAAGAGAATTATCTATTAGGGTGGATTGCATAATAAGTCTATTATCATGAAAAGTGGTTAATACTCAGGGAAATTATTTTGTAGTAGCTCACTCTATCATTGTTGAAAATATAATAGTCAGAAAGAAATGTTCTCATGAAGGTGTCCTTAAATGCAAATAGAAACAGAAAAAAGTGCTAGAAACTTACTTTTTAAAAAATTGATAGCATATTATTTCCTAAAGGTAATAAATTGTCTTAGTTGTTATAATGACTTGAAGATATTTAAGCACTACAATATTTCAGTAACCTTGCATATACCACCAAAAGTTTGTTAAATAATCAAATCTAATTCAGAATAATTCTCTGGACCTATTCATCAGCTGTCAGTAGGAGAGTAGGCTAGAGGGAAAATTTGAACGGCAGAAAGAATGAATTATTCTAAGATCCAGACTGTGGACAAACTTTAGACCAATCATTCAGTTCTTTAACAATAATGGGTGGAAAGAAAAGGTAACTGAAATAAACAGAACTCTCAGCTACCCTTGTGGATTTAATGAAAGATATGGTGGTAATACAAATTTGTATTTGGAAAGGCAGGACTAAATTCTGCCTAAAAGATTTTACCTGAAAATTGATTGTTTATAGCTTTCTGTGAAATTCATCTTCTTTGGAAAACTAGTCAATTTAACATAATATTTAACTATCTATTTTGAAAGATAACTGTGTGAAGAGCATTAAGAAGAGGAACTTGAAAGGTAATTACCTACGTAAAAGGTAATTAAGTTTTCTTTTGAATAGTTGCTTTAATACTATTCTTATTCATAACAATATGGTTACTTTTCAACCCCAAACGACAGTTCAAATATGTTATACTTGATGTTCATGATATACAGTATGTCCAAATAATAAATAGAATTATAAATTTTTCTGAATTATAATTCTTCTTTTAAAAATCAAAGTATGCCACTCCTTGTATTAATACAAAACCTCAAGAACTCAAACAGTAACAAGGTTATTGATATTAATACAAATGTAAAAAGTTAACATCACATAGTGAGCATGTTAAATTTGATTTACTAAGGAACTTCAAAGACAGATATGTAGTAATCCACATAGCATTATATACATATATACATACAGTTTTGGGCGCCAAGAGATTGTCCTTTCTCCTACATGTTTAAATGTCTATAAAGACCAGTAGAATCTATTTAATGATGGGAGGGCTTTGGCTGAAGAAATACTATTATTAGAAATAAGGAACCTTCAGGGTTGATTATATCCTTTTGCAGAGCTAACTCAAAAATGTTTCCAACACTCTCCTTATGCTGCAGAAGCGGAAGTGGAAATTACCATTGTCTCATTCAAATGTGTTGCTGCTCATTTGTTCCCTAATGCCAACCAAAGCTAAATGAATTTTCATGAGGTAGTTCCTATACATATACTCTACTTCACCCTGTCTCTTCTATCCCCTGAGCTCCAACAACATATTATTCTTTGCATTCATATAGTGAGCCATTCTATTTTGTAATGCATAGTCTTTATTCTGTTGCAAAAGGTTCTTGGAGTCTTTGAAAGAACGAAATGATTACTGAGTGTTCCTGTCTAGTGCATCCTTTGAAGCCATTTTGCACTTTCACAGCTTTTTCGGTGTTGGAGAATCTACAAATTGTCAAACACTTACAAGCTTTTTTTTGCATAAATGCAGATTCATCTAATGAGAATTCATTTGATTTCTGTCTTAGGGATACTGAAACATTTTTGTGCCATTTATAGATCTATTTCAGAAATCCTAATGGCTAGCATGTATGTATATTGTTTTTTCCTTTTGGAATCTCACATAGCATCTTACTTGTTATCCCCTCAATTTTTTATTTAAAATTGTAGCTATATATTTTATTTACAAGTTTAGAAGAGTTATGATTTTACCTATTAAAGTGCTAAGTAACAGTAACTAATATTGTCATTCTAGATTGTTCATTATCTTGTTCATTTGGAGACAATGATTAATCTTTAAGCTTTAGCTTAGATATTGGCACATCTCTTTTCCAAAGACACCCATTGGCTTAGCTAGACAAAACTGAATATTCTACCCCTTTTAGATTCATTCCCTGTTGCTATCTATCTATCTATCTATCTATCTATCTATCTATCTATCTATCTATCTATCTATCTATTGTTTCATATAGTTTATATATATATTTATATATATGCATATAGTTTCAATACACACACATATAGGTATATAGATAGATACATAGGTAGATGGTCTAATAAAAATTCCCTGAGAAAAGCAACTTAAGGAAGAAGGGGTTTATTAGTTCACAATTTCAGGTCAAAGCCAATCATTTTAGAAGAAGGACTGGAGCTTGAAAGCAGCCAGTCACATTTACAGCTGGTGAAGAGAGAATAATAGCAGGCAGGGATACACACTGCTCACTTTCTCCTTTCTCTATATATTCCAGGTTCAAAGCAAGGAAATGATGTATTTATTTATGCTGGATCTTCAAAATTAGCTAATGTATGAAGATAATCCCCCACAGACATGCCCACAGGCCAACTTAAACTAACTACTCAGTCATTGAGAATCACTTCCCAGATGGTTTTTTGCTAAGTTGAAAATTAAAACCAACCATTATAATAACATCTTCATCCTTCAGAGGCCAGTGTACTCCAGTGAGTGAGAGCTTAGAAGCAAATACAACAAAGAGTAAATGCAACAAAATTTGACAATTAGTATGATAGAATTGCATATTCCATATAATATTGCCTTATAGATAACATTATAAGATGTTTTATTTATGATATTATAATGTATTTAGATGATTTTCTTTCCCTTTCATTCTTCCAAATCATTTATACCCTTCCTTGCTATTTTTAAATTTCATAGCCTCTATTTTAACAACTTTATATGTATATTTGTATATACATTTGTGTTCCTAAACATAACTTGCTCAGTTTGGATAATGTCACTCATATGTATGTTTTCACAGAAGAACATTTGGCACTGGATAAAAGGTTGGTATGTTTTTCCTTGAAAACTATTCCTCTGTTTTCAGCATTCCTTGGTTGCCTACACTTGTGTGTGTGTGTTTGTGTGTGTGTGTAGGGTTGAAGCCTATTGAGCTTTACTCAATCCACTTTGGAATGTCTGTTGTCCCTTTTATTTCATGTTTAGACAGCCACATTGGTAAGACTTTATGGGTTCATCTTCTGACATTTCTAGGAGACACACTCTCACAACATACTCCCTGATCTTCTGCTCTTACATTTTCCTGTCCATTCTTTCACAATCTTTTCTGAACCTTAAATGTAGGAGTATTCATGTGATGTATCTACTGGGATTGGCTACACAACTGTGCATTTTGATTGATTGTAATTTTTATTAATGGTCTGTTGCAAAGAGAATAAGTCCTCTTGAGGAGGAGGAAGACTACACTTACCTGTATGTATAATGATAAACGTTTAGAACACAATTAGGAATTATGGTGCTGTAGTAAAATGGTAGTTGTAGGTTCTCCAACATCCATTATTCACTAGACTTGAGTTAGTGGCTAGGATTCCAGTACCAGACATAGTTTCCCTCTTGCTGAGATGGTCTTTTGTCAAGTTGGAGAGCTATTGGCAACTTCCAAGGTATGCATGCCAGTACTGCACCCTTAAAAATATTCTGCCATGCTGGTCATGCTTAGAGTTCACAGGCATCTTTTGCAAGTTGTTGATTTCATCCTTTGGAAGCTTCCAGGGATCCTTTAGGTATCGTTAAAGCTAGTCATCACAGAAGAAACATTCAGGTAAATTACAATTCAGGATCCTCTCTGTCTTGTGTCTGAAATGCATGGTATTTTCAGATGCATGCTTCTATCTTTGGGAGGCAACAAAGTTCAATAACAATAGTCTTTAAGGCTTTGGAAGTCCTTGTACAGCCAAGTACAACATCTCAAAAGAGTGCTTCACATTCCTGGCATCAGAGTTTTGTCAGGTGGTATTTGGCATTTGGATGGAGTATTGTCAGCCCAGATGATAAAAATTCATTTAATTATATATGCATACTAGCTTTACACAGCCTAGAATTATCTGAGAAAAAGTTTCAAGGAATGATTTGTAGATCAGTTTGCGCTGTAATTATGCATGTATGGGACTGTCTTGATTGCCTTAAATGGTGTGGAAAGACACCTGAAAGTGGGCAATACCATTCTCTTGTTGAAAGCTCTGGACTCTATAGGAATAGAAAAAGATAGTTGAGCACAAGCATGCATGTTTCATTTATCTGTTTTGCTGACTATGAATGTCTGTGACTAGCTTCTTCAAGGTTTAGCAATCTTCCCCTCCCTTCAACAACAGACCTTGTCTTGGAATTGTGAATTGAAATGAATCATTTCTACTCTACATCATTTTTTGGGGGGGTCGGGATGTTTTATTATAACAACAGAAATAAAACAATGGCAGTACTATATATTAAAATGAAAAGGAAATATTAACAACCACATGAATAAATTGAAAAATAAAGGTTTGTTATTAGATTAAAAGTTGTGTAATTGTTACTCAAGTCAATAATGATTATTTTGTCAGCTACTCTAAGATGTCACTACAATGACAAGTACTGCATTTCTCTGTTCCATAGCAATCAACTTCTTTTTATAGTCTTCTAACCTACATATTTATATATATATATAAACTACATATTTTTATAATTTTAAAACTATATATATAACTTTTGAAAGTATACATAGTTTTAATTTCATCTTTTCAACTTAATATGACTTTTAAGTTTGTTTTAATATGATATCAATTTCCTATTTTTGTTCGCATTTAATTGTTGAACTGATTGTTCTTTCACACAGCAGCTTAGTATGTTCTATTGCTTCTGATGAGCGTTTACAGAAAATTTTTCAGGTGTTAAAGAGATCACCAACTGTAGTGATAGAGTTAAAAATACACAGGCTATAGTTGTTTGATAAATGGTTTCTTTTTAAATCCAATAATTGGCCAAAACAAGTATTTTATTTAAAGCATTTTTAATGCATCCCAAATGACATTTTCTTTAAATATTGTATAATATACTTTTGTTTTAAACTCTATCATATCCAAAGACAATGAAAAGGTTATGTTTGAAAAGTACATCAAATTAAGAAAGGATGAACTGAAACTCACAGTTGAAAGAGTCTACAATGAGAAATGGTAATGACTTTCTAATGGTCTATATAGGTAATGCATACTTAAACATACCAGTGTCTATGCTTTGTTTGAGAAAATGTACTCATATCCTCATATCCTAGCTCTTTGCCATTCATTTTTAACGTTGATGAGAAAATTTTCAATTTCCTTTTTTCCTCAATATGTTCAGGCAGCTACAATAAAATATCAGACATTGTGTCATGGTCTCATGTTGGGGTGATATCTTTTGGGGTCCAGTCTCAATGGGTTCATATGTTTCAGGATAGGGACATGTGAATTAGGAATGTTCGGCAGAAAAAAAAAAACAGACATACAAAAGAAAAAGACAGAAACACAGAATAGAGATGGGAGAGTAACCCAGTGAATACTGAATTTACCTGTGTTTATTTTCCACATGCTTTCTAAATTCCAATCCTAAAGGGAGAAAAAAAGCAAAAGACTGCTTTAACATGATACAAAGAACAAACAGAGCAATTACATCTTCAGTGTCCTAAACATCAAGTATCTATATTCTGACTTAAAGTATTCTGTTGTTTAGGCAAGGTATACAGTGAACACACCTTAGGCCAAACATGTAGGCAGTCACACCCTGGACCAGACCTCCTGTTATAACCTTCAAGGAGCAGGAATAGGCCTGTATTCTCTGACCTTTGGTTAAGGTGAAATGGATCCACATCCATAGGCTCCAAAAACATTGAATATTTAATAAATGCTAACGTTTCATTGCAGAATTCTGGAGGCTTTGAACTCTAAGCTAATGAGGCCTGTGTATTCTGGATCTGGTAAAAAGCTACCTTCTAAAAGTCTGTCATTCAATATCCTCATATGAGGAAGCCATGAGAGAGATCATGGTCCTCTTTCATTAGGTTATCTTGATTACCTGGTGACCTATCAAAGGCTCTTGAAAATAATACCATCACATTGAGCATTAAGTTGATCTAAAGCTTTGAGATAACACAAATATTAAGTTGATAGCACCTTTTTACTTTTTGAGAATTCTAGATTTTTTTTAATTACAAAGAGAGTAGAGAGTTTCCAATACTTTAAGTCAAATACCAACATGATTACCATCCAATGTAGTCATGGTACATTTGTCTAATTAAGAAACCAACACTAACACATTACTATAACTAAATTAAACACAATTTGGACTTCACTAATTTTTCAAATAATTTCATTTCTTTAGGACTATCTAATTTTACATTATACATAGTAGCATGTCTTTCCTGTAAGTCTTCAGTTTTTGACAATGTCTTAATATGCCCTTGTGTTTTCTGACCTCAATTATTTCAATGAAGAGTAATGCAGTGCACTATAGAATATTTCTCAAATAGTCTTTATTGGAACTATTCATCATTGACTTGGGGTGAAAAGTACTGCAGATAAGAAGTACCCATATCCATGGTCCACCCTACAATGTGACAGATCTTTGATGACATGAACTTGAATCAACCTTCTAATGAGGTAATATATTATATTTACATATATCATATCCATATTTAAATATGTTTCTAAAAGTTATATTTGTTTTATTGGTCTAAAATATAACATACCAGACTTATATTACAAATTTTGGAAATTATGATAATTACTTTACAAAAATGGATTGTCATTGTATTATGCTGTCGTTTCAATGAGCCTTTGTACTTTTTCTGTATTGTTTTATGTCTGATACAGGTTTTAGGGACTTTGTGTATTTGCTTACATTTCAGTTTCTTCTAATTTTAAAATTGAAGTTTACTGTCCTTGTATGTATTTCAAGATTATTTTAAAGTTTGTTCCAAGATAAAGTTTTTACAGTTATTTATATTATATTTTGAAGAAGAATAAATAAGAGAACTTTCTTTCAATTTTTTGTATATGTGAATTTTAGAGATTATAGAAATTATAGTTTATATATACATATATAAATACTTTATGACCTCCATATTCTTATCCAATAATAATTTAGAAACCCTGTTTTTATTTTGTAAGTTTTAAAATTGAGATCTTTGATCTGCTCGAATCTATTTTTTAGATTGTTTGTTTGTTTATGTATTTATTTATTATTTGTCTCGTTGTCAAATGTCAGATAGCTACAGTAGTTCTAAGTACTCATTTTTGGCTTTTCTATTTTATTCTCTAGGTCTATATGTCTGTTTTAGTACTGGTACCATATTTGTTTTTATCGCTGTAGCTGTATCTTAAAGTATGGAATAACAATTTTTACAACATTCTTCTTTTTTCTTAGAATTGCTTCAGAACTCTGGGGTCTTTACAGATTCCATAAAAATTTTTGGTAGTCTTTTTCTTTTTCTCTGAAGAATGTTGTAGATATTATATTTAGTATTGAATTTGAATCTGTATATTACTTTTGGTAGCATGATCATTTTCATGATAATAATTCTACCAACCCACAATTATTTTTTTTTGGATTTTAGTATCTCATCTCTTACTACAAAGATTTTAAGTTTTCCTTGTAGCCATCTTTCCCCTCATTGATTAGGTTCTTTCTATGATATTTTATTGTCTTTTACATACTTTAAATGAGAATGTGTCCATGATTTCTATTTTAGTTTGTTATTGGTGTAGAAAAGCTACTGATCTTTGTAGGATGATTTTGTAGCCTGCTACTTTGCTGAAATTATTAACCTTTTCTTGACATTTTCTGATAGAATTTTGGTGTTTTTTTTAATATACACATTATTTATTTCTATATGTGCATTTTTAAAGTGAAACTGGAAAACACTGAAAGCTCATCATACTATGGGACATATAACTATGAATATGACAGTGAATTCTGTACACTGGAATTCTTTTTTTTTTAATTTTTTTTGTTGCTATTTTATTCTTTTTAAATTAAAATTTCTGTCTCCTCCCCGTTTTCCATTTCCCTCCCCCTCCTCCCACACATGTCCCCCTCCCCCACTCCCCTCCCCCTCTCCCTACTCCTCTCCCCCTCCCCGAACTCCATTCCCCCTCCCTCTAGGTACTGAAGAGCAGTCCGAATTTCACTGCCCTGCGGGAAGTCCAAGGTCCTCCCACTTCTATCTAGGTCCAGGAAGGTGAGCATCCAAATAGGCTAGGCTCCCACAAAGCCAGTTCATGTATTAGGATCAAAACCTAGTGCCATTGTCCTTGGCTTCTCATCAGCTTTCATTGTCCACCATGTTCAGAGAGTCCGGTTTCAACCCATGCTTATTCAGTCCCAGTCCAGCTGGCCTTGGTGAGCTCCCAATAGATCAGTTCCACTGTCACAGTGGGTTCTTATATATACTAGTTTATCATTTGAAAATAGGGATTATTTGACTTCTCTTTTTAATTTCCTTCTCTTATTGTCCTAACTAGTTCTTCTAACTACACTGAATAGGACCAAATGTATGGACATCCCTCTCTTGTTTTTGATTTTAAGGTTAATGCGTCAAGTTTTTCTTCATTTAGCATAACACTGGCTCTGCATATTTTACATACAGCCTTTATTATAGTGAGATATGTTCCTTCCAGTTCAATGTTTTTTCTAGAACATTTATTATGAAAGATTTTTGGATTTTGTCAAAGGCATTTCTTGCATCTGTTGAGATGACCACATGATTTTTGTCTTTATGCTCAAATAATTTTTAAATATTCATTGACTTAGATATTTAACTATCCCTATATATATTTTTGTGATGAATAATCTTCTTGATACATGCTCGCATTTGATTTGCTAGTATTTTATTGAGAATTTTTACATCTGTGTTCATCAGGGGTATTCATGTGTAGTTTTTGTTTCAAGTATTTCCATGAAAAGAAGAAATAGAAATTTCCTGTGTAAACTAGGGTGGGTGTGGTTGGGAACATGAGGGTTCAGGTTGGGGTGGTATGAGGGGTAATGAAAGAGATGTGTTGATGGAGGGAGACCTTTTGGGGTCAGGTAGAAATCTGGTGCAAGGGAAACACCCATGAATCTACAAAGGTAACACCAGCTAAGACCCCTAGCAATAGCATATAGGTAGCCTGAACTGGTCATCTCTAGTAATTGGATTGGTGACTATCTTAAGAGTCAAGAGAGGCTTCATCCAGTAACTGATGGAAGCAAATGCAGAGATCAATAGCCAGACACTGAACTGAGAGAGGGGGGAATTATTGTATGCATGGGGGTTGAGGGGATTATGATTATCACAAGGGTACCCACAGAGACAACTAACCTGCATTCACAAGGGCAACTAAGGACAACTAACGAGCCCACAAGAGACCAACCTAATCCCTCTACATATGTATGACAGTTTTTAGCTTGATCTACTTGTGAGATTCCTAGAAGTGGAATTAGGGCCTGTCCCTGATGTGTTAATAGGCTTTTGGGAACCTGTTCCTTATGCTGTATTGCTTTACTAAGCACAAATATGAGGGGAGAAGCCTATGTAAATTAAATATACCTTGACTTGATGACAACCACAGATGGCCTGCCTATTTCTTAACCCAAAACAGAGGAGGAATGGATTTGGGGGTGGAAAGACTGGGGAATATGAGGAAGGAGGAAAGGGAAACTGCAGTGTGGATGTAAAATAAATGAGTACACTTAATAACAAAACATAATAAAATACAATTTTTAAAAGTTTGAAACACATCCCACTCATCATCTTAAAAATAATGACACTAGGCTGGATGGTGGTGGTGCACGCCTTTAATCCCAGCACTTGGGAGGCAGAGGCAGGTAAATCCTTGCGAGTTCGAGGCCAGTCTGGTCTACAGGAGGTAGTTACAGGACAGCTAGGACTGTTACACATGGGAACCCTGTCTCAAAAAACTAAAATAATAATAATAATAATTAATAATAATGACACTAAACCATCGTGTCTGATATTAAGAGTGAAGTCACAGTGAAACCATTATCACCAAATCTACATAATTGAATGCAGAGAGAGAGAAGGAGAAAGAGATAAAGAGAAAGAAATAGAGGGGGGGGAGAGATAGGAAGAAAGAGGGGGAGGAGACACACACACGTAGAGAGAGAGAGAGAGAGAGAGAGACCTATTCTAATGTGCATACCAAGAGCAAACTGTTTCTGGAGGCATGTGCTGGCTAAGTCGTATATTTTTAGAATTTTAATGTATTTCTGTACACTGAGTAGACACTAGCATGTGAACAAGAAACTCCTGGAGTGTTCAGTACTAGGGCCCTACAGCTCTGCACCTTGTCTTCTAGGACTAGCGCCTGATTTTTATGGTGGAGACTCAGAAAGATCTCCTTTGGATATGGTTGGGAAAGTAAAGAACAATGGTGATGGAGCCTTCAACATAATATATGCATGATTTCTAGGAGAAAGTCAAGTTATGAAACTGTTTGAACTGTAGATGAGGAACCTTCTTTGTCTTCCTCTACCACCTATGGTGTAGAAAACATAAGCATCGGTGATCCTGTGTACAAAATTGTTGGAAAATGAATGTCACAGCCAAATGTAGGAGAAGGAAGTTAAAGGAAAAAAGTTATAACTGCAGAAACTGTTATGATAGTAATAGCCCCATGGTACAGACCCAAAGATACTAAGATTTAATCATGAGTTAAAGATTGTTGCTCCTTCTCTATGCCTTATCCCCATAGCAACTGGATATGGTAATGATAGTAGCTTATTGCCAAAAGGGCTGCCAAGTTCTGCATATGTCCAAAGCAGTCATGGAAGCCTGGAGTTAAAAGATGAAACAAAAGCAATATACTGGAGTAATTTTCATTGAGAATCTGTGTCTCGTCTCTTCATATTAGATAATGGGTTTGACTTTCATCTGTAAAGAAGGAATGAAAAAAGCTCTTCATGAGCAGGGATCATGTGAAATTGTTTGTCATGTTCTGCTCAGAGCAAGAACAAGCTGCCACCCTAACGTTGATGAATGTGGATATCTGCAAATAGAGTACTCACAATTTCATACCATAAGATAATGTAGAATAACTATAGAAAACCCATGAAATCCTATCATAACCCATTATAGCACTAAAATGTGTATTTATTAGTGTTAATATTTTCTCATAAGCCAACAGTTCACATTGTTTTAGATAAGTGGTAAATCAGGACTCCAGCAATGACAAGCCTCATACTGTGATTGCAGGCATTGCTTTGGAAATTTTGCATAATTTGTTATTTTTTATTTTACAAACATTACACACAGAGTACTGCAGTGTTTATTATGAGCACTCCTCCCAGCTCCACATGTGAATATTCACACTGCTCTGTTTTTAAATCTAGCGATGGCTGCTGTTTAGTGATGTTTTTCCATTTCCTTTGTGTTCTTGATTGAATGTGTTGATGCTTAGCATAATTACCTATGATTTGGAGTTTTCTTTTAGTTTGAAACATGATTTTTCTTAGGGAGTTTTAGAAAGAAACGACCTTGAGGGAAAGACAGTGAAAAGCCTCTGCGGTCACAGTTTTATACTGTTAGTTAAATACTTCAACTTTCAGATCAATATTCCTTAAGTAATAATAAAAAATGTGTCTGTTTTCTCTGTTTCAGCAGTCTATGCACTTTGTGTTTGTTTGTATATATTTCTCTGTGTTACTGTATGTCTACATGTCTCTGTGTGTGTAAGAATGAGTGTGGGCACATGTTTTTCTTATGTGGAGGTCAGAGAACAACCTTTAATGTCAGTCTTTGTCTTTCAGTTTGTTTTAGGCAATGTTTCTTTTATTGTTATTATTATTAAATTAATATATATTTCTTATACATATACTACATTTATCTAATTTCATGTCTTCCACTCATCCCTATAGTCTCTCCTAAAGTCACATCCGTGCCCTTGCTTCTTTAAACACACAAACCCACACACATACAGTCACATATATATGTGTGTGAATAAATGCATAACTACAAAACAATGAGTCCACTTATTGTTGTGCATATATATATATGTTTGTTTGTTTTTGGAACTGATTGCTTGATATCAGGGAACCAATTAGCCAGCTCATTTCTTGAAAATATGAATTCTTTATCTTTTAATCACTTTTCATTAATCACTTGTAGCTCAATAGCTATGGGAGAGGAATTGTGAGATTTTCCCATCACTGTTGTCAATAGTGTTGCTATTATTTACATCTTGTTTAGGTGGCCATACTGTTAATATTTTGTCAATGTATTTTCTTTGTCATATAAAGGAGGTACAATTTAATAGCAGATATTCTGGTCTGCTGAGTCTTGGAATCTTTCTGTCATGTTCTCTGAAACTTAGGTGTAGGGGTTGTGTTAGGGATGTATGTGTTAGTGTGAGTCATCCTATGGTCAGTTATTTGCATTTGACCAACTGTAGCTGTTTGTAATGGTCTCTAAATGCTACAAAAAGAAGCTTCTTTGATAAGGAGTAAGAGTTAAACCTATCCATGGGTATTAGGATAGGTATTTTAACATTATCTGAATTTACACTAATAAAATTAAGTGAAACTAATCTCATTTCTAGCTTATATCTCCGTCTCTATTTTCACCAGAGATATATTGGAATTATATGCCTTTACTTTGACTCTAGGCATCTGAACTGTTGCCCTCATTTTTGCATGACTGTCATTTTGTCATTTCTCTAGCCAGCTACAAATTTTGAGACAAAGACTCTTAAATATCCCAGAACTCATAGTTTCAGCTAGACTGGCTTGCCAGAAGGCCCTGTCATTCACTTACTAGTAATGATGAGGTTACAGAAGGATGCTGTTATCCATTGCTTTTTTTCTGTGGTTTCTGGGGATTTGGATTCATGTTCTTATGCAGGTTCAGCAATGTTCATCAAGCTTGTTAATCGTTAGACTATCTTTTCAGCTGTTTCAAGTTTTTAAAAATACAACATAGATGAAAAAGAATAAGAATGTCCTAATTAGTATTTATGTAATGATTGAGCAGAGAGCTAATAACCAAAATATATCTACAAGTGTAAGCATGTATGTGCATGTACATGTGTATGCATGTGTGACTGTGTGTGTATGTGTATATGTGTGTGTGTGTCTGTATGTTTGGGTGTATATGTGATTGAGATATTTAGGGAGACAGAGCCAGAGAAACAGAGATTACTCAGAAATGTTTCAACTTAAAATATTACTTTGAAGCATACTGAAAATTGAGACAGGCAAATCACAATTTTCTCAATTTTACATTTAGGGAAACAATAAGAGTAAAAATAACATATAAGAAATAAATATTATTTTGTATTTTAAACATTTTTAGTAACTTTGTATCTAAGTCTTCCATATAAAGTTCATAAAAATGATTTGAATACTAAAATTTGACATTTTCATTCTAGCTCAATTTAACAAATTGAGAGAGATAGTATTTCAAGTGACATTAGTTTTCCGCTCACTGGCCTGAGATTTGGAATTTGAGTAAGGATAATTCATCAACCATTTTCAAGATAAAGATAAAATAGTTTTAAGGATACTATGATCTGAATGATCCATAAAATTTAGGTATCTAAGCATAATGCCTACTGTATTGGAAGGTAGAGCTTTATAGACAGTGATAAAATACTAAATACTGTGAAGGAGCTAAGAAACCAACATATATACTTTAAAGGTATCTTGATTTCAAGATATGGATCTAAGGTTATGTTGCTTTGGAAAAGAGGTTCTTTGTTTTTATAGAGGATGAGAACCTGTGGATTCATTCCAGGCTAATGTGGTTTAATGTACCAAGACCATTAGAAAAGTTTACGGAGATAAACCCCCCCAAAATTACTTTGCCCTACTGCTGACTTAGATGAACCTAGCACATAGGATATACCATGAAAGACCTGATTAACAATACCCCCAATCAGTAGGCCCAGATTCCCAAATATTGCTTATAAATATTTCTTTACATTAAGGGGGATATGTTATAGAGATTTGCATTGGTATAAATCTTAGTCTATGGATAAAAATTTAAGGTCAATTTTGTTATATTTTTGCTCTTGATTAAGGTATTGTGTTTGTGCAGCTCATTTAAAAATATAATGTATAATTAAGAAATATAGCTTAATAGATAATTATCTATAATAGTCAAGCTTGTAGTCATGTTAGTTAAGTTTTCTAGATGTACAGAGATGTATTTCAGATGGATAGGCGTTCTTCAAACCTTTCAAAGACTACAGAATATTGCATTTAAAATGTTCTAAGAATTTAGGAGTTTTTATGACAATGAGACACATCTGGTACTGGAAGCACCAATCCATTTCAAGAGGAAGATGGGCACTGAATAGGCCACTTATGTAGTTGGTTAGCCATTTGGGCAAGAAACTGCTTTTGTCTAGACTGCTTGATGGTATGCTGTGTGAACTGGACATACAGGACCTGCAGAGAAATGACCACCTACCTTGCTTAAACATGAGATGATCCTTTGAAGTTCCTGCTTCATTAAAGAGTCGTCTAAACACTCTTCAGGACACAGAAAAGAAGTGACTAACAAACTGCCAATATAGGTAGCACTGTATTTGAAATTTCCTGCTTTGTGGAAAAGTCTGCTAGATATGGGGGCCCTGTAGGCTGAAGATGGATTACAGAATAACTTTGGGTAATTGTCCAGGCAGCAAGATATCTCTGTCAATTTCTACAGTTCTGGAATTGATTACAATGCAATTCCTTCTTACTTAGGCAATATTATGTCCTTCTGGAGTCTTTGATGGAGTTGAAGAATAAATGGCTATAGTTATAGTTTTCCTTCTTGCTTGATACCTCTTTCTATATGTAATTTTACTATATTAAAATTAAAACCTTCCTATTTATTTAAACATAAAAGGTTATGTGGGATTCTCCTCTGTTTGCTGTGATTACCATTATTGAATAAAGAAAGCTGGCTTGAGCCTCTAGCAAGGCAGAATTTAGCTAAGTAGGAAAAACTAAACTAAATGTTGGGAGGAAGAAAGTGGAGTCAGAGAGAAGCAATGGAGCTGCTGTCAGAGATAGAGATGTTTAAACCTTGCTAGTAGGCCACGAGCCTTGTGGTAAAATATAAAACAATGGAGATGACTTAATTCTAAATGTAAGAACTAGCTAGAAATATGCTTAAGTAATTGACCAAGTAGTGATTTAATTAATACAGTTTCTGTGTGGTTATTTTGGGAGACTGGGTGGCCCAGAAAAGAACAAGTGGTCTCCTTACTACAGAGTCACATTTAAGATAGCATGTGAGTAAGATAGTTCATTTGATTGCCTTTAGATACACTAAGAAAAAAATTTCTTTTACTTGCTGTAGTTTTCAATCAGAACCCTAAAGAGGGCCTTGAGGTTGGACCACAAAAGGACCAAGATACTTTCTATTGTACATAGTGTTCTCTTAGAGGAAGGCAGGGATGAGATTAATTATGACATGCTGGATTCCACAATCAAAGTTTTATACTTGGAAATTATGATAGAGGAGTTTAGCATAATTCATTATTTCCCATTAATTCATTCTGTATTCATGCAAATGCATACTAGATTAGTTTTCAGTGTCTGCTTTAAATGTTACCCTTGAATTTGAGCAGAAAATAATGGATAAGCAATTGAGACCACTTACTACTCCTGCAAAGGACCAAGGCTCAACTTCCCCCACCCACATTTCAGCTCATAACATCTGAGAGTCCAACTCCAGGAAATATGACTTTCTTTGACCTTCTTTGGACCCTTGCATGCATGCAGTTTGCATATATCTATTCAGACAAAACAATTTTATACGTTAAAAATAATGGCAATAATGTAAAACTACAGATTAATTATCTGACATTTCTAGAAACTGAAATAATAAGATATGGTTTATCAATAAGAAATCAAAAAATCAAACCATCAGCAGTGTTGTTTTTGGAGATTCTGAATATAAATATATATTCATATATATAGCTATATATAATCACATAGAGTCATATAATATATGATATATAAATGTATAATATATGAATATACATGTGTATATGTGTGCATATATACATATATGTATGTGTATATATGTTCACATCCTCTTGTTCCCACAATGCTCTGTGACTATCAGTGTCTGAGTTTTCCTTTCTTTCTTTTTCTTCATCTGTTTTTTCTTTATTTTTCTTTTGGCCTCTTTGTTTTGTATTTGTAACCTTCATGATTATGCTGGGCCCACTTGGCTAACACAAATTGATATCCTTTTTCAAAAGTCAACTGCCTAGCTATTCTATCCCATTGGTTGCTCTAATTCTATTTTACTATATAAAGTAAAACATCAAAGCATTATCTAGAGATTGATACCTGAATATTTTTTGGAAGGTAATCATTTGTCTACCGCATATACACCATAACAGGAAGAACATAGATAACCAGTTAGTGATAAATAAAATTATCCTGACAGTTAAAAGTTTGGCTAAATGACAATGTATCCTGTCAGTTTTAAGAATTATTTGTGCCCACATGTATTTACTGTTCTGAAAGATTTCTGCCTTGGTGTCTCTGAGAAATACTCCCAAATTAAATTTGAACTACTAATAAAAATGAGATTATGTATTGCATAGGATATCTTGGGGTTTTCAAATCCATTTATTTCTTTTTTCTTCCCAATGCATGCAAAAATGATTATTTTTATAATATAATGATGCATTAAAGTTAGTTTCCCAGTCATGGCTAAATTGGTGAAAATATTCAGAACTGGAGAATATGAATAATTTTCACATCAGCAGCAGGCCCTCCAAAGAAATGTATCTCTGTGTTTTGAACACAATTTGTCTTGAGAATAAATATGCTTTTATGTCATTTTAGCTATGGTAGTTACATTATCCACCAAGTAGAAATACATCAGGAGAAAAATGTAGTGATTTAAATAATGGTTCTAAGTAAGTGTGTGCATTAGTCATCATGGCACATACATGTGTTTCAGACTTGAGAATATATTAATGCATGATACAATAGAACATATGTGTTTGTGTACATGTCTTTGTACAGCAAGAAATTCAGGGAGATAGACCTTTGTAACAATACTGCATTAAAAAACTCTGTAATAAATCGAATTTTCAACTACATTCTTTAAATCCTAACCTTTCAAATCTATCTTTCTAATTGTTATCAATGATTATTTTGAATAACATTGTGTTTTTAAATGCTGTTTCCTAATTTATCAATGCTTAAGCTGAAGAGGAAAAAAAACTAAATTTCTTAAAATCAACATATAAGAGACTATTAAAATATGAAAGTAAATTTATGATTGATATTATTCTTTAGCAGTTGCTTAGCATGACGATATATTAAATTAATTTAGATTATATAAATAAAATCTACTCATTAAAAATTACTCAATAATTCAGCTGCAATTGACTAAATTTTTAAAGTGTTCATTTTTGTAAAAGTATCATTATTCTTTACCAGAGATATACTTATTGGATGAAGGTGCTTACGATTGCCATACATGACACACTGAGTTTCATTACCTGAACATGCATGGTAGAAGGAGAGAAGCAACTCTCACCAGTTGTCCTCTGACCTCCATATGATTACCGTGGTATGCACATACCCACACTTCCAGGCACAGTGGCTCAGACACATGCACATGCATACATACACTAAATAAATAAATAATTAATTAAATAAAAGTATATTTTAATAAATAAAAAATTGAAGAGTGTGCAGATTTGTGATAACCTCAGCTTCTTGGGGAAAGGAGAATTTATTGCAAAACGTCTCTGATGCTATACTGACCACTGAATTCACAAAAGTAGTCTTGCCAAACTCTACGCTGGACAAAAAGCTTCAGCTTATGAAGACTTAACTGGAGCTTTTACAGATGTTCACAACACTCTTAGGTAAAATGGTTTACTTTACTAATTACCATAGCATTTCTTGAGTATGCGTTTTTCTTCACAGTTTTATGATTTGGTAAATCTATTGACTAGAATTTGTGGTAGTAGAAAAAATATCCATGGAAATTATAATTTAAAAACTAATGTTGGCACGCTAAAATTTCCCCTAGAATATGACAATATGAAAAGCAAACCATGAAACCAAACTGAATTTAGTTCAGTTAAAGTTAAATATCACTAAGCAATTTGACTAAGAATGTAATTCTCTCTTCATCATCCTGTTCACTAATTGGTCTAGATACTTTGTCTTACAGATAAGTTTTGGCCTGAAGTTTCTACATTTATAGTTAGTGTCCAAGTTTATGTAGAAGATGGATAAAACCTTGTCGTGATTAGTTATGTCTTAGATGTGTTCTGGGAGCATTTTGAATGAAATAATTATAAGATTTGATTTCTTTAGGTAGATATAAGATTATTGTAACCCCAACAATGATGATAGTTTATACTTTCATAAGAGTTAAATTTATCTCAAAACTGAGATAGAATAAAGATTATATAAAATAAATGTACCAGCAAACTTTCATTGCTAAGGGGTAAGGACACAGAACATTTACAAATTAAATGGTGCATAAATTTTAGTTTATGCCTCTTATAGCTACTGTCAACAGGAGACAGTGTGATACACACAGTGTGAAACATGACTAGCAGCACCACTGGAGGCTTGTGCCATTGAATTTATCAGTTTTACTGCCATTAACTGGATATACATTAGGTAGCTTACATACTGGTTTTATTTACATAGTCAGAAATATATGGAGAGTTTAACATTTATCATATATCTTTCATAAATAATGATTGAATATCGAAGTATGTTAATTTCTGAAATCTCACAATAAAATAAGACATCTTATTTTTTGTGGGTTAACGATACTTTTAGACTGATTTTCTGATATGTCAGAATGGAATCTGCATCAGTTATTTGCAAATCATGAGTTATGTAGTTTCATAATTAAAATATTTTATTGCTAGTGTTAGGGAAATGATGCTGTACATTTGCAAGTTTTTGTTTCTTTGAAAACTATTCAGAGACAAAACAGAATTTATCCCAGATGATGAGATATCAAAGTAAAGTATAAACTATAGTTGGTGTTTTGAATCATCCAATGCTGCTGTTTAATATTTAATTCAAGAAATGCGATGACAGATGGTAATGAGGAACACACATTCTAGCCTTGCTCAGTATTAGCCTTGTAAGTTGACAGCTGTGTGACTGAGGTCACTAGGCCTCACTTCACCTTAGTTTCCCCATTTTTAAAATGATGATAATAATAGTAGCCCGCTCTATGAGCTGTCATGAGGATTGAAGAAGGTAATATAGCTATAACCATTAAAACTCTGCCTTGCATCTTCTAAGTGCTTCGGGGGGGGGCAACAGTATTAACTCATTTATTGTTTCACAAGCTTGGTCCACTCTAAGCACTGAAGTCTCCTACAGCCTCAAGTGAAAGTAAGTTATATGTTTCATCCTAAAATAACTTATATATTGGAAAAATGGGTACATATTTGGGGTCAGAATATGACATCTGTGCTGTATGTTATGAGAGAAGCTTGGTTTTGAAGTTGGAAACAGCTACTGGGAGTGTACATGAGTTGCTTCTTGAAAATAAGATGCTATCCAAGTGAAGAACCTGGAGAAGAGTGTTTCAGTGAGAAAATTGCTCATGAGGAGACAGAGATATGTAGGAAAGTGTGTGTGGACTGGAACTTCTATCTCTTTCATTCCTGGAAGCTACAAACAGGTACACAACCTTCCACTCCTTCAGTCCTTGCTTTGCTTAATGCCAATAAAATGCCTTTATCTACTCCAATACCATTCAGCATGTACCCAATCTTCTAAGATAAGTAGGTAGTGAGTAGGGACTTGGAGATGTGTTCTTTACAGTGATCATAGAAAACACACATGAAAAAGTACTGGAAAAGAACTAATAAGGGGAGTATAGAAATAGCTCCCTCTTTGTAAGTGAATTTTCATATGGGCAATGGGGCCTCCCTTCTAATGCATACCTTATGAGAAGCCATGTGGAACAAACACATGAAATGGTCTATGGAAAGCTGGGGATACTAGGTAAGATCATCAGTGTGTATTCATAACACACACACACACTGTGGTTTGTAGCTAACTCTAAGGCCATCTCTTGTAAGAACTGTGGTGGCAACTATCTGTATCCAGCATGCTTACATTGTGCTAGAATTGGTTCTATCATTGGGATGGAGAGATGCAGACAACTGTTTTCCCCAGAGGTGGGTAGACTGAAAATCAGACTTAGCTGCGAGGACAGTAAGGGCCACCTATAATCACATATTTATATTAGTATTTATGTTCCAAACAGATTTTATATTCCTGGCTTCAGTATGAGGAAAAAGAATGGCGGATCATTTGATGGAGGAGGGTCATCTTTTTATCTGTTGCTTTTATTGGTTAATTAATAAAGAAACTGCTTGGCCTTTAATAGGACAGAAAATTAGGTAGGCAGAGTAAACAGAACAGAATGCTGGGAAAAAGAAGCCGAGTCAGTCAGTCGCCATGATTCTCCCACTCCAGACAGACGCAGGTTAAGATCTTTCCTGGTAAGCCAGCTCGTGGTGCTATGCAGAATATTAGAAATGGGTTAGATCAATATGTAAGAGCTGGCCAATAAGTTAAAACTAACGGGCCAGGCAGTGTTTAAAAGAATACAGCTTCTGTGTAATTATTTTGGGGCATAAAGCTAGCCGTGCGGGCAGCCAGGTGCCAGGAACGTAGCCCGCCGCTCCTAATACTTAATCATTTTCTTGGATTGCAAACATATCATTAACTAGAAAATTATATACACTTATACTTAGATATTTGACTGAAACTGACTTAAAAATGGGTCTTGGCCAACACATGGAGATCTAGATTTAGGAAAAAGAATTCTGCATAATTTTGGTAGAACTAGAATTATTTTAAACATGTTTTAAATAGGTTTGAAGAGTAAGCTAATCATAGATTAAAATTTAGTCATTATGGAATTTTTAACAGTATGAATTATGATATCATACACTGGATAAAAATATAAAATCATTCTCTGTATTAATGAGTGAATGCTTTTAGGCCCTTCTGTTTTATCTAGTACCTTGAACAAACAAACTTTCAAATTTATATTATAAACATATGCTATTGATAACATGAGCACCAGTTTAACACAACTTCATAATATTTAACCTGTCTTTATGCCTATCAGTCTTCAGTCACTGGAGTTATTCCAGAGAAATTAAAAAAAGATAATACAATTACTGATTTCTACTCAATGTAACAAGTCTTTATCTGTCCTGCCAGCTAGTTCCCAAATAGTGATGCAGAGATTTCTTATTAATTATGAAACCTTGACCTATAGCTTAGGCTTGTTCCTAATTAGCTCTTATAATGCAAATTAACCAATTTATATTAATCTATGTTTTAACATGTGGTGTTACATCTCTTTCATGGTGCAACTCCTTTTTCCTCTGTGTTTCTTCTGGTATCTCTCACGCACCTAGATTCCTCCTCTTCTTCCTGTCTCTCCTGGGATATTCCACCTATATCTCCTACCTAGATAATGGCTATTCAGCTTTTTATTACACTAATCACAGCAATACACCATCACACACTGTAGAAATATCCCAAACCGTTCAGTATCTTAAGGGATTTATAATGATAATTTGTAGACAAATTTTAAATTAAGTGAAATAATAATTGCTCTGAGAACTATTTTCTTATTTATTTTTACAATATTTTCCTGCTCCTCCCTCCTCCTCCCCACATCCCATCAAACATCTGTTGTACCAATTTGTTGGCATACAAAAGAGTACCAAAATAACGTGGAATGAGTATAATGAAGGTTTATTTATTAGGGGATAAATTCACAGAAATGGTAGTAATCTACAGTCCTATGCATGTGCTGGAAACTGAATCTAGCAGGCAAGAGGTCCATGCACACTTTTCATCTGCATTTATAGTACATGAGACCATGCCCAGAGTGGACAAGCAACTTAAAGGCTATTGACTGAAGGAGTTTCCACAGCACCTCCTTCTTTGTCTAAATAAGAGAGCTCCAAGTCTAATACAAAACTATATACAATAAGAACAAATATTAAGTATTGTCCAGGAAAAAGAAGAAACAAGAACATATATAAAAATTAGAATTACAGAAGAACCATATGCTAAAAGTTTCATTAGTTATCCTGTCCTAAGAATTCTAAGTCTTATATTAAAAATGGCTTGGTTAAGTCACATGAGGAAAGTAACTATGATTATCTAGTCTTTAACCCCATCAAAGACCCAAGAAGGGAAATAATATTGCTTGAGTAAACAAGAAGTGCAATCAAACAACTTCCAAAAGGTGGAAGAAATGACAGAGACAACTAGCTAACTGAGCAATCACCAGAAATCTCATTTGTAACATTTGGGCAACCAACTTTGGCTAAGAACTAGAATATCTGACAGACCATTTTCAGAAGTAGGAAAATTTAAAAACTGTCTTACATTGTCTTGGTAAGTTTTGACAGTCTTTTTGCCTGTATCCTGCTTGTCCAGTCTGGACACTGTGCATTTTGTCAGTGGTTGAGGCAGGGGCAATTCTTTGCCCAAAGGCCAGTTTTGCCAAGAAGAAAACAAGCTCCAAGTGGAGTGTCTTCATTGCTCAACAAACTTTTGTGAATAGATTGGTGTTGCCAGTTGCAATTGTGTCAAATGTCAACACAATCCTAAGTTATTTAAATGCCATATTCTGTAGGTCTTTAAAGTATTGAAGATTATCTATCTAATGGAAACATATCTCTGTATATCTTGAAAACCTAATTAACATAACTAAAAGTTTAATTATTTTAAATAACTATTAATCTGTATTTCTTAATTATACATTACAAATTTTTAAATGAGTTGTACAAACATAATACCTTAAACAAGAGCAGAAATATACATTCACAGTATAACAAAATTGACCTAAGTTTGCAAAAACAGACCAAGATCCATAGCAATGTAAAGCATTTATTTATATATTATATTCCCCCTTTCTTTCTGTTGAAGGACTCTGACTGTGATGACCAACCATTTAAAATCAACCCCCTTTAAATAAAAACAAACATTTACAATCATTTTGGGAATTTGGGCATTGTTTTCTCCAAACTGATTTCTGCTGTTTGTTTAGTGAAGTATTTTTAGGGTTCACGGAGACCTTTGAGGAGATCTTGTTCAATCAAACCACACCGGCCTAGAAGGAATCTACAGGTTCTCATCCACTGTGAAAACAAAAGTAGAACTTATTTTCCAAAGTAACAAAAATTTATTTTTAGGTGATAAACTCACTGAAATAACGATCTGCTGTCCTCTGCATGTTCTGGGACTAGAACTGAATACTGCAGCCCTGCGGTCCATGCATGCTTTTCATCTGCATTTACAGTATACGCCACCAAGCCTAAAGTGGGTCAGCATCTTAAAGGCTATTGGCTGAATGAGTTCCCACAGCAAACCTCCACTCCAGGGAGAGGGGAGTATCTCCCCTGGGGGAGTGAACAAAATCTGCCTCTGTGTGTGTGTGTGTGTGTGAGAGAGAGAGAGAGAGAAAGAGAGACAGCTTCCATCCTACCATCAAGACCTGCAGTTTAAGTAGTTAATGTGTATAGAATAAGTTCTACGGTTACAAATATAACTTCAGTGCCATATTTAATTTCTAGGATTCCCCAACACAGGATTATGTTTTTCTCATAGCCATAACCCAATCAAACTGGAAATACAGAAGATGACTTCCTGGTAGTTCGATGAATGGGAACCAATAGCTCTCATACCCATGTAATGCAAGGTGAGACAGGACTTCTTTATAACTACATCATTTTAAAATGGAGAGGGAGGGGGAGAGAAGTGGGGGGAGGGAGAGAGGAGTGGGAGGAGGGGGAGGGAAATGGGAGGCTGGGAGGAGGCGGAAATTTTTTTTCAAAAACAATAAATAAATAAAATAATGTTTGTTCAAAGCGAAAAAAAATTGAACTTAGAAAATATACTATTTTTTTTACGCACCTGGAATAAATCCCTGCCCTATGTCTTTTTTTTTTAATTAAAAATTTCCACCTCCTCCCATTTCCATCCCCCTTCCCCCTCCCCCTCCCTCTCCAGTTCAAAGAGCAGTCAGGGTTCCCTGCTCTGAGGGAAGTCCAAGGTTCTCCCTACTCTATCCAGGTCTAGGAAGGTGAGCATCCAAACAGACTAGGCTCCCACAAAGCCAGTACATGCAGTAGAATCAAAACCCAGTGCCATTGTCATGGCTTCTCAGTCAGCCCTCATTGTCAGACACATTCGGAGAGTCCGGTTTTATCCCATGCATTTTCAGTCCCAGTCTAGCTGGCCTTGGTGAGCTCCCAATAGATCAGTCCCACCGTCTCAGTGGGTGGGCGCACCCCTCACGGTCCTGACTTTTTTGCTCATGTTCTCCCTCCTTCTGCTCCTCATTTGGACCTTGGTAGCTCAGTCCAGTGCTTCAATGTGGGTCTCTGTCTCTATCTCCATCCATCGCCAGATGAAGGTTTTTTAGTGTTAAAACAACTTTGAGATACCATCTTACACCAGTCAGAATGGCTAAAATCAAAAACACAAATGGTAGCCTTTGCTGGAGAGGATGTGGAGTAAGGGGAACACTCATCCATTGCTGGTGGGAATGCAAACTTGTGCAACCACTTTGGAAATCATTGTGGCAGTTTCTCAGGAAATTTGGGATCAACCTACCCCAAGATCCAGCAATACCACTCTTGGGAATATACCCAAGAGATGCCCTATCATATGACAAAAGTATTTGTTCAACTATGTTCAGAGCAGCATTATTTGTAATAACCAGAACCTGGAAACAAGCTAGATGTCCCTCAATGGAATAATGGATAAAAAAAGTGTGGAATATATATGCATTAGAGTACTACTCAGCCCTATGTCTTCTTTAATTAAGCCAGGGGCCAAGAAAGTAAGAATCCAGATCCTGGGAAACATTTATGAAATTGTATTTAGTCTTTGTTCAGAAGAGGAGAAAAAATAGAAAAAGGTGTTCAGGCTGCGTCTTACCTAGCAGCATAGTTAAAACAAAACAAAATGAATGAACTAACTGATAGTAGCTGTTTATAAACATAATAATATGCAATACTTTCAGAATAACAATAGGCATCAAAGAGGACAAGTAGTTTCTGTTTTACATGTACAAGTTGCCAATCACTCCAAATAGATTTCTGTGTTTAAGCTACAATCAACATGTAAGGAAAAATCGTATGAGCATCTTGGTATACAGTTAAGCAAGATATTGCTGGGACAGCCTACGTGACCTGCATTAATTCAGCTATTGAATAAAGGGTGGGAGAAGATCCCCAACTTCTTCCTATGCTGATTCTTTGCATTTGGTTCTTAAAAAGAGAGGGGATTAGCAAACTTAAGGCAACGTAAATTTCTCATGTTGTAAAGTATATTTTTTTCTAATGGCAATAATTTTAATTTTCTTTCTTTTCCCTAATCCTCATACCATTTGATTATAATTCATCCATACCAATGAAATTTCTAATATCATTTTGCAGGGCTAGTATGTTAAAATACAAG
Source organism: Chionomys nivalis (assembly GCF_950005125.1). Classification (NCBI taxonomy): domain Eukaryota; kingdom Metazoa; phylum Chordata; class Mammalia; order Rodentia; family Cricetidae; genus Chionomys; species Chionomys nivalis. The sequence goes on along the minus strand of NC_080090.1, from coordinate 75,221,570 downwards.
GTAAGTGGTTCAGAATTAAAAAAATATTCATGAATATATCCTGTGGTATTTTTAAATTGCATAAACTCAAGCTTCTTTATAGACTTATGAGATGGTAGCATATTTACCAAACTAAGCTCTGTTTTTATTAGAAAAAGAAAATCTTCTCTCCCTTATCTCATCATATAAAACGAAAAAAAATCTACTTAAAGTACTGCTCTTCCAAAGAATTTGTAAAAAATGCTGAACAGCACTGTGGAGATGCTATTTGTAGTAAATATGTGTCAAATTGTAAATTACTCTTTGATATTAGCTTCAGATAGTGGAGATTTCTGTATTGGTCAATTCGATGAACACAAGTTATGATACAAAATAATCTCAAATATCCTGTCCCATGCTTTTATTTTAGGAAATTAATGAACTAATCATTAGAATGTCTTTGAAGTTAATATGTACAGATTTGATATGCCAAAGTATACAAAGTATAATATTTACTTAAATTTTCAGTATCTTTCAAACTAATATGTACATTAGCCCTTCTCATATACACTTGGACACATACACACACATGCACATACATACGTTTTTATATATATATGTATGTATATATATGTATAAGCTTGTATTGTAAAAAAGAATAAGAGAACAAACACACAAACAAGAGCTAGCTTTAAAGTCAGCCATGGTGGCACATATTCATAGCCCATGAATTTAAGAGTGAGTTTGAGGATTAGAAATCCAACGATGTCTTCATTGACATTATCAGTTCAAGCATATACCAGGCTATATGAGGAGCTGTCTCAAAAATACAACACAATAAACAAAACTGAAATCAAAACAAGCCACTACCACCAGATCATGTCAATATTAACCTATTTACTAATAAGGAAGTATTAAGTTGATATAACATATAATTCTATCACATAATGTAATACTATTACAATGAGGATAGTATTTCATTGTATATGCTTCTTTCTTTGTTTTTGAGATTGAGTTTCTTTCTCTAGCCAGGATGACTGCCCCAAACTGGAATAAACTTGTCTCTTCCTACCACATCTGAGATTATAGACATATAGCAACATGTTCGGTGCAGTATTATGACTCATTATCTTTTTACATATATTCTTTTACATCAATATCTATTAGTAATTTATTTGAGTACATATGCATCATTATATGATTTATTCCAAACTATGTGTTCTTATACATGATTATTGTAATTTTATGTTCATAATGCTTAGCATAAAGCAAAATTAAAAATTTAAGCATGAAAAATTTTAAAACTCTGTATTTCCTACTCTGATATGCTAAGTTTTAATATTGGGAAATCCTCCCATGTATTTTCCTATAGCATTAGAAATATATCTATATATAAAAAATTTGCATTATCAATTTGTTATGAGCTTTGTTCTTGGTAAGGATAATAGTTTCTTATAACTTTAACATCTGCATAATAGTCCATTATGCAGTTATATAACACAGAAAGTAATGACCTCGATTTTGAGCCATCTTTGGCTTTTTTCTTTTATTTTTCTGATCAAGGAACTCTTTATTCTTATCTCCTGCTCCAACAGTTGGATTTTACCATCATTTAGATTGTATGAAAAGGATTGCATAGATTTTCAGTTTCACTTTCTTTTTATCCATGTAGATGTATTTTTCCCTCTGCTCTGAATGCTTTTTTAAACTGAGATTCAGTCCTGCTTGTCTTGTCCCCCTTTCCTCGTCTTGTCAGTTCTTAGACTGGTGTGGGCTCACTCAGTGATAGTCCCTGCAACTTAAAAGATCACATTAGTACACAAAATGAGGACTTTTATGAGCCCATGATGATTTTTTGATACTTTAATTATAGTATGACAGGTGCAAGCTCTCTTCTGGATTTGTAGATTTCATGTTTTAGATGTTCTCTTTAGCTAAACAGTCATATATTTCTCTAGATTTTGAGGTAATTCCTGCTATGATATTATTAATTATATACTCAATAAGGTCTTTAGATTACCCAGCTGATAAGTACTCAATGAAGTTTTGATAAGTAAGAGAATGATACTTTGACTCATAACTGTAAATACATTTAATTACAGAACAAGAAGCATTTCAGAAAAAAGAGCTTTAAATGCATGGTACGGAGAAAAAAAAAAGCCTTTGAGTTTTCTGATGTTCACTAAGCAGTACTGAAGGAAGTAAAGGGTTGAAGAGACTGGATTTGAAACAAAAGCATTGTATTTCCAAGATTAGGGAAAGTGGGAAGTCTGAAATGATTAGTCCAAATATCAGAATCATAGCATATGATCCTGTTCTCACAAAGAGCTACTAAAGAGGTACTCAATATGTTTCTAATAAAAAGATCTCCCAATATTAAAAAGATCTTAAGAGAAAGCTAACTTTAGTACTTTACTTAATTGTAGATATTCTGACAACATAGTCTTGGTCACACATAATTTTATCACATTATTTCAGATTTTGCATTAAAAAGGATGGAAAAATTATTTTATGGTTCATTAGCTTAGTGGCTTCAGTGTGTAGCCACGGTTCTAAGAGGAACAGAAGTACAAAACAACTTTTTCATGGCTCCCGGATGTCAATGCAAGACTGAGTCCCAATAACTAAAGGAAAATGCAGGTGAAGAACACCTATATTAACAAATTAAGGAGAGTTAAGCAGTCAGTTTTACAAGTTTTTAAAGAAAGATAAGTGAAGGCTGCTTCATCTAGTGAGCTTGTTTATGAACAAAAGATTTTAGGGGTTTCAAAAAACGATTCTGATGAGAGTAGTGTTGCATAGGCAGAAGACGAAATGGCCAGCAAAGTGATGCGACAGTTGCTAACAGTGACATTTTATATAGGAAAGGAAGGCCAGCCAAGTGTAGTCTCTGGTATTAGCAGTAATTGAGAGAAATGTTTATGAAAGATCTGCTACATAGCTTAGCAGGAGTACTATAGGTCAGGATTTACACAAAGAGATAGGAAATTGCAGATTACTTTTTTGCTGAATTTCAGGAGCAAAATGAGCACATAAATGAAGCTTAGAATTTTTTTTTTCTGATTTTGTCAAAAGTATGTGCTTTGGTCAAGTAAACCATTTTTTTCTTTTAATTTTTTTCTTTTAATTATCCTTTACTAGGAGAAAAATGCTAAAAAAACAATTATGCTTTGCATAAAGACACATTTCTATATTTAGAGAGAAAGTGATAAGGAATGGATTTTAAACAGCAAGAGGTTTGAAGCACAATATCTGGCAACTGGATTTAAGGGGACACTCCATAAACAAAATATATCACTGTGAGCAAGGCATTAACTGAAGGTGAAGAAAGATCAGCCATGAATTTCACTGAGATGTGAGGACCTGAGAGAATCTGCATAGAGAGTTACAGGAAACAATGTTTAGATGTGAACATTAAAATTCAAGGGGAAAAAACAAATGGACATGAACATTTTTGCACATATTTTGCCAGAGATGAGTACATAGAGAGGAAAACTAATTCTAAGAAATTAATATGTATATGTTGAATCTGAAATTGTGGTCAGCTGCTTGGATAAGCTTTCAATCTAATGACCCTGATTTCACTTTGCATCAGGTGAAAAGGAGTTTCCACAAAAGAACATATGATATGATCGACAAATGGATCAGGAAGAGTAGAGATTACTGACAAAGAGGTTTTTCACCTAACTTAATCAGTCTCCTTTCAACCCACTTTTAGCTGGGCTTCGTCTTTGGACCTGTCTTTCACCAGACTGACTGAGTTTTAGGAATCTTGCTTGCTCAGGTTAGTGAGAGTTCACTTACTCTTTGTGTCTGGTTCCCTGCAGTAAGTGTTCTGAGAACTGACCTGACTAACGTAACTCTTTCTACCATTGGTTTACCTTCTAGTCCACTTTCCTTGCACTATCTTATTCTGCTTACTAGCTATGAATCTCCACCTCCTGTTACATGAAGCACTCTCTCTCTCCCCTATTCTAACAGTCTTGGTTATCTTATGCTTGACATTTTACTAACACATGCTTTACACTGTTGACAAGCACAGGAATAATTTTTTTAACATTCTCTAAAACTCTTTAGCCATAAAGGTGAGTTTTCATTTACCTGCACACACACTATCTAGTGAGCTGTAAATTCATGGGTAAAGCTAAAGCTCCGCTGTCCTCCTGAAGAAAGTGTGGGGGTGGGAGGATTCTACTGGACAGAGATTTTCTATTATAAAAGGGATGACCTATGAAAAGGACATTTAAGATTGGAGGATAAAGGTCAAAAGCCTGAGAGGGATAACCTAGAAGTAATATTAGACAAATGTCAGCATTCTGTGGAAATAAATGAAGTGAGGTAGAAGCCAATGGATGAAGATGCAAAAACAGAAGAACTTCGACATTTCAGGGCTGTCAGGGAGTGATTGCTCTGGAAAACCCCCTGATAATTCAGAAATGAAGATCTGAACTCAGCAGCATTTCACTCACAGGGAATAGAGCAAGATCATAAATACCTTATGAAAAGAGATGTAATCTCCATAGTCTGATTCTGCATCTGAGTCTGAATTTATCATTTATCGTATGGTTTGATATTACCTTTTAAAGTTCCTGTTACACAGAGTAAAACACTTAAGATTTTCCTTCAAATAATTTTGTCTTAACTTGACCTTTGAAACTGATATCTTTACAGTGCATCATAAATATCTTGTCTTAATTTAATCACTTAACTCAATTATAGGCTCAATGTCCTATATTTATGGCTAAAAACCAATTATGAGTGAGTACATCCCATGTTCATCTTTTTGGGTCTGGGTTACCTCACTCAGGATAGTGTTTTCTATTTCTATCCATTTGCCTGCAAAATTCAAGAAGTCATTGTTTTTTTTACCGCTGAGTAGTACTCTAATATGTATATATTCCATACTTTCTTCGTCCATTTTTCCGTGGAAGGGCATCTAGGTTGTTTTCAGGTTCTGGCTATTACAAACAATGCTGCTATGAACATAGTAGAACAAATACTTTTGTAGTATGATAGGGCATCTCTTGGGTATATTACCAAGAGTAGTATTGCTGGGTCCTGGGGTAGGTTGATCCCGAATTTCCTGAGAAACCGCCACACTGCTTTCCATAGTGGTTGCACAAGTTTGCATTCCCACCAGCAATGGATGAGTGTGCCCCTTACTCCACAACCTCTCCAGCAAAGGCTATCATTGGTGTTTTTGATTTTAGCCATTCTGACAGGTGTAAGATGGTATCTCAAAGTTGTTTTGATTGCATTTCTCTGATCGCTAAGGAGGTTGAGCATGACCTTAAGTGTCTTTTGGCCATTTGAACTTGTTCTGTTGAGAATATAAGTGGGTGAAGATATAATGTGACTGGTTTCTTTTTTAAAATAAGAGATTGTGATGTAGAGGTGTAGATAGATATGAATAGATAAAGAATGACCTTAGAGGCCTCAGAAAAAGTTCACCCTTCTGATACCCTAGCTGTTTACTACGAGAACTGTGAGAAGATGACTTTTTGTTTTTTTTTTTTTTTGGCACACATAAAAATTTATGTTTTAATATGCAATCGACAGTCTTTTTTTTTCTTGCTGATTTTTTTTATTAATTAATTAATTTAATTATTAAAGATTTCTGCCTCTTCCCCGCCACCACCTCCCATTCCCTCCCCCTCCCCCAATCAAGTCTTCCTTCCTCCTCAGCCCAAAGAGTAAGCAGGTTTCTCTGCCCTGTGGGAGGTCCAAGGACCACCCACCTCCATCCAGGTCTATTAAGGTGAGCATCCAAACTACCTGGGCTCCCACAAAGCCATTACATGCAATAGGATCAAGAACCCATTGCCATTGTTCTTCAGTTCTCAGTAGTCCTCATTGTCCATTATGTTCAGCGAGACCGGTTTTGTCCCATGCTTTTTCAGTCCCCGGCCAGCTGGCCTTGGTGAGTTCCCGATAGATCATCCCCATTGCCTCAGTGTGTGGGTGCACCCCTCGCCGTCCTGAGTTCCTTGCTCGTGCTCACTCTCCTTCTGCTCCTCCTTTGGATCGTGAGACTTCAGTCCAGTGCTCCAATGTTGGTCTCTGTCTCTGTCTTCTTTCATCGCCTGATGAAGGTTAATATTCAGGGGGATGCTTATATGTTTTTCTTTGGGTTCACCTTCTTATTTAGCTTCTCTAGAGTCACGAATTATAGTCTCAATGTCCTTTATTTATGGCTAGAAACCAAATATGAGTTCTTGAATTTTGCATACAGATGACTTTTTGTTTAAACATTACCAGTGTAGACAAGCTTGCTTTGGGAGCTCTTATCATTTGACATTCGTCTTTGCCCCATACATGTATCCTGACAAGATTTCACTGGGGCATCAGGTCAGTGATTTCTATACCTATGAAGATGCTGTAAACCTCCTCCTTCATTTCTGGAGTACATCATTGCAAACAAGCTGTCTTTCCTTCTCAATGATTCCGATGGCCTTCAACCCAGTCTTTCTAAAGTATTGTACTTGAAACGACAGAAATTAAAAAGAGAGCAACCAAATTACACTTGAGTTCTTAACCTAAGTTTACAACATGAAATAGGCACTTTCTCCTTACAACTTTAGCATGAAGGGTAACTCTCCTCTTAGTAAACTGTGAACAATGTGAGATCCAAGAACATTCTAAGATTCTGCTAGAAATGCATCATTATGTCTTATCTTTTGTTTTTTCCTTTCCTTTCCTTTCCTTTCCTTCCCTTCCCTTCCCTTTCTTTTCCTTTCCCTTCCATTCTCCTCTCCTTCTCTCCCCTCCCTTCCATTCCCCTCTCCTCCCTTTCTTTCCCCTCCCCTCCCCTCCCCTCCCCTCCCTTATTTCCTCCTCTCTTTTCCTTCCCTCTTATTTTTGTCTATCCCCTCCTCCCTCCTTCCCTTCCCTTTCCTCCCCTTCTCTCCCTTCCCTTTCCTTCTTCCTTCCTTCCTTGCCCTTCCTCTATTTACTACTCTCCTCTCATAATCTATATTAAAATATGTAGACTCCATCAACCTCCCTCTAGAGATGTAAGTGCTAGAAATAAACAAAATTATGAGGAAAATTTTACTACAGACCACCAATTTCCTGCAATGACAAGCTTATATTGTTCAATGAATCCTGCATGAAGTTAGAATTTCACTCTTTGTTAGGTGGCTAGGCACATGTCATCAAGCTTAAATGAACACTGGGGATAATCCCCTCCTTCCTATTTCCTCAGTAGCACTAAAAATAGGAAAAGTACAATTATCTCCTTAAAATGTAAACTGCAGTAAAAATATTGAAGTATAAGAATTTTCCTGACGTTCATTAACATAAAGCTACTTCACCCTAGCTATGGAAATGGAATGTGAGCCTCAGCTCTGACTCAGACTTCATGTATTGGATGCGCTGTAATATAATATGCTCTAACCTTTCAAACATTACATGCTTTTCTTTTCCCTCAGGAGTGGATTCAACTGCATCTGGCATCTAGAAAAACTGCCCCACAAGAAGTTACATGAGAAACGTCAATATATATCTTAGAAGTTCATTTTATATAATAATCTGTGAATTGACCCCTTTGGTAATTGCCCATTGTCTTTTTTGAAAGCGCTTTACTTTATTAAATTCTGCTTTCAATCCCAAGATAGTAAAATCCATCAACTATACTACTCATCATGTGTCTATTCAAATTCTCTTAATGGAGACCTTAGGTAGTGAAGTATGATGAACATTTTCTAAATTTTTATTTTATTTATTTGAGTTAATAGTTTAATTTTATAGTTTCCTATTCTCTTTTGCCGTACAAACCCTCCCATATACTCTTTATTATGTCTTTGAAAAATCAGGACCTCTTTTTTATTAATTGTTTGTTCATAGATATAAATATATCTATATGCATTTACACGTGTATATTATATGTATATATTTATATTACAATATTCCTAAATACATAAATATATTCTACTGAATCTGTACTGTGTTAACTTAATGTATGTTTTATGGTACAACCATTTGGTATTGGATAATTAATTGCTCTACTTTTAACAGAAACCAAGCCAATTTTATAATACTTGTGAAATCATGGATATTGAAGGAAAACCTACAATGCCACTTTTCTAAACCAGTATAATCTCTAACTGCACTGCAAATGCTTGTCCTTATACCCAAAGATAAATATAGTCCTTATCCCTATCACATATGTTTAAACTGCAGTTTTCAAGATATGGAGACCGTTGTAAAAGTCCAAAGTCAATTGGTTATTTTGCAGAGTAATACAGCCTAGGAACAATGAATACATATACAATACAACCCCACTCCTAAACTCAGGGTCATTACAGACTAGGAGGCAGAAAGTTTGAGTTAGACGAGCAGGGATTTTGTTGTAGATTGTGTCTTGAAGGCATGTTAAAAGTTATACCAGTAAGTCTCATTAATAGCATTGCCTAAACATGGCCTGATCAAGGGATAGCAACATTAGACCTGCTAACACGTATGAGAAAATGTCCAGCAAACTTCTACCAAATATGAGGAACTTAAGGCGGTTAAGAAATGTTGAGACCAGTGACGTGTTTCACTTGCTAAATCTGGCGACATTGATTTCAGACTATACATTACTATAATTTACTCCATAGTATATAAGACAGTGGTTTTCAGTCTATACCCTTCCTTAGGAAATTGCAATTCAAAGGCAGCTTTTAACTTCATAGGGAGAGAGGAGGATGTTTGTGTCACGTGGGTGCATCCACTATCTGTCAGCCTGCCAAATCCAAAGTTGAATGATCATTGACATAGTCCTGCAAGTAGAAAGGGGAGTCACCATATATAATTATTGGGTTCTTTGATATTGTAGGGAAACATTGGCAATATAGATATAGTTACTATGTGATTTGCTGAAGAAGAGTTAAAATTAGTAAGTAATATTTGATTAAAGGAATCTGTTTAGCATTAGAATTATCTGTCAAAATATTGCCATGACAATTGATAAAACTTTTGAGTTTATAATTATTTAATAAATTTTGACATTGTGAAAATGCAAAGATACATTCATACATGACTGACATAGTGTACTTATGACATGGTAGGGAAAATGTCGAGTTACATACCTAAGTCCTGACTGACCCATTAACCACTAGCCCACTCCAGACAAATGCTGTGTCTTTTCTCATGCTATTTCCAAGATTTGGCACACTATGGCTTTCAGAGAGTACAATTTAAATGAGCATTGAGGGCTAGAGTCTAAACACAAGACAAATATATTATGTCATGAACATGGTTGATTTGACTTAAGATTTTTTTCTCCTTAAGACGGTAAAGCCATACGCATATTAGAAACTCTACTTGAATTTTGAAATTTTAACTTTCCCTTACCCAATTCTGTGAACTGTTTCTCTTATAGTTGAACAGTCAAGGTATGGGGAGACTCAGTCACATCCACTAGAAGGCACTCATTGAATTATAGAGCTAACTTTTTAGACAAACTTAAATTTTTGATATGCCTAGTATATATTAAAGATGCGACACCATCTTTAGAAATATACTTTTAACCTTTAATGGCTCTTTATAAAGGAAACAACCCTATCATAGAATAAAATGTCTTAATTTTCCATTTGTTTTAAATATATTTAGTACAAATATACTTTATGGCCCCTAGACAAACACTTAAAACACTCTGTAGAAAACAAATGATACTTAAAGTGATAAGAAACTGATTTATGTATATTGCCTCAACATCTACAACATTTGAAGTAAAAACAAATAAGCAAGGCTGTAGAAAATCATAATAATTTTTCTATATAGAAAATTGCTATGTAGAATTACTATGTAGTAGAGGATCCCTGGCTTGTTGGATGTGTACAGCATTTACCAGGGGCTCTTTAAGACCTCTCCACTACTCAGCCTCAGTTTAACTGTTCCTGTTCTACTGAATATTTTTATTATATATTTACAATTTATGGTACAAAATACCATCTTGAGAATTATGTTGTGTCTGTGTTAGATGTGTTGGGTTAACATGGATTTTAGGGAAAAGTTAAGTTTCCTAAGACTATCGAAATAAACTGTAAGTGGCCCTTGAGTACCAGTCTCTGTGTATTCATTTATTTTCTCTGTCTCTCTGTTTGTCCCCACTCCTTCAAACTGAGGTACGAATTATTTCAAAGAATCTGCCAGGAGAAAATTTAAAGTACTACCAAAATCTAGTTAGATAAGATTATATACATAAACAAAATTTTCAGTGCTTTTAGACTCTGTTGCTCTGCATACCCTCAGAAACTTCACCCTAACTCAAGAAATACTGCTCCCATCATCTGGTAGCCATTGTTTTTTTTTTTTTTTTTTTAAGCATAAACATGTACATTTATTTATTTATTTATTTATTTTTTCTTGCTGATTTTTTTTTATTAATTAATTAATTTAATTATTAAAGATTTCTGCCTCTTCCCCGCCACCACCTCCCATTCCCTCCCCCTCCCCCAATCAAGTCTTCCTTCCTCCTCAGCCCAAAGAGCCAGCAGGTTTCTCTGCCCTGTGGGAGGTCCAAGGACCACCCACCTCCATCCAGGTCTATTAAGGTGAGCATCCAAACTACCTGGGCTCCCACAAAGCCATTACATGCAATAGGATCAAGAACCCATTGCCATTGTTCTTCAGTTCTCAGTAGTCCTCATTGTCCATTATGTTCAGCGAGACCGGTTTTGTCCCATGCTTTTTCAGTCATCAGGCGATGAAAGAAGACAGAGACAGAGACCAACATTGGAGCACTGGACTGAAGTCTCACGACCCAAAGGAGGAGCAGAAGGAGAGTGAGCACGAGCAAGGAACTCAGGACGGCGAGGGGTGCACCCACACTCTGGTAGCCATTGTTACAGAAAGTCCCAATTTCTAATCAATGTTCTATTGTTATGAAAGATGCCATGACCACAGCAACTCTTACTTTTAAAAAAGCATTTAATTGGACCTTGCTTGTAGTTTCTAAGGTTTAATCCAATATTTTCATGGCATGTAGCATGGAGGCATGCAGGCAGATATGGAGCTGCAGAAAAGAGACAGGAAACAGGAAGAAAGTGACACAGGGTGTGGCCTGAGCTGTTGATGTGAAAGCCTAAATCCTGTGATCCCTCTCAAATACACCACTCCCCAATGACCAAACTTTCAAAAATAAAAGCCTAGTGGGGTCAGTCATAGTCACCAGGACACAAACACAGTAAAAACTATTGCCTTTCTGGGGATCTGTGACCCAGAGGCCAGCCACCGTGCTGCTCAGTGACGTTTTATATACCTGAACCTCCCCTCCTTTCCCCCCCTTCCTTCTCTTCCTGATGGACGGTGGCACAGTCATTGTTGACCTAGGCATAGTCCCTTGCTTGTTACAATAATGCACTTGTAATAAGTCCCTTCTCTCACTACAGTTAAAGAAAAGCTTCACAAGGTGATATGTGCTTCGAATTTCAACAGATATTTCCAAGGGATCGAAAGAAATATCAGAGAAAAGGCAACAAAGGAATACATGAATAAATCTGAAATGACATTAGGCAAATGATGATTAACATAGGTATTCTGCAGCCAATAATGTGTACAAGAGAGTTGTGGGAGAACAGAAGTATGCTTTAGTTTGCAAAGTTTTCAATTCATTGATCTGAATTTTATAATTGTAAAAAAAGAAAAGAAAAGAAAATGCAGTATAAGATTCTTTTTACAAATGTTGGTTGAGTTTTGAAATACTATGCATTTCAACAACATGTATGAATTTAACATATTTTCACACAAGTTGCTGTAACCTTTTCAGTGCTCAGCAGAAGAAAATCTGTATGCACATGTATTACATGACGGAAATATCCTCCATAGAATGTACAAAATTACCATCCCTAAGTATTAATTCTCATTCATTTTACACTCCAGGTGTTTCTGAATATTCTGTTTGATTATATGTTAATTTCTCTATAGATAGAGGCATAACCTGCTTCCCTGTGTGACTTTAAACCTGAGAACACTTTGCAAAAAAAAGCAGTTTTCCTGTAGAATTTTCTGAAGGAATAAAGTCACCCATAATCAAGTTATAATCCTAATAGCTTAATGAATTTTTTTGACTGATCAAAACAGAGTGCTTGCATAGAGAGAATAATTTTAATGATTTCCCCTTTTTCTTATCTCCAGTTATAATGTTAACCGAAACAATCTCTTTGAGCCCAAGGAGGAACTTGTTCCTTGAGGTTATTGTTAACTGACAGAGAGAGGAATCAGCACATTTCTCAGCGTGCTTCCTTTTCATCATTATAATTTTGAATGTTCAAGAGTAAAAACGTTGTTTCCTAAACAAATATATTTCCCATATTCCTTTTTTTCTTTTTAAGAGATGTCAGAAAGAAAATGGATCTCAGATCACGAATTTCACCGTGCCAATTGTCATTAAAAGCCCTGAGTTCTGAGTTTGACTGACCACTGCCATGTCTCAAAGGTTTAATTTCGAATAACTAGAAAGCAGGGAGGAAGTTTAAGGAGCAAGAGCATCTGTGGTCTTAGTTAAAAAACCTAAGGAGAATCAGGAACATAACCATGGATCAGTTACCCCTAGCTGTTTGATCTTGTCCTGTAGGTAGGTAACATGAGTAGTGGTTGTTCTTTCTTCAGTTTTTAAACAGAGTTTAACCAGTTTCTTACAGACTGTGTGTGTTACTTCTATACTACATTTACTCTGGGACAGCGCTCAAGGGTTGGATCAGAAGAAACCGTGGTAGAACAGCTTTCTGCTTGACAGCAATACCTAGAGGCTGTGAACAGCTTGAGCCAAAACCATTGAAACACTTGAGCCAGCAATAGTCATTATTCTAACACTTGAAGCTATTGTAAAAGGAACTCAAGATAAGGGCATGATTCTGCAGTCTTTTTATTATGCTCATTTCCTGAATGCCAGTTATTTAGGTTGTTTTATGTTTGATTAGTTTGGAATTTCATGCCTTTTATACATGTTGGCCAATTTATCTGCAGGAAACTGATGTTTCCCCAAGGTCATAGCAAATATATGCTGTTTTGTTTTTAAGTATGCATTGCTGAGAGCAAAATGTGAACATCAGTCAGAGATCACTTCATCAGAGTTTATTCCAGAAGTCTGTATCTCCAAGCTAGTTACACTAATAACAATGTTATTTTTTATATAACCACAATAAAATGCTGCTTAGTACAACATTATACAAGCCTACTTGGTTTATAGACTCTTCTGTAATATCCCCATAGCACTGTAGGCTTCCAAGCCGAAGTTCTGGTCTATTGCAAATATTAATAGAAAGCAATTACACACAACTATGCCTGATAGACCATTACTTCCAATTCCCCAGGAGTCACTTAATCCAAGTAGAATGTTTCTTTCTTGATTATTTAATTATTGGACATAATTACTAGAAAGTTTGTAAGAGGATGTCTGGTAGTCATTTAAAGTGCTCATAAATTAGAGACTATATCTTTACTATTGAAATGAACACAGAGTAGACAAAAAGATGCTATATCACATACAATTTCTAAAAAATTTATTGTGAATATCACATGTGAAGTAGAAGCATAAATTGCTTCATTTGTAGTACCTAGACTAATTAAAAATATGGGATCTCAAGAAGTATCTGTTGAATAGCTATATAATACTGAATTTCATCAACTGCTTAAATTTACATGTTATACAGTTCAGACTTTTTAACATGAAACACAGGTAGAGTTACAGATAGAGCTTTTTGGTTTTCCATTTGATTTAAGAATAAAAGATAAACTAAGTTGTAGACCCTGCCGGACATTTTCTGAAGTATCTTTGATCGTGGTGTTTTGTGTTTAAAGAATTCATAAGAACTAGGCAAGCCACTGATGACAGTGAGGGATGCTAAGTACAGTCTGTACAGTTATTTCTGAGATGGAAAAATTTTCAGAATGTAAATTCATCTCTATCTTCAGTAAGACTGTAGTCAAGTAAGAGAAGAGTGAGGCATACGTGAACATGGAAATTTATGAAACAGCATGATGCACATTGCTAAGTGCTTTAAAAATTTATAAACATTGTTATTTTAAAAATTTAGAAATAAACACTACACAACACTTTAATTTGATGTATAATGTAAAATCTCAATAAACTTCTATACATCTAGGATATTGATTCTGAAACTGGGAAACTGATTCACATTGTAGCTTAATCTTTCATTAAATGCTAAACACTTTTAGGAATTAAAACCCCCTTCTTAAATACATCGCCATATATTTTTCTTCTTATTTAAGCAGAATATCAAGGATTTTCATGACCAGAGGTTGTGAACATGCTGTCTCCAGACAGGACTTCAGGATTGCACTGCTTTATCTGTTCACCTTTATTAAAGAATAAATCAACTTGAGAACATTGAAGAAATTAAACTAAAATTATATATATATTATATATATATAATTTTAGTATATTATATATATATATATATATTTATTTATTGAGACAGGGTTTCTCTGTAGCTTTGGAACCTGTCCTGGTTAAAACATTTTTTTTATCAGACCTTTCTTTTTTAAGAAAGGCCCAGGGATGTTCTGCTTTCCAGACCTTGACACCTTTAACCTAAGGTGCCTAATTTTAATTCTCAAGAACAAAATCAAATTTGCTCCTCCAGTGTTGACCTACAGGAAGTGTCCTGTCACAGAGGTATTTCATCCTATGCTTTGGATATATGAGCTTCCTAAACGCACTGACCTATGACCTCACTGATCAATTGCTTTGCTATTGTGACATTTATTGTTGCATTTTTAGTTCTAAGTCAGCTCTATGATTTTTGTACTGTGGAGGTACAAAATAATATTTTTTAAACTTGCCTTTTGTATATTTTGTTGTTAAAGTTCTAAGTGGTTTTTTTTATTTAAGCTTGAAGAACAATTATTTAATTTGAAAATATGACCTGTTTCTTCAATGTCAGATAACTCTAAGGACATGGTTACTTCACCATTCACTTACTCAGCCTATACTTTGATAGTTACAGAAAAATTTATTGAAATTGAACTGGTTGTAAAAGCAAAATCTGTTTGTTCTTCAGCCATTCTATTACCATCTTTTCCTAAATGTGATAATTCCTCTTCCACACTTACCTTGCCTTGTTTCCATTAAGAAGTCTTTCCATTTTCAGATGGAGGAGGAAACACTGAGAGAGATGTGCTGCAGTTCATATAGTTCCTGTTTCATGTACCAAATAACTCACAAAGCTAACTTCATACACATTACATCAAGTAAGTGCTGAAACAGATTAACATATGGCTGTTGGGAAATCCTTACATTCAGATTAAACCACTCCGGTTCAGTAAATAGATGTATAAGTTCTTTTTCTCCTAAAATCATATTCTGACCTATTTTTGAAATTTCATTCACTCATACAGTTTCACTTTTTCATAGTTACAAATTAATATCCTCATCAAACTCTTCACAGCTGATATTCCAACACAGCTTCATTCCAACCTCATGCCTTGTTTCCACATATGGGCAATACTAACTAACTGAATATATTGGGTTAAAAATGAATACGTAAACTATATATATTTTAAAAAGGCTCAGTTGTTCTTGCTAAGGGAATGGTGTTGTTTAAAGGAATATTCCAAATATTCTAATATTCTTCAGTTATTCAACAAATATAGTGGATCAAAATTGTAGTAAGTATCTTAGATGCTTATTATAGGATTTCAACTCTATATACTTGGAGCTTGTAACTCAGAACATATACTACCAACAACTAAATAAGGACTTTAAAAAGAATTATGTTCAATAATATCATACATATTAAGGGAGAATGGTAGAAGCACATGTAACTGGATCTTGTGTACGAGGAAAAATTAGTGAAACTGAAGAATATCTGTATGATATTTTATTAAGATGTCAAATGCAGATGGTGATGGATTCAACCAACATACACTTGATAATGAAGACATCTTTGAACTCTTATGTGCTAATTTTGATGATTTCCTGAGTATGATGAGATGAAGAAAAAGGATCCATGGTGCCTTTTAATTTTTAAGTTTGCAAAGGTAAGTGTGGAGAAATCAATGGAAGGACAGGTGTTCACAAAAGAAAAGATGTTAAACCAGCTCCCATGAGAGATAGTAGAGGAATGCCATGTAAATAAACCTACAGAGCACTTGAAATGTGTATTTAGAATTCATACCAAGAGGTTGTTATTGAAAAGGAAGAGTGCAGCACCATCAGAGGACAGGTAATATCCACAACTTCATTCATGTACATGTTTACAGAGGGAAAAGAAATAATGAATGAGTATTGTGGTCTGAATATAAATCATCATCCCTCATAGGTTCACGGGTTGCTATATGTGATCTCTAGGCACTGTCACTGTCCCAGAAGGTTGTAGAACATTTGAAATGGGCTACTGGGGTAGGTTTTGAGACTTTATAGCCAGGCTTACCCTCTCATTTACCTTTTGCTTCCTGATGGCATGTACTATGACAAAATAGTCCCCTGTTTCTGACTAATTGTCTTCCCTGCTTGTTGCCCTGACTTTTCTGCCATATATCTCTGGTACTATGTCCAAATAAATTCTTTATGCTTTAATTTGAATTGGTCAGAATATTTATCACACAGCGGGAAAGCAAAAACAGAGACAGATTGATATTAGATCTTGACGTTGCACAAGATCTAAGTGAAGCGCATGGAGAAATAGTCCACGGTAGTGAAGAAGGACAAAATAAATAATCAGCAAAGCCAAAAGCCGAATGACAGTGTTTTGGAAATCATATAATGAACTTAAAACTAGGAGGCTAATTTGTTATTTTCAAAAATATGTTTTCTGTGAAGAGTTGATCAACAAGTTAGATGTTTCTATTTGAAGGAATTAGCACGAATCAATAGAGTTGAGGAAAAAAAATGCTGCTTCAGAAGAAATTTGTCCTAAAGACAAAACAAAACAGTGAGAAATCAGGAAAAAAAATGCTGGATTATAGAAAATTCTATTAAAGACATTGGTTATAATTGGTGAGTAGTGAACAGTCATTCTGACTGAGTGGAACTGACACTCATATTCTAGGTTTACTGTACAAGGTCCCACAAACTGTGAGGCTCTGAACCCCAAATCTTACAGCTCTAGAAGCTTAAAATCTAATTAGAATACTGGTAAGTCTGTTTCATACAAAGAAGTGTGAGAAAAAATCTGTTCTATACTGCTATCTTGTCCCAGGATGATTTGCAGAAAATCCTTGGCATCTCTGGCGTGGGTAAGTTTCATACCAGTTCGAGTTACATCTTAACAAGGCATTCTCCATGTGTGTATTAAGACATTCTCCGGATATGTTTTAAGAAATTCTCACTGTGTGTTTTGGTGGCAAAGTTCACCATATTTGTAAGGATAAATATTATAACAGATTACCATCTCATTCTAGATCGCTACTGTTTTACTCAGGGTAACATTTTCCTAAGTAATTATATCTGTAATGGAGGTTGTTCCAAACATTGAGGTATTTGGGCTTAAATTACAGCTGATAATCTGGTTTATGGCCTCCTTTGTTATGTAATGGAAGAAGACAAGTGTAAAGCACTGTGTATAACAACCTGGCCTCAGACACATGGTCCTTCTGCTTTTTCATATTTAGTGCTGGGCTTATAGTCTGACACCATCATGCCTAGAACATATCATGTTATTCATCTAATTCTGGTAATTCTCTGATGCAATTTCTCTAAATTATTTTACCTATAGCCATATGTAATCTACTCTTCTGCTGTACAGAAATAGTATGAATTATCTGAACTAAACAAGCTAATGCCCACAATGTCAGTTATTCAGAATGATTTTTTTTACCACTTTTATTCCTTCTCCACAACAGGACACTGCTGGAGACTTGAGAGAGTTATTGGACCAATTTGTCTTCCAGTACAGTGCATAAATACCCTTTCTAGCCCCAGAACCACATCTAATAGTCTATCAGTGGCACTTTATGTCCTAACTTGTCTTGTTTGTAATTTATTTAAACAAGAGGTAGATGTTTTGTGGTTTTGTTAATGTCATAACAAACCTTTAACCTCTTCCTAAAGTTCTACTAACTGGAATTGTTTAGTTTGGATTTTCTTGGCCACATTCTCATTCTAGGTCCTTATAAAAATAAAATTTGTTCTACAAGAGAAGTAGGTTCTGGTATTTTGTTGCACAGAAGGTGATTGTTGATAGTGATAATGTATTACATATTTTGAAAATGCTAGATGGAAAAGTTTGATAGTATTTATCCTATATAATAAATGGGTATGTTTAGCCTTACATGAACATTACCATATATATATATATATATATATATATATATATATATATATATATATATATATATGCTGAATCATGATATGGTATCACATAAATGTGCACAAATTATGTATCAGTTAAAATAGTAAAAGAATAGCAACAGTATTCACTGATTACTTATGGAAAGACCATTACTTATGACAGACTTTTTGAATCTCTGCATTAAGGCTAATTCATTATCTGTGGGGTATATACTCTTTGATGCAAGGTGATCACAATGCCTCATTTATTCTTCTATCTATATATTTTTTCAGAAGCTATTTGTTGATTCTCTATATTGTAGAGATTGTCATTTTTTTGGCTGTCTATTTTTGAGAAACTCTCTAACTTATATATCTGGGAGGAAAGTCAACCATTTGCTTGCTCTGTCCCTTGAGAGTAGAGGCATACATAAAATGTCTGTGAGTTGGTTCTTGGATGTGTTTCTTGAGCTTTGCAACATGCAGAAATGGACTTTAAACTAACAGTAAAGAATTGTAGTAGTGTGCAGAATGTCAGCAATGACAGGGACGGCAATGTCAGTGATACCAGATTCAGGTTGTGAGGGTAGCAAGCAAACATAACACTCTGGAAATAGTACCTTGGTGTGATTTGGGACCATATTCTCGCTCCTCTGTTTTTTATTTAAGATGACTATCTTACGCATATTCAAAACATACAATTCTTCTTTGACTAGTGCTTGCTTTCATTGCTTTTAAATTAAATGATCAATATAATATACATTATAAAAATTATATGTGGTCAAGACCTGTTTAAGCACTTAACAATAACAATAGCAAAAGCCACAAGAGATTCCAAAGAGCTCATTATGCCTAAATATCCCTTCAAGAATATTTCAATGTGTAGCATTCATAGCAAGTAAAACAGTTTGTAAATTGAGTGTGCCATCTGGGGAGAGTAACCATTTCTTTGTGCTGATATAGAGATACCAGCTTTCCTTAAGAGATAAGTGCCTTCTGAAGGGCAAGAAAATAATCTCTACATTTTATCGGAAGAGATAGAGAATCTATATTCTTCCATTAAAAATAAGTCCTGAAGTCCATCTAACATAAACTGTTAATAGATGCCTAGATCGTTAGAAAACACTTTCATAGGGCTATAGTTAGAAATGTAGGCCTGTCTCTGACATTTAGTAGCAGATTCTTCAGTGTGTCAGAATTGTGTAAATGTCCTAGGCTGGCATGCAGTGCCTCCCTGGGACAATGTGTGAATGTGAAACCTAGCAGTTTTAACCACCTCCCACACCTGCATGTGTCATTGCTTGCTTTTCCATGCCTGAGATTCTGATCACTATGCTGCATACTTACTGAAAACATGCTGAAATGAAATTCATCTCGAACATTCTTCATCTCACAGAAAGGTAATAAATCACATCTAGGTTCTCTTGAATAGCCACAACATCTATATGAACTGTCAGGGGATACAGAGAGATTCAATTATATCAACAGGTGTGAATGAATGTGGTCTCTTAATCTTTGAAATGCCTACATTACCTCCAGGCTGCAGTAGAACAAGTACACATTTTGATCCATAAGCTGTTTGTCTAGCAGTTACGGTAATTTTTTTTTCTGCAAACATTACACACAGGCTTTTTGAAGAACTAGTGAGTCCATTAATGGTAATATTTGGTTTCATTTGCAAGAAGAAACTTGTTGAACACAGAAGCTATCCTCAGGCAGTAACTGCACACCTGGGTAGCTCTTGTCTCCCAGAGAACACTCAAGGCTTTTCTCTACACCATTAGTTTCAGACTACCTGCTCCCATTGTGTGAACACTGCTGGAGTAACCCAGAAGCTAAGTTTTTAAAGTAAAATAAAACTACCATTGTTTGAGCAGGAGCTTATTACTCTGTCAGATTCTCCACTTTTTATATTTGCACTTACTCCTTGAATGACTCTTAGCTGGACAAGAAACTTACTTTTAAAATCAATTGGCTAACTCAAATTTAGTTGAACTAAACTTCCGTCTATTCATTATTTCTTCCATTTCTTTTCATTCTTAATATTCTGGATATTGCCCTTATCATTCAACATTTAGAGTGCGAGCAAGAATTAACATGGATTTTTAAAAGATTAAATGATTTCTGTCATCCTCCTATCTTACATGCATAGTGTGTGGATTCTAGCTTCCAGAACAGCATCACACCATGTAGAACAACGTGTGGGTAAGGAACATTTAACATCTCCAGATGGAACTCAAATATATCTTCTCTTTACATCCAATTGACTGATAGGAGATAATGCGTTACAACTAAACAAAGTCATTTTTAACTATTTAGATAAGACTCCTCTAAAAATGAGAGATTTATAGTTAAATATTTGCATTAACCCTTAAATATCTAGCTCCAGTGAGCTAGGACTGCCAAAATAGTTACATTTACCTAAAACATGTCTTCTAATTTATTCAGTTGAATTTATAAAATACTCATTTATGCCATCATATGAACACATAGTTTATCAATAAAAATACTGTCTTCATATCTCTAGTATCTTAATGGAAATAGGAGTGGAAGCAATATACTGATAAGTTCAATATTGTCTAGAAATCTGAACCCAAATCTCGATGGAGCATCACTAATAATTCTCATAATGGGCTTCAGCCTAACCATGGCATTGATTACAAGTGTAAATACCAAAAGATCTCCACAAAATTAACTGCATGTGAATAGAAAATATCAACAAAATCAGGCAGATTGTAGAGGAAAGATTTTTAAATAGGAAATATTTTTTAAAATTCCTATCAAAGTCATGTTGCAAGCATAGGTCCGAATAGAGAAATTATACTAGGCTAGTAGCAAAACACTGGTTGAAAGCATTAAATCTGCCTGGTAGTAGTACATGCCTTTAGTCCCAGCACTTGTGAGGCAAGACAGAGGTAGGTGCTTTGCTCTGATTTTGAAACCAGTATGGTCTACAGAGCAGGTTCCAGGAGAGCCAAGGCTAAACAGAAAAACTCTGTCTCAAAAAACAAAAACAAAAAGCGAACATCAAGCAAAGAAAAAAACTAAAAAGAAAGGAAGATAGAAAGGAAGGGAGAGAGAGACAGAGACAGAGACAGAGAAAGGGAGAGAAAAAAGAAGGAGAAATAGAGAAATGAAAGAAAGAAAGAGAAAGAAAGAAAGAAAGAAGGAAGGAAAGAAAGAAAAGAAAAGAAAAGAAAAGAAAAAGAAAAAGAAAAAGAAAAAGAAAAAGAAAAAGAAAAAGAAAAAGAAAAAAAATCATGTTGTTTTCTGGGCATATAGATTCTGATGGCCTGGGAAGTGTCAAAGATGTTCTTAAAGTATACATGAAGATTTGAAAGTCTTGATTTTTGTAATTTTGTAGAATTGTCTGCGTGGGTCAAGAGAGTAGCAAACCATTTTCACAGGTCACCTTGAGCCACTTATTTTTATTTGAGCATTTCATATAATGTATGTTTTCTTTTTGGATTTTCTAGACAGGGTTTCTCGGTAACTTTGGGGTCTGTCATGGAACTATTTCTTTTAGACAAAGCTACCCTTGAACTCAGAGAGATCTGCCTCCCTCTACCTCCCAAGTACTGGGATTAAAAACATGTGCCACCGCCACCCGGTTTGGCCATACAATGTATTTTGATTTGTACTTTGCATATGGTTTATTACTACTTTTGAACCCTTACATGCTGTAAAAATCAAAGTATACTTTAGGTTTCTTTTACTAAGTTATTGATCTTACCTAACATTCACCACTTTCCTAACCAATCACCTCCTCAGTGATTTCTCCGAGTACTATCTCAGTAGTGACTATGTTTCAACACATAAATATATAGGTGGTAGATAAATTTTCAAAACAGCCCAACAATCTTGTCTACTTCCAATATCCAGGTGGATAACTATGTTTTTCTTTGGATTCACCTTCTTTTTTTAAATTTTTTAATTTTTTTTTTTTCAAGACAGGGTTTCTCCGTAGCTTTTGGTTCCTGTCCTGGAACTAGCTCTTATTTAGCTTCTCTATGATCACAAATTATAGGCTCAATATTCTTTATTTATGGCTAGAAACCAATTATGAGTGAGTACATCCCATGTTCATCTTTTTGGGTCTGGCTTACCTCACTCAGGATAGTGTTTTCTATTTCCATCTATTTGCATCCAAAATTCAAGATGTCATTGCTTTTTACTGCTGAGTAGTACTCTGATATGTATATATTTCACACTTTCTTCATCCATTCTTCGATTGAAGGGCATCTAGGAACTTGGCGGTGGGGTGGGATGGGGGTAAGGGGAATTGGGGAGAGAAAAGTGAGAAGGGGAGGATGGGGAGAGCATGGGGGAATGGGATGGTTGGGATAATGGGAGGGTGGATATGGGAGCAGGGAGGTATATTTCTTAATTAAGGGAGCCGTCTTAGGGTTGGCAAGAGATCTGACTATAGAGGGGCTCCCAGGTGTCCAGAAAGATGTCCCCAGCTAGTTCCTTGGGCAGCTGAGGAGAGGGAACCTGAAATGGCCCTATCCTATAGCCATACTGATGAATATCTTGCATATCACCATAGAACCTTCATCTGGCGATGGATGGGGATAGAGACAGAGACCCACATTGGAGGACTGAACTGAGCTCCCAAGGCCCAGATGAGAAGCACAAGGAGGGAGAACATGAGCAAGGAAATCAGGACCGCGATTGATGCACCCACCCACTGAGACAGTGGGTCTGATCTATTGGGAGCTCACCAAGGCCAGCTGGACTGGGACTGAAAAAGCATGGGATAAAACCGGACTCTCTGAACATGGCAGACAATGAGGGCTGATGAGAAGTCAAGGACAATGGCACTGGGTTTTGATCCTACTGCATGTAGTGGCTTTGTGGGAGCCTAGCCTGTTTGGATGCTCATCTTCCTAGACCTGGATGGAGCGGGGAGGACCTTGGACTTCCTACAGGGCAGGGAACCCTGACTGCTCTTTGAACTGGAGAAGGAGGGGGAGAGAAGTGGGGGGAGGAGAGGAGTGAGGGGAGGGGGAGGGAAATGGGAGGCGGGGAGGAGGCGGAAATTTTTCTTAATAAAAAAATTTTCAAAACAGCAACAACCTTGACTTTAAGGATATTCTTATAGCCTCATGCTTTAGTAATCAGAACAATATGAGTAAGTAACATGCAGACAAGCTTTCCTTCCATTCATATCTTCTTTTAAAAAATAAGAAAGCAAAGTATCTCTTTTCATTTTACATAACAATCCTAGTTCCCACTCCTGTCCTCACATTCCCTCATCAGAGTGGGTAAGGCACTTTGCTTTATGGAAGGTCCACGGTGCTCCCTACTATATCTAGGCTGAGCAAGGTATCCATTTAAAGAGAATGGGTCCCCCCCCCCAAAAAAAAACCACTACAAGCAGTAGGGATAAATCCTGGTGCCAGTGGCCCCTCAGTTTGCCCTAGCCATACATCTGCTATGCATATTCAGAGAGTCTAGTTTGGTCCTATTCTGGTTCCTTCCCTGCCCAGCTGGAGTTGATGAGCTTCCATTAGCTCGGGTAAACTGTTTCAGTGGGGGTCCCCATCATGGTCCCGGCCCCTTTGTTCATATTCTCACTCGCCCTTCTCTTCATCTGGACTTTGGAAGCTCAACCCAGTGCTCCACTGTGGGTCTCTGCTTCTGTTTCCGTCAGTTGGTGGATAAAAGTTCTATGGTGACATTTAAGATAGTCCATTAAGGCCAGTTCGGGTACCCTTTCCTCTATTGCTTAGGGTCTTATCTGGGGTTATCCTTGTAAATTCCAGGGAATTTCTCTAGTGCTAGTTTTTTTGCTAGTCCCATAATGACTCCCTCAATCAAGATATCTCTTCCCTTGCTCTCATTGCTGTCCTTCCATCATACCAACTATTCTGTTACTTCAAGTTCTCCTCCTCCTTCCCCTTCTCCCCTCTTCCCTGCTTCTGCCCTCTCTTCTCTTCCCATTCCCATGTTCCCAATTTTGGCAGGGAATTTTTTTCTATTTCCCTTTTCCAGGACCTATATATATATTTCTTAGGGTTCACCTTGTTACTTAGCTTCTCTGGGCTCAGACTATAGGCCTGTTATCCTTTGCATTACAGCTAGTATCTACTTATGAATGAGTACATACCATGTTCATCTGTCTGGGTCTGGGTTACCTCACTCAGGATGGTTTTTCTAGTTCCATGTATTTGCATGTAAATTCCAAGATGTCATTGGTTTTTTTGCCTCTGAGTAGTACTCCATTGTGTAAATGTGCCATTTTGTTTATCCATTCTTTGTTTGAGAGCCATCTAGCTTGCTTCCAGGTTCTGGCTATTACAAATAATGCTGCTATGAACATAGTTGAACAAATGTCCTTGTAGTATGATTGAGCATCTTTTGGGTATATGCCAAAGAATGATAATGCTAGATCCTATGGTAGGTTGATTCCCAATTTCCTGAGAGACTACCACACTGATTTCCTGAGTGGTTTTAGAAATTCCATTCATATCTTGCATAAAGAATAAAACTTTCTCCACTGCAAACTTTCAAATAACCTAACATTTTTCTTATAACATAGTTTTGTTAATTTTATATATCAGATTGATGACTAAATCATGTTATATTTAGGTAGCTAGAAACATAGTGGTTTTGTTTTTGTTTACTGTTTCTACTCAAAGGATTCTAGAAGATTCTGTCATTTGAATTGATAGACTGAGTAAAGAGCATCCATTGGGAATCTAAGAGGAATGGAAAGAAGGAAGGCTCTCACCTATTATTGAGAAATGTACATTGTATTTCTCTCTTAAATTGGGACACAATTCTCTCTGCAGATTGTTGAAAGCTTTGGTTCTTGGTTCTTTAGAATTTGGGACTTACTCCAGCCATCCTATGTATAAGTCATCTTTGTAAATTGTGACATAATAGTTGAGGTTGACAACTTAAAAATAAGTAAAAAAGTTTGTTTTGACTCTAGTCTTCCGTACATGATCATGGTCCTATTACTTTGGGTCTATGATAGAACAATAGTTCATCATGGTGGAATGCCCAGCAAAGGAAGTTATTTCCCCTCTTGGGAATCCAGGGAGGTAAGAAAGAGTACAGAAGAGGCTTGCCCTCTTCCTCTAGTTCAAACACATAATGACCTAATTTTTTTTTCTAGCCTCCTATGTCTCCTGTAAATATCTCTCCAATAGTGACATGGGCTTGACAACATATTGTTACCAGAAAGTATGCTTTATATCAAAAGCATATGACTTCACCCTCTCTGGTTTTCAGCCTCAAACAGAATGGCATCAGTACCTTTCCTGGTTGCTCAACTTTCTGATGGTACATTAGGGGACTTGTTGCCTTCTTGGAGAATGTTGACCACTACCAACAACAACCAACAATCCCATCCTTTTCCTTAGTGGTTTCTCATTCATACAAGTTTTCCCAAATTATAAGAAGCAGAAGACAACCTGCTTCTTATAATAAAAACTACTTATCTTTTATTGTATCAAAATACTGGCAGGTCTAAGTAAAAGCATTTACAGAGAATATGTCTAGGATGTTTAAAAACTACATTTTTATGAAGGATGAGTTTTCCTGAAGAAAGTTAGAAATGCAGATGTTAAACTAGTCTCCCTTTCCAGTGATATTGAACAGAATACAATAGAACACAGAAGAATCTGTGTTGATATAAGTAGTTAATATCTCAGTATTCTGTGTTTGACTCAAATGCAGAGAAATAGCATGGGTGAAATTGTGACTTTGGGTACAAAGCAAAACTAGAGGATCTTCAGTAAACTTTCAATTCAGTGGCTCAATGACAACAGTGACAGTTTTTGCAATTAGTTTAGGCCCTTTGTTTCTTGAGGCAAATGTGAAATCTACACTCATGTATTCATTTTCCAATGTGATTGGTGCACATAATGAAAACTTTAGTTGAGATAATTGGTGCATTGGCTGACAGATTCAGCAAAGAGGCCAAGCCCTGAGCCATCCAGTTATTGCTTAAACTGCCTGGTATAACTGTGCTGGCTGACATCACTGAGAAGTCTGTGCATCCCCAAGGCTTATATAAGACACAAATTGAGAACTCTGGTATCTAGGGATATCAGCCTGACACTTCTTATAAGCATCACATACTTACATATTACAAAAAAATAAAAGCACATGCTGTACTTGAGGATATTTTATAAATATCAAGAATGGTGTCATGCTCAGAAAGATATGGTGAAAAAATATTTAGTAAACTGAATGATATATATTTTGCCTACTTTTTTAAAGTTTAATTTAATATACTTTAATATCTTAATTTCAGAGAATTTTGCCATCGTTTTTACATTGATTCCAAAAGTCCTTCTTACTCACTCACTGAAAATAAATTTTGAAGTCATTGTTTTAAAAAGGTCAGTTAGTTGTTCATATTGAAAAAGATTATTAAATTAATGATTTATTAGTATGACTTAGTTTCACACAAGCTACACAATGATTATGCATATTTTCTACATATTGCAGAAGATATATTAAGAATAATATTCATTCAAGTTCTGTGCCATATATTTATGTGGAATTACCTATTTTTAGTACTTTTGTAAATCAAGGATTCATAGTGTGTCCACATGAAAATTACTTCTTAAGTAACAAGTATCCTATGATAATTACTCCTAAAACTGGAAACTATATGAAAGAATAATTAGTCAATGGCCATTGGCATTTTCATACATTTTCAAACCAATTGACAACAAAGGGAAGACAAACAAACAGGACAGAATAAGATATAATAAGACAAAGCAAAAATCCCTTGTAACAAGACTGGACAAGGCAACCAATAGGAAGATCAGTTTCAAGAACACTCAAAAGTGGCACAAACATTCATTCCCTTTATCAAAACTCCAATAAAAACGTCATGTTAACAGCCATAACAAAAACACTGAGAACCCAGGGCAAACCCATGTAGGTCCTATTCTTACTGGTTAGGTCTATGAGCCCATGTGAACTTTGCTTAGGTGACTCAATGGACCATGTTTTCCTCTTATCTTTTATCACCTCTAATTTCTACAGCCTTTTCTCACCTTCTTCTGTGGGGTTCCCTGATATCTATGGGGATGGGCTCTGTGGAGACCTCCCATTTAAATTCTTTCTTTGCAAGTGTCCGAACATGGTTATATGGTTATCTGCATCTACTACCATCTGCTTCTAGAAGAAGCCTCTCTGATGGCAACTGGACAAGGCACCACCAATGAGTATGGCAGAATATTAAGAATGATTTGATTGATTTTCTTTTCTTTCTTTTCTATTCTCTTTCTGTCTCTGTCTCTGTCTCTTCCTTTCTTTGTTTCTTCCTTTTGTTTTTTCTTTATATTTTTTCCATTTGTATTTAGTTTCTGGGCTACCCAGTCTTAGATTTTTGGCCAAATATGTGGTATAGGACATGGGCTTCCTCTAGTGGCATGGGTCTCAAGTTAAACTGAACATTGGTTGACCACTCCCTCAAGTTCTGTGCCACCATTTTCCCAGCACAACTTGCAGGCAGGACAGATTGTAGGTGGAGGGTATCATGGCTGGGTTGATGTCCCGGTTTCTCTCTCTGCTCTCTCTGTACACACTAGAGGACATTATTATACTAAAGAGAAGCTGACTTTAGGACATAAATCTGCTAGTGTTGATTTTTATCTTGCTTGGTTATTCTCCTATGTTGAATATTGACCCACTGAAATACTTTCTCCTTTGGGCATACATTCTATAAAAAGGAAATTTCCTACTTCCATTTACAAAACTCTATGTTGTACAGCCCTGGTACAAATTCCAAAGTCATTGCTCTACTTTACCAAATGGTGGATATTATATTTGCCCTACTCTTCTGCCCTACCTTCTCTACCCAGACTATGGTATCTCATATTCTAGCTATAACCATCTTTCTTTAGCAATTATCTTTAAGTAAATTTTTTCTTAGTTTTGACTAGATAACCTCAACTGTACTGACTTTATGACCTCTTTAGACAAGAGTTGGGTTTGGGATGGGCATTTGATTCCATTAGAATTTTTATTCACAATTCCTTAAGTTGATGAGCAAGGCTTCTGAGCAGGCCTTTCTGGGCCTCTGAAATCAATAGTCATATAGAAATGAAGTGGGGAACATGATTTTTCAATTATATGTAATGAAAAGTAGATCAAACGTAGATACATTGGGCAAGATAAAAAAAGTAAATTCTGTATAGGAAGGAGAATAAAAATGTTGTTTAAGTAAATATCCTTCCAACCTTCCTACATACTTATCTGAGCTATTACCAAAAACAATCCCAATTAAATACAAGAATAAAAGTCCCACAAGAATAAAAGACAAGAAAGCAGGATGGGGATGTGTTTGTGAGTTTGATAAGTGAGGATAATTTATATACAATTAAATACATTTTTAATCATGCATGAGTATGTGTACGCATATGTTTTCATTTACATGTGTGCATTCTTCTGTGTGTGTATTGTGTATGTGTGTGTGATTGCACATAAATGCAAAGGTATAATTGGTAATTAGAATAAAGTCTTGCTTTTGTTCTTTCTCGAAATATCTAAATTATTTCAAGAAATTAGACAATCTATTTTAGTGAAATCCTGTGACTCATGATAATATCTGCAAATTCCACTTAAAATATTGATACTTACAAGTTTATTTCTAAAATAAACTACTGTGCAATATTTCCCATTAGTGACGTCCAGGTAACAGCAAATGAGATTTTTATGAAATTTCCCCTTTTCTTTTTTTCATGATCAGGACTTATTATCTTTAACAGAAATGAGCGATAATTTTATAATTTTAATGATATCATTGTGATAGCTTCTTACACTGATTTTATTTTATTTTTTTGACATTTTATTTTATTTTTTATCACTTTTTTTTATTTATTTATTAAAGATTTCTGCCTTCTCCCTGCCACCACCTCCCATTTCCCTCCCCCTCCCCCAACAAGTTCTCCTCCCTCATCATCTCTAAGAGTAATCCGGGTTCCCTGCCCTGTGGGAAGTCCAAGGACCACCCACCTCCATCCAGGTCTAGTAAGGTGAGCATCCAAACTGCCTAGGCTCCCACAAAGCCAGTACGTGCAGTAGGATCAAAAAGCCATTGCCATTGTTCTTGAGTTCTCAGTAGTCCTCATTGTCCATTATGTTCAGCAAGTCCGGTTTTATCCCATGCTTTTTCAGACCCAGGCCAGCTGGCCTTGGTGAGTTCCTGATAGAACAACCCCATTGTCTCAGTGTGTGGGTGCACCCCTCGCGGTCCTGAGTTCCTTGCTCATGCTCTGTCTCCTGCTCTTGATTTGGACCTTGAGATTTCAGTCCGGTGCTCCAATGTGGGTCTTTGTCTCTGTCTCCTTTCATCGCCTAAATGTTTTTCTTAGGGTTCACCTTCTTAATTAGCTTGTCTAGGATCACGCATAATAGGCTCAACGTCCCCTATTCATGGCTAGAAACCAAATATGAGTGAGTACATCCCATGTTCCTCTTTTTGGGTCTGGCTCACCTCACTCAGTATAGTGTTTTCTATTTCCGTCCATTTGCCTGCAAAATTCAGGAAGTCATCGTTTTTTACTGCTGAGTAATACTCTAATATGTATGAACACCTGATTTTTGATAAAGGAGCTAAAAGTATACAATGGAAAAAAAGAGAGCATCTTTAACAAATGTGCTGGCAAAACTGGATGTCAGCCTGTAGAAGAATGAAAATAGATCCATATCTATCACCATGTTCAAAACTCAAGTCTAAATGGATTAAAGACCTCAATATCAGTCCAAACACACTGAACCTGATAGAAGAGAAAGTGGGAAGTACTCTACAACTCCTGGGCACAGGAGAACACTTCCTACGTACAACCCCAGCAGCACAGACATTAAGGGCATCATTGAATAAATGGGACCTCCTGAGACTGAGAAGCTTCTGTAAAGCAAAGGACACTGTCACTAAGACAAAAAGGCAACCCACTGACTGGGAGAAGATCTTACACTGATTTTAAAACACTAATTTATTTCTATTTAAAATAGATACAATTGTCTAATAAATAGTTTTATTGTTAGTGCTCTGGAAAAGGTTAGTTAGCCTCAATTAGTTTTCTCTCTACAGAACTCAGTTTTTTTCCTTTCTTTGAGATATTTACCAGTGTGAGAATAATTGATCATATTACTTCATGCCAAATGTAGTCAATAATTACACATATTTTAAAGCCTCCAAATGTCAGGTTTAAAGAGAAAAAGAAAAGATAAAGGTAATGAATTATTATCATCTTATACTATGAAACCACAGCAAAATTTATTTTTATATTTCAAAATTTTGTACTTTATTTATTGCATAGTTTATATATTGCCTTCAAAAACCTAAAATTTACTAATTTCCTCTAATCCACAAGCATGAGAACATACTGCACAGATGGATTTTAGATTCTCGTCAGCCAGAAGAGCTTCATTAAGGATCAAATACAAAGGAAGTTGCACATTTCACACGAATTTA
This sequence comes from Chionomys nivalis, assembly GCF_950005125.1. Classification (NCBI taxonomy): domain Eukaryota; kingdom Metazoa; phylum Chordata; class Mammalia; order Rodentia; family Cricetidae; genus Chionomys; species Chionomys nivalis. The sequence goes on along the minus strand of NC_080090.1, from coordinate 75,190,947 downwards.
TTTTTCATGTTTATTTCTTGGCAAATAGTATAAACCATCTAAAATGTCAGCTTGAGAGAAAATGTTCCTTAGTTAGCATTTGTTTGTCCTAGGCTTTCTGTCATGTTTCATAATACAAAGGATGTTAAGTCAGAATTATAGAAAATATACATATGGAAAATATGTTTTTGTCATTCTTAAATTTCTCGAACCTAGCAGGGTGCCTGGCTTTCTGTGGATGTTTATTGGAGGTGAAAGATATTAGCTAAAGTGATAACAGAAGTCAACTAATAGAGTTCTCATGATCTCAGTTAATTGTAGTGTTCATGCTTTTGAACACTATACTGTGATGTACTTAAGAGTCTAATGTGGAAATAACTTTCTTTATTAACAATGTGCACAGAATCTAATGCTCATTTAGATAATTTCTGTATTCATCTTGTTCATCTATTTGCATAAGTATCATTAGCCATGGAGATACATACATATTATTAAGATTTTCTCAAGGAAATACTTTACCTTAAAGCTTACGTCTCTAGCTAGATTACTTGGCATATGTTTCTGACATCCTTAAACATACTGATAACTAGCATGGTTGCTTGAATTTGGGAACAGAGCTCTAAAAATAGCTGGCTTTCTTGCTGTTTCTATAGTAACAATGAAAATGGCTTCCGACTCTAACACTAATCCTACTGTGTTTAATGTTCTCTCCTGATTTCCTATACACTATGCTACCATTTGTTTGTAGGGAAAACTGCCATTTTTCTGTCCATTTTATATTTGAAGTCTCATAGCAATGGGACCATTTGTGTAGTAATGTAGATTTTATATGGCATACATAAATAAACGTATTAGGTATTTTTAGTGAATGTGAGTTTTGTCTTTAAAAAAAGTCTAAAAGCAAGGCAGATATTTACATGGTATGACTTGAACTGCACTGAAAGTCTCCCCACATACATCTGCTTCAGCACCTGACATTTTACCAGTGGGACGTGGTTTGTTTTTAATGAGCTCATCACCACTGGCTAGTTGGGAAACCATAATGAGTTTATTAATTTGGTGCATAGTTCTTTGTAACATGGACATCATTCCAGGAAACATTTTCCATCATGGAAAGAACTTGTCACAACTACATTTCTTTTTCTTACCTTGTTGCTTAAAGAATTCTCAACATTGCATATGGAACAGGTAATTAATAAATGTTAGCTAAAGAAAATGAAAGAATTCTGTGAGTGCTAACTTGGTTTCAGTGCCCTTTGTACCTGCTAAGGCTATTTAATTTTAATATATCCCCGAAAACTCAGTGTAATAGCATAGCAGTGATGGTCGTGTCTGGAAGTACCATGTTTCCTCACGTGTGTCCATGTCAAAATTCCTGGACCTGTAACTATATTAGATTATGAGATTATGTGGCAAGTAAGGATTTAGATATAAGGACTAAGTTATTATTCAGATGAGTATAATGGGAGGGTATCTTTGTATCTTTGTTTATGCCTCTGGGACATTGTCATCACATGGTAAAAATGCCAGAGGTAGACAAGAGATTCTTTCTGGGAAGATGAGGATACAGCAACAGGGTAGGACTTTGTTGGGTGGTTAACATGGAAGAAGTGAGACATATGGGCCATCATTTTGTACTATTTTAATCCACTAAATTCATGTTAATCTGATTCAAAGATCTGTTAATGGAGGTCAATAAATAAGAATTTCTAATATTGAGGAAAGACTTTAGAAACAGTGAACAAGATTATTTTGCTAATGGAAGACTTTGATTGTTCCAGGGAATAATGTGCTATTTTGTGGTTAGGATAAATGCCAACTCAGCAAAGCAACCTCTGGTGTGAAATAAAAATGAAAGAAACTGTATATATATGTTTATGTACTTATATATGTGTGTATGTATGTTTATTTCTTTAAATTTATTATTCTCAATTGAAGAAATTCCCTTTATTATATGTATATTTTCTAAAAGATGCAGCCCATAATGTATAATGCAGTATTTGAATGATAAATAGGTTAATGGATCAGAAAGAAGTCAAATTATTAATTTCATTTTATGTAGATGATACAAGTGTTTTCACTCTATCGGAAAATTTTTAAAGTACGAATTGTTTCCAAAAGGTAGTTTAATGAAATTCACCAACTTTTACTAGCAAAATTGAATATATTATTTTATAAACATATATTGATGGTTATCTGGAACTTTTCATAATTTTTGTATTTGATTGTATTGTTTCTTATCTTCTTTTAGTCAAGACCAGAATAATAATAAAATAGACTCATTCTAAATTATTAAAAATATACATTATGTTTAATTTAAAGGCAACTTAATTTTAATAGTGTTAAATTTTTGAGGTCTCTGAATAATTCCTTACTCTAGAAAATGTGATGTTGATGTATTTATTCAACACCATCTATTGCCTATTTACTGTGTTTGAGTTGTATGGGTAAATATTTCTAAATGATGATATGCAAATCATATATCATGTGCTTAAAAAAGTAAACAAGCATGACATCAGACTATAATCTTTCTAAAACCTGAACCAACATAAAATTTACTGTATTATAGAAATGATTTACATAAATTATTTTTTTCTAGAACTTATAACTTTAAACATGATATATGTCTGAATTTCAGGACATTTATCCTCATTTACATTTAAAACACTAATTTCATTTCATATGTGGGAAGATCTTTCAAGGGGTCTCCATGGAAATAAGAAGACGGTACCATCAAAGATGCCACTGTAGTGGTTCAGATTATATCTTAGCCTGTAATGATTCTAGATTATTTGGTTTGTATAATATAGATGTGTGGAGATGTTGGAGTCTTTAATTTACCAGCAAGATTTAATTGATATAATGAATGATGTACATAATGAACATGATATAGTTTTTTTTTTTTTTTTTTTGTATGTGCTAAGGCATAAATCCCCACTGCAGACTTTTGGAAATAAAAAGCATGCTAAATGTAGTGCTTCAGTTACTAATGGTAATAATACTCTTTGGAACATGCTCTAATTATGATGACTTTCAGATGATCCCATAAAAGGTGTATGTAGAAATTCATCTGCAAATGTGGAATTCCCAAGAGGATTCAGGTATATGCCAATTTGGGAGATAGGGTTTGTATATAGTAAATGAAATATGAAACCCCAAGAACTTTAGAGCCATAGGCCAAATCCAGGGTACTCCATCACCAAGGCTTGAGTATAAGAATCTACGTGGAAGCTAAATGCCCCTCGAATGAAGAATGGATAAGGAAAATGTGATAATTTACACAATGGAGTACTACATAGCAGAAAAAAATAATGACATCTTGAAATTTGCAGACAAATGGATAGAACTAGAAAACATCATATTGAGTGAGGTAACCCAGAACCAGAAAGACAAATATCACATATACTCATTCATAAATGACTTTTAAACATGAAGCAAAGAAAACCAGCCTACAATTCACAATCCCAAAGAGCCTCTACAAAAATGATGACTCTAAGAGAGATTTACATGGATCTAATCTCCATGAGAAGTAGGAAAAGACAAGATCTTCTAGTACTTTGGGAGCATGGGGACCATGGGAGAGGGTTGAAGGAGAGGAGAGAGGCAGGGAGGGGAGCAGAGAAAAATGTAGAGCTCAATAAAATCAATAAAAACAGAAGCTATGTGGAAGCCTGAGAAGACTTTGAAGCAGAAGAAAACAAGAAAGTGATGGGACAGAAGCAAAAAAAAAAAGGCAGAACTGAATTCATTACTGACAGAGAAAAATTATGTCACATATGAATATCAATATCTTAATATTGATAATTCTGTAGTTAAAATCTTTAATCCAAGTCTTAAATATTGAATGAATTGTGTATGAAATTGAAATATTCAAATACATTAACATTTCATATGATCTTAACATATAAGAATTTTTGTTGACTTTTTAAGATAACTGAAATTTACCTAACAGCATCATTTGATAAACTGTGTGTTATATTTTTGTTAATTTACAAACTATAACTTATCATTATCCAAATTTATTTAATGAGGATTAGTTTATTAAAGCCTATTAGACAAATATCACTATCTCTTTATAAACAGAAATCAATGTACTTTTCATCTTAATTTTGTCTTCACTAAATAAACAACTACTGAGAGAATCTGTTCTTACTTTTTCCATTTTCAGGAATCAAATATCTATAAATAATCATATTCTGTTCTACAATAACAACCGTTAAATAAATTAGATATTTATTATTTATTCCTGTGGAGATTAAAGTAAATTATATGGAGCCAGTGGTTTCATTTAATAATAAAGTACCTTTACCTCTATACAAGATCCTAGGTTCAATCTCCAACACTTTAAAAATTATTTTGAAAACTATCAGTGTAGTTAATCCATGATCCATAAAGAAAATGTTTCCCCAGAACACAGTCAGTCATGACATTTTTTTCTGTATTTGCTTCTACCTTATGGTACCATATGCCTCTAAGCTTTACAATCCCACAGGGCGAGGACAAAATTGTTCTTGAGGAAAAATGCTTCCCAAAAGTCTATTTTTACATTCAACTTTGGTGGTTTGAATAGAAATGGCCCCATAAGCTCATATGTTTGAATGTTTGGCCCATACAATTAGGAGATGTGGTCTTGTTGGAGTAGGTGCAATAGTAGGAGGAAGTGTGGCACTGCGGGGACAGGCTTTGAGATCTTATATGCTCAAGCAATGCCCAGTGTGACACACAATTTCCTGCTCCATATGGATCAAGATGTAGAACTTACAGCTCCTGTTCTAGCACCATGCCTGCCTGCATGTCACCATGCTTCATATCATGCTGATAATAGACTGAATCTCTGAAATGTAAGCCAGCCACAGATAAATGTTTTCCTTTATAAGATTTGCCAGAGTCATGATGTCCTTCACAGTAATAAAACCCTAGTGAAGCCATCAAGGTTACCCACACAGTCAGCAAAATTGTAGTCTTGCTATGTAAAGTGCTAATACATATGTGAATATGAGTGTCTTACTGTTACTGAGGAGATTATTAGGGACTGTTTGCATGGTAGACATTTACATAAATAGATTACTTTTAATTTTTGTTTACTTTGAAAATATTTTATTACTTATTGCATATGTGTGTGTGTGGGGGGGGCACATCCACAGATGTCCAGCAGTTATAAGCTGTGTTTTGAATTGCCTGATGTAGATGCTAGGAATTAGACTAGGGTGCTCTGGAATCAGAAAGTGCTCTTAGTCACTTAGCCAATTCTCCAGACTTACCAAATTGATTTACTTTAACAGGGAAAAAATTACTGAAAATAACATATTAAATGTTAGAAGAACACACACACAAACACAGTATAAAATGGATTCTAATTGTTACTGCAAAGTCCTAGGACATAGAGAACTCTGAAATAAAGAAATGTACTAGGCCATTAGAGATACTAGTCATTAAAGAACAGACTACAGGTTGGTGAATTTCCCATTGTCTCAGAATTAATGCTGTCTACCAACTGGTAAAATCTCTTCAGAATTATACAGCAGAAAACTGTAAAATGGGAATTTGAATAAGGGAGGCAAGCCTTCTACTGATCCAAGATTGATTACACCTGAGAGGAACAGTTTACTTGTAGGCTCCTGATACATAAACAATCTATGGAGAGAAACCTCTTGATCTGTTAGAGCTGTAAACATGATGCGGTCTCTGTAGGGTTATAGCTAAAGTTATAACACATATTGAAGATCATAGAAAAGTTTCTTTTATTTTCTGTGTCCATGGATTGTTACTAATTAACCTACCCACAACCTCTCATGCCTTCCATTCTTTGGTCCTGTATAATTAAATGTAAGACATACTATCATTTCTCTCATCATTACCCAATATGGGTAACACTAAGTTATTTGAGGGATTAGCAGTGGTAATTTTTATTAAAAAACTTGTCTATGAAGATATTATAAGTAATAGTAGACAATATATAAATATTTGTTATTTCAGTAGGAATATATAATTTGACAGAATTGTTTTTAGGATAATTAAAACAAAAAGTAAATTGGAAGGTACGTGGAAGAAGAAAGATAGACTCCATATTGCTTCATACAAGTCAAGGGGCTGTTAAAGAAGTAAGTGCAAGCCGGGCGGTGGTGGCACATGCCTTTAATCCCAGCACTTGGGAGGCAGAGGCAGGCGGATCTCTGTGAGTTCGAGACTAGCCTGGTCTACAAGAGCTAGTTCCAGGACAGGCTCCAAAACCACAGAAAAACCCTGTCTCGAAAAACAGAAACAAAACAAAACAAAAACAAACAAACAAACAAAAGAAGTAAGTGCAGACATCTGATTATATCCTGATCACATTTCAGATAGATTATTCTTGAAGGATCAAAGAACCTGGGTACGATAGAGAAACATTTTGGAAGAAGGAAGGTGATAACAAAAGCACCTGGGAAGTCAGAGGACATATGCTTTACACGTGAAGAAAGGCAATTGAATCTAATGCATGATCTATGATTTTAAATGATTTCAATGTTGTAAACTTCCAGTAAAAGTCCTGTACAATAAAATTCCTGTAAAAATATTTTGCATCTACTGTTGTACCCTGGTGAAAGGAGGGTGATGTCAATCAAAGGGAGGTGGAGGCAATATCCATTCATTAATCACATTTCTCCTTGATACCCAATAAAAGCAACTAAGGTAAGGAAGGATTTATTTTGTTTCATGGCTTAAAAAGGAGACACAGTCTATCATGATAAGGAATGAGTGGTGGCAAGAAATTAGGCAGGTGGCAGTATTTTATTCTTCATCGGGAAGTAGGCAGAGGAATGGGTGAGGGATATCAAAGTTTACAGCTGGTCCCCAGTGACCAGCATCCTCCAATGGAGTCACACTTCTTAACGTTTTCCCATAGCTTTTCTGAACATCAACTCCAGATGGAGACCAAGTGTTCATGCACACTCAGTTAAACTACAGTGATTAGGGGAGTGGGAGAACACTGAGTCTATCTGAGTCAAAGCAGAGAGCCAATTGGGAAAACATATAGTTATCCAGAAGTGCTATGATGGCATCTGGAAAGTCTGGTTTTATAGATAAAGTACAAGAAGGGAGTTGTAACAAATTGGTTTTTACAATTACACTGAGCAAGGAGACTAGTGGAACTTGATATCTCATTGCTTATATATACTATAAAGACTTGTGATAAGTAGTAAATAGTTTCTGTTAAGGTTAATTTTGTATCCATGGTGTCAGAAACCAATGAGTCTATGTCAGAATGACCTTGGTGACAGTGGTCTCATTCCTCCTATTTTCTCAGGAATAACAATATTGTGACTTTATTTTTGTGATGATTTAAATTATTCTTAGAGTCCTGATTTTATAGCAAGCTCAACATTCGTGATTCTCCAAGACTGACTTTATGTATGGTTCCCTTAGCTTATTCTGATATGACTAAAGTAAAATTGTAACCGTAGATACAAAATTTCTCAAATTCTGGGAGTCATCTCGGTTACTAGTGGAAGTGTGAAGTGTGCTATAACTGTATTTGTTGATAGTTTGTCAAAGTACAAATGTGATTGGTAACCTACAGATTTGAGGTTAACATCTGAAGGTTTATGATTTAATACCCTTAATTTGTGAACTATGAACCAATTTATAGCTACCTAAGTAATAGTGACATTTCAAAGAGCAAAGGGTATAGGGACTATTGGAATGCTTTTAGTACTTAATACAGAGGAAAACTGTACTAGTTGACTAGTAAACTGTAAACAATATAAACCCCAGGTGGTTACTCTGTGTAACACTTGAGTTAATGGATATGAGGTTTTCTTATCACCTTTGGGTATTTAGATGTTTATCGTTATGGATGTGTGTTTAACTTTTAAAGTTTTCCATGTTTTGAGCCATTTTCTACATCCCAGAGCTATGTAAGAGATCATCAAAGAGACATTATAATTGAACCCTTTCTGCTAAATCTATTTTGAAATTGTGGTCTCTAAGCATGCCTCAACAAGCTTCCAGAAAATACCATTGCTGATGAGAAATCCTGGCAACATAAACTGAGAAAATGCAGGCGAGCCATGAATAAAATTCTGAGAAGATGTAGTTTAACATAGTAGAGAAACAGAAAAGACAAGTGTCTGAGAGTAAGTGTAAAAAGCAAAGAAAATATAATATAACAAGAAAGTCAGTTTATAAACAGAAAACAAATTGAGAATATTTCTGTAAGAAGAAAAAATTACTGGGATACTTTTTAATTAGTCAAATTTCCTTGCTTTAGAAGTTACTTAGTTCATTGGGGGGATGAGAAATTTTGTAAATAAAATTTAAACCTTTGAATAAAAATGATAACTAGTGCCTGGAAATTTGTATATCCATTTATATAAAGTTATACATTTTATAGTTATAATAAATTAAATGGAGACATGGTTTATTTAGGGTATGGATGGAAGGTACAGTCTCTCATGCTGGAGAAGACATGGAATTAGAAGCTGCTGAGGGATGTGGCAGTGGGAACTTGTGCACATCAGGATCATTACAGAAATGGAAAAGGAGAAATGCTGATACATGATTTGTTCTCTTTTTGTTTTCTATTTTTATTCAGTTCAAAGATCCAGGCATAGATTGGTTCAATCCACATTCAGGATGGACATTTGCTCTTCAGTAAAACCCATCCTAAGATGTCCTCCCAGACTCAACCAAAGTTGTGTCTCCCAGGTGATTCCAAATGCAGTCAAGTTCAGAAGGATTACTCCTTAAAACGTGTAACCAGAGTAAATGTGTGACCGACTTAATTCTTTTTCACTCTACAACACAGTTTATAAGTATACAAAACATTCAAGTATAATTCTTCTCTATTTGTGTTTTATGTCATAATAAGAATTTCTCTAATGTTATCACCTTCAAAATATCTGAATATTATTTTTACTGCCATTGAATTAAAGCTTATAAAATGTATATATTGATGTTGTCTTACATGGTATACATGTAGATGTCAGAGGACAACTTCATGAGTTATTTCTCTCTTTGTACCATGGGAGTTCTAGGGATCTCTGAGACAGGGACATGTGTAGTTAACACTAACCTTAAAATCATTGTGTAGCTGAGTCTTGCCTTAAACTCCTGAACTTCCTAGCTCTGCCTCCATAGTGATGGAATTTTAGTTTTGTGAAATATTGCCTAGTACAATTTTATGTTATTATTCAATTTATTTTTTAATCATTTAAATAGTTAAAAATTATTGTGAAGAGTTTGAAAACAAAACACCGCACAATGAAATTAGCCAGACTAAAGAACAGTACAGGTATAATCAATTATCTACTACACAACAAGAAGACTTACTATTAATTATCCTTTTCTCAATGGTTCGTACAAAGATTCAAGCAAAGAAAAAGAGCAGTACGTGGACTTCACTGCTAGTAGAATTTATTTATAGATTATGCTGCTCAGTATCCATTTAATGTTTTAAATTTATTCTCCTAAATAAGTATTTTTTTCATATTTATGGGTATGAGTATTTTGCCTGTGCACCATATACAAGCCTGATGTTATTGGAGGCCAAGTCAAGACAGCAAATTCACTGAAACGGGAGTTACAGATATTTGTGAGCTGCTTTTTAGGTGCTGTGAATTAAATCCAATTCCTCTGGAGGAGCAGATAGCTCTCTTAACCTCTCAACCACTTCAGAGATCCCTTGAATAATTTAAATACAAATAAAGAAATTGAATTAACAGAGATTGCATCTTCCTTTCCCACCCTTTGAATATCAAAAGTAAAATTCCCAGGACATTAATACAGTGATTCAAGCTCTGAGATATAACTAGAAAGTCAGTGTTTGTGGAACTCATGTGAAAAGGAAGAGTACTTCCTGTAGTCTTCCTGCCTTGTTAGAGCTACGCAGATGCTGTCTCATGTTTCTGCAGAAAAAACGTTTCTACATAGAAATCTATCTCCAACACAAACACTATACATTTACTTTCCTTGATAATCTATTCTAATACTTTTTTAATAGTTACAATATATATTCCATTTACATTTGGAAAATTAAGGAAAATACTCTATCATCCATGCAATCTTTGTAATTCTAAAGTTTTGTATCTAATCTATCTTTTATAATTATAAAACTGTCTTTCTTCAACTCCTTCAAAGACTCCAGAAGGATATAATATTACCTAAGTAAACAAGAAGTGCATTGTAAGCAACTTCTAAAACTCTAGAATTGACAGAGTTCTTCTGTAACATTGGGGCATCTATCTTCGGCCTACAGGCCCATAGTGTCCAGCAGACTTTTCCATGAAGCAGAAAATTTCAAAGGCAGTTCTGTCTGTATTGGCAGTTTGTCAGTCACTTTCTTCTGTGTCCTGCAGAATGTCTCCCAGACTCTTTCATGCAGTAAGAACCCCGAAGGACCATCTCACCTTTAGGCAAGTTCAACAGTCAGTTTTCTGTGAGTCCTGCATGTCCAGTTTATACAGCATATGCTCTATTCTGATTCTTACTAATTTGATTTTTACATTATATGTGATACTTAAAATTTTCTAAGAATAAAATATAGATCCTACTCAACTGAAATCTAAAATTGTCTATCAGAAGAAATCTTTTAATGATCAAAGTGTACTGATTAGCAGAGTAATATTGACAACAAAGATCCTCCATCTGATATAAATAAGTGGGCAGATCAATGGCTGAGCCTGTGCAATTTTAGCAGTGAGACCATCTCCCCTCACCCCTCTCATTTCTCTATCCTAACCTCCATTTCTTCTTCCCTTCTTTTCTTTGTTCCTTCCTTTGTTTTTCTTTTTATGGTGTGTGTGTGCATGTGTATGTGTGTATGTGCATTTGTATGTATGAATGAACATACTCGGATGCCTCCATGAACTTTAGGAAGTAAGAGGACAACTACTGCTATTGATTCTTGCCTTTCCCCTTGTTTAAGACAGGGTCTTTTCCTTTTTGCCACTTGGATTAGGCTAGGTGGACTGTAAAGTTCAAGGGATTCTGCTGTCTCCACATCCCATCTTACCTAAGGGAATCTAAAATTGCTGCCATGCTCTGTACATATGAGTTCTGGGAATTCAAAACTCAAGATCCCAGGTATTTGGGTCAAGCCCCTTACCCACTGAATCATCCTCTCCAACTCCAGCTCCAGGTTATTCTTCTGTATTATTTTTCTCCTTAGGATTTCAGAGGCATTTTATTCAATTATTTTGGTGTGTAAGTGTAAGTGTGTGTGTGTGTGTGTGTGCATGTGTGATTAATACAGGATGAGATGGATCCACAGTTAAGAGAACTGACTGCTCTTCTAGTGGTTTAAGTTTCACCTGGATCCCCATAAATGCTTATAATTCCAGTTCCAGTTCACCTGACAACATCTTTTGACCTCTACAGGCACAGGTCATGCATGGAATACACAGACATACATGCAGGCAAAACCCACACAGATAACAATATAAAATAAAATCCATACTTTTTAAACACAGAGTCTTGAAGATGAGATTGACTTGAAACTTAAGTTCTCCTCCCTCTGCTTCCTGAGTACCAAGTTTGCATGCGTACATGACCATGCCTGGTTTCTCCTGAAGTGCTAACAGCATATGGGGACTGCTTTTCCTCGCCACTGGAGATAATGCCGTACCATCTTCCTCTAAATCTATAAAGTCTGTGTTGGTGCTGATGAAGTCATCTGTATAATTCTCTTATTAAGTTGGACATTGAGGTTGCATTTTAGTCTTTGACAGCATGACACAGTCTTGTACATAACACATTGATGCAAATACATTTTGGATTACAGGGAACAGGGTCTATAGGAGAAGTCTGTAATCTGGAATTAGTCCTCTTAATTACTCCCAGGGATCTCTAGTTTATAATATATTGGGTCAGAAAAATGGAACATGGTGTATTGTTGGAGGATTCATAGCCTGCCTGGATAATATTTTCTAGGATAATTTGTTCCTGTGCTTTACCTGACTCTCTTGTTCACCTCCTGTTCCTGTCTTGGGTAAAAATAATCTTGCTCAAACACTGCTTTCTGATAGGGCCTAGTTACCTGAAAAAGTCTGTCTTACTTTTATTCTCCTCTAATGGTGTAGGTAGATTTTCTCACCTACCAAATCTGAATTCAGATCCAAACACATTTTTGTAGGCTCAATCCAACTATAGTAATTTTTTCATCAATTTTTAAAAATAAATTTGTTTAGCTATGCTAGTCAGTACAATGGGACATATCCTTGTTGGCTCCAGGAGCTTCAAGTACAGATAATGCATTTATTGATAAGGTATGACATGTGAGCTAAAAACTATGATGCCAAGTGGCCCCTTAGGCATCCACTCCAGAATAGTTGTTTCTTTAAAGAGCACAGAAACTGTACCTTGAAAACCTTCAGGATGGGTGCAACTCATTTTATGATATTTCTTTTCACAACAGACTTAAAACCACAGACCACTTGTGTTTTACATGGAAGAAAACGAAATAGAGAAAATTTGAAGGGTTTTCTATAAAGATACTTTTTTTTAATGCAGAATCATAATATTGAAAAAAATGTATTTTTTAACCAATTGACTTAAAAGGTTCAATTTTTATGTAAGCTTTTACTTCACTAGAGAAAATGTATTATTCTAGACAGATTTCTTAGCTAAAGGTGTCTATTTCTTAACAGAAAATTGCATGAAATAAGCTTGACTTTCACACATCTAAAACATTTACTAGAATAGTTTATTATCTGTGGACTTGATAAAAATAGAAAATAGAATATGCTTTAGAAATTACACATAAGCATAATGATCTTTGTCTTTGTTAGGGCTACTATTACTATAATGAAACCAACTTGGGGAGGAAAGGGTTTATTCAGCTTATACTTCCTCATCAAATTTCAAATCAAAGGAAGTCAGTACAGGACTTCAAGTAGGGCTTGAATCTGGAAGCATGATCTTATGCAGAGGCCATGGAGCGGTGCTGCTTACTGGCTTGCTCCCCATAACTTGCTCAGCCTGTTTACTTATAAAACCCAGGACTATACATCCAGTTCAATTCTCACCAAATACTAATTAAGAAAATGTCTTACAAGCCTGCCTACAACACAATTTGTGGAGACATTTTCTTAATTGAAGTTCCCTCCTCTCTGATGCATGTCAAGTTGACATAAAACTATGTAGCACAAGCATTCAGGTGTGGCACAATATGGTATGGTTCTTTATTAGAGATACAGTCAAATTTAGGTTCTTCTATTGGAATTAGGCAACTTATCCAGCAAAATGCTTTCTTAGTGAATAAGACATTTCAGGGTTTTTCATGTTCATAGGGAAAATATTAGAGATCAGATCTTAATGTCATGACTTTATCATGAGGGACTCAACTGGTTTTAGTAGTATTTAAAGTTTTTAATTTTGAGTACTGTAAAGACTTTGCTTATAATATCAATTAAACGCTTTTCATTTGCTCTGTATTGAACTTGACCTGATAAACTATGCTGATCCTGAGAGAATTTTTTCAGTTTCTAACATTAAAAAGTAAAAATAGAATAATCTTGCTCAAATATTTAATATCTTTCAAAAATCTGTGTCATTAAGACATAAATGTTCTCCAGTGTCTGGCTTTAACTCTTTGATACCTCTGGAATTTCCCCTCCATTATCATGAGATAGAGAATGTGGTTTGGTTGTGTCAGGTTACTCTCTCTCTCTCTCTCTCTCTCTCTCTCTCTCTCTCTCCTCTCTGTATGAGTACATACATCTACCTGTGTCTGTGTTTGGTGTTGAGCTGAGTACTATTTATAAGATATCCCGAGAATTATGGTTTTTGGAGATATAAATTTTAAATGTACGACAATTATAGATTTAATGATGATGCCTATATTTTTGTAACTGTCACAAAATAAATACATTTTTAAATGACAAATATATTGTAATTTTTCTTTTTATTTTACATTGTTCAGTTTCTGGTAAAGCTGCCCCTTGTTTTAGTCAGGATTAACCAGAAACCTCTGATACAGAAAGAGAGGATGAAGATCAAATTTAATTGCCTGGCTTCAGTGAACTGCAAAGAAAACTGGAAGGTGAAATACAGGTGGATGCTCAAACAATAAAGTAAAGTATTTATTTAGTACTAAATAAAGTAAAATATTTAGTTAAAATTAGTCAGTCTATGTTAGTATAAATCAATCTGCTAACCAAATCTCTACATCAGCCTTCCTGCATGCTCACAGCACATCCATTTTCTTCCTCAATAAAGCGATTCAAAATCATTTCCATCCCACAAGATTGGGTGTCAACAGATATTGTTATAAATGTTTACTTTTGATATTTTTCTGGTGGTAAGAACTGTAAAGAATTATAAAAATCTTTGCATATCTGTAAGATAATAAAATGTAGCAAGTTGTTTATTTTATTTGTCAAGTATAAGCTAGAGTCATCTGGGAAAACCTCAATTAAATAAGAGTCTTTATCAGATGGGTCTTTAGGCGCATCTGTGGGGCATTTTCTTGATTAAGAATTGATGTGGGAGGACCCACTCCACGCTGGGCAGGGCCACTCAGGGCAAATGTTGCTGGGTCATATAAAAAGGAAGCCAAGGGAGCCATGGGGAGGAATCAAGAAGTAACATCTGTCCAAATCCCTGTTTTATTTCCTGGTTTCAGGTTCTTGTCTTCATTTCCTGTCCTGACTTCGCTTTTTGATTGACTGTGATCTGGAAGTGTAAGGCAAATAAACCCTTTCTTCCCCAAACTGCTTTTGGTACATGTTCTATCACTGCAATCGAAATCTAACTGGGAAATGGAGGTATGGTAATCAACACACCAATATTTGCTAAGGGAGGACAGAAGACTTGATTATGAAGCAGTAGTTAAGTCCTTTATACATGTTTTGTTAAAATTACTTGATGTGAGTTCATGAAAAGGTCTTGTTGATCTTTTATTTTTTTATTTTTTATTTTTTTTGATAAAGTTCCCATATGTACTATTTTTCAAGGATCCTGCCTCCACTACAAAGCTACTACCTAGTATGCTATCCTCTATGGCCACATCAAAAGTAGGTGACGGGGACTGTGTTTTCTTTGGGGAAACACAGCTATGGCAGCAGCTTCATGTCAAAAACCTCATCTAATATCTGTAGCTTATTTTAGTTGAGGGTTTTAAGACTCAACAAACAGTCATAGACAATTTTTAGACTGTACTTGCAGTTTCTTTGGCAATATAATTTCCTCAGAACTTTAGTATTTTATCTGTTTGCTTCCAGATAGTTTTGTGTGCCAGTAAATACAAATTTGCACCTAAAATTATTCCCAAACTTGAGGTCTTCTCTGTATCTCTACTTTCTTTCTGATTAATGACATCTACCTTGAAGATATATAGAATAAATATCTTGAAATAATATTTTTAATTAGAGTTTTTTTCCTTGCTGAACTGAGTCAGTTTAAAGGCCATTGTAGACTATTGGTATTAAGCTTTTCCTCCTGTTTTGTTCCTGCTTTCCCTTCTTTCTCACTTTTCTAAACTCATTATCTGTGGTTTTGAAAGTTATCTTGCCTAGGTTTATAGTGCCTTACTTGATAAACTTTTCCTATCTTCACTTTCATCTCTTGCTAAAAGTCAGCTGCTTCTATCATGAACACTTCTCTTTTGTTGATGAGTTTAAAGACAGAGACAAATTGATTTTCCACTAGGTTTTCAGGGCATTACTAAAATTATAGGTTCTGTATTGTGCCTTACTTTATGTTTCTGTTGATGAAATTTCACCAGATTCTTTCCTATATAACAATATAGGTCATCAATATTTTATCTATTATTTTTCTTTTTTTCCACTTCAGTTCATCCTGTCCTGTTGCTCAACCACTATATCAGTACCACATCAACAATCCTGTTATTTTTTTTTTCATAATCTTTGTAAGTGGGAATTTCTGGGTTAGAAAATTCAGGCCTTACTATAATGTATGACTACAAAATTTCAGTGGTTAAAATCAACAGAATTTCATTTCTTGTTTTTGCTTAATGTATTTGTGATTCCCTGGGTGGCTTATATGAGTAGAGGCCTTCCATTTCAGTGATATATAGGGGCATTCATATACGCATTCATGTTTTAATGCTATAGGATCACTTGTTTACAATTTAACATTAAAAAGGACAAAAATGCTGTGTAGTACTCCATTGTGTAAATGTACCACATTTTCCTTATCCATTCTTTGAACGAGGGGCATTTAGGTTGTTTCCAGGTACTGGCTATGACAAGCAAAACTGCTATAAACATAGTTGAGCACATGCCTTTTTAGCATGATTGAGCATCCTTTGAATATATACCCCAAAGTGGGATTACTGGGTCTTGAGGAAGGTTGTTTCCTAATTTTCTGAGAAATGGCCACACTGACATCAAAAGAGGCTGTACCAGCTTGCATTTCCACCAGCAATGCAGAAGTGTTCCCTTTTCCCCACAACCTCTCCAGCATAAGTTGTCATCAGTGTTTTTGATCTTGGCCATTGTTACAGGTATAAGATAGAATCTCAGAGTTGTTTTGATTTGCATTTCTCTGATGACTAAGGATGTTGAACATTTCCTTAAGTTTCTTTCAGCCATTTTAGATTCCTCTGTTGAGAGTTCTCTGTTTAGGTCTGTACTCCATTTTTTATTGGATTATTTGTTCTTTTGATGACCAATTTATACAATGGAGTATTATACAGAAGAAAAAAATGACATCTTGAATTTTGCAGGAAAATGGATGGAGCTAGAAAACACTATTTTGAGTGAGGTAACCCAGACATAGAAAGACAATTATCACATGTACTCACTGATAAGTGTTTTTTAAACATAAATCTAAAAAAAAATCTTACAAATCACAACCCCAAAGAACTTAGGCAACAATGAGGACACTAAGAGAGACTTATATAGATCTAATCTCCATGGGAAATAGTAAAAGAGAAGATCTCCTGAGTAAATTGGGAGCATGGGGACCTTGGGGGAGGGCTGAAAGGGGGAGGGGAGAGGCAGGGAGGGAAGCAGAAAAAATATAGAGCTTAATAAAAATCAATAAAAAATAAATAATATAAAAAGGGAGAAAAATGAAAAAACCCTGTTACATGAAAAGATCCAGGTTGAACCTAATCTAAAATCTTCATGGTATAAATTGTAACAGAAAAGCAATAACATAAAACACAAAAAGTAGACATTTCAACGTTCCAAATGTTTATCTAAAGCAATTGCAGAAAATGTGTGTGATGATCTAAATGACTTGCATAGGGTCATCTATTTAGCTGCTAAGTCAAACAGGGAGAGGAACTGTCTAGCAAGGGTTAGGAGGTGTGGCTTTGTTGGAGTCAGTATGACCTTGTTGGAGAAGCAGTGTTACTGGTTGTGGACTTTTGGGTTTCAAAAGCCCATGCCAGGAACACTGTTTCTCTTTCTGCCTGCTTCCCATGGGTTGAGATATAAAGCTTTCAGCAACTCACCTGGCACCATCTTTGTCTGCCTCTCACCATGAAAATCAAAGATTAGCCCTCTAAAACTGTAAGCAAAGCCCCAATTAATTATTTTTTTAATGAGTTGACTTGGTCCTGATGTCTCTTCAGAGTAATGGAACAGTAGCTAAAACAATGTTACACATTTCATGAAAACAAAAGCATTGACAGGGACAAGTAGATTGGAAAGGAGGAATCTGAGTGTTCTGTTTGGAGAAGTGTAGAATCTTTAAAATACAGTGAAGTAAAATGCGTACTTACAAGCACAGAAACCTCTGTTTTAGTTGCAGATTTCAAGTATCAACAAGGCAAGTGTGGTGGAGAACATTTATAAACCTAGTGATGGGGAGAGGGAGAAAAGAGAGTCCCTGAACTTTCTGGTTAGAAGGTTCAGTTTACTTGGTAAGTTCTTAGTCTGTGAGACCTTTCTCAAAATTATTGTCATACTGTCTTTTGGGAATATTAACTCCCCAATAATGATGTGGAGAAGTATTGTTAATTATGAAATCTTGGGCTTTAGCTTAGTTGTATTCCAAACTAGCTCAAAACTTAAATTAACCTGTTTCTATTAATTTACATTCATTCACATGATTCTTATCTCTTTTCCATTCTGTATATACAACTCTTTATGTATCTTTCTGGAGATTCTAACCCCCAAGTTCCTCTCTGTTCATGGAAGTCCCACCTAAACTTTTTTTGCCTAAAAATTGGCCATTCAGCTTTTTATTAAACCACTCAGAGTGGTACATCGTCACACAGTGTACAAATATCCTGCAATAAAAGATTTAAAAAGGTGTACAGTGCTATAGGTATGAAAACCAAGGTTTTCCTATGATCTCCACATGAAAATTCACACAACACAAATCCTTACAACTGTACACATATATGCACCCATGCATTCATTCACACATGAACATGCATATGCATGCACATACACACTGGTATACACACACACAAACACACACACACATGCTTGCTAAAATGAGGGTCATCTAGCAGTGAATTTAGAACAGTATAAGAAAGAATTATTCATTTAAAAGACTGGGAAAATGGTTGTGTTAAGGAGTGAAGTATGCTACTATGCTCCTGAATGTTCTAGTAGATAGAAGATACCTTGAGAGATGGAAAAATGATTCAGAATAATATATGCTTAGAAAGGAAAAAAAGAGTTTCCTTTTTGCTACCTCCATGTCATACAGACTGAGGAAGACACCCAGAAACTTTGGGGCCACATGAGACATAGTCTTGACAGCATTGGCAAGCACTGCATGTACCCTGGAGGCCCTGGGAATGCTATAGGCATGCATCATCACCTTCAACCCATATCACTCAAGTGACTTTGGGAAAGTTGGTATGAGGCATTCCCACTTAAAGAGGAACCAGAGCCCCTGCCCACCTGTCAGCCTGGATAATGTGGACACTAGTCAGTGAGCAGACACAGGTTAGTCCTGCCCAAACCAAGACTGCAACTGTTCCCATCATTGATGGTGTGCAGTAAGGCTACTCCAAAGTATATTCACTTAATTACATGTGTGTGTAGAACACAATCTGTTGATGATCACCCCACTCTGTCTTACCTCATCTCCCCACTGACAACTGTCTTTCCTCTTTTACATTCATATTTTCTTCTGTTCTGTGATCCACTGAGTTTAACCAGGACTCATGTAACAATTGCTTTTGAGACAATCACTTAGACACTTGTATGTTCAGCAGTGGATTTACAGCTGGTGACAATGACAGGTCTTTCTCCAGAATTTATGCATAACCAATAGTTCGTGGGGAGAGGTAGGTCCCATGAATCCCAATTTTTTCCATGACTGACTGTTGGGCTTGGTGGTCAGTCTTGTGCAGACCCTATGTGGGCAAATTCAACCCTTGTGATGTTAGGGTCACAGTCACTGTATCATGAAAAAAGATGGTATTTCACAGCACTTCTCTCTCTTTATTTCTTTTGGGTTTTCAAGACAGGGTTTCTCTGTAGTGTTGGAGCCTCTCCTGGAACTAGCTCTTGCAGACCAGGCTGGCCTCAGAGTCACAGAGATCTGCCTGCCTCTGCCTCCTGAGTACTGGGATTTAAGATGTGTGCCACCACTGCCTGGCATCTCCCTATTTTTTGTCTTGTACATTTTCTTTACTTTCTCTTATGCAATATTTCCTGAGTTTAATATTTCCTGAATAAAATAATCTATTTTGAACAAAGATCTCAACCATGCTTTTTATCTAAGAAGCTTGAGTTATCATGAGTCTTTCTATTCACGGCTATTCACTGGAGAGAAGTTCTTATGCTTAACATGGAGAGTATAATTTGTTTATTGGCACCAATAGGCATTTAGAAGGCAGTTTGAGTTTGTGGGTTTGGGACAGAAGGTATAGATTTCTGATGCCTTCCTCATTGAATACTACATACAATCCACGCCTTAGAATGAGGGATGAATAATTCAGATAAACAACAATATCAAAATCAAAGGAAGACAAAGAGGTCAAGAGACACCCTTTTCAGGAAAGTTGACAGTGTTCTTATGATATTACCTGGTGTGTATGTGCTTGAGCTGAGGCTTGGAGGTCATTCCAACTTCAGTATAGGCGCTTCTGGTTTTTGTGTGGTCAGCATTTCATTAGATGCTGATCACTGTGTATGAAGAGAACACTTATTATGCTGTTACTATTAAGAAGGCTTATGCAGAAGTGTTTTTTTTTTTTTTTTTTTTTTTTTTTTTTTTTTTTTTTTTTTTTTTTTTTTTTGCCTTGAATAGCTTTGGGATACAGACGGCTGCAATTCACTCTTCAAATGCACATGCCTAGGAGAAGGAAAGTCTGAACAACAGATAACAGAGTCTTTCATTACACCAGTCTTTGGAGATGAAGCTGCAAGTGTACACTGAGCACAGCTGACTCCCACATGCTTTAGAAAGCAGTTCTTCTCCAACTAACTTTGCAGAAAGAATGGCTTTTAACTTGTAAGCCTTGATTTCATTTTGGACATTTTCATAAAGTAGAACTTGAGATAACTACTTAAAAATTGAATAAAACCTCATACAAGATGAAAGCCTGAATAGTTTTTCCAGTAGATCAATGGAAATATAAAATACACTCGTATAAATGTAATCAAAACAACATACAATGGGAGAAAACTACTAATTTAAGTGCATTATTCATTAAAATTTTTATAAATGATTAACGAAGAGAATAACTTGTATGGTTAGTTCTATATTGCAAAGCAATAAATGCTTTTTGTACACACTCATATCTGCATCTTTGATTAGGATTTTTAGGCTTCTGTGTTTCAGTGCAGTGTGAGTCCGTAGAGTTCAGGAAGCATAAAAAGATCCATGAGAAGTGTGTTAAGAGGATATTAACATGTCTCAAAGGGGACAAATAGCAAAACCCAAGTTATGCAAAAGTAGAGTGGGGAAGTGGGGAAGTAATTGAGGTGGAAAGATTGACACAGGAGTAAGAGCAGGAGAAAGAAGACCAGCCAAGGGTCAAATCTATCTAAGCATTATTGAAAATTCACAAAGCTTTGGGAAACTCAAAGTAAAAATACAATTTTAAGAAAAGGAATAAAAATATAATTTAAAACGATGTAACCTCCGTATGTATGAATGACATTGCTCCTAAAAGTCATGGGCTTTTAAACCAAAGCCCCAGTGTCACACATGGGAATCCTTCTGCTTGAATATTGTGAGTCAGGAAACCTCTGAGGTCTCAGAAAGCAGCACAGGCCATTACTATTTGTCTTAGTTACTCAGTAGAACTAGATGGTTATATCCTATTCCTGAAGACGTCATGTGTCTTTGACACAGAACATAGAGAAATCAAGGTAGAATGCTACAATGTATCTTCTTACTTGCACACACAAGAAGGAGCACTATGCTTTACTTTACAAAGCATAACAAGTAATTCTTTAGTGAAGGAAATACAATGGCATGTGTGTAAAGCCTTTAACAATCACCCCATTTTATTTACCTCTAAGTTCTATGCATAAATTGTCTTTCATTCTTACATAGCTGTGCAGACTTTACCTGGGACAGTGGTTTCTAAAATCAGTTTCAAGGAGCTCCAAAACTCCACAAGGCAACTGTAGGGTTTGATTACTACCTGGAATGGACATCACAACTAAGAAATCTGTGCCTACCTCTGCACAGATATCAAGGCATGTGTTTGGGCTCCAGATACCAGAAAAACAAGAAAAACAAAACAAACAACTGAATCACTATTAATAAAAACCAGGGTCATAAATTGGGGTTCAACCTGAAGATATGAAAGGCAAAACAGCCAGTCACTGGCTCTTACCTCGACTTCAGTCTGAAAATGGTGAGCCTGCCTCCTGGAATCTCAGAGGAGACTGTGTGTCTAAGAGCTATTTCCTCACATTTAAAATAATCTCTAAGACTTGGATTAAAGGCATGCACCACCTGATTTCAATGGCAAATATTGTGGCTACTGGGATTAAAGGTGTATGTCATATGGCTACTGAGATTAAAGGTGTGTGTTACCATAATCCGGTTTGTAAGGCTGAGCAGTGGGACTGTTTTAGTTTCAGATCTTTAATATAAAAATACAATTGAAATGCCACTAGAATCAACAAACAAACAAACAAGAACCCAAAACTTTCCTGTTAATAATGGAGGCTTTCTTGGATGTTTTGAAAGGCCCCAAACAGATATGTGTACAGAGTTATGTGCACAAGCTTTGCTCTAGTTGAATGATTGAATACTGGCTAATTCCATGAGGAGTTGCTGCCTTCCAGGGAACTTAAACGTATTTAAAGCCAGTTTCTACTTTGTTCTTCCTTTCTTTCCCCTTTGGTGTGGGATGTCCTTCTGCCTATGTGTTGCTTTTATTGGTTAATGAATAACTCTGTTTTGGTCATTGGCTTAGCAGAATAAGGCAAGGCTGGGATGCCAAACAGATAGAAGAGCAGAGAGTAAGTGGAGTCAAGGAGAAGCCATTCAGCCCCACTGGAGAGTGACACTGGATCGAACTTTACTTGGTAACCCTCATAGGATCAAATTCTATTAGTTTGCTCAGGGATTAAGGATATTTAGAAATTACAGCCATCAATGGAGGCATTACCAAAATTGTAAGCAGAGATTGCATTTTAGTTTCCTGGTCACCCAGAACCGAATAGTCACAAAGAAACTATACTAATTACAATGCTGATTGGTCAATAGCTTAGGTGCATTTATAACTAGCTCTTACATATTAAATTAACCCATTTCTATTAATCTATCACCAAAAGGCTGTGGTCTACCAGTAAGGTGCTGTGTCTGTCTCCCTCTGCAGTTACATGACATCTCCCTAACTCTGTCTTCTTTCCTCTGTATTCAGTTTAGTTTTTTCACCTAGTTCTTTTCTGCCTTGCCATAGCTCAAAGCAGGTTCTTTATTAATATATGGTAATAAAATATATTCACAGCATAAAAGGGGAACATCACATCACCTCCCCTTTTCTGTCTAAATAAAAAGAAGAATTTAACTTTAACATAATAAAATTACGTATAACAAAACAGGTATCAAGCAAGATTACAGTTACAATATTTAATCTATTTGTATATAAAGTTTTATACTTAATATATCTTTTTTCATAAGTAAAGAAAGCTATAACTATCTGTCTTCAATTACATCAAAGACCACAAAAAGGGGTCTTACCTAAGTTATGTTAGCAGGAAGTGCATTGTAAGCAACTTCCAAAACTCTAGAATTGACAGAGACATCACACTGCCTGAACATTTACCCAAAGTTCTTCTGTAACATTGGATCATCTATCTTCAGCCTACAGGCCCATAATATCTGGCAGATTTTTCCAGGAAGCAGAAAATTTGAAAGACTGTTTCTCCTATGTTGGTAGTTTGTTAGTCACTTTCTTCTGTGTCCTGCAGAATGTCTGGTAGACTCTTTCATCAAGCAGAAACCCTGAATAACCATTCCCTATTTGCAGAGTAGGTCATTTTCTGTGGGTTCTGCATGTCAGTTTCGCACAGCACACTATCAAGCAGTCCAGGCAAGAGCAGTTTCTTATCAATTGGTTAGGCTTGCCACATTGAAGGCAAATTTCATACCAAGTTTCCTCAATGCCCATCAACATCTCTGAAGTAATTGGTACTGCTAGAAGCAGACGTGTCTTACTGTCAAGAAAAGTCTAAGTTCTTAAAACCTTTTAAATGCAATATTCTGTAGATCTTTCAAGTGTTGAAGATTTTCTATCTAACTGAAATATATCTTTGTATATCTAAAAAACCTAACTAACATGAGTACAGTTTGACTATTATAGATTACTATTAAACAATAATTTTAATTATATGTTACATTTTTAAATGAGCTGTACAAATACATGAACAAGAGTAGGAATATATATATATATATACATATATATATATATATAAACAAAATTGACATTAAATTTATATCAATAAACCAAAATCCATACCAATGCAAAATATTCATCTCTATATCATTTTTCACTTATTTTTTTTTAGAAATTGTGGCCATTAATCATTTATAATCAATCCTTTCAAAATGAAAACAAATATTTATAAACAACTATTTGGGGACTTTGAGTTCAGTTTTCTCTGAACTGCTTCCTGTTGCTTGTTGAGTGAAATACTTTTAGAGTTCACAGAAATTGTTCAGGGGATCTTGTTCCATCAATCCACATTAGTCTGGAAGGAACCCACAGGTTCTCATCCTCTGTGAATAAAAAGCAAAACATCTTTCCCAAGGTAACGCAGCCTGAGACTCAAATTTTGAAGTCAAGATACTTTTAAAATAAATATATTTGTTTAGATTAGCAGCCTATGCAATAAAATGTCTCTCTGTACTTAGCTCATTCACAGGCAAAAAATTCAAAGAAAACACAATGATATACATAATCAAGACTGTACATTTTACATCTTTAAGAGGCTTTTTTACTCTATTATTCCTTAATATTTATTTTATCTTTTCTTCTTTAATCAATGACTTTCTATAATCTTTCTTTTTTGTGTCTTAAGCCCATGTTCATTTATCCAATAAGACCTCATTCAGAGGTCTTTTTCATCTGAATCTGTCTTATTGTGCATTTGTGTATCTGTAATCATTTTCTGACCATGAGAATTTGCTTTTAAATGCTAAGTAGACATGACCAGAATTAATGCTGTGGTTTTGGCTGTTGACTTTGCCTAGTCCAACATGGCAGAGGTATATTTACCACCACTGTGAGCCATGCTCACTGACCCATCTCCAGGGATGCAGAGGGTCTATGTTGCCATTAAGCAATTTGTAACATGCTACTCACAAGCCCAATTTAAGTGCTACATAGCAGTACCCACCAAAAGAGTCAGAGCCATTCAGAACCAAGAAGCTGGCTCTTAAAGGAGTCATGCAGATTTTGCTGCTAAAGCTGAGTCAGGAAGCTGTCTCTTAAAGAAACCATACCTTTACACACTGCCAGCAAACAGAGCCTATCTGAAAATATGTGGCTATCAAGAAATTGTATTTGGCTCCCATTTTTGTGAGTTTAGAAGGCCCCTTTTGTTTTCTTAAGCATTTTGTAGTCGTATATGACTCCAGGCAAGCCTTTGGGTTCCATTTGAAAGCAGAGACTGCACTTTAGTTTCCTGGCCACCCAGATTCGAATAATCACACAGACACTATATTAATTACAACAATGTTTGGCCAATAGCTTATGCATATTTCTAACTAGCTCTTACATACTAAATTACATATATATCACTACAAGGCTGCGGCCTATGGGTAATGTCCCAACATCTGTCTCCTTCTATAGCTACATGAGGTCTCCCTGATTTTCCCTTTTTTCCCTTTGCATTCAGTTTAGTTTTTCTGCTTAGTTCCATTCTGTCCTTCCATCGGCCAAAGCAGATTCCTTTTTAGTCAATGGTAATAAAACATATTCACAGCATACACAGGGGAATACCACATCATTGAATATCTCAGACCATTTAGGATGAAAGTTTGGGTCAACCAATTGGTCACAGACCTGTTGAGTTACTTTTGCAAACCAAAAAAAAAAAATGTTATTTGAGTAGTAGAAGTTTGCTTTAATTAGTAGCTATTTTCATGTATGAATTATAGAAATAAGGCTAATTTTCTTTTTTTAATTCTTCTTCATATTTCACATTCTTATTGCAACTCCTCCTCCCTCTCCTTACCAGTTTTCCCCTACATTCTCTTTATCCCAGATCCACCCCTAAAATTCAAGAGTACATTCTCTTTAGCTTGTTAAGAAAAAGATTTTATATACACCTATCAACATATATTAACATATATATATATATATATTCAAAGCAAATACCCAGCTTTTATTTCTATGCATATTGCTTAATGATACAAAAAATTTTTATATAGTTCATACTGACCACGCACTTATTAGACTCCTGCTGGTTGAGATGAAGATGTATGACATCATACATCATAATATTTTTGCTTTCATCTGTCACTTAATTCTTGATCGTATAAGATAAACCAAAATTATATCAGTACTTATGACAAATTTTATGTCATATTATTTTAAAATTTGGGCTTCCAGGAGAATAGTAAGCACTATTCATAAACTTTACATCCTTTTCACAGAAGAGAGATGAAATTCTATCTTCTTTTCATGATGCTAACTAGGAATTTTGCCTTGTTATTGTTATCTGGAAGGTGAGTGTAGCAATAGGAGTTGTATATGAATGTCTATTGGAGGTGGTCTTATAATTTTAAATATGAATATGTGTAAATTAAGGTCTACATAGGAAAAAATGGATTGTTTCTTCTAGTTGCATCTAAGGAGGTGTTTCCAGATGAGACTGAAAGGTAGATTGGCAGACTAAGTGGAGAACATTCAACCTTCAATGTGGGTGGGCTCATATGATTGACTTGGGATCCAGAGATAACAAAAAAGACATCATTCTGTCAGAGAGCCTGCTATGGAAATTCTCATAATGTGTACTTTTATAGCCAATTTGTTACTATATCTCCTTTTTATGATATTTTATGTTTCGTCTATTAACTATTATCTATCCTAATATTTAAAAGTTTTATAGCAAAAATAAACTTTTAATTTGTTTGTTAACTTATCTAATAGTGATTGTGTAGATGCTATTTTACAAAATAATACCTCTTATATAAAACATGTTTTCTTTCTCCTTCATTTTTGTCAACAGTCAGTTTGCAGAAAAGATTTATATATATGTAATTATGGAAGTAGAGGAGTTCTAATGCAAAATCAAGGAGCGAGCTAGTTGTGGTGATATTACTACTTTTAAAGAAGCAGCAAAATGATTCCATATTTTCCAAAAAAAAGTCATTTTTAATTTTTGATTAGGTGTTCTTACAATGTAACTTGCCATTTTATAGTTATATTTAATTATTTTCTTGTGAAAGAAGTGGATTCTGAATTCATTAATTCACTATTAATACATCATTATTTCAGAGAAAACAAAACTCAAAATAGTCTCTCAATTTTTAAGAATATTTGGGGATGAGTTTCTATAGATTTGTCAAATTAAAATTATTACTTTCATCCTGCAAAATTGGTTGTTATGGAATATGATATTAATACTTACCAGAAACTTTGCAATTTCAAAGAGATGCTGTTGATATTTCATTCATGTCATCTTTATTAGATTCTCTTGATACTAAGAGCTATTTCATCTGTTCTATGTGGCCACATATAGTGCAGTTGCCTCAAGTCTAGACCAACTAAATAAACAATTATTCTCACCTTCCTTACCTAATGTATTCTGCTTGACTAGTCTCCCTATCACCAAAACAAGACTAACAACAACAATAACAAACCCCCAAAACTGATGGCAACAGGTATTGAAATTCTATCATTTAAACTTAGTAATAATTCAAGAACACTGAGTTGCTTGGAAAAAAAAGTTGTCAAAAATAGACTTTGCTCTCGAAAAGGTTATTGCATATTGGCATAATTAAAATTCTGCTTGGATATTTCTCCCTGTTGAGTTTAACTTTATAAGCATCCTAGTTTGAAAATGTCTTGGAAAGGTTTGGTTTGATATTTTATTCCCTGAAACCTCTTTTCCACAGAGTGTTTGGAGTCTCTGCCATGATTTTAGCAATGCTAAGTACTAGATTATAGAAGAGAGTTTGTGAATTCAGGAGAGTTGCTGCCTTGATTTTAAATTAGTTCATGCAGAAATGCTTTACTATTAAATTTATATCAACTTTGTTCTTTAAAGAGTCTTTTGAAAACTAATAACAGTGTGTATCTATAGGATTCAATACTATGAATATTACATGTATTCACGGTACAATGATTTGTTCTGGTCAGTTAAAATATACATTACCTCATAAACTTATTAATTGTGCTAAGAACATTCAAAATTTGTTTTTAGCAATTTGAAACATAAAATAAATTTTTGTTAATTTTATTTACTATGATTTTCTCATCTTTCCATTAATGTGACATTGTTTGTGAGCTAATTAATTCATAAAAAAGATAGTTCATTCTGACTCATGGTTTCAAAGGTTTTAACCCATAGTCTCCTGGCTCTTTAGTCTTCGTGGTTATCACAGCACAAAACATCATGGTAAGGGTATGTGGCATGGGAAATGCTCAGCTCCTAGTAGCTAGCAGCCAAAGAATTAGGAAGTTGTCAGTATCTTTATCAAGAGAACATCTCCAAAGACTTAAGTATACACCCCAGGATTACACAATCTTTAGATTATAACATATCAACATCACTGCAAGCTGAGAACCCAAATTCAATGCAGTGACCTTTGTGAACATGTGATGCTTGCTATGCAGTGGGTCACCAGAATTGTCACCTCTTTGTTTCACTGAGATTTTAGATATTTTAACCATTATTTCCCTTTCTTAGCCCACACTCTCTGTCTTTACACCTAGGTTCTGGTAACTACCATGATTTCTTTCTTAATCTCTGTGTTTGAATATTTAGATTACACACACAAAGTAAAATAGTTTCAGATTTATTTGTTATGTGTCTAAATAATTGAACTAATATAATGTGTACATTTTATATAGGTTATGATAAATTATATATTGTATTCTTTTTAAAGACTAAATACAATTTTGTTGCATCATGATTTTTGGCAATGATTCATTTATTATCACATTGGGATTGCTCCCAACAGTTGACTACCATGACTAATAAAGATCAGATGCAGACAAGATTCTGATTGAGAACAGCATGCTAGTAGCTGAATGTGAAAGGGGCAACATAATTTAAAATGTAGTAAACTAATTTAACAAAGATATATATTTGATTATTAAAAATTTCAAATTACCCACATATGTATATATGTTTTTGAGTATGTATATTTGTGTGTTTCTCTCTGTGTGTATATGTATAAGGATTACTAGCTTCTATTGTATAAAATAACGTTTGTTAACTATATATCAAAATTTGTGCCTTTTAGTTATATCTTCTGATATTGCTAATACAGTGTTGGAGAGCAAGGAACTACCTTAGCACATGATTTTGTTTAATCACATAGAGGGCTCATTAGAAACACAAATGACTGTTCCAACCTCAGATTTATGATTTATTAAGCATAAGGTGGAGTATAAAGTTTCCATTTCTAACAAGCTTATTAATAATGCTGACACTACAAGAATAGCAACTATAATTTAGAATATAGTTGTTTTTTAACAGTGGTCATCATATTAAAGAAAAACTAAAACCATAGTGAAATGCTATTGGCCCTGGCTAGAAAGAGTATAATTAAAAAGACCTATACCATGGAACATTAGCGTTGACCAGAAGCAAGAGAACATTGGTGATGGGAGGGCATTGTGACAAATGGCTTTGGTATTAGGCAATTTCTTATATAAATAGTCACCTCTGAGTGAATTATTATTTACTTCTGAGTCAATAGTGCTCAATGATTGCTAAATAACTACAATATATTTGTATAATGGAATGATGGATATACAAGGAATGAACATATACACGTATTCTGAAAGCAGATCCCTAGAAGTCTGGTGGTAAATAAAAGTAGTTGGATACAATTAATTGCTTGCTAACAAGCTTTCTTACATCATATTTAATATATGAAAATTAGCCTGTGGTGATAGAAATGAGATGCTGAGAGGACCATTAAGTGTCAACTGAATGGAAGGTGATGCAGGGTTGTAAAAATGTGCAATATATTGATTGAGTTGGTGATAACTTCCAGAAATGATGTTCAGATAAAAACCTCTGACTTGCACTATGAATAAATTTTGTCTAACTATTAACCATCAGATTTAGTTGGTATAGTTTTGGAGTATGGGTAAGCCTGAGATATTGGAAGACAAATTTGATGATAACTTTCGGGAAGCCAAATTCCAACTCTCCAAGTTAATTAAGCAGACTTGCAACTTGATAATGTGAGGCACTCTGCTCCTATGCTCACTGGGGAATCGAGGAATATGTTATGAACATGAAACATAGAAGATAACCTTAGAGACCTTAGAGATGTTTGGTAGCCAAAATTATGCTCCATTTCTCAGGAAGGATCCATTTCAAAATGAGTTTTTATTTTTTTCTTCTTGATAAAGGGCCTTTTATTCTATATGCACTCTTAGGCAAACTCCCCTTTTCATCAGATGGAATTAAAATAATCTCCCATGAAATCTAAAAAAAGAAACTTTCAAACACTCCTTAAGCCTAATACTGGTAAAATCTTAAAGCTGATGTACATTAAAAGCTCTCATCTCCAGCAAGCAATATATGTTTGAGTATTATGGCTTGCATATCAATCTGATATCAAATATGTCTCCTGTATTCTGTGTAGGTTTGTTTTGTCTGTTTGACTTCTGACATTCTTCCGTTGGATATAATTATCCACTTGCATAGAGATACCCTGGTAGACCTGTGAAATTTCTACCAATTTTTCCAAGGCTAATCATTCAATTTTCTTACCTGGTAATTTTAGTTGAATAAGCCTAATGTCCCCGAATTCTTTGCTGGTGTATAGCTTATTTCGGGCAGTTAAACCTATGGAAATGAGCTTTTCAGTATAAAGGTAACTAAAAACTTTGTAAGCCAATATCTGGAATATTCTCTTACTAAAGTTACATTTTTGTTCTTTAAACATCAAAATTAATGTGGAGCAAAAAGTACCACAGTCATTATGCTGAAAATATGTTTGGGGGCAATAAAGGAAAACTAGCTGTTTTGCTTCTAACTCATAACTTGAGTCCAAACATGCTTTAAAATCACCTCTTAATGGTCATTAAGTTAAACTACCTTTGAAAGAATTGATTGAGTAGTAATGTGGGTGGATGTGCCAAGTCTATTCTTTTTTCATACCGTTTAGGATATTTACATGGTTTCTGCATTAAGGAAGATTTGGTTTTGTTTTGTTTTGTTTTTATATAACAACACTGGTTCTTAGAGCTTGCCAAATACTCCCCATACCTCTTCATTTTTAAAAAGCTACTTAGCAACCCTGCTTTCTATTATATAGACACCTTGGATATGATAAGCAAATTAATGACAATAGATTTCTTCGCTGCACTGTGACCTAGGAGGAGAAATTCATATCAAGGTGGGAAGGGGGGTCAGCTGTGTGACTTGAAAGCAAAAGGGCCCTGAGTTTTTACACAAAGATGTTTGCTGAATGTCATGCGTAACTGTGCCGAAGTTTAGTCAGTTTTCCTTCTACTCCAGGCACTGCAGCCATCAACATCTTAGCATGAGTATCTGGAACGACAATTACGCACTCCTAATTTAATAGAACCAGTTGATAAGGCTGAGTTAAGACAGAGATACAATCTGCTTGTGTGACTCCACACCTGCTTAGGAATCAAAAAGCCATGAGGAATGGAAGGAAATAAGAAGTTTGTGTAGCCTCACCATGTGTTCTTTTCTTCATTGTCCCTGCCACCTACCACAAATCTGATTTATTCAGGTTTAAGTCTGCACTCGCAGCACTATTTACATGGGGAAAATATAATTTGCATGTCACCATCTGTGAAGAAAGATTATTAAACAATAAAGGATTAAGAGATAAACAGCAAAGCCTCAAAGCAATTCATTGAGTCCAAAATATAAATGCTGCGATTCTGAAAGATTTGTGTAAGGGCTTCCAAACTGTTCTGAGGTGCTGACTCCATTCTAGAAATAGAAAGCAGTATAAAATATGAAAAATGCTTTGTTGTTAGATTACCAAGTATGGCTTAGCATGCTTTTTGATTAATTTGGTTCTTTTTTTTAACTTTCTGCCAGGCTGATTTGATTTCTTTTTACACTTTAATAGTGTAATTATTACAAAATTCAATCTTTTATATGGGACAATTTGTGCCCTCAATAATGCTTACAAAGAAGTTGTATCTCCATTTAACATTTATTCTCAAGATAATGATTGTTCTCTCACTAATACTTCCCAAGCAAATACAATATACATTAAGGCCAGTAATTTTGTTTCTTTTTAAATTTCCTTTTCATAGTTAATTTGTCTGCCTAATGATGAGTCTTTAGTTATAGAAAAGCATTTGTTAAGAAAAAAATAGATTCTTTTTATTGAGACATGTATTGGGATATAAGACAGCAGCAATGTAATATCTTAGTATCAACTCTAACACACTTAGGTGAGCCAAGCTTTCCTGGGATATCTCAAGACAGGGCAGAGTGGGGCATCTATGAGGAACAGCAAAGCTATTGTCATGGTTTATTATGAGAGTGCTATTAGTTACAAACACAATCTAATTCTGATTTTCAGAGTAAGCTCAGTAAAAGTCATTATTTGTAATAGAAATTGATTAAAAATCAACACAAAATGAGTAAGATAAAAGAACAACAGCATAAAGTAGCAGCTTAATAAGTGATTACTCTCATATGTAGAATGGAGCTTTCTCAAAAAATAAGTCAAATTTTAGCCAATGGGAATTAACCACTAATTTCAAATATAAAACTCACCTTGGAGTCTCCCATCTATTATGTTTACATGGCTTCTTAGTGATATGGAATGATAATGACATCAATAGATTATGAGCATGAAGACAATATTAAGAACAGATGTCTCCTACTCTCCTACTGCCCAATACTATAACACACTTTTTTCAGTTGAGAAAACGACTCATTAAATGGGTAAAAGATATAATAAAGAAAATGTTGAAGAGCCTGAAGCAGTGAAGTGTGAATATGCTAACATGCTGGTCACAAAAGACATTTATTAAGTCTGTAGACAATACGGACCTAGGGCTCTAGATGAGCTGTCTTACCATAAAGGAGGTTAAAATGGTAAAGATACAACTAACTGGTACATTAAGTGATATTTAGACTATTGTAATTTGAGCAATAAAGGTAGATCTAAAGAAAGGATTGGTTAATGTGGAATATTATAGTATATTACAAGTTTTTTAATTGATTTAATATTTCTTCAACATTTTAGAGACTGACCAATCTAGAGTAATATAACCCTGTTTTGCTAGTAGAAAAAAAATGAATGCTTTATATATTTTTTCTTTCTTTTAATTTAAGAAAGGTTTTCCTAGATCTTATCATAAGAGGTAAGTGTTATATTGCTGGGTTCTATCTCTTGTCTGGTATAACTTCCTTTTAAACATACAGATTTTATTTCAAATAAGGAAAGCTAATAGGTTGAAGAAGCACGTGCCAGCAGAAGGGAAGAATATCTGTTAAGTAAATTCTTTCTGCAGTGATATTTCACCAATTTTTAAAATTTTATTTCATGTATCATCTATCCTAGGAATGGAGGAAAGAGTATTACTGGGGTATTATCCTTTAAGTTGTAAAGATGAAAGACTCCATGAATCTGAGAAAGAACACAAAGGGGGGTACATTAAAGAGTTTGAACAGAGGAAAGAGAATGGAGAAATTATGTAATTATAATCCCAAAAATAAAAGAAGAAAGACTAAGTAAAATACAACTTTAATAATAACTCGTAGTAAAACATTTAGTATTATCTTTGTTCTCCATAATGATAACTGTGGACTAGTGTAGTTTTTGCGAACTTGTTGCTGATGCCTGTGTGCAGTCTACCC
Organism: Chionomys nivalis; assembly: GCF_950005125.1. Lineage (NCBI taxonomy): Eukaryota > Metazoa > Chordata > Mammalia > Rodentia > Cricetidae > Chionomys > Chionomys nivalis. Next base: position 75,157,600 of record NC_080090.1, on the reverse strand, counting down.
ATTTCCCGGGAGGCAGGGGGTGAGAAGACATGAAGTCAATGGCACAGATTCTAGGAGATTTCAATACAGAAACTCTATTGTAAACAGGTTATAGGTTTTAATGGGGTTAGGTAATAAGCTGTTTCAGTAATGTTTTTGGTTGGTCCTTTGCAAAACTTGAGTGTATAAGGATAAGTTGTTTTGGAAAAGAGGTTCTTCTTTTGTTTCCACAGAAGATGAGAACCTGTGGATTAATTCCGGACTAATACAGTTTGATGGATCAAGACCCCCCCAAAAAGTCACTGTGAACTCCCCAAAAAATTACTTTGTCAAACAAAAAACAAAAAGCAGTTTTAAAAAACTACACTCATAGTCCCAAATATTGTTTATAAATGTTTCTTTACAGTTAAAGGTGGATATGCTGTAGAGATTTGTCTGTTGATACAAATTTAAGGTCAATTTTGTTATGTGTATATTTCTGCTATTGATTAAGGTATTATGTTGTGCAGCTCATTTAAAAATGTAATGAATAGTTAAGAAATACAGGTTAATAGATAGTCATCTCTAAAGGTCCAACTTGTAGTCATGTTATTTAGGATATATATATATATATATATAATTTAGATAGATAATTTTTTTAATCTTTCAAAGACCTATGAAATTTGGCATTTAAAATGTTTTAATAGCTTAGAACTTTTCATGACATGAGACTTATATGCTACTGGCAGCACCAGTTACTTCAAAGGGATGATGGGCTACTTACAGAGTTTGTTAGCCATTTGGGCAAGAAACTTGACAGAGATGTCTGTCCAGGTCAGTTCCTCCAGTTGTTAAGTCCCAATGAAATTACACAGATGTCTACATTAATTATGAACTGATTGGGCTAGTATCTCAGGCTTCTTATTAACTTTTATAACATATTAGCCCATAATTCTTGTCTGTGTTAGCCACATGGCTTGGTACCATTTTTGGTGAGGCAGTCTCATCTTGCTTGCTCTGTGTCTGGCTTCTTATCCATCTGGGTGACAACTGGAGACTGACTTTATCTCTTCCCAGAATTCTCCTGTTATCATTTCCCCACCTATACTTCCTGCCTGGTTCCCTACCTATACTTCCTGACTGGCTACTATGATAGGTAGAATAGAGCTAGGTGGAAAAAAAAACAAACAAACAAACTAAATGTTGGGAGAAAGAAGGCAGAGTCTGGAGAAGCCATGTAGCTCAGTCAGAGAAGATGACAAGGATGAAACTTTACCCAGTAAGCCACAGCCACACGGCAAAACACAGATTAATGAAATGGGTTAGTTTAGGATATAAGAGTTAGCCAGAAATATGATTAAGCTATTATCCAAACAGTATTGCAAATAATATGGTTTCTATGTGCTTATTTCTGGTCTAAGTGGCCAAGAGTGAACGTATGTTCTTATTAATGATTAAAACATAAGCATATGTTCTTATTAATGCTTAAAAATGTTACGTATTTGTAACAATTTAATGATAGTTAAGGTGTTATCACATACCTAAGAATCTTAAATGTCTACTGTTACAAGAGACACTAATTCATACACTGTGTTTATTTAGTTGCACTGGTCTTTTCAAATACTAAGCTACAGCCACTTATTTAAGTAAAATCTGTTATAGAAATTGTGTTTCTAGAACAACAGAATGCCTAGTTGATCTGTTTGGATTCCTCATAGACTGAAATGCAAAACACTCATTATTTCCCTACAACCCTGCCGTGTTTATTTGAGAATTGTTACTCATTTGTTGCCTGTGGTTTTAAAATAATGATTGGGAAATTCAGTGACAGGGTTAGTCTGATAATGATCATGTCTGGTCAATGAGTCAAATTGCAAACATTATTCTATGTGTTCACAATAGCCCAACAGTGCTCTGATGGGAATAATCATAAACCTCATTTACTTCTAGACAAAACACAAGTCAGACATTTGATGTTGAGTCATAGAACAAAATATACACATTCACTTAGGTTGAAATTACTTAAATTCTGAGTGCTGTATGTTAGATATCAATATTCTAAACATATTCTATAGCAGGTTAATGGTGACAGTACTGTTTTCAGACAGGTACACTATAAATTTTGCACGTATCTCCTAATATACCTGGTAATTTGTGTTTACTCTTAAATGACAATGAATATCTGGATATTTGTAACTGTTCAACTAATTAAATATTTATTCAGGATTTTATCATGATATGGTATTATGCAACCTAGACAGAGTGAATGAAACAATTTTTGGATGCTGGCTTTTGTTTAGCTTATTAAATTAGAAGTATTTTGTCATTATAGTGTTTTGAGATGTCCTAGGACTAATTCAAAATATTATCCAGTCAACAATACTGTTTAAAAAACTTTGTGACTCTTTTTTATTTTTAATGATTTATTTATATTTTATGTGCATTGGTGTTTTACCTGCATGTATATCTGTGAGAGTGGCAGATACCTTGGAACCGGAGTTATAGACAATTGTGAGCTGCCATGTGTGTACTGGAAATTGAACATGAGTCATGGCAGCTCACAATTGTCTATAACTCCGGTTCCAAGGTATCTGCCACTCTCACATATATACATGCAGGTGTGTACTGGAAATTGAACATGAGTCCTCTGGAACAGTAACCAGTGCTCTTGACCTCTGAACCTTCTTTCCACTTCCAACCTCATGATTCTTGATGTGAATATAAACATACTTTTACATATTATATGTGAAAAGGACCTTTCTTATTACCTAGACCTATTAAGATCCCTTCAAACTCTAAATGTGTAAAATATTTCCTAACGAAAAGTGTAGTATATATTTGTAATAAGCTGGTATTAACCTTTTAAAGCCACATAGACTTTATATAAAAAAGTGGTAATTTAGACAAATAATGGATCAAATCATTAATGTAATGACTCCTAGAAATACCAAACACTAAAGCTAGATTTTGAGTACACTGAAAATTTCCTGGTGTATGGATGTTATATGAAAAGAACTCAGTCATCTGTACTTCAGAGAGATGATCACCACATTACATGTTTGTTTATATCCACAAAACAACAGAAATTGCTACAGTAAAAATTCATAATCAAAAATATTGAAAAGTAAAATCAAATGCTTAAATTTGCAAGCTGCCTATCATTCCCACTGTTATGATTATGGGGGTTAATATTAATCTCTTTATTTTACCATTGAGTAGGTAAGACACAAAGATGCTCTTACTTTTCAAGAGTATTTGGTGAAAGTGAGTTTGTAGCAAAAACGTGGATTTTTTTTGTGTGTCCTCTAGTCATGGCTGCTCACTGAATAACTTCACATATAAGCTTTTTGTGTGGGTTGTTTTATATTAATTAACAGGCTCACGATAAACAGTCATTTACTCATTTTACATTTATAAGGAAATATGTTTGGAACTGTATGAAAAAATAAAATAAAAAACAAATCCAAAATCCAAAAAACAAAAACCTCTTTACTTTGGCATCCATCTTAGCCCAAAACAGCTGAACAGTAGAACTTGGCAAGGGCTGGAGTCTGACAGAGAGTAAACTCATGCCAGCTTCCATTTGAAATGAAATGTTCTGCCAAAGTTTGAAGCCACTGAAAATAGGGACTTCACATTAATCTTCCATTTCAATATATATCTCCAATAAAAATTCTAATTTTAATAGGTAGTATTGTGCTATTATAGAATTATAGAATATACATCTAAAAAGCTATGTTCTTCAGTATTTGAATTCCAAAGAAAAGTGAAACTTGTAAGTTTAGTCATGTGGAAAGTTATTGGCTAGCTCATTTATATTTTATGTTGTTCTCTTACTCTATTCAGATACAGCTTGCTCTTCTCATGTATGTTGTTTTGACCCCGTTTCAATGTTTAAATCTAATTTCTGAGTGCTTCTGTGTTCATCTAGTTTTTAAAAAAACTTTTAAATTTTTTTTCTTTTTTCACTTTTTAAAAATTTATTAGATTTTTAAAATACCAATCCAAGTTCCCACTCCCTCCCCTCCTCCCATTCTCTCCACACACCCTCCCACCCCACCCCCATCCAGTCCTCAGAGAGGATAAGGCAAATTTCTTTGTGGAAAGTCCAAGGCCCACCTACTATATCTAGGCTGAGCAAGGCATACATCCAAAAACAATAGGATACCCCAAAGCTAGTACATGCAGTAGGGATAAATCCTGATACCACTGCTAGTGGCTTCAGTCTGCTCATCTAGTTTTTATGGAAATGATCCTGAAATATTTCTATATTTTACTCTTTTGAGTAAGCCTGTACATGTACAACTTCATGTTCTTTTCAGTGTGGGTGAAATTTAGAAAGAATGATGTTCACCTGAACATCCCATATCCCATACAGGGATGGAAGATTCCTAAGAAATGGAAAGTCTAATTTCTGTCTGTCTGTCTGTCTGTCTGTCTGTCTGTCTCTCATCTATCTATCTATCATCTATCTATCTATCTATCTATCTATCTATCTATCTATCTATCTATCTATCTATCATCTATCTGCCTATATATAAAATATGACATTTTTCTAATGTGTTGACAAAGAGCTTTATAAATAGAGTAGGTTGGTTTTTATTTTAAAATCCTAGAAAGCGAGATGATAATAAAGCCATGTTTTTCTGATGCTATTTGACACTTCACAATTAGGGTTTCCAGATAATGTTGCCAAACATTTAGTGACTTGAGTTGGGTGCTTGACATTTTCCCCTGTACTGAACTCTGCCCACTAATGCAGATAATGACATGTGTCACCAAACAATATCTCTCTTCTTCAGCCCATGCAGTGAATTCTGTTCCTCTAAATAATTCCAGACACCCTTTTCTTCTCAATTTCTACTGCCTTTGCCCATTTCCTTAATCATAACATTGCATGGGGATGGAGAGATCGTTCTGTTCTTCTACCGAATCTAAGTTTACTTCTCAGCCTCCATGATGGGCAATTCCCAATCTTCTGTATTAAAGTTCCAGAGAATCTGATAACATTTTGGGAATTTTAATCATTGTACTCATGTGTACAAAACACCCACTACACAGATATCCACCAATAATTTCTTTAACATTCTAAATGGAACAGCATCATTTTTACTAATGTCACCTTGATTACTAAACAGATGAGGTCTTTCTGGTCTTTTTACCAGTACAAGAGCATTGGGCTCCTAGAATGTGCTCTGAGGTAGGGGGTATCGGATTTTAGTTCTTCCTTCATTGAAATCGTTTTACAATGCCTCACTTGCTGTATCATAACATCTTATTGTCTAAAGCAAAATCTTATACTTTTGTATTTGCTTGTACTATAGAGTGAGTTGAACTTTTCATGTTAAATTCCTGACTATCTTACAGATACCTGTGATGTTTACCAACTCTCAAATTGTAGCCATGTAAAATTCTTCCATTGAACAGCATTTCTTTTTCTGAATAACATCTGAATGTCTTTTCAGACTGTACAGAAATATTTATGTCAAATATGTCTTATTTTCTGTTTTTTCCTAGGCTTGGTAAAACGTATAGCCTAGGTCTCTGTTGTGTCCAACCTAAGGCACACTTATGTATTCCAGAAGCTGTGAATATGATACATTTACTCAAAACATTAGACAGTTTTTTGATAGTTATGATAACTCAGTTTGGACGTGAACTCTGCACATTATGACATTGTGCTACAATGCTAAAGCATGGATATGCCTGAAAGCTATATTTGCAACATGGGATTCAACCTGCTGTAATAGTATGATTGTAGTTTACCTAGCATGGAAATCTAGATCACAGATTTAGATGATAAGGATACATGATAGGTATTATATGAATTTGTTCAAAAAATAATATATCCATTTGCTCCTCTTCTGTACTGTATATGCCCTTATGGTCCTCTCCTTGTGCTTAGCAAGTCTAAATGTCAAAAAGTTTATACAAATCTCTAAAAAATTTAAAAAGTAAAAGGATGAATTATATTAAAGTCAATGACTATGTCAGAAAAAAATTGTTTACTTTCCATTGTGTTGCTATAACAAAATCCCCATAGCTAGGTGTTTTAGATACTAATGAGGTTAATTTTAATTTACAATTCCAGAGATAAAAATGCTTCTGAAATATCTGCAAGAGCATCTACATCCTGGCCATGGATTCTGCTTATATCATTGCCATAATAGGGAATTAAAAAGGGAAACAGAAGCATGAAGGAAGAGGACAAGAAGCCACACTCATATCTCATGGCTACTTTCCTGCTTTGTCATCAGTCCCTTCTGAGGTTTCCATATTGATGAAGTAACTACCTTGGATTAGCTCTATTTTTTACAGGTTTAGCCATCTCTAAACAGCACCACAGTGAACCAAGGCACAGCACCCACACACCCATGGAGGATTCATTAAATAAACTACATCCAAGTCAAAGAAATGTTGTTTCAAGAACTTTGCATACATTATTTTACTTTGCAAGTGTGTACCATAAATTATGTATGGTTAGTAATGTCAGTTTACAAATGGAACAAATATGAACAGTGGTTTTGTTTGTTTGTTATCTTTATTTGACAGTTTGTTTGTGTGTTTGGTTGGTTGGTTTGTTTTTTGAGACAAGTTTACTCTATGTATCTCTGGCTCTCCTGGAGGTCACTCTCTAGACCAGGCTGGCCTCAAAATCAGAGTTCTGCTTAACTCTGCCTACTGAGTGCTGGGATTAAAGGTGTATGGCACCAACACTTGGCATGAACTGTGTTTTTGATATCGTACAAAACTCTACAGTTTCCTAAGAGAAGAATCCACATCTGATAAAAGTCTGTAAGATAGTAATTCTCTGTCCCCAAGAGCATACAGTTATTTTATCTTAAAATCTCCCTGGGTTGTGTTCCTAAAGCTAAAATTATGGGAGTCAACATAATTTAGATGAGAAAAAAAACACAAAAAATCTATTATTAGTAAACCTTGGGGAATTGAGGGTGAGGATGAAAAGCTGGGAGTGGAGTGCATAACATCATGAAGGCCAGGCATCATCCCATAGGCACTTAAACAATGTCTGTTAGGTTCTGACACTTCAGAGATGAAGTCAAGTAGGAAAATCAGAGGTGTGGAGTGTGTCATTCCCATTGCCTACTATTCTGAAAATTCAAGTCATTGCTGGGATATATAAGACCCTGTTTAAGAGAGAAAGAGAGAAAGATGGAAATGAAAGGATGGAGAGAGATAGAAAGACTACATTAAACTTTAATAATAATAGAGATAATTTTTACATATCTCTTGATTATTTTTTAAGGCACATGAGACAAGAAAGTGTTTGAATGAATTATTTATTCCATGGTGCTTTTTCTTTATTAATCTTTTGCTCCTCGTAAATCTTTGTAGATATAGACTTGATTGTTTAAAGTTCTTTCTCCTCTCCCCTACTCAATATTTTCTTTTAAAGTTAAGCTATTAAAACTCTGAGAGAAAGGAAGCTGTTGAAAGCATGAAGTTGGAATCTGTTGCGGTTTTAACTTTCTATTTTTATCTTTTCTGGGTTTCCGTAGCTCTTCCTTCCTCTCTTGATGGTTTGAAAGATTGCTTTTTAAGCTAGCTATATCACCACAGTGTATAATAAAACATGTTTGCAGCACTTTTATGACAACAGAATCTCTTTCGTGCTTTTCTGGCATTAGCAGCTGAGACCATTACAAGAAAACCCTAGGAGACAAGGTAAAGATGACAAAGGTGATAAACACCTACTTGGGGAACTGGGCAGACACGCAGCCAATTCCCTTCATTTATATCTACTAAGGCAGGCTTAGGAACTAAACTGGCTGGAAGAATAATGTAGTCTCTGGGATGAAGCACAGGCAGGACACTTTTCTCTTCATCATGAAAATTTGTGCATGGTGTTCAGCAAGATTCTTACAGTCTGTTGATGGATGGTTCTAACATTATATTGCCAAGATAATTGTCATAACTCAGAAATACATTTTTATAGTAATTTTCTGCCATAAACTCAGGTTAGCATTACCACATAGGTAAAATAAAACTCATAATGCCAAATTAAATTTTATTTCAGGTGGGTCTATATAATGGTTTTCTTTGGGTTTATCTTACTACTTAGCTTCTCTAGGATCATAGACTATAGGCTCAATGTCCTTTTTATGGTTAGTATCCACTTAGAGTTAGTACATACCATATTCTTTTTGGGGGAGGGGGGTCTGGGTTACCTCACTCAGGATAGTGTTTTCTAATTCCGCCCATTTGCATGAAAAATTCAAGATGCCATTTTTTTTTTTTTTTTTTTTTTTTTTTACCACTGGGTAGTACTCTAATGTGTAGGTGTGCCACACTTTCTTTATCCATTCTTCAGTTGAAGGACATCTAAGGTTGTTTCCAGGTTCTGACTATTACAAATAATGCTGCTATGAACATAGTTGAACAAATGCTTTTGTAGTATGATTTAACATCTTTTGGGTATATTCCCAAGAGTAGTATTGCTGGATCCTGAGGTAGGTTGATTCCCAATTTTCTGAGAAACCGCCATACTGATTTCCAAAGTGGTTGTACAAGTTTGCATTCCCACCAGCAATGGATGGGTGTTCCCCCTTTACTCTATAGACCTACCTGGGAATTGGAAATAAACAAGATTGACTAACAAAATTGGGAGAATGGGGTCTGGGGTACAAGGAAGGAGAAAGGGGGAGGGTTGAGGAGAACTTGAGTGTATGGAATAGTCGAGAGGGAGGAAGGCGAGATATGAAGGCACGGAAAGAGATATCTTGATTGAGGAGCCATTATAGGGTTAGCAAGAAACCTGGCCCTTGAAAAATTCCCAGGAATTCACAAGGATGATCCCAGCTAAGACCCTAAACAATAGAGGAGAGGGTGCCCGAACTGGCCTTGCCTTGTAGTCAGACTGATGGTTATCATAAATATCACCATAGAAACTTTGTCCAACAACAGATGAAAACAGAGGCAGACAACCACATCGGAGCACTGGACTGAGCTCCCAAGGTCCAGTTGAAGAGTGAAAGAAGTGAGAATATGAGCAAGGATGTCAAGACTATAAGGGGTTCACCAACTAAAGGAAGCTCACCAACTTTAACTGGACTGGGAGTGAATGAGCATGAGATCAAACTAGTTCCTCTTATGTGGTTGACAGTTGGAGCAGACTGAGGGGCCACTGACAGTGGCACTGGGATTTGTTTCTACTGCATGTACTGGCTTTTTGGGATCCTATTCTCTTTGGATGTGTATACTTTACTCAATTTAGATGTAGTAGGGAGGGCCTTGGACTTTCCACAGGGCAGTGTGTCTTGTCCTCTCTTAGGATCGAAGGGGGGAGGGGTGGGAGTGTATGGGAAGGAGTGGGAGGAGGGAAGGGAGTGGAAATTCGGATTGAAATTTTTTTAAATAATAAAATAATAAAAAGGACATTTTCTGACACAAACATAAAAAATAAAAAAAATAATTTTAGATAATAATTATTTGTGTATGTGTGCATGCATTATGTAATTCCTTGTGCACTACTTACATTAATCTTTAGTATAAGAATATATTTAATATAATTTTGTAATTTTTAAATTTAACTTGCGGAACTTTAATCCAAGTTTTCTATCAGTATGTTTATGTAGAATCACTCCTAATTACTATAGATATGAGCAATGCAGAAGGAAAGAGTAATATAAGCATGATTTGTGATCCATTTATATAATCAAATTTCAACATTTGGATCTCTATATAATAATGTAGTTTCTAGCATATTACCTGTAGGTCTTGTTCATATACTAAAAATAAATTAGCATATATTTATTTTTCTGTATTTCCTTATGAACTATCTTCTTAAGGTCCCCAACTGATTACACAAAGTGAATCATCTAGTTCCATTATTTATAGAAAATTCAGCATGCCCAAAGAACAAGGCTTAGCAAGATGTCATTGGTAAAGAGGTGCTTCTAAACTGGCAGTACCAGCAGCCCTACCCAGAAGGCTACTCACACAGTGTGTTAAGTCAACTGAGATCACATCTTAAATACTAAACTCATTGCTTAAATTTGGAATTTTCAATCAACATCCCCAATTATTATGTCATAATTGTAGGATTCAAAGCCAGTTAAAACATTTTGACAATTAGAACTGTTATTATTATAATATTCTTTTATCTTTTATCCAGTCAGCCATATGCACCAAGAATAAAAGGAAACAACAAAGTAATCAAAATGATTCCCAGAATATTAATTTTGACTCACTTTTAGAAATATCATCTAACTTACCTTTCTTAAATTGGTGGCATCTTATATATGAACTATGTAGCATTTCTTTCCATTTTTTTTGTAACCACTCATTGGGTAGTTCATGAATATAAGTCAAAATATACCTCATTCACAATCAGTTTGTGCCTTATCAGCTGACCTAAATAGAAACTACATTGCTCTGGAATCCTTCTAATAGGCATTGGTTGTAGCATATTTTGTGATACTATAAAGCAAATTTCAACCACTGAGAAACAATTCGGACCAACAGAAGTTCATGCATCACATAGGGGCGCCGCCCAGACACCTTGATATAGGGCATTCTGTTCCTTGACCTCCAATCACTTCTGTATCTTCTTCAAGTTTCAAGTCAGCAGGCCAGGTGGTTGCATGGGAAAAGGTAATATCTTTGGTAGCCATCTTGACATTTAATTACAGACAGTGTCAAACAAGTATTAAATCTACCCTGTTCTTGTTGGCTCCAATATCAATTTCTTCTTGGGAGCTTATCTGTCTTTAGGACCTGGCTTCTCTATTTCATTTCCCAAATACCTTTATTGCAGCTGGACTGAAGATTACCTTTAAAGTTCAGTTTACCTGCCCCGCCAGATGCATGTTACATGATTTCTATAAGAAATCAATGTTCTGGGCCAGTCTTGTGTTCAGTTTTTAGTATAACTGAACAATACTCATGCTATGAAGTATTTGCGGAAGACAGCAGTGGAAGAAATGATCATAACCTTTCTGAGCCAATTTGTTCAGTCTTCTTCCTCTTTCTGAATTTTCTTTTCCTCTAAATTCCTAAATGAACAAAAAAAGCATTTTGGTATCCATAGTAACAGTATAATCAATAACAACTTGTTACAGTTTTGTTCAGACTCATGATAAAAAGAAATACCATTTTCATTCATATTTCAATGTTTGTATTGACATGTTAAACATTTCTTTCAATTCTGCCACTAAACCTTTTCTTTAATTCGTTCCTGTTAGTTTGAAGTTAATTGTGTTAGAAGTTTTGCAAAACATCAAAGTGTGGACTTTTGTCTAGGAAGCTGGCTTAGTGTTTAATGCATTTGCTACACAAATACAAGGACCCGAGAAATAATTCTGAGTAGCTTCTATTTATGTCTTTTGTGACCGCTTTTTTCTGGAAATGTATATCAGGGCAACAGTATATAATATTTTCTACTAATCTAGATTTTCAAAGTGTAAGATAAGGAGAGATACATTACAATGGATATCATTATAGATATGTAAGCGAAACAGACATCTCATTTCTTATCTATAGCTTAGAGATGTTTTAAGTTATTAATTTTGTCAAAATTCAATAAATTAGAGATCTCTAAGGTTGCTCAATTAAATTTCTGTTATTTCTGTCAGACAAATAACTCAGAATCAAAAGTATCTTTCCCTAAAGTGTAGATAGTTATTGTACATTCAGGTCCCGGTATCTTTGTTCATGCTGTTCTTCCCATCTGGATGGTTCCATATGTATTCTCTAGATGACTGATCCTGAAAAATGAAACTCTGAATCAACCCCTTGTTCCCACAGACTGTCTCTGCATATATTTCACTGAGATAATAGTGAAAACTCATCTGAACCTCTTTGTGCACTTATACTTTAGCCTGTTAAAGAGTTTAGAGTCTAATGCAAAATATTTTTCATAGCTAATTCAAGATACACTTAAAAAATCATTATGCCAAAGATTTCTTTGAGGGCTAAAGTAAATTAGTTTTAGGAATAACATTGTGTCAGAAATATCTGTGCTATTCCAACTGAAAATTGACCATCAGAAAGTACAGAGAGACTGAGGAAAGAAAATACAAATTCAAGATTTCATAAAGTGTACTTTATTAGGACTTACCAACCATAGACGGTCTAAGGTAATAGAAACAAAATTATAACTACAGCCTTAGGAAATCACTATTCTATGTCAACTACCATGTGATTAAAATTTTTGGATTTCACATATGAATAAGATCATTTGATAATTTTCTTTCTGAGTCTGGTATAATTGAATTAACATACAATGTTTATATACCTCTACACAGTTTACAATTGGCAGTATCATTCTGCATCACTGTCAAATAGTATTTTAGTATATGTATGTATCTGTTTTATCTGCCCATTTATTAGTGATACCATCTATGTTGTTGGCATTTCTTGGCTGTTATGACCAGTGCTGCAATGCATATTCTCTGCAGATAGTCCTACACACTGAATTAATTTCCTTTGGATCATATGACGCTTCTATTTTTTATTTCTTGTTGAAGATTTCCATACTGCTCTTGATCATGGCTATACTAATTTATATTTCTATCAGTTCAGTAAGGCACAGATTTCAATTTGCTCCCAATTCTTGTAAAGACTCTTTCTCCTTAAGCTTTTTTATAACTGTTTACTGAGATGGGTTATTTTATCATTGGGGGATTTATTTAAACATCCTCAATGCTTTTAACACTTTTGCATCTTCCAATTGTCAACGTATGTGTCTTATTTTGGACTATGTCTGTTTGGGCTAGTGTACCTTTTTATTTATGACAGTTGTATCAAAGTTTTAATTTTCATAACTTTGGATATACACCTCTTGTGTGATGTATTGCTTCAAGTATTTTTCTCATGTAGGTTGTCTTTTCATGTGGTGGTTGTTTGCTTTGCTAGGATAATCTTTTTTATTTGATGTATCCATTTATTTTCTTTTGTTTCCTGTTTTTTTAGGATTCTTCTCCAAAAATTCTTATTACACATATCAAGACATCTTAATTTTTTTCCATTTTCTTCAAATAGTTTTTATTGTTAACATTTAATTCTTTTAACCTGGAATTCTGGAGATGGCTCAGCACTTAAAAGTATTTGCTGTTCTTGTAGAGGACTAGAGTTTGGTTCCTAGCAGCCACATAGAGCAGCACATACTGGTCTGTAACTCCAGCTAAAGTGGATCTGATACTGTTTTGACCCCTTTAGGCACCTAAAATTGCATGTTCACAAGCACACACACCACACCACACACACCATAAGTTTTTTACTCACAAGATTTAATAATTATTAAACATAACAAAATAATGAGCAATAACAATTTGAATTATTAATTGAATTCCATTAAATTAGTGTCAAAATTCTATAATCTGGTTGAGGTTGGTTTTTGTTTACTAGTGAGAATTAGGGTTCTTGCTTATTTTTCTTATGTGGGTAAACAATACTCTTATTTTCATGTACTGAAGACCATTCTTTTTCTTATTGATTTTTATTGAGCTCTACATTTTTCTCTGCTCCCCTGCCTGCCTCTCCCCTTCCCTTCTTATAAAATTTCTTTAAAATCAGTTTCCATAGATGTGTAGATTTATTTCATACATCTATTTCATTGATTGATTGACGGATGTCTGTTTTTGTGCTAACACAATGATTGTTATACAACTAAATTGTTGTAGTTGATTTTGGAGTTAGGTATTATAATGCCTACAGCTTTTTTGAGGCTACGCTCCACATATCCCCTCCCGACATAGTTTCTTCCTAATTTCAGGCCTGTTTTCAGTGTCAAGAAGAATGTCATTGTTATTTAATGTGAAGAGCCTTGAATCTGCAGGTGACCTTCGGAAATATTGACATTTTGACAGTGTTGCTCCTCTGTGAGCACCTTTGTATTTTTAAAATGTGGGAATGTCTTCAGTATGAGAGTTTTGATGTAGAGATTTTTTTTACATCATTGGTTAATTTTATTTCTATTTTACTTAGCAGCCTAATTCTTAATTTTATTTCAAGCAATTATCATTCTGACACAGAGCACTGTTACTGATCTTGTATTATGACTTTGTGTCACACAATCTTATAAATTTCTTTATTAGTCCTAATACTTTTGATGGTTGGTATTTTCCATCTTTAAAATAATGTCATATAAAACAGTGCTAGCTTGACTTTCTCCTTTCAAAGTAAGATGCATTTAGACATTTCAGACACACACACACACACAAAAAAAACTTTTGCCTGATTATTCTAGCTAAAACTGTTAATACTATGTTGAGAAATAGTAAAAATAAGTATCAAAAAGGAAAATTTGCACAAAAAAAGAAAAATAGGAGTTCTATAGAACAGTTAGTAGCATAAATACTTGGAAATTTTATCGACACGATAGCAACCATGTAGAAAACAAGTTCCATCTAGGAATTAATTACTATCAAACTAAAATAAAGAGGCTACACAGAAAAGAAAGCAGAAAATGGAATTAATATTAACTATATATTTTCTCAGTAGCCTCCTTATTATTCACATAGCTTGAAATGTATAAAATCTATGTTTATAGAGAGGTAAAAATTTAAGATGAGTAATAAATACAGATGATATGATTAAAAGATACATGCACATGAATGCTGATACTCCATAGACACTGCCATTGGTACTTGCCCAGACTTATTCCTACCTACATTATCAGGAAGTGAATGAGATGCGGTAAGCTTAACTTGCCTAAAATCATTTAGATAACACCTGGCATATCAAATATTCAAACCAAGTCTGCGTTCATAACATAATAACTTTATAATGTCACAGTACTGTTTAAAAACTAATGCTTCTCATGTGTACATTTTATTTAATCAAAAGTCTATAATTACTATCTCAGATTCATTTAGTAAATATTTCTTGAACACCTATCTTCCTATAAATCAGAGGACTATAATCAAAACTTGTGAAAATAGAGTCATGTGTTGAATAATTTCTTCAAATTTATAATGAGAAGAAACTATGTTATTTTGATAAAATTGTGTTTCTCTAAACTCGATTGTAGCTATACTTTATAGATTATATACTTCTCTCAAAAATTAGCATATTATAGGAAAGTGAAACACTATGTAATTTCAAATAAATGCAGACTCCTGTTTAGGCACAAAATTAAGTAAAATGCAAAGTAATTTTGTTGTAGATATTCTTCTCCCCAGAAGATGAGAACAAATAATCATCTGATTATATTTTTGTATATTTTTTGCTGCTCTCTGAGGAAAATAGTACAAATTTGATGGGTGATATAAGTTTGATTTGCTTTCAAAATATACGTGTAGTTTCACATAAGCAATAACTTTTCTTGAGCTTCTTAAAATAAGTTTTAGATTTATTGATTTGGCTTTATGTGGATGAATGTTATGTCTTCCTGTGTGTATGTTTGCCATGTGCATGCCCTGGGCCTGTGAAGGTCAGAAGAGGGCACTAAATACTCAGGATCTGAAGGCCAAAATGGTTCAGCTACCTTGTAGGTGTTGAAAACCAAATCCATATCCACATCCTCTTAAAGAATACAAAGTACTCTTAACCTCTAAGCCACATTCCAAGTCTGACTGCTATTTTTATATCATCACAATGTAAACTCCAGTACTTATATCGAGATAAGTGTGATGCAATTATGTTTTTTAGCACTAGATTTGCAGATGTAAACAATGGGTGTCAGAATAAGTCAGATCTGAAACATGTTCCTGACAAAGAAAGGGAGAGATGTTGTTGGGGTATTTTGGCTGAAATGTATGTTTTGAGTAAAATGTTAACAATTTGGTTTTTTCTTTAAAATTTTATGATGAAAACCAACATTAATGGTACTTCCAAGTAGAATTTTCAAAATTTAAGACTTATACCTAATATTCTAATCAAATGAATCTATTTAAACTTGCTGAGGATTGAAAAACATGTCACAGTGGAAGTAATGACAAAATGTAACAGAAATATAACCACCGCATGTGGATCATCTGTGGATGGAGCTATTTAAGGTCTGTTTCTATTCAATTTTAACTAATCTTTTGGATTGTTTCAAATGAAAGTAGTGAAAGTATTAAGTCAGAACAATGTTAAAAGTCTGTTAATTTTCCTTCGCAATTAGCAGAACTCTTTGCGGCATTCTCAGAGCTGAGATAATCCCTCCCGTAACTGCTTAAACCCATGTCAAAATGTCAACAGAAGCAAGAAATTTTTCCTGTAACCAAAATATTATATAAATGTTAAACAGGGGCATTAAGCCTGCTAAGATTATGCTAACAGCTGACTCCTGAGAGACTTAGTCTAAAGGGAAACTTAAATTATCAAAGTTATTCCATCCCTGAATTGATTTTAGTACAAACTCACAGTGAAGTGAGCAGATGTGGTCATCCCAACTGAGCACAACAAAGCCTAGAACAGAAGCAGGACAGGCCTGCTTTCAGGTTTTGCTTGGTGCTTAGTAGAGTGAGCACCTCCCACATTGTGGATGTTAACCCCTTATTAGTCATGGGGTTTGCAAATACAGTAACCTAGTTTGTAGGTTGCCTGTTCATTTTGTTTCCTTTGCTGTGCTTTTCAGTTTGATGTAGCTACATTTGTTTATGTACACCCCCTCTTACTGTGCTTTAGTAAGGGACATTTGAAGGATGGCATGGAAATCTAGTGCACTGGACATCTCCAAAAATATATGAAGGCAGTCCTAATGAAGTCTCCAAATAATGAGGGAGACAGAGTTCCAACTGACCATCTCTTGTCACCAAATAAAGTTTCTAGTACTGGAACTGGGTTACATTCAATTGAATTTTTGGCCAAAGGGGTCCCATGGAAATCTCCAATTCAGGCCTTTGTCAATATAATAGGCTGCTCTCCACACACTGACATCAAGGCCCCATGCTGAAGACAACACCCATACAACTCATTGAACATGAAGAGGTTGAGCTGATGCCTACATAGAACCTTTACCAATATATCCTGGTGTTTTTTGATACAGGAATGTACCAAAAGCGAAAGGTAAACACCAAACTAGCCACAAACTCTTTGATCTATATTGCTGTTCTTCCTAAAAAGTATATCTGGGCACTGGTGGCACAAAACTTGTGGGAGCAACCAACTAATTTCTGATTTGGCTTAAATCCCTCTTACAAGATGGAATCCATGCTCATCACTGTTTGAGTGATCAAGAATCAGAAACTAGATAACCCAGAAGCCTAGAGTGAACCTCAATATTATTGGTCTTGAAAGAAAAAGGTACTGGCAAAATGATTCATAGTAAAAAATGAAATTAGTAATAGAATGACTCCTAATGATATTCTGCTATATTCACAGATCAGTGACTTATTCAGACATCATCAGAGAAGCTTCCTCCTGCAGCAGATGGAAACAGAGACCCACAGCCAGGCATAACATACGTACACAGAAACCTTGTATCCCACTGTTCTAAATGGAATGTCACCATCTGATCACTCCCCTCAGAGCTCAAGTAACCCTGCAGAAGAGGAGGTGGAAAGAATGTAAGAGCCAGACAGAATAAGGACATCAGGAAAACAACACCTTCTAAATCAACTGGGCAAAGCTCATATATGCTCACAGGAACTGAAACAGTAAGTATAGAACCTACACATGTTTGCACCAAGTTCTTTGCTTGCATAACTTCCAGTTTATTATTGTTATGGGAATTATGAGTATATGAACAAGTGGATCTCAGATGCTTGGACTCTTTCTTTCTATTGGTTTGTTTTGTTCAAATTCTATGTGATGGTTTTGTTTTATCTTATAGTATTTAACTTTCTTATGCTGTGTTGTTATTGCTTAGATGCCTGCTCTTTTCTAGTGAGAGACAGAAAGGAAGTGTGTCTGACTGTGAGAGGAGATGGAGTGGAACTGGGAGGAGTATAGAGAAAGGAAGTTGTAGTCAGGATATATTGTTTAAGGAAAGCATTGATTTTCACTAAAATGGAAATACATTGTATATTACACTAAAGAAATAAGGGATACATTGAATGCTAAATCATGCCTGATCTCAATTCTATGTGGACTCTAAGAAAGTACAGCTCATGGAAGCAGAGTATAGGAAGGTGGTAGCCAGAGGCTAGTGGTGAACTTGGGGACATGAGGAGTTTAGTTAAAGGATATAAGTTTCAAGTATGAACAAATTGGAGATGTTAATGTGTGGTTAATGTATGATGGTTAAAATATATACTCTATTATATGTGAAATAATTGAAGATTAAGAAGAATATTAGTGTTTTCAGCACATATAGATAACTAAGGTAATAGTTTGTAATAAGGCTAGAGTGATCATTTAAAGATGTATATCTTTATCATATAATTACATTCTATAATAGATAATATATACCCATTTTGCTTGTTAATTGTGTCTCAATAAGGCTGGGAGGAAGAAATAGAAAGAGTTCTTGCCTGGAGCTAGAAATCACTGCAGATTTGTGAACCACTTTATAAACCATTTGATCTTTCTTTATCTTTGTCTTCTTTATTGTTAAAATTATGAGAACATTGACCTTATCTTGGGTGGCATTTGGGAGGAATCACTAATAATTCACAGAAAAGTTCTTAAAACTGCAGAGTGCTTAAATCACAGGCAGAGATTAGTGTACCCACGGGTATGCACACGCACATGTGTGTGTGCATGTGTGTATGATGATGTGATATGTGATGCATATGGTAGAGAATATATGATGGTTATATATATGTATGCATATATATGTATGATGGTGTTTTAACTTACAATGTACTAAAGGGATAATAAAAAGAATTATTGAAAAATGTCTGTTTCTTAACCTGCTTTTATCTCTAAAAAGCAAAAAGCCCAAATGGTTAAAAGAATGAACTTTTACTATGTCACCTAAGAGCCTGTCCGAGGAGAGAGGCTTTGTCCATTCATTGACTCAGTATTGTCATTGCAGACTGCGTACCATGCATCTCTTCTGTATGAGTTTCAACATGTTCTCATTCAGAAAAAAAAAAAGTTGTCATTTTCGATCACACAGACAAGGTAACACTGAGCAGAAAAAAATACTATCACTTTTTTCTCTCTTTTATCTTTCATAATTACTCAGGAATTTTTCTTTCCTATAGTCTTTTTTACATCTATTTGGCCATTTGTTTTGTCAGTCACTGACAAAACAGGAAGAAATGACAGGATTCATTTCTGTATTGTTTTAGAATTTATCTGTTAGTGGATAACTAGATCTTTACCTTCAGAGGTCAAGAGGTGAAATCAGGAGTTCAAGTCCACTAAAGTAATGCTCTCAGCTAAGTAGCCAGTAGTATCAATGAAATTGTGTTGATTTTACATCCTCTGTGGTTGGTTAATATCCAAGAAAATGGCATTTAAAACAAAATCACCTTTTACTGCTAAATCTTCTGAGAATACACAGAATAATGCAAAGATTGGGGATTTTGTTGTCTGAACATGATCTATTTGATTTTATTATTTCAGGCCCCGATACTTGCAAATTTTCCCTTCCATTTTCACCACAGCATGATGGTTTGGGGAAATGGTCTGGGATAACTTTTCTATGTTTACACTGCTGCCATTTACCCCATGTCATGTTATTATTTTAATTAATTTGATGTGCGAATGAATTTTATGTCTTGACCTCTTCATTCCATGAACATTAAGAATGGCAGAGGACTGTAATCTGATTGATCATATATCCATTTATCTCTGATCTAAAGTCTCTTTGTTTTGGGGTCCATACTTTGCTTTTACATTTTCTCTTATTATGAGTTTTTATTTTTTAAAACAATCTTTTTGATTTTTGCATACCAATCCCATTTCCCCCCATCTCCTCCTACTCCCATCTTCTCACCTGCAAGAGGAGTGTATAGGGAGTCAACATTTCAATCCTTCATCTTCAGAATTTTACTTCACTGATCCACTTTTATATTTGTACAGGTTTCCATTTCCTTTTGCTTTTCTTATATTCGCCATTTATCCTGATCCTTAGTTTTCTATTACAATTACCTATTGAAACTTTTCTGTCACTCATATATTTTATTTGTTGTACTTCAAGTTGTAAGAGGGAGAAAAACAAAAGAGGATAAAATTAAGGGTAGCCTAATGTGATAGTTCTGCAAAGCATGTAAAATACAAAATATCAAATTCTTCCAAAAAGCATGCTTCCCCCTCTCTGGCCCTTCCCTTAAAACAGCATTGCCAAACATTTCTATATTTTCAGAAAGCACCTGACACATTATCTGTCTTTTCTTCACATATCATTTCTGCTGTGACTGTCTCTTGCATCTGCTCATGTGTGTATGCATGAAATGTGTTCATATATTTGAGAACAATCTGTAGATAGATTATCCACAAAACAAAGTAACATGGAGGTTAGGGACTTTTGACTACAGTAATATGTCATTAAGTTGGACTTTCAAATATTTGTTAAGGTAGTTTATATACTCAATGTTTTTATTTTGTTTCTTTAAAAAACTCATGCCTTTAGGATTTTTATTGCCCCAGTCAATATATCCATTTACATTTACTTGTTCTGTGCAATGATATACTTAGGATCAGAATTTGTTTTGAAATCGGAGAATTATTAATTTATTTTTTTGTCTTGCATGCTTTCTCTCAACATATACTTGATCACTAGCTCATCTTCTCATTACTCCTTTAAAAATACATTTTAAAGAAATTTAACTTTAGCCATCTTTTTCTTCTGCCTTCTTGGTTACACACTGCAACTCATGTGATATGGGAGGTAATATATGCTTTGAATATGTTTTATTGCCGTTGGCTAATAAAGAAGCTGCTTTCAGTCAACAACTTAACAAGGTAAGCCAGGGTGAAAGAGATATGGAGAGAGAGTCGGCAGAGCCAGGGAGAAGCCACGTAGCAGTCTCCACAGGAGACAAACACTTCCACCGGAGTCCCCAAACTTTGCCCGTAGGCCACGACCTCTTGGAAATAAACAGATTAATTTAAGGTATAAGAGTTAGCCAGAAATATGCTGAAGCTATTGGCCAAACAGTATTGCATTTGATACAAATTTCTATGTGATAATTTTGAGAGTCTGACTAGCTGAGAAACAAACAAGTGGCCTTCTCTTAACAAATTGGTACAAACATGGCCAAATAAATCCACTTAAAACTTGAGAGAGTGCCGGTCGGTGGTGGCGCACGCCTTTAATCCCAGCACTCAGGAGGCAGAGGCAGGCGGATCTCTGGGAGTTCGAGGCCAGCCTGGTCTACCAGAGCTAGTTCCAGGATGGGCACCAAAGCTACAGAGAAACCCTGTCTCGAAAAACAAAACAAAACAAACAACAACAACAACAACAAAACAAAAACCAAAAACTTGAGAGAGTTTGGGAAGGAATTCTAAACACTAAAAAACGGAGTTTACAAAGCTTCTTGCTCTGTTTGCTGGCAGAAAGCAGAGATGGAACTCTTTAAACAGGTTTCCAGACTCAGCTTTAGCAGTAAAAACTATGCAACCTATTTAAAAATGTCTTTGAAATTTTCTGCTTCATGGAAAAGTCTATTGGATACCGTGGGCCAGTAAGCTAAAAATGGGTGCCCACAATGCTACCAAAGAACTTTGGAAGACTGTCAGGCAATGAGATGTCTCTGTCAATTCTAGAGTTTTAGAAGTTGCTTATAATGCACTTCCTGTTTACTTAGGTAATATTATATCCTTCTGGGGTCTTTGATGGAGTTGAAAAATAGATAGTTATAATTATAGTTTTCCTTAGTTATGATAAAAGAAAGTAGATATAAATATTGTAACTATAGTTCTTAAATGATAACCTTTGTTGTATGTAATATTGGTATGTTAAAGTTAAAATCTTCTTTTTTACTCAAACAGAAAAGGGAAGGATATGTGGGAGGTGATGTATGCTGTGAATATGTTTTATTGCCATTGGTTAACAAAGAAACTGCTTTCACCCGATGACCTAACAGATTAAAACCAGGCTGAAAGAGAAATAGATAGAGAGTAGGCAGAGCAAGGGAGAAGCCATGTAGCTAGCCGCAGGAAACAGATACACTGAAAGCTTCCTGGTAAGCTGCAGTAACATGACAACACACAGATTAATAGAAATGGACTAGTTTAAGTTATGAGTTAGCCATAAATATGCTTAAGCTATTGGTCAAACAGTATTGTAATTAATCCAGATTTCTGTGTGATTATTTTGGAAGTCCTGGCAGCCAGGAAATGAACAAGTGGCCTCCCCCAACACCCATGGATTTTATATTTCATAAAAGCACAATTGCCACTAAAAATTAAATATGGCTTCCAGAAGAGATCAATGAGAATTACTAAAATAAAGATTTTCTGAAATATAATATTTTCCTAATGTAATAAACTTAGTGACAGGTAAATTGCAAATCAAGTCTATGTTATGATTCTTTCTCAACCCACTCAAGAAAACAAAAAAGGCTGGAAGGAGTACAGATAAACACAGAACATTTGGATAATGGTAATGTATTAATTAGACCATTCCATAGTGCCTGTATTAATTCATCCTTAAATAATTAAATTTCAGCTACCTTATGAGGCAGCTATCTTATGTCTGAATCTATACACACAAGTCTGACTACTTGCTATCGAATAGAATGGCTTTTCTTCCTACATACTCATATATAGTCAATTAGTTGTTGATATGTTCACTTTCTCAGATACGCCTTATCTGGGAAGTAGTTTATAGTATATATTAGGGTCACTGATATAATTCAAAATGACAGGGGTGCTTTTTAGGGGCTAGCTAAATTCCAAATTCCAATGAAGTAGATCCCAAACAGACAAAGCAAACATTTTTTCTGTAACCCACTATACTGTTATCAATATATAAAAATCTATTTTGTTAATTGAGAAAAGATGGTTAACAAGCTTGCAGAAAAACTTTTTTTGTGCATGTTAAGCGTAGAGACTTCAAACTAAAAGTTGACTTGTGGTGGAGAGCTGAAAGAATCTCAATCTGATAAAGTGAAAGAAAGATTCCTTCGCCCTCACTTGTTCTTACTCTCTATTGTATGACAGTAGGAGGAGCTTGTTCTTCTGTGAGCACTGCAATGAACAGTGTATGGGCAGTTGCTCTACAGGGCTGTTGATATAACAGCCTTCTAAGGGTCAGTTTCACTGGCCAACTCTAGCTGCTCTCTCATTCTCACTTGAGCAGTCAAGCATCCCCAGATTAATAGATTCCCAGCAAGTCTACCTTTATTTATTATTACTTTTTCTTTTTAGCTGTGTACCAGTAGATAGATCTGAATGGCTTAGAATGCACTATGTAGACCAGAATGTTCTCAAATCTTCAGATACTGGAAAACCTCTGTATCCTGAGTACCAGCATTAAAGGCATGGCTATCTCACCCATGGTGTTTGGGGCTTTCAATTTTATCTACTTAGATCTTCACTGTTCAAAATGCTGCTCCACATCTATGGCCATTCAGTTTCTACAGCAGTTTTCTAATTCACTGGTGCTTTTAGATCCTTAGCATTACTTACTGAATTTTCTTTCCTTTCAGTCCTAAAATATGTTGAAATGTGGTAGTTTCTTTACTCTCTTTTACACACTGCCCACTTTTCCCTCCTAATATCAGTGCTCTGGTTTTAAAACTATTTGCCAAAGACCAATTTAGAAATGTAATTTACCAGGGTAGGAGCATGAGGATTAGAAAAATAAGTAAAGAATGTGACGATGCGAGTGAAAATAATAAAACAGAAAACATAGAATAATACCGTGAGGGAGTTCCACTGAATACTGAAATCACCCGTGTTTAGTTTCCATTTGCTTAAAATACCCTTGACATCAAAATTTAGGGGTAAGAATAAAACAGCATTAACATCATACAAGGAAATGAACATACCACTTGAAGGCTGTGGGTTGCATTCTTAAACATTGCCTTGTTAGAACAATACAAGTAACACTCATACCCTAGACCAAAACATTCTGTAGACATAAAACTCCTTGGGTGGAATCCATTGTTATCTCCCTACGAGAGTAGGAATGTAGTTGGATCCTTAGGCTTTTTTATGGGTAGAAACAGATCTACTTCTCTATACCTGAAATACAAGGTCTGGATATTAGTCACACCTGTCGACAATACCTTGAGAGAGAATAACTCTCTGATCTAAATCTAGGTGAGTCATTTTGTTTGTTGGAGGTAGAAACAGACAATAACCTTGTAGGACTAGAACTAAGTTCCAACTCTCTGGCTTTTGGTCAGGGTGGAATGGCAACAACTTTGAGAAAGCTGAAACTCTCTGACCTTCAGAGAAGGTAGAAATAGGCTCATAGTTTTGGGCCTCCACAACTACTACTGAGTCCTTTTAGTGGTACATTTAAATACAGGGTTAGTTATTTTCTGGAGTGTGACTGTCCTCCCAGGGACCATGTTTCTGAAGGGACCTGAACCTCCCTTCTCCAGCAGCCATCAACTGTCAAGAGCTCCTCAGCTAAGAATGTAAATCTTTCTGTCGTCCGTACTCTGATTTCTTCTGGTTTGATCTTGTACAGTTCTTGTGCATAGCTTTACAGCCACTGTGAGTTCATGTGTACAACAGTCCTGCCACCTCCATGAAACACTATTTCACTATGGACAATCAGTGCACTGTCTTACAATTTCTCCTATCCAAGTTCACCATAATGATCCCTGAGCCTTGGTAGCATGAGATATGATTTCCCATTTAGAACCGAGGATTCCACAGTCTCCTAATATCTCTACACTGACAAGTTGTTAGTCACCATCTACTGTAAAAAGAAGCTGTTCTCAAGATTAGTTCTGGAGATTCTTCTGGAAAGAAGCATTAATCTGTCAGTATGAATGTTACTTCTTACTAGCCTGTTTAATGCTTTGTCCACTTAACAGTATTAGATGTGCCCCTAGGGCCATTGACCTAGCTAGTCACATGCTTTGGGCCCATTTAATGCTATCCAGCCTGAATTCCACCTCCAGCACTCCTGAGCATATTCTCAAAGGATTATACTACATATAAACTTTCTCAGTCATGATCATTACTTCTCAATTTATGATAGATAGAGAAGGAATATATCTTGGATGTCCACCAACTCATAGATGGGTCATACATCTATGGTATACACACACAATTAAATATTGTTTGGCTGTAAAGAACAAATGAATTTAAGAAATTCTCAAGTGAATTGGTGAAACTGAAAATAGTCATTCTGGTTGAGGTAACCATATCTAGAAAGATAAATGCTACTTGCTTTCTTGTATAGCTTTGAATAACATAAGTCTAGCCAGCACAATTTAGCTAATATTAGCATCAATCCTTTAGAAAGTACACTACAATTTACTATATAAAAGATTCAGTACTATTTAAGAGAATATCTAAATTATGTATTTGAATTTTAAACTGAGGTTAATCTTTTCCTGAAGGAAACCTGATTCGTACAATTTAGTTAAAGTTAGGACTGTCTTTATTTAATATGTGTTATATATTATCTGCGTATTGAAAGAGCTGAATAGAAAATCCGTTATTCCTTCATAAAACCATAATTAAAGCATTCAGTCCTTAACCAAAATTTGTTGAGTTGACAAAAGTGTGTTGCAAATTAACAATGTCATAATTTCTTATGCTTTTCAACATAATGGTATAAGAAAAATCAGATTCTCAAGTTTATTGTTCTATATCCATAGTTAGAATATGGAAACAATCTGAATATTCTTAAATCAACAAATGGGTGATGAAAATGTGGCATATATATGTATATGTGTGTTTATATGCATATACACAATACATATATGTGCATATATGCATAAACATTTATGTGCATGCATATGTATGTGAATATATGCATATATACACACCTACACACTGGAATACTATTAAACTGTAAGAATGAAATTGTGAACAATGCCAGAAAATGAGTGGAACTAGAAAACATTATATTGAATGAGGTAACCCAAACTCAGAGATACAAATATCACATGTTCTCTTGTAGCAGGTTTTATTTTGGGCCACCAGTTAGCTCCCAAATCAAGATGTGGAGACTTAATAGCACTTACAAAATGCTTGGCCTCATCCTATGCTTGTCTCACTAGCTTTTATAACTTAATTCAACCTGATTCTTTTTTTTTTTTTTTTTGGTTTTTCGAGACAGGGTTTCTCTGTGGTTTTGGAGCCTGTCCTGGAACTAGCTCTTGTAGACCAGGCTGGTCTCGAATTCAACCTGATTCTTTCCATCTACATTTTATTTAATGACATTTTACTTTTCTTTAATTCCTCATGTCCTACTCTATGTCTGCTCCTGGGGGCTGCTGGATGACTATCCCCAGGTGGCACCTTTTTCTTCCTTTTTCTTGCCTCTCTTCTTTCCTGAGTCTAGATTTTTCCTCCTCCTACGAGACCCACTTACACCTCCACTGACTAGCTATTGGCTGTTCAGCTTTTTATTAGAGTAAACAGGTTTCTTAGGCAGCAACTCATCTTTACATAATTAAACAAATTCAGCATAAACAAATACAATATAACAACATAGTTAAGGTAAATATTCTGCAACATAGACAAATGTATCATGTTTGTCTAGTTAAAGTAATATTCCACAACATTCTCTTCCATCAGTTGTTCTTAACTCCAAATCTTCAGATGTGAGTACTTATTATGGAGTAATTGCAGACATCAAGAAAGTAAAAAGGAACTGTTGCTGGGATAGAAGGGGAGGAACGGAGAACAGAATGACAAGGTACAAGTGATTAGATAGGGAAATGGGAAGGGGTGGACTATAAATAGGAAGGTCAAGGAGATAAATAAAGAGGTAAAGTGGAGAAGGACAAAATAATGGGGAGGTATCTGAAAAAATCATGAAGTATCACAATATTATCATCCCCCCTCTAAAAATCCATTAATACATGTGTGTATGATATACATGTTTAAATGAAATTTCTCACCTAGACTGATGAAGTTCTCTCCCAAATCCAAAGACCATCTAACAAAAAAATAATCCCAGTCATGAGTCATGAGTCAGGGTTTTCTGAGGAACTTCAAAAGTATTACAGACTATTGCAATCAACTAGGTTGGCTCCCTGAGGTAGAAAGAAGTAAGTCCCTAGTGTTGAAGATATTACAGAAGTAGGCCCCATAGGCTCCTGAGATCTCAATGTCTCCTCCATGAGGACTAGCATTGTTATTATTATTATTATTAGTCAATTGAAAATCTTTTTTCCAGCCTCTTTCAAGTGTTTAGGAATCTAGGCCTGTTCCTGAATGTCCAGAACCTGCAGTTTTTAAGGACAGAAAAAAAAGGACCTGGGCAACTACCTGGGCCTTTGCTAAACCAAGTAGTATTGACAGAAGTTAAAGTAAGCAGGTAACTGAAGGTAGTTCTGAACAAACTGGCAGTTTTGACAAAGATTAAGATAAGTTAGCTTGCACATTAGTGTGGGAAGTTCTTCTGTATATGTGTTGTTTTTATTGGTTAATGAATAAAGAAGTTCTTTTGACCTTTGGCTTAGCAGAATAGAGCTAAGTGGGGAAAAGAAAACAAAACTGAATGCTGGAAAAAAGAAGATGGAGTCAGTAAGACATCATGTAGCTGCCACCGGGAACAGACATGCTGGAACCTTGCTAGTAAGCCACAGACACGTGGCAATACACAGATCAATAGAAATGGATTAAATTAATATGTAAGAATTAGCCAATAAGTATCTGAAGCTAATGGGCCAAGCAGGGATTTAATTAATATAGTTTCTTTGTGGTTTTTTGAGTCTGGGCAGCCGAGAACAAACAAGTGGGCTCTTACAACAGTACATCTGGATTTTTGGTTCCTAGAAGAGTTGGGTAAGTTTTCATGGGATTCTCCATCAAGGAGATCAATCTGTAGTTAAACCTGAAATGGCCTCGGCAAGAATTTAAGACGGAGGGTCCTCTGTACTATATTTCCCTGTCCCAATGTGTGTGTGTGTGTGTGTGTGTGTGTGTGAGACGTGTGCATGTGTGTTTTGCGGGAAAGGCAGACTGTGTGTCTATGTGACACATGCCTGGTACTAGAAATGGAGCCAACTACTATGCAGTGGGAGAGTGGTGTATGTGTTATTATTTTTAACTATGTGCAAGTATGTGTGCCTACAAGTGGGAATGCAATATACAATTGCCCTTAAACACCAGAGCATAAGATCCCCTGCAGCTTGAGTTGTAGATGGTTGTGACCCCCTGACACTGATTCTGGAACCAAATTCAGTTCTTCTGGAAGAGCAAAGATCAGTCTTAACCAGCAAACTTATCCATCTCTCTAGCAAGGACACTAACTTTTTTTTCAGTTTTTATTAATTAAATTTTTTCATTTATTTTACATTATGACCAGAGTTTTCCTCCCTTTTAACTTCCTTCCTCACCTACTCCTTCCCTTTGTTCCCCATCCACTCCTCCTCTGTTTCTGTTCAGAAAGGGGCAGGCATGGCATATCAAGCATGGCATATCAAGTTGTGGTAGGACTAAGCTTCTCCCCTTGTATTAAGCATGACAAGGCAACCTAGTAAAGGGAATGAGTTCCCAAAAGCTAGCTCAGTCACTAGGGACAGACCCAGTTTCCACTGATAGGAGTCTGACAATAGACCAACCTACCCAACTGTCACACATAAGTAGAAGGCCTAGTCCTACCCAGTGCAGGCTTCCTAACTGTGGGAGGACTAGCTTTTTTGATGCCAAGGAACAGCATGCAAGCTTCCAAAGGAGAAACTGTCCCAACCAGATTTGAAACCTTTTTGTTGCTTTCATTGGTTAATTAATAAAGAAAACTGCTTGGCCCTGATAGAAGAGAAAATTAGGTAGGTGGAGTAGACAGAACAGAATGCTGGAAGAAAGAAGCTGAGTCAGGGAGTCGCCATGATTCTCTCACTCCAGACAGACGCAGGTTAAGATCTTTCCTGGTAAGCCAGCTCGTGGTGCTACACAGAATATTAGAAATGGGTTAATCAAAGATGTGAGAATTAGCCAATAAGAGGCTAGAACTAATGGGTCAGGCAGTGTTTAAAAGAATACAGTTTCCATGTAATTATTTCGGGGCATAAGCTAGCCATGCGGTTGGCTGGGTGCCAGGAATGTAGCCCGCCGCTCCTATTACAACAGAATGACGCTCAACGTGATTAACTAATGCCACGTAAAACCTGAGAGGACTTAAAAAGGAGACAGAGAGAATTTAAGACAGCTTTTTGCTGTTTGTGGGTTGCATGCTGCAAAGAAATAGTCCTGACTCAGCAGCAGGAAAAAAAAGGCTGTTTTAAAATGCTGGCTTTCTGAGCTGTGCCACCATTGTGATCTCCGTCTGGCTCCTGTGGGACACAGAGCTTTTGAATGAAGCATTTGGAGTAAAGTGCTACGGCTTGCTTGATGGCAATGTGGACTGCTGTGTGCCTGGAACTGTGTGTGGCTCAGGGACACCAAATGGTTCTGAGGCAGGAGAGGCTCAGCTCTGCCACGCTGAACTGTGCTGGTCTCAGGCAGGAACTACCGCAATTACCCCTACATGGTGCAACTTAAGTTTTTAAGAAGTGCTTAACATTTTAAGAAATGCTCCTGGATAGTAAAAAAATTACAGATTCACAATAGGACAGATTCAGACCACCAAATGAATCACAATGTTGGATGAATGTACGTAGGCTTGAGAGAGAAAAGAAAAAAAAATATAGAAAATAAAGTTAATGCCTTTAAAAAAAAAGGGTAAAGTCTTTAAAGAGACAGAATAAAGTAAACTGATAGAGTAAAAATAAGCCATGTAACAATGGAAAATTCACAGAAAGTCTGGATTATGTACATTGTGTTTTCTTTAAATTTTTTGACTGTAAAGGAGCTAAGTACAGAGAGACATTTCATTATATGGGCTGCCAAGAATGGATATCATAAGGGTATTATGATTTCAGAATTTGGATCTAAGGATATGATGCTTTGGAAAGAAGTTTCTTCTTTTGTTTTCACAGAGGACGAGACTCTGTGGATTGTTTCTATCCCAATATGGTATGATAGACCACGCCCTCCCGAAAGGTTGTTGTGAACACCCTCAAAAAATTACTTTGCTCAACTGCGAATGAGATGAACCTAGGAGACAGGTTATACCATGAAAGACCTAAATAACAGCACTCCCATTCAGCAGGAAGTAGTTTGGAGAGAAAAAACGGCGCCCATGTTCCCAAATATTGCTTATAAATGTTCTTTTACATTTAAAGGGGGATATGATATAGATATGAATAATTTGCATTGGTATAGATTTTAAGGTCTATTTTGTTATATGTATATGTATTTCTGATATTGATTAAGGTATTGTGATTGTGTAGCTCATGTAAAAATGTCATGTATATAAGTTGTTAATGAATAGTTATCTATAATAGTCAAGTTTGTAGTCATGTTAGATTTTCTAGATGTACATAGATATATTTTAGATAGACATTCTTCATATCTTTCAAAGACTACAGAATATGCTATTTAATGTTTTAATAATTTAGGGCTTTTCATGACAATGAGACATGTCTGCTCCTGGCAGCACCAATCTACTTCAAGAGGAAGGTGGGCATCGAAGAGGCTCCTTATGGAGTTTGATAGCCATTTGGGCAAGAAACTGCTCTTGCCTGGACTGTTGCATAAACTGGACAAAGAACCCACAGAGAGAGGACTGCTGAACTTGCCTAAAGGTAAGATGATCTTTTGGAGTTCATGATTCATGAAAGAGTCTGCAAGACATTCTGCAGGACACAGCAGATAGTGACTGAACTGCCTTTGAAATTTCCTGCTTCATGGAAATGTCTGTTGGAAACTATGGGCCTGTAGGCCGAAGACGGATGCCCCAACAGTACAGAGAAACTTTGGGTGACTGTCCAGGCAGCGAGATGTCTCTGTCATTTGTAGAGTTTGAAAGTTGCTTATTTCTTGTTTGCTTAGGTAATATTGTATCTTTCTGGAGTCTTTGATGGAGTTGAAGAATAGTTAGTTATAGTTTTCCTTAGTTATGATAAAGATGAAATAGATGTAAATATTGTAATTTTTGCTTGATAACTGTTTTGTTATATGTAATTTTGCTATGTTAAAGTTAAAGCCTTCCTCTTTTTTTGTTTAAACAGAAAAAGGGGAAATGATGGAGGAAGGTCATTGGTTAAAAAATAAACTGCTTGGCCCTCATAGGTAAGAACATAGGTGGGTGGAGTAAACGGAACAGAATGCTGGGAGGAAGAGGAAGTGAGCTCAGACTCGATAGCTCTGCTCTCTGGGACAGATGCGATGAAGCTCCGACCCAGGATGGACATAGGCTAGAATCTTCCCGGTAAGCGCACCTTGGGGTGCTACACACATTATTAGAAATGGGCTAGTCCAGGTGTGAGAGTTAGTCGAGAAGAGGCTAGATATAATGGGCCAAGCAGTGTTTAAAAGAATACAGTTTGTCCGCCATGTTCAGAGAGTCCGATTTTATCCCATGCTTTTTCAGTCACAGTCCAGCTGGCCTTGGTGAGCTCCCAATAGATTGGCCCCACTGTCTCAGTGGGTGGGTACACCCCTCGTGGTCCTGACTTCCTTGTTCATGTTCTCCCTCCTTCTGCTCCTCATTAGCTGATAAGAGGCCAAGGACAATGGCATGGGGTTTTGATCCTACTTCATGTTCTGGCTTTGTGGGAGCCTAGACAGTTTGGATGTTCACCTTCCTAGACCTGGATGGAGGGGGGGAGGACCTTGGACTTTCCACAGGGCAGGGAACCCTGACTGCTCTTGGGACTGGAGAGGAAGGAGAAGAGGAGTGGTGGGAGGAGGAGAGGGGCTGGAGGAGGGGGAGGGAAATGGGAGGCAGGGAGGAAGTGGAAAATTTATTTTTTTTCAATAAAAAATGAATACAGTTTGTGTGTTGTTATTTCGGGCCATAAGCTAGCCAGGCGACCAGGAGCTGGGGCAGCAGGAACACAGCCTGCAGCTTCTACTACACCACCATTTTATTAAAATAATGTAACCCAAAATTGCACTCTAAATATTTGTTCTTATACCCACAGATAAGAGTAGTCCTCACCTCTCGCGGTAACTTGCCTTTACAACATCAGAAAGTCACGCTATTAAAATGATGAGGTGTAAAGTTCAGTCCCAGTGGATACATCTACAAAAGAATGCCCATATCTAAGACTCAGAAAACATTACAAAAGAAGGGCTGGAAATATTTTAAGAGCCAGAGGACCACAGAGCTTTCTCTGAGACTGTAAATCCTAGAAATATCAAAAGCTACAATCAATAAGTCTTACCAACATGACTACCTAAACATTAACTGAGACATGATAAAGTAGATGGGATAAAGCCCATGAGGCCCCAAACCTACATAAAGAATTACACACAACTAAGGAGCAGTGGGAATGAGAGAAATAATTCATCTTTACAGATAAAAACACAATATTTGATTCCCTATCACAAATGGTCAGCCCTAAAAAACATACATAAATTCATACTGAGAGATTGTTTAGGAATATGCATGTTTAAACAAATATGCATGTTACAACAATTTAAAAAAAGAGAGTAAAATTAGAAAGAGAGAAAGTGATATATTGGAGGATTTGGAGGAAAGAGAGGTAAGGAAACATTGCAATTGTAATCCCCAAAACAAATCATTTTTAAAACTAAAAGGATGACAAAAAACAAGGTTACCATTTCTAATGAGAAAGCAGAATAATAAAAAGAGAATTTATGTTTAAGATATGTTTTCTCATATTTAAATCATTAAATTATATTTGTATACAAATAGTTGAACCTATAGAACCTGGACAGCTGTCATTGTGTGCATGTAAAGAAAGATAAATTAAGATATGATGCACCTTGTAAAGACAAAGTTATCTACAGTGTTTCTGTCTGAATGTGAGATTTATATAAAGATGTAATGTGAGATGAATTCCTACTGAGTAGACATCCCAGTGAACTTCTCAGGGCATCTTTCAAACATGCCCCCTGCAACATTACACTCCTTGATTTCATTAAGAATTTTTAATCACAGTTTTATACTTTGTGTTTTTAAAACTTGCTTATGTGCACAGGCTTGCTTTTTTTGTTTTTGAGATATGGATATGTTGCCGTGTGATCAGTAGTTATTGGTGAATAGAGTTCAGAATTTATTAATTCACTCTCTTCTTGTTTTATTTCTAGTTTTGAAGTAATTATGCAGAAAAGGGCTATGTTGCATATAGTTTTTCTTGTGAAATACATATAGGATATGGATAGTAAGAATGTTTCTATAGATAGTTAATAAGCCAGTAGAGTATTCATGAAATGATTCTACTACTTTGCGTTAGTATTAACTTTGAGCAATCCAGTTGATAAATATATGCTAATAAGTAATTCACCTGACATTTTTTATATATAATCTAATACTATATCATTGTTTTAGTTTGTATTTCTATAGAAAAATATTACTAAGTATACTGTGTTGTTCTCATTGCCCATTCATATGCTTTACTTCTTTAATTATTTATGGAAATATTTACACCATTGAACTGTAAAAAATTTTAATTATTTATTTTTAAATTTAAAATTTAATAAATTTAAAAATTTAATTATTAAGGATCGAATCGTTTTGACTGATCTATTAGAGTGGGCATATTTCACTGCAATTACCTGTCAGTTTAGTGTGGTTTTTGATTTTACTCAATGTCTTTTAAATAATACAGATATTTCCTTTCTATGAAAAGTCACTGCAAACTTATAATTTTATTTTTCATGCTGTGCATTTTATCCAAAACAAAATTAGTGTCTAAAAATTAAATTGCTACTTATTTTATTTCAAGACTACTGTTTTTCCTGGTCAGTATCATTGATACAAGACAATCAGCATTAATTTTGTGTTTAGATATTTCCATCTACTATTTGATTGTGTAGATAACAAAATTGGCCTTTACTAAGAACCCCTATTGTAAGAATTTTATAGTTTCTAATTTGCAATAAAGTCTATGGTTTGAGAAAGAATCTATAAATTTTTGAAATGGAATTTATAAGTGGTTCAAGGCAAAACTTCATGGTTAGTTTTTTGTCATAAACTATATGTGCATATGTATAGATTTTCCAGCAATATTCATTGCAAAGATTATCTCCTACCAGTGAAATGTTTGGCCTTCTTTGTTCCTATTTATGTCTAGATGTATTTTGTTTTATTGATGAATGTCTACTGTTACATGGATACCATTGACTTAGTGTCCTTTTATAGTGAGTTAGGATTGTGTTCAAAGTTTTTCAGATTTATTCTTTTATTTAATATTGTTTGGTCAGTTAATGTTGTTTGCATTTTCACATCCATTTTAGAGTCATATTGTTAATTTTTACTACCCTTTCTAAAACTCTTTTGGAATTATGCTGCATGTTTTGATTACTCCAATGGTAAGCATTAGCAAACATAATTAGTCTTCTAATTCATAATCATCATAGTGCTATAGTTTAGCTTAAGAAATGCTTCCAATTCAGACTTTAACAATATGCTTTTATTTTTAGTTTATTTGTTTTTTCTGAAACTCATCTGTACATGCCTCAACTTTAGGCTTCCCATTTTTTTTTTCTGTATGGTTATCTAAGACTAGAGGATCACAAGTTTTAGTACAGCCTGAGTAGCACAATGTAACCCATTTTCAAATAAAAAACAAATAAAATAAATATATTTTATTATACAACTAATTCATTTATATTCTTCTAAATTTACAGTTATTTGAAATTCATAGATCTGATAGTTTCTTAGATTTTCTTATCAAAATTATTTTGGGAAATGGAAAACTTTAAGAATTCCATATTCTTTCTAATATATGTGAGTCTGTTTATCTTGATTTATTGTGAGTATATGGTTACAACCTCTCTTAAACTTTTTCCCCTTTGTTAGTTTTAGTAAAACTCAAGTTTCTGTTTCCAAGTAGTTTTAGTTTAGACTGGACGTCAGCCAGTTTGGATTTCTTAGTCACTTTTTCACGGACTACAATAAATGACAGCTAGTTAAATTTGTGAAGGGGAGCTCTATACATTTTAACAACCAAAAAAAAAAAAAAAAAAGCCAATGTAAATTATGTAGTCTGCTGGATATAAGGACAGTTTGATAAGCAAAGTTATTTTATAGTCAGACGGCACAGTAATACTCAACAGAATACAAAATAAAATACAACCTAAACCTCATCTACTCCACGTTCGACATTAATCTTTGTAGCTTGCAACAATCTTTGGAGTAATATGTAAAAGTAAAGATATGTTGACAAAGCTGAAGATGATTAGCATATCCCTGTCTTAGTATTATATGTAAAGAAGGGTTAGAGATATCTATGGTGGATACAACAGATATTCATTCGTTGTCGGTTTTCATAAGCAAGCATAAATCTTTCCTAATTCTTAAAACATTACCCTGCTGATATGAGCATGTAAACAATGTGGACTATATATTCAGACTTATCAAGAGCCCCCCCGGCCCGCTTTTATTCCAGACTCAGGGCCTTGAAACTTGAATTCACAGATAGAAGACGAATTAAAAGAAGGAAACAATTTTTAATTCTTTTTACATACCAACCACAGTTCGCTCTCCTCCCCTTCTCTAGCTCTTCTCCCACTTTGCCCCTACCCCTATCTATTCTCCAGAAAGGATAAGACGTCCCTAAAGGCTGATTGTGAATAAATGAGACCAATGAAGAACTAACCAATCAGAAGAGGTCTTGTTAATGTTCATTGAGCCTGTTTTTTATATTTATTTTAGAGTTGAGAGTATTCAGTGCTGCTTCGTTATGTTCTTAGTATCTTACAATGATCCTGTGCTTTTGTTAGGCAAACACAATGATATTTTATTCTTATGCACAGATTATGTATTCAATTTTGTTTTAAATTTTTTTTCTTTATTTTTGAGAAATTCCTTATGAATGAACTAAATTGCCATTAAATAATCATTACAATAAACTTTGTGGATCTCTGTAAAATGTTGTCAATTCTTGCAACCTAACTAGATAAACAGATTTATCATACTTCTAAATTGCACAGACTAATAGATATTTTAAAAATAACAATTGCTCATTTGGATATGTTTAAAAGACTTGAATGTAGTTGTGCTGTGTGGGATAGCACCAACTTCCAATGTTAAGAAACAATTTAAATTCCCAAGGAAATCATGTATTGACTCATATTAATAAGAAATTTAAACTAAGTATGAGGACTTAATATATTCATGGAGTAGATTATTTTAAATCAAGGATATTCTCTCTTGAGCTGTAGCATTTGGTGGAGACATTGTTAAAGAAGTTCATACAGATGAAAAATCTAGAATATTTTCTTTAGATATTAGAAGAGAGTATCAGATCATCAGGAACAGGAGTTACAGGTCGTTGAGAGCCACCATGTGGCTGCTGAGAACAGAATGTTGGTTTTCTGCAAGAGGAAGATGTTCTTAACCACTGAGACAACCTCTTCCCACTCACATTCTGGATATCTTTCTCAAGGTCTAGCCTGAAAGTCTGCCTGATTCTTCCTTCCATAGAAACCCACCCCCATCCTACCAGTTCTAAATCAGGTATCACATTAGGGGCTAGGGGGAAATGGGGTGAGAAACGTGAGAAGGGGGGAGGATGGGGGGAGCTTGGGGGAATGGGATGGTTGGAATATAGGAAGGGTGGATACGGGAGCAGAGAAATATATATCCTAATTAAGGGAGCCATCTTAGGGTTGGCAAGAGACTTGACTCTAGAGGGGCTCGAAGGTGTCCAGGGAGAGGTCCCTAGCTGGTACCTTGAGCAACTGTGGAGAGGGAACCTGAAATGACCCTATCCTATACTGATGAATATCTTGCATATCACCTTAGAACTTTCATCTGGCAATGGATTGAGATAGAGACAGAGACCCAATTTGGTGAAACGGACTGAGCTCTTAAGGTCCAAATGAGGAGCAGGAGGGAGAAGATGAGCAAGGAAGTCAGGACCACGAGGGGTGCACCCACCCACTGTGACAGTGGAACTGATCTATTGGGAGCTCACCAAGGCCAGCTGGACTGGGACTGAATAAGCATGGGATGAAACCGGACTCTGAACATGGCAGACAATGAAGGCTGATGAGAAGCCAAGGACAATGGCACTAGGTTTCGATCCTAATACATGAACTAGCTTTGTGGGAGCGTAGCCTGTTTGGATGCTCACCTTCCTGAACCTAGATAGAAGTGGGAGGACCTTGGACTTCTCGCAGGGCAGGGAATTTGGACTGCTCTTCAGTACCTAGAGGGAGGGGGAATGGAGTGGGGGGAGGGGGAGAGGAGTGGGGAGAGGGGGAGGGGAGGGGATTGGGGGGGAGAGGGCAATGTGTGGGAGGAGGGGGAGGGAAATGGGAAACGGGGAGGAGGCGGAAATTTTAATTAAAAAAAGAATAAAATAAATAAAAATAAAAAAAGAATTCTACTCTAGGTTTCTCATAGCCTGCCTGTTCCAAGTAAAACCT
The DNA here is from genome assembly GCF_950005125.1 of Chionomys nivalis. Taxonomy (NCBI): domain Eukaryota; kingdom Metazoa; phylum Chordata; class Mammalia; order Rodentia; family Cricetidae; genus Chionomys; species Chionomys nivalis. The sequence goes on along the minus strand of NC_080090.1, from coordinate 75,120,328 downwards.
CAATATTCTTATTAAACCTGACCTGCCTACCCTTAAACCCACAGGCTCCTTCCAGATCATAGTCAGTCTATAAAGTTATGTCTATCTCAATACAGGCTTAGAATAGAAAACACATTCTGTACACTAGCTCTATCCCTTCTGTCGACCTGACTTTATTCCACTTAAGTCATTTACAATCTCTAGACCCCATCCAACAGTAACTCCTCTCTTCTGTCCCAATCTGTTTTGACCATATTAGATATAGAAAAAACAAAATAAGTCTACATGCTCAGATCTCTTTACAAAAATAAAAAAAGAATTAAAATCAAAGTGTCTCACCTATAATGCCAATAGTCAGATGTTTGTCAATAAGGATTATATTGATAAATCCCAAAACAGAGAAATTAGGATAAGCACCATGAACTTCTTCAAAGAATTCAAGAAATTCAAAGAAAACATTAAAATATAAAGAAAAAAAATAAACAAGCAAACAAAAAACATCTCAATGAAATTAAGAAAAATAAATGCCTTAATGATGTCCAAGCAAACATACACATAAGAGTCTTGGAAATGATGAAGTTAATACAAGACTTGAGAAACAGTGAAGAAGCCTCTAGCTGAAATGAAAAGGGAATGGAAAGCGCCAATATGCCAACTACAAAACTTACAAAAATCTGTACATATAAAATGAATCAAGCAGAATGTTGAATACCAAGATTCAAAGATCGCCGGGAGGTGGTGGCATATGCCTTTAATCCTAGCACTCAGGAGGCAGAGGCAGGCGGATCTCTGTGAGTTCCAAGCCAGCCTGGTCTACAAGAGCTAGTTTCAGGACAGGCTCCAAAACTATGGAGAAACCTTGTCTTGAAAAACAAAAAGCAAACAAACAAACAAAAAAGATTTAAAGATAATGTAGAGGTGGTGCAAGATTTATATCTATATCTATATCTATATAACCCAAAATATACTAGAAATGTGGGACACCATGAAAGTACCAAACCTTTTAACTTAGATGAGAGGGAAGAATTCTAAATCAATGACATACTTCAGTAAGATCATAGAAGAAAGCTTCCCCAAACCAAGAAAAAATATACCTACCCAGATGCAAAAAGCACACTGACTAAACAGAAAAGACTAGAAAAAAAAATCCCCATGACATATTTAGTTAAAGCACTAAGTACAGAGAAGAAAGAAAGTGTATTGAAAGTCACAAGTGATAAACCCTTCTATATTTAGGAAAGCCAATCAGAGATAACTGTAGATTTCTGGTTCTCAGTGGACACTCTGAGAATCAGAAGAGCCTAGAGCAATGCATTCTAAATCATAAAAGACCCTGACATGCAGTGTAGACTAAAACTATTTGCCACTGTTGAACGAAAAAGAATCATCCCAGGCCATTAAGAGCCTAAAAAAAATCATTTTTTTTTATTTTTTAGGCAACAAACCAATCCTAAAAAAATTACCAGTAGCAATATTATAGGCTGAAAAGAGGAATACCTAAGCCAAAAGACTTTGAAAAAATACAAAGCCATGATTATTGTTTATTCTTCTTTCATATATGAAATCCCAGCTGAAGTTTCTTCTCCCTTATCTACTCCCAGTCCCTACCCTCTCACCTCCTCTCTCTGCTGTCCACTCCTCCTCCCTTCAGAAAAAAAAATAGGCCTCTCAGGGATATTAACCTAACATTGCATAACAAGTTAGAATAAGACTAGCAAACCTATACTTATTAAAAATCAAAGTACACTGAGAACACAAAAAAATAACAGCATCAAAAATGAGCAACAAGCACACACACATTTCAATAACTTTAATGTCAATGGTTTTAGTTCCCCAGTCAAAAGACACTGGCTGACTGTTCTGAAAATGAAATAAAATCCATTTATCTGTTGTCTTTGAGAGACATATCATAGCATTAAAGATGGGCACCACTTAGAGTAAAAGGATGGACAAATGTCTTCCAGTCATATACTCCAAGAAGCTGACATCACTATCCTAACATCTGACAAAGTAGATGTCAAGCTAAAAGTAGTTAAAAGAGACAAATTAAAACACTTCATTCTAATTAAGGAAACAGTTTACCAAGAAGACATTACTATCCTAAACGTATATACACCAAACTCAGGGACACCCAATTTCACACACAAAGAAGAAATGCTACTGGATTTAGAGTCATAGATTAACATCATTCTATTAATAATAGGTGATTATTTAAATATCCCACTTTCTCTAATAGACCATTCTTTGGGCACACACACAAATGGGCACATACCACACACTAATAGCAGAAAAAATTAGCCACAAACCTAGCAGTATATGGGGAAAATGAATTTTAATTGAGGAATAATCTCCATCAGATTAGTCTGTTGACATGTCTGTGTGCCATTCTTTTTTCTTCTTTTGACTGTTGGTTGATGTGTTAGGGTCCATGCCACTGTAGGTAGATCACTCATTCCCTTTAGGTCTGTCTGTGCTATATAAAAAAGATAGCTGAGCAAGCCAGGGGAAGCAATTCATTTAGCAATTCCCTCCATGGTCTCTGCCATAGTCGTGACTCCACATTCCTGCTTTCAAAACTTACTCCCTTCCTTCCTTTAGTGATGGACTGTGCCCTTGAATTGTAAATCTTTTCCTCTTTTTGGTCAATGTTTTAGTACAGCAATAGAGAAGCAAACGGGGACAAGTCTTTTATACTGCATATTTTCCTTCTGATTTTCTCCATATTTTCATATTTATCTACTTTGGTAGCTTTCTTGTCTATGGTTTAACAGATTTCCTCTGTTTCTTTTTCATGTCTTGGTAATGTTTATTATCTGTTTGTTTGAATTATCTATTTGGTCCTTAAATTTTTGAATGTAACTTATTTCATTTCTCCATATAGGTGTTTTTTTATATATATACATCTGTGCACTGCATGTCTTCAGTGTCCTCAGAGGCCAGCCTGAAGAGGTTTTAAATTCCATGGTTGTAAGCCACCCATGCATGTGCAAGGAATGGAACCCAGGACCTCTGTAAGGGTGTCAATTGTTTAATCTCTGAGCCAGTGGGCTAGCTCCCCTTGAATTTTTTTAAAGTAGTACATTTAAATCTAATCCTGTATCTCTCATATATATATATGTATATATATATAATTTGTCTATATATTATTTTATTATGTTGATAAATTGTTACTCAATCTGTGGAATTTCCCTAGTGAAGTGTAATCTCATGATTTTTTTTAAAAAAATGTTTCCGTACTTTGTTTTGAAGCTCTGTTTTTGTAAGTCTTCTGATTTATGGATTTGCCTATTGTTTTTGCTTTTGGTTGGCTGTGTTTTATGTGAGTTGGTTGTTTTTGCATGGATACATGTTTGGGCAAAAAGATGACAGTAGTAATAATCTTGATGCTTGACAGAGGTTTCTGTGTTTGCTGCAGCAGACACTGTGTTCATCATATGTGCCCTATGAAGCTTACAGGTAGGAATGCTGTGGTGGCGCAAATGAATGTAGACAGATTATATAGATATATACAGCTTTAATAAGGAAATAAACTTACAGGACCACAGGTTCCCGCAGTGTACCGGAAAAGTGGAGCAAAAGAAAAGGGCTGCTGGGCTCACGCCCGGCAGCTTTATCCGTAAACATTAGCCCGAGGCGAACACGCCCCCAATGGGTGGGGCTATGTCCCTACATCTCCCCCTTTTGTCTAAATAAGATAGAACCAAACCAAATGCAACTATATACAATAATAACAAATAATAAATATAACAAACAATATTGAGGACAAAACTTTTGCTAAACATTCTATCTCAAGGAGTCTAAATAACATAGAGAGTAACTACAATTATATAATCTTCAACTCCGTCAAAGATCTGAGAAGGGAATAAATATTACTTAACAATCAAGAGATATCCAAAATGTGCAACAATTGACAGAGACAACTGACTACCTGGGCAATCACCCAAAGTCTCGTTTGCAATGTTGAGTCAACCAACTTTGGCTAAGGCCTAACATAACTGGCATACCATTATTAAAGGCAAGGAACTTTCTTAGGACTATCCTACCCTGTCTTGGCAAGATAAGACAATCCTGTTTCATCCACTTAGGGATATTCTGTATCTTTGTCAGAAGTTGAGGTATGGGCTTTTCTTAACCCAAAGGCCAGTTCTGCCAAGAAGACAAGCTCCGAGTGGAGTGTCTTTGGTGCTCAACGTTCTCTCGGGAGTAGAGTGGTGTTGCCAGGAGTAATTGTGTTTCTTTGGCACAGAAATTTTAGGTTAGATTAAAGGCCATTTTCTACAGCTCTTCGAAGAGGCTGAAGATCATACTATCTATACTAAATATAATCTCTATGCAACTAAAAGACCTGATAAACTTAAAAATAAATATGACAAACATATAATTCTCAATACCTATCTAACTTTGAAGACTAAAAGAATAAACAACTGTGCAATATATGAAGACAATGATCTTCAACTGTAAACAATGTCATAGTATCAGAGGTAGAAATGTACAATGTAATATGGTAGATGTATCAATATAATATAGACAAAGTTATAAGCATACTCATACAAAAATAGAGGTAGGAACACTCACATTCAATATTCAACATATCAATATACAAGAAACAGTACCAGTACAATTTTCTATAAACAGTAATTCACAAATACCAATCATCCCAAAAAACCAGTTAATCCCCCTTCTTCCTCCTCCTCTTCTTTTTTTTTTCTAAGTCCATAAAAATATCACCCCATCCCCTCAACCCTAAACCAACCACTAAAAGATGTCCCTAACCCTGAGGGCAAACTCTGTTGGGAGAGGGGATGACGTCCTCTAAGATTGCTTCTAGCTGACATGGGGGCGACGTTCTTCTTAGGGGGTCCTGTGAAAGCAAATGATGGTAAAATTTCCAAATTAACCTTTGACCTAAGAAAATTGTAACTAGTCTCAGAGCGTTTTGAGAAGGTCCGACCAGAGTGTTGTCAAAAATGTGCACCATTCGAAATTGTCTCTTGTAGTTGGTACCAAAAAACAGGTCTAATATTAGCGCTTTAAAAAAAAATCATGACGTCATAAAAACCAGATGGAGTTGATGTTGTGGGGCCCCATCTTCATCCTGGAAACTTCAAAGATTACTGTAGGAAAATTTGTTGCTTGTTATGGGAAATTTAAACATTAACAACGAGGACATATACTGACATATAAAGAAAGACACAGATATGAGGAAAAGCAAAGAAAGTTTAAGATATATATATATATATATATATATATATATATATATATATATAAATTAATACTTACAGAACAAGTCCCTCCATCAGTAATTAAATATTAGGGGTCCCTTAAATTCTTTGAAGATGGGTATTTTCCTGTGGAGATAAGAAGAGAACCCTGCCCCCAACCTATCTGTATTACTTACCATCAGTATGATTGCCATCCATGTGATTGAATTGTTATTTATCTTTCCCAACTGGCTTCTCTTCATCAAAACGAACCTTTATCAATTTTGATGGAATCCACAATTTTTCCTCACCTGTGGAGACAAGAGCAAATCCCCTTCCCCAACGCAGCACATCTCCTGGCTTCCATTGTGAGGTCAGCACATCCTTGAAATAAACTGGTTGATTTAGTTCAATAGACTTTTCCATTATCCAATGTCTTTCTGCAGCCCATGTTCCCTTCTCATTAGCGTTGAGGAAATTCAAGGTTAACAAAGCATTATGTAACCTATTTCTGGGGGTGTTTTCCACCCCTTTCTGTTTGTTCAACATATCCTTTATAGTTCGATTTGATCTTTCTATGACTGCTTGACCTGTAGGATTGTATGGTATACCTGTAACATGCTTGATATTGTAATAATCAAAAAACCGTTTCATTTTCCTAGAGACATAAGCAGGACCATTATCTGTCTTTATTTGTGTAGGTATACCCATGATAGCCATGACTTCTAATAAATGAGTGATAACCGAATCAGCTTTTTCTGAACTTAAAGCCATTGCCCACTGAAAGCCTGAATACGTGTCAATGGTGTGATGAACATATTTTAATTTGCCAAATTCTGCAAAGTGGAACACATCCATCTGCCAGATTTCATTCCTTTGGGTGCCCTTTGGATTAGCCCCTGCAGGCAGTGGCGTTTGGTTATAGAAAGAGCAAGTAGGGCATTTCTTTACAATCTCCCTAGCTTGTTGCCATGTAATAGAAAACTCTTTCTTCAAACCTTTGCTATTAACATGATGTTTTTTATGAAATTCAGAGGCTTGTAGCACACTACCAATCAATAATTGATCAATTTCTGCATTACCTTGTGCTAGAGGACCTGGCAGACCCGTATGGGATCGGATGTGTGTTATGTACATAGGGCAAAGCCTGTTCCTAATCAAATCTTGCACCTGGATAAACAAAGAGGTTAGTTCTGTATCATCAGGTATAAATTCAGCAGTTTCAATATGTAAAATAACTCTTTCTGCATATTGTGAATCAGTAACTATATTAATAGGTTCTTTAAAATCCCTTAGCACCATAAGAATGGCATATAATTCTGCCTTCTGGACAGAATCATAAGGACTTTGTTCCACCTTACCCAAGTCTTCTGATTTGTAACCTGCCTTCCCTGATTTATTGGCATCAGTATAGAACGTACGGGCTCCAGTTATTGGAGTATCATGGACGATTCGAGGAAGGATCCAAGAAGTTCTCTTTATGAAGTTAAGCCTCTTGCTTTTTGGATAGTTGTTATTAATGTCTCCCAAGAAATTAGCACAAGCTCTTTGCCATGGTTCATTATCTTCCCATAATTTCTTTAGTTCATCAGCAGTGAAAGGCACTATAATTTCTGCTGGGTCTATGCCTGCTAGTTGACGAAGTCTCAACTTGCCTTTTATAATTAACTCAGAGACTTTTTCTACATAAGTTTTCAGTTTCTTACTTGGTTTATGTGGTAAAAAGATCCATTCCAAGATAATATCATCTCTCTGCATTAAAATTCCTGTAGGGGAAATTTTTGATGGTAGTATGACGAGAATACAGTCGAGGTCTGGATTTACCCTATCCACATGTGCCTGTTGTAATTTTTCCTCAATCATCGTCAGTTCCTTTTCTGCTTCAGCTGTTAATTCTCTGGGACTGTTTAAATCTTTGTCACCATCCAAGGTTTTGTTCAAATGAATTATTAGATCAGGTGTTATCCCAATAGCTGGCCGTAGACTGGAAATGTCCCCTAATAGTCTTTGAAAGTCCTTAAGAGTCCGTAGGCGATCTCTCCGAATTTGTGCCTTTTGTGTCTTAATTTTTTGTAAACCTATTTTATAACCTAAATAATTAACAGAATCTCCCTTCTGAATCTTTTCAGGAGCAATTTGCAATCCCCATTTTGGTAAAAGTATTTTTATTTCTTCAAACAGTCTGTTCAAGGTATCCATGTTTGAATCGGATAACAAAATGTCGTCCATGTAATGATATACTATCGATTTGGGAAATTTCTTGCGTATTATTTGCAATGGTTGATTCACAAAATATTGGCACAGGGAGGGGCTATTTAACATACCCTGGGGGAGGACGGCCCAGTGGTACCTCCTCGAAGGTTGAGAATTATTATAAGTAGGCACTGTGAAGGCAAATTTTTCTCTATCTTCTTTTTGTAAAGGTATAGTGAAAAAACAATCCTTTAAATCAATAACTATGAGAGGCCATCCTTTTGGCAATAAAGAGGGCAAAGGAATTCCAGATTGCAGAGGGCCCATAGGTTGAATAACCTTGTTGATAGCCCTGAGATCTGTCACCATTCTCCATTTACCTGATTTTTTCTTAACCACAAATACAGGAGAATTCCAAGGGCTGGTAGATTCTTCTATATGTCCAGCATCTAATTGCTCTTGTACCAACTGTTCTAAAGCCTGTAACTTTTCCTCAGCTAAAGGCCATTGCTTTGTCCATATTGGTTTCTCAGTCAACCATTTTAAAGGCAAGGCTGTTGGTATCTCTGAAGGGACATCAATTGCTTGTTCTTGTACAGCCCGAATGGCCGGTTTTCTCCGTTTGTAATATCTTTTAATATTATCCCCAGAAATATAGGCTCTAGAAGTAGCAGGAATGTTAATTTTGGTATTCCATTGTTGTAATAGGTCACGACCCCATAAATTCATTGCAATATTGGCTACATATGGCCTTAATTTTCCTATTTGTCCCTCTGGTCCTATACATTCAACCCATCTCGTGCTCTGCCTTACTCGAGATAGGGTTCCAATTCCCAGGAGCTGAACATTTACATTCTGAAGAGGCCAATATGGATGCCAAGATTCTGGGGTAATGATACTTACATCTGCACCTGTGTCCAGCAGGCCAGTAATAAAAATGCCATTTACACACACTCTCAGCTTTGGTCTTTGGTCATTTATAGAAGTTTGCCAAAACACACGGAACTCATCTTTCTGATCATTATTGCTTGTAACAGTAGGCATGGGGCTTTCTAATTGTCCTGACGAGTCACGTTCTCTGTAGTAACTGGAAATGACTGAACCATGTTTGCCATGGGGGCCTGTGAGGCCCCCCCTCTCACGTTTCCTGTCTGTATCAGGTTGCCTTGTCTATCTCTTGTAGACCTGCACTCATTCGTCCAGTGTCTGCCCTTTCCACATCTTCTACATAAACCTGAAGGCTGAGTCCTCCTATTTCTGTTATTTCTAGAAGATGCATTATTATTATTTCTGAAAATCCGTTGTCTACAATTCCTTTTCATATGACCCATTTTGCCACAATTAAAACATTTGGTATTCTGATGTCTCCTTTTACCATTGGAAATTGCTTCTTCTACCCATGCTTCAGTGCCATAGTCAAATGTATCAACATCTAGTGTATGCAAGACCCATTCTTCTAATGGCGCTGATCTGAGCTTTAAAGGTCCCAAAATCCTTTTGCATTCCACATTTGCATTTTCATAAGCCAAAGTCTCGATCATTATACGTCTTGCTTCTGGGTCAGATATCCCTATTTGTACAGCTTTAGTTATTCTTTGTAAAAAGTCACTAAAGGGGTCTCTCTGACCCTGTTTAACTCTGACAAATGATTCCATCCTCTGTCCTGGGTCTTGCACCCTGTCCCAAGCCCTTAAGGCTGCTGTAGTACACACGGAGAGTATGTTTTCATCCAAATTAGCTTGTTCCTGAGGCTCAGAAAATAGCCCCTCTCCCAAAATTTGATCTATGGAAATCTCAATTCCCTTTGCTCTTTCCTGCTGTTCTAAAAGTCTAGCCTCTTGCCTGAATAAGCATTTCCATTTCAATTGCGTTCCACTCTCAAGGACAGCAGAGCTCAGTTGAAACCAGTCAGAGGGCGTGACTTTATTCGTGGTGGCCCAAGACCTTAGCATCTCTTTAACAAAAGAGGCATTCATTCCAAAAGTCATTACAGCCTGTTTAATTTCTTTGAGATCATTCATACGGACAGGTTCCCATGTATCTTCCTTGATGACCCTAGGGTTTCTGGAACCAACTACTTTCTCTGTTGTTACAACTGGAAAGGCAGGTAGAACTGTAGGTAGAGCTTTGTGGGAATTGTCCTGGAGGGATTTACCCACAGATTTAGTTAAAATATGCCTTTCTACCTCTTGCTCTTCTTCCTCAGAATTTAGAAATTCCTCAATCTTTTCAATTCTATTCACCATTGCCTTCTTTAATGTCTGAATCTCCTGTCCAGAATTATGTTCTAAAGCCTTCATTGAGGATTCTAAAGTATGAAGTTTGTCCATTAGAGATAACGTCTCATCTTTGGACATAATTTTTATAGCATATACCGTGCCTTCTTGTATAGATAATCTTTCTGTCAATCTGTCATAAGCTTTAGACAAAATCCGATTGTCACATTCAGCAGTTTTGATTCTCTCAGTTAATGTTTCAGTTCCTACTGAAAGGGACTGTAGCTTACGATCCAAATCAGCTGTTCCTTCTTCCATAGTAATGAATTTCTCCTTAACATCAGCCTGTACCTCTTCTAAATTTTTTTCAGTTTGTTGAGTTGTGTTAAACAAAGATCTGTTCTCTGCCTGGAGAACTTCAAACTGATTTTTGAGAAGATTGTTGTCATTCTCAATTGTTTTTAAGCGTTCAACCTCGTCTCGTAAAGACTTTATCATATTTCTATTATCAAACCATACAGTACCAAGGAAAACTACGAATCCCAGAAAGATCCATATCTGTGGGCTGACAGACACTTCTTGTAAAATCTCCCACATGGTACAACTGAAAAGGCTGTTAAAGTCTTGAATGGTAATGTTTTCAGACATTTTTCTTATTTATAAAAGAAAATCATGTACCTGTAATGAAGTTTTCCTGCCAGTGGTGGCTAAAGAAATGCACCTGAGTCCACGTGGTCTAAGTCAGAGCTGGTCTGAAACAATTAACTCAAAACAAAAATTATTGTACTGCCTGTTAAGGGAAGGGGTTGGTGGCTTTTACTTCAAAACCGCGGGTGCTTCACTTAAATCAGGCAGTGAGGGTTTGGAAGAAGCAGGGAGCTATTAACTGCTCTGTGGGGGGTCGCTGCTCTGCGACTGTAGTGGCCTGGAGTGGGGGAAGGGAAAGCGAGCAGGGAGCGCGCTTTAAATCGCCTTCCTGAGCTCAGGCTACTAGCTGGGAAAGGTGGAACTTGCGCCCCCCCTGTGCCGGGTCGGGGGCAAAATAGCCCGACGTTGGGACGCCAAATGTGGTGGCGCAAATGAATGTAGACAGATTATATAGATATATACAGCTTTAATAAGGAAATAAACTTACAGGACCACAGGTTCCCGCGGTGTACCGGAAAAGTGGAGCAAAAGAAAAGGGCTGCTGGGCTCACGCCCGGCAGCTTTATCCGTAAACATTAGCCCGAGGCGAACACGCCCCCCAATGGGTGGGGCTATGTCCCTACAGAATGCTAAGGTTGGTTAATAAACTTGATTCTATCTTCAGTGGCAGATGTTGCTACACAATGTCACATCTCTTCTGCTTTGAGATTTCTGGGAGGGAATTTCAAAGAGAATCAGAACTCTGCTAGAATGTTTTGGAGATGACAGCAGCTTTTCTACATCAATTGCTTCTCAAATATTCCTGTTCTTAGTTAGCCAGTGTGACAATTCCTATAGTCTTCTATAGTCTTAAGATTTCTTCCCTGCTGAATGCTTGCTAGTTCTGGGTCTTTGTGCCCTACTCATACATAATGTGAAACAATGCTTCATCTACCACATACTGTGCACTTGATATGTAATTATTAAATCTACAGTTGAATTTAAGGTTCACATATTTTACTGTGTACTATTTCTAAAGATAATAATATAACCATCATTTTGTCACAGAATATTTTCAATGTGCTAGAAATCTGTGCCTTATCTACTCATCCTTTCCTAAACTACTGCTGATTAATGATCATTTAAATGTTCCTTTGATTTTGATCTTTTCTTGAATGGTATTTCATCATATGTAGTTTTTTTCAACCTTTCAATTTAATTATATATAATTCAGGTTCCTTGGAGAGCTTTAGCTTTTTTAATTTCTTGTTTTTTAACCACTTATTTACTGCATAATATTTTAATATTCAGGTGTACCAGAGATTGCTTATCTATCCATCTACTCAAGAAAGCCCTGACTGCCCCAAAACTTTATTAATATTTTAATTTATACCTATGCATCTATTTTATTAGTTCATAAATATTCACCTAGATAAATATAAAAGAGTTCAGAACCTAGACCAAGCCACAGGAGTTATTCTCAGTTTTGTGAAAACTTCTAACAGTTATTTTCAAAGTGCCTTTACTTTTGTTTTTAATTACTATTCCAATCAGCAACTGATGCCAGTTCTTGAACCTTTTTCTTTGCTATGATTTGTATTACCAATACACCATAAACATTCTAACACTTATATAAAATGATTTCTCTGCTGTTTTAGATACTCAAATGATTTTATGTTTTGATGACCTATAAATCTTTGGTGAAGTTGAAGATCTTTTGGGCCTTTTTAAAACATTTTTTATTCTTTTTAATTTTTGTTAAGGTTATTGTCATTGCTTGACTATGCTCCAGAATTTGGTAGTAAGGCCCTACTATTAAAGACACCACACAACATGAGTAATAAAACTTGGAAAAACCAAGTTTACACTTACTTAGGAGCTTCATCATTACTGGCTAGATTTCATGGTATCAGAGGGTATTGCAGGCAGATATAGAAGAATAAAGTAAACTTCTGTCTCATCCAGCGATGAATACGTAAAATACAATGGTAACTGGCCTGATAAGGTACACTACTATAAGGTTTCAGACTACAAAGAATTCATGGACTATGCATCTAGAAAATCAACACTTAGTATGTGTCTTCTGTTTTTGTTTGTTGGTTGGTTTTGTTCTTTTGTTTTTAATTATTTTAAGAGTATATTCTATAGATTAGTTTGTTTTAGTTGCCATAAAGCAATAAAGTCTATCAAATTTTGATGTCACAGATTAAATGTTGGTAATATATGAAGAACCCATTGCTAAGGCCTAGTTTACTTCAATCTTCTCCTGTGTCATTTTTTAATTAGTCTATAGTCATGTCTTCTTCATTTAAAGTTCAAGTTTATTATAATTTAATTTTCAGAAAAAGCATAATATTATGTTTAAAACCAGTGTAAGCTTTTCTTCACTGCTAAGATGTGGTTAAAATCTGCAAAACAAGAAAAAACCCAGGCTAACCATCTGGGAGCTTTTAAAGGAATTAATTTTAAATAAAATGAAGCTATGAGTCAATGGCAACTGTAGAATTTGTAAAAGAATGCTGGATTTAAAGTATTTGAAAAGCTTATTTGAGTCAATAAGCTTTTATGGGGGAAATATATGAGATCTGGATAATGAAAACAACCAATAAAACCAAGATTCCAGGCTTGAACAACTACATGAATAATTGGGTCATTTGTTAAAATGGAGAGTACTTGGCAAGCAGTGTTGGGGGTGTCGTCATAGACATAAAGATCATTTTTGATAGATCATTGTTAAAATTTCTATTTAAGAATCCAACTAGAAGTACCAAGTGCCAAATGAGCCATATGAATTTGGAGCTTATGAAATATGTTAGGAAGAAAATATAAACACTGGAAATAATGGCCTCAGGGTGATGTTAAAGGCCCTTGAATAAAGCAAGTACCAAGAATGATGACAGAGAGAAAAGAAAAGAGCTTCTGGGTCTTGGGACATGCTAGAATTTATAAGTTAGCTAGTGGTGGTGGATCACCCAGTGTTTATCTAGGAATACTGTTGGCAGGAGAGGTGGAGATGTTTCCAGGAACATAAAGAAATGTGGTAAATTCTGTTGAGGATTCAGAAAACTAAATGAGAACTAAGAATTGAATTTGGAGGCATGTTAGTTAGTCATTTCAAAGAAGAAATGTCATGGCAGAAATGGATGAAAACCTAGCTGGAATAGGTTCAAAGGCTCATGCTGGGAAAACATTACAAGCAGCTTCTTCTAAGAGGTCCCTAGTTGAGATTTTGAGAGCGATCAGGGATGGGAAATGATAGGATTAATCATAGTTGGGGGGAATAAGTAAGTTCTGTTTTGCAATTGATAATGCTGATTCAAGCTATTGTGTTTTGCCAATCCGAGCTTATTACAAAGATCACCTCTTCTCTCCTCCTTTTAATAATCTCTCATCCCCTATCTGCAGTGATACTTTTTATTTACATATAATACATTCTTGCTAAAAACTGTGGGCAAATGTTGATTGGTATGTCTCTAATACTTAGGATTCTAAATATTTCAGTTCTGCCATTAAATGTGACGGGTACCTGATACTCTCTACGGAGACATGTGCACAGAGGACAGGGCCAACAAAATGTTTTTAAGGATGACTTACCTGTTTCTCTACCACTGAAAGCAGTTTTGTTTTGAGCTCTGAACTAGAAGAAAATATATGGTGTACTATTTTCATATCGATTATTTTTCATTCTTATTACTATTCTGCCTCCATGCTTTTCTACTTTGATTAGTAAGGGAATATCTAAGAATACTACATTGATGGGTAAGCAGGATGTTGACACTTTTGTCTCATGTAAGTACCTAAAGTTTAAAAGCTTCAGAGGCCTTTGTTAAGATCCAGTCAGAGTTTTGAAATGTTCTAACTCAAGAGAAATGTTCCATTTTATACGCCAACAAACGTACACCACCAGAAATGTGATTGCTCGATATAGACCAATCTCTGTGCTTTTTAAACCAGTGTTTATTATGGTATGTGATAATGGTAAGTAATGAGAAAAGCTTTCTGATTTATTATTTTTAATTGAGCATATAATCAGTCTCTACCTTCTAAAACAATTATTTAAGTTCTAAGCATCCATAATACATTCTATCATTTGAAAAGTAGTATGTGTTATCCTTATCATGTTTCCATTATTTCACTTTTTAGGTTCTGTCATACAAGTTTATAAATCTAATTACTGAAATAATTTGCCTCAGGTTTACTGCTTTATGATCATGTATATTTTCAAATTTAGCATCAATTAGCCTCACTGCAAGTGTGATAACTTACAAAGGTACAATGGGAGACTCTGAGTTTAGTGTTTCTGAAAAATTCTTAGGTGTGAAAGTACCAGTGCTAATTGATTAATATCCCAAATTGTTTCTTGCAGATTAGTTACTTAAATATTGTACATTTTCAAATACTTTAATGTATAAATATTTTATTTTGAATTACATCTTAATTTTTGAGATTATAACACAATCACATCTATTTCTCCTTCTGTCCCTCCATATACACCTCCTTGACCTTTCAAACTTATGGCCCCTCTTTTCATTAATTGTTGCTATATACATATATGCATACATATATGTATGCATACACATATATATCTATATATCTATCTATATATAGATATATCTAAATACCTAAATATAACCTGCTTTGTCTGTATAATGTTATGCAGTTGAACACACTGACTGATCAGGTATGGATATTGTACTGATGCTAGAATAATCCCAATATGTTTTACCAAAGGCTGTTATCAGTAGCATAGGCACATTCTAAACATGATGTAAAACTTTGTAAGCAAATATATGAATTTTGTAACTAGTTGGTAAGTGATTTTGACACTTTTAATTTTTAACATTTTATTTGTTACAAAATGTCTTCCTAAACAACTATATATATCCTTTAAGTGATTCATTCAAATTTATTTGTACTACACAAAATAAACTACTTCAATTCTGAACATTTTTCTATTTTTATAATATTTTAGATATAAACAGTATTTCTGGCATCAAATATAGATGAATTCTCAAGATGTATAATATCACAAAATTATAAAATTTTTTATCTGAAACTAGAATTCATTTTAATAAATGTATTAATAAATTAATTATTATGCTTGAATATGTTAACATAAAATTCTTTAAAATTTAAACTTTAAATTAACCAGCTTCAAAACTGCCTTGAAAATCTTTCATATCAATATACTGCTGTCTATAAAGACAGAGTAAAATGTAACAACCATATTTACACAGTATTTTAATTTTGGACACTTAATATAACTCTTATGCATCATCATCGTTCATTCAATTTGTATAAGATATTGACGAATTTTTGCAGCTTCCATGAATAAAAACATCATACAGAGACATCTAACTCACTGAACTAATCACGATAACCTTATATTAAGCAAGAATATGCTCTTTATATATCTTTATTTTTAATTTCTTGGTGTTCATATTATTTCCATCTTTAACCATTCTGCTAAAATTGGGTTTTACTTCATTTTATGACTTATTAGAATGATTTCATCATTTTATATCTGGAAATCATGATGCTGTCCTTAGGAAACTTTTCGGATAGTTTTAGAATGTGATTTACCTCTTGGAACTTGACTCAACTTCTCTCTGCAGGAGCTATCCCTTCTGCTCTTCCCTATTTCCTATTTTCCCCTAGCCATCTCTTGTGTATTTCTACAGATCAGATCATATCCCGTCTCCCGTGGAAAGCTTTCATGATAAATACAGGTCCCTAACACAGATCTGATCTGTATTCTGAAATCTATGATATCCATTTGAATAACATTTGAGACATTTCTTAAATTTGCTAAGTATACTTCAAAAAGTTTTTGATGTCTCTTTTCTTTAAGTTAAAACTTTGAAAATATTTGCAGGCTTTTCTAGGTGTATGCATGTGTATGTGTGTTTATATTAAACATACGAAAATACAGAATATTTACTTGTAAATATTGTGCTGAAGGCATTTTCACTAAGAAGTTATTAATACACAATCTGAAGTTTCAACATTATCTATTTATCATCCCCTTGTATGTTTTAAATTTACCAAAGACAAAATGTGAAAGGTACACATTAGTTATCAGCATAATTGTTCACAAAGATAATTTATTTATGCTTAGACCATCTAAGAAGGTATAATCATTTTTCAATGGAATTTATAGCTTTGTTCTTCATGTGTCTTTAAAGGAAGTGAGCATTGTGCAAATGTCAGCAAGCATCACTGTGGCTGTATAGAATAATTTTCTGGCTGTCCTTTGGTGTGTTAGTTCTATGAAACTTTGAAATACATTGTAAAAACATGACCTTGGGATGCACGGGTCATCAAAAAATGTCAAATCTGTTCATAAATAGGAGGAACCATAAACAGGCACTAAGTATTTAAGGGAAAAAACTTTACAAAAATGTCTAAAATTTTCATCTTGTAAGTGCTACTTTAATGTTGTATATTGTTATTTAATATTTGAATTGCAACATATTCAGATAAATATTTTATACTTTTTCCACCTGAGGCCAGGAAAAGTATACATATATATGTGTGTGTGTATGTGTGTGTGTATTCAAAACAACACGACCCACCTTTGCTACCCACCTTTGCTAAATAAAATGACATAAATTATATGGCATTTTGTGCATTTCAGTGATGCAGTGAACGGACTCTCTGTTCAATCAAACACATCCTGGTGTAAATTGCCTAAGTACCTGCTTTTTGCATCACCTCTACTTCTTGAGACCTGGCACTGAGAACTTTTTGTTCTCCTGAAATAGTCTCATAACTAGCCTCTTATTTCTGTTCGATCATGGCTACAATTCATCCCCAACATATAGCAGAATAATCTCCAAAAATTTTAAATCCAATCACTTTGTTCCCTCAAAAGGTGCTTTTCACAGTGTCCTTAAGACTGGAGAATTTATATAAAAATCATTTGAGTTGCACTCAAAATAAGCTTTATGATTTAGCTCTAACCCTCTTTAGACACCTATCCTCATGATGCTCATGATTTTCCCATTATTTTAGGAGAGACCCATGCTAAACCACAGCATCTACTAAATGGACCATACAGATTTATATTCTGGGATCTTTGTTTGGCTTTTGTCTTAGCCTGCCGAGTGTCTCCTGACTGCCAGGTACATACAGAGCTTTGGTTCAGTGTTTAGATGTTTAGATCCAGGAGCACATTTGTCAGGTTTCTTAATTTGTTTGTTTTATTTTCTTGTTATTTTTTTTTAGCTCCTCGGTGTTCTCAGACTAATGTGATCAGACATCACACTGCAGCCACATTTTGACAGGTGTGCAATATGTAATATGAAGGTCAAATTTACCTGTGTATGTACATGTCTATTAACCTGCTCTGAATAAATGATCAGCCAATACATCTCAAGGATAAAATGGAAAGCAAACTAAATTAATTTCAGGGTAAATAAATAATGTAAATAAAATAGAAGACATACAACTTTGAGGAGTAAGAATGAAATTAAATGCTAAGAGTGCTCTGAATCTTAAATTGTGATATTTATACATGTTCCCAAAAAAGAGATTACAGTTTCAGGTTTTTTTTTTTTTAACAATTCTATAAAAGAAAAAAATATCCTGTGTGAGGAGGAAATATACCAGGATTGCTTTTGTGCTGTTTATTCTTTCTCTTCAAATATTACAAAGTGGGCCTTGAATTTAAGCAGAAGGAGCCTATTTCCTTCCATGACATTTGTGTCCTTATTGCAGCAGTGCATGTAGCTCTCTAGGCCAGTTGGCATTGTAGCTCACAGCTGGAGAAGACTGCTGATTGCTTTTATCCTCTGGCAGCTGAATGGCAGCTTCTAGCACTATTAGGCTAGCCAGTAAGAAAGAAATTTCCTAGCGAGTTCCAGCTTGATTTCTTCATGATGTGTGACTCAACCATGTGTTATCTGCAGCAATCGGATAACATGAACTTCTGGAGGGAAATCAAAGCCGTGGCGATAGACTGTAATGTTTAGGAGTCTCTGCACCACACTGGTCAACAAATCCTAAAGAAGCCCTGTTAGCCTGTGGTGCCTAGCAGGGGCTTTGATGCTCTTGCTCTGCTAGTTCCGGTTTTACTTTGTGTATCTGTGCGTTTCTGAGTTTTAAGAAGTTTTTACAGTAGACGTTTTCCATATATTGTATTCAAAGGGTTTCCACTGTTTCTATCACTTCTGGTATTTCCTCCTCTAGCTGACCTTCTTGTTCTGGTATTCTGCTTTAAGTGGTTAAAAATCGGGTGTTTTTAATTGCGTTGATTAATATCTGTGTCTTTGATTCAGTTCCATTGATCCTCCTTTCTGTTTTTATGCCAATACTAGGCTGTTTTCAGTACTGTAATTCTAGTAGAGTTTGAAGTCAGGGATTGTGATGCCTCCAGAAGTTCCTTTATTGTACAGGGTTGTTTTGGCTATCCTGGGTTTTTGCTTTTCCATATGAAATTGAGTATTGTTCTTTCAAAATCTGTGATGAATTTTGCTGGAATTTTGGTTTTTGTTTGTTTTTGTTTTCTTTTTCTTTCTTTTACTTTTTTAAAAAGAAAACAAACCATCTATTTATTTTACATATCATTCCAAGTTCCCACTCCTTGCCCTCCTTCCATCCTCTCCATCTTTCCTTGCGCCTTATCCCCCATCCACTTCCCAGAGAGAACAAGGCACATTGCTCTGAGGAAGGATCAAGGCCCTCCCCACTATATCCAGACTGAGAAAGGTATCGATCCAGAGAGAATGAGTTCCAAAAAGCCCATGGACAAATCCTGGTGCCATTTCCAGTGGTCCCACAGTCTGGCCCACCCACATTAAGAGGGTCTACTTTGGTCCTATGCTGGCTCTTTCCCTTTCCTATTGGAGCTGGTGAGCTCTCATTAGTTCTGGTAAACTGTTTCAGTGGCTTTCCACACCACGGTCTTGACATTTTTGCTCATATTTGCACTCCTAGCACTATTCAACTGGAGTTTGGGAGCTCAGACCTGTACTATGCTGCAGGTGTATGCCACTGTTTCCATCAGTTGCTTGATGAAGGTTCTTTGGTGACATTTAAGATATTCATCAATCTGAATATAGAACAAAGCCATTTCAGGCAATCTTTTCTCTATTGCTTAGTATCATATCTGTGGTTATTCTTGTGGATTCCTTGGAATTTCTCTAGTTTTAGGTTTCTTGTAGCCCATAATGACTTCCTCAATCAAAATATCTCTTTCTTTGTTCTCATCTCTGTCCTTCCTCCATCTCAACTATCCTGTTATTTCACGTTCTCTTCCTCCCTTCCCTTCCCCTCTTCATTTCCCCTTCTACCTTCCCTTCTCCTGCACCTCCATGCTTCCAGTTTTGTCAGGAGATCTTTTCTCTTTTCAGGTGAATCTATATATGTATTTGTTAGGGTTCATGTTGTTACATAGCTTCTCTAGAGTCATAGACTATAGGCTCATTATCCTTTGCTAGAATTTAATGGGAATTGCATTGAATCTATAGATTGCTTTTGGTAAGATTGCCATTTTTACTACGTTGATTCTACCAACCCAAGGGAATGTGAAATCATTCCATTTTCTGGTGTCTTATTCAATTTCTTTCTTCAAAGATTTAGCGTTCTTGTCATACAAGTCTTCTGCTTGTTTAATAGAGTTAGTCCAAGATATTTTATGTTATTTGTGGCTATTGTGAAGGGTGATGTTTCACTGATTTCTTTCTCAGCCCAGTTATCATCTGTGTAAAGAAGGGCTACTGATTTTTCGAGTTAATCTTATTCTGATACATTACTGAAGGTGTTAGGGTTGTATAAGTTCCTTCACAGAATTTTTGGAGTCACTTATGTGAACTATCATATCATCAGCAAATAGTGAAAATTTGACTTCTTTTCTGATTTGTATCCCCTTGATCTCCTTTTTTGTCTTATTGTCTAGCTAGAACCTCAAGTACTATGTTGAATAGATACTAAAAAAGTGGATAACCTTGTCTTGTTCCTGATTTCAATGGGATTACTTAGAGTTTCTCTCCATTTAGTTTGAGGTTGGCTGTTGGCTTGTTGTATATTGCCTTTATTATGTTTAGGTATGTTCCTTGGATTCCTGATATCTCCAAGACCTTTATCATGAAGGGATGCTATATTTTGTCAAAGGCTTTTTCAGTATCTAATAACATGATCATGTGATTATTTTTCAGTTTGTTTATATGGTAGGTTATATTGACAAATTTTTGTACGTTGAACCATCCCTGTCTCTCTGGAATGAAGCCTACTTGGTCATTGTGGATGATTTTTCTGATGTGTTGCTGGATTCTGTTTGCCCATATTTTATTGAATATTTTTGCATCAGTGTTCAAGAGTGAGATTGGTCTGTAATTCTCTTTCTTAATAATGTCTTTGTGTGGTTTGGTTGACAGGGTAATTGTAGCCTCCTAAAATGAATTTGACAATGTTCCTTCTATTTTTATTGTGTGGAACAATTTGAGCGGTTATGGAATTGGTATTAGTTCTTCTTTTAAAATCTTGTACAAAGATTTTCTGTGTTGAAACCATTTGGTCCTGAGCTTTTTTTCGTTAAGAGACTTTTAATTTTGTTTCTATATCTTTAGCAGTTATAGGTCTATTTAATTTGCTTATCTGATCTTGATTTAATTTTGTAAGTGATATTTATCCAGGAAATTGTTCATTTCCTTTAAGTTTTTCAATTTTGTTGAGTACATGTTTTCCAAGTATGATCTGATGATGCTCTGGATCTCCCTGTGTCTTTTGTTATGTCTCCCTTTTTATTTCTAATTTTGTTAATTTGGATATTCTCTCTCTACCTGTTGCTTAGTTTGGATAAAGGACTGTCTATTTTGTTGATTTTCTTGGAGAGCCAATTCTTTGTCTCATTGATTCTTTGTATTGTTTTCTTTGTTTATATTTTGTTCATTTCAGCTCTCAATTTGATTATTTTCTTCCCTCTAGTCCTCTTAGGTGAGTTTGCTTTCTTTTGGTTTTGAATTTTCAAGTGTTCTATTAACTCACTAGTGTGGAATTTTTTCAGCTTCTTTATGTATCATGTAGTACTATGAACTTTCCTCTTAACACTGGTTTCATTGTCTCATAAATTTGGGTGTGTTTATGGTCACTTTCTTTGAATTTTAGGAATTTTTTAATTTCTTCTTTTATTTCTTCCTTGACTTAATCGGTGATTCAGGTGAGCATTGTTTAATTTCCATGTGTTTGTGGGCTTTCTGAAATTAGTGCTGCTGTTAAATTCTAATTTTAAGTCATGGTGATCCTATAGAATACATGGGTTTATTCCAGTTTTTTGTGTTTTATTTTATATTTGATGAAGGTTGTTTTGTTACTCATTATGTAGTCAGCTTTTGAGAAAGTTCCATAAGGTACTGAGAAGAAGATGTATTTTTTTATGCTTGGATGGAATGTTCTATCGATGTCTGCTAAGCACATTTGAGTGATTAATCTGTTAGTTCTCTTATTTTTTCTGTTAAGTTTCTACCTGGCAAGCCTGTCCAAAAGTGAGAGTGGCGTAAATAATACTTTCATTTTTATCATCATTTTACTAGTTATTTTATTCAATATTTTATGCATATTTATGTTATATTACTTACCTATTGACATTCTAACATAAATTTCTATTTGTTAACAAACTTAGAATTTTAAAATTACCTTGTAGCTGGGTGGTAATGTTGAATGCCTTTAATACCAGCACTTGGGAGGCAGAGGTAGGTGGATCTCTGTGAGTTTAATGCCAAAATAGGCTAGAGAGTGAGTTACCGGATAGCTAAGTCTACACAAAGAAACTCCCAAAAACAAACAAACAAAATGTACCTGGTGAACATGTATAACCCACTTCAACCTACACCCAAGCACATATTTCATTAAAAAATTTAAATTATTATTATATATTTTATATCTAATAAACACATTATTTGCAAAATGGAGTTTTGCTTTCAAGTATTTATATTTTGTATCGATTTTCTCAAGGTTTTTCCACCTAACTACTAACTCCCTTATGGCTGGTACCATCATTTTTCTTGTGATTTAATTATGAAGAGCTACTTGAACTATTCTTAGTGGTTACCAGTGTTGTGCCCAGATTGCTACCCCAAGAAAGACCACCAGAGAGGCCCAGACTGTAATAAGCAAGGTTTAATTAGCTTAACACAAACATGTTCGGAATCTCTGTTTCCAACACCCCGTTGCAGCGAGGTAGAGAGAGGAGTTAAGAGTTCCTTTTGGGTGTTAGCTTATTTTAAAGGCAAGAATCACAAGCAGCCCTTCGCGGGTCTGGCGTGGGTGCAAAGTCTTTGCTCCTTTCCAAACTTCTGTGTTAGCAAGTTAGCAAGCAAGGCCACACCCTTTCTGAGACAGGACATCCTTATTACCAGATAGATAGTCCTGTCCTGACTCTATGCTTTGTATTGTCCCAAGTCGGGGTTGGGGGTACTGTCCTTCCTGGGAGCATGAAGCTAGCTTGGGGTTTCTAACTTTAAAACATTTTGCTAGGAAATTTCTTCTTGCCCCTTTGAGAATAAGTGGTGAGAGTTTTTCAGCCAGGTAAAATCTTTACTACTTGAGTTAAATAGCATTTTCTTTCCTTACACCAAGTGCTCACAAGGAGCCAGGACTTGATATCACTTTGAAATACCTTCAGCTTTGAGTGCTAATAAGTCATAGTTATAATTTGATTTCTAACTTCACTCAACAGTTTGTAAAATTTTGTGGTAAGAAATTATTAGGAGCACCATCTTTCCTGATTTACCTAGAATAAGAATTAGTTGTTGGCTTCTGGTGAGAACTGGTGAGAAGTTCTTCTGGGAAAGAACTCAGTTTTTGTTGAGGGGATGGCCACTGGGAGTCAGACCATGCTCCAGTGAATCTATGGGCACAAATATTGGAGCTGGTATTTTTTTTATTTTTTTTTTTTTATTTTTTTTTTTTTTATGCATGGGGTCACAAGAATGGAGGGCTGGAGCTGAGAAGACAGAGAAATCAATGTGATTAGAGTCTGACACATGAAACTACCAAATAATCAATTAAAGTATTGTGTTGGGGAAAAAAAGGATTGCAGAGAGAGGGGTCTTTCTCCGTGAAATGATGAGTCCTCTGGGATCTTGGTGCCTTGGTCATCCAGCCAACTCATGTTTTATCTCCTGTACATCATAGGATATATGAATTTAGTCTTATAGTAATACATCACGTTTATTTATTCTGCTTTTTTCTTTACTTAAGTTACAAAGACTTTAATTATTAGAGTTAAGTATTATTTATTCTCTGTTTTAAAGTTTCTTCTAGAATGTCATTTAGTTAATACTGTACACCGAGTTAAAATAAACTTCCTGTTACATCTTCCTCTCAGAAATAATCTCTTTAATGATCAGTAGGACAACTTTATTTTCTCTTCTTGGTTCTATATATAGTATATATTCTTCAACTGCATTTAGGTTAATCTATTGCTTACATTTGTAATACACTCATTAGATCAAGGCATTTACATAAGAAGGAAATATATTACATTCACAATTTACCTACAGAAGTTAGCATTTTTGATGTCACAATATATTTAAAAATATATGCTTAATTTGTGTAATAGATTACATTTGGATACATTCATATAATCTTATTTTAAATTTTATCAGATGTACCCTTTTCCATTTTCCCCTTTGGTGTCGAGTATTCTCTTCTACTTTGTTCTATTGCTGTCCCTTTTTACTTTATCATAGGAATGTTTCATTTTGCCTTTATGCGTATTACTTACACCAGCATGCAATATTTAACACTTAGACACACAGTGAGAGAGAGCACATGGCTAATTTTCTGGTTTGTTCCCCATGCCTTCGACAGACTGCCTGCCCGCTTGCCTTCCTTCCTTCCTTTCTTTTTTCTATTTTTCTAATTACTGAAAATAGATTTTTTTCATACATACTATATCCTGATTATTATTTGCCCTCCTTCTACTGATTTCATTTCTCCCCCACCTTCCCTTCCATCCAGATCCATCCCCTTTCTTTCTCTCATTAGAAAAAAAATCATCTTGCTTCTAAGATATATAATAATATACACTATATTATTAAAAATAATAATAAATATAATATAATCAGTATAATAATATAATATAGTAAAACAACATTAGAAAAGGACAAAACAAACAAGATCACCTGCCCAGGGGTGATACCTACAACAGGTTTACCCTCCCACATTAATCACTAAATAAGATAATATTTCACAGGCTTGTCCACAGGACAATCTTATAAAGACATTTTCTTAAATGTCAGTCTTTTTCTTGGATAGCTCTGGCTACAATAAACAAAAAAACAAAACAATAACTCCCAAAACAAAAATCAAAACCTAACTAGGATAATATTCCTTAGCTGTAGTGATAAGGATATGGGTATAAATTTATACATATTCTATTCTTTTATCATTTTGTTTGTTATTGGTTCTCTCTATCAAGCCCTGTTTGTCCTGGACCTCTCTATATAGACAAGGCTAACCTCTAACTCAAATAGATCCACCTGCTTCTGTTCCCAGAATATTAAGATTAGAGGCATGCACCAAACCTATCTTTTCTAAAAACAAAACAAAATAGAACTCTAGTATGAGGGCTTCTTTGTTCTCGGCTGCTCAACCCTGAAATAATCACACACACACACACACACAAAAAAACCTTATTATTTCAATACTGTTTGGCCAATAGGTTAAGTGTATTTCTGGCTAACTCATATCTTAAATTAACCCATATCCATATCTGTGTATCTCTGTGAGGCTGTGTCTTACCAGGTACAATTCTGGCATCTGTTTCTGGTGGGGCCACATGGCTTCTCTCTGACTCTGCCTCCTTTCTCCCAGTATTCAGTTTAGTTTTCCCAACTTAGCTCTGTTCTGCACTGCTCTGCTATAGGCTCAAAACAGTTTCTTTATTAACCAATGGTATTCAAAATATACAGAGAAGCCGGGCAGTGGTGGCGCATGCCTTTAATCCTAGCACTTGGGAGGCAGAGACAGGCGGATCTCTGTGAGTTCGAGGCCAGCCTGGTCTACAAGAACTAGTTCCAGGACAGGAACCAAAAAGCTACAGAGAAACCCTGTCTCGAAAAAAAAAAATATATATATACAGAGGGCAATACCCCACATCACTTCCCCTTTTCTGTTTAAATAAAAAGGAAAGTTTTAACTTTAACACAGTAAAATTACATATAACAAAACAGGTATCAATCAAGGATTAAAGTTACAATATTTATGTATACTCTATCTTTTATCATAACTAAGGAAAACTATAACTATCCTTCAACTCTATCAAAGACTCCAGATGAATATAATATAACCTAAGTAAACACGAAGTGCATTGTAAGCACTTCCAAAATTCTAGAATTGACAGAGACATCTCACTGCCTGGATAGTCACCCAAACTTTTTCTGTAACATTGAGGCATCTATCTTCCGTCTACAGGCCCATAATATCCAGCAGACTTTTCCACAAAGCAGGAAATTCCAAAGACAATTCTGTCTATATTGGTAGTTTGCCAGTCACTTTTTTCTGTATCCTGTAGAATGTTTGGCAGACTCTTTCATGAAGCATGAACTCCAAAGGACTGTCTGACCATTTTTAGGCAACTTCAGCAGTGATTTCTCTGTGGGTTCTGCATGTACACTTCATACAGCATAACATCAAGCAGTCCATGACAGAGCAGTTTCTTGCCCAAATGGCTAATCAACTCCATAAGGAACTTTTTTGATGCCCATCATCCTCTTGAAGTAATTAATGCTGCCAAGAGCATATGTGTCTCATTGTCATGAAAAGTCCAAAGCTCTTAAACATTTTAAATGCCATATTCTCAATGTCTCTGAAAAATCTGAAGAATACCTATCTAACTGAAGTATATTTCTATATATATAGAAAACCTAACTAACATGGCTACAAGCTTGACTATTATATATGATTATCTATTAACCTATATTTCTTAAGTATACATAGTATTTTAAATGAGCTGCATAAACACAGTACCTTGACCAAGAGCAGAAATATACATTTAATAAAATTGACCTTAAAGATGTATCAATAGACCAAGATCCATACCAGTGCAAATCTTTATAGCACAGAATAAATAAATATTTTGGAAATTGATAAAAGATAGTAGAAGGCAGAGATCATATACTCTCACTTACCCCATACCCATTTTATCCTGTAATAATGTGTTTTCCTGACTGATATAAGAGCACCCCATAGTTTTTGGCTTTTAAACTTTCAATTACATTCCCAACAAGACTAAGAAAACAAAAATTATTCACTGTCACTTATAATTCTAATTATATGGCCTTATTTGTAAAACAGACAAAGGCCTCATGTATGATTACTTAGTAATTAGATATAATTACTTCATTTAAAATGCAACTTATTGTTTAATGACCATGTCATGTAGTACCTGAAATATTACCTAGAGGAAAGATCCCTACTCAGCAGGAATATGTGCCTTGGTGAACTAACATGCATAATGGAAGACTTCCATTAGGGCTGAACTACTTCACGCTGGGGGTTTGATTCTTACAGCAGCCTTATTGGGCAGTGACTAAATTAAATATATGAGATCAACCATTGAAATCCGAAAGGTATCCCTGTCTAGTCTGAAAACCACCATTTTCATGAACTCTCAAATTGCATTATAAAAATAAAGTACACATTAATGTTTAAGTTAAAAACTATGAATATAGAAATACATAATCAAATAGATTTTGTGATCATTTAAACCTCTAAATTTTACTTTTGAAATATCTTATTGAGGTAGTTATGTCTAGATGATTGATTTATCTAAACTCTTTAAAATGTGCCAGAATTAACATTTAACCCAAACAAGTTCATGTCCCCTGGCTGTTAAATAAGATTCAAGAAAAATGTTAGTCTTGAGGCTAATGATTTCACTTCTGATTGATGCTCCTTTTGACAAAAATAAAGTAAAATAACCCCTCGCTAAGCTCATATACATTTATTTTCCTCAAGATTAATTATATACTTGGCATGTCAGTTTGAAAGAGCGATTCCTTATAAAGGTAATTAAAAAAAGAAAATTGTTAAACAAGGTCTATGTTTTAATTGCTTTTGTGATGTTGTTTATTTCTTAGTTTTGATATGAAGTGCTGAAATGTTAGATAATGAATGTGTATTACTAACACCTAATTCTCTGGTGAATGCAGTTAAAGAGATTTATGCTAATAACTTCCCTTGAAGATTAATTGTTTTAAGACAGATAGAGTGTTCTCAGAATTCTCTTTTGTATTCTCATTTTCATTTAGGAGTGGCGCATGTTCATATTAACTATTACTACCTGCTTATAGATGAAATTTATTTATTTAAACAAAAATGAGGCTGGTACAAGTTTATTTTCTTATAATGTGTGATTTCCCCTACCCCAATTTAATGGTTTTTAGTTCATAGCTGCACTGAAAACAGCATGCAGCATTTGCAAAGGTGTCTTATCATTGTCACCTGAATGATAAACAAGAATGGTGCTTTTATTTTCAAACTGTTTATTTAATTATTTTCAAAAAGGACATTGCAACAGAGTGCCTTCAGAGACTGGGAATATAGTCCTTACTTTCAGATACCCAATTGCTTCCCCTTACACTTGACTGTATTCAAAGTATCTGGGTTATACTTCCATATTAAACATTTATAATATGTATAGAAAATATTAACTTGTAAGCAGCTACAGAACCAACACTAAATGTTAAAATTTATTTCCATTAGGCAGAAATTGTCAGCATCACTAGAATTTGGACATTGGATAAACCACTGTCATGATTTGAATAATTGTTTAGTAACTGTTTATTTTACCAAAATAATTCCTCTCATTTTTAATATGTAAAGTTATTCATTTAATTTATTAGACTATAGTCACCAATACAGTCATAGTTATTATTATTTGTTTTGATAAAGAAATATTTATATTTAAATTTTTATAAATAATATTTAGCTCTATACTCTCACATATTTCATTAAGATATAAAATGCCTTAAATGATTATTATTAAAATCCCACTCATTAGAATTTTACAATGAACTCTAAATATTACTATTTAATATATCTAACAAAAATGATAAATTAAGTAGTGTTTTAATAATGATAGTACTGTTTCTTCTAGAATTTAGACCTTAAGTTTCTAAAATTTCAGTTGTAAACAAAGCTGCAAAACAACAAAATGAACACATGTGTAAGGTATGTTTAAAATCATGTGTTGTAAATATGTGTATTAAATCATAACTGATTTTTTCGGGGTATATTTATTACTGATTGTTAAGGCAAAGTACTATGCCTCAGACCTGTACTTAGAATTAAAATCAAATTAGAAAGTTGGTTTACTGGCCTTATCCTATAGCCTCACTGATGAATATCTTGCATATCAACATAGAACCTTCATCCGGCGATGGATGGAGATAGAGACAGATACACACATTGGAGCACTGGACTGAGCTCCCAAGGTCCAAATGAGGAGAAGAAGGAGGGAGAGAACATGAGCAAGGAAGTCAGGACCTCAAGGGGTGCGTCCACCCACTGAGACTGTGGGATTGATCTAATGGGAGCTCACCAAGGCCAGCTGGACTGGGACTGATGGAGCATGTGATCAAACTGGACTCTCTGAATGTGGCTGACAATGAGGGTTGACTGAGAAGTCAAGGACAATGGCACTGAGTTTTGATTCTACTGCATGTACTGGCTTTGTGGGAGCCTAGTTTGCTTGGATGCTCACCTTCCTAGACCTGGATGGAGGTGGGAGGACCTTGGACTTCCAGCTGGGCAGGGAACCCTGACTGATCAGGACTGGACAGGGAGGGGGAGGGAGGGGAATGGGAGGGAAATGGGAGGAGGGAAGGAGGTGGAAATTTAAACTGTTCACCTGGTCTTGATTTAATTTTGGTATACGGTACTTATCTAAAAAAGTGTCCATTTCTTTCACATTTTCCAATTTTGTGGCATACAGGCTTTTGTAGTAAGATCTAATGATTCTCTGAATTTCCTCTGTGTCTGTGGTTATGTCCCTCTTTTCATTCCTAATCTTGTTAATTTGCAGGATCTTTCTCTGCCATTTGATTAGTTTGGTTAGGGGTTTGTCAATCTTGTTGATTTTCTCCAGGAACCACGCTTTGTATCATTGATTCTTTGGATTGTTTCCTGTCTTTCTATTTTATTGATTCCAGCCCTCAGTTTGATTATTTCCAGTCTTCTACTCCTCCTGGGTGAATCTGCTTCTTCTTTTTTTTTCTAGAGCTTTCAGCTGTGCTGTTAAGTCTCTAATGTGTGCTTTCTCCATTTTCTTTATGTGGGCACTTAGTGCTATGAACTTTCCTCTTAGCCCTGCTTTCATAGTGTCCCATAGGTTTGGGTATGATGTGTCTTTATTTTCATTGAATTCAAGGAAGACTTTAATTTCTTTCTTTCTTTCTTCCTTGACCAGGGGTGGTTCAGTAGCTGACTGTTCAATTTCCATGAGATTGTAAGCTTTCTGGGGTTAGAATTGTTGTTGAATTCTAACTTTATTCCGTGGTGATCTGATAATACACAGGTGGTTACTATAATTTGTTTGTATCTATGGATGTTTGCTTTGTTACTAATTATGTGATCAATTTTTGAGAAGGTTCCATGCGATGCTGAGAAGAAGGTATATTCTTCTCTGTTTGGGTGCAATGTTCTTTAGATGTCTGTTAAGTCCATTTGGTTCATTACATCTGATAGTTCTCTTATTTTTCTGTTAAGGTTCTGTCTGGTTGACCTGTCTATTGGTGAGAGAGGAGTGTTGAAATATCCTATTATTAGAGTGTGAGATTTGATGTGCGCTTTGAGTTCTAGTAATGTTTTTTTTATACTTTGCTTTTATACTAGAGGCATAGATATTCAGGATAGAGACTTCCTCCTGATGAATTGTTCCTGTTATGAGTATAAAGTGTCCATCTCAATCTCTTCTGATTGATTTTAGTTTGAAATCAATCTTGTTTGATATTAGTATAGTCACACCCACTTGTTTCTTTGGTCCATTTGATTGGAAAAACTTTTCCCATTCCTTTACTCTGAGGTAGTGTCTGTCATTGAGTTTGAGGTGTGTTTCTTGTAAACAGCAGAATGTTGGATCCTGATTTTGTATCCATTCTCTTAACCTGTGCCTTTTTATAGGTGAATTGAGTCCATTGATATTAAGTGATATTAATGAACAGTGGTTGTTAACTCCGTTTTTTTTTTTTTTGTGGTAGAGTTTGTGTGTTTCCCTTCTTTGAGTTGTGCTGGTGGAGGGTTGTCAGATGTTTATGATATTATGGGTGTTATTGGCTTCCTTGGCTTGTGATTTTCCTTCTAGTATTTTTTGTAAGGCTGGGTTTGTGGCAATGTATTGTTTAAATCTGTTTTTGTCTTGGAATATCTTGTTTTCTCCATCAATGGTGAATGCAAGCTTTGCTGGGTATAGTAGTATGGGCTTGCATCCATGTTCTCTTAGTGTCTCACTTTGGCAGCACATATACTAAAATTGGAACAATACAGAGAAGATTAGCATGGCCCCTGTGCAAGGATGACACACATATTTCACACTTTCTTTATCCATTCTTCTATTGAGGGTCATCTAAGTTGTTTCCGGGTTCTGGCTATTACAAATAATGCTTCTATGAACATAGTTGAAAAAACGCTTTTGTAGCATGATTGGGCATCTTGTGGGTATAGTCCCAAAGTGGTATTGCTGGATTCTGGGGTAGGTTGATCCCAAATTTCCTGAGAAACTGCCACACTGATTTCCAAAGGGGTTGCACAAGTTTGCATTCCCACCAGCAATGGATGAGTGTTCCCCTTACTCCACATCCTCTCCAGCAAAGGCTATCTTTGGTGTTTTTGATTTTAGGCATCTTGACAGGTGTAAGATGGTATCTCAAAGTTGTTTTGATTTGCATTTCTTTGATCACTAATGAAGTTGAACATGACCTTAAGTGTCTCTTGGCAATTTGCACTTCTTTTGTTGAGAATTCTCTGTTCAGTTCGGTGCCCCAATTTTTAATTGGGTTAATTAGACTTTTCAAGTCTTTGATAAAGCTTTTGGAGAGGTTAGGGATACAAGGATCATACCTAAATATAATAAAAGCATTATATAGAAAGCCAACAGCTAATATCAAATTAAATGGAGAGAAACTCAAAGTCATTCCACTAAAATCAGGAACAAGACAAGGCTGTCCACTCTCACCATATTTCTTCAACATAGTGCTTGAACTTCTAGCAATAGCAATAAGACAACATAAGGAGATCAAGGGGATTCGAATCGGAAGGGAAGTAGTCAAACTTTCTTTTTGCAGATGATATGATAGTGTACATTAGTGACCCCAAAAACTCTACCAAAGAACTCCTACAGCTGATAAATACCTTCAATGATGTGGCAGGTTACAAGATCAACTCAAAAAAAAAATATCAGTAGCCCTCTTATACATAAAAGATAGAGAAGCAGAGAGGGAATTCAGAGAAACTTTACCTTTTACGATAGCCACAAATAGCACAAAATACCTTGGGGCAACTTAAACCAAGGAAGTGAAAGACCTATTTGACAAGAACATTAAGGCATTAAAGAAAGAAATTGAAGAGGACACCAGAAAATGGATCTTCCACACTCTTGGATGGAAGATCATCAACATAGTATAAATGGCAATTCCACCATAGGCAATCTATAAATTCAATGCAATCCCCATTAAAATCCCAACAAAATTCTTCACAGACCTTGAGAGAACAATAATCAATTTTATATGGAAAACCAAAAACCCAGGATAGCCAAAACAATCCTATACAATGAAGGAACTTCTGGAGGCATCACCATCCCTGACTTCAAACTCTATTACAGAACTACAGTAATGAAAATAGCTTGGTATTGGCATAAAAACAGAGAAGTCAACCAATGGAATCGAATGGAAGACCCAGATATTAACCCACAAACCAATGAACACCTGATTTTTGACAAAGGAGTAAAGGGTATACATTGGAAGAAAGAATGTATCTTCAACAAATGGTGCTGGCATAACTGGATGTCAACCGGTTGAAGAATGAAAATGGATTCATATCTATCACCATGCACAAAACTCAAGTCTAAATGGATTTAAGCCCTCAATATAAATCTGACCACATTGAACCTGATAGAAGAGAAAGTGGGAAGTAGACTGCAACACATGGTCACAGGAGACCACTTCCTACGTACAACCCCAGTAGCAAAGACAATTAGGGCAACATTGAATAAATGGGACCTCTTAAAACTGAGAAGCTTCTGTAAAGCAAAGGACACTGTCATTAAGACAAAAAGGCATCTTAATGAATTGGAGATCTTCACCAATCCCACATCATACAAAGGTCTGATCTCCAAAATATATAAAGAACTCAAGAAACTAGACTTTAAAATTCTAAATAATCCCTCTGATTTCTTAACATAACAATATTTCAGCTGTTTTTTGTTTTTAAAAGAATTAGTTAAAATATTTTGTGGAATCTATAACTATTTTTTTCTGATTTTAAACAAAGCACAGAGTTTAAAATAAAGAGGGCTAGGAGGACAGGTAACTAACATTAAAGGTGTTTGAAAACCTATTTAAAAACCTAATATTTCATCAGCTAAACACTCACACACATTCACACACATACACGGAGAGCGAGAGAGGGGATGTTAATTGGAGTTGCCCTACATACATAGGCAATAATGTTATTCTCAGAAATGATAGCTCAGAAATAAAAAGCATCTCAGAAACAAAAAACTCAGTGCCAGCAGTGCCAGATGGGATCAGGAGTGTCCATAAGATTAGCAGAAACAGAAATTCTATTGCATTTCTTTTTTTGCCATCTAGAAGTTGGTGGTAAAGCCCTATTGTTGAAGACACTGTATTCTTGAGTCATGTAACAGCAAGAAATGAAAGTCATGCTGACCTTGAAGCTTGCTCGCTGATGGGTAACTTTTATACGTTTAGAAGGTGCAATGCATGCCACTGGGGGAGAAGGTAATGCACAGGTATTACTGGATATGAGTCCTTTAATCTAGAATAACAACTGTCTTTACATAATACTATGCAATAAGTGCAGAAAGACTGGAATGGATTTTATAGGGATAACAAACTACTCTCTGGTTTAATCTAAGGCATATTCCATCGGAGAAATCACATGTTTTATACTATAAATCTGACCAAGAGCCTATGACTTGGTAGTCACAAGTCCAATGTGAGAATGTGCTGCTATTGTTATGCTAAATGAGACTAATAATAAACTTATTTTTATACCTATAGAAAGAAACTTTCAATCATCATCATAGAATTTTTTTTTACAGTTGTTAATAAATATAATTATTTTTGATTGGCCTAAAAGCAGAGATTATGAGATGCTAGAATTTTCATCACTAAACAGGACAGTCGTATCATGCTATCCAACTCTCACACAAGACTCAGTATTATCACCAAAGAGGGATGGAAATATTATAATAAATAGAGGCATTGGAGGATTTCTGAGAAATGGTGCTTTCTGGACATGATAAGGCCATTGCACATATGAACTACCAGAAACTGTGATTGCATGCACAATATGCACACAAGCCTTTGTGAACCAAATTTCATCATGGATGTAGGAAGGACATGACTCCTCATCACTTGCTTGAGGAGCTATTTGACAACTGATACCTATTGGGAGAAGATTTGTCAGTTTTCTTCAGATGTGGTTCCTGATAGTCTGCCCGTGTTGCATTGAATGACATTATAGAATGCATATACTGGCAGCACTGAGTAGACACAGTGGGTCCACTGAGGACATTTTTCATACCCATGAAAGGAAACATGAGGAGTTGGAGTGGTAAGTTAGTGGATAAGAACACTTGTTGCTCTTGCAGAGGACCTGAGTTTAGTTCTCAGTACTCAAATAGACAAAGAGGAAAGTAAGAGGATAAAGAGAGTACATGAAGTTGGGAGAGGAAAGTGGTCCTCTGGGTATGGAAAAAGTTGGAGGGGAGGTAGTGGGATGTGTTGATCCAAATTCTTATTCATATATAAAATTCACAAACCATAAAATATTATGCATCATGATTCCTAACAGTTTTAATTCTTCTATTAAAAAATTACTTAAATCTTCTGGGAGCTAATGACCAATGATGAATCCTAAATGATAGGAGGTAATTTTGTTCAATGATGTACCCATGTGGGACCATACTGGTTAAATCCTTTGTCACATAAGCAAACTAAAACCAAAACCGGAAAACATGAGAGTGGCATAAGATATTAGTAGAAGTAGGGAGGAGGTTTATGGGTATGAGAGGAAGATAATTGATAGGAGAAAGATGAGTGTGATCAGAATGTTAGATATCCTCCTATGAAATAAAAAAATAAAAATATGAATTATATATTTAATGAGAATGAGAATCAGAAATGCATTGAAAATGCAAAATTGATTTTAATCATCACTATATTTACTAATTAAATATATATTTAAAATTTAAATATAAGAAAACTAGATTTTAATGTATATTTTGATTCAATTAATCACTGAGTAACATCTCAAAATTGCCTAGAGAAACAACATCAGAAGTATTAAAATTGCATTTTCCTCATTATTTTATTTTTGATTTTTTTGAGACAGGGTTTCTCTGTGACTTTGGAGTCTGTTCTGGAACTCACTTTATCGATCAGACTGACCTTGAAATCACAGAGATCCACCTGTCTCTACTTTCTAACTGCTGGGATTAAAGACATGATCCACCACTGACCAGCATTCCTCATTATTTTAACAAAAAGTTTTGATGTTTCTCAATATTAGTCCATTCTCAATTATAATAATTACCAAGATTTTAAAAATAAATATGATTTTAGCAGTTTTTTCACAGAATGTATTTCATTGTTAAATTATAAAAGAAATAGATATTCTATACATGTTTTTAAAAATGATTATTGCTTATTATCATTAAATATTTATACTTCCAGATCTTAATTAAATAAATGACATCTAGAGAAAACAAAACATTGGCAGGAAGCAAAACACCCCAGTCTATGTACAACTTTTAGCTTTCTTTCCTTCCTTCCTCCCTTCCTTCCCTCCTTTTCTCCTTCCTTCGTCTCTTCCTTCGTTTCTTTCTTCTTTCCTTCCTTCCTTATTGTTAATTTTTGTGTCCTAGATACATATAATTTGGTTAGAAAGCACTGTTATTTGCATATGCTGTTTGGTTCAGTTTATTATCTTGTACTTAAGGTTATTGTATCTTGCATTCATAAGTAAGATCGTTTTTAAAAACCCCTTTTCTCCCTTTTGTCTTTACAGGAATGCAGTAAAAATCACAGCCAGAACTGAGAAAGAGATTCTCTGAATGTGCTTAAGTAAGATAAGTCTTATTTATCTCCATGCTTATTTCTAATTGCCAGTGCAACATCTGTCCTAGGTGGTGACTTCCTATTTTCTCTATTGTTTTATGATAATTTGAAACATACAGAATTGCCTCACATACGCAAACACAGTTAACTGTCAGGCTAGGTGCACTAGACCACAGCTTCAAAAACAGGTTTGGATGAAAATAACCTGAAGAGCTTGTGTAAATCACAAGCTGAGGGATTCTACATGCAGTGTTGTAATCAAAACATGTGAGTAGAGGCTGACAGTTAGACTTTTCCAACTTGCTTGAACTGCAGGTTGCATTTCAGCTGTACATGAATGTGTAAACCACCTCCACTTCAAAGGTTAGCATAAATAACTGTTCATCACCCAGCTTCATGCAGCATGGACCCCAGCCTTGCTTTATAGATATTGCTACCAATCCTCTTACTCAAATTAGTGTGAAGCCTATTACAGATAAAATTCTGTTTTTGGAAGTATATTTTTATCTTTCCCTATGATGCCAGGACTCTTTCCTTACTTGTGGTTGGTATGTGGAAATGTGAGTCAGGCGACCTACGTGTGTTCAGTTTGCATCGTCCTGAAACTTTGCTGTGTTCATGTGCTGGTTTGTTTGTTTGATAGTTTATCCTTTTGTATTTTCTTCAAAAAAGTAATGGATATCTGCAGGGAGGAGTGTGTATGATAGATTTCTGTGTAATCTATGTCAATTTTGATTTTAATTTTTCTCCTATTACTGCACAAACATCCAATCCAACAGAAAATAGGGCTAATGAAAGTTTATCTAGTCTCCAAGTTCAGTTGGTAGTGTTTGGTGTTTCACTATTGAATTTTATGTTAGATTTCTCTGTGTGAGTGAGTGTGTGTGTGTGTGTATCCATGTGTGCTCATACACATGCCCATTCTGTTGTTTCTGTTCATGTACCAGTCTTATACTGTATATCTTCTTTCTACTTCTGTTATTTAGGCGTACCCATGTGTGGCATAACAGACATTCACCACCGTGCTCAATTTAGTAAAAGATCATTACCAAGTTTTGTAATTCTCAATCTGTATTTATCACACGCAGAGAGTTCTTTAATGTCTGTCCTTTGCTTTTATCCTTAGCGAATATCAGGTTTTGCCAGATGCATTTCTTCTTCAGCATATTAGGTGTTCGTGGTTATTGTAGATGGCTTTGCTTTTGAAGCACGTTAAAGCAAACTTATATCAGCAGTGCAATAAGTCCCCTTAGAAACAAAGATCTGCTTTATACCGTGTCAGCTCAGTAGGTTAATTCCTGTATAGAAAACTGTGGTTTCTGAATGAAAGAGTGTCTTTGTTTTGTAGTTTTTAGCTCTTTATTTACTTGGTAATGTTGTTTGGTGTTAGTCTCAAAGTAATTTTGGCCTCATTTCCTAGAAAATTCTATATTTTATTTTTTAATAAGTGTGAAATTTGATGATAATTTTTAAAGTGCAAAATGAAATTCTTCAATGAAATTTGTTGGCAAGGAAATTTCTTTTTGATTATTTTTAAATTATGACCTTAATTTCACTAACTTTTCAAGGTTATTCAGATTATTTTACTTCCTTGATTGATGACCCTTGTTAGATTTTGAAGGCTTGATTAATTTTTTCTAAGTTGTTAAAGTTATGAACATAAAATTATTTTATGTTTCTTTTTAAAATATTTCAGTGACTAAATATTAATACAAATTTTATGTATTCAACTCATAGCATTGATCATGCTTTCTGTTTTTTAATTTTGTATTTTACCTTGCTAAAGTTTTAAATTGTGATCATTTATTTAATGGACTATCTTTCAGTCTCATTGATTTTCAGTTTTATTTTATCTCCTATTAATTTCTACCTTTTTTTTTTTTTTCAAAACGGGTTTCTCTGTAGCTTCCCAGCCTGTCCTTGAACTAGCTCTTACAGACAAGGCTGGTTCCAACTCAGAGATCCACCGCTTCTGCATCCTAAATGCTGGGATTAAAAGTGTGTGCCAGTACTGCCCAGCTTAATTTCTATCTTTTGAGAGCTTTGGAGAGTTTCGGCTTCTGGGTGGTCCCTTGGATAGAGATTTAGGTTATTGATGCAAATATTTGTTATATTTCATATGAGTATCATGTGATTGACTTAAAAGTTGAAAATTATGGTTATGAATTACTTAATCAAAGATTGAGAACTTGTTCTGGGAGATAATAAAACATTATTTGCTTAGTAAGCCGCTTTTTTTATTATTATTACATTTGACTTTTGAACCATTGCTGTGTAGGAAGAACACTGTGATATGTTACTGAATGGAATGACTATGTTGGTTTAAATCTTTACTCATACAAATGACGAAGGAAGGATTCAGCTGAGGGAATTACAATGCATACAAAGACCTAAAGGATAGATAGACTGATACATGGTTGTGTATTCTGTCTCCATAACTAACTTTATTCATACTCACCCAACACAGATTTGAAAAAAAAATCTCAAATATTGCATTTTAAAGGTGTGCTGCTTAAATGAATATTTATTTTCTAAATTTTTGAAATTTCAGCTGTATTAGGCTTTAAGAGTATATCTTTTTTTTTTGTTTGTTTGTTTATAGCAAGAAACCTGGCTCTAGAAAAATTCCCAGGAATCCACAAGGATGACCCCAGCTAAGACTCTAAGCAATAGAGGAGGGGGTGCCTGAACTGGCCTTGCCCTGTAGTCAGACTAATGATTATATTAAATATCACCATAGAACTTTTGTCCAATAACAGATGGAAACAGAGGCAGAGACACACATCAGAGCCCTGGACTGAGCTCCCATGTTCTAGCTAAAGAGTGGAAGGAGTGAGAGTATGAGCAAAAAAGTCTGAACCATGAGGGGTTCATCCACTGAGACAGTTTGCCTGAGCTAATGGGAGCTCACCAAGTCCAACTGGACTGGGAGTGAATGAGTATGGGATCAAACTAGTCCCTTGGAATGTGGTTGACAGTTGGGGAAGACAGAGGGGCCACTGACAGGGGCACCGGGATAAGTTTCTACTGCATGTACTGGATTTTTGGGATCCTATTCTCTTGGGATATATACCTTGCTCAACCTAGATGTAGTAGGGAGGGCCTTGAACTTTTCACAGGGCAGGGTGCCTTGCCCTCTTTTAGGATTGGAGGGATGGGACGGAATGGTGTATGGAAGGAGTGGGAGGGGAGGGAGTAGCAGTAGGTATTTCTTAAAGTAATTAATAAAATAAAATAATAAAATAATAAAAAATAAAAATAAAAAATAATAAAATAATAAAAAAGTCTTACTAGATAGTTCAGATAGCCTTTAGTAGGCAAACTTCTTTTTTCAGTCTCCCAGTTCTGGGATTACAAGTATTCACAACTAGACTAGGCTTTTATTTTTTGATTTATGTGCAAAATATTACATAGGTTGAGTTACTACTTTCAATGCAGTAAATCCTTTGTAATAATTACACCATCTCCATCAGTGAATGTATTAATCCTTGGATGAGAAAATAAAAAAACAATTTTTTCAGATATAGGGTCACTGTGGGTATAGAAATTTGCTTCTGTAGTCCCAGGAGTCAACACATGTTCAATGATTATAGACTAAATAAATTAATTAACATAATACTATATTGAGGATGGTGACAGAAAACTATCAGGAATTATAGGTGAATACATGGCAAAAAAAAAAACAGTGGAGAAATGACACCTGGGCCTTGTAATTATGTGCAGGAGTCACAGACTCAGAGCCTCTGGAGAACCAATTTAAACTTTGAAGGGAAATATTGGAAAGAGCTGATTATGCACTGGTAGATAACACTGACTATAAAATTAATCTTTACACCATGGAAATTGGAAATCAGGATAAATCCAAGTTCAGGTTTCTCTAAACTGCAAGTTTTAAGCATTTGCCAAGCTGATTAATATTTGGCTCATGAAACATTATAAACTTAGGCAAAATTATTTAACTTGAAGTTAGCAGTTATTCTTGTTATTCCTGGGTACTGCTCTGTTAGTTTACCATGAACAACATCTCTATTTTGTTGTAAGTAAGACTTTAACACTTAACTTTCAAAAGAAATGTACTCTATTTTTAATAAATAAACTGACAAGTGTTATTTCTATAAGTAACTATAATTTTCTAAAGAAAATGCCCACCAATGGCTCATATATTTGAATAATCTGTCCTTAATTGTTGAAACTTTTAGGAAGGGTTAAAATGTATGTTCTTAATGGAGGAGGTATGTCTGTGGAGATGGGCTTTGATGTTTCAAAAAGACTCACAGCCTTCCTAGTCTCTCTCTTTCTATTGCTATAAGAGATATGAACATGTTTTGTTGTTTTGTTGATAATTTTAAATGAAAAATATTTTGGAATATTGAACTAGTAAAACCACTGAACACAGTAAACAGGGATTAATGGGCCACTATGTCTTGGAAGACAGCAGTACTGAGAGCAATGTTAGTTATAGAGGTTAATCTCATTTGGATGCAGAGAGAAACATGAGGCTATATTGAAAGCTACTGGACTAATTTCTTTGGCAGAGGAGATTTGAAGACCTCGTATTATTAACTCTGTGGCATGGTTGTTAGTAATCACTCTTATGCATCTTTACAATGGAAAACTAAATTTTCCGTAAAAAGAAATACAAAACTTAGAGTGTATAGGGAAAAAGAGCACCGGGAATTTTAATGTTAGAGTTAAGGTTTGTGCTGAAAATGTTGAGAAGTGTAAAGAGAATTCTAATATGACAAGCAATAAGAGAAGCATGCCCTGACTGGAAGAACCGAACCAGCTAAGCTTCCAACTTGCAAAGTAACAAGGTCTGATGAATTTTCTGTTTTAAAAAAGCAACAATAAAGAAAAACCTTCAAAGACATGATTCATCCGGGACAGGCTCCAAAGTCCAAAGCTTAAGTCAAATTTGTCACTGTAGTCCATGTTGTACTTGCTTTCGAGTTTTGAAGGGTACATGGATAAACCAGTTTGGGAATCTTCTTCCATGGTTAATGGGAGCTGTTGAAACCAGGCATGTGGCAAGTAGTTCCTGAGAAGCCATCGCATGAAGTTGTTAAAATGAAACCTGGAATGCAATGGCCAGGAAACACCATGGTTTGGGAGATCTCGGAGCTACACATAAGAAAGGTTACAGACAAAGAGAGAACCAGTCAGAGAGAGAAATATGTTTCAAGAAGCAAAGCTGGAAGGGAATACATGGAGCTATAATTTGGAATTTGCCCTGAGGGGTTCAGTATTGCTCAGATTTCAGTCCATATATAGAAAAAACACTGGGAATAACAGAACTCTGCTGAAACCTAAAAGTACACTACCGGTGAGACTTTCTCAAACCAGGCCACACCTCCTAATTCTCCATCACTTGTGTTCTTTACCCTTCCTCTAGAGATAATTCTTAATACTTGTGGGAATGTGGAAGTGTTAAAACATAAAGTTTATCTAAATTACTATGTTAATAAAAAAATTAGAGTTTCCCTCAAGTCCTGTTTCAGAAGATTCTTTTTGCAGAGGAAATTCAAAGGTTCATTACTGTTTAATATACAATAATTGATAAATATTTCTATGTAACTAGCAATATAAATGGATAAATGGGTTTGCTCATCCATCTCCCAAAATTACTCCTTAAAAGACACCATGTGTAGCCAGAGTAGTTTTCAATCATACATGCAAAGTAGCTGAGCTGACAGAAAATTGCAAAGTATTTCTTTTCTTTTTTATAGTTATAAAATCCCGACTGTTTATCTTGTTTCTAACATTTTCACTCTTACATACCCATGCTAACTTTTTTTTTTTTTTTTTTGAGAAAGAAATGCTTCTACGGACCCTTCATTCCAAGTGCAAAAAGAAATGTTAAAAATTTTTTTTTCTCCTAAAATATTTAGGAACAAAGAATACCTACAAACATCTAACATATAGATTTAGCATGGTGCTAATAATATCAAATTCCAGAAAAAAGCCAAAGATATTTACAAATGGTGGTCAAACACAAGTGGCAATTCCCACAGCCTCGAGTTCCATCCCTAATCCGGATAGCTGAA
Source organism: Chionomys nivalis (assembly GCF_950005125.1). Classification (NCBI taxonomy): domain Eukaryota; kingdom Metazoa; phylum Chordata; class Mammalia; order Rodentia; family Cricetidae; genus Chionomys; species Chionomys nivalis. The sequence continues at coordinate 75,078,764 of NC_080090.1, read as the reverse complement.
TCCTGTGGCACACCAGGGGCAATTCCTACAGCCTCGAATTCCATTTCTAATCCGGCCCACTGCCTCAAATTTCCTCTCTACTACAGATAGCTGAATCCTGTGGCTTCTTTGAAGTTGCTTACTGGAACCTTTAACACCTGTGGATCTGACATGGATGTCCTTGGAGGATGAACTTTACAGCCCTACTTCCTGACTACAAAGTGAAAACACCATCAGTCTTTTCATTCCTTTTCTGTTTGAATTTTGATTCTTGCTTTTTATGTTGTTTAACTGAAGGTTTGGGTCATGATGACTTCATCCCTAATCATCCCTTTCATCTAAGTGAGCTCAGTGTCCTCTCCTCACAGACCACCACAGACTCTAGGTTCTGTATACAACACCTCTCTTGTATCCCTTTATTCTCTCATATACTCTTTATATAGATGTAATTATATATATACTACTTAGAAAATGATTAAAAAACAAATGTTTTATATGGAATTTATAAAGTTCCTTAAATAGATTTATTTCATTTATTAGACAGAAATCATTTTATAAATAATAGGGGTAATGTAGGATATTAATCACAGTATATAATTCAAGACTTCAGAAGGTATCTAATTCCATACTTCCATTATAAAATCTGTTTTTTGTCTGTATTTTGTTACATCATATTTTTTCTTTTTAAAATACTGTATCTGTAATGTTCTGGGTTTATTAATAGAAGCTTAAATAATACATTCTCTCCTTCATCCTTAAAAACCAGCCTTGGTTACATGGAACATTCTTAAAAATAAAAAGAAAGAAGGAAACAATGAAGAAAGAAAGGATGGGAGGGAGGAAGGAAGAGACAAACAAAGAAACAAAAACATACTCTCTCCCACATGACATCAAGATTCTTTTTGAGACAAGATTCTTTTTGAGACTTTTGGCTTTTTGAGACAGGTTCTCTGTATATCTTTGTCCTGGAATAACTCTGTAGACCAGGCTGTCATTGAACTCACAGAGATCCACCAGCCTCTGCCTCCCCAGTGCTGGGATTAAAGGTGTATGCTACCACACCTTGAACTCACAGAGATCTGTCATCTCTGCCTCCCAGGCATTGGGATTAAAGGTGCGTACCACCACACCCTACTACTCTCTTTCTTTCTTTTTTATTTTTAAGGACTTTAACCTTTAGCATATAATTACCACTTTCATCCTACCTCAGTTACTTGAACCATTTAATACTTGAAAACTTCAACCCTGTTGTGTCATCTTTGTTATTTAATTTTTTATATAATTTACAGTCCAACCCCAGGTTCCCTTCTGGTGCGGGAGGTCCCTCTGTCTATGTGTTGACTTTATTGGTTAATGAATAAAGAAAACTGACTTGGCCTATAGCATGGGAGGAGATAGGCAGAGTTAGGAGAAGCCATGGAGCCACCAGAAATAGATGTGCTGAAAGACACATACTTTGCTGGTAGACCACAACTTTGTGGTGATATACAGATTAATGGAGATGGGTTAAATTAATATGTAATAGTTAGACAATAAGAAGGTAGAGCTAATGGGCCAAGCAGTAATTTAAATAATACAGTTTCTGTGTGATTATTTTGGGTCTAAGCTTGCCGGGTGGCCATGAACCAAACAAGAAACCTCCTTATTATACCCCTCCCTTTTCTTTTCTTACCATCCCCACCTCCCCCACATACCACCACCCATCTACTCCTCAGAGAGGGTAGGACCTCCCTTGTCACTTTAATATATAGTAGAGTATTCAATTCTTCAGATATCTTTATTTTAGCTGTTTCATTTTTATATGGATTGTTTTTTAGTTTCCCAATGATTTTTCCTTTCCTTTTAAAACATATAATGACAAAACTGCTTTCAATTTCTTCAGCATTTCTTCTTTGTTAAACTAATTCATTTCAAGTACCCATCTTCCAGCTCACTAACTTTGTTTTGCTATCTTCAACCTGTTTTTAATTCCACATATTTAGGCTTTGTTTTTGACTTCAGTTATTTTACATTTAAATCCTAGAACTTCTCTCCAATTCTCCTTCTTCACAGCATCCTCTCATTAAATCTGAGCTCACCTCTTCTAATTCATTTCACTCATATCATTAACTATGTGTTTCTTTCCATTTGGCTGGGATTTTGTAAGGTGTACTATTTATTTTTTTATTGTATCCTGCAATCCAGACTTTCACTTCTTTTTATAGCTAATAGTCATTATGACTAAGTTGAGTGAACAGTGTGATGGGAGAGTTTATGTTTTGCACATACTATCCAATGAAACTGGAGCACTGATCAACATGTCGTCATTGTCCTTATAAAGTAGATATGAGCTTCCATTGTCTTAGGAGAACATTAAACTCTTTGACTCAGCTAAAGATCTGACACAATGGTTTTATTTACTTCATCAACAATGTCCACAGACAACCTGTTCACAAAAATTGATCACGAAAAATAAAGATAATTATGTTGAAATATCTAAAAGATAAATGTATCTTAAACTGGTGACCTACACAAGATACATTTAGTTCTTTTAAAATTCTAACTCATTGTTCTTTGAGTCATTTTAATCCCACATGTAATTTGGGAATTTATGTTCTCTAGCTATAATTTTAAAAAGGTATGGCTCATTTTTTGTTCTTTGTTGCCCACCAGAACTAGATTATGACACCTATTGCATATAGAGCACAAAAAGGTCAAGCTGGACTTAAGCTGGACCCTCTCCCTGCAGACTGTCCTTCTGAGTACCAGCAAATACTGTGTACATTGTTGGAAGAGAAGAGTCATTGAAGCTATAACCCAGTTCCTGATATTTTATTGACCAGATATGTAATTAAACTGTGGTCTAAGCCCTTATGTTTATATGTATAGATTAGTGCAGGTCTAAGTCTAAGAGAAAACTCTTTTGGTAGTAGACAGCAATGACAGGAGTTACCTACAATTGTTTGGCCAAATTGCTGATAATAAAAGACTGCCAACTGTTTATCCATAGGGGGACACCTATAACACTTACCTTAAGGCCCAGCGTTCATAGAGGAACAAGGGTTGCAGAACTGTGAAATCAGAAGATGGGAGGAAGCTTGTAAAATTTATCATTTGAACGTGACATGAATGATAATGAACACATAATAGGTGTGGCAAATAGCAGAAAATATGCACAGATACAAAAATGAATGAAAGTAGAAGGGGACTAATCAGGAAGAAAGGGGGGGCTACTGGAATGACAGGGATAAAAGAGACAGCAGATGGGTTGGGAAGGAAATGGTAACTATACACTCTATTTGAATAACTGTCAAATTGTGAATATTCTACATTTAAAAATGAAAAGATGGTGATATTTTTATATTTCTAAATATAAATTTTAAATAAAGTACTTTTATGATGGATAAACTCACAAATTTATTCATAAACCTTAACTTATTTTAAAAATTTTATTTCAATATTTTATGAAGCATTTTAAATGTAAAGCAAACAGACAAAAATATGAAGCTTTTGCTTTATATATTTCACATTGTGTATAAACATGAACAAAAGAAAAAGATACTTATCTTTTTATCTAATTATATCTAATTTTATCTAATTATCAAGTCAATTTATACTAAAATATCAGTATATTTCAACTTTTAAATGCATGATAATGTAGCAATCTTTCAGAAATCCTTTGGTTAATTTTTGTGCTTTGTTTCATTCTTTCAACATGAAAATCCATTCTGTAAGGAAACATATAGAAAGATCAAGTAGGGAAAGAGAGGAGAAAGCAAGTTGCAGGAAAGAACACAGGGAGAAACAGCTAAAAATTAAGGATCATTTGCAGGTAACATGGAAACTGAATACACTAGAAACTTCCTAAAATATAAACATATATGAAGGTTATGCAAATGAAATCACCAAATAATAGAGAAGACACTAGTGCAACTGGACATCACTTGTCACCAAATGAAGCTTCCAGTATTGGATTTGTGTTACATCTAATTGAGTTGTTGGCCAAAGGGGCTGAGGGGAATTCTAAAACAACCCGGGCTTTTGCAAAAACTGTAGGTTTCTCTCCACAAACTGACAGCAAGTTCCTGTTGCTGAAGAGAACACTTACAAAAGACATTAAACATGGAGTTATCGAGCCATTTCCTACATAGATTCTTCACCCCAATGTTATAATCTTTGGTACTGGAAGGTACATGCCACCAAAAGAGAAGCATAAACACAAACCAGCCACAAGACCTGTACCCCCTGTATAAATACGCTAGGGCAGTGCTGGCCCAAAGTTTGTGGCATTTGACTTAACTGGTTTGACAGAAGCCCTGCTTCATTGGATGGAGCCATTACCTGAATCTGCTTTGGTGACCAAGAATCTGAGAGTAGATAATCCAGGAACCTAGGGTAGAATCAAATAATACTGTCCTAAGAAAAGAAAAAGAAAAAGAAATTACTCCAATAATATTCTGATATACTCATAGATTGGTGCCTAGATCAGCTGTCATAAGAGATGCTTCCTCCTGCAGTAGACAATGTGTAGAGAGTGAGAGACCATGGAAGACTCAAACATAAATTTAACATCTCCATCAAACACTTCCCTCACAGTTCAGGAAATCATGTGGAACAGGACGCAAAAGAGTATAAGAACCTGAGGCAAGAGAGGACATCAGAAAGCAAGTCCTCCTAAACCTGCATAATCAAAGCTCATGTGAACTCACAGATACTGAAGCAGCAAGTACAGGACATACATGCATCTATACTAGGCTCTCTGTGTGTGTGTGTGTATATATTATGGCTTCCAGTTTAGTATTTTTTATTTATTATTATTTTTTTTATTGAGCTCTACATTTTTCTCTGCTCCCTTCCCTGGCTCTCCCCTCCCCTTTAAACCCTCTACTATGGTCCCCATGCTCCAAATTTACTCAGGAGATCTTGTCTTTTTTTACTTCCCATGTAGATTAGATTTATGTAAATCTCTCTTTGGGTTCTCATTGTTGTCTAGGTTCTCTGGGATTGTAATTTGTGGGCTGCTTTTCCTTGCTTAACGTTTAAAAATCACTTGTGAGTGAGTATATGTGATAATTGTTTTTCTGTGTCTGGGTTACCTCACTCAAAATAATGTTTTCTAGCTCCATCTATTTTCCTGCAAAATTAAAGATGTCATTTTTTTCTGCTGTGTACTACTCCATTGTGTAAATGTACCATTTGAGATTCCATTTTAAACCTGCAAGAATGGCCAAGATAAAAGAAACCCCAATGACAACTTATGCTGAAGAGGTTGTGGGGTAAAGGGAGCACTACTACATTGCTGGTGGAAATGCAAGTTGGCACAGCCCCTTTGGATGCCAGTGTTGCAATTTCTCAGAAAATTAGGAAACAACCTTCCTCAAGATCCAGTAATACCACTTTTGGGTATATATCCAAAGGATGCTCAATCGTGCCACAAAGACATTTGGTCAACTCTGTTCATAGCAGCATTGTTTGTCATAGCCAGAAACTGGAAACAACCAGTTTATTATTTTTAGGGTTTCTTGAGTGTGTCAATGAGAGGATCTCTCTGATTCTTGTGTCTTTTCTTGGGTTCTTTTTCTTCTCGCATTTGACTTATGCAGATTTGATGGAACAGTTTTTATTTTATCTCATAGTCTTTTAACTTGTGATATTTTTAAAGAAGAATGGATGAATGAAAACTTAGCCACTTAGGTGATTGTAAATAACTGAGCTATCATTTACACTGGCTATGGGAAAATACAGTTTTCGTCAATGGAATTATATTGGTAATATCAATGTCTCTAGGGCAGGTCTCATGTTCAGGAATAGTTGACCAATATGTAATGAACAACAAAGCATTTTGTTTGTTTCTTTTGTTTGCATGCTTTTATTTGGTTACGTTCTGTTTTTTTTTTGTTGTTGTTGTTGTTGTTTTGGGGAGTGGTTGTTGTTTTGGGGTTTTGATTTTTATTGGGTTCTTGTATATTTTTTGAAAAAGTGTTTAAACTTGGGTAGATAGAGAGAGGGAGGTGATTTGGAAGGGCAATGGGAAGGAAAGAATATGGGAAAAACAAATATTTATCTAGGAAAATTGACTTACAGTTTTATTTATCTTTACATCAAAACTTCCTCAGAACATATTACTTATTATTCATGATATACTTTAAACATTAATCATTCATATTCTCAAAGTGGAAATATTATTTTCTATTATTAAATTATTGTAATCAGATTTGTAGCTTTTAATTGCTCACTCACCAATGCGGAAGATATTTGAAAATTTATACTTGTATATTTTCTTTGTAATTTTAATTAATTGCATTGTCTTTTAAATGAAATATTCTTTTGTTATTTCTGATGATTTAAAACCAGTAAGGAACTAGATTTTGTTAACATGACATAATATTTTCATCAGACATCATCATGTTTAACATTAAAGAGCAGAAAATGTCATAGTGCCCTAAGCAATATGAACATTTCAAAAAATACTCAAATATTTTAAAACGTTATGTTCATGAGATAAAAATAAAAATTTGAATGGGAGCTATAAAAACTATTTGGGTTTGATAACTTTTTTATGTATGTTTTTGCAATATTGCCACTTAAAGTGTATTTGAAATGATGTGTATTATATAAGGAAATTTTATTTATAGGCATTTTTCTGAAAATGGAAACCATTAATATGATTTTTGTGAAAATATGATTTTTTTATTTTCTGTTTATTAAACTATTTTTCAGATATTTCTGTGCATTTCCTTTTTTTGTTTTGTTAATGACAAAACATTCAATATTTCATAGGGGTTTTATGATTACTATTTACTTTGTAATAATTATTTATTTGTGTTAATTTGTCTCTACCACTACCCTGAAAAATAAGTGATGAGCAGGGAGCAACTGTTTAATGACTGTTCATCAGTTTAATTTCACTAATATCCTTGATCTAGAGTAATCTGGGTTTTCCTTTATATGTTGTTGAAAACATTGGACTGAGCGTCTTAAACATTCTCCCTTTTGACCCAGTTTCCAAATATGTTTCAACATCCTGGATCTTAAACTCAGACTTCCAAAATACTGTCTGATAGTGGAGAAGCTCATTTGTACAATATTGTCATCTCTTCAATTTAATGACATTACAGATCTACTTTTACACTAATGTAATATAGCTATGACAGAGGAATTAAAGAAAGAATTGATATAACATAAATTGATTAAAATTAACCCTGTTACTTCATTCCCAAAAGTAGAGCTTATCCACATATAAAAAGCTTATAATGAGGGCAGACATATTTTTTCCGTAAATTCTACGATTCATCTGTTATGTAGACTCCATAATGTCCTAGATGATACAAAATAAAATTTTGAAGACATAAGCTTCTGACAGTCATCATGAAACACTACTCATCTGTCACCTTTGCCCCAAGAATAGCACTATGTTATTTCTTATATATCCAATTCTAGACTTACCGGAAGGACGATTCATTGTTAAAATCTTCTTTCCTGCTCCCCCGACTCCACTCTCATAATCTTTGGTATTACAGCCTACTCTGTTGGTGATAAATATTTTAATTGGTTTCCTATGTATTTTTTTCTTGCTGAATATTCAGCAGCTCTTTCTGGAGGAAGGTACAAGCCCTCTAGTGGACATGGTTCTTCATTCATTTTAATCGTGTTGTTTCTTCAGGATTATTTTGGTGTCAGCTTGTTTTCTGAGAGATACCTTCTGTTAAGTTGCTAACATGTATGTCAATCATTACAAATTGCTGTGAGAGTGTTTTATCCTGAATCAGTGCCCACAGACTCCTAGCATACATGCAATGTTTTTTTTTTTATTAAATTGAAGTTAATCTCTTATATTCTTACCACTTACATTTTGATCACTGTGCACTGATAAAGCTCTGTGAAATTTGGGAAAAGGCTTGAATCAATGTACTGGGTGCTCCATGACATTCTTAATAGCTACAGCAAGTCATGCAAATATTATTCAATCTGGAATAACATATTCCTTCCTATGAACTAAATCTGCATTCCTCTGGAAAGAAGTATTCTATGTTACTTGATATCAGTGATCAATGTCCTAGCATGTCCAGTTTCAGGTGGAAAGAATCATAATTTTTGAACATGTAATCACGCACATGACAGGATAACATCAATGTCCTTCCCCAAAGTAAGAACAGGGATGCTTTTATAAATAGAATGTGTAACATGAGGACCTGCTTGTTGGGGTTTCTGTCCTGCACAGTTCCTACAGCTGGTAAGCCACAAAGAAATTCACACAGAAGTCTCCATAACTTATAAGCTGATTGACCCATTAGTTCAGGCTTCTTATTAATTCTTATAACTTATATTAACCCATTATTCTTATCTATGTTAGCCACATGGCTCAGTATCTTTTTCAGCAGGACAGGTCACATCCTACTTCTTCAGTGGATGGGCCAGGACTGCAGAAGGCTTCCTCCTTTCCAGAATTCTCCTCTTCTCATTGTCCCACCTCTACTTTCTGTCTGATTGTCCTGCCTATATTTCCTGTCTAGCTACTGATTAATCAGTGTTTATTTAAAATATAATTGACAGAACACAGAATTGTTCTGCACCAAGAATAGACTTTTAACCTTAGTATATTATTCAATGTCCCATTTATGCTTTATCATTAAACTTTCCTCCTTTCTTTCTTCCTTATTTTAGTTTTTGTTTTTTTGTAAATGTATTGGTTCTGGCTGGACTCTACAACTCTCCATTTTGATTCATTATGCAAGTCACTATTTTCTAAATATCTAGAGTCTGATTTTACCATTATTCATTATAATAGATATATTTGAAGTAAAAGACAGAGCCATGTTCTCAGAGAGCACATTGCTACTTGCTGTACAGACACTCTTTACGGCTTGTGATGAGTTCTAGATAAAAGATATACACAATTATAAACACAGACTTAATAGAGTAGTCCCTGCCAGGAACCAGCCCTGGTGGTTGACAGGTCCAGAGAGGATGTAAGGAGTAAGCCAAAAGGCAAATGAGCCAAGCCATAAAGGTTGGGAGAATCTCTTGCAGGCTAACTAACCAGCACTTAGAGCATGTCTTTATTTATATAGAACTCAGTAATCAGGGATACATTCATGCTGTTCCAAAACATAGATCATATTATTTTTGTTTTTTGACATGTGTTTCACTTCCACTTGTTCATCTTTTAGTCATCATTAATAGACTATGACAGAACAGAGTTTTCATTTTCAATCATTTTCCTCAAGTATTAACATCATTAATAAACAGAGTTATATTTTCACTCATTTAACACTAACCCAATTTTTAAGAATCTAGAGGCATATGACAACCGGTTATCAGGCTAGAAGCTTTTTGGCTACAAGGATATTAGACCACAACAAAATCTTTAAGCCAACCTGGGAAGATTGCCATGTCACAAACAGTGTATTATTAACTCTCAATAATAGGAAGAGTGCCCAAGAAATATTCTCAAGCCAAATCTGCTGAAGCTATTACTCAAATTCTGACAAAATACAATATTTAAATTTTATATCTTTGTAAAATTTGTTTATATGTCTAATCCTGGTAGTCTATTTTTCCTTGGTCTTACAAAACCATAGTGATTCTGAATGATTTAACTTTTTAAGAAAGGGAAGTCCTACATCTCATTCTTTTATCATCATTCCACTCCATATTTGTTCTTCAATATAGTCTCTGTGAAGGACTGAGGTAACTTCAGTTAATATAACTTTGTTGCTGTATATGCCACATAATTACTTGAGAGTATAGTGGGAAGAAGCTTGCAATCTGATCTGTGGCAAACTTCTCTAGCTCTCTGAATTTTGTTGACCTGTTTCATTTTGTTTGGAATATCTTGTTTCTGAGTAAGCACAGGGTCAGCTGTTTCAAAAATATCTCATAGCCTCACAAAGAGAGCTCTGGCTTCTTTATGTGTGTCACAAGCTCTAAGGCATAAGGAAGACCTTCAAGTATATAAGGATATCTCCCTAAAAGTGGAAGAGGTAATATGTTCAGGACCTTCCTGGTGGAGTTTAGAAGCAGTACTCCTGGGAAAAGACACAAAGTATCACAGGAAATTTTTCATGATTCCAATGTCCTCAAACTGCACAAATATTAAAAGTACCTCAAGTATGCAACAGGTGAAGATGAAAACCACAAGTGGCCATCATGATACTCAACTTTGCTGAATTTTTGTCCAATAACTGTGCTGGCTTAATGACTTCTTCCATTCCCATCATATATAGTTGTGCCATGCCCCTTTAACAATGATATTTCTATTTGGCATACAATTCTGTGTTATTTCTAATGAAAGAGAATACTATAAATAGTCTGAGTGCAGTATCAAATGTTAGCAATAAAGCTGTATTTAAGCTATACTGTAAAGATTGTTGGAAATATGTAAAATAATATGATGGCTTTAATTTTTTCTTATTCTTAAAGTAACTATTTATTAGTTTAATTTATTTATAAATGATATTTTGAGATGTTACACATTTTAAAGAAGTATATAATATTTGAAAATATATCCATCTAGCATTGAATATATGAATATAGTTCATATAACTAAATGGAAATGGAAGGATAATGAAGCTGTAATATTTTAGAATCAATTAACCTCTAAGAATGTTTTTTTTCACAAACAAAAGGAAGAAATCATATTGTTGAAGAGGGAAAAATCAGAATCCAAATTTCCAAATTTATCTTTCAGCATTTGCTTAATTGGAGTGATATTCTCTTGCTGAATTATGAACTTTAGTTTTGCTTAATTCTTAACACCAGGGCAGCTGGAATATTTCAAAGGTTTCCATTTGTCATAACTAATTAAAGTATGATGAAGTCAATATTCTTGTGAAAAACAAGGGTAGAATGCCCTGGCTAATCATAATATGTGCAATAATATTCATATCCTTAAATTTTTTACTAAAAACCACTTGATTACCAACTATTCTCTACTCTCTATAGTTACACCTCCATTTTTTTTAATATGACCCTTATTTTCTGTTCACTTTACCACAGCCATACATTTTAAATATCAAAACAATTTGAATCATTTTTAACCAATCTTCATTCACTCACAGAGATTTATTGACCCTGTGATTCTGCCTTTAATTGATGATGAACTGGAACAAAGATCAGTTACCACCTGTTTAGCTTCTTTACTTCTGAAGATCAAGGAAATTCAGGCAAGGGAGATTGTGGCCAGCTTACATAAGTGCACCTAGATTTTGTGCTTCAGTTACATTAGGTTCTGTGTGAGAGTTAGACTAAGTTCACATTGACTTCAGCCACATTCTTTTCTCATTATGGAATGCTGTGTCCAGGAAAGAAGGGAAATAATCTTGCTTGCAATAGTTTGACAATTCTTTAACTTCTCTCACTAAAATTAATCTACTATTTTACTCTCTTAATGGAATTTGGGTGTTATGAGAATTGAGATCCAGCTGTGGTTAACATATAAAGTGATGGTCATGCTCTTCTCTCTACTCTGTAATTCTTTCTATAAGTCCGTTAATTGTGAGTACATTTAATAACAATACAACATGATTATTTGATATTACTCTATAAAACTGTCAAGTTGTTGAATACATTTATCACATATTAGTCCCTTGATGCGGAAGTAGTTAGCATCCTATATTATGTCATATTATAACTGAATTTCCATTTTTAGATAATTTGTGGAAAATCCTACAGTTAACAGGAAAACACTTTCATTTTCACTTTTTGTATACTACCCTTATCTCAACTAAGGTCTCAGACAAGCCTGAATAAGCAAAGATAGGAAGTTTATAGAGACTCTTAATACTTCTCTGTCTTTTTTATAATGCTTATCAATTCTATCAGATTCAAACTGTTTTGTTATGTATTTAATATTATATATATATACATATATATATGGCTTTGCCAAGCATTTTGCTACATATTCTCATATAACATTTAGCAATCTTGCCCTCAGTTCCTCAATCTATCAGTCATGTATTTGATCTTGCTAAAAAGTTCTCTTGTCATTGATAATAGGTAAGATTTATTGCCCAATCACCCTATGATAACAGATTTCTAGATAATAATTACAGGAATATTTTAAGAATTGTTTCCATAATTTTGTGAATCATATGTGGTGTCACACACATATAAAGGAAGTAGTCCCTTTTCAGTTGCTGGGCCCAGCTTTAATATCAGGTCATATTTTACTATTTCCCCATTTTGAATCCTCAAATATTTGAGCTAGAAGCTAAACAGTGTGACTATCTTCATTTTGTGTATAATACTAATTGCAATTACCAACCTAAACCACTCAGTTTCTTTGGCAAGAATATCTTCATTTTTATCTGTTATCCATGGCTAGCCTTGCTGTGTTTTGAAGCCCAAAGTGCACATGTATTAGTTACACACTGCATCACTATGACAAAATATTTGACAGAAACACATGCTATGTGCCTTTTTCCTGGAGACACTTTAACCAACGTCTGTTTAACCCAGTTAGGGCAATGAAACAGAGAAAAGAAAAATTCTATCCATGTCTGGCTTAGTGATCCAATGCATTTACCAGGTTCCTTATGAGAGTACAGACAAGGGTTTACTTACAGGAGGAGATTAAAGACAGCTGTGTCATTTAAAAAGCTCACACAAGCATGGGTAATAGTTACTTTGCTTAAATATGGTTTTCTCTTGTTTTCTCAAATCTAAAGGTGGACACTATAGAATGTGTTTTTCTTTAAGTGATATGGAAGACTAATATTTATAAAGCTGTAGGGTCAATCTTATTGACTTTCCTTAAATTCTCAATTTTCAAGATAAGCTTTGCTGAAAAGTCTACTTATATTTTCTTCTGAGATTCAAATAAAAAAAGTCTATAATTCATATAGAAAAGTCTATAATAATAGAGCACTTATTTTATGAAACAATAATGCATCTTAATATTAGAATAGATCTATCATTATTAAAATTAAAGATCCACTTTTGTCAAATGTCAAAAGTGGTGAAAAATAAATCAATGTTTACCCTGGAATAGCATATTTTTAATTTCATATAATGCTTCTAAAATAGCTTTGGGAGGAGGACAAAATCAAAACAATTTGTTCTTTAGAAGCAGAGTGAATAAACTTTGTCTTATATAACTTCACTGTTAAATCTTAGGACGATGTAGAAAAGTATAAAAATCTCTAACTTTAGCTAAACAACATCCAAAAATATATGCATGTACTATCTCACTTACATAGTTTAAAATGCAGAACAACAATATACATTATATAAGTTTGTGTAGAACTCTTAAATAACAATTTCCTCAGAGCAGAGATAAGTAACTGAGGGAATATTGAAATATTTCTATAATTTTTAAAGCACAAAATAGCAAAAATTTTAAACTAAATTTCATCTTTAACCGCTGTATAGATAACTTACTGTCTCTATATATCCTCCCTTCATGGAATATTGAGTTAATTTCAAGATTAATATATATAATTTGCCTGGTGCTAGTGGTGCACACCTTTAATCCCAGCCCTTGGGAGGCAGAGGCAGCCGGATTTCTATGAGATTGACGCCACCCTGGTCTATAGAGTGAGTTCTAGTACAGGCTCCAAAGATAAAGAAAAAGCCTGTCTCAAAACAAAAGAGAAAAATATAAATCAAAATAATTTCCTAAACATAAATTTGAAAATGAAACAAAGACATAGATGGTTGGGTATTTCTCCAAATATGTTCATCAGCATAATCAAGAAAATTAGGAATCTAGTTGCAGTACACTTACTGTTTTCTGATACGTAGCCTACAGTGGAGCATGATTAGTTACATTCACTGCTGTGACCACAATACATAAAAATAACCCCAGGAAGGACATACATTTTAGATCAATGTTTCATAGAGTTTCTGTATATCATGTTGGGAAATTACCATGAAAGTCTCTGTAAAGAGAGGTGGTTAAATATTGGAGAGAATACTTGAATCATGACATACATGAATTAGAGGCAGACTAAAAACAGGGCTGCTCAAACCTTCCAGTGTTGGGTCTTAATGACCTACTTTGGTCACCAATGCTTATCTCCTATAGGTTGAAGGCATTCCCCTAATAAGCTGGTATCTGCGCTGCCAGCTGTAGCATACACTTCCAGAGCATGAACCTGTAGCAGCATTTCAGAGTCAAATCATTTCAAACTCTTCTCATATGTTTGCCCTTTAGACAGATACTAACCACAATCTGACATTTCATTGTAGTGTAATTTTCTTTTCTTCATACGAGTTATTTAATGATCCTGGATGAGCAATTTAACAAAGTGCTCTGGTGGCATGTCAGCTATTGAGTGTTTCAGACCTATTGTAGGGCTTGTTTATAATATCATCAAAATGCAAAAGAGAAGTGATAACAGGATGCTCAGCCCCAGTTTCCACATCTGCAGTGCAAACACTACACATAAGAGTCTGACACTATTGTGGGATAGAAGGTAGAAAGACCATAAGAGTCAGGAGGCCAGGACCATGCTACTAGATGGTATCTATGAGACAAGAAAGACTGCATCTGTGAAATCTCAGCAATTTGCTTGCCTAAGCAAGCCCCTAATAAAGACAACACCAGTGGACACTAAAGTGGATGGAGAAAGTTTACAAATATCTGCTCCTAGATGAAAAGTTGAGAATTCGTTTTCTCCAGGGACAAGGTCCTTATAGGTTAGAAAATCTCAAATGGTCACCCATAAACACATGTATATACATATAACATTAAATGGACCCAATAGGATGTGTGTGTGTGTGTGTGTGTGTGTGTGTGTGTAAAAGTTATGGGGGCAGAAGTCATAAATTGGAGAGGGAATGGAGAGGGCATAGGAATAGTTGGAAGAAGGATTTGCTTTTCTGTTATTTTAATTTTTTTATTCATCTATTTATTTTACATTTCCACTGCAGTCTCTCTCCCAATTGTCCTTTCCCAGTCCACTCTCCCATTCCCCTCCCAAACTACCCCACCCCCCAATCCTTTACTTTTCTGTCTCCATCCAGGAAAGGACCAAGTCTCTCATGAGTATCAACAAAATATGGTATATCAAGTTGCAGTAAGCCTAAGCACTTTCCATATATTAAGGCTGAACTAGATAAACTTGGATGAAGAGCAGGGCACCAAAAGTCAGTAGAAGAGTCAGAGACATCCCCTATTCCCACTGTTAGGAGTCCCCCAAGAGGACCAAGTGATAAAACTGTAACATATATACAGAATGCTTAGATCAGTCCCATGAAGGCTACCTGATTGTCCATTTAGTCTGTGCAAGACTCTATGAGCCCACGTTAGTTGATTCTGGGGGTTTTCCTGTTGTGTTCTTGACAACTCTGGTTCCTCTACTCCATTCCCATTCTGCTCTGCAGGTTTCCCAACTCTGTCTAAAGTTTGGCTGTGGATTTCTGCTTCTGACTCCATCAGTTGCTGGAAGACATCTCTCTCATGACAATTGGGCCAGACACCAATCTTGTCTCAGGAGAAGACCAGTAAAGGCTACTTATTCACTATTGCTTGGAGTATGCTGGGGTTTGTTACGTAGACTCCTGGGAGATTTCCCTGCACCAGACTTCCATCTGACCTTATGATTTTCAAAATACATAAAAAACTCAAAAAACTAGATGTGAACAAACCAAATAATCCAATTAAAAATGGAATACAGAGCTAAATAGAGAATTCTCAAGGGAAGAATCTAAAGTGGTTGAGAAATACTTAAAGAGAATGCAAATCAAAATTACTATGAGATTCCATCTTACACCTGTCAGAATGGCAAGATCAAGAGCATAAGCTATATATATCTCATGCTGGAGAGGCTGTAGAAGAAGAGGAACATTCCTTCATTGCTATTGAGAGTGCAAATTTATGCAGTCACTTTGGAAATCAGTTTGGCAGTTTCTCAGAAGACTGGGAATCAACTTACTGCAAGACCAAGTTATACCACTCCTGGGCATGTACCCAAAGTATGCTCAATCATACCTCAAGGACACATACTCAACTACATTAACAGCAGCTTTATTTTTATAGCCAGAACCTGGAAACAACCTGTATGTTCCTCAACGAAGAATGGATTAAAAATAATGTAGTATATTTACACAATGGAGTATTAGCTGTTAAACATAAAGACAGTATGAAATTTCAAGGCAAATGGATAAAACTAAAAAAAATAATCCTCAGTTAGGAAACACAAACTCAGAAAGGGGTTGTTTTTAATATGGTCAAATGCAAAAGAGAAGTGATCACAGGTTGATCAGCCCCAGTTGCCAAATCTTCAATGTAATGGGAGGGGGTGGTAAATGTGTAAATGTTTGTACTCTTTTACAAAATTTTCAAAAACATAACTATTTTTTTAAAAAAAATCAGATCTCTTCTCACCTTAGTAAACTTCTTAAAAGTACATGAGAGAGAAAATAGACTTTATTTGATTACTAAGTAAGTGTTTAGCCAGAATGTGATTTGTATCCCAGGCAACTTATTTCATGAACAGAATAAAATTATTTTCAATAACAAACAGTTATCATCCATTCTGGTCAACAAACAGTTAATAGTCTTTGGATAAGAGACCCAATCTGCAGCATCTACAACACTTGGTCTATTCCAAAGTTTCTTGGTAGTAGGAGTGTGTAGTGTGGAGAGGCGGGTTGCGTCTTGACACCTGGCTAGCTTTACCCCCGGCGGGTGGCTATCAGCTGCCTGGTTAGCTTATGCCCCCAAATAATTACACGGAAACTGTATTCTTTTGAACACTGCCTGGCCCATTAGTTACAGCCTCTTATTGGCTAACTCTCACATCTTGATTAACCCATTTTTAATAATCTGTGTAGCCCCACGAGGTGTTCCTTACCAGGAAAGATCTTAACCTGCGTCTGTGTCTGGTGAGAGAATCATGGTGACTGCCTGACCCAGCTTCTTTCTCCCAGCCTTCTGTTCTGTTTACTCCGCCTACCTAATTTTCTGTCCTATTAAAGGGCCAAGGCAGTTTCTTTATTTAACCAAAAAATCAACACAAAACAGAAGACTCCCACACCAGGAGTGAGTATAGAAACTAGCTCAATTTGGGAAATAACCGGGCCAACATAAAGATAAACGATTATATTTTAATTGTTATAAGGGAAAACTCACTCCATAAGAATGAGAAGTCTAGAATGGTGCTCCAACATGGTGAACCGACTTCACATAAAATCTGAGAGAGCTTCAAAAAGAACACACAGTTTAACACAACTTCTTGCTGTTTGTTGGTGGCTTGCCACAGCTGCTTTGAGATTTTCCTGATTCAGCGGTAGTAGAAAAAAAAAGCTGCACAGTTTTAAAAGCCTGCTTTTGGGGCTGTGCTCCTAGTGCAACCTCTGTCTCTTGTGGGAGACAGAACATTCAGATGGGGTTTGTGAGTAAAGTGCTATGGTGTGCCTGGAAGGGGGCTTTGCATGCCTGCAGCTCAGAGGCACAAGCAGCTCTCCCATATTGGACTGGGTAGGGCAAGCAGGCAGTACCTGTATTTGACCTGGGATTGTCACATCTTATATCTTAAGAGCTTAGCATTTTAAAAGCTCAAAGTGAAAGTGTTCCTGGACAAAAAAGAATTACAGATTTACTATAG
Organism: Chionomys nivalis; assembly: GCF_950005125.1. NCBI lineage: Eukaryota > Metazoa > Chordata > Mammalia > Rodentia > Cricetidae > Chionomys > Chionomys nivalis. Next base: position 75,061,254 of record NC_080090.1, on the reverse strand, counting down.
GACACATTCAGACATGAATGACCTCTAAATGGGTCATATGGCATTTAAATGTTTTTAATAACTTGGGACTTTTCATAATAATGAGACATGCCTGCTCCTGGAAGCACCAAGCTACTTCAAGAGAAAGATGGGCATTGAAGAGGCTCCTTATTGAGTTTGCTATCCATTTGGGCAAGAAACTGCTCTTGCTTGGACTGATGCATAAACTGAACATGAAGAATTCACAGAGAGATGACTTCTGAACTTGCCTAAAGGTGAGTATAAGTATGACAAACACAGATGACTATTGATCTATAATTCTTAATACCTATATAACTTAAAGGCTAAGACAATAAACAACTGTGCAATAAATGAGGACAATGACCTCCAAATCTAAACAATGTATAAGTATCTCGATCAGAGGTAGAAATGTATACTGCAATATTGTAACGATATATCAATATATAAAAATATTTTAAACAGAGGTAGAAACATGCGTGCAAAAAAATACCTTGGTGTCTAAATGCTGGTAAAAGACTTATTTGGCCTCAATAATAGTTATTGAAATTAATGTGAAAATATATTGACACTAATCTTAAATGTAAATAAAAGATATGCATATATTTTAAAGAGACAGAGAATTTTTAATTTCATGTAGTTGACCAAATGAAGAAATAAATCTCTTTAATTTCAATGGTCATTTGCTAATAAAATTATTCCATTCTATTTGGATGTGCTAAATCCCACCTTCTGTTTAGGCTGAAACCGTGCATCCTTGTCCAGAATATCAGAAATACTTTTGTTTTCTCACTTCATCTAATCAGTTGTTGACTCATGACTTCCCTGCATGATGTGAACGTAATCAGTTTACGAGGATGGTTTGCCACTGACTGCCCCACTTTAAGGTTGCTTCTCTAAACCCTTTCAAATCAATAAAATACAGAAAGGTACTTATAAAAATGATAAGTGAAAGCATTCTGATTGAATTTAAGGCTCTCTATAGGGGGGAGCACTCAGCTTTAATGCAAGCTACGGCTGGGGACACCATACGCACCAGAAGATAACCTACTACTGTTATTTGCTAAATGGACACGGTATTGATCTTCCTGATAATCTTTCCTTTATGCCCACTGATTGTCGCAGCTCTCAGCCTTCATCAGAAAAGCTTTTTATTGCATCAGAGAGGGTGGAAAATACAGACAATTCACATCTTCATCACAGGTGTTGCAAGTAAGTCCTATAGTGTACTTATTATCAAATAGACTTCTTTATAACCCTACTCCCCAAGTCCCAGGAAGCATCCTTCAAGATGGGGTATAATGTTTGTAAGAGGTTAGGAAATATTGTGACAGAATAGTGTTCTCTGTATATAGCAGAGCCAGTGCATTCATGAACTTAACAGCTGTTGAAACTTCTGTACAAAGCCTGCACAGCGAGATTAAGCAGTAAATATTCTAGCATGGTTCAACGAGGAGCACAAGTCTCCACCCCTCTACATATAGTTATTGGCAATGATGGATTTTGCTATAGGGAGAGTCAGTTTTCTTCAGGGGTGTGACCACTGATAAGTTGCTCAGCCTTCATTGGATGGTTCTATCCAAAAGAATATAGAAGATACTACCATTATTTTCTGTTTGCTTATTGGTTTGTCTTGAATTTTTAGATTCTCTTAGACATGATTTCTCTGTGTGGCCCTGGCTGTCTGAAAATTGCTCTATAAATTTCAAACTCAGATATGAGCCTGCCTCTCCCTCCCAAGGGCTGGGATTAAGGTGTGTGTCAACAAGCACAACTATAGCCACTCTAATTCTACTCAATCGGCTAGGAAGAGAAAAGGAAGATAGAGAGGAGAAGGAAGAAAAGGACAAAGTAAAAGAAACGTTGCAAGTTGGAGAGAGAGAGAGCACAGATTTTAAGGTTACTTGCTATTGTTGCAGAGGACTAGATGCCAACTCACACAGCCCACATGGCAGCTCACAGCTATCTGTAAATCCAGTTTTATTTGATTGGATACCATCATCTGGCCTCTGCCAGGCATGCATGTGGTGTGCACACATATATGCAGGCAAACACACATACTGATAAACTAATAAATGATAAAATAAATCTTTCAATAAAAAGCATACACTAAATTGTTGGGAGACTAGGAAAAGGTTGAGGTAGGAGGGTAAAATGAATAAAATTAATAATAAATATATTCAAAACAATTTATATATACTTACTAAATGTCAAAGAATAGATAAATACCAACACAGCTCCTTTGAAAAGTAAAACAGTACTTCTCATCTCACTTTAGATCTATTCATATTTGTTTCAGTTAGTAGAATATTCTATATTTCTGATTTTGTTCCATAAAATATAATCCACTTATGCAGCTACTTATTGGACCTCAATTATCAGTTTTGTTTGAATAATAGAAGTATTTTCCAATTTGCTTGTTTTTTTCCTTCTATCCAAATATTATTGGATTCACTTCCATGTGCTTACTGTGCCCTCTGGCCAGGCATTCAGAGGCTGCTTCTACTGAGGTCCAAGGAGGATCAATTTCTGTTCATGCTAGGAGCCGACTTAGTATAGTAAAAGACAATGCTCTATGATCACATGGTCCTTTTCTGCCTTAAGCCTAGATCTGTCTATCTCTCCCAGGAGCTGCTTTGTTCTTAGCAGAGAACTGCTTACAGAAACAAATAACTGGGTACTAAATTTGCTCAATGCTGGTGACATATCTCAATTCTTTGTCTTTCAGTAATACATCAAGAAGTGGTTTGTTGTATGGAGTCAAAGATATTTCTATTTACATTTACTTTGAAAAAAATTAAATCACACTATCATCTCTATTTCAACTCCAATAAAAGGTTCATTTTCATCCTCACCATTTCTGTATTTAAAACTTTTTTCTGATTGTGATTAATTATATCCTTTTATTCTTTATCAGCCCAATTATATGATAAGACTTTCTTCATTTAGCAAAATCACCAATCAATGCTACCACCTGTAACATCTTCTGCTTAAATTCCTTATCATGAAAAATCATTATTCAGTCTGGATCGCTGTCTACTATCCATTTGCTTGTCTATACAGTTATCTCATGTAGAAAACTAAACACAAGGCTATTTCTTTCAATGGACCTTTCCCAATCAGCTAACGCTCCTGAGCCACCTTTTCCAATTTAAGCTCTTATCTTCCCCAAGAAATAAATTTAAAATACTTAAAAAGGTTAGTACTCCTTTACAATATTACCATCAAAATACATTCCATGTCCACACACACACACACACACACACGCACACACATTAATTTTTGACATCAATTGATGTACTAAAAATCTTCAGAAGAAATCTTTTATATACTGTACTTTTTAGAGTGCATATTTTAAGAATAACAGAAAAATGGTCTTCATGTGTATGTTGCATACACACTTTATCGGGGGTACCTTAAGCTGTAAAATTAAATTTTGTTACCAAGAAAAAAAAAATCTTCAAGTACTATCAAGCTGGAATTCTTCACTAGGAAGACCTAAAAACTCAGTGTTTGGTTATGTTCAGAAGGATGGTCGATGAAAAATGTCAGATGGTAGAGACATCCATTAAAGACCGAAGGATATTTGCTGTGAAATCATTCTTCTGTACACTATGAATATTCATTACTCTGACTGGGTAATAAAGAACTGACTGGCTTATAGTTGGGTAAGAAGAGATTGGTAAGAGAGCCAAACTAGAAGGTTTCTGGAAAGAAGTAGGGCAGAGTCTAGAGTAGCGAGCAGATGCAGAGAGGAACAAGATGGACAAGTCATACTGACAAAAGGTACCAAACCATGTGACAAAGCATAAATAAGAAATATTGTTGAATTTAAACATAATGTAAAAGTTAAAGAGTAAAAAGTCTGAGCTATTGGTCAAGCATTTATAATTAATATTAAGCAGGGGAGGAAAGTGAAGTCTGGACTAGCGAACAGACACAGAGAGGACCAATATGGGCATGCCATACTGAGAGAAGGCACCAAACCATATATAAGAAAGCATAGATAAGAAAATGGGTTAATTTAAATGTAAGAGTTAGGTAGTAACAAGTCTGAACTAATAATCGAGCATTTACAATTACCAGTAAGTTTCTGTGTATTTATTTGGGAGCCGCTTGGGGGATAGAAATTTCTGTCAACAGATAGTCATAGGAAATCTTTGTCTGGGACATGCAAAATTTCTGGCATTCACAAAGAAAACAGCATAAAATTAGATTGTTTCTGCAGACAATTTAGCAACACTAAGTCACCCCTCATTTCTGGGGATGATGCAGACTGTCATATGCAAGTTCCAAATTTCAGCTAATGGCTGATCTTGCAAATTAGTTTGGAAGTAACCTTCAAACAAGTTTATATGCTAATTTAAATAGCCAAATGATTTACATTTTAGACTATTATTAAAATGATTGCCTTACCATAGTATTTCTACTCCTATTGCTTATCATTAATTGATTGCTTGTGAAATTCTCATTAGTTTAAATCCACCTTATAATAGATGTCTACTTGCTTATTCTGAATGTTAAAGTTTGGACTGAGAAGAAATTCTATTGTTAGAGAAGTCTGCCTACTTCTGACAATGCCTGTACTTAAGTTGTGCTAAGCATGGTCTTTCCATGTTTTTCCTTTCATTTTAGAATATGACCATTACAACCATGATGTGATTTTTGTATCTAGTATTGACATTTCTTGTATGTGAGTGAAACCCTGTTATTCAATGCACTGTATTATCAATGGCTAGATTTAAAATTCAATTTCTTTTAGTACTTGTGACCTCTGTCTTCAGCTCAGATTATTTATACTGTGTGAATTCCTTCAAATATAATCTGCCACCAAATCACATCTCCTTAATAACCCTTTGTTTCTTTAATAATGTGAAACTGATGCTCTCTGTTATTTGTTAACTTTCTTTTCAGCACTTTGAAAATCAATGTATTAATCAGGGTTTTCTAAAGAAACAGAATATAATCCATATCTGTAATATATATGTATATAACATATTATAAACTACATAATATATGTATATTATGTATTATGGTATTTATGTAATGGCTTATAGGCCATGGTACAGTTATTGTAACAACTGCTGTCTACCAACAGAAGGTCTAAGAATACAGCAGTTGTCCAATCCACAAGGCTGAATGTCTCAACTTGTCTTAAGTATATGACAGGATTCTGAAAAATTAGGCTCTAATGATAATAAAGAAATGGATTTACCAGTGAGAGCAACAGCAAGCCAGCAAAGAAAAAAAATCCTTCTTATGTGTCCAATACATAATCTAACATGAGAAGGTGTGGCCCAGAATAAAGTTGTATCTTTCCACTTCAAAAGATTCAGATTAAAAGTGGGTTTTCCCATTTCAAATTATTTAATTAAGAAAAAAAAAACTTTTCAAGGTGAACCCAGTCACTTGAATTTTAATTAATATATAGTATAGTTGCCAACCAAGAATGGCCATCCCAGCTTCACCCTTTCTCAACATTACACACAACCATATCTCCTTATGACATGATTAATTTTCAAATGAAAACAATAAATAGGTCACAATTACACCTAACATGATATTACTATCCCTCGAACCACAAATGTATAAATTTTAGAATAATTGGCAATGTCCCTTGACAGAGAGTTTCTTAATGTCTGAAAACTTAAATATGATGAACCACTGATATTTTAGTTGGTGTTATAGTAAATGATAAAAAATTGAGACAAGAGAACACAAAACTTTACAAACACATTTTTTAACAAAATATGATCAAATTATATTTGGACTCATATCACTTTTAATCTTACTTTCTGTAACTAGAACCCTGTAATCATTTAGTACTTATACCTGACTTCCTCTTCCATCCATACTGTATTTCCTCCACTATCAGCAAGTATCTCAACATGTCTTGGTTCTTTTCCTGGAGGAGTGACCCATACCTCTGATTTCTGAAATTTCTGGGCCCATTATTATACTGTCTGAATTACATGGTGGTATTTTTCCATTGGCTTTAATCACTGGACATGGTATCACCATAAAAAACCTTAAAGGATTTCTTGCACCCCAGAACTAACTTTTCTCACCTCTACTGTGAAACAGCAATCCATTTTACTCATGGTAATCTGGATCTATCACTCCTTTAACACTATTTTTACTGTTTACCCTGTTGGCATATAAGCATCAGCAGCTCAAAGTGCCTGGGAGAAATCTGAGCTACCAGTTCAGTAGAATGCTTGTTGAGTCTCCTGGCAGAAACACCTCAGGTATGACAGCCTCAATTACAGTCACTTCTTCATTGAGTTTTCTGTGGTGAGCTGTCATTCTCCAGGATCCATCTGTCTTCACTACCAGCCAGACAGAAGAGTTAAATGGAGTTGTGGTGGAATCCTGCTCTGCATCTTTCAATCTTTCAAGTCCTAGATGGTGACATTAATTTCTGCAATTGCTTCAGGACTGTGATACTGCTTTTGATTCACAGTTTTGCCTGGCAGAGACACTCTAAAGGCTTCCATTTAGCCTTTCCAACAATAATAGTCCACATGTCAGGTAACCAATATGAGAATTCTGCCAACTTATAAGTATATCAAATCCAAATATACAATCTGTAACTGGAGTAATAAACACAAGAGACTGAAGGGACTCATTGGACCTTCTGTGAGTTGGACTACAGCCAAAACACTATTAACTACCTGCCATCCATGGGAACCTCCTTTAAATGGAGAGCCACAGGGCTTCTTGGGCTCTTCTGGAAATCATGTCATTTCAGAACCAGGATCCAATAGACACTAGAAATTCTGTTTCCTTTCTCCTTGGGTATAGTTACCATAGAAAAGGGATGTAGATCCTTCTGTACAATGATGGGAGAAATGCTAACAGTATAACTCAATGTCCTTTTCCAGAGGAACCTGGCAATCTCTTCATTCAAGGTGTTCCTGTTCTGCAATGAGGATCAAGCCTGAATACTGGTTCAAAAGTTGAGATTGTCTCTTGCCAAGATTCAATTAGCATATTTTCTTATTTGTCTTAGAATATTTCAGCTTATACAGATTAAATGAAAATGCACTAGCATTCTTACCTACTTCATATTTAACTGTTATCAAACATCCATACAAGTCACATCACATGAAAACCACTTTACCTGTTCTGTCTATTAAAGGTTAGACCATGGGCATTGCTTTGTCTATGCTGTCCATTATGATAAGTAAGGTCATCTTGCCTTTGGCGATTCACTGCTGCCACATGGTTCTGGTACATTGTGGTGCACTGTATTTAATTCATCCAACTGTACAGTAGTTTCCCCAAATGTGGTAGTTTGAATGCAACTGATCCATATAATCTCATAAGGAGTGGCACTATTAGATGATGTGAATTTGTGAGAGTAGGTATGGCTTTGTTGCAGGAAGTATATCACTGTGGGAGTGGTTTTGAGGTCTACTATGCTCAATATATACTCAGTATAGACTCAGTTTATTACCTGTTTTCTGGAAAGCAAGATGTAAAACTCTTAGCTCCTTTTCAGCACTATGTCTGCCTGCAGTTCATTGTGCCCTGCCGTGAAGATAACAGAGTGAGCCCCTGAAATTGTAATCCCCCAGTTAAATGTTTCCCTTTATAAGAATTATCATGGTTATAATGTCTCTTGACAATAATAGAAATCCCATTTAAGACACAATCTCTAACAAATATTGCTTTATTTATGTTGCCAATTATGATAATTAGCATTGCATTGTCTTTGGCAATTCAGTGCTACCATTTTGCATCAATTATTTCTAGCCATTATGAAGAAAACACCAATGGACATGATTAAACAAGTGTCTCTATAGTAGGATAAAGCATTCTTTGGTTATATCTCTAAGACAGTACCACTGAATTTTGAGCTAGATGAAGTCCCAGCATCCTGAAGAACTATATCACTGATTTCCATAGTGCTTATGAAATTTTTACTCCCTCCAAAATTGATGAGTGTTTCTCCTAACTCCACATCCTCACCTGCATGAGATGTCTATTGTTTTATTGATGTTGGTCATTCTGACTGGTATAAAATGAAATCTCAAATCAGTTTTGTTTTGCATTTTACTGATGAACAAAGATGTTAAAGGTCTTTAAGTGTTTCTCAGCCATTTGAGTTTTCTCTATTGAGATTTATCTGTTTAGTGTTGTACTCCGTTTTTAAATGTTACTTATATTCATAATGTTCCATTTCTCTTGTTATTTATAAATTTTGGATATTTGCTCTTGATTAGATGTGTGGCTGATAAAAATCATTTTCCATTTTGTAGCTTGAATCTTTTCTGTATGATGATTTACTTTGCCATAGTGAAGCTTTTTAGCTTTATGAGGTCCCATTTACTAATTTTTGATTTACTATATGTGCTATTGGTTTTATGTTCATAAAGTCTTTTCCTGTGCCAGTGAGTTCAAGAGTATTTCCCGTTTTCTCTTCTATCAAGTTCTGTGTATCTGGTCTTACATTGAGGTCCTTGATCAAATTGAAATTGAGATTTGTACGAGATAATTGTAGTAGGAGAAGCCAGTTGTTCATGGTCACCCAGACTCCCGAAATAACCTCACAGAAACTGTATTAATTAAATCATTTCTTGACCCATTATGTTTAACTTCTTATTGGCTAGCTTTTACATATTAATTTAACCCATTTACATTATTTTATATTTTATCATGAGGCTCGTGGCCTACCAGCAAGTTTCTAGCATGTCTGTCTCTGTCAGTAGTTCCATGTCTTCTCCTTGACTCTGCCTCTTTACTCCCAGCATTCAGTTTAGTTTTTCCCACCTAGCTCTACTCTATTGCCCTATCACAGCCTAAGACAGTTTCTTTACTAACCAATGGTATTCACAGCATACAGAGGGAAATCCCACATCAGAAAATAGTATGGATCTCTTAGAATTCTTCTACATACAGTCATCCAATTTGATCAGAACCATTTGTTAAACTAATTTTTTAAAAATCAGGGTATAGCCAGAACCTGGAAACAACATATTGCATCTTGACCAAAGAATGGATAAAAGATGAAGTAAATTTACACAATGGAGTACTCCACAGTGAAAAAAAAAAATGACATCTTGAAATTTTTGGGCAAATGAATGGATCTAGAAAACATCATATTGAATGAGGTAACCCAGACCCAGAAAGGCAAATATAATATGTACTCACTGATAAGTGCCTTTCAGACATAAAATGAGGAAAAACCAGTCCACAATTAGCAATTCCAGAAAACCTAGACAATAAAGAGGGTCCTAAGAGAGACATACATGAATCCAGTCTACATGGAAGGTAGAAAAAGACAAGATCTCCTGAGTAAATTGGGAGAGGGGGATCATTGGAGAGGGTGGAAGGTGAGAGGGAAAGAAAGGAGGGAAATGAAGAGAATAATATAGCTCACTGAAAATAATAACAAAGTCAGCATGTATTTCTGATTTCCATAGGTATATGGAATATGTTTTATTATATTTGAAACTGCAGCCACTACCCTATTTTAATCAAAAGTTTATTGCATTTTTTGTTCCTGCTTTTAGTGGAAAGTTTTAGTTTCTCTAAATTTAATTTTATGTTAGCTATGAGTTTACTCTCAATTGCCTTGTTATGTCATGGTATATCCCTTTGTATCTGTAATATCTTCAGGACTTTCATCATGAAGTAGTATTGGATTTTGTTAAAGACCTTTTCTGCATCAAATGAAAATATTGTTATCTATCTTTTGCCTTTCAGCCTGTTTTTATTATAGATTACACTTATCAATTTTTATATGTCAAACTCTCTCTTCATCTCTGTGATGAATCTTATTAGCTTTTTGAATGTGCTCTTGGATTTGATTTGTGAGTATTTTATTCAAAATTCCTGCATTTATACTCATAAGGGAAACCGATCTGTAAAATTCTCTTTTTTTAATTGCATTTTCATTTGGTTTAGGTACCAGAATAACTGTTGCCTCATAAATAGAACTGAGCAACATTCTTTCTATTTCTGTTTTGTGAAACTGTTTAAAGAGTATTGGTGTTAACTCTTCTTTGAAAATCTGGTAGACTTCTGCAATAAACCATCTGGCTCTGGGCATTTTTACTTTGGTAGACTTTTAATTATTGCTTCTATTTTTACTAAGAGTTATATGTATTTTTAAATTGATTATCTCATCTTGATTTAAATTCTAGATGGTATGTGTCAAGTAAATTATGCTCCTTCTTTTTTGAAGAGTTTTTAACATGGTGTTGTATAGGTTTTTAAAGTATGTTTATATGATTCTCTGGCGTCTTGTTATGTACCCTTTTTCTTAGCTACTTTTGTGAATTTGGATATTCTTTCTGCTCATTTTAACCAATTTGGATTGGTTGGTTTAATCTAACTGATTTTCTCAATGAACCAACTCTTTGCTTCATTGGTTTGGTGTTTGCCCATCTGGTTTTCAATCTTGCTTTGGTTTAGTATTTTCTCACTGGCTTGCTTTCCATACATTTTGGAACAGAATATATAATTGGTGTTATTATATGTTAGGAGTACATTAGTTGTTTTTTTATTTTGATTTTACACTTACGAGATTGCCATGAGTATCATAAGAGACAGGACTTTTCAAGAAATTGAAAGGGTTATAAACTATGGGGACTTTTGAAGTTGAAATAAAAGCATTTTGCAATAGAACATAACTACCATCCTATGGAGGCCAGGGAACCGATTGTGAGGGTTTTAATTGAGTTGGACACAAAGACACGTGTTTGAATGCTTAGGCCATTAGGAGATGTGGCCTTGTTAGAGGAAGTTTGTTAGTTTGGGTGCAACTTCGAGGTATCATATACTTAAGCTAGGCCCAGTGTGAATCACAGTCTCTGTTGCCTACAGAGCAAGATGTAAGACTCTCAGCTACTTTTCCAGCACCATGTCTGCCTGAATGATCCATATTTCCTATCATGATGATAAGGAACCAAATTCTGAACTCTAAGTCACCCCCAGTTAAATGATTTCCTTTATAAGAGTTGCCACAGTCATGGTGTCTCTTTGGAGCTATAGAAACCCTAACTAAGACAGGAGTTGACAGAATAATGGAGATGGCTTAGAAGGAAGAAAACATCTCAGGAAGGAGGAAAGTAGAGTATGCCAGCAGGATCTTAGTCACCTGGAGATGGGGTCAGGGAGAGAGGAAAAAACACAGCAAGTTGTCTGCTACAGATCTGTGGATTATACTGACTAATTATATTTGAAGGAGAATATAGATCTGAAAATTACCTACCTGCTTTCCTGGCATATGTGGTTCGCATGAAAATGTGGCTAGTTGTTTCATAGGCAGTGCCTGCCAGAGTTGGGGGCAGACACAAGAGTACAGGTTGGTGATAAGCGATTTAGGAGAAGATCTGAGTGATCAGATAATACTTAAAAATCTTAGATCTGTTATGTTCTTATTCACCATCTCCTTTTTTAAATCTGCCAACTTCTTACTAATTGAAAAGATTTTGGCTAGCAATGTTCACCAAGAAACGTCTGTAAAGTGTTTTGTAATGTGCATAAAAAATTAGCTAATGGCAACCCTCAAACTTCATTGTCAATGTTATTAGTTAAAATAATTTATAGGTAAGAGCCAGTATGTGTTCTACTCCCATTATTTTGGTTTACTATATGCTGTTTTTTTCATTCACTCATTTCACAAAATTACTACAGAGTAACTCATTTCTACACTCTTGCAGTAACTCTGTAACAAGACTTTTTTTTTTCTTGAATTCTATACAGGAGTGTCTTGAACCATATGACTTGTTGTTTGATAACTGTTGGATCCAAAATTTGAATCCTCTTTGTATTCTCCATCATTCATGATTATCCCATTACTTTCAACTGCTTCCTCTAAATCCTGGACTTTTAATTTTGAATCCTCTCAAATATTCTCATGGCTAAATTTGTAATGTGATTTCCAGAGTCACTCTGAAAACCACTGGTGTGTGCAGTATGCCTGTTAACTCAGCTTTAGTTTATGCAATTCCCATGGACCACTAGCTTCTAAGATAACTCATTAAAAACAAATTGATACTTTTTTAAAAAATGACATATTGGTGGGCAGTCAACAAATCATTTTCTTTATACTATGCATTTTTGAAAAAAATAAGAAGACCTGAAAGTAAAACATAAAGAAATAATCTACATTGAAACTGGCACACTTAGTTCAGAGACATTGAGCTCAAAATCATGGCTCCAGTGACTTCATTTTAAGGTTCTGCCTTGCTTCAGGACACTTCTCATATGGAAACAGACAATGATATGAAATGCTTTTGGGTTTTTAATATATGTGGAACATAATGTTACTTTTGGTTTATGTCTTTGGTGAGACTGTTTATAAAAATCTAGTTCAGTATTTTTTCCAATTTTATGCCTGTGATTTATTTTTTCCAGACCTTTTGTGTCTGTCTTATTTTTATTTATCAAAAGTAATAAGCTAAAATTAAAAAAAATAAAGAATCCATGTAAGGCTTAAAATTTGTTTTGTAGACACAATGCCACAATTGTTATATAGGAAATATATTGTTGAGTGGTTGTGGTGATTTGAATGGGAATGTCTCTCCGTCTTGGCTCAATATTGGAACATTCATTCCCCAGCTGATGGTGCTGTTTGGCAAACTTATGGGATTTTAAGGTGGCAGCTTTGGTGAAGCATAGCACCAGGCTTGAACACTGAAAGTGTGTATCACTCCCTACTTCAAGTTTGCTGTCTGTCTCCTGTGTATCTGTGTATAACTGGAGATGTGATCTCAACTTTCTGCTCTGATCACGCCTACTGCATCATTAGGGTTTAAAATCCACAATAAATTCTTCTCTGTGTCACATTTGACTGTAGTAGTTTTGTCACATAAACAATGAATAACTAACAGAAAAATAACAAGTTCCCCATTCTGAGTTAACAAAATGTTAATTCATTTGACAAACATCGTACAACAATTAACACAAGCCAACTGTTATATTCTTTATGTAAAAATTGTTTGCTAATAACAATCAGTGTGGTAAGTACTGCTAGATACTCTTCCATGTAGGCAAATTCCACATTGCATATTAGGCATGTAAGGGGGAACAGTGTAGAGGAAAATATTTCTCAATACCTACCTGGTAGAGATGATGGATATAGGTTCTGGTGTAAGGCCATTGATCCTCCACATTCTGCTAATTATTGTGGTCTGGAGATAAGTGTTTTTACATTGACATATGTCAGATTCAGTATTGTAAAAGAAAAGAAAAAAGAGAAAAGACCCAAAAACTAAACAGACTTACTTACTCTAAAAATAATATCTTAATAAATTTGGGATTTATTTAGTGTTTAAATTTCATTAAGGAGAAACAACATCGTAAACAAAACAGACTGTTTGCAGCAGGCTTAATCCTACAGTTGTTAATGATATCCCCGTGAAATACCTCTATCAAAACCTGAGAAGCTTATATTAAAATATGGAAATTAAATGTTTTCTCATTTATTTTGTAGCGAACATTTAAAAATTCAATTTAACCAGAAATGTTTATGGGTTAATAACTCAGTTTTAAAGACTATAGGAAAAGGCATCCAAAGCTGTGGTAACAAACAAACCAAATGGAAATATTAAAACCTTGTCTGTAAGGAGAAAAATGGGAGTTGCAATTTGAAAATATCCAGTATTGTTAATTACATTTTTCTAGTTTGTGCAGCCACCAAACACATTCTTACAAATAAGAGTCACAAGAAGAGCTCTGAATCAAACCGTGATTGACTTTAAACATAAGAGTCAAGCATAGTCTCATTTTCTCTGTAAATACAATTTGAAGAACGCAACAGAGGGAACAAATCCATTTCAATAACACTGCTTCATGTTGTACAATACCGTACACTTTAACAAAGTTTCTGGAGTGGCATGGTTATTTCTTAAAGCTGTTAGTCAATGTATGATTTCAGGCAAACTCACAACACATAGAACATCAACAACAATAAGGGAAAAGCTGTTCTCAAAAAACCATTTCTTAATACTGATTATTGTTGATTTTCTTCCTCGTTTGTTACACATATTTGTATATGTTTTGTCTGGAGATTTGACAAAGATAGGTGTTAATTATTTGCACTGAATTTTAGAGCAGTCTTAGATACACATATATGTATAATACATATAATATATATTATATATTAGATCAAACTTAAGGTTAACTTATTACTTTTTATCTTTTTATGACTACTTTCCTGAACAGAGCTTTGCTAATTTAGGCATTCACACCTTAAGGAAACTGATTAGATAATTAGGTAAAGTCATAAAGGTCTGAGAAATAATTATGGTCTAAAGCCAGTTTTTTCCAAAGAGCATCAGGGTTTCCAAATGACAACTGTATGCTGCACTACAAAGTAAAAGGGGCTAATAAAATGTGACTATACATTTAACATGTCTTAAAGTGACCCTTTGAGAATGGTCTAATAATTAGACTGTGAGAGTGAGTGTCATGAATGGAGCATTAGTTTTTTTCATTATTGGGAGCATAGAGGTCACAGATATCTTTAGTCATTTTAGTTAAAGGATCTTCATTATCAATTTGGTGTATGAGAATTTTAAAATTGACATTAGAAGATAAGCTTATCTTTTATGGAATATTTACTATGTAATACCATGAAAAAGAACAGTTTAATTAGATTTATCTCTATTATTTTAATATCAGGTTTAAAGAATTATATATGAAATAGATAACAGAAAGGTATATTCTCTTTAAAAATGTGCATTGTGAGTCATATTATAACTGTGTATATTAAATTTCAAACTATGTCTTTTAGCTTGTTAAATCTTGAGCTTAAAATAATTATTTGTAGATGGAAACTTTGGATTTTCTGTCTTGTGATAGTTTCCACCAAGAGAGTCATAGCAGTTCATTTGCAGGCAGATTTAAAGATATTTAGTAGCAGAACGTCTTTCAGTTCATTTTCTCAAACAACTCTGTGTATTCAAGGTGAGGTCACACCTCTCATAGTGTTGCTCACTAAAAGATTGTTCTTTTCAGGTGCCCTCTCCTATGCTTGTAGTTGTCTGTCATTTAAGGACAATTTTGATGCCTCTATTTTGCACATAAACAAAAGTGCAAAATTCAGAGCTCATCTTGGAGGTCAATAAAAATAATAGACTTTATCTTCTCTACTGGTTAAGTAGAACACTCTTTGTGACATTATTAAAATCATAATGACTCATAGTTTACATTCAAAATAGTCTTGTTTATGTTTTAAAATCAAACATTTAATCATTTTTATAGGATTTAGTAACAGTATAATTCATGAACAGGGTATGTACAAGAAAATTGTAAATAGTATAGCATTGACTAGTGTTATCTTTCATCCAATCTTCATATAATGATTTTGTTTTCTTGAGTCTAATAATCACAGAAGGGAAGTTTTCACAGCATCATTGATATTTTCTTAATATATGCCTCATTTAAGTTACATTCTTTTGTGAGACAGTATTGAAATATTATTTTAAGCGACAGGATTGCAGTTTACCTAAATGTCATCCCATCTAAATGGAGTACAGGAAGGCAGAACTCTAAAAAAACCTATATATGCTTTTGATATAAAATTAAGTGTATTTATGGAATAATATAGAATATTTTAACAGCTATCTGTAATATCCACTGTTCAAATTGGGGCAAATGTGAATGTCTGCAAACATTTTTGATGTATTTGTAGTGGAAAAAAACAAACAAAAGAAAACTTTCTTCTTTTTTAAAAACTCAAATTCCATTATCATTTTTCTTTTTATTGAAAATAAATTTTCATACAATGAATCAAACTATAATTTACTCTTCCATAACTTCTCCGAGATCCTCCACACCTTGCCACCCACTAAAATGCACAGGATTTCTCTCTCTCTCTCTCTCTCTCTCTCTCTCTAGAAAACAGACAGGTATTTAAAAATAAATTAAATAAAATAAGATTAAAAAAGCAAAGAGGAATAGAACAAAGCAGAGACAGAGAGAGAGAGAGAGAGAGAGAGAGAGAGAGAGAGAGAGAGAGAGAGAGAGAGAGAGAGACTGTGCAACGGCCAAAGGGGATGACACCAAGGAAACAAAACCTTCTAGATGCCACTGAATTGACAAAGACTATGGCAGCATGCTCAGGACTTGCACAGGTAAGCCAGATGACATCCAAAAGCTGAGCAGGAAATTGAGGTGGACCCCAAGTATTCATCTATAACCCAGAATAAATCTCCATTTGATAAGAGCTTGCATTATTATTTTTATAGCCATCTTATTGTATAGCAGAATACTGGAACCAGTTCCATTTTGTTGCCACTAAAATCTTGTTGCTTGTAATTGCTTTTTCTCCTTTCTGTCTGCCTCTGGTAACTACTATGTTTTCAATTTTAAGAGTTAAACTAATTTAGATTCCACACATCGGTGCATTCATAAGGTCTCTGTGTTTTTGTGCCTGGCTTATTTCACTTAGCACAAAAAACCTCCAGGAGTATCACAGAAACAAGTAAGTAATTTTCTTTTAAAGTGCTATTGAATCAAATCTACAGAAAAAGTTTATTAGATAAATCTTAACTATGATATCACAGCCACAAATTTTAGTAAAGCACCATGAGACACAATTTAAGTACAGTACATGAGAAATATCTAATATCAGAAATAGCGAATATATTTGTCTTATTTTAGTAATTTTTACTTAAACTGTTTAATAACAATCTAGATCTTAAAAAGACAAATAAAATATACTTTTAAATAAATTTTATATTATCTTACAACTTATGTTTAAAATTTCCACAGAATACAATGTTCATCCTCTTGGGACACTAAAAATGCAAACTTAAATAGATTCTACCAGTAATTTAAGGCTTATTAAGAATGGTAGACTAGAAAATAATATTTCATAGTTTTTATTAACTTTAATTTTTGATACTGTAATGGATAGAATAAAACATAATCCCCTAAGGGAAAAATGCTACAAGTAAATAAATCATAATGAATGTTTCTTGGATTTATACTTAAATTACAACAAAAAGAAGGAAAATTAAAAATTAGTTATGATTATAAAAAAATCACAATTTAGCTCTCTATCCCTGTCAGTTCATCTTTTTACATGACCTTTAAGAAATTTATGAAAAAATGTATGTATGGGAAGGCATTTCTAAATAAGAAATATAAAATTTAACTATTAACATTAACTATAAAAATAGTGACTTTAATTGTATACCACATTCTGAGAGTCATATGTAACATGCAATCTGTAATAAAATATAGAATTTCTCAAAGATATATGATCTTATCTTATGTTTCCTCAGATAAATGTCCATACAGAATGAATAGAATCAAATAAATTTAAATGTTATTTACAATGAAAGAGGCATTATTTAAAAAATCAGAGACTGAGCAAAATAATTTTATTCACAGAACAGATGCAATATCTGCCCTTGTGGGCAATTGGATCTATTTATAGAAAGGCTAAAACTAAACAAGTAAGTTTTCTTGATGCAGCTGCATCTTGCCAGATTGACCTAGAATATTATGTAAAATTTCTTGTAAGATCACTTGTGAAATGTGAACACACATGCATTTCATATGGAAATAAAGTCTTGGAGGATATCAGCAAAATCTTTGATTTTTTTTTAGAGACAGAAAGGTTAGGACATTAAATAAAACATCAGAAGCACAACCAATATTTAACACTTTCTGACTTCAAAGCTTCTTATTTACTGAACTATTATTCGTCTTAGTTATTTCGAACAGGAGAAATAATCAAAAAATGAATATTCATCTTGGACCACATTTATAATTTAATTACCCACTCTAAATCTGTATTGAAGTCAAAGTTGAAAATGAAAAGCTTCCTTCCTCCAGGTTAAAGTTTTGGACAGGGATTAAAAATGTTAAATTGGAAAATATCATACCTAGAATTACTATAATTAGAATCCATTTCATAAATTATATAGGAATAATACAATATGTTATTAAGAATGGATGGAAACATCTCTCAAATTAATTGAAATTTTAAGACATATTAATAACCACAGGGCAAATAAATGTTATAGAAGTTCAAAGAACTGAGGTAAATAAGTTTTGATAAATAGAAAGAATATAAAGGCATTCTAGTTGGAGAAGAAGCATAATGCATCATGCATTTCAGACATTTTCTTTGCTCTAGTAACAGTAATGAATACCGTGTACTTAAAGTTGTTACTTAATTATAAATAAATATGATTATTTTATCCTGTTTTGTGAATACTTTAATGAAAATACAGAAAGGACAGGTATTGTAGACTTAATGGATGCCAGATGGATGAACCATAATATAAACTGGGGATTCTGTATCCTGAATCAGTCTTCTTTAAAGATTTATTGCTTTGAATATTTGTGTGTGTGTGTGTGTGTGTGTGAGAGAGAGAGAGAGAGAGAGAGAGAGAGAGAGAGAGAGGAGAGTAGAACTGTAGGTGCCTATGGAGGCCCAAGAAGGCACCAGATCCCCTACAGTTAAGAGTTATCGGCTGTTGAGAGTTGCAAGATTAGGTATTGGAAAATGAACTCTAATCTTCTATAAGATTAGTAATTTGTTTTTTTTTTAAACTGAGCCACCACACTTGAGACCTTATATTCTTTTTTTTTATTTTATTTTTTTATTATTCTTTTTTAATTAAAATTTCCAACTGCTCCCCGTTTCCCATTTCCCTCCCCTCCTCCCACACATTGCCCCCTCCCCCCACTCCCCTCCCCCATCCCCACTCCTCTTCTCCTCCCCCAGTCCATTCCCCCTCCCTCTCGATACTGAAGAGCAGTCCAAATTCCCTGCCCTACAGGAAGACCAAGGTCCTCCCACTTCCATCCAGGCCCAGGAAGGTGAGCATCAAAACAGGCTAAGCTCCCACAAAGCCAGTTCATGTATTAGGATCGAAACCTAGTGCCATTGTCCTTGGCTTCTCATCAGCCTTCATTGTCCGCCACATTCCGAGAGTCCGGTTTTATCCCATGTTTTTTCAGTAGCAGTCCAGCTGACCTTGGTGAGCTCCCAATAGATCGGCCCCACTGTCTCAGTGGTTGGGTGCACCCCTCATGGTCCTGACTTCCTTGTTCATGTTCTCTCTCCTTCTGCTCCTCATTATAACCTTGGGAGCTCAGTCCGGCGCTCCAGTGTGGGTCTCTGGCTCTATCTCCATCCATCGCTAGATGAAGGTTCTATGGCGATATGCAAGATATTCATCAGTATGATTATAGGATAGGTTCATTTCAGGTTCCCTATCCTCAGGTGCCCCAATGAACTAACTGGGGACATTGCCCTGGGCATCTGGTAGCCATTCCAAGTTCAAGTCTCTTGCCACCCCTTAGGTGGCTCCCTTACCTAAGGTATGAGTTTCCCTGCTCCCCTATCCAACCTTCCTTTATCCCCAATCACCCCGATTCCCCCAGTTCCCCTCATCCTCTCCTTCACACTTTTCTCTCCCCATCACCCCTCATCCCCATCCCACCCCACCCCCAAGATTCCAATTTTTTGCCCATCAGTCATGTCTATTTCCCATAGCTGGGAGGATATCTATATGTTTTGGATAGCCTTTGCTGGAGAGGTTGTGGAGAAAGGGGTACCCTCATCCATTGCTGGTGGGACTGCAAACTTGTGCAACCACTTTGGAAATCAGTGTGGCGGTTTCTCAGAAAAATTGGGATCAACCTACCCCTGGACCCAGCAATACCACTCTTGGGAATATACCCAAGAGATGCCCTATCATATGACAAAAGCATTTGTCCAACTATGTTCATAGCAGCATTATTTGTAATAGCCAGAACCTGGAAGCAACCTAGATGCCCTTCAATGGAAGAATGGATGAAGAAATTGTGGAATATATACACATTAGAGTACTACTCTGCGGTAAAAAACAATGACTTCTCGAATTTTGCATGCAAATGGATGGAAATAGAAAATACGATCCTTAATGAGGTAACCCAGACCCGAAAAGAAGAACATGGGATGTACTCACTCATAATTGGTTTCTAGCCATGGATAGGGGCCACTGAGTCTATAATTTGTGATCCTAGAGACCTTATATTCTTATCTTAATCACGATGATAGACTTCTTTAAAATGACAGAAAATCAGAGCAGTATCCTAAGTAGTAGCAACACATATAACCATGAATTAGTAAGCTTGTAAATGAATGCATATTGGTTTCATTCTCTGTTGCAAGTGTTTTATAGTCAGATTGCTGCCACTGCATTCCTGGAACTAGTCCAAACAAAAGCTAGGTTTCTAGCTTCAGATATAGTTGCTCTGTGGATGTGAATAACATATTTTAATTATAACATTTGTTCAATATGCTTCATAAGTAAGTAAAAAAACTTGTGAAAAAGACAAAGAAGATGAAAATTAGATGACATTTTATCTATCTATTTTGTGCATTTAGTGTCTTAAGTTTTGACTAGAAATGTAGAAACTCTGCAAATTTTTGATTTATTGGCTTTAGTGTGGTGGTAAATAGAAATTGGAATGAGCATAGGGGAAAAAAACATTAACAGATGTCCACCACTAGGATAAGAATCCATTCAGTAATTATCTAGTGAGTGACATTAACTGTCTGGTTTCTCTCCTCAGCGTCCTCATAGTATTATGGTAAAAGGATATATAATATTGTGGGCAAGTTCTATTTTCAAATAGGGAAGTCCTGTTGTCAGTAGATTCATCATTGTGTTCTTTAGGGAAAGGTATGATGATTACACGCTTGCTGAAACAAGCTAAAGTTTCTCCCCAATTCCATGACTGACAGTTGACAAGACCAGTCTTATACTCTCCCAGAGCAGGTGATTGCAACTGCTGTAAGTTCATGATTACAGTGTCTCTGTCACAGACAGCACATAGTCTTTCACTGGCCTACCTGTTTTCTGACTCTTAAATTATTCCTGCCACTTCTGCAATAGTGTGCCTTAGAGGAGGCCATATGTATATATGTCTTTTTTAGGCTAATTATTCAATCATCCTATTGCCTTAGCACCGTGAGTAGTCAAAAGTCTTCCTATTCACTTGTTCCTTGTATAGCACATCTTCTCTAAATAAGGATGAGGGTAGTACTTGATAAGTACACAGATGAGAAGAAGGCATTTTGGCATCATGTCAACTTAAGAAAACAACAATAGGCTGGGCAGTGGTGGCGCACGCCTTTAATCCCAGCACTCAGGAGGCAGAGGCAGGCAGATCTCTGGGAGTTTGAGGCCAGCCTGGTCTATAAGAGCTAGTTCCAGGACAGGAACCAAAAGCTACAGAAAAACCCTGTCTTGAAAATTCAAAAAAAAAAAAAAAAAAAAAAAGAAAACAACAATAATAAGATCTATCTTAGGGCCTAGGACTCTCTTAGATATTGAATTTGGATTTTTAAAATTTAAATTTATAGTTAAAATTAAAAATTAATCATTGGAAGGGCATGGTGACATACGCCTTTAATCATAGTGCTCGGGAGGCAGAGACAGCAGTATTTAGGTTAGTTTGAGGGCGATCTGGTCTATATAATAAGCTCTGTGACAGTCTGGACTCTAATTTTCTTAAAAACTCTAACACTTGTTTATGACATTTCTCAAATTATGCTAACTTACTAAAACATTGGGGAAATAATTAAAGAAGTTTCTACATTTAAATGAATGAAGAAGTTCCTACATTTAAATGAATACACAAACACAGGCACACATACAAAGACACAAATATATATGCATACAACAACATTTCATGGTTGAAAAAGATCATAAATTTGAAAGAAAGAAAGAAGGGGTATAAGGAAGGATCTGAAGAGAAAAATGGAAAACAGAAAGTGATGTAAATATGATAGCAAAAAATAAGAGAAGTAATAAAATTTTAGAGCAAAAATCTTTAAAAAGATGATTTATAAATTCCAATGTGACTGAATAGTATGGAATTACATACATATTAAAATTGTTTCATTACAATTTTCTTTTGTTTTCTTTTAGGGAAAATCGTGAAAGGAGATTTATTCACTGTAACAATACTGGGGAATGTGGCCAAGAAATTCACTGACTCATCAACCTACCAAAAATCTATTTTGGGGGGCACTGATGTGAGGTTTAGTAAGTAAATGACTAAGCAGTACCAGTCAAATTAGGATCAAGTCTGTCATTGTCTTTTTTCTATTCTGTCCTTTACCGAGCTCGACAACTTGTCTGTAGATGGAAGCTTCTGTCCCACCTAGTACCATCAGTCATTCAGTCTCAAATAAAAACAGAAAGACGTATATTAATTAATTGGCCTATTACTCAGGTTCATTAGTAACTAGCTCTTACAACTTAAATTATCCAATAATTCTTATCTATGTTTAGCAATGTTGCTTTGTGCCTTTTTTT
Organism: Chionomys nivalis; assembly: GCF_950005125.1. NCBI lineage: Eukaryota > Metazoa > Chordata > Mammalia > Rodentia > Cricetidae > Chionomys > Chionomys nivalis. The sequence continues at coordinate 75,038,968 of NC_080090.1, read as the reverse complement.
CAGTAAGGCATTCTCATCTTGCTTCCTCTGTGTTTGGTTGGCAACTGTGTCAATAACTTAACTCTTTCCAGAATTCTCCTAGTCTGGTCACCCTGCTTGGCTACTGATCAATCAGCATTTAATTAAACACAAACCTTTAACAGCATACAAAAACATTACCCCACAGCACTTTTCAAATCTCTGTTTTGTCTCCCAGAAATTTTTATTTAATATTTTATTTTTATTTTTGAAAATTTCATGCATGAGTTCTGATTCTACATCATTCCCATCTCTCCCTCCAGCTTCTCCAGTGCTTCCCAGATCATGGTTTTTCCTTTAATTATTATTGTTACATGTACACAAACACACACATACATACTCACCTTTATACACACCATCTACTGGTCAATTTATCATTGGTTTTATGTATATTTGTCCTGTCTTATGACAGCTATGGCAGTTATGTGGAAGTGGGTCATCACTACAGTTATCCATCCCTAGAAGAATTGATTCTCCGTCAGCAGTTATTGACTACCTGAGGGTGGGAACATATAGACTGCCTCTGTCTATTGCTGCCTGTCAACTAGCATTGTTATTTTTCTGGTCTTTAAGCATATATATATATATATATATATATATATATATATATATATATATATTTTTAAGATTTCATGAGTGCATTTTCCTTTTTATGTCTATGATACACTACCAGTAGGTGCCATGGTATTCTGGCTTCTACAGTCTTTTTACCCAAGGCCTCCACAATTTTTTTGAACTTAAAATACAGGGGTTGTATTGAGATATAGCAGTTGTGGGTGGACATGCTACAGTTATTCTGTACATTTGACTGCTATGGACGTCTACATTTATATGGTGATATCAAGAGCATTAACAATAGGGTACACTGTTTTCAAAAATTAGCTTATTTCCTCACTGAATGTTCAACTAAGAGTTACACTCTTGGGAAAAATTCAATTATTTCACATTCTTTTAGCATATTTAATTTACAAAAATGGAATGTAAGAATTTTGCCCATAAATCTTTCTGTTTCTCTGCCACTTTCTCTGTTTTTCCATCTATATTTCCCTCTTTCTCTTTATATCCTTTTCATATATATGTTTATATCTGACTAAGGAAATATATATATATATATATATATATATTATTACTTTAAATCATCCACATTCTTTTTTGCTGTTTAACACATTTCAGTGCCTTGAGAGTCAAAGATCTTCCTATTTTTCCCTTTGGACAACAGCTGAGTTTATGATTTTGTTTACAAGCAGAAAGCAGTAAATAATTTAAAAAATGAAATACTTTAAAAGAAATGAAGTCATTATCAACCTGCTGAATAAGGAAGCAATTCATATTATCTGGGACCACAAAGGTCTTTAGAAACAATGAATAACAAGACTAATTGCCACTGAAGTCATTAGAAAATGCATTAGTATGTTTACTCAGGCTTACTTAAAAACAAAATACAATAGCAGGGAGATTTATGTGTAATGAGGGACTCCCATTTATATACAATATGCCTCTTGGTTCCAGATTCATTATGTCTCCTTTGTTCTTCAAAGGTAAGCCTCATAGTCGCTGTTTCTAAATTCTAAACTCTAGAGTAACTTTTTATACCATTGTACCTTTGCTTAGAAAAGACATTGAAAGAACACTGTAGATTGATGCCAAATTTCAATTAGTAACTGAGAAGTTTTATAGATGTTTTCCTGCTCTAGGGATCTGAGTAAAATAACAAGAATGCTACTGCTGTTTATTACTAGCAATGACACAATCCATCAAACATTTTTTATTATTGGAATTATGCTAAATAGTCTACATAGACTAATTCAGTTAATTCTTTCATAAAGAGTGATAAGGGTTGCGCTTGTCATTTTTTTTTTTTCGAGACAGGATTTCTCTGTGGTTTTGGAGCCTGTCCTGGAACTAGCTCTTGTAGACCAGGCTGGTCTCGAACTCACAGAGATCCGCCTGCCTCTGCCTCCTGAATGCTGGGATTAAAGATGTGTGCCACCACCGCCCGGCGCGATTGTCATTTTGGTTTATCTGATTTGCCAAGTTTGCTGGGTGACCATACTACATGTCTGAGACTCAAATACAGCTCTCCTCATAGTGTCATTCACAGTAATAATGCTATCTCTCAAGTCATTTAGATCTCTTCTTCATTATCTTTCCACAATGAAATGTGTCTTGACCATCCATTGTGAACGCAGTCCTCTGAGTTACATTTTAATATGGAGTTGCATATACTTTTAGTTTTTATAACATTGACTCACCTGTAATCATTTTTGCTTATTCGCTAAAGTGACAATAATCCAGCTCTTTCTGATAACAATACTTGGCTACCACATTCAGTTTTGCAGTTGTGCAGGATAGAAGGCATAATGTATAGTACTTACTCTGTAAAGCCAATATTGTGTAGGTGAATGAATAATTGTTTTTCTGAATACTGCAAACATTAGTTATCAGTAGTTAATTACTTATATGTTCAATATAGACCAACTCCCATTCCCATATACCCAATTCCCCTTGTATATAGTCACCTAATATTTTTTAGGCCTCAGTAAAACCTGTAAAAAAATAAACTCATTTCTACCATCCAAGTTTTTAAATTTCTTTTATTTTACTGCAATAATTTTAGCATTATTCATTATTTTTTCAGTATTTAAATGTTATTTCTGTATCCTCTATACCCATCTTTTAGCAGTCCCTATCACACATAAAAAACAATAGCTGAGAGTGTATGGGTTCCTGATGGAAACTACTCTACTTAAGCTATGTGATGTGGATCAAGTACATAAACCCTTTGGTCCAAAGGAACTTGACTATGACAGGGGAAAAAAGCATGATGGTTCTGCTAATTAGGAACACTGAATAGTGTTGGTTTGCTTATTGAAAATTAATTTAAATAACAAAACCAATATATTCTTTGTATAAATATATGCTTTTCCATGTTTTAGAGTCCTGCTTTTAGTTCTATAAATGTGTCCACATAGTGTTCTGCAAAGTACAAAAATTACTCAATGAAGTTTTGTGTACTTTATACTGTAGTTTTAGTGGAGATTTTAACACTTTGGAAGTGATTTTACTTACTACCAAATAAGTAATTGGATGGTTCTTAGTTGAGTCTTACATGACATGTAAATTATTCTGCCAGGCATCACCTAATGCATAGTTTAACACAGCTCATTCTGTGTTTTTGTTCCTCCAATCACTTAATTTCATTGATATTGGAGAGTATATCTTCGTGGCACCTGTCAATATTTCAAACATAGGAATTTGTGGAATTTCTGAACATAATCCAAAATGGACCTCAATTCAATGTGAGGGGCTATTGCTATAAAAGTAAGACTTGTTGAAATTATCTTTCATTCCCATTGAATAATGTGATGCTCTACCAAAGGTAGAAATGGGACAACATGGATGATGTCAATCTTCATTCACACATATTCACTCTAAGATTCAAATTCAACATATGCAATTTTGAGTACCAATGCTCTAGAAGAAAAAAAATGTGTGATTTAATTTTTACCCTGGGAATTTTGCTCCTCTGACACTGATTTTATTCAGGACCTGGGTGTTTCCGTATTAATCTGTGTTTGAAATCATAAAAATGTCCTACTGTACAAAGTTTTGATTAAATATTACCAATTGACTTGAAAATCCTTGGATTTTTTGAGAAATCATAAAGTGCAGTATTCTGCATTGGTTGAAGTATTATAGGTAGGTTGATAGATACATAAGATAGATAAAAATTTCAGGGCTTGTGAACTTATATAAAAAACTAACCATTAATGTAATATTGTACCCTTTTAAAAGTACTATATGATTCCATTTTCAGTGCTTTATTATTCCCAAAGAGCATCCTTTGTCACAAAGATATTTATATAAAAATATTTATAATTTATTTTAATTATTTTCAGCTCAGTGACTTCATCGTATTTTATAATCAAAAAGCAAAACACTAGTTTTAAGAAAAGAATCATTATTTCCTTAACATTAGGCCCATACTGTACATATAAAATCGATTTTGTGGATGAAATGGGTGTATTCTGATATTTCAAGGTTACATTCTCATTTATCCTTCCATTCCTTATTTTAAAATAAAATCAATATTAGTCATTGTCAATCAACCATATCCTCCACTCTGACATACTTACAACTATTCTTTATATTTTCAACAACTTTTTCATTATTTCAAATATTGTATATACTCAATCAGTCATGATGGAGGAAGGTCATTGGTTAAAAAAATAAAGAAGCTGCTTGGCTCTCATAGGTTAGAACATAGTTGTGTGGAGTAAACAGAACAGAATGCTGGGAGGAAGAGGAAGTGAGCTCAGACACCATGCTCCCCTCTCCCGGGCAGACGCAATGAAGCAAGCCTCCAGGTCAGACATGCTGAATCTTTCCCGGTAAGACTGATGCTACACAGATTATTAGAGATGGGTTGATCGGGATATGAGAATTAGCCAGTAAGGGCTAGAGCTAATGGGCCAAGCAGTGCTTAAAAGAATACAGTTTGTGTGTTGTTATTTCGGGGCATAAGCTAGCTAGGTGGCGGGAAGCCATGCGGGACCTGGGAGCCAGGGCGGCCAGGAACACAGCCCACCGCAGCTCCCACTACACAGTCACAAACAAAATTGTTGACTCATTCTAAATTAAGTAATAAGTATGAAACTGTGTAAAATGTTGATATAATCTATGAACTTTTCTGATACGTAAATTGATGGAGGAAGGTCATTGGTCAATAAACAAACTGCCTTGGCCCATTTGATTGGCCAGTCTTTAGGTGGGTGGAGTAAACAGAACAGAATGCTGGGAGGAAGAGGAAATGAGCTCAGATGCAGGGCACCTCCTCTCAGAGGCAGACGCAATGCAGCCAGCCACCAGGTCAGACATGCTGAATCTTTCCCGGTAAGACTAGTGCTACACAGATTATTAGAGATGGGTTGATCGGGATATGAGAATTAGTCAGTAAGGGCTAGAGCTAATGGGCCAAGCAGTGTTTAAATGAATACAGTTTGTGTGTTGTTATTTCTGGTGTAAAGCTAGCTGTGCAGGAGCCGGGCATGACGAAAAGCAGGCCCACAGCTCCACACGATAGCAAATGAAATAGGAAGCTGAGTGTTACAGAAATATTTAAATACAAGAGCATGATGGCAAACAGAATTTAAATAAGGAAAATGAATGAAGTTGTAAGATATAAGGGACTATGGCAATTATTAAGGAGAAAAAGCTTTATAATTTTGCATCTGTAGTAGGTTTTCTCTTAAATACTTATTTTTATCTGGGATCCTTGATATCTCATGCTGTGGGATATTCTTGTTTTCTCCAATACTTTCTCTTTATTATAGAAATGATAAGGAAAAAATTTATACTGTGTATAATCTCTTCATGTTATAAGCTGCACTCAAAGCTGAAATAGAGCACTAAATACAGTGTTTAAATATTTTCTCAGAATTCAAATTGAGTTTATTGACATTTGAGAATCGTGTGCCCATATAATTCAAGAGCCAAAAAAGATGACACATGATATTTTCTCAATTAAACCTTCCTTCACGTTGATAATAATATGTCTTCAAATGTCCACTGTAACATGCATGCTTGTAATATTAAGACAGAATTATTCAAAAGGCTAGAGACAAAGTTTTCAAGATGCACTCACTCTTACTGTGTTGTATGTTTAAATTCAATAATTTACATTCCTGCATGTTCTGAACTTTGTGTGAATCAAGTCTGCTTTATAGCAACAGAATTAATTTAAATATAGAATGTCTCTTAAACCCATAAACCATTTTATTAATGACTTCTAAATAACAGTTAGATTAACAGGCCAACACTTAATTACTGTCTCCATTTTAATCAGACAAGCAGTTCTAACACAAACTGACAAGGCATTTATTTAGGAAGCTACTTACTTTAAACAGTCACTGAAAGTTTCAAATATTTTCTTTTAAGTCTTTTAATGTGTGTTATAGATGAATAGCAGCAAAGATCTGAAAAATAATTTTAAATAACCCAGTTTCTCTTATTTTCCAAGTGATACATCTTCATTGTTGTTTTAAAATGTTTAAATAATGATAAGAAAAATTACAGATTCTTCCTCCTGAAAGACATTCAACCTGCTTATGCGTCCAAAGAACTAAAACTTAATTCAGAAATTGATCAAAACCAAACCTAGCAGTAAATACTTTTTACCTTCTTGCAAATGGGTTTTTGGTGTGTTGTTGCATGTGGTATTTAGAATGGCTCTCATAGGGGCACATATTTGAATGTTTAGTCACCTGAAAGTGAAACTATTTGCAAAAGATTAGGTGGTGAGGCCTACTTGAGCGAGACTGGTCCTGATAGACTTGTTGGTTGACTTTGAGGTTTCAAAAGTTCATGCCATATAGTCAGAGACTGCTCTTTTGCTTCCTGACTTTTCAGACTTGAATAATCACAAAGAAGCTGTATTAATTACAACACTGTTTGGTCAATGACTCTAGCATATTCCTACCTAGCTCTTGCCATGTAAAGTAACCCATTTCTATCATTTTATATTTTACCACGAGGCTTGTGGTTCATTACCTCTTTCTTCTTGAGCAGTTACATGACTTATGCCTCCTTCAGCAACTACTTGGTGTCTCCTTGACTCCACCTACTCTCTCTCCATATATCTCTGTTCAGATTTCCTGACTGGCTTTGCTTAACCAGTGGCTAAAAGAGCCTTATTCATAAACCAATAAAACAATGCATATACAGAAGGACATCCCACATCAATGCCAGGCCCACCCAGTCTCTCTCTCTCTCTCTCTCTCTCTCTCTCTCTCTGCTTCTCTGCCTATGGATCAAGAAGTAGTTCTTCGCCGCTTCTCCAGGACCTTTACTGCCTTCATTCTTGCAATGCTCCCTGTCAGATGATGATGGATTAAACTTTAGAAATGGTAAGCAAGGCCCAACTAAATGCTTACAATTACTTACACTTATAAATGTTGTCTTTGTCGAGGTGTCTCTTCAAAGAATGATGCTAGTATCAGGAGTGGAGTGCTGCTGTGGCAGGCCTTACTGTGTTGTTGTTTGGAGGCATGTCAAAGACTTGGGTACTTGAACTAGAAAAGCAGTTAGGTGCTTTAAGTTAGGCTTAGTGTACTATACTAGGAGCAAAGAAAACAGTACTGAGGGCAAATTTGTACTATATGGGCCCAGTTTAGTAATTTCAGAAGGGACAATTAGTAAATCGCCTGGAGACCATTCTTGTGATATTTTGGCAAGGAATCTTGTTGTGGGATTCCTCTCTGTATGCTGTGAATGCTTTATTACCATTGGATAATAATGAAGCTCCCTTGGTCTGTGACAGGGCAAAATATAGGTAGCCAGGGAAAACTAAATTGAATGCTAGGAAAAATAAGGTGGAGTCAGACAAGTAGATGCCATATAGCTGCCAAAGGAGAAAGACTCCAGAACCTTACCAGTAAGCCACAGCCTCATGCCTGTAACATGGACATGTTGGGTGCCATTCTATAACATGAGGGCCTTCAAGTTAGGGTTTATGTCCTGCCCAGTTTTCACAGTAATTAGGTCCCAAAGAATCACACAGAAGTCTCCATAAGTTATAAACTGATTGGCCCGTTAGCTCAGGCTTCTTATTAGCTCTTATGGCTTAGGTCACATCCTGCTTCTTTGGTGATCTTGGAAGAACTCCGAGGAATGGGCTTCCTTCTTCCCAGAATACTCCTGTTTTCATCGCCCCACCTCTATTTTCTTTCTGGATGACCCATCTATACTTCCTGCCTGGCCAATCAGCATGTATTTAAAACATGAATGACAGAATACAGACAATTCTCCTACACAACATGCCAATACACAGACTAATAGAAATGGATTAATGTAAGGTAAAAGAGCTAGCTAGGACTATGCCTCAGTTGTCGGCCAAACAGTGTTGTAATTAATATAGTTTCTGTGTAATTATTCAGGTCTGGGCATCCAGGAAAAGAAAATATAGTCTCAGTATACAGAATGTGGCTGCTTTTTGCCTTTGTCCTAAAAAAATCTGCCTGAAGCTAATTTGAGAAGTTTTGAATTAATGACATTGGTGGAGAAGAAAAGGATTTCAACACAGCTTACTACTGATTGTGCCCTGTAGTTAATAATGGTTACTTTTATGCAGATTTTCAATGAAAAGGAACAAGTGGGGCAAAGAGAAGTAAAAAAAAAATTACAGTTTGTAGAGAAAAGGAACACTAGGAAATAAAATGTGGATTCAAGACCAGTTCACAGGAAATGAAAGCATTAAAGAAAAGCTTGATCCTAAATGGAAAAAGGAATGGTGACATCAGGGTAAGACCCATTCAGATAAACTTCCAACTTGAGAAAAGGAATTAAAGAAAAGTTTAAGCAGTGAAAGAAACCATCAAAAACAGGAAGCTGGTCTTTCTCTAGAGAAACTTTCTAGAGTCAAGACTCCATTATGCAATTATTTTCTTTCTAGCTGGGCACAGTGACATGTGCCTATAACATCAATGCTTATGAAGCTGAAGTAGGACAATTGCCTCTTCAATGAAGGTTTGACCACATTCCTAACATTCAATTAAAGTTTAACTTCTGGCCTTTTGTCCTGCAACTTGGTGAAACTCTGAAACATAGTTTGCTCCAATACTGAGGGAACTTAAGAGGTGAGTGAACAGCCACATGACAGGACACCCCACTCTCTAGGACCTCCATAGTGGGACAAAAGTCTGGGCCCCTCCTCCAACTCCCTAGGCTTTTCTAGCCAGCCAGCAGGAGGCTTTCCTTCAGGTATGTGCTCCCATTACCCAAGCCCATCCAGCACACCCTCCAAGCTACTAGCCCCACCACAGCCCCCAAATCACCTATTCTCCTGCAACCTCTGTGGAACTCTGACACATAGCTTGCTACAATACTGAGGGCACTAAGAGCTTGCTACAATACTGAGGGGACCAGGAGAGGACCAAGAAAGCGAGCAGGAGAGAAGACCAAAAGAGCAGGTTGAGTCACAGATGTTGACAGTACAGAGCAGACCAAGAAAATTCCCAAACACTCAGACAGCCACTGCAAGAACTGGACCAAGATGCAACTGCCAGCTTCATTTGAAGGAAGAGATAGATAAGAGAATATGAAAGAATTCATCCAACAATATAAAAAGTAGCATGATAGCACCAGAACCCAGTGGTCATATAACAGGAAGACTTGATCATCCTAACCCAGAAGAAGCAGAAGAAAATGACTTTAACCATAACTTTATGAAAATGATGCAGACCTTTAAAGAAGAAATGAAAAACTCCCTTAAAGAAATGGAGGGAAAGACAAACAAAAAATTGGAAGAAATTAATAAAGCACTCCAAGAAAATAAAAACATCAAAAAGGTGAAACAATCAGGTCAAGACCTGAGGACTGAAATAAAGGCAATTAAGAAAACACAAATCGAGGGAATTCTGAACATGGAAAATATGGATACATGAATAGGAACTAGAGAGACAAGTATAACCAACAGAATAAAAGAGATAGAAGAAAGAATCTCAGGTGCTGAAGATACTATAGAGGAAATAAACTCATTGATCAAAGAAAACATTAAATCCAACAAATTCTTAACACAAAATATCCAAGAAATCTGGGACACCATGAAAAGACCAAACCTAAGAATAATAAGGAAATCCAGAGAATCATCAGATAATACTTGGAAAACCTGTACTCAACAAAATTGAAAAATGTAAAGAAAATGGACAATTTTCTGGATAAATATCACTTACCAAAATTAAATCAAGACCAGATAAGCAAATTAAATAGACCTATCACTGCTAAAGAAATAAAAACAAAATGAAAAGTCTCTCAAAAATAAAAAGCCTAGGTCCAGATGGTTTAAGGGCAGAATTCTAGCAGATCTCCCAGGAAGAGCGAATACCTATACTGCTCAAAGTGTTTCACATAATAGAAACATAAGGAACATTGCCAAAATATTTTATGAAGCTACATTTATCCTGATATGGAAACCACACAAAGACTCAACAAATAAAGAAAGAGAAAGACTAGTCTCACTCATGAACATGAATGCAAAATGCTCAATAAAATGCTGGCAAACTGAATCCAAGAACACCATGATCAAGTCAGCTTCATCCCAGAGATACAGGGCTGGTTCAACATACAAAAATCTATCAATGTAATCCATAATAAAAAAAACTGAAAGAAAAAAATATGACCATTTCATTAGATGCTGAAAATCCAACACCTATTATGATAAAGCTTTTGGAGAGATCAGGGATACAAGAAACCTATCTAAATATAATAAAAGCAATATACAACAGGTCAACAGCCAACATCAAATTAAATATAGAGAAACTTAAAGTGATTTAACTAAAATCAGGAACAATACAAGGCTGTCCACTCTTTCCATGTCTCTTCAACATAGTTTTTGAAGTTCTGGCTGTAGCAATAAGACAACAAAAGGAGATCAATGACATTCAAATTAGAAAGGAAGAAGTCAAACTTTCGTTATTTGTAGATGATATATAAGTGACCACAAAATCTTTACCAGAGAACTTCTACAGCTGATAAATACATTCACTGATGTGGCAGGATACAAGATCAACTAAAAAAAAATCAGTATCCCTCCTATATACAAATGATAAAGAAGCTGAGAAGGAAATCAGAGAAACATCACTTTTCACAATAACCACAAATAATATAAAATATCTTGGGTAACACTAAGCAAAGAAGCAAAAGACTTATTTAAGAAGAACTTTAAATCTTTGAAAAAAGAAATTGAAGAAGATACCAGAAAATGGAAAGATCTGCAATGATCTTGTATAGGCAGGATCAATATAACGAAATGGCAATCCTACCAAAAGCAATTTATAGATTCAGTGCAATCTTCCTTAATTTTAAAATTGCCTTTCATTTTTGTCAAATGGGGCTATAGGAAGAAAGAGGAAAGAATCAGGAAATGAGGATAAATTTAATAATCTATGTAAGAGTTTTCATAGAAAAGTAGTGATGTGATAGATATGAGATCTACTTTACATGGTTTCTGGTCATAATATTTTCTTACTGTTTTGTTTTTATTTTATTTTTCCTTATTCTTCTCTCATACAATATTTCCCAACCACAGCCTCCCTTCTCTATCTATACTCCTCTCCATCCTTACCTTTCCTTTTCCCCAGATCCACTGTTCCTCTCTTTCTCCTCAGAAAGGAATTAGCCTCCAGGGATATCAACCAGACATGGTATAACAGTCAATAAAAAAATTATACCACTTTACCCATTTTTTTTCCTCTCTAGTTCCTTGCAAACATCATCCCTTCAACTCCTTCCATGGACTCAGACTGAAATCAATAACCATTTTTATTATATACATGCACACACATACAATATTCTGAGTCAATTTTTTTTTTAAATCTGGGTATATCATTGTTGTCAGAAGTTTTCTGTTTTGCCTGGTTCCTGCAAAAGTCCATATCCAGTGAGCAACAGAATTTGGCAGTTTTGACCATGTGTTCTTTCTTTAGAGGCAAGATCATATGGAGAAGATTACAGAAACTTCCTGCATAGCTATGGAAAGCAGCTGAGATCAGGCCTGTGAAGGTATCCCTACATGGAAGCCTAGGAAAGTCATGGTGTGAAGCTGTTAAAGGTGAAGTTTAGATTGAGTTAGAGATCCCAAAATGTTAGAGATAGAAGATTTATGGTATACCTACCAGAGAAAGATGCAGAAAGGTTGTGGAAAAAGCCCAAGAAATAAAAGTGCGCTGTGTTCAACAAAGCTCAAAGTAATTGAAAATCTGAAGAATCCTTTGCCATTAGACAAGGAGATGAAAAATCTGGTGTTTTCCCTCCTGGGTTTTAGACTTTCTCTGTCCTAGTATTTCCTTAGAATGCTTCATTTCTTCCATTTTGAAAAGTATGTTGTGTGTCATTGTATATTTTAAGAATGTGATCTGCTTTTTGATTTTATAAGGGAATTCTATTAATAGAATGCCATGTCTTTCAGAAGAGGCTATGAACTTTGTACTTTTCAGCAGTATTGAGACTGTGAAAGACTATAGGGGCTTTTAATGTGGTATAAATGTCTTTTGCACTGTAATGCGGCTGGTTGGAATAGATGTGGCCTTACTGGATGAAGTATGTCACTGGGGATGGGCTTTAAGGTTTCAGAAACTCTCATCGGGCCCAGTTTCTCTTTCTCTTTATTCCTCCCTCCTCTCTCTCTCTCTCTCTCTCTCTCTCTCTCTCTCTCTCTCTCTCCTGCCTGTGGGTTAGGGTGTAGCTCTTAATTACTTCTCCAGTGCTATACCTGCCTGTATTCTGTCAGTTCCTTACCATAATGCTAATGAACTAAACCTTCAAAACTGTAAGCAAGCCCCAATTAAATGCTTTTTCTTACAAGAGTTGTCATAGTCATGGTGTCTCTTTTCAGTAATAAAAAAATAAATAAGACAATGTACAAGATCATATTTTTGGGCAGGATCCATACTAACCAAAGTCAGAAAAATAGTTGAAAAAACAGTGTTGCCCGGTGGTGGTGATGCATGCCTTTAATCCCAGCACTTGAGCGTCAAAGAAAGGCAGATTTCTGTGAGTTTGTGGCCATCCTGATCTACAAAAGCTAGTTCCAGGACATCTAGGGCTGTCACACAGAGAAACCCTGTCCTGAATAATAAATAAATAAGATAGATAGATAGATAGATAAATGACAAGAAAAAATTGAATATTGATATCAAATATAAATGCCATGCTGATGATGACATAGCATACAGTATCACTTTTATTCCTATGAATAAATCTGCCAGAATTCCAGATTAAAACAACTAGATATTCCACTTATGTAATTTGATTTCTGTAATAATTGTCTAAATGTATAGCCAAAGTTAACTTATTAATAGTAGCAATATTTGACTATATTATATATGCTTGACTCTTCTACAAATAAGATGTTTTTATAGACTAATAGCAGTCTTTGAATTTTTATGCAATATTTTCTAACCATGGTTAGAAAGTTTCCAAATACTAGGTCAACAAAGTACATTAGAAAGTAAAAACAATTGTTTGCAAAATGAATGGTATACACAGCTATCATGCTTATTGCTAGTATCTCAAATAGTTATTTCTGTTTTGAAGAAATCCTAACGTTATGAGATTTCTTTTTCAAAGTGAGATTCTAATTTCATTAGCATAGCCTATACAGTCAGCAGAGATGAATGACATTTTATACTTCTCCAAAGAGTCCTAGTGTTGGAAAAGTGGAAAGAATGACCCATGTTGAACAATACCTTGGGAAACTGTGATAGAGGTTCCAGGAAAAAAAGCAAAGGGTCTTTTACCTCAGCTGCATTTTGTTCCCTGGATCATTCTTGGATGTGATTTCATACCTTCAATGCAAACATTTACATTTAATTTATAGGATATATCTATTCTTCTATTCTTGTTTAATGTCAGAACATAGCTTTGAACTCTATCTGGTCAGTGTACCCTGAATCTGGGTATGGCCTTGTATCTTACTTTCTTTCTTTCCCAGAAATAATTTAAAGCACATACCAGGCAATTGTGCTAAATTTGTTCAGTTGAGAAAGGTGCGAGAGATGACTACAATGTCAATATTTAGTATTTGCTTACAGGTGTTTACTTTCAAGATTTCTGATCATATTTTCCTGAATGCAAACAACCGTCCTTGAATCATTGCTCTGTTACATTCATGCATAAAATGCACTGAAACTAAGTAAAATTGTCTGCACCATTAGACTGTAGTCCTCCACAGTTTTTTAGGTCCTCAGATTCCAGGGTCAGCAGACATTATCTGCACAGTTGGGCCAAAAAGTTGATACCCCAGAAGTGAGGGTTTATTTAAAATGGGTTCTGTGAGCCAACTCCTGAGAATTAGCACTATCAAAGGACACATACATTCTGTTGGTCTTCAACAGCAGTAGTGGAGCTCCTAGTATTGAATTGCATATAAGTAATTCCAGTGATGATTTCTGAGGGTCACAGACCCAACACAGAAGTTATTTATAGAACAGCTGTGTAACTTCTAACTTAATTCTCTCATTCCCTTAAGGATTTTGTGAGCTGCCTCATATTTGATGTTATTCTATTCTTCTACTCTTCAGAGTATATTTGCTTGTTTGCCATAAACAAATCCTAGGTGAAATCATTATTACATGTATTTTATAACAAATCAAAAATTCATATGGGGTAGGATATGATTAATAATAAGTCGGGTAGTCTCCTCCTTTACTGTATGTTGTATCTTGTATGTTTTTCTGTGCAAACCTGATAAATAGATGTGGGCAGCATTTTGCACATCTGGAAGTTCAGATGTTCAATGTGTTGGGATGATCCTACTTTAATATAGCCCCGTCAAAGGACAGAAAATCTTTCCTTTGTTATGTATCATTGTACCTGGAGTTGAGCAAATGCCCATTCACTCTTTTTTTTGTGTGTGTGTGTGTGCTAATAAATGATTGCTTTAAATGATCCAAAACGGAAAGTCTCTTGCCATGACATCGTGTCCCTAACTATTATATTGCAGGTAGCTCTGTGGATACTTGAGCAATTCCCCTTGAACCTAAGTTACAAACTCATTTATTGATATTTACTTCATTATGAGTATATCTTTTCCAATGATTTCAGTATTATCATGATGACATTCCCAATACATGGAGTACATTAATAGTAGAAAGATATCTATATACCACCAGGAAATAATGAGGAAATTATAAAGATTTTAAAACAATAAAAAAATAAGTGAATTTGTTCTACCTATTATTATCACCATTTGACAGCATTTCTATGTATTGTCATTGTGTAAAATATTTTAATATATAGTACTCTAATGATTTTAGTTGCTATAATTGTTTTAATATAATCTATGTTTATATTGTTTTAATATAATCTATATTTAGCTTAGGTTCAACTCTGTTTCATGAATTTTCTTTAATAAACATTTTGTTGTACATGGAGTCTCATTAAAACTGAGTTGGCCATTTCACTTTACATTTTTCTACATCTAATCATTTAAAGAGAAAGTTTATAATAGTTTGATGCTCTTAGATACTTTTTTTGTGATTCCCTTGCTCCTGTAGCCCACTGTTAGAAAACTTGAATGAAACAAAATTTTAAGGAATTACTTATGTGTGAATACTTGACAATTATGTATATTTTATGATTATCACTCATATCAGTGTTGCTACATGTAAGAGTGTGGTTAAAAACAGTGTCTGACTAAGTGTGTAATATTTCATGTGCTCTATTTACATTCTTTCAACTTTCTTCATCAAAAATTCCTATAATTCATATTAACTAAACAACCTATGCAAAACAGATGCTGGACATTTTATGTTTTCCTGTATAATTGTATTTTGAAGAGGTTACACTCTCATAACACTGCTTAACTCTAATGGCTGATGTTTCTAATACTATATCCCATGACTTTCTGATCACATCAATAGTTATACTCATTGAACAGTACCATGAATCTTATACAGCATTTAAATTTTTATTTTTTAATCAAATAAAATAGATATTTTAATTACTCCCTTATATGCACCATCAACTGTTAAATCTCTACCTTTTTTCATTCACTTGTTAAAGAAAGATGCACTTCACATGAACTTTCCACATACCCTCATTCCCATGTTTGCTCAAGAAGTCTTGGGTTATGTTGAGAACTCTCTAATGATGACTACTCTGCACTCAGTGGGTTTTCGTACCATTAAAATGTATAATACTCAGTCTTCCACAACTTCAAATTCCCCTTCTAGTGACATTCAAAATTCCCTTTCAAGTCTTCTGACCTAAATACCTCCCTTAGTTCTTTGAAAAAATTGTAGTTACATTTCATGACTGCTTCGTGATTGTGTTTCTACCGTTCTGTATCTGCTATTGTGTATTGGCCCCCATTTGGTTAGTGCTTTTTGCCTGTGCAATAAATCATTTCCCTTCCACTTATTTGTGGTTGATCCAACACCATTCTTATCTCAATTATATTTCATATCATATTTGATCTCTTGGCTGAATTATGACCCTCATCACCTCTTACATTATTGAAAGGATGCATTAGTGTGCAAGTTTGCCTGTGGAGTTGAATTTGATAGTGGCTGCTCATCATATTTAAATTAAATGAAGTGGTATTTTGAATGAGAACTGTTTCTCATAGGTCCATGTATGTAAACCCTTGTTCCATAATTGTTTGCACCATTTTCAGAAATTATGGAACCTCTTGAAGGTGCCATCACAATGGAGAAAATATGTGACTAGGAGCAGGTTTTGACTGTTTATATCCCTGCCCTCTTCATTTTCTTTTTTCTGCTTTCTCTGTGTGATTGAAATGTTATATCTTAGCAATCTGATTTGGCCGTGTGCTGCTTTGCTTCCATTCCTCCATAATTTTCCCCTTAGACCCGTAAGTCAAAATCAAGACTATTCTTGCATAGGTCACTTTTGGCCATGGTGTTGAATCACAACAATGAAAAGTAACTGATACACATGGCATTTTTATGTAACTACCATTCACCCTTTTATACACTTTTAATACATTTATAGATTAATAATTCATAACCACATAACACATAGATGTTAAGCAAATAGTTGTTAAAGTATGTTGTTTAGGGATTGAAGACCTGGAAATTTCTCTGTTTAGTATAAGCATTGTCATTTTCAAAGATTATTTTTTATTTAAATATGGTTAAATCACAGATGGAGAATTCATAAATGCAAATGGTTATTATATAATTTTCAGCTTCTACATGAAAAAAACCATCACATCCTTCAGTCAACCTAAGAACAAATGACTGTTTTGTTCTCTACTGTTGTTATTTTCATATTTCCTTTTATTCATTCAATAAATATTGATATCTACTCTTTACTAATCAGATAGTTATAGCAAATAGACTCCAGTGATATTTGTGATGTGTTCATCAGAAGAAAGTTTCTAGTCTTCTTCTTTCTTGATCTTTCATTAGAAATTAATATTTCCTGTTCAGACAATTTCTTTACTCAGTTCATGGAAAGTTTTCTGTTTCATGCTTTATATTATTCTGAGAAAGCATTTTGTAAATGCTGTTATTTCTTTCAATATAAAACTTTTACATCCAATGGAGAATTAGACCTTATAACCTTTTTCTTCTGTAATGCTATCATCTTATCTTTCTATAACATCACTCAATCTCATCATTGAGTATGAAGACAGATGGGTAGGAAAATGTACTATCATTTTCATTCTTAGCAGGTCATTTTTTATTTCTGCATGATTATTGAAGAGAATAGGAAGCAAATAAGCCTGTAAATAAAATCCTGACATTTTATATTAAACTCTAATGTTATTAAACAGTTTCCATTGCAATAAATAACAATCTTACACCATGGAGTATTAAAGCCACACTCAGTGAGTTTATGCTTTTTTCAAAGCCCACATTTAATCAAATGGAAATCCCCATGAGATATACCTTAGGATCACTCCCATTACTATTTCTTATGTTTGTGTGTGTGTGTGCTGTGTATACACGTGTGTTCAGGACCTTATGCACATCTGTATACATATGGGGAAGAGAGAAAGTGTTTTAATAGCTTTGTGGAGGCTTGATTTTTCACTGAATGAGAAGTTTACCATTTCAATTATACTGGTTACATAGAAGGTGTCAGGATTTGCCTATCTCTGCATCCTGTTATCCATGCTTAGGTTATAGGCATGTATAGTCATGTTAAATTTATAAATGAATTCTGGAGATTTAATTTTAGGTCCTCATGTTTATAGAGAGCAAGTATTTTATCCACTGAGCCATCTTCCCATCTTAACACTCAGTTTTTTCAAATTCTCTTTTCAGAACTTTTGTTTTGTTTTTATTATTCTTCCTACCCATAGTCCAGTATGATGTTAATATAGGAGCTAAAGGACATTGTTTGGAAACCTTAGTGGCTTTACATTGCACTATGGAAACTTGCCCGTTTCCCTGAATTACAAAATGCACCTAACTGAGGGCTTTTGTTCTTATTTCTTTCTCTGCCATCATTACTTCTCCCAAAAACATATGTAAGACTCCAGAATGCTATTATTGCATTTCAGGAAAAGTAATGTGATTTCTTTGTTTCATTTGCCACATTGCCCAATCTTCACACCGAGGTTGTTCCTTTATTTGTTATACTTCTGTGTGGTATACATGTGCATGTTCTGATTCATTATTTATTGACTTGTCTCTCAAATGGTCCATAGGACAAGGGTCTTATAAATACACACCAAAAAAGAGTGTGCGTATATGCATTTGTGCATGTAGAAGAATTTTCAGTGGGAAACTACAGTGGTGTAAAAAGTGACATTGAATATTGAACATTCAGATTACATATATTTTCATAGATTTTTAATACCACTTTTAATTTAAGTCAATTCAAGTTTTGAAAATTCATACAGTTATTTATTGTTCATTGATATGCATGATCAGTTCCTTCTTTAATTTTCAGTTATTTTTCTGGCATTTTGTCATCTTTATCTATATTTCTATATAACTACTTAGCACTGTTGTCCTTAGAATGGGATGCCTAGCGTAATGACCTCAGCATCCCTGGGGTCATGAGACGTGATAATGCTGTACAAACACAGTATATTTCCCTACCACAAGCCTACTTTAGAAATCTAAGGCAAGGATAAATAGTCTTCAACATACTTTTTTTGTAATATCTACCCTGCTAAAGTGAAGAGATCATCATTGCAGCAAAAAGTATAAGGCCAGGCGGTGGTGGCGCACGCCTTTAAGCCCAGCACTCGGGAGGCAGAGGCAGGTGAATCTCTGTGAATTCGAGACCAGCCTGGTCTACAGAGCTAGTTCCAGGACAGGCTCCAAAGCCACATAGAAACCCTGTCTCGAAAAACCAAAAAAAAAAAAAAAAAAAAAAAAAGTATAAAGACAAGACCTCTGCTAACCACAGCTATACTGATTTTCTTCTCTGCTAACTCTGAGAGGAAGATAAAGGAAATGTTGTCTACAATCATATGATAAATGACTTCTGTTTTTTGAAGATCTGTTTGCACTATGCTGACTATTCTGTAAGAAATTGTTATGGTACATTGCTCCCCTGATATCACATTCAACAGACTAGAATTCCACATTATAAGCAATCCTGGGATGCTAAAGGCATTTTTCAGCTACTGAATTGTATGTCACACAACTTGTTTGCTTAATGAGAAACAGGTGGCTCATTTTCGATTGCTACCATTTATTCTTTTGACATAAACTAGTTTCCCTTACTTTTTCATGGCTCTTTAATTTTCTTATTATAATAATACTACATCTGAAGGCACAACTAGAGATTGCAGGAATGGTTTTACCTTGTTCTACATCTGTAATAAAATGGTTCTAATGCCACTGAGAGTTTCATGAGGATAAATAGAAATGGTAAAGCTAGACAAGGAATATATGGTAGGTGTCAAGTTAACCTGGAGCCAAAGATGTTTCTTTAACATGATTGTTTTAATCTGAAGAGTAGAAAAGAAATGAATTGAAACTAAATCTTGATTCTTTTTATAACAAATTAGTGTGAAAACTACTGTACTGTATATTTTGATGAGTACATTGAGAGAATTAAATTAGTAGACAATACCTCTATATAAACAAATAAAAGATTTAAAATAGCTACTTTGTAATATATATATGTGTCATATATATATTTATTGTCACTAACAATATAAAGCCACAGTTCAGCTTACTAGATGGAATATTCCTACTAGTAAGTCAACCATGAAATCCCTAAAATGATGAAAATTAAAAAAATTATTTATTAGTTGTTTGGATAAATATGATAATATCACAAGTAAATTAAGATTGAGACAGAAATCACATCATATCAGTGTAATGGCATAGTTGAAACAAGAAACTTTTTGTTAGCCGGGCGTTGGTGGCGCACGCCTTTAATCCCAGCACTTGGGAGGCAGAGGCAGGCGGATCTCTGTGAGTTCGAGACCAGCCTGGTCTACAAGAGCTAGTTCCAGGACAGGCTCCAAAACCACAGAGAAACCCTGTCTCGAAAAACCAAAAAAAAAAAAAAAAAAAAAAAAAAAGAAACTTTTTGGAAACTTTTTGTTTTCTAATAAGCTTTTATAGTTCCTGGGGTAAGGCAATATCATACGTAAGTTTTCAAGGAAAATAGTTTTCATTTATCCTGAAAACTCCATTTAAGTCTCTACATGTTGACACGTTTCTATTGTTAGGAAAGATTAACTTAATTTCTGGAAAGTTCTTCATTAAAATCAACAGAGTTCACACAAAGTTTTATATAAAGGAATAAAATGGGTAGTCCTTATCTTATATTTTCCATATAAAATTATAAAGAAATAATAATGCCAGCCTGTAAGTATTCTTAGTGTGTTTCTGTGTGTGAACATGCATGCAGTATGTGCATGAGGCACATGTGTACATTTGCATTTCATTCTATAAATTTTAAATTGTTTTTCTGGAAATTCAAAGTTGAGTTTAAGTTTGCCTTCTGGTAATGACAACAAAAGAAAATATCTGAAAAATGCGACAAGTGTATAGACAAAATTACAAAGGAATTGTTTATACATTGAAATTAAATCTATCCTCAGTCTTTAAAGGAATTTACTCATCAAAAGTTACCCTTGATAACTTTCCCATTATGCAGATTTTGTACAGCATTGAATGTATAACATTTAGATGGCTCTCCATTCTTTATCTCTCTAATATTTCAGAATTTGGAATTACTTTCATTTTGGATTTCAAATACATCACATGGTGCAGCAAATCACTTTGGTACTCACAATTAATGGGACACATAATGCTACATCAACAGCTTGTAGGATATCAAATATGATAAGAGAATCATTCGATATTGTCAGATTCATGGAAAGTAATGGAGGGCAATTCCATAGTAAGAAGTTGAACAGAGCCATATGTTAACCAGGAAAGCCAGGTTAGTTGTAAAACAATCATCAAAACTTAACACAAGCATATTAGTAATACAATAGTTTATTAGTGTAAATAGTTCCGTAAAATATCATAAATTGTCAAAAGTGATCTTCTAAGTAAATAACTATTCTTAGCATATAATAATTAAGCTTTAATATCAAATCAAGACTAGATATTCATCCATGGTACTGAGAGTATTAGTAAGACATTTCCAAAAATGGCAATGGAGAAAGAAAACAGAAACAAAAGAAGTTATTTTTCTTGCATTGAAAATGATTCCCCATTTATTGATAATATAGTTAGATGTCTGGGGTGAAATGTCCCTGTCCACTGAATCACCATTAATATCCAGATGCCCCAATATGATTGAACAACTCCCATACAACACAGGATGTACATTTTTTTTTTTTTAGAGCACAGCAAAGTTTAATATTTTAACCCATTTTCATCTCATTATTTGGAAAGCTGTCATAATTACAGTTATTCTGCATATCAAGAAGAACCATATTAAAAGGATTTAAAAGAATTATATTATAAAAGGAACCATGTTAAGGAACAAAAGATTCAGGTAGAACGCTTTTCTAAGTTAATCTATTATAAATTGGTGTTGATTGGGAGACCAAACTGGAGTCAATTTTTTTTCAGTGAAAATTGGGCCTGTTCCTTGTAAGCAAAACATGCAGGATGTACATTTTTATTATTAACCAGTTATTACCAAAATTTCACTTTTACAATGAGCTTACTTGCAGAGAATATGGTTAGAATATGCAATTTTTTATTCTCTGGGTATTACATGCACAGGAAAATAAAATAAAGTAACATCATCCCATAAAGAATAAAGTCTACCATTCCAACACCAGGGAAATCATCTATAACTGTTGTCTACAGCTTCTACATACCACAGGTCAAATCTTAATAATGGGTCTCTATACATATGGTCCAAGAGCTAAGAGTATTTGAATTTTTTTAAAAAAAACATATTTTAGCATTAATATTTTAGTGCAACAGAAGTATCATGTGGCCTACACAGTATAACATTTTTAACTACAAAACTCACAATATGAGAATTTTTCCAGCACCTGAATTAGAAATTTGGTATTTAAAATGATCCCAGTGAATTGATGAGAAGCTTAGTGGGGAAAGTCATGTGCTCCTAAAACTGATGATCCAAGTTCTGTTCTCAGAATCCATTTTAAACAGAGGGAGTTAACTGCTCAACTTAGTACATGCGTGTTCATACACACACACAAAATAAATGTAAACTTTAAAAAAAGCAAGAACACATATATGGTGGGGGAGGTCCTTTTGTCTATGTGTTTCTTTTATTGGTTAATGAATAAAGAACTGGCTGGGCCTATAGCATGGGAGAGAGAAGGCAGAGTTAAGAGATGCCATGGAGCTGCCACCAGAGATAGATGTGCTGAAACTTTGCCAGTATTACCATGACCTCGTGGTGATATACAAATAAATAGAAATGGGTTAAATTAATATGTGTAAGAGTTATCCAATAAGAAGCTAAAGCTAACGGGCCAAGCAATGATTTAATTAATACAGTTTCTGTGTGATTATTTCCGTTCTAAGCAGGACAGGAGACCAGGAACCAACAAGTGGCTCTCTTCTTCTACATATACATACAAACAAAGTAAACAAATGTAAGCTTTTTTAAAAGCACCAGTTAAAAATGATCAATTACTTAAAATATGATCAGAAAGCTAGATAAATTTGTGTACATATGTTTTCATATATAATATTTTAAACAATTTGCATGTTTCAGTTATATATATATATATACACTGTTTATATAAATATTTATATAGTATATATTTACACTTATGTGAATGTATTGATTGCACCAATTGAACTTTTTTGTTTTTAACCACAAAAGATCAGTCTGTGATTGAAACATAAGTCAGAGATGAGTTGATATAGGTGAGTAGAACAAAATATGATTAAATGTGAATTTTTTGAAATAAATAAAGGGTAAATTAAATGATTAAAGTTAATGGGAGTGCACATAAAGCTATAGAGCTATGAATTGGTGTTTATGGAAATTGCCATGAAGCCTTCAAAGAAGTCATCCAAAATAAAATAATTTATCGATATCTTAAGTTTTGAAACTTTGCTTTTATTCTCTTTTCCCACTTACCAAGTTTTACATTTATTCAAAAATGTTACATTTATATTCAGCCTCTCAATATGAAAATAATATTAATTTTAATTGATCATCAGCTCACTAATTCACATCTATTGACTAAGTGAGATGTACCTTAGTACACCTAATAAGATCTCTCAGCAATGTTTTGTAGTCCAAATGTAGTTCCTATGTATCACAGGAAGCAAAAATCAAATGAAGCAAGTTGATCTGCAGTAGGATATAGAGAATGTCATAACTAATTCTTGTTTGTTTTGTTCTTTTCTTTTTGTTTTTGAGACAGGGCTTCTCTATGTAACAGGCCTAGTGTTCTTGGAACTTATTTTGTAGACCAGACTGACCTTAAACTCACAGACATCTAACTATTGTTGCCTCCTAAGTGCTAGAAATAAAGGCATGTGTCATCACGCCTGGCTTTAAATGAATCTTAAGGTAGTTCAATTCTCAGCTTTCTAAGGACCTGGGAAAAATGATTACCATTGTGGCATTGTGGCCTTACTAGTTTGTACTCGAACCTTCAATGAGTAAGTATTCTCTTTTTTCACATCATCAACAGCCTGGGCGCTCTCTCTCTCTCTCTCTCTCTCTCTCTCTCTCTCTCTTTTAATACATCTTGGACATTCTTTTTTTTTTTTTTGAACAGGTTTATTGCTAACACATTTGTCCAAAGACAGAAATGTCTTCTAAACTGAAGGAGGAAAACAGCATCAGCATCGAGTTCTTTTTTTTTTTTTTCAGTGAGGGAACTTTTTTTTTATTAATTAATTTAATTATTAAAGATTTCTGCATCTTCCCCGCCACCACCTCCCATTCCCTCCCCCTCCCCCAATCAAGTCTTCCTTCCTCCTCAGCCCAAAGAGCAAGCAGGTTTCTCTGCCCTGTGGGAGGTCCAAGGACCACCCACCTCCATCCAGGTCTATTAAGGTGAGCATCCAAACTACCTGGGCTCCCACAAAGCCATTACGTGCAACAGGATCAAGAACCCATTGCCATTGTTCTTCAGTTCTCAGTAGTCCTCATTGTCTATTATGTTCAGCGAGACCGGTTTTGTCCCATGCTTTTTCAGACCCCGGCCAGCTGGCCTTGGTGAGTTCCCGATAGAACATCCCCATTGCCTCAGTGTGTGGGTGCACCCCTCGCAGTCCTGAGTTCCTTGCTCGTGCTCACTCTCCTTCTGCTCCTCCTTTGGATCATGAGACTTCAGTCCAATGCTCCAATGTTGGTCTCTGTCTCTGTCTTCTTTCATCACCTGATGAAGGTTAATATTCAGGGGGATGCTTATATGTTTTTCTTTGGGTTCACCTTCTTATTTAGCTTCTCTAGAATCACGAATTATCGTCTCAATGTCCTTTATTTATGGCTAGAAACCAAATATGAGTGAGTACATCCCATGTTCTTCTTTTTGGGTCTGGCTTACCTCACTCAGGATAGTGTTTTCTATTTCCGTCCATTTGTATGCAAAATTCAAGAAGTCATTGTTTTTTACTGCTGAGTAGTACTCTAATATGTATATATTCCATACTTTCTTCATCCATTCTTCCATTGAAGGGCATCTAGGTTGTTTCCAGGTTCTGGCTATTACAAACAATGCTGTTATGAACATAGTTGAGCATATACTTTTGTTGTATGTTTGGGCATCTCTTGGGTATATTCCCAATAGTGGTATTGCTGGGTTGAGAGGTAGGTTGAACCCGACTTTCCTGAGAAACCGCCACACTGCTTTCCAAAGTGGTTGCACAAATTTGCATTTCCACCAGCAATGGATGAGAGTGCCCCTTTCTCCACAACCTCTCCAGCAGAGGCTATCATTGGTGTTTTTGATTTTAGCCATTCTGACCGGTGTAAGATGGTATCAGTTGCCTTCCTATACACTAAGGATAAGGGAGCAGAGAGGGAAATCAGAGAAGCATCACCTTTCACGATAGCCACAAATAGCATAAAATACCTTCGGGTAACTCTGACCAAGGAAGTGAAAGATCTATTTGGCAAGAACTTTAAGTCTTTGAAGAAAGAAATTGAAGAGGACACCAGAAAATGGAAGGACCTCCCTTGCTCTTGGATTGGGAGGATTAACATAGTAAAAATGGCAATTCTACCAAAAGCAATCTATAGATTCAACGCAATCCCCATCAAAATCCCATCAAAATTCTTCACAGATCTGGAGAAGACAATAATCAACTTTATATGGAAAAACAAAAAACCCAGGATAGCCAAAACAATCTTATACAATAAAGGATCGTCTGGAGGCATTACCATCCCTGACTTCAAACACTATTACAGAGCTACAGTACTGAAAACGGCTTGGTACTGGCATAAAAACAGAGAAGTCGACCAATGGAATAGAATAGAAGACCCTGACTTTAGCCCACAAACCTATGAACACCTGATTTTCGACAAAGGAGCTAAAAGTATACAATGGAAAAAAGAGAGCATCTTCAACAAATTGTGCTGGCAAAACTGGAAGTCAATCTGTAGAAGAATGAAAGAAGATCCATATCTATCACCATGCACAAAACTCAAGTCCAAATGGATTAAAGACCTCAATATCAGTCCAAACACACTGAACCTGATAGAAGAGAAAGTGGGAAGTACTCTACAACACATGGGCACAGGAGAACACTTCCTACGTATAACCCCAGCAGCACAAACACTAAGGACATCATTGAATAAATGGGACCTCCTGAGACTGAGAAGCTTCTGTAAAGCAAAGGACACTGTCACTAAGACAGAAAGGCAACCCACTGACTGGGAGAAGATCTTCACCAACCCCGCAACTGACAAAGGTCTGATATCCAAAATATACAAAGAACTCAAGAAATTAGACCGTAAAAGGTTAATCAATCCAATTATAAAATGGGGCACTGAGCTGAACAGAGACTTTTCAACAGAAGAAGTTCAAATGGCCGAAAGACACTTAAGATCGTGCTCAACTTCCTTAGCAATCAGGGAAATGCAAATCAAGACAACATTAAGACATCTTGGACATTCTGATTGGTAGATTTGATTTTAATTTCTCTGATAATTAAGAATGTTGAATTTTTCCTTAAGTGTTCCTTTGCCATGTGTTTCATCTTTTGAAAAATTCTTTACTTCATCCTATACCCTATTTTCCGTTAGTTTATTTACTTTTTTGAGCACCATTTCCTCTAGTTCTTTATAAATTCTAGATATTAGTCTTTTAGGTTTTCTGACTCAGCATCAACAGCAGAAACAGCATGGCTTCTTTAAGAGATCTCTTTCTGGTTCATGCTGGCAGCCCAAAAAGATCTGGCTCTTTGGGAAGTTCCTGCACTTACATAGGGATTATGAGCAGCATGCTACTAATTGCTTAATGAAAAAATCAACCCATGGCATTCCTGGAGGTGGGGCACTGAACATGGCTCCAGAGGCAGTGAACATACCTCTACCATGTTGGACAGGGAGGAGTCTACAGACAGGCAGGTATGTGGAGTTGGTCCTAGCCATGCCCGCTTAGCAGTTTTTTTAAAAGGTGCTCCTGCTTAGAAAATGATTACAGATGCTCAATAAAGACAGAGTCAGGTAAAAAATATACCTCTGAATGGGTCATAATGTGTTTAAAAATGTACATAGGCTTGGGAGAGAGAGGAAAAAGAAGACAGACAGGAGTTCAGGTAATCATAGATTAAAAGAATAAAGATAATACAATAAATATAAAAACTAATGGAGTAATAAAATAAGCCATATAAAGATGGAAAATACATAGAGAGTCTAAATTATGTATATTATTGGATTTTCTTGACTTTTTTGACTCCAGGGAGATATTTGATTCTGAGGACTCCCAAGCTAAACCAACATATATATTTAAAAGATATCTGGATTTCCAAATTTGAGTCTAAAGATACCTTGCTTTGGAAAAGAGATTCTGCTTTTGTTTCCACAGAAGATGGATTCCTTCCAAATGGAACAAGACCACCCATGAAAGGTCTCTGTAAACCCTACAAATATTGTGCCCAACAATCAACAAGAAGCAGTTTGGAGAAAATGCCATCCAAATTCCCAAAGTGATTGTTTATAAATGTTTGTTTTCGTTAATGGGGGATATGATATAGAGATGAATACTTTGCATAGATATGGATTTTGGTTTACTGATACAAATTTAAGGTCAATTTTGTTATATGTATATTTGTACTCTTGTTTAAGGTATGTTTATACAGCTCATTTAAAAATGTATTGAATAATTAAAAATTATGGATTAATTGTCATTTATAATAGTCAAACTTGTAGTCATGATAGTTAAGTTTTCTAGATATTCAGAGATATATTTTAGTTAGATAATCTTCAACATTTCAAAGACCTATGGAATATAGTATTTAAAATGTTTGAAGAATTTAGACTTTCCTTGACAGTGAGACATGTCGCTTCTGGCAGCACCAATTACTTCAGAGAGGTTGATGGGCACTGAAGATACTCGTTATGGACTTTGATTTCAATGTGACAAGGTTAGATATTTTGGCAAGAAACTGCTCTTGTCTGAACTGCTTGATGGTATACTGTATAAACTGGACATTCAGAACCCAAAGAAAAGTGACTTCTGAACTTTCCAAAAGACAGAATGGCCCTGCAAGTTTCCTGCTTCAGAGAGAAAACTGTCAGACATTTTTGCAGAACAGAGAAGAAAGTGATGGACAAACTGCCAATATGGGGTAAATAGCCTTTCAAATTTCCTGCTTCATGGGACAGTCCACCAGAATCTATGGTTCTATAGGCTGAAGATGGATGCCCCAGTGTTACAGAAGAATTTTGGGTTATTGTTCAGGCAGCAGGATGTCTCTGTCAATTCTAGGGCTTTGAAATTTGTTTACAATGTACTTTCAGTTTACTTAGGTCTTTGATAGAGTTGAATACAGATGGTTATAGTTTTCCTTAATTAAAATAAAAAATAACTTAGATATAAACTTTAGACTCACAAAAATATTGCAGCTATAATTCTTGCTTGATGCCTGTTTTGTTATAGGTATTTTTACTGTTTTAAAATTAAAGTCTTTTTTTTTATTTAGATAGAAAAGAGGAAATGATCTGGGATGCTCCTCTGTATGCTGTGAATGTTTTATTACCATTGGTTAAAAAAGTTTCTTTGGCCTGTGGCAGGGCACAATAGAACTATCAGGAAAACTATACTGAATGCTGGGAGAAAGAAGGCAGAGTCAGGAGATGCCATATAGCTGTCAAAGGAGAAAGACACTGAAACTTATTGGTTGGCCATAGCCTTGTGGAGAGTCACAGATTAATAAAAATAGGTTAATTTAAGATGTAAGTGCTAGCTAGAAATATGCTTGAGCTATGGCCAAACAGTGTTCTTATTAATATAGTTTTGTGTGATTTTTTTGGGCTTGGTGGCTGAGAAAATAATGTGCAGTCTCTGATTACATATACCTATAATATAATGTTCACTTAATAGCAATATTTTATTTTCATCTGGTTTAATCTTCATTTCACTTTTATAGTTCTAATTAGGTGTATGTGTATGCATGTGTGTGTACACATGTTCTTGTTTTGCATAACACAGTACATGTGTCTGGAAATTAGAGTACAGTTTTGGGGAATTAATTTTCTCTATCTGAGAGTTCACTGTATCATACTCAGTTTTGCAAGGCCTGTATAACAATTCCCCTTTTTTGCTGAGTTATTATGGATGTCCTTTCTTTATCTGATGTTACAAATAGTTTCTATTTTTCTTGTCTTGAACCCTTTTATTTGTCTGTCGTGATAACATTGTTTGCTTTAGGGGTAGCAATAAGAATTAAGTTATGTATTTAAGTCAAGAAAAACATACTATTTCTTTGTTTATTAATAAAAATGCCGAAGGGAAATCCAAAATCAGCTTAAGTATGCTCGGTTATTTTTAATGCAGTGTAAAAATAAACCTGATTTAATTCTGCAACTTATGTTGACATATATATTTATATTACCTTCTATTGCATATAACACTCAGTTTTTTAATGTTCTTCCAATATTTCATAACTTTATAATTTGATGTGGGAAGGTCATATCTGTTGCTTTCATTGGTTAATTAATAAAGAAACTGCTTGGCCTGATAGGTCAGAACATAAGTGGGTGGAGTAGACAGAATAGAATGCTGGGAAGAAAGGAAGTGAGGCAGACGCCATGCCTCTCCTCTCCAGGGCAGATGCAAAGAAGCTCCGACCCAAGATGGACATAGGCTAGAATCTCCTCCTGTAAGACACCACTTCGTGGTGCTACGCAGATTACTAAATATGGGTTAAGGCAAGATGTGAGAGTTAGCCAGTAAGAGGCTAGAGCTAATGGGCCAAGCAGTGTTTAAAAGAATACAGTTGTGTGTTGTTATTTTGGGGCATAAGCTAGCCAGGCGGTTGGGAGCTAGACAGGAACACAGCCCACAGCTCCCTTCTACAATAATTAGTATTTATTGCTTGTTAGATTAAAATAAATAGAACTGAATCAAACCAACAAAGGAAAGTAATTCAGTTTCTTTAGAAAGCCTTGATACTATATTCCAGGGGATATAGACCATCAGGGTCTGGCCTTTCCTCTGTTGTTTAATGTCCAACAAGTCTGTTTCTAGGACAGTTCTAATAAATAAAAAGTAATTGGCTGAAAACAACAGAAATTAACAGGTTGAAGGGACCCATGACTGTCATTTCAGCCTTGAGGAATTGAAACTGTTCTGGGCTGCAGTGAGTTCAAACTCAACCTAGTCTAAACAGAAAGACCGATGTTTTATAGAAGAAAATATAGAAAGGAGGAGGGAGGGATGAAAAGAGGAAGGGAAGGAGGATTTACATTATTACAAAGGAAAGTGTAATGGTAAGAGGAAGAAAGAAAGAAAGGAAAGAACCCTGGGAGCCCGGAAGGCATATATATTTTTGTTGGGTCATTTGGATGCTAGAGGAAAAGGTGCTGATAGGCTTTGAGCCCTGGAAATTTGTAAAGGGTCCATGCTGTCTTTTTGTAATTAGAAGTCTGTTCTAAAGCCTTGGCTTTCTCTGCTTAGAGCCATTAAAGTTCAGTCTCCACAATGTGCTTCATCTTCCCCTGTGTCTCTCTCCTTGGGAGGTTACATTCTTGAGAATGTCAATAACATGGGAACACTTTTAAAGCAGAGCTACCCTATGAATCTGGTATCCATGATAACTCAGCATAACTCCCACCTTATTAAAGCCAATGTCCAAAACATTGTCGGATGATCATGTGCCTTGCTTACAATCAATAATAATCAAGTTGTGGAATTAGGCTAGGTGTCTGTCAGTGGATAAGGAATATGTGATATAAATAAATCATAACATATTATGCAGTCATAAAGAAAGAAATTTTATCTTTTCAAGAAAATGGACAAAACTTGCAATGATTGTGTCAAATGAAATAAGCCATGTATAGATAGTCAATTTATAGAGTATTTTCCTCATAGGTATAACCAGAAATCATAGAGAATGGGTTATAGGATGAGGAGAGTCCGAATAGAGGAGGGAGAACAAGAGGAGGAGGAAAGTAAGGAAGGACATGAGAAGTATACATGATGTCAGTGTTAAACCCATGAATAAGATTACAATAATGAACCCTATTCTTCTATACAACTATCACATAGTATACAAATAAATAGGACTAACTGCTGCTGTTGCATGACCGATTACATTGTGACATCTATCTGAGTCTATAAACTTCGCCCTTTCTCTCTCTATACTTCAACTTAAAATAGCCACCAAGAACATTGTAAGAACAGATTTACATTAAGAGTTATAAAATATTACTTTTACATCTTTACATGAAGTGCATTTTGGAATGAATTCTGTTTGCTATACAGGATACTTTTTGAGTTCATGAGTAGCCTATATTCTTGTGTCTATGTGCTCTTAATCATGGCTGGAGTTTTATACAACCGGTCACCTCCAAACATGTTTTCTCTAGTATTCTATGTTGTGTGGTTTAGTCGGTTTGGCTTGGCATCCCCTTATGGTCAGTGTTTTCAATAATATGAACGCTTGATACTTACCATTTAAAATTATTATTCTCTGATACAATTCATCCACCTCTACTTCTCTCTCCTACCTTTGCCCACCCCCAGATCCACTTGTCCTCAGCTGCCTTGCAGAAAAGAGCAGGTTTTCCAGGGATAGAAATCAGAGATAGCATAAGATACAAGACTAGGCACAAACCTTCATATCAGGGCTGAGGGAAGGCAACCTAGTAGAAGGAAAAGGGACCGAAAAGTAGGTGAAAGAGCCAAGTACACCCACAGTGTGTGTTTCTCTTCAGTCTCTAGAGTGAAATAGTAATTTCTTATAAACCATAACCATTTGCTTTTGCACTGGTAATTATATTTGCTTAATGTCTTATAATATTAGTATTTGAAGGAATTATTATACATATATAACTGTAGTCTAAAAATGTTCAGCATAAATATATTTTAAATATTTTTAGTAAACTTTTTATAAATGAATCACTGATATAAAATATGGCATTGACTGATCTAGGTAATTGTTCTATTTCATTGTCACTCAACATAGGCACACAGTGAGTTGATAAATGTAAAACTAATAATTAATGCAATTATTCAGAGAATCCAACATACTATGCACTTATAGAGGAATAAAACTATGAGAAAACTGGAGATGGCACTTTCTTAACCTTATTATTTTCTTTTAGGGAAAGTATGTTTATGTTTAAAGCTGTAAATCTCTAGCATAAGACATCCTCTGTGCTACTGGAGTTACATAGCTTGAATGGCAAAAGGCACGTTAATCCTAATTATTTTACTTGAGAAATATAAATTAGAGTGAAATCTAAACCATAGAAAAATTGATGTATGCACCAAAATTTATAATCAAATTTCAATATGTAAAATATGTAAAAATTCAAATAATTTCACTAATGTTGGAAAGCTTGTTTAAAATATTTTTAAAAAATAATTAATCATTTATTCTTCATTACAGTTATGACATTTGCTGTCAAGAAAATTTAGAATATTTTAAGTTAGAATCCTAATAATAATTTAACACTTACTTCTGCTGTACCGCAAATGTGTTCTTTTTCTTGCTATCTATATGTGCCATCAAGTCACTGTGAAGCATATCTTAGTAATTCTAAGGTTGCTTACCCCAGATTCCCTATAATCGAAGCTGTTTAGACTTCACAAGGAAATGAATCAGTATTTAGGATGTTTCTATATCATGACAGCAGGATTGGTTCAAAAATGAAAAATTCAGACAATCAACCAGCTGTTTCATATACAAAATGCCAAACAGCTGGGTCTCCTGACTTGTTTTTCTCACTAACTTGATTGAAACAGCAGGGTTGATTGTGTTGTGCAAATATAGCCTCTGAGCAGGAAAATTAGGGAGTAAAAAATCTTGACTTTATTGTTGACTTTTAAAACCCCAGATTCAGTCTCGAAAGCTATAGAGTCAGCTACTTGAACAGACTGCTTTCCATTGTGTTCACAGTTGACTCAGTAAGTTGTTTACAAAAGAACTCTGGAACTGCAAGAAGATGATTTTAATCACCAGAGTTATTACCATTTTTTTTGTTGTTGTTGTTCCTTGGTGACCTTCAAGGCATGCTTTTCCCAAGTCTAGACAAATGTACTAAGGATTGCTTAGATCTTTATTAAAATCCCTTTCCACATACACACCAGTGATATGCTCAAGAGATGGCCTTTTACTAGATAAATATTTGTACAGTGAAGTGAATGGCATAGTGCACTCTATTTCATTCCCCCAGATGAATGAGTAATATAAGCAGAGGCCATAGAGGTGCAAAGTTTTTGTTATTCGTATATTTGATTGCATGCTTTTGCCACTTGCTGTTATGGGTTACTTACACATCTTACCCATACCACTTGAGAGATATTGGAAAGTATTAAAATGACAATTGGTACATTCATAACAAAAGTCAACAGGCTGTCAACTATCAACAGGAAGGTTCTAATGGGATAATGGGACAAACAAACTGCATACAGATGGAGAATAAGAAAGAAGTATGAAGAAAATGAGAAGTATAAAGAGAAAGGTCTCTCACAAGAAATCAAGAGTATCCTTCAGTGGGAATAGCAGAACAATGCCCATGTTAAAATGAGTGTGTTACATTCATAGTGAAGACTCAAAGGACTTAGAGTCTAAAAGACTCTAAAGCAAAAAATTTTACAAATCATGTGTTTGGGTGTGTTGTCTGTAAATATATTTCTCTATTCAATTTTCACTACAAGAAGAACAAAATTAGTATCATATACCAATTAAATATATGACCTTCAGCAAGGAGAGCTTTAATTATCAAATTACATAATCAAATTTGCTAATCAAGATGAAAACTAAAAATAAACTAGACTACCAGTAGGAACGAATGAAAGAAAGAAGGAAGAAAAAGAAATATAAAACAAGGAAAAAAGGTAGAAAAGGAACTTAATTACAGGTACTTTTTTCTGTGCTTTCCATACTTTAAATTTCTTCAAGCTTTCCTGCTGTGAAGGCAGCCATTGTTCTCAGGGGAGCTAATTATACTAAGAAGCTTGCCTTCCTGGTGGGCTCTAATAAGCACAGTTCATCCTAGAACTTTACCAGTGTGTGTCAAAGACCCACGGCTGTGTGGGACTGATGCTAGGGGCAAGCAATAGAAAGCTGTGTAACACAGCTGCAGTAAACACACACTCCATTACCAGGACACGGGTAAAATAGTACAGAGGCCTCAGGAACAGGAAGTCTGGTTTCATTAATGCTGAACCATAGGGGTCAAAGAACTAATGAAAGGGCTAAAGGGATAATGATCCTACCTATGATAAACACTATTTACCATGTAGTCTTGAGCAGACTTCTGGGTTAGGAGTCACATGGAGGGGACCACGTTAGCCATCTGCTCACTGTACTAGTGGCCATTTTTTTTTCCCTGCTTGCTTAGTTACAAAGAACAGTGACTTAAATGGCAATGGAAATGGCACACGATGCTATACTTGGAGGAATTTAGAAAGAAAGAAAAAAAGAAATAAAATAGGGGCAGCATATAAAAGTAGTTGCCTGTAAGTCTGCAATTATAGCTTTATTAATCAATACTTAAGCCATTTTATCTCTTGAATTTTTAAATGCTCATCTGAATCAATGTCTCAAAGATGTTATCCATGAGTATGGATTAGGTTCTCGTTTGTATCTAATATATATTTAAAATAACAAGTAATGACATTTAAATTAATAACATTGATAAAGATTTTGAAGTCTTTGGATGAAATCAGAATGTACAACATGAACACACTCAAACAGTAACCTGCTGTTTTATTGTAGATTCTTAAGATCTTGGCTTATATTATGAACTTTTACTGTGATTGCTTTGCTCTTGGGACAGAACAGTATCAGTTAGTGTAGGAGGAGACTGCTCTTACATTTCTCAGCTGTCCTGACCCAAATAATAACATAGAAACTGTATTAATTACAGCACTGTTTGGCTAGTAGCTTAGGCATATGTCTAGATAACTCTTAGATCTTAAATTAACCCATTTCTATTAACCTGTGATTCACCATGAGACTGTGGGCTACTAGCAAGGTTATGGTTGGCAGGTGGAGTCTGGTGTATTTCTTCTTCTGCAGCTACATGATGCCCCCCCGACTCTGCCTACTTTCTCTCCATATCTCTGTTTGGATTTCTCATCTGGCTTTACTCTACTAAGCCATTGGCTGAAACAACTTCATTAATAACCAATGATAATAAAACATATTCATAGCATACAGAGGGGAGTCTCACAGCAAGTAAGTAGAAGACAGTGTTTATTGTATTGTTCCCACACTGAAAAAAACTTCCAAACATGATTTAAAAGGAGAGACTAAATCTATGCTAGAGTAGAAACTCATGGCTTCTCTCCTTTGTTGCTTGTGACTATTTTTTTTTAATGGAAACTGGCTGATTTTAATGGACAAATATAAAATATGCTAAAAGAACAAACAAAACACCCTTTTCAGTCCTTTTCAGTAAGTAATAAAGAAGACGACTCAGTCAAACTTTATAACTAGCACAGTAAGGGCAGAGATACACAGCTCCCTTTGGATAACAGCCTTGCTATGCTTAGTCGTGAGCACATAGAAGATTGCTACCTTCTCTATACAGACACATCTATGCTCCGTGGGAAGATTCTTTGAAATTTTCCACTGGCAATTCGAAGAGCAGGCTTCATAATGACCTTATGGAAACAACCTGGTTTTCAACACATCCCTGTTGCTTCAATTGAGCGAAGTTGGCCAGCTGTAACAAATAGCACAGCAGTCCTTCTTTTCTCGTGTCCAATTCAAATCCATTCATCCCACTTGGGAGAAAAACTGTGATTTAGTCTCAGAATTTATAGCATGAAAGCAGATGTACTGCTCAAAGTCCATGGAACTGACAACAAAAATATCCTCACGATGTTTAGAGACAAAAGCTAGCTCTTTGTGGAATGAAATCAATTCTTTATAGACTGTCATTTAAAAAAAACAATGTGTTACAAGAGCAAAAGGAACAACACAAACAAACGGAAAGAAAAAGCAAATCTACAAAGGGATGTCGTAAAATAAGCTCAGTCATGTAAAAATCAGATACACAATATATTTTTGTTCCCTCCTGCAGTTGTCTTTTAAAAAATAACATATGACTCATGAAAATTATGAAACCTCATGTGTGTTTACAGAAGTACCAGAATAAATATATGGCATTGAAGTTGCAGACAGTCTTCGATTTCAATTAAATATATACTTTAAACTTTATAGTAGCTATATTAATTAGCTAGAAATTCTAATTTGAGTTTTCTCTTTTATTCTGGGTAAGGAAAATGATTCAATAGTCTGTTGTTGGTCTACAGCTCATAGTAAGTCAATCATGAGGGTAAACATCGAACATTCTGCCATGTATAATATTGCTAGAGCAATTGTTAGAGCCAAGTTTTCAAAAAATTATATGGAATTGTGAGTTCTTAACCAACAAAACAAATAAACAAGAACCAAATCTGTGACTGGAGAAATGGTTCTCTTGGTAAGAGTGCTGGATGCTATTTCAGAGGACCTAGGTTGGATTCTCAGCACTATCGGGGCTGTTTATAATCATCTATGACTCCAGTCCCATCTTCTGATGTGGTACAAAGATATTCATGAAGTCAGACCAACTATAAAATTAATGTCTTAAAAATATTAGGCAATTCTGCCTAACATTTGTACAATCTAAATATCCTGAAAATTTTTTAAAATGAGGAAGGCTAAGTGACAATATTTGCTTACTTAGTACAGTCTGAAGAGTGCGGTGGCCACGGCATGACAGTAGTCCCGTTTGTTGTCTAAAGCATTTTTTTTTTGGCATAAGTTTTCAGCTTTAGATAGGTTTTCAGGAGTATCTGTAATCTCCATTTACTATTCTAAAGATTATAGTAAAGGAGTTTGTTATTTATAGAGATTCATCTTGCAAGAATCTTACAAAATAGTTCAAAATATGCAAAAGATCTCAGCACACAGAAGTTGTAGTCAATGACTTTTATTGTCCTGGTAGGAATGCTATCACTGTGAAAGGATTGACCTTGATGATTTTGTGTGTATGTTCAGAAGTTGTCTTTTAGTATAGAGACAATGTAACATCTAACATGAATTCATGTTTTGTTTTAATATAGAATACATATCATATGGTTCCTTCATATAATAAGAAAAGAAAATAATTAAAGGTCAAATGTCAGACATGACCAAAAAGATTGGCAGCTTCTCTTGTTCTTATAAGACTTTCAAATTCCTGATTACCTGTTCTTCCTGTGAAGTCACATATAAATCTGTGTCACTCAGAAATCAGTTCTGAAATATTTTCCTAAGATATTGTTCAGTGCCCTTTGTCATGCTCCTTACAACTGGTACTTGTTTGCAGAAGTCTGTGTCCCACATAGCTGAAAGTTGATGGGTTTTATACACGGGAGAAAATCGCTCTGGTTCCTCACAATAGTTCTGTTCTTTCAAATCCTGGGTAAACCCTCTTCACCTGCTTAATGGCTTCACAGGATGCCTACAAAGGGAAAGTCTCTCTTCTAATCTGATTTAATTTCACAAGTGAAAGCAAAGGAAGATGCTGCTGTGGGGCAGGAGAGAAACAGAAAGAATCAATCTGGAAGCGAGTAATTATTGTTCACACCCTTATTCCTAGCCTTTGGGGACCTAGAGCAGGAGGACAGCCTGGACTAGAGAGTGAGATACCTTGCCTCAGAAATAAAAATAAAAGCTAAGGAAGAAAGCAAGCATACAAATTTGTATAAGGTCTCATAGTCCGGATCCTGAATAACAGACAAATTTAAAATTCACAATTGTTAAAATAAGCAAAAGGTATTGAAACAAACAAATGGACCATGACCTAGCTTTAGGTTCTTACAGGTCCATCTTTATTCCTTGCCCTATGGAGTAGCTTAATGCTGTCAGCTCATGCTGTTACAGTGCTTCCAAATCTTATTTCCTTATGTGGCAAAGGATACTTAGAGCTAATCTTAGGTGGCCAAATGACCCCAGGTCTACCTCTACAACAGGTGAATGGGAGTCATAATGCTTTACACAAGAATTAGTTGATCCCATTATAATGTTTTCTTCTTTCTTTAGTTCTCTCATTTTTTTCATTTTTTGGGTTGTGTGTATATGTGTGTGTGTGTGTGTGTGTGTGCATATGTGCTAATAAGCTTGCTATTGAACATATGTGGAGATCACATCCCAGGACAACTTATAGGATTCAGTTCATTCCATGTACCTCATACTTCCAAGTGATAAAACACAGGTTTCCTGCGTGCCACCAGGTGGATCTAACAAACCATCTTTCCTAGTCCTTGGTGTGATATCTTAGTAAACTACAAATACTTGTTCCTTCTGGTGTCCTTAGCATGTTACAAGCAAGTTAAATTATACAGAAATTCAATAACAGGGATATACTATATTGTTCCACATTTTTTCCATCTATACTCAAACACTTCTCTTTAGACCTTGAGTTTATAACCTGATACACATCAGTCATGGCTTTAAAAGTTTTCTGAAAGGAAAATTTACATTCCGGCAAAACTCAACACGTCTCATTCCCTTCAGGAATTTTTGAGCTGCAATTGAGCTGGTCCTCAAAAAGCACTGTCCGTTGGTATCTGACAGACATCGTTTCTCCCTAGGTCCCCTCACAGAAGTCATTCTAAGTCCTACACTGTTAAAACTCTGTAGAGACTCCATCTGAAAGTCATTTTGCAAGGACTGAATCTATATAGGAAAATGTACTCACCCCTGAACCTTGCACACTAAAGTGAAAGGAAAAGAACCTCACAACTCTACCATATTAAAAAGAGTAGATTGGACTCTTAAATTATTATGCATTTTTCTACTGCGGTTTTGTAAAATCAGCCCAATTGTTCTCTTCTCTTCTCTTCTCTTCTCTTCTCTTCTCTTCTCTTCTCTTCTCTTCTCTTCTCTTCTCTTCTCTTCTCTTCTCTCCTCTCCTCTCCTCTCCTCTCCTCTCCTCTCCTCTCCTCTCCTCTCCCCTCCCCTCCCCTCCCCTCCCCTCCCCTCCCCTCCCCTCTTCTCTTCTCTTCTCTTCTCTTCTCTTCTCTTCTCTTCTCTTCTCTTCTCTTCTCTTCTCGTCTCTCTCCTCCTCTCCCCTCCCCTCCCCTCCTCTCCCCTCCCCTCCCCTCCCCTCCCCTCCCCTCCCCTCCCCTCCCCTCCCCTCCTCTCCTCTCCTCTCCTCTCCTCTCCTCTCTTCTCTTCTCTTCTCTTCTCTTCTCTTCTCTTCTCTTCTCTTCTCTTCTCTTCTCTTCTCTTCTCTTCTCTCCCTCCCTCCCTTGCAGTATTTTTCTTTAAAATATTTACCATTAAATCCTTGAAGGAGATAGTTTCTCTTTGAATTGTTCAACTCCTCTCCTTAAACTTAACTCTTATGCCAATCTCTGTATTATTAGCTATCTGGCAGAGAAGACACCACATTTCATTTTTGGATTGATTCAGTTTGGTCTTGAAGTTTATTCAAATTATTTTCTATTTCAGAGACTAACAGAAGATAAACCAGGGCACCATTCTCATTGCTCCTATCAGTAA
This sequence comes from Chionomys nivalis, assembly GCF_950005125.1. Classification (NCBI taxonomy): domain Eukaryota; kingdom Metazoa; phylum Chordata; class Mammalia; order Rodentia; family Cricetidae; genus Chionomys; species Chionomys nivalis. The sequence continues at coordinate 74,999,891 of NC_080090.1, read as the reverse complement.
AAACTTCCCTATCAAAATTATGATGAAGCCTTTCTTATAAAGATGGGAGGTCATAAATAACTGTTAGGTAACCTGCCAGACTTCTGTCACAGGGATCAGTTTTTGATTAAATTATAGATGGACTGTGTGCTTTTGTTTGTGTGTGTGTTTGTGTGTGTGTGTGTGAGTGTGGGCGGTGGGAGCTGGGTGGGTGTCTAGTGTATGAACATGGGTCTGTGAATGCAAGTAATTTATGAACATTCAAAGGACACAATAGTTGTTTCCCTCTGTTTATCAAAGCATAGTTCCCTCATACAAGGTATCTAGTTGTACCTGGAGTTTGCAGGTTTTGGTCTCAGCTGGTGGGCAACATGGAGTCTGCAAATTTTTGTCTAAGCAGATAGGCAACAATCCCTGCTGATTCTTCTTTTTGCAGTCCCTGCAGTGCTGTGGTTCTAGCCGTGGCTCATTTCAGATGGGCATTGGGACCTGATCTTTGTCTCTGTGCTCATTTAGAAACTGCTATTAAATGCTGTGTTGTCTCTTCAGCCTCAAAATTGACTCATAAATTTAGTAGATTAATTAAAAAAAATTTAAGGATAGTGTATTATCTCTGGAGAAAGTTACTTTCTCTCCTTACATTTCTATATCGGCATTTTTTATAGGCAAAAGAAGGACTGAATCTTTCAACCTTTCTGCACCATGGAGGATGGTAGATCTAAATTTTGTACTGTTAGACATGCTCCAGTTGGCATTTCTTGCCTTTGCACCTTTTGATCTCTAAAAGAGACATAGACTGGCTTTCCACCTTGGCTTGCATCTCTGATAACTATGCCTAGGAAATAGCTGCCCTCCAGTCCCGCCTGTTTCTCTCTCCTGACTAGCTATTGGCCTTTCAGTTCCTTATTAACCAATCAAATATCTTCAACAGGCAAAGTAACACAGCATTACAGAGTTAAACAAGTGCAACATAAAGGAATACAACACATCTTTTCATAAGTAAACAAACATTCCACCGCATAAACAAATTTTACACAACTTAAACTAATATTCCAAAACTTTTAGATTCTTTCCCAGTAACTAATACCAAAATTTATCTATGCTATTTTTCTACTTTACTAACATTCTTTCAAGTTAAGTATATTGATCAAGATCAAGGAATATGTGCACATTCCCCAAAGAGGTTTCCAAATATACAGCTCAATGAGCAAAGCTCTCCAATAAAAAATCGGATAACATATCCTTTGTCAGAATGTGCATAAATACAAAAAGTTAAGTTTTTATACCATAAATATATGTAGTTTATATGCAAACTGTATCTCAATAAAACTGGTGAAAAAAATCTTGGACTTTCAAAATATGCTCTTTCATGACTCCTTAGGGAAAGAAGATGAGTTGATAATATATGAGAAAGCAGATGTTAGAATAATTTACTTTGGTTTCCCATAAAAGAAAATGTTCTTAATGTAACTAGGATAACGAAGACTTGAGACTGAGGTTATTATCCTATAGAAAATGAAGGGATCAGTGATAGATGCTTTAAACCATAAGCAGAAGAGAGATTGTAACTTTAAGATGGCAGACTGAAGAATAGAATACAGCTCTCTACTCTGCTGTCTAGTAAAACATGTTCTCCAGGATGAGAAGCTAACTGTGATGCCAGTAGCCATGATCTCTGTCTGTATGATGAAGTTCGACAAACATGGTGAATGTCCAAGCAGACTGCAAGAGATGAGCCTCCACCATGATTAATCAATCTGAGAAAAGGGAAAAACTAAGTGAAAAAAATTAAGCAAAGCAAATTGAGAGAATAAGAATTACAAAACTCAATGAATGAATAAATAAAGGACACAAAAAAGAGGGAATTTGTTTTTAAGGATGAATGAAAAGTGTTGAACAGAATCTTTAGAATCAATAAAGGCACTGATGAAGACATGCATCCATACTGCCCAGGAACTATAAATGCCAAAAGAGTTGCAAGTAAATATTGTTTGAGGTCCAGCATGTACAGATGTGTATCTTTCTTAGATTGTGGAGACCAGAAGCAGTACATCAAAAACAGTAAGCATTAAACCCTGTTTTTAAAGTGATTTTCATACAGTTTACATATGAAATGAATATAGCTCAATTGAAGACATTTCTATATGTATATATATTTCATAATGAATTTAAGCAGTCTGTATTACCTATGATGCTTATAGCAATAATATCTCTTTTTATTTTAACAAAACTACTATAAACTATAAAATCAGAATAATATTTCTAAGTAGACTATGCTGTTACAATAAACAGTCTTCTAGGTTTTTGTTGTGTACAGATTTTGTTTTCCAACTTGGAGACCTAATTTTCCAACTTTTAACTAAAAAGGAAGTATTGTAAAACACTTTGACAATTTTTCACAATCTATCTTATGATAAACTAGTAGGATATATTGTTTAAATTTATTCTACTTCAAGTAAGAGGAAATACTTTTCTACACAACGAAACAAATGACACTCGAGGCTGGAGTTTAGTGGAACATTCTGCATTGCATCACTATTACACAGACAGTATTAATCTTCTTTTGATGAATTTCCCAAAAATGGTAATAAATCTGATTTCCTTTGTAGTTTTCTAAAAGTCTACAGACAAATTATAATTTACTTTTAAAATTATATTGATTGACATGTTTTTATACAGACTAAACAACTTAAACATTTGATAATCACTATCACAAACATCTCACTTTTAGGAAAAAGCTATAATGAACATATTTTGCTTTTCAGTATATTTCTAATATCATCAACTTATTGAGATGTTTGGAAAAACAGTTTATTAATTATTATGTAGGTGATTTAATATTTGAAACAGATCTAAAATGCCTGCTAGAAGGATCATTTCAACTTTGTCACAAAGACGGAAAATGTCAATTTTTTTTTGGTTTTAAAACAGGCCTAACCTAAACTAAAATTTAAAAAGTCAGAAAACTAATCATGAATAATTAACACAAGCAGCATCACAACTTCATATATGTAAATGAAATGTCTGTAATTATTTCCACTGTTTAAAATTGGTTTGAAACACAACTTTCCAAAAAAGTCCAAAATTTATTTTTAAATCTATCTGGTTTTTATTTGTTAAAATATATAACTTATTAGATTTAATTTATCTCTCTATTATATTTTTAAATATGTAAATTCCATTCATACCAATCTTTATTGATTACAGAATGTAAAATATTGACAGTTGCTTATGTTTCTGACCAGTATGTTGTATCACAGCTTTGAATCAGATGAATATCCCTTTTTTAATCACATCATTAACTTTATCATATTGATTCATAGTGATTAAAATAAAGTCTGCATATTGCAATCATTTGATTAAAATCACTAAATATATACCTGTTTACTAAGACTTAAAAATTTTTAAAAAATGATTATATATATATATATATATATATATATATATATATATATATATATATATATATATAGAGAGAGAGAGAGAGAGAGAGAGAGAGAGAGATTCCTGTGTGGTTCTGATTGTATATATCAGATCCACACAAGAAGTTGTTTCAAAGACTGATTTGATGTATAAAAAAGAAGGGGAGGAGAGATGGTTCAGTTACAGACTGCTTCGTACCCAAGAATTTGGATGCACACTTGTATTTTAAAAAGTCAGGTATCTTGGTGCATTCCTGTAATCTTAGCACATGGGCAATAGTGTCAAGAGGATCCCTGGGCACCTGTTGGCCAGTGAATTCAGATAGATCACTGAGTTCCAGGTTTAGTGTGAGACCATATCTTTTGGGAGCTGTGTAGCTTAGTTTCGGGTCAGAATATGAGTGCTTTTCCAAATGGTCTCCATGAGGCAAAACCCATTGGAGACAGTTTCACTTTGCAAGAACCAGCAGACTTTGGGGCAGTGCAGAATACTGCTGGGACTATACGGTCTGCACACTCTCTTCTCTCTCCTAATATTCATTATTCTCTTTTTGGATTTTAGTGTCGCTTTATGAGTTGCAATGGGACAGAAGTGATCATTCCCAGAGATTTTTTTTTTCCCTTAAGATATTTTCCCCTGGAATTCTTTGTGAGCTGATACTTCTTGGTTTTCTTGTTTGGGGATGAGAGCTGTCACTCCAGACCCCGAAAGCTGTTCAAGTCAATGTTGAAAGTAACAGAAGTAATTCACCCCTATTTATATAAATATGCAAGCTTTGAATGAATGATATTGCTGCTCTAGAGAATGTGTCACTTTTGTTTATCACCTTTTAGTTTTGTAAGGACAAGATGTACCTGGCTCGATATTTGGCAAAGAGATAAGCATCTTTTGTATTTTAATAGATATTTTGATGCAAAAGTTGAGAAAAAAAGCATATTTGACACAATTGTTTTTGGCCAGAAGTTAATGTTAAAGGGTAGGAAAAGCATGTTTGTTTGTACAGAAAAACACACTTGTTTTTGAAGCATAAATAAAAACCAATCAAGCCCTTCAGGCCACTTATATGAATCTCATCTGATGGTCAGATGCTAATTCATTTCTTCATGCCGATGCCCTTCCCTGTCTCAGTACTTGAACTCAGCCTGTGGCAGGACTTGAAACATGTCTTTAAAAAAAATAAAGTAGAGAATGATTGATAAAGACATTAGATGTCCATTCTGGCCTTCACACACTGGGGCAAACACATAAGCATATGTATGAAAGAGTAATAAAGTTGAGAAAAAAAACACTAAAAGAAAAAAATGAATATCAAAAGTGAGGAATTCTGTAAGCACAGTAAGGCTTAACTAAATAAAAAATTTGATCAAAGGTCAACAATTCCTACAGATTAGGTAAAAGTATGAAAATTAATAGAAATTAAATGAAGTAGCACCTTTGGAATTTATAGGACAATGTTAACTAGTATAAATTCATGTATTTGAGATTTACAGGTGAGAAAATGAGTGGTTTAGAACATAGCTAATTTTTTATTTACAAAACTAATGGATCAATATTTTATGCAAAAAGTTTAGAAAACTTGAAGTAGGATAAGTACAAAGAAAAATATACCCAGATATGTTTAACAGGCCAAGAATACATTCCAAGTGAAAACACTAAAAATATTCAGAGGAAATGAACATATCACATTCTATAGAAAAGATAAAGAAGGAAAAATGCATATTTTCATGGAAATGATTGAGGTTACAAGACAAATATACGAGAGAGAGAGAGAGAGAGAGAGAGAGAGAGAGAGAGAGAGAGAGAGAGAGAGAGGATCACTATCTTGAAAGCCTTTAATGAGGACAAGAAAGCATCTGGCCATCTGAAAAATAACACCCAGATTAATAAGTGTCCAACCATAGTGGCAAGAGCCTCCCCACCCCCATTGATCACTATGTTTACTACCTCCCAATAAAACAGCATCCAGGAGATACCCAGGGCCTTCAGAAATGCAGAACAGAAATAATAGTTTCTCCAAAGTGAATTGGATCACAAACTGACATAAATAATTCCAGGAAATATCTAAGCAAATGGTTGTGCCAGCTGGAGGTGTCATCCCTTCACCTATTCCCTGATTGGTTTGTGGAATTTGGTGGCTTGCCAATACATGACACTGAGTTTCATATGCATCCATCCCAGCTTCTTTCTCTTGAAAATATTTCATCTTTAGAGGCGGTATCCTGCTCTAGGGTTTAGACATATATGATGTTTGTCGCATGTGGCTTCCTTAAACTTAGGTTCTATTTCTTAGATTTATAGTAAATGGGGGAGGTTACAGACAACAAAATTCAATCTCTATTTTGTAGTTTTTTTGGCTAAGGTCTATCATCAAGGAAATACCTTATGCTTAGTTCCAGCGAGGTGGCACAGTGTGTCTAACTGCCAAATCTCACAACCTGGTCTCCTTCCTCCCGGCATACACATATAAAGAAATATCATTAAAAAAGCCAAAAGGAAATATCATTAGAAAAGCCAAGTTTGTCTTAGCTGATAATACAGTAAATGAAACCGTAAAATTAATAAAACTTCATCAGAATATAAGATTAGCATCATTTTTGAGCCAAGTATCATAACTGCTATATTTTTGAAAAATCAAGAAAGCTGTATTCTTGAAAAGAAGCCAGAGGATTATGATACTGTGTTGAGAATTCTTAAACCTATTTCTTAACTTATTTTTATAATTAAAAATATATTTTATTTTCTATTCCCACTGCTGATTTAACAAAATTTGAAGTAGAAATCATTGCTTTTTGCTACAAATAGAGAGGCTGGAAGAATGCGAGTTAGAGCCGGCAAGTAAAAGGAAGACAGGGTAAGTTTCCCAAGCAGACCTTGCTCATTCAAAGGCACAGCACATTCAAAGAATCCATGCCATTTTTTTTTCTGAAGAAATATGCTCATCAGACTTTAGGATTTAGAGGTCAAGAAAATGACCTGACAATTTCAAAACTTGAATTTAAAGTAGTATCTATGTAATAGCAACTTGAGCAGGTGTTACAACTGACACATAATATCAGTGAATGACTAAGGCTGGACCATTTTAACCCTATGTTCTGCAGTTCTTTTCCAGTACACATTTGCGTATTTTGAAAAGTATTCTTCTTAAAATAACTCTTTGTTGTAATCACAAATTTATAACCTATCCTATTTTAATAACATTTTTAGGTTTACTAAGGCAAACTACGTAGTAGTGATGTGAAATAACACTAATAATATCTATAAACCAATACACTGAGATGTAAAGAATATCATTTTTTACTTAAAGTAACACATAATCTATAAGTAACTAATATGAATTAAATGTGAATTATTTGAAACACCAGGAAAATGCCAGAATTACATGTTACACAACATTGTCCTGTATAATTTGAAGTAACTTCTGTTTTTATTACTTGGATTAGGTACATTTTAACATAAAAATGGTTAATTTCAGAGGGTCTAGGTACAGATAGAATGTATTTTCCCAATGTTAATATGTTTGATGCTTTACCTGTAAAGTGGTGTTAATAAATATACCTTGCTTACCTCCATGGATTTTTTTATGATCAAGTTTTATATTAAATGTGAGAATACAAAGAAGCATATAATTTTTTTTTCAAAAAAAACCCTACCACCACTACCATCAACAACAAAATAAAAACAAAACAACAACAAAAAATCAATGGAGAGTTTGACTGTTAGTTGAGAGAATTTGAGATTGGAGTTCCCAGCACCTATGTAGTGACTTACGAATCCTTTTTCTTGGGGCCTGCAGGCCCTATCTGTGCTTGTAAAAATAAAAAGAAGCAACAACAGGTTTTATAAGTATTCTGTCCTTACTAATACCTAAAAGATATGCCATTTCTAACAGATGCTACTAGTGTTTGTTTATTCTACGACATGATAATATGTGCAGTGAGAACAGGGAGTTATAATTTGGTTTATGGAAGCAAATCCTTGGAGAAAAAGCTTTCTTGGGATTTACAGTTGATGCCTCAATCTTAATAGGTAGTTTCTGCTCCTCTTCGTAAGTCCCAGATTTGATCTTACTACTGTTTGGTCTCTCAATTAGGCTATTCCAGCTGTCTCAGTGAATGATGTGGGATATTTGATGATATTTGTGATCTAGTTGCTGCATCTATTCATGGGATACTTACTATTAAAGCTTCAGATTCTGCTTGTTGTATACCTAATAAACTTACTTGTTCAGAATCAAAAGTCTATTATGGTAGACTGTATGGAAGAGAATGATCTTCTGTGTTATATACAAGTGATTTGTATATGGAATAGGGGAATAAAAAGATACTGATATTCCTTTTGTCTTGAAAAATAAAACTTTGACATTTTCAAGTGATTTCTTAACATCCTTCAAAAATTTGCTTTTACTTTTAATATGCAGGTAACCAGAAAACTGATATAAACCACCTGATATTTAGTGTATCATATCTGTAGTGATCAACAAGTGATGGAGGAAGGTCATTGGTTAATAAAGAAACTGCCTTGGCCCATTTGATAGGTCAGCCCTTAGGTGGGTGGAGTAAACAGAACAGAATGCTGGGAGGAAGAGGAAGTGAGGTAGGATGCCTCAGATGGACGCCATTTCCTTTCCTCTCTGGGGCAGATGCGATGAAGCAAGGCACCAGGTCAGACATGCTGAATCTTTCCCGGTAAGACTGGTCCTACACAGATTACTAAATATGGATTAGGCAAGATAAATCACCACCTCATGCTGCTACACACATTAATAGAAATGGGCCAAGCAGTGTTTATATGAATACAGTTTGTGTGTTGTTATTTCGGGGCATAAGCTAGCCGGTGACTGGGAGCTGGGTGCTGCAGGAACGCAGCCCACAGCTCCTTCAACAAACAAGTCATCAAATGTTCTCAGGACTTTTTCATTAACTTCTGTGGCCCCTTTCATGGTAATCGTTTTGGACAGATTGCTTCAAACACCCTGAAATCCTAATAGTCATAAAGACGTGCCAAGTTACAGTCCTTACTTTGGGCCAGTCACAATTTATCTGACTGATTCCTACATAGTAAGTGTTGTGAATATTATTTCTTTGGAAAAGATTATCATATACATCCATAAATAAATAAATATATGTATACATATTAATGTATGTGAGTACATATGCACATATGTGTGTTTGTGTGTATATGAATGTATGTTTGTGACAATCCCTATGAAGTTCTGAGGGTAATATGAGGGAGTCTTTTCTGTCTTTCTGATGTGGGATTCCCCTCTGTATGCTGTGAATACCATTGGTTAATAAAGAAAATGTTTTGGGCCTATTGCAAGCAGATAGAGGAGGAGAGAGTAGGCAAAATCAGAGAGAAACCAAGTAGTCACCAAAGGAGAAAGATGCCCACAGGAGTCTGCTGGAACCTTGCTGGTAGGCCATGACCTTTTAGTGATGCACAGATAAATAAAGATGGGTCAATTCAAGATTTAAGAGCTAGCTAGAAATATGTATAAGCTAATGGGTCATGCAGTGTTTTAATTAATACAGTTTCTGTGTGATTTTTTTGGTTCTGGGTGACTCAGAAATGAATGAATGGCCTCTCCCAACACCTTTCTTCTATGTGGATCCTAGTTTTGATGGCAAGTGTTTTTCTTACTGAGCCATCTCACTGGCCCTTCTTATCCTTCTATACTCATTGTTGGTGTGGAAAGTCCTTATGTATATGTGTTGCTTTTATTTGTTGATAAATAAAGAAACTTCATTGACCTGTGATAGGGCAGAGTAGAGCTAGGCTTGGAAAATTAAGCTGAATGCTGGGAGAAAGAAGGCAGAGTCAAGAGATGCCAAGTAGCTTCCAGAGGAGAAAGACACAAGCTGCCAGCTAGAACTTTGCCAGTAGGCCACAAGCCTTGTGGTAAAATATAAAATAATAAATTTTATGATTTAATATGTGAGAATTTGATAGGAATATGATATAGTGATTGGCCAAGCAGTAATTTAATTAATACATTTTCTGAGTGGTTATATCTGGAGGCTAGGCTGCCAGGAACAAACCAGCAGCCTCCTACTACACATTGTGGTCTAAGACAACTGAAAATAGGAATGCAACTTCAGTTAGTTAAGGAGGTTATGCCTTACATTCTATTTTAAAATTATTACAGTTTATAAGAAATTAATATGCAAATACGGAATTTTCATTATTTCTACCCATCCATCTTCCTCTCTATCTCCTCCTTTACCCCTTCCAACTTATTGGCCTCTTCTTTATCAACACACTCACATACATACACACACACACACACACAAAGAGAGAGAGAGAAAGAGACAGACAGATTGACACACACACAGATATACAGATTTGGGATTGGAAAAATTACTATGGTTCACTATTCTTGTGAAAACTGATTAGCCTTCTCTTAGCAGTCATTAAGTGTCTGAATTTCTTCATCTAAGTTGTTTCCTTGTAAGATTTTCCATTAATGCCAAACAGTTTTCATTGTGATAGTCTTATTTAAGTGAACATATTATTGAGATTTTATGGGTGTAGCCTTCTTTTCATATGTAGATGACAATATCTTACAGAAGAAATTTTGGACCTCAAGCTCTTATATTATTTTTTCACCCATTTTCTGCAGTATTTTCTTCTTAAGAGTTGTGATGTATATAAAGTCATTGGGACTGAATACTTTGATTAGTTGTTCATTCTGCTTTGGCTAGTTATTTATTTATGTATGGTTTCTATCTGCTGCAAAAGAAGTCATATTGCTGAGGGGTGAGAGCTGTACTTTTCTGTGAGCAGAAATATTAAAATGCAATTATGAATTTTATTGATTTAGCAAAGTAGAGGTAGTCATTTTTTCCAGGTCCATGAAATCATTACCCACATGGAGTTGGTTTAGTTTACAGTACCAGACATGAGTTTCATCCCTTTGAACCATCTGTAAATCCAATTAGATGATTCTCGGTTAACTCCGCAATGTAAGTGCCACTATTGTACTCTGGGGGATGTCTTGCTGTGCTGTTCATTGCTGAGGTTCATAGCCAGTGCAGCTTAAAGTACTATTGATTGCTTTTCTCCCTTGGCAGGTTATATAACATCTTCAGATACTATAAGAGCTAATCCTTAGGGAGCAGGCTTCTAGGTCAATTACAGCTCTAGTCCTACAAGTCCTGTATTCTGAAGTGCATTGTGTCTTTCACAATAAGTTCTTACCTTCCATTCTGGGAGGCCACCAAGGGAGCTTAAATATTCTTAATAACATTTTTCACTTTTCTGACATTTGTAGCTACATCTCTTGGCAAAATTCCATTTTAATACAGAAATCCTCAAACTGAAAGAATATCTTAAAATATTTTGATAGTTACTATTTTTTTTCATATATGCTGAAATATATTTGTGTACAATGCTATATGTGATAAAATTTAGTTTTAATTAAATATTAAAATTCCAAATCATTAAAACTAGTGAAAATTAAATGAAGTATCAAAGACTAAGGAATTACACAATGAACCTGCGCCAATGTACAAGAGCCTATAAAAATTAAAATAAGGGCTGAGGAGATGAAAGAGAAGATAAAAGTTTTTTCTACAAAGTCTGATGAGCTGATTTTGTTCCACAGTGAGAGGACAGAAGTGACATCCTCGATTGTCCTCTGACTTCCATGTGTGTGCTATGTCATGTATGTGACTGTGTACCATACACATACACATATTTGTTAAATAAATAATAAAAATATAATTAAAAGACAAATACAAGGATGCCAAATTTTAATCATGCATGTTACAGTATGAGTGATTTATTTATGTGAATATGTTCAGTTTTACTATTAATTAAAGTATGACTAATGAATTTAATGTGTGTTTTACTGTTAAATTGTAAAGTAGAAGTAATTGAGAATTTGAAGAAATGATTTTTGAAAAGTGAGAAATTGTCTACTCTCTTGAGGGGAATTCATATTCAGCCAAACATTCTATGAGCTACTGAAATGAAATTTACAGCAAAACAAATAGTTAATTTTGATTCAAATAAATAAATTCCAAAGACCTAGTATATGCATTATGATTACGATGTAATGTGTACATTGACTTCATTCATCATAGTCATAGTTACAGTCACATTATTAAAACCCTGATAGAGAGTCTTTACTTATGGAATGTTAATTAAATCAGTTCATGGAAGACTACCAAATACCTAAGAAGATTATTATGAAACATTATATTTACTAAATTAGAATACAACAATGAAATATTATATATATATATATCAGACTCAATAGTATAATTTTTTTGACACTTTATTTTATTTTTTTATCACTTTTTTTATTTATTTATTAAAGATTTCTGCCTTCTCCCTGCCACCACCTCCTATTTCCCTCCCCCTCCCCCAACAAGTTCCCCTCCCTCATCATCTCTAAGAGTAATCCGGGTTCCCTGCCCTGTGGGAAGTCCAAGGACCACCCACCTCCATCCAGGTCTAGTAAGGTGAGCATCCAAACTGCCTAGGCTCCCACAAAGCCAGTACGTGCAGTAGGATCAAAAAGCCATTGCCATTGTTCTTGAGTTCTCAGTAGTCCTCATTGTCCATTATGTTCCATGCTTTACATAATAGTATAATATTTAAATGCAAATAGTCTGTGAGAAATATTTTACTGCATTACATATTCAGGAAGGATGATTACTACATTGTACATTCAGGAGTGTCTGAAATTTCATTTGTATTATTACTTCCTACTTTTTTGCTCAAGGAAAGATACTTCTTTCAATTATAAACCACTGAAGGAATAAATCCTTGGATTTTTCACATCAGGTGTTCTGATAGTTTCAGGTCCTACTACAAAATCAAATACTGAGGGACAAAACAAATCACATGGTATTTGCCAGAAAAAGGACATAAGAAACACAAAGCTTCTTGTAATAACTCTACATTTGAAATGATAGAACCCAGTTAAAAGAAACAAGTTAAAACTGATCAAAAGGAAATAAATTGAAAGAATATGGTGACTATCTGGGTCTCAACCTTTGCGTATTCACAGAAGAATGATATACTTACAAGAACTTGAATACCAGGCAAAGAACTTTCTAGATTTGCTAAAGCAACGAGAAATACTAGTTGAGGCTTGGAATGGTTTGCTACTAGAAGATATTACATGATAAACTAAAAGGAAAGATGATTCTAGTTTGATAGAAACTGAGTCACATATGTTGATGTCAGATACCTTAAAAAAAATCTTCCACTCTGATAAACTCTTGTGACTTGAAAACTGATGACCAGTCACTGTTCCCTTTCAACTTGCTCTGGGTATGTAGCTATCTTCCTTCTGTCACTTGAGCATGCAGATTATATTATTCTGCTTGTTTTTTTTTTCAGCGATAACTTCCAATTATCCAGAATACTGAGCATTGCTATCAAAACACAGTCTTGTCTAAGTATCTGTGGGACTTTAACCTAGACCAAAGGAATTCCTTTGACTCTTTTGTCATTCCTAACAGTTTTGTCACTCATATCATCTTGATATTCTTATAGTGTTTGTTGACATCTTTAGTCGGCTTAATATATTATTTATGATTTATGTTTTCTTTACAGAAGTGATAAGAATTTAGAAAGCATGTATTGGCTTTTTTTGTTTTATGTTGATTGGTATGTACCTAGCATAAAAAAAGAAAGCTTCAGAAGGCAAAATTCTCAGTTTAAATACACTGAATGGTTACAAATCTAGATATAGGGAAGCTCACTGGACATTCTTTTGGGCAAAGATTCAATATCATTTGAGATAAAAAATCTATTGTAAATATTTATCCCATAATTTTAAACCTAATAAGAGAGAACATGATTGCAAAAGAATTATGAGCTCTTTTGAGACACTAACTCTGTACATTCTAGTTTGACTATGATGCATGAATGTAATTTTTAGGTAAACCTTTCCTCATTTTTGAATATATATGCATATGTATGTATCATATATAATATAAAGCTAAGTGAGTGTCTATAATGTTAATTGATCATTGTTAAAATGAAGTATGCAGAACTTTCTGAGGTATCACAAGATAAATGGTAGATAATAACAAATGCTCAAAGTTTCAATCTCTTTTATTTTTGTATTAATTAAACACTGCCAAGCCCATTAGTTCTAGCCTCTTATCGTCTAACTCTTAAATCTTGATTCAACCCATTTCTAAATAATGTGTATCGCCAGACTGTGGCTTACCGGGATGAGTCTAACCAGTGTTTGTCTCAGGCAGGAGAAGCATGGCATCTGCCTGACTCTGCTCTTCTTCCTAGCATGCAGTTCTGTCTTCCCGCCAACCTACGTTTCTGCCCTATCAAAAAGCCAAGGCAGCTTCTTTATTCAACTAATGAATTCAACACAAATACAGAAGGACCTCCTACACCAGGTTGTTTAGTTCCAAATGGTCATCCCTTCTATGTGAGACACACATAGAAGTAACAATATATGAATTGAACAGGTTATAATTATAAATATACATGCATCTAAATATGCAAAAATATATTCAATAATAGTGAAAAAGAGACCATGAATTTGAAAAGAGATTGGGGATGGATGTATAGGATGTTTTTTTTCTTTATTTTATTCTTTTTAAATTAAAATTTCCGCCTCCTCCCTGTTTCCCATTTCCATCCCCCTCCTCCCACACATTGCCCCCTCCCCCCACTTCCCTCCCCCTCCCCCCACTCCTCTCTCCCTCCCCCCACTCCTCTCTCCCTCCCCCCACTCCATTCCCCCTCCCTCTAGGTACTGAAGAGCAGTCCAAATTCCCTGCCCTGCGGGAAGTCCAAGGTCCTCCAACTACTATCTAGGTCCAGGAAGGTGAGCATCCAAACAGGCTAGGCTCCCACAAAGCCAGTTCATGTATTAGGATCGAAACCTAGTGCCATTGTCCTTGGCTTCTCATCAGCCTTCATTGTCCGCCATGTTCAGAGAGTCTGGTTTCATCCCATCCTTATTCAGTCCCAGTCCAACTGGCCTTGGTGGGCTCCCAATAGATCAGTTCCACTGTCACAGTGGGTGGGTGCACCCCTCGTGGTCCTGACTTCCTTGCTCATGTTCTCCCTCCTTCTGCTCCTCATTTGGACCTTAAGAGCTCAGTCTGTTGCTCCAAATTGGGTCTCTGTCTCTATCTCGATCCATCGCCAGATGAAGGTTCTAAGGTGATATGCAAGATTCTCATCAGTATGGCTATAGGATAGGGTCATTCCAGGTTCCCTTTCCTCAGTTGCCCAAGGTACTAGCTGGGGACATCTCCCTGGACACCTGCGAGCCCCTCTAGAGTCAAGTCTCTTGCCAACCCTAAAATGGCTCCCTTAATTAGGATATATATTTCTCTGCTCCCGTATCCACCCTTCCTATATCCCAACCATTCTATTCCCCCAAGCTCCTCCCATCCTCCCCTTCTCACGTTTCTCACTCTATTTCTCCTTAGGCCCATGCCACCTCACCCGCAAGGTCCCAGCTTTTGTCCGGCCATCTTGTCTACTTCCCCTATCCAGGCAGATGACTATATGTTTTCCTTTGGGTTCACCTTCTTATTTAGCTTCTCTAGGATCACTATGTTCATAGCAGCATTGTTTGGAATAGCCAGAACCTGGAAACAACCTAAATGCCCTTCAATGGAAGAATGGATGAAGAAAGTGTGGAATATATACATATTAGAGTACTACTCAGAGGTAAAAAACAATGACATCGTGAATTTTGCATGCAAATGGATGGAAATAGAAAACACTATCCTGAGTGAGGTAATCCAGACCCAAATGTATGAACATGGGATGTAGTCACTCATAATTGGTTTCCAGCCATAAATAAAGGACATTGAGCATATAAGTTTCAATCTCTTAAGTTCTATTACATACTTTACCTCCAGAAAGAGCAGCAGATGCTCCCAGATGCATCACACTTGAGAAAAAGAGACGGCTATTGAAACAAAAACAGAATAGAATTCTCCATGCTACAAATAGCAACCTGTTTGTGTGAAACAATGTGTAAAATTATCATTCCACTTTTACATGCAACCATGATAGACATAGTTAAGATAACCATATTTATAAATAATTTTAACATTAATTTTTTTATCCTATAACAAAGGTATCATTTTTTTGGCTAAATCTTGGCCAAACTTTTTTAAAGTTTAAGTATTTTTAATTTTGTGTCACATTTTCAGAGACTTAAAATTATCTAAGTAATACCAACAAAGGACCTAATTTATTTGTCTTAAGAGGACCCTACAAATATTTGAATTTTTGCATCTTGATGAGGATAGTTTTTAAGAATCATAGAAATATATGAGATGAAGTCTTTTAATCCTGCTCTTCATCAAGCAGGAGACCAATTAAGCAACATTCCAGTCTAGACACTTGGTATTCTCCCAAATGCTCATAGGGAATATTCTACTTTGGGTATTATGTGAATATCACTGCAATTTCTAGGCTACAAGAAATTACAGATGGATGAATTTTTAATATTGAAGATCAAATAAAGAGAAAACATTTTACCTATGACATTAGACAGCACAAACACACAGAGAAATCCCTTCCTAGAAAACTATTACTACATAAGATTTGTGATCTTTTTCTCAAAGCTTTGCCTGTAGACTTAAAGTTCAATTTAACCACAATTATTACAAGTAACATTAAGTTTAAAGAAACACTTCATTACCAATTTATTCTATTAATTAGTAAATCCCTATTTGTCTAAAGAAGTGTCTATTTCCAAAGAGAGTAAAGAGATAGATCAAAACTAAAATTGAACCAGAGAAAGTAGAAAGAAAATTATAAATTTTCCTGTATCAGGTCTGATCTTAAATAACTAAACATTAGGAAATCCCAAAATCTAATAAGATTATTTTAGTAATTCATTTAAAATGACCAACAGTGGTTTTGCCTAATTTTCATAATTTAAGAACACATTAAGTTCTATAATAATAATTCCTGCTCTAAACTAAAAAATAAATTGAATATTTTATAAATCTGTGACAAAAAATATCTGTAGTAACTAGTCATATCATTTTGATAATATCACCCTTAGATTGATAAATTAGTACAAAAAACACCCTTATTACAGCCAAATTTTATTACATGATATATTTTATCCTACAGTGATATTAGTTTAATTGTCATTAAATTGTAGCAATATAATATTACTAACTGAAGTCAAACACTTAGAATAATATGTTTTTATTATATCAAAGCATAAAATATTATTGCTATAAGACTTTGAAGCTTTCTTTATTATATGTTTTCATTATTAATATTTCATTTATTAGCAGTAATCTCAAAATCTACATGTAGAAATACACTTATATTACAAAATGTAATAAATATAAATTATAATTAGAAATTTCTGAGAAAGAACCTTTGTTGTTTAGGACCAGTTTAACACAAATTCTTGGCATATAGTAATACTGAGTGTCTATAAACCTCTATGCTGTGTGCATACATTCATTGCATGCATGTTGTATTTAGAGAGAATGTTGTTCTCATGATTGGGCTTGTCTGGGGCCAGTCTAAATTATTGTCATGGTCTCTTCTTCTTCTGCTTCTCTATGTTAGATGTGCAAGTATGTGGCAGTGTACCTAGAAGCCTGTTCTTTTTATATGTGATCATATCTTCTATTTTGCTAGTCAAATAATTAATTGGATAATATAAGTTTTGTAGCTTCTGAAAGATGTTGGAATATGGTATTTTCAGTTTTAGTTCAACCTAGTATGAAAATTGGACTGTCTTTTTAGGATACACTCTGCTATTGCATTTTTAGAGCAAATTGTTAAATAAATATGGATATACAATTGTTTATGAAAATGAAAGACAACTAAATATTTCTTAGCCAGTACATTGGAATCATGTGAGGTATGAATAAGATTTAAAGAAAAAAACTGAGCTGTAATTGTGTTTATGATACATACAAGTAAATTTATAACTGATTCCTTGTTATCACATTATCTTTGAAAGTTTTTGCCAATACAATTGGACATGACTGTTACATATTAATTCATATGTTGTGTATTGTAAAAATTTAAATAATTATGTTATTTTCTCTATTTGCCATCAAGTTTTCTTTCATTTATGACTTTTTTTTTTTTTTTTTTTTGGTTTCTCGAGACAGGGTTTCTCTGTGGTTTTGGAGCCTGTCCTGGAACTAGCTCTTGTAGACCAGGCTGGTCTCGAACTCACAGAGATCCACCTGCCTCTGCCTCCCAAGTGCTGGGATTAAAGGCGTGCGCCACCACCGCCCGGCTCATTTATGACTTTAAGAACAAGATAGATATTTCAGGTCACAGAACCAAATAAATTGTGTATTTTAAAGGGATTTAAATTTTGAAATAATGACAAATATGAATCTTCAATAAAATTCTATCTTGAGTTTATGTTCATTCTTTTTGTTTTTAAGACCCCCAGGAACAGGATATAAATGAAGTTAATTAGTTTTAGATGTACTGATTATGCACACATATTAAATGACTTTACATAATTTTCTTAAAAGGATAGTATTACATCCTTCATGCAATAAAATTTATTAGCGAGCTAATGTGCAGCCTTTATAAAAGGTACATGGCTTGGCAGTCTGTTTACCTATGAATGTTTCACATAAGACTAATGTGACCGAGTTTCTTTAGTGAAACTTTTTCAAATTGTATAAAAAGTATATTAAAATAGAACAGAAAAATGAGAAAACCCTGAAAACTACTAGCTCAACACAGTTTTGTAAGCATAGAGAGCAATACAATTCGGGAAATGAGGAAAAATTGGAACATATAGGGAAGGAAAAGGGAGGTACACCCAGAAGAAGAAAAGGATAAAATTACTGTGAGAATGTATGAAAAAGCCATAAGGAATCATATTGTTAAGTACAGAAAGGTCCTATAAAGCATGGAATTCAGTGTATAAATATGAAAATTTCTCATCGGGCTGACAACATTCTCTTCAAGGATCAAAAAAGACCTAATAAACCACCTGTAACTAGGCATGAAAAATGACTCCTTTAAGATGTTGATACGGGCTTTCCAAGAAACTGAGAAAACACATAGGTTATTGCTCTTGTCTTTGGTTGTCCTCAAGAAGTAGAAGGCAAGAACTGTATGCTGAAGATACCAGGCACTTCAGATACTGGCCCAGAGGTTCCTGATATGGAACTGACCTGAATATCTCCTCAGTGAGACCTAGTAGCTTTGAAAGCAGAAGGTACAATGACAGCTTCCAAGTGAGGGAAGCAACCAATAGTCCTACCTGTCTTTAATGCTTCTGAAACACAATGACCAGTGTGCTAGGGCAACCCTAAGGATGTAGTAGTGTTATGAACACCTTGACAGTAAGAAACAGTTTTCTGATTAGACTTAAGACTCGCTCAACAAGAGGGAAACTACATCTGATACTGCAAAAGTATCCAACCATGCAAAGGTTGAGCAGTCATCTATCTTAGAAGAAAACCTACAACTTCCACCTACAAACCAGCATAACTTTTCACTATATCCAAAATATTTTATACCCACAGACAGTAATAGTCTTCATGCCTCATCATGGAAATTTCTCTTTGCAATAGGTACAGTCTATTACAAAATTTCATGACGAATCAAATACAGAATTGTGGTGTTCTGTGTCAATGGATATATCTACAAAACACTCCCATACCTAAGGCTAAGGAAACATTGCAGAAGAGGGTACAAAAAGATCAGAAGAACCAGAGGAGTAGGGAGTTTTGTGAAAGACTGTTTCTTCTAGTAATGTTAGAAACTATACACATAAAATCTCACCACCATAATTCCCTAAACATGTGTTGAACAAGAAAAGCAACAATAGATATGCCAGATTGAATACTGGAAAGTATATGGGACCTCAAGCCTACACAAAGAACTACAGGCAACTAGGGAATGCAGAGAGTGAAGAAATACTCTTCAAAATTGGCACATCATATTTATACATATGCATATATATATATATATATATGCATATATCCAGGTGGTAACAATTAATGGCAAAAGAGGACATGCATCTGAAAGAGAACAATAGTTATATAGAGAACATTGGAGAGAGGGAAGGAAAAATGAGAAATGATGAAACTATAATCTCAAAAATAAAAAAAATTAAAATGAATAAAATAAAATGTTTATATGAAATAACTATCAAGAAAATACAGGGTTAGGAGAAGCTAGTGAGGATGCTATTATTTTTTATTTATTTATTTATTTTTTTTTTGTTTTTTCGAGACAGGGTTTCTCTGTAGCTTTGGAACCTGTCCTGGAACTCCCTTTGTAGACCAGGCTGGCCTCGAACTCACAGAGATCCGCCTGCCTCTGCCTCCCTAGTGCTGGGATTAAAGGCGTGCGCCACCACCGCCTGGCTAGGATGCTATTATTTTTGTAGTCAGTGACAAAAATTGAATAATGTAACTCACTAGTTATCACAACTGTGAACTCTTTCTCTCATCTTCTTTGTCCAGTTTCTCTATGTGACAGGTGCATAGTTCTTTGAATGTGTGCTATTACCATTTGTATCTGTCACATTATGAGAGAAGAATAAATTAATTTTGTACTATATTTTAGTATATAACATAGTAAGTAGTCCATTAATTTGCTCATTTTAAATGAGTGCAGATTCACTAATCATTGTCATTTATTAATTAATTATGTGTGAGTACAGATAGTATATGCCACTAAAATAGCAATCATTTAATATCACTTTAAGGAAGTATGAGATAAAACATTTTAGCATTCTTGTTGAGATCTCCTCTAATGTTAGTCTTTGTTAAGTTGCTAGCGTGTTTTGCCTTATGTTCACTCAAAAGTTTTCATAAATATATCTGCATTTTGGTAAATCTTTCACTGTGGGAGAGTCCTCTTTCCCTTTCAGCCTGTCAGTCACCAGATCAAGAGGGCAAGAGGCAGGGGCAGTTACAAAAGGCATTCTATTTGGCACATGAACACGAATGGAGACAGCACTCCCAGAGGTAAATTTTGGTGTTGGTGAATCAGTTCAATTTTATCCTAGAGTATAAAGAATATATAGGATCGGGGAGCCTGAGGACAAACCTAAATTGAATTTAAGTGGTAAGGTCCTATCATAAGGCTCCTAGCACAAGTCTTAGTTATCATGTGTGCAGCAAGGGAGTTTTCTGATAAAGATTTATGCCCAGGGTTCAAGCTAAAGATAAGTCAGACATCTGATTTAGAGACAGGCATCTGATTTAGAGACAGGCATCTGATTTAGAGACTGCTTTTAGATAACATCAGTCCTCCATGCCCAGGAACACTCTCCAGGTAAGGACAGGTAGAGGCTGGAAGTTCTGCTGGATGGAGGGAGCTCCATATTGGGGAGTCATGGGAAGACTGAGACCTCGAAACACAGCCAGCATTGTCTTCCAACATGTTCTCATTTCTCTTTTTTATAAAAAGTTATAGTTATATAAGATTGAGATAATTTTTTGAGACAGGATTTCACTGTTTAACAGTCTGGACTATCCTGTAAGTCTTCTTGTAGTCTGGTTGATCTCAAACTACAGAGATACACCTATCTCTCCATCCTCCTTAGAGTACTGGGGTTAAACCACCACACCCCACACCCATCTAGGACTGAGTTATAAGTTTAGGATTTGTAGTATGACTATGGAATGTATCTGTAGCTATCTCATATTTTGAATATGTGATTACTAGATGATTATACTGCTCTGGAAGGTTTTGGAGTCTTAAGGAGCTAGAGCTTGGCTGGTGGAAATGGCTATCTAGAAAGAGGCTTTTAGGTTTTAAAATCTAACCCCACTTTCTGCACTGAATGTCTCCACTTCTTGACTGCAGATCCAATGTGATGAGCAGCTCTCTTACCGATGCTTTCATGCTTTCCCAACTTGTTGCAATACTATTCCCATAATGGTAGAATTATTTCTACAAGCTGTGAAGCAGAGGGCATCTTTCCTCTTTTAAATTTGTTTTCTCTTCTCTCCTTTAAATTATTTTTTCTTTCTTTCTTTCTTCCTTTTTCTTCTTTCTTTCTTTCTTTCTTTCTTTCTTTTCTTTCTTTATCTCTTTATTGATGTGTTTGCTCAAATCACTGAGAAAAGTAACTAATGCATTAAATTGCTATAATATGTGTGGTCATTTCTGGGAAAATATATGACTTTATGATTTTTTTTATTGAAAAAAAAATTTCTGCCTCCTCCCGCCTCCCATTTCCCTCCCCCTCCTCCCGCCCCTCTCCCCCTTCCCCCACTCCTCTTCTCCTCCCTCTCCAGTCCCAGGAGCAGTCAGGGTTCCCTGCCCTGTGAAAAGTCCAAGGTCCTCCCTCCTCCATCCAGGTCTAGGAAGGTGAACATCCAAGCTGTCTAGGCTCCCACAAAGCCAGAACATGAAGTAGGATCAAAACCCCGTGCCATTGTCCTTGGCCTCTCGTCAGTTCTCATTGTCCGCCATGTTCAGAGAGTCCGGTTTTATCCCATGCTTTTTCAGTCACAGTCCAGCTGGCCTTGGTGAGCTCCCAATAGATCGGCCCCACTGTCTCAGTGGGTGGGTGCACCCCTCGTGGTCCTGACTTCCTTGTTCATGTTCTCCCTCCTTCTGCTCCTCATTAGGACCTTGGGAGCTCAGTCCAGTGCTCCAGTGCGGGTCTCTGTCTCTATCTCCATCCATAGCTAGATGAAGGTTCAGCTTTTGTTGAGATGAACAAACTGATTCTGTCATTCGTGTGTAAATGTCAGATCAGAGTGATGCTTGACAGGGCTTACACAACAGTGCCATGTAGAATCAACAGCTCCTTTACCTGGAGACATTGAGGTATCTGTGACATCTAGAGATAGGAATTGGTTTTCTCCCTCTACTATGTGGGTCCTGGGATTGAACTTAGGTCATCAGATTTGATGGTAAGCAATTTACCTATGGAGCCATTTCTGGCCTAGTGCCATTGTCCTTGGCTTCTCATCAGCCTTCATTGTCCGCCATGCTCAGAGAGTCCAGTCTCAACCCATGCTTATTCAGTCCCAGACGAGCTGGCCTTGGTGGGCTCCTAATAAATCAGATCCACTGTCACAGTGGGTGGGTGCATCCCTCGTGGTCCTGATTTCCTTGCTCATGTTCTCCCTCCTTCTGCTCCTCATTTGGACCTTAAGAGCTCAGACCGTTGCTCCAAATTGAGTCTCTGTCTCTACCTCGATCCATCGCCAGATGAAGGTTCTAAGGTGATATGTAAGACATTCATCAGTATAGGATAGGGTCATTTCAGGTTCCCTCTCCTCAGTTGCCCAAGGTACCAGCTGGGGACATCTCCCTGGACACCTGCGAACCCCTCTAGAATCAAGTCTCTTGCCAACCCTAAGATGGCTCCCCTAGTTAGGATATATACTTCGCTGCTCCCGTATCCACCCTTCCTATATCCCAACCATCCCAATCCCCCGAGCTCCTCCCATCCTCCCCTTCTCATGTTTCTCCTCCCATTTCCCCTTTGCCCCATGCCACCTCCCCGCAAGTTCTCAGTTTTTGCCCTGCAATCTTGTCTACTTCCCCTCTCCAGGCAGGTGACTACGATTTTCTTTGGGTTCACTTTCTTATTTAGCTTCTCTAGGATCACAAATTATATGCTCAATGTCCTTTATTTATGGCTAGAAACCGATTATGAGTGAGTACATCCCATGTTCCTCTTTTTGGGTCTGGGATACCTCACTCAGGATAGTGTTTTCTATTTCCATCCATTTGCACGCAAAATTCGAGAAGACTTTATGATTTTTATGCTATTGGAATTGTTTTGTGAGAAAATAAGAAATAGTTTTCATCTATATGCTAAAAAAAATCTAAAATCCTATAAGCAGAGCTAAATAAGCCATTTTCCTGTGAGTATGAAATAACAAAGTGCCAGAAGAAATGTGGACAGTGAAGGCTTAGGTCATGATTCTCAGAGGTGAATAGGGCCTGGCAGGGAAGTGTAACAGATGTCATTCAGGTTTTACTTTGGCAAAGTATCTAGGTACTTTTTACATGTGTCCTGAAAACTTGACTTAAGCTAAGTGCAAAAGTAATGTCTAATTTGTTTGATGGAGGGAATTTCAAGACACTATTCAGGTTGCATTATGGTTATCATTAATATCCATCATGCTAAGTCATACCTATACTGTGGGAGAACAAACGGAGACATAAAAGGAAACAACAAAAAACACAAAAACATGATATCTAAAGAGGAAGGGTATGAGAACAAACTAAGCTTTGCAACTGAAAGAGTGTACATGCCTAGAACTTGCAGCTTTAAAGTTATGCTTCACTTCATGAAGATAGGGAAAGTACCATGAAATCAGGACCTCCACCTGGGAAAGGTTCCAACTTATAAAAATGCAAGTAGATTTCAAAGAAGAAAGCCTGAACTATGGTTCGAAAACATCTATTTGTGACAACTTTAAATAAGTCTATTTATGACACTTTTCAACAAAATTCTCATATTTCAATCTTGCTGTATATCTATTGTTATGATCTTTGATATTAATACTTTAACTTTTTTCAGCCTCCAAACCCTACCCTTCAATAATGATCTTTACTGAACTGATTAATGTTTGGATATCTGACTGTTTTTCTTCAGATTTCACTGTTCTTTCTAACAGCTATTATGATGTTAATGGAATTAATTACTTTAAGGTGATCTGCAATATTCAGGTGAAAGAAAAACAATATAATGCTATAAAAACAATGTAACTCACTGAAGCTTTGCATGGTTTTTAACATTAATTAATACATAGAGTATTTTTAAATTGCTGGGTAACTATTTTTTTATGTTGAAACATTTCCCTCTAGAGATAAGAGGACTGTTTAGAAGACATAAAAAGTAGAACTTAAACACCTAGAAATGGAACATAAGTCAGAATGTTCAGGAAACCTCTGAAACTTACAAGATTCAAATTACTCTTCTTCCCAACATTATATAAACAGTAATGGTTTCTAATAGAGTTGAATACAAACTAAACAGTAACCCATGGGTGTCACCACTTGCACAATGTAAGTCTCAGTGTGTGTGTGTGTGTGTGATATGTAGTGGCCTTTAATCAACCATGTCCCCATAAGAAACTCTTTACATATACTTCTATAAGTAATACCCCAAAGTTTGTTAGTTCACTAAGATCTACTTGAATGGAATTGCTTCTATGATTTGTCATTAGTGTTCTATTTGATGTGTGTAGAATTTGTTTATGTCTTTCCAGGAGAAGCCATTCAATACAAATTGAGATATACACATTCTTACATATTTAGTGAACAAAATATTATATGACTCCAACTTTTTACATGTATTAGAAATATGTGACTCCCTTGTGGTTTCTGTAAATAGACACAATAGATCTAACTTTTATTGATAACTGTGGCTTAAAGATGCAAAGCATAAGAAGTTTTTAAGTCATTTGCTTTATACCTTTAATTCTACTGTATAACAAAAATTAGGTAAATGGACACCAACTCCAGAAACATGTAGAAATTTTGATTCCATCTTTACACAACAATTTAAGTTGAAATGTTTATAGTTGTTTTATTCTTTAAGGAAAGAAATTACTATGCAAACCAGACTGACCTGAGAACTATGGTTATACTCCCCCTTCGTCTCAAATGCTCACAGTGATAACAATCAATCTCAGCAAAATGTTTATAATTATCAAAACTTACCTTAGCATTATTTCAAAGATTATTATTTTTTACTTTCTAGTTCATGTGCAATTTCTTTATTATGCACCAGAAATTCAAATTTACGTAGAATTATAATCACTTGAATGCATGACTTTATATATGTGTATTGTTAAAAAATTCATAGTTTTATGCATACATATATCTATAGATACATTATAAATTGTCAGAATGAATTGCCTTATGTAAAGCAGTGGTTGAGGATCAAGAAGAAATAGATGGAGAAAAAAGAGAGATTGGAAGACAGAGGGGAAAAGAATGGGCTCATTAAAATCAACCTTAAATCTGTGAAAATAACCAGTGAATCTGTTTTAAGTAATGTTTTCATAGATAATTGCTATTTTTTCTTTTTATGAGATTTGCTCATAGGCATACTCCCTTCATTACTTTCGTATCCACAAAAGTTTCAGACTGGTGTCAGCTATGAAATGTCAGGCTTGAAATAGAAATATCAAAAACTAATTAGTTTGTTAGTGATATCTTTTTACTTTCTTAAACATTGGAGGTTTAGACTTTAGATTCTAACATCTGTTAGGAATAAGCCACTACCCCATTAAAGTCATTTATTCTAATATCCTACAGTTTAGTTAATACTTGGTTTTTAAAGGCAGATTGCCAATTCAGTTATCAGTTCCTTGACCTCTTCTAAAGCAAATGCTATATGATTAGAGAGATCCATATATATTGAAATATGCTGATTTATTAAATTAAAGTGCATAATGAAACACTGATATTAAGACATTATTCTTCTCAAAACTTCTTGTGTACTCCTGCACATCTCTTATTCTTGAAAACTATCTTGTGTTTTACACTTTCTTAGGAGAGAAAAACCATTCTATGAACATTATATTTAGTAAATCCTTAAGAAAATAGCTGCAAAGGACTTGTTCTGGTGTAATAAATTGTATATGTAAATTAAATGCTTTTTCCAAAGAAGAAAACATCATTTCTTGTGTGTGGTCTTAAAAAGTGAAAAATGATTAAGAACCCTAGATCAAGTGGTTTAAGTGGTTTTTATTTGACAGTGGACCAAATCACAAATATTAGTGGTTTAGTAATAAAAGTACAATAGAGAAATAAGAAAAGCATGCTATCACCCTAAAACTATTACCATAAATCTGTGTCCTTAGTAACAGTGCTTGAAAGTAGAGCTTATTTTGTAAATGTCAAATTAACTGCAAATTTCAAATAGCTGAATTGAAAGAAATATGTAGAAATGAGATCAATTCTATTTTCCTTGAGTTTTTCCGTTAGTATTTCTTTTCTCTCTTTCTCTCTTTCTCTCTTTCTTTCTTTTTCTTTCTTTCTTCCTTCCTTCCTTTTTTTTTCTTTAACATAATTCTTTATTGATTCTTTGGGATTTTTACATCATATACCCCAGTCCTGCTAACCTTCCTGTCTCTTCATATCTGCCCTCACCACTGGAGTGTCCCTCCCCTAAAAGGAACCCACGAAAATTATTAAAAGCAAAACAAAATGAAAAAAAAATACCAAAAAAAAGAAAAGAAAAACCTACATCTCAACCTCCATCTTTCTAACACCATTTCATTCATCCTGGAGCATTGGATGCTGTGTGTCATGTGGTATACTCTTTTTGTCCAATCAGCCCCACCTGAAAATGTTCATTGCAATAAGTCATTGATCTGGTTGAAAGCCTCTGATATACTATCATCACTGGACCCTCAAGAAAATTCCTCTCTGTTGCCCTAGTCATGGAGATCCTATGGCTATCATTTCATAGGACCGGTCCCTTTACATGCTCCAGCAGGTCATAGATGGGGTAGATAATAGATAAGACAACCCAAGGCCCAGAATGTGGGTTTCAGTGGTAGCTGAGCTGCTCCACTGGGCCCACCTCACACTGGTAAAAAGTAGTCAGTTCTCCTAGTCCCCTGTCATGGGGCAACTTCTCCCATGCTTATAGTCCCTGGGGCCAGTTTTCTCTTGAAGATGGGAGTCATATTTCCTGCTGGAGTGTCATATGAGGAGCAGATCCAGCTATCCCAGGGCCAGTAAGATCAGGCTGGCTGAGCACAGTCTAGAGATTTCAACAAGAACAGCTCCTGTGAACCCTTGTGATAACTGTAGCCATCAACATCAACTCAGACACCAACTGCAGCAGGACCACAGATCCAAACATGGCTTTCAGCAGCTGTTCCAGCCTGGATGTCACCAATGACCAGTGACATCACAGACTACCAGATTATTATGACCCTTGCAGCAATGACAATATAACGCAGGGCAGCAACACAGTCTTAGGTGGCTGACCAAACCTTGGTCATCCACATAGTCCATGGTGGTCATGAAAAGCCACACAGCCACACAGGGGTCTGGGCCACAATCCATGCTCGTTCTTGTGGCTGAGGGCTGTGCCACCATGAGGGCCATTCTGATCTGAGTGACCAGCACTATCACCGAGGGCCATGATGTTTTCCTGGCCAGGGCTGCTGCCAAGAGCCATGTCTGAGTATGTCGCCCTACTGCAGCTAGAGCTTGAGTTGTTGTCCCTGGCTCCTCTTACCACGGGGGTGGGGGAGGCATGTGGATATCTGGGGTCTGATCACTCACCTGAGACCATGTTAGTATCTGAGGGCTATGCTGCTGCAAAGGCCAGTCTGATCTGCATGGTCTGAGTTGCGATGTGGGGCCATGAGGAGATCTTAGCTGTTGCCTGGAGACATATTTTCTGTGGCCCTGTTTTGGCCAGGATCTGAGTTAATGTCCATTAGTGTTTCTTAACTGATACTTCCTTGATAAATTTCAGAAGTGGCAAACATTAAATAATGTTGGCTATTGTGTGAATGTTGTTGATTCAGTCAGTACTATAATCAGTTTTCAGATATTCTTTTTGCAGATCATGGTGCATTTTAATCCAACTACTGTTATAAGGAGGGGCCACTTGTTTGTCTAGGCCTCTGGGCTATCTTAGCCCAGCAATAACCACATAGAAACTGTATTAATTAAATCACTGCTTGGCCCATTAGTTCTAGCCTATTATTGGCTAACTCTCACATCTTGGTTTAACCCATTTTTATTAATCTGTATATTGCTACATGGCAGTGGCTTACCGGGAAAGATTTAGCATGTCTGTCTCTGCCAGCTCCATGGCATTCTTCTGACTCTGCTTTCTTCCTCCCAGAATTCAGTTCTGTCTTCTCTGCCTACCTAAGTTCTGTCCTATTAGGCCAAAGCAATTTCTTTATTCATTAACCAATGAAAGCAACACAAAGCAGAAGGACCTCCTACACCAAACTACAGAGAAACAAGCTTTCATCTCATCTCAGTTATTCATTGATGGGATTGGAAGAGCAAAGTTTTTGGTGTTCTAGAGTCAGGATATACATTTATGTGAGTTCTTCTTTGTTATTGTATTTAGTGTTTTTCCTGAAGAGATGGAGGGATAGATCCAATAAAGAGATGGATAAACTACTTCTTTTAGACTGTGAAATTTTTTTAATATTATTAATTGACCTAAAATACCATAATTTAATAAGTATAACTGATCTGGGTTTCTGTTTGTTATTTGACAATACTTCCTGACATTTTTTAAACCAGTATTTTAGGGCAAAAGTCATGCATCCCGATTGGCTAACTTGGAGACCCATCCCAATATGTTGAAGAGAAAATTAGCATTTTAGAATTTTTTCCTATTACTGTTGTAAAATGCTCCTCAAACACAACTCCCTTAAATGAACCTTGTAATATCATGCCTATACGGAATAATGAACATATTACCACTTATTATGGCTCATCTCACTGTATAGTCCAGGATTTCTTGTTTAGAAAATGATGTTGCTCACAGAATGATAGGAATTCTAAGATCAATTAACATAACCAAAACTGTCTCCTCATGACATGACCACAGGACCACTTCTATTTTATTTTATTCAAGCAATTTTTCATTAAGGCTTTCCAGGAGATTTTTTAGATTATCAAGTTGACAATTAAACTAAGTAACACAAGTGCAATGACCAGACTTTTAAAAATTTGTTTAAGAGATTTATTCAAATAGTTATATTTGGAAAATAAGACTAAGGGATTAGATGATATTAAATTTATCTTCAAAAAGTTCATAGTGACTTTGATGTTGTATATAAAAAGTACAGAAAGATATGGTTTGTACATACATAGCTAACAAAGCAAGTAGTTTTGGTCAGTCTAGTAGTGAGACTGATCATCTGATGAAGGATACCCATTTGTTTGTTGTGAATATGTTTTATTACCATTGGTTAATAGAGAAGCTTAATCGATCAATAGTCAGGCAGAATAAAGTCAAGTAAGAAATCTAAGCAGAGATACACAGAAAAACAAAAAGGCAGAGTCTGAGAAATGTCAACAGCTGCAGGGAAAGCAATATGTGAATAAACAAACCCAAAGCATCATGGTAAAATATAGAATAATATAAATAGGTTAATTTAAGTTGTAAGGGCTAGTTAATAATAAGCCTGAGCTAATAGTCCAAAAGGTTTATAATTAATATTAAGTCTCAGAGTCATTACTCAGGAAATGGCAGGAAGGAGAGAAACCCTCAGTTACAGTCATTGTCTCCATTTTTGATTCTACACAAAGGATTCTGGAGAAGTTGTTATAGTTGGAATCATCTCATGTAATTTTTACTTCCGTTCTTCTTTGCAGCCTCATCCTGAAGGGTCAGTGCCTTCATTGGCATGTGACCAAAGTACGTTATCAAGTTTCATAAAATGTTTGCAGTTGTTTGTGTATGCTCTTGTTTCCTTGTCATAAAGACATTGATGGATTAGCCCTGTCATTCCTAGAATGCATAGTAAGTATAGGTGAGAATTACTCAGAAAAGAAGTATGGAAGGGCCACAGCCAGAGACTACTGTCACCTTCCAGTCTTTATAGAACAAATATAGGAGCCTAATTAACTTGGATTTTTTTTTAACTAAACTACTATTTCTAACATGTCATGTAGTATGTTCATGCCATCACAGAGATGACATTTTTACATTGAGGCTGTTGAATTTCTTATTAATTTGTGTGTATAGTGTATTTGTATCTATGCATGATCTGTGTGTTGATACAGGAGCTATGTATATAAGTAAATATACAATGTATTTCTGTGTAGGTACAGCAAGGGATTGTAATAAATGGCAATCTCAGGTGACGTCTTTGTAATATATATATATATATATATCTCACATGGTAATTATTCCACAAATTTCTGGAGATGCTGCTGCTTTTGCTTCTCCAATCTCACTTGGATTCTTGATGTATATCATCATGCTATATTGCCTTTATGTGGGTTCGAGACATTTGAATTCAATTTCTCATACTTCGATACCAAACGCTTTACAAACTAACCATCTTCTTGTGTGTATTTAAGTACTCATTTTTAAAACATTAGTTTGAGCAGAAAATAAAATTGAGATGAATGTCAAATTATTTGGTGAGTCAACAAACACTTCAGATAGAGGAGCCAGTGTCTGACATTATCCCAACAGCTAGAAAACATGGCAGTGCTTTTTCTGTGTTAAATAGAAAACCAATTCGTGAAAATACTAATTAGTGAAAAGCTAATTCATAAATCACAGCACTGTGGGTAATATACGAAAATAAGAATATCAATCAGAAAAGAAAAGATAGGAAATTGAGAACATTAAAAATTAGATAGAATTTTGTTGAATACAGTGAGTCCCTTTGAACCTGGAAAATGACCTGGTATTAGTGTCAGTCTCATTGGTTTTTATGACTTTAAACTTTTATAAATTTGTACTCTCATCTTTCTTTGAGATTCCCCTTTAGGACTTACGAAGATAGAGCTCTTAGAAGTTCTGTCTGGCCAAATTTATATAAAGTTTTATCATTTTAAGCTTTCATGATCTTTGTGATATTTCCCCATGAGTAAAATTTTGTCAATGAAGATTTTGGTATAATCATTACATATGATTTTAATGTATGTATATGTGTGTGTGTATGTGTGTGTGTGTGTGTGTGTACATCTATATGGTTGCATTTGCTTTACTTATTTTTCACATTTTTGCTTTTGGTTTTAAGTGAAACATATACAGTTAAAAACATTTGAGAAATATATTGCAGACTTAAAAGAGACAATTATAAGAAAGCTCTACATCAAAAACTGTCTGAGTAACTTATTTTCTATGCTTAAATCTCTAATGAGCCTTCACTTAGCCTTAATATTAAAAAAAATCTTTCATTAACCATTTTCTCATTCTCAGTTTATCCATTCCATAAGATTATGTAGTTTATGCTATATTTTATGCACACAGCAAAGAGAAAATATTAACTGCATGCTAAAATAACTCAACTTAAGAAATGCATTGCTAAATACCATAAAACATTATATAGAGTATGATCTTTTAGATGGTTAGAGGTTCGGTACAATTTACTATTTTGTTTGAGAGTTCTGTCAAAATTTCTAACACAATTGTTATTCACATATAAAGGAATATTAAACACAGAGCTTGTGAAAATATACTCTCATATGTGCTGGCTAGAAATGTTATGTACTTTGGCTTTAAAATTAGAACTGTATATTGACTAATATTCATCCTATTTTTTATATATATATATATTGAAGTTCTAATTTTCTTTTATCGCTCTGATCTAGAAAGCAGAGGAAGGGATGGAGAAAAAATGCAAAAGGAATATACAGAACCTCACACACACACACATACAAAGGTAGAGAGCTGGGGTGATAGAGAGAGAAAAAAAATAAGCCAAAACATAAAACAGCAATCAGAAAACACTAAAAAAATAAATAAATAAAATAAATAAAAACAAAATCAGAAAACATAATGAATAAGTAAAATACATGTAAGGTTAAAAACTTGCTTAGACAAAAACACCACCAAAATTACTATTGAGTTCATCATGTGCTGTCCAAGTACTGCTCGACATGGACATGGAGCCTGCCCTTAACTGTGGTATATAATGTCATATATATTTAGAGAGAGTTGAGGGTGGTCAGCACTGGCAGTTGGCAGGTACTCAGAGGATGAAGGAGGAGGTGAGGGAAGGATTAAGCCTGACCATGGTGGTGGCAAGAATGGCTCAGCCTGACTGACTAGCAGCCAGAGTATTTATTTATATATAATTAAGTAAATGGCAATAGATTCATGGTGTTCTAAAATATAGCTCATATTACTTTTGGTTTTGGACATGTATTTCCCTTTCTCTTGCATATATTTTAGTTGTATAAAATGTAATATTTATATTGATAAACTGTGACAGAACACAGTTATCTTTTAAAACCATTTTCCCTTAAGTCTAATAATCATTAATAAACAGTTATCTTTTATAACCTTTTTACTCATTAACTTCATAACACAATTTTTAAGATTCTAGGGGCATATGACAGCCTGATCTCAGGCTAGTACTTTTCTGGCTTCAAGGATGTTAGACCAAACCAAAATCTACATGCCAGCCTGGGCAAACTGCCATGTCCCAAATAGCATATTATTAACTTGTAATGGTCAGACTGTCAATTGTCAAAAGGCTCAGGAAAAGTCCTCAGGCCAAAGCCTCTGTAGTTATGACTCTAATTCTGGCATAATGCAATGTTTAAATTTGATATCTTTTTAGATTTTGTTTACATGTCTAATACTGGCAATCTTTTCTTCTTTGGTCACATGACATCACAGTGCCTCTGAATGAGCTAACATTTCTAAGAAAGGAAGGTTCTGACATCTCATTATTTTATCATCTCTCTAGATCATTCTTTGCTCATCAATATAAGTCTCTATGTAGGGCAGAGGTAACTCCAGGTAATCTAACTTTGTTACTGTATATACCATGTAGTTGCCTGAGTGTATAGCAGGAAGAGACTTGGAATCTGATCTGGGGCACACTCTAGCCCACTAAATCTTGTTAGCATTTTAAAATTCACTTTGTTTTGATTATCTATTTCCTGAGTGAGTAGAGGGACAGATGTTTTAAGAATATCACATAGCCTCATGAGGAGACCTCAGGATTCGGATTCTTTATGTAAGTCACAACCTCTACAACTTAAGAAAGACCTTCAAATAGATAAGGATATCTCCCTAAAAGTTGGAGGGAGATTGCATTCAGACCTTTCCCGGAGAAGCTTAGAAGCGTCGTTTTGGAGAAGGACAAATTATTCATAAGGAAGTTTCCATCAATACAATATCCCCAAATTGTGCAAATGTTAATTGTTCCCCAAATATGTAACAGGCAGAAATCAAAAGCTGCACAGTGACTGCCAAGCTGTTCCATTTTGCTTGAACTTAGTCAAGCCGCCATGTTGACTTTTTGACGTTTGCCATTCACATAAGAAAGGCTGTACCACAGAGTCTACACCAGTCATAAAATGTTTCAATACAACAATATGCTATTTTGAACATTATATGATACAAAATTCACATACATTTTAAAGTACTTTTATGATATTTACTTGTTCAATTTCCTTTGATTTTGACTGAATAGACAGATGAAATCATGGAGTTGTGTGATGTTATGAATGTTAAAAATCTCAGTCATACCACCTGTACACCCTGTTTCCTGCTTCATCAGCATATGAAAGAGTGAGTTACAGAAACATACTATCATTTCCATGAACAAACTTCATCCATGTTCTTCCATGACCATGAACTATATAACTGGAAACTAAGAGCCCAAATCAGCCAGTCCTCCTTTAGATTGCTTCTTGTGAGATATTTTGTCACATGACAAGTAGCTAACACAGAAATTTGGTATCAGTTCTGGAGCTTTGCTCTGATAAAGGCCAGCCACTTAACTTAGTTCTTTGAAACTCCATTGTGGGAGACCGGAAGAATTTGCAGCTCTGGACTAGAGAGTCCTGAAATCTTCTAATCAGAGATTAATGGGCATTCTGGTGCTAGTGGAGAAGACCAAATGTTTATAGAAATGCAAACAGTAAAGGCTGGAATCTGAAAGTTTCATCGGGGAATAAGAACTCTATATAGATGAGCTATCATCCATTTGTACTTTATTCTGGAAAACATTATATTGAATCCTGCCCATGTCCAAAAGATTTAAATAACAGTGAATTAAAAAGTAATGCACTAAAATTTGTGCTAAATGAATCAAGATAGCACAACTAACATGTGGCAAAGCTGCTAGTTGCTATTCATAGATTTATAGTGATACAGCAGAAAAAATATTTAGTTTGTTGAAGAGAAGGAATGAAGAGGATGAAGTTATAGTCCAAACTAGTCATGATAAAGTCAAATTAATTGTTAAAGAGATTAATATCTTGTTTTTTAATCATGTAGCTAGGAAGATTGGAGGGGTGTTCAATAGCTCGGGACCATACTAGTGTATAGTCATATGAAAGGTGATTATTACCTGTATAGATAAGATTTTGAGAGTAATTTCTTGTAAAATGATTCCCTAAGGAAGCAAACTTTCAAGTTAAGTGCATAATAAACATACACTGAATCTGTGCTCCCTTAGTTCCAGGCACTAGCTGACAGCATAATTCTCATTATGGCCCAAAGACTTTTAGGTCTCTAGAAATGGATTCTGAAGCAGTGAATGAGACAAAGAGATTTGCTGCAGGTTCTGAAGCATCATACAAGCCAAAAATTATGTTGTAGTGTTGGGTTAGATGTTTGTAGCTGGAAATGAAACTGAACAGACTGAATCTAAGTTTCAATAGGCATCTCAGAATAGTGAGCATGTAAGAAGCATGGGTGTTAGGGAAGCTGAAAAGAACAGCTAGTTCAAGTCGAGGCCACAAGTGCCATAGCGACAGGTCACAGATATATGAGTAAATAAATAATATAAAAATACACAATGGTGGAAAGAAGGCTATAATAATAATATTAAATGAAATCTAGTGGAGTTTAATGATATGTGCAACAAGAAAAAAATCTGGCATATTGATTTTCTTTGAATTCTCTTCAGTATTTGACGTTCTGAATACTAAATGAGAGAAGTTGTGTTATTTTGATCCCTAGAGAATTTGTTTAACTTTGCTTATGAGAAGTCTTCATGTTTCCTGCTTTTTCTTTTTACTTTATTTCAACATTCACAATAAACTCTAATTGGATTTTACTCCCCGAAGCAGAAAAGAAGCCCTGTGTTGTGCTTTTATCATTTACACTAAACATTTTAAAAATCTTATTTTAAAAGATGAAACCTCTATGAAAATCTAAAAGAAAAACATAAATATTAGTTCCCTAAGTGAAGTTTCATAAGATATATCTATGTTTTCAAAGGCTTATAGCAAAGCTTAATAAATATAATTTTGAAGCATGCAAAATATCTGCTATCAAATGAGACTAATTTAGCTGTGGGGTAGAAATTTTTGTCACATGGCTGAGAAAACGTTTCTCAGTAATAATAGAAGAGAGAATTAATGACTGAGATATCATTCATCTTATTACCAAAAATAAAGAAAATATCTGAAATATTTAAAATTTTGGGAATAAGCAACTAAGTTTTACCACACAACTTTTTACATGCACATTAAGGGACTGAGAAATTTATTCAGCAAGCTGTTGTTGATGTTTAGCTTTGTCAAGGCACCAGTCTTACAAATAGGGATGATGTGATAAGAAGATTGCTAGAAAGTTTGAGGAATCTTTCATCTTAGTTTCAGAAGCCTGTGACTACTCACTTTACATCTACACTGAAAATTTTAAAATGCATTTTTCTTATTTTTAAGATTTATTTTATTTTTCTTTTATGTGTATGAGTTTTTATTGAATATTTAGTCATTTAGTGCCCATGGAGGCAAATAGAGAGAGATATATTCTCCAACAACTGGAGTTACAGATGGTTGTGAGCCCATGTGTAGGGACTATAAATGGGGCCCAGTTCTACTTGAAGAGTAGAAATGTTCTTGATTGCTGACTCACCTCTCTAGCCCTCTAATAGATATTATAAATATGATGGATCAATAAAACTATTTCCCAGCATAAATGAATGTAAAGCATATTGAACTAATTTTTCAAAACAATTTCTGACTTATTAGATGAAATCATAAAAAGGGAACAGGTTAGAGACATTAGAAAGTAGATCATCTGTGAACCTTGAAAACACAGTTTGCCACATTGTAGAGAGAGGCCCTGGTGACCAGAAGGATTTGTAGGCCCTTAGAACCTGGCTCTTCATACCCAGGTCTCTCAGAAACAAATATGCTTGATGTGGAAAAAGACTTAAACATTCCAGAAAGTATGCATTGTATTCAACAATCCCTTCATCCAGTGATAGTTGAGAAGAATCAGTTATTTCTGATGCTTTGACATAGATCTCAGGAAATAATACATACATGCTATTTAGCTTTAATTGCTAACAGAATCTAGTATGTTTAATGACTACACCGCTATAGTCACGTGATCAACTATGCTGAATTTGCCTATGCTGAATTTGCCTACTATGACAATCAAAATTCATATGAGCCAGGAAAATATGGATTTCAGGATTATGGACTGAGTACCAACAAGAAACATCCGTTTTGTATGTCCATATCTTACTGCTGCTTCTTCGGATTACTTAAAGCTAGGTTGCAAAATTAGGCATCTAATCTAAAGATCATTGTGTCATTATTCTATCATGATTTTATACATGAATTACTGCTACAAAGTGAGTTCTTCCTAAAGTGAAATCCTGGAAAAATTTGTTAATATTGAAATTTTAAAAATGTTAGCTTTCAGAAAATTAGAGAGTATGATGATGCATGTGTGGATTTGAGGGCCCATAGAAACATTTTAGTAGTATTGATTTTTCCTGTCCCTAACCCCAAGATAATTTTACATCCTTTTGGTATATGTGTGTCTGCTTCTTCACTTATTTTTCATACATATTCTTATTCTTGTGGAATTGGGAAATAGGAACTAATTATTGACCAAATATTTATATAATTTCTTCAGTTATCCAGTTATTATTTATTCCAAATACATGCTCTTATCCTAGGCCTTCCCTGGTATCATTTTATCAATATATACAGTGATATTAAGTTTGTAATTAGGGTTGTAGTTTAAAGAGGCCATAATTTCTTCTTTTTATTCATCTGTAAATTTTTTGTGATTTCAGAGATTGTTTCTTTCAGAAAACAATTCCCTTACCATTGTTAAAGCAAAGTCATTTCTCTTAATTTAATTTTCTCATACCAAATCTTTTCTACAGCCCTTTGGCAAGCCTAGAGTCATTCTACAGACTTGGTGATGTGGTATCAATCTAAATGAGTGTGTTCTTAAGATCAATCTATATATTTTTAAGTCTAAAGGTACTGTTTTCTACACTTAACTAATATCATTTTAATGACATGTTGGAAAGGAATAGAGATCTCCTCTGAAATACATTTGTGTAGACATGAATGACCCCTTATCATCACTACTTAAATATCAAGTTAATTGTTTAAACTTAACAGATCCAAGTGTTAAAGCTTGATTTTTATACCATATTTGTTATATGTATGCAATATTGTTCTGGATGTTAAAGGGTGTGCTATCTCTTTGTATTTATGGAAAATTAAAAGGGAAATGATTTATTCCCATATACCATCCAATGAATGTTTTATTTCTATATGTTACATATAAATAAATTTAAATATATATTTATATGTAATATAGTAAAATTAAAAGGAAATTTTAAAAATCTGGGAAGATTTTTAAATATATAAATTCTTTCTAGATTTTGAAAACTATGCTTTTTATTTCTATGATTTTAAACAAAACTTTTGAATTCTTGGGGTTACTGTATTCTGTTGTGCTTTTTCCCTCAAAGCATCATTTTCCTGTATTACTCATGTTAGTTACGAGTGTTGCTCCTTCTGCTTCAGCTTTCCAAGGACACCGTCACATTTGACTAAACAGCTTTCTGTTTATTTGACTACCCTCTCGCATTCCTTTCATATTCTCAATCAATACCAGAACTATTTTATTTGAATTCCATCACATATTTTTACTAATCTGCTATCATTTCCCATTTCATTCAAAAGTAAACTCAACACCTTTCTAATGGTGTAATGTTTGAGTAGAATGAGACTTCTCAATTAATGTATCACATCCCTATGTTCCCCTCATCCATTATAGATGACCACAATATTCATTACTGAAGATATCTATTGTTATAGTCTTGTCTTTCTTGACTCACTATGTCTGAATCTCTTGGAAAATTCCCCTATGTTCTTCAGTATTTCCTGTAGACTACTTATTCCAACTCCTCACCAGATACTGCCTTTTCCCTACAGACTCTATATGTTGATGCTCCAAGCTTCCATGTGTTTTAAAAGGAGACTGCGTTATAAGGGAGGTAAGTAACTGAAGGCAAAGAGAAGATTCCCAATCTCATCAAACTTTTACCCTTCGTAGAAGAAGATACAAAGGGAGTTCTCGCTTAACCACATGAAGGTAATATGAGAAGGTAGAAGTCTATGGATTGGACAGTTATCCCTTAATAGAATTGGTTATCCATGTACTCTGATCTTGCACATCAATTTTCCAGATGTATAAGATAATTATTTTTTTTGTTATTTAAGCCATCCAGTATGTGTTATTGATGTATGACTGACTAATACACCTATGCAAAATTTTAACTCTTTAGATTGCTTCTCAAATGTTCCTTTTCATTCTAAAACTTACAACAAAATCTACTGTGTCACTTCATTTACTGGTTATCTATCCTATATAATAGCATATGAATAATTACACAAAGTATAAATGCAATAGTATATATAATTATTAAGTATGTCCTCAAACTCCCACTGTAGTCATTCTTCGGTATATAGTTGACTAATTATATAAGGTTCTTTGTGACATTGTGAATGGTATGCAATATTAAATGCATGGCTTCTGGAAATTCTCAGATATTTGAGATAGTGGAAGGTAAAACTTTGTATTCAGGAGGATAATTATACCTGAAACAAATACAGTATATCCTTTAATTACCTGACAGATTGCAAAGTTTATCAAGCAAAATTCTAAAAAGCATTGAGGCTTAGAGGCAGCAATTACACAGAGAACTTCATCATTGAAACACAGTTGTTTTGAGTTTATGAACTTTGACTTATTATCAGAAGTCAGTCATGAGCTAAATTGTATGACCTTGCAATTGCCCAGGTGTCTTCCTTGAAATCATAGTTCCTTCAAAGACCCCATCATTATGGCAAGCTTTATCTCAATAGTAAAATGTCTGATGACATAAAATAGGAATAGATTATGATTATCTGTAATTCATTCCTTAATAGTGAAATACCATTTGGGTTATCAGAAATATACAAAAAAAATGATTTCACTGCTTTCATTTTTGCCTTGTCATTGCAGAGGCAAATAATCATAAACTGATAACAGTTTTCCTGGAGACACTGTTATAAATGAAGTACTTCTTATTTACTTTCGTCCAGGGGTTCCATAAAAAAAGAAAGAAAGAAAAAAAAAAACAGTTTTAGTGTGATTGCTTTCCTGTAAAGTGAATCCTTAGCATCTACATCAGAAACTGGATGGTCTCTTTCCCAGTTTCATATTATTTTGAGTCTTGGTAGATAACATAGATACCAAAAAATATGTAGCCCTATCTAAAGGAGAGAGAGAGAGAGAGAGAGAGAGAGAGAGAGAGAGAGAGAGAGAGATAGAGAGATGGATGAGTATCTGTTCACAGTTTCTCATGGAGAGATCTCTCCTTCACGGGCAATTAGTTTCTTGAAGCTCAAGTGACACTTAGATATGTGCCACATGAGTCTGACAAGGACCAGCAATGAAACACACATGATCCTGGTGACACAACCTCGATTTCCAGCTTAGCAGCACTATTGGAATTATCTAATAATGCTTAATATAGGGCAGTCTAATTAAGTATAAAACCCCATTGTTTCAAAACTGAGTTTGTTTTCCTGATAAAAAGTATGTGTTGGTGTTTTCAGTGTATACTATTAACATCTCACATTTATAAAATCCAATCATTTACAAAAACTGCATTGTAGATACAATTGGTCTTTGATGCTATTTTTGTACTTTTTGTTCTGAGATGACATACACAGGTGATAAATACAAGATGGATCAAAGACCTCAGAATAAGAAAAATATAGTGAACCTCATAGAGGATAAAGCAGGACATATAATTTGTTTTACAGACCCAGGAAAAAACTTTTAGAACAGAAACCCAGTAGCCCAGGCATTATTAGCATCAACAATAAAATGTTATGAAAATAAAAAGATTCTTACATCAAATTTTCACCATCAAATGAGTGAAAATTCAATCTACAAAATGGGAAAAATATCTTTGCTAGATTATGCATCTGACAGAGGGTAGTGCTTGTAATATACAACAAAACAACCAACTAATTAAAAAATAATTATATATCAAGAAACAATAAATCCAATTAAACATTGAAAAATAAAAATAAACAAAAAATTCTCAAAAAAATAAAATTGAAGTAATTCTATTTTTATAAAAAAAAAACCCACCAGAATGGCCATTGAAGAAATATAAATAAGAAACTGCTTTGAGATTTCATTTTATCACTATCAGAGTGAACAAGGTTTAGAAGAAGAAGGAGAGAAGGAGAAGAAGGAGAAGAAGAAAGAAAGAAAGGATGGAAGGATGGGAGGAAGGGAGAGAGAAAATGAGAGAGAGAAATAAAGAAAGAAAGAGAGAAAGGAAGGAAGAAAGAGGTAGGAAGGAAGGAAGGAAGGAAGGAAGGAAGGAAGGAAGGAAGGAAGGAAGGAAGGAAGGAAGGAAGACCCTATGCTGCTGCTGTCACGGTGTGGTAAAAGAAGACACTGCACTACTGTGAATTCAAACTGATGGAGACACTCTAGGATACATCAGTGTGGAGTTTCTTCAAAATATAGAAATGAGTATACTTTGTGATCTAGCTGAACTAGTTGAAAGTACACCAAGGGGAAATATCCTATTGCCTAGATGCTTGCTGATACAAGGTCATTGCTGCTGTATTCACAAAAGCCAGAAAATGGAATCTCTATAGATGCCTACCAACTGGAGAATGGATAATAAAACTGTAATACAATTGCATAATGAAATTTCATTCTGCTCGAAAAAAGTGAGAAATAAGATATCTGCCAGTAAATTGTTAGACTTGGAAAACATTTTACTGAGAGAGTAAACACAGACTCAGAATGACAAGAATCTTGTGTTCTTTGTTGTTTGCAGGCAGTAGTTTGGAATCCGTAGACATGCATGCCTAAATTGGGATATGACTGAATTCAGGAAACTAGTAAAGGAACATTCCATAGTGATTTCAAGGGATGGAAAGGAGCATATTGGTGATATGAAAGGGGAATGGGTAGTAACAGAGTAAAGAGAATTAAATGAGGATGGAAGTAATAGGTCAGGATTGTTGAAAAGAAGAGTATAGGGAAGGATGACTAACACTAAAACATTTTGAAAGGTCTCTATACTCCCTAAAATATATGCACATGCATACATAAGAAGAGTTTAAATGTAGTTACCTATAGCAGGTGGTTAATGCCTTACTCATCTAAATATCATATGAATCAAATAAAAAGGCTCAGTGGCAAAAAATGCGTTATCTGTTTTGAAATATTTGGCATTGAAGTTCCAAATATCTCCAAATATTGAATTTTATTGCTTCTCTTAGTTAGTTATCTCGCAGAAGACAATGGCAAGATTCTATCGCTAAATATACTACATACCTTTGTCATAGAAATTGGACAAATCATTCTAGTACTGGCCTGAACACCTCATCTCTCCTGGCTAGTTTTCATGGTGCTGAAAGGTGCTATGACCATTACTAGGGAGAAGAGTACTCAACATTCTTACCTGGCTGTGAGTTTTGTGAGTTAAATAATGAATAGCCTGTAAAGATGTACATGATGACTCAATAGTAACATGAATGTTATGGGAATAGTCGTACTCTATCTGATTAGATGAAAGGCCTACTTCACAAGTTGTAACTCATGCCTAACAAAGTTAAGGGGTATAAGAAGCGATGATGAAGGAGACCATAGAGTTCAGAAGACCACATATTAGTATTGGTCTTCTAAACAGACATAGTAGCAAATCAACTCCTAAAGGATTATCATTATTTCCATAGATTAGGACATCCCTCAACCCTCACCAGAGAAGCTTCTTTTTCTAGTAGCTGGCAATAAAACAGAGAGACTCACACTGCTAAACATATACACAATAAAGAACTTTGATTTGTTCGATCATAAATGCAAATTCTGTATATGTTTAGCAGTGTGGATCACTGTGGAAAGAGGGCAGAGAAAGTTTTAAGATACAGATGCAGTGGTTGACTGTAAATAAAAGGTGTTTGCCAGATACAAGCAGGCAGTTGCCTGTATGTGTTTAGAGTAGTTGTGATAGTTTTCATAAGTCCTTTGTAAAATCAAGCAAGACAAAACCCTAGAATGGAAAAGGAAAGTCGTCACAAGGTCCCACCCCAAGGTGAGAAGGTTTTGGTAAATAGTAGCTTCTGGAGATCAGGAAGTCATCTGTCTTCAAGGATATTGTCTGTGAATGACTCCCCGTGATTTAGAAAACAGTCCTTTACACATGCATAAACTCGCAACACTATTTCTACTCTAGGTTAAAAACCAAGAATATATGAAATTGTGGGATAACATTGTGGGAAGAGTAAGAAGGAATTGGAGGTGAAGGAATGGAGGATGGACTTGATTAAAAGATGTAATATTTTTATAAGAAATTCTCAAACAATAA
This sequence comes from Chionomys nivalis, assembly GCF_950005125.1. NCBI lineage: Eukaryota > Metazoa > Chordata > Mammalia > Rodentia > Cricetidae > Chionomys > Chionomys nivalis. Next base: position 74,957,250 of record NC_080090.1, on the reverse strand, counting down.
AATTTGAGGTAAAAAGAGCAATAAGGTTTATTAAAATGCAGGAGAGCTAAATATTCAATAACTTTAAAGGAAAACAAATACATGAGATAAGATGAATATAACAATATGTATTTAAGTGTAACTAAAGTGTTTTATATTTAATTATTGTTTATTTCAGGTGTACTGTATTGATTGGTCATAACAGTTTGTTTTCATTATTTCTCCAGGCATACAATATGATGTGAATATTAATATGTAACCTATATGTTTATTTATTATGTGGTACATATCTATAAACCTGCAAATAAATAGGTGCACAAAAAGGCTGAGCACTTGCATCTAAGTAGTTGCCGTCCTCTCCAAGAGAAATCTTGGACGCTTCTGCGAACACAGCCAGATTGTTAAATACTGTAGTCGTGGTTTTTACAGTACATTTTTGACATGTTTGAAATATATTACTCACTTTCATATTCAAATATTGTAAAAGTTGTTAAGTATGATATCATTGACTATGTGGCTGAGACATATATTTTTGAGTTATCTATTATTTATTCACAATTTAACATATTTTAGTCAGTAGTCTTTTTGTAACTTACTAAATGTATACTTACATATTTTATTATTACAATACTTAATTTTCTTAAGAACATTTAAATTTATAGTTTTAGATCTAAAGAAAAATTGCCAATAACATTTCTTATATATTCTTTCTACAATGTAGATAGCAATCTCAAACAGCTTCCATTATTCACATTGTACATTGGTGATGCTTGTGTTAGTTGCTAGTAATGTGATGAATACTTGCATGTTTGGAATAAAGCACCTATTTTATTTGCACTGCATTTTCTACCTTTTTTCTTTTTTTTTTTTTCAAGATCATCTTATGTTCATTACCGTATCCTCTTTGCTGTAACATTTTATCTGATCTCGGTATTATATTTACTCTGTCTATGATTGTCTAGAGAGTTTATTGATGAAAGTATACTTCAGTATCTTTCTCAGCTTAAATGTGGGTGAAATATTGTCTTTTAAAACTTGTTTTCATAATGAGTTGGTATTTATATGTGATGGTGAGAAGGTGTATAGAGTTAAAAGTTTATATCCATCACCTCATGTTTAGTGTATGATCAATCAACCCAGCTAGGTTTATTTAATGTTCTTGAGACAAGGTACTTTAAAAGGAACAGAAATTAATTTTCTCAGAGATCAGAAAGTCGCCAAGGTCCATGTACTGGCATTATGTGAGGGTCTTCCTGCAAGGGTCAACCCATTACCAAAGAAAGAGCACAAAAGCAAGGAACATAAGAAAGCAAATATACTCTCATAGGCCTCCTTGCCATTGATTAATATGTGTATGAAAGAGATTCTTGTATGGCTAAAACATTCACATTAGACTTGTCTTGAAAACACAAATTTGATAAAAGTATTTAAATAATATCCATGATGTATAATTATCAACATTAACTTTGATAAACAGAATGATATTAAATAACATCTCTATGTACTATATAGAAATCTTTATGTAGGAGATTTGTTTATTTTTCTTTGCCTGTAGTTTCAATGAACCCCCTTCAAATTTCACTGTTGAACCTTAATGAAATTATGAGCGAGATCCCTCAGAAGATAATGGGATGAGAAAATTTTGTCCTCATGGCTTTGAAAGATATTATAAGAACTTTGCATAGCATATAGCAATACTGCACATCTGACTCATGCTACATAAGAGATAGTATTTATCTTATCTTTAGGATGTAAAATCAAGGTGCCATTTGGGAAAAAGACTATTTTTACCAGACAATAAACATTACAGTGATTCAAAATGAACTTTCTAGAATTCAAATATGTAAGAAAATAAATTTATGTTTATTCAGTATGTGGAATTCTATCATAATGTTTAATCTGTGCACTAGACTGGTGAATGATAGAATTGATTTCTGTGTTTTCCTACTTTAGAATTCTATGTTGAATATTTACCATTTATGCTTCTAAGTGTATTTTAGAATATTTTTGCTTGTTAAGTGTTCAATTGTCTAATGAACTTTAAAGTGGAGAACTACTTTGTATAGTTGATGACTATAAGATTTGAGTTTGGAGAAATTCTCCTTGAACTTCAAATATTTAAGACAAAGCCTGGTGAATTATTACAGTCCAAAGACATAATGTGGCATCCTAAGTTGTTCTTTTAAACTATTAAGCCAGATGGTACTTCTTCACATGTTATTATTGGGTAAAGTGCGTGATGTGGGTGGGGCAAGAGTGTTAAGATGAGGTGGTGAAGAGCACATAGACTAGAGTTCAGAACTTCAGGCAATACTTTATATACCTTGTCTCAAAGAATATATCAAAAAGGATCCTTCATTGACCATACTCAAATAATATAGTCTCCTCCATATCATATCACAAGAGATGATTATGATTTCTTTCTGAATATTTAAATAATTACCGTAATTTTTTGTTACAAAACACCAATTTCCATCACTATACTATAAACATTAAATAAATCAAGGGCATATTTTCCATAGAGTATAGTTTTGCCATCATATGATACCTTGCAAAGCTTAATTAAATGCTTTTTCACTAATTATCATACCTTGTTGTTTTATTCATTAAGGATGATTTTTGATTTAGTCTTTGGCATAAACTGATTCCAACATGTTACATTGTTTATTCTTCTACACAAAGTCGTGTGAGAGAAGGGAGGAAGGGAGGGGAATGGAGAAAAATGTATAGTTCAATAAAAGCAATTTAAAAACAATAAAAAAGGAATCTAGGTTGAATCTGTTTTGTAGTTTCTGTAAACAAAGCAAAAATAAGCATGAATGGAAAAAATATAGGCTGGAAAGATTCCCAAGGTCACATGTTTTCAAGGCATTCCTGTAACACTAACATACTGGGCACACCTGTAATGCTAACATGTTGTTGGATGAAACAGAAAGAGCACACTTTCAAGTCAACCTGGAGCACATGGGGAGATCCTGTTTCAAAAACGGGGAAAAATAGAAGTATAATTCTTGAAAATGAGTGTCTTTCTTATACACTCATTAGCAGAAGACAGCTTTATCTAATTTTATGCATTTATACGTTATTTTTACATTTACATGATTATACATTTATCAGGGAATAATAGGGCACTTAAAGTTGACTTGTCATACAAATGTATCCAGCAACTGCAAAGAGAAGTTAAAATAAACTGGTGATAAACTTAAGCCACATACAGGAAATTTATCATTTCCTAGCAGTCTCCTTGCCCAGGCTGATAAATGGCATTGTTTTTGCATCGGAGGCCCTTTTCAAAATGATAAACTTTTTGAAACGAACCCAATTCCATGATAAAGAGATTTGGGCAGGAATGAGAAGCAGTTGCCTAGTTAGAGTGTTGTGCAGCAGTGTTTGATGAATGAAAAGCATCTCGGCTGTGGCAGGGTGCCAGGAAGTAGACGCATAAATGCATCTTGGTGAAGGAAAGTGTAGTTGATCTGACATCCTGAGAGTACTGTGTGTTTCAGTATGGCAAGCAGACCTTAGGAAGCCATAACAAAGCTGAAGCTTTGTTTGTTTCTTATTTGCCGGAGCACTTATCCTATACTGATGCCATTTGGAATAACTTCCTTAGGAAAGCAATCAGCAGATGTTGAAGTGAAATAAAAAAAAGGAGTGTAAGATTAACACCTTCCTTTCCTGCCTTCAGCCGGCAGACTTGTCTGCATCACTGTATCATACTGACAATATGGAAAGAGGTCCACAATAGTTCTACGCACTACAGATGTGGCACACTGCATGGTATACAATTTGGTCATTTGGAAGAAATCACTCTAAAGAGAAACTATGCTTTAAACACATGTATCCACACACCACACATTCTCTCCCCTCCATGCATGCACACACCCATGCACGCATACATGCACACACAGACAAATACATATATACACAGAGAGAGACATACACACATTCTTGAGCACATGTACATACACAATCTCTCAAAATGTTTATGCTATCAGTTTTGTTTATTTTCATAGAATTTCATAATCATTTATACCATATGTCTTTGCTTGCCATTTCTTTTTTCAAGTGCGTTTCTTCATGCCTCTCAGTCAGACTTATCTTTCTCTGGGAGTTTTTTAATGTATTTAAATTCTATTTTGAGAAATATGTCTGACCAGTTCTTCTTAAGGAGTGACTGTGCATCCCTACATTCCCTGAATGTGGGTTGTATAAGTTAGAAGTGAAAAGGAAAATAGATTTAACACTTGTTTTTTAATTCATTTGCCACCACTTTATTTCTGCATTTTGTTTCTCCCTGTATCATAGACATGTAAAACCATTCTCCATAATTTTCCACTAAATAGAAAACTTATGCTTAACTTTGTGTTTTGCTATAAATTGAACACTGTAATTATTATCAATACATTAGGGATCCCATCTAAAGCGTAATGACTCTAAAAGCCTCATACTATGGGCACTATGGATTCTTTCTGAAAAGAGAAACACAGCCAAATTGTTGACATATGCATTAAGTGAAATACTTGAATAGTATACATCAGCATAAAGTTTAGGGTAATAAGATCTAATATTTTTAGTCATGAAATAATATTTTAAAGTAAACAATTTAACAAGAAATTGACTTTTGACCCAACATAGATTTTTCTGAAACTGAATAAATAGAAACGTGTTTTCTATTGTTTATAGAGTATCTTCTTATTTTCATGTGAAAATAATAGTTATTAATAAATTGAAATAAAAGTGATGATGAATTGCCACAGGGAACAGAATGTAACTACTAACAAAAATATCTTAATTAAAGGATTTATATACAAGGAACAGGTGTAGCATGGAAAGCAGGCATGTATGTCATAATCATTTTAATGAGTGTTTGAATCCTTACTCTGTCACAAAAAGTTACCAGAACAACTTAAATTATAATGCTTTGTATCTTCTCTGGTATTGCTTTATATATTCACTGAAGGGATGAACCAGCTCTTGTCTAGGTTACTGTATTTATTTAGATACCTAGGTGATTTTAATTATGCGTGAATTACCAGAACAGAACACTTAATAAGGAAAGACCTAAAGGAAATTAGCATGCTGATGTTCTATGTTCCCCCATGCTATCTTCTGTCATGCTGTCCTCCTATCATTCTATTCTCCCCCATGTTATCCTCCTCCATGCCAAGGTTATCTTTGCTCTTCTGCAGATTTTAATATAGGCAATGCTTCCTTTCCGTCAAAGCTTATTTTATAATATCCTTCCTCATAAAACAATCTTACCCTTCCATTAAACATAACTTTTGCTCCGCTCCTTTTTTTCTATCTCTTAACATGGTACCAGATAAATCGCATACAGTTTACTTCTAATATTTTTGCAATAAGAGAATAGAGTATATTATAGACAAAAATGAAACAATTGTTTCTATTTAACTGTTACATTCCAATTGTTATCAATCAATTATTCTTGTATGTGCATCTATCTATATATGTACCATTCATGTATCTGTTATCTTACTGTCTATTAAATGTTGATGATATACACTACACATTCTTTTAGGCATTCTTGTAATTTTACATAGTCATTGTGAATATATATATATATATATATATATATATATATATATATATATATATATTTGTTCCTGTATGTCCAGTTGCACAAGTATGTGCTAGTGAAGAGCATAAGAGTGTGCATATACATGTGAAGACCAGAAAGTCACCCTAGAATACAGCCCACCATTGTTTTTGAGACAAAATTCTTCACTGGCTAGAGGAAGGTGACAAATTAAGTATAATGGCTAACAAAGCAAATGAGTGTCAGGGAGTTGTCTGCTTCTTTTTCTCAGCTTTTGGATTACACAGCAGATTATTTGGTACATGTCACATCTTTTATTCTTATTTTTTTATTAGTATAATTTCTAGGGATTGGACTTCTGTCCATATGCTTACAAAATAAGCACTTAGAGCTAATCTATTTCTCCTGCTTAATATATTAGTTTAAATTAGTTAATTTATCTTCATTTTATACATTAAATCAGGAGACAACCGATAAAAACCAACTTCTCTCTCGCTAAAGATATATATTCATCTGCTATAATGATATGCACATGTGTGTGTGTACTTACTGTGTGTACAAACTGTGAGGCCCATTTGGAACAATTTCACTGAAAATGAACTTTAGAAGATATGATCATTAACCATAGCAGCTAAGCACATTGTTCTTTGTCTTTGAATTTATGATTGTAACTATAATTGAACTAGAATAGCCTATGAGTATTTCTGATTAGTAGTTTGCCTAAGTATCCTATTTCATTGTTCAGGACTGTACACACTTTCCAGAGAACCTTATTGTTATTTAAACCATAATTTGTGATAATCATTGAAGTTATCTAGTAACATTGTACTATGTTTTCATTGCTAAATTATTTGTACAAGGACCATAATAATAAAACATAGCTAACTAATAAACATACAAAAGCAAGGGCAAAATTTTGTTGAGTGTCACAAACTAGTGCCTATGGATTTAATGCAAGGAAGCCAGGCACTTGTTTACATTCAATCCTAGGAATTATTCTTATTTAATTTCACCTGACTGTCAAAATGTTGGTTGGAAAGCACTTTCTAGAAAATGAGCTCATCACATTCTTAAAGAAATTGACACTAAGGTTTTCTACTAAAAATGAAAACAGTATGCAAATAATTCTTTTTTTCTTTGTTTTAAAATAATATGTTTTGAAATTAAATGAATTAAATCATTTTGCCATACTTTTTCTCTATTCAGCCCCTCCCAGTTATCCTTGCTCCAACATCTCCCACGCATCCCCAATCTAAAGTTGATAGACCATTTTTCTCATATAAAACCTGTTTCTCTCTGTGTGTGTATGTGTGTATGTATATGCGTACATATATAAATAGAACCTGATGGATCATTTTTTATTGTTTGTGTATAATAGTTTCAGGTTTGACCACTCTGCAAACAGGGAAGTCATCCCTGAGAGAGGCTAATCCTCATCCTATAGGCATTGGTTGCCTGTAGTTTTTTGTCTGGCGTTGAGATCCTATGAAAGCTATTGCTTTTTGATTGTTTGCTTGTTTATTTATTTATTTACTTACTTACTTATTTTAGTTTTTGCAACCCAACAACAGTTTCCCCTTCCTCTTCTCCTCCCAGTCTCCCATCCTTACTCCCTTCTCCCCTCCTCCAACCACTCCTCCTCCTCTGCTTCTCTTCTGGGAAGAGCAAAGCTCCCATGGATACCAACCAGTCATGGTATATCAAGTTGCAGTGAGACTAGGTACCTCTTTTTTGTATTAAGACTGGATTAGAAAACCCATTATAAAGAAAGGGTCCCAAAAGATGGCAAAAGATTCAGAGGCAGCACCTGCTCCCACTATTATAAGTCCCACAGGAAGACCAACCTATACTACTGTAACATTTATACAGAGTACCTAGGTCAGTTCCATACAGGCTTCCTGGTTATCAGTTCAGTCTCTGTGAGCTCCTATGTGCCAAAGTTAGTTAATTTTGTGGATTTTCTGTGGTGTTCTTGACCCCTCTGGCTCACATAATCCTTCCTCATCCTCTTCCATGGGATTCTCAGAGCACTGCTTGATGTTATTGTTGGATCTCTGTATCTGTTTCCATCAGTTCCTGGGTGAAGCCTCTCTTATAACAATTGGGCTAGACTTCAATCTATGAATATAGCAGAATATCATTAGGGATCATTTCATTCACTTTTTTCCCACTCATGTTTGATTCTATCCTGCCTCTGGTTGCTGGCACTCTAGACAATGTCAAGGGTGAGTTCTCTCTCATGGTTTGGGTCTCAAGGTGGACCAGTCATAGGCTTGCCACTCCCACAGTTTCTATGCTACCTTTACTCCAGCACATCCTTCAGGAAGGGCAAATTGCCTAAGAGGTTCAAAGGTTTTGTGCCAGGGTTGGTTTTCTAGTCTCTCCACTGGATGTCTTGAATCTCCATATTCCCCATAAGAGGTACCCTCATAGATTCCAGGGAGTTACTATTGTACTAGATTTCTAGCTCATCCCAAGGATGTCCCCTCATTCTAGCTGCCTCTCTCTGTCCTTCTTCCCTAAACCATTATCTCTCCTGCTCCCATCAGTAACCCACCTCCATCCAAACCCTTTTCTTGTCTGCTGGTGGTGTCTATTCTATTTCCCCTTCACAGTGAGATTCATGCACCCACTCTTGAGCCCTCCCTTTTTACCTAGCTTCCTGAATTATGAACAAAATTACCTCTTTTAACTAGCTGCTTCTCATTATTATTAAATGTCATGAGCTCTTGACCTACACCCTTCTAGGGAAATTTTACTCTATAAATATTAGGAGTGAGTTATTTTGCTTTATCTGCCCTTTTAAATTTTGGTATTGTCAGAATAAAATTCATCAATAAATTACTTTTAAAGACTTTAGAAATTTTCCATGACCAGAAAAAGACTATTATGAAAGGTTTTGAAACTTTTTATAAAGATTCCTTATAAATATGATGAGGAGATCTGGCCTATAAAATGTAGCACTCCAGGTACAGGAGCAGGAATTAAGAAAAGTTGTGATTTATTTTATTATTACATGTAAAGGGAAAGAACGCTGGCCTCCTGGTGTTGTCTTATTATTGTGGTGTATGTTTGTAGATAAGGAAGAGTAACCAATACAGTTGGATCATCTTACTTCTGAGATAGCAAGAAACAAAAGGTTCCTGAGGTTTGACTATGACTTACACCTGGGGGACAGAAAGGAGATGTCTAGATTTTAAAAGTAGTAACTCTGAGCAAGTGTGTGGTATGTAGCATTGTGTCCCTGTCTTTACACTGAGGAGTCTTGGTGGAGGTGTCTAGGGAAGATTGCCCCCCCACCTAGGAAGCTAGTCTGTGCTAAATAGAGGTCCCTGGGCTAACGCGTGAGGCAGTATTTCTATATTTCTTACGGCAGTCTCAGAAAGGCATTTTAAAGGAGAAACTGTGCTTGTTTCAGAATTTCAGCATTTTCAGACGATTGTCAGCTGTTGTCTTTGTTGTGAGTCTGAGGGGAGTTGTACAATCACAGTGGTGCAACATGCAGAAGATAGTATTTGACTACAGAGCCCTAGGAAACGCGCATGTGAGCGCGTGCATACACACACACACAAACACATACAAATACACACACATATACACACATGCACAGCAAAAGAGAGTACAACGATGAGATAAAGCTTTTAAATGTAAAGCCACAGTGACACAGTTCCTTCAATTATACCTCACAATTCAGTCTTTACCACCTCCCAGTACGAATCCAAAAATGTATGAATATTTTGACTATGTCGTAGCCAGCAGATGTTATTAGTTCTCTGACATTTCTCTCCTAAACATGGTGTTAGGATTCAAACATTCAAGTCAAGAGCCTTGGGGAATATTTCATATACAGACACAACAGCTAGGATTCAGATATGCTTCTCAGCATGACTGTAGGTCATGATTGCAACTCTCGTAATCGCTCCCATGAGATTTCTTTGTAACTACTAGAATGATTGATGTGTGTGTGTGTCTGTGCGTATGTGTGTGTGTGTGTGTGTGAGAGAGAGAGAGAGAGAGAGAGAGAGAGAGAGAGAGAGAGAGAGAGAGAACTAACTTAGCTGCTAAAGTTTATCCAGATAGTTGAACAAACATTTCTATGCCTGTCTATGTGTATTTCAGGAGGGGATATGCATTTGGATCAGTCAATTGTGCCAAACATTTCTAGTGCAAGTGAACTTCTCAATTCCATTGAAAGATGATAAGAACTGGGAGAAATTTTCTTCGCTTGAACAAAATAACTTTCTTGCTTCCAGTCATTGTTGACATTCCTATTCAGAGTGGAATTTGTTTTCTTAAGTCACCTGGTGCTCAGAACATTGGATATGAAATTGAACTGTGTTATTATTATTATTATTATTTCTCTAGTTTACAAGCAGCTTACATATTTTATGAGCTTTCATGACCATATGAGCCAAGATCTTCGAATGAATCCCTTTTACTTTATTCCTACTGATTATATTTTTCAGAAGAACCCTAAATAAAGCCTAAAAAGCATATTGTTCAAAGATTTTCACCAGGAAGAGGATGCATAATTATGTCCAAGGGAATTGTGCGAATAGGTGTTTCATCTCGACCTTACAAAGTTTAGAAAGGAGCGTGCCATTTGTTTCTGTGTCTTGAACTCTAAACACACTCTAAAATGTAACTTCAGCACTAAAGGTTCCTAGAATCCATGAAAATCCTTTTCAGCTGCCTATTTTACTGACCATACATAATTAGCACTTCAGAATTAACACCCTTGCTCTTACTCTCCCACACTGAAGTGTGAAGTCTCTAAATTCAAGGATCATTTCCCTCACATTTAGCAACTTTCTTGTCTCTTCAGGAATTTAATAGATCTTTAATGAAAGAAAACAGAAGGGGAACTGCCCAAATGTCAAATGGAGAACTTCTCAAAATCCATCCAGTGTCAAAATAGAGTGTTGAACTTAACAAATTCAGTTCCAAATTAAATTGACTCAAAAATGTTTAATTATATGAATGTTAAGTAGGGTTTTATTAATATTCACCTAAATTTAAAATGTTGGGAACTATAACTGAATATTCCTAGTCCTTTTATTGATGATGCATCTGCCAATAATACACATTTCCTTTAGGCTTCTTCGGGCTACTTCCTTTCTAACCCTAATTTTCTATTTAATTACCATTCCGTTAAAGAAACTCTACTTTCATATCAAAGTGAAACTTTAATGACAATCTTTTTTATTTTCATCTTTTTTTCCCACATGTATATGTTGTGAGTGTATGTATATGTGTGTATAGATATGCGTGTGGGTATCTGTGTGTTTGTGTGCACATTTGTAGTAAGGTTTATGAATTTGCACATGCATGCTTGTGAGGGTTTGAGGGTTGTCAAGAATCTTCCTTGATTTTTCCTCTACATTGTTCTTTGAGGCAGGCTTTTTCATTTGTCGCTAGAACTTTCCTACATGGCTAGTTTGACTAGACAGTTTGCCCCAGGGTCTCCCCTTATTGTTTAATTTCAGAGGATAGACTTGTCCTCTTGGCATCTGTATAGGTTCTAGGGTTCCAAACCCTGTCTTCTGTCTTGGGCTACCAGTGCTTAACATTTCCCCTTTACAAATACCACAGATTCTCCTAAAAGAAAATGTTTCCTGCATAAAATACTTTTCTTATTTTGTAAGTTTAAGTGCATCTTCTTTGTCATTTGATTGAATCTTCATATTGACTTCCAAAATTAGAAAGTGACTGACAGGTTGAACACCCTGTACCTGGACGTGAAAAATGATGGTTTTTTGCAGCATGGGTAAATTAGTGATTATTTAGAGACAGCACAGTCAAGTGCTAACTGTGTTGCTTCACTTCCCATCATAGACATCGGTTGTCTTGAAAACTCCCATAGCTCAAGTTCAAGTCCTATGCTTTACTTCTTTGAAAATCTCCAATTCAAATAAAAAGAATAACAAGAATGAGGACCACTCAATCTGCACACAAACTTGCAGCTATGTTGCCCCTTTCATCCTCTTCCAGGCTCCTGGTTCATATTTAGGATCACCATTGTCCTGTATGTGCTATAATGGCCCATTCCCTATGACACTCCTTTCTCCTGTGCCCTTGAACCAATCCTTTGTACATTATCCAGTTTCTCAGTTAGTGACAATTTTCTTTACAACATATTATTCTTTTCATTTTAGCTTGTTTTCTGCTGTTTTTAATAGCAGCTGAAAACATTAGGGGTGAGACATCTTCTTGTGTGCAGTGTCCAGTGTGAGCTTGAATAAATAATAGAGTCTCAATAAACACTCTGTTGAGTGTATTGATGAACCCATGAATGTATGAATGAATACATAAATTATCTGTAAATTTAAATATCATGTATTCCTTTTCATTGAAACATAACAATGTGTGACTATACAGTGCCTCATTCATGAAACCGTATGAAACTGCTGGTGTTGAAAAAACAATATAAACTTCATAAGGGCATAGGCTGTCTGCAGTTTATTTGGCTTTGTTTTATTTTAAAAAATCATTCACAAATTAAAGTCATTCTTCATAGACTAAAAGTATGCAAAACTGTCAAAATGTGTGTCCTACAATAAATTTAGTGTATTTAAAATTAGTGCCTTACTATGTGTTCCTGTTAGAGTGGTGGACTCTCGATGGATGATGCCAAAAAACAAACATTTTTCACCAAATGACAAGCTTTTAAAACATTAAGGGACTATAGTAATACTGGATTTTCCCAAGTTAAGTGGGCTGGCTAACTGTGGGGAATTAAAAATTAAAAGAACAGCCTAATAGTTTTAGCTTGACCTGGATATTGATTTCATTAGTTACCATAACATTACACAAATCCTTAAAAGCTTTGTTTTGCCACATTAACCGTTTTGATTTTAATGGACCTTTCATTCATCTCCCCATGAATGATTTCATGACTTCATCAGAAGCCACAGTGGATGTGGCATGTATCCTGATTTAATAGTTACAAATACTTGTAGATGTAGCTTTATATCCTTTCTCTGAAAGGCTGAACTACACCGTGGAAAAAATTAATCAAGATGTGCTCTCAGCCCCTGTGAGTACAACCAGCATTAGAAGAATTGATAAAGTGAAAATGCCTAGATGGAGTAATTAAAATCCTGTAATATATTCTCTTCAAAAGCTACAGAAAATGGAAGATAAATCATTATGTTTTTAAAACCATGGAGCATAATTCTACATCTTAAAGTCATCATGTTGTTTTTTATTATCCACTTCAAAAGTTATTTAGCAAGCCTCTTCTATTAATGGTGTTTTGTGTTGCTCTTTGTCATGGTCCTCGCAGATACCCTGCATTGACAGAGGGCTCTTGACTCAAAATCAGAAACTGATTGGTAGCAATTGTTTGCTGTGCAATTTGTCAAGAAAGTGTACTGAAGAGTAAAATTGCAACAATCATTTACATTGGTGTCAGGGCATTTATGTGTATATTCGTAGGGAGTCCCTTTGAAGAGATACTTTTTCCAAAATCTCTGCAATCTAATTTCCTGATTTTAGTAAAATTTAAATGAATTAAATATTATCAATCACAATTAAGTGGCTGATAATCCCAAAATACCACATATATTTTATGTTTAAAAAAAACTTTTTCTGTGAGTAGATTCTTTTTAATTAATTAGATTTTTTTAAAAAGAAAATGCAATCCAAGTTCCCATTCCTTCCACACACCCTCCCACCCTATTCCTATCTAATCCTCAAAAAGGATAAGGCACATTGCTTGTGGAAGGTCCAAGGCCTCCCCTACTATATCTAGGCAGAGCAAGGTATACATCCAAAGAGAATAGAATTATAAAAAGCCAATACATGCAATAGGGATAAGTCCTGATGCCAGTGCCAGTGGCCCCATAGTCTACCCCAGCCATGCCAATTGTCAACCACATTCAGAGGAACTAGTTTGGTCCTATGCTTGTTCCTTCCCAGTCCGGCTGGAGTTGGTGAGCTCCCATTAGCTCAGGCAAATGTTTCAGTGGGTGATCCCGTCATGGTCTTGACTTCCTTGCTCATATTCTCATTCCTTCCAGTTTTCAAATGGAGCTTAGTCCAATGCTCCAATGTGGGTCTATGCCTCGGCCTTTATCAGTTGCTGGATGAAGGCTCTATAGTGACATTTAAGATAACCATCAGTCTGACTATAGAGCAAGTCAAGATTGGACCCCCTCTCTTCTATTGGCCAGGGTCCTAGGTGGGGTCATCTTTTTGGATTCCTGGGATTTTCTCTAGAGCCAGGTTTCTGCTAACTCTATAATGAGTCCCTCACTCAAGATATCTCTCTCATTACTCTCCTCTCTGTCCTGCCTCCATCTTGACCATTACATTCCTTCAAGTTCTCCTTTCTCCTCCCCTCTTCCCTCTTCTTTTCCTGCTACCATCCCCTTTCCTACCACCACCATGCTCCCAACTCTGCTGGTCAATACTGGCCATTTCAAATTTCCAGGTGGGTCTATATATATTTTCTTTGGATTCACCTTATTACTTAGCTTCTCTAGGATCATGAACTATAGGCTTAATGTCCTTTTTTATAGCTAGTATCCACTTATGAATAAGTACATACCATTCTTGTCTTTTTGGGTCTGGGTTATCTCACTCATGATAGTGTTTTCCAGTTCCACCCATTTGCATGTAAAATTAAAGATGTCATTGTTTTTTACTGCTGAGTAGTACTCTAATGTGTAAATGTCCCACACTTTCTTTATCCATTCTTCAATTGAGGACATCTAGGTTGTCTCCAGGTTCTGCCTATTACAAATAATGCTGCTATGAACATAGTTGAACAAGTACTTTTGTAGTATGATTGAGCATCTTTTGAGTATGTGCCGAAGAGTAGTATTGCTGGAGCCTGGGGAAAGTTGATTCCCAATTTTCTGATAAACCATCATACTAATTTCCAAAGTGATTGTACAAGTTTGCATTCCCACCAGCCCTTACTCCACATCCTCTCCAACATAAGCTATCATTAGTGTTTTTGATCTTACCCGTTCTGACAGGTGTAATATGGTGTCTCAGAGTTGTTTTGATTTAAGGATGTTAAACATTTCCTTAGGTAACTTTTGGGCCATTTGAGAGTCTTCTGTTGAGAATTCTCCGTTTATTGAGTTATTTGGAATTTTAATGTCTAATTTCTTGAGTTCTTTATATATTTTGGAATTCAGTTCTTTGTCTGATGTGGTGTTGATGAAAATCTTTTCCCATCCAGTAGGCTGCCTTTTTTGTCTTATTGACTGTGTCCTTTGATTTACGAAGCTTCTCAGTTTTAGTAGGTCCCATTTATTTATTTTTGCTCTTAGTGTCTGTGCTACTACAGTTATAGTTAAGAAGTGTTCTCCTCTGCCCATGCATTGAAGACTACTTTTTCTTCTATCAGGTTCAGTGCGGTTGGATTTATATTAAGGTCTCTTAGTAGCAAATAGTCAACGAAATAAATAGAACATTAAGCTGTTATCTAAATACTTATGATCATACTCCTGAACTAATGCTACTCTTAACCACAGACATTGGTGAATGCAGATATTCATGACTATGTAAAGATTTGAGACTGTGAGGGACAAGTGCATATCTGTAACCAAGACATTTGTACTCTCCTCTCTACTGTTCAGGAGACACTGTAGAATTTGGATCAAAAGAAAGTGAAACTCAAATGAGAGGGAATACTCCAAAACACTGCCTTTGGGCAAAATACAGTCACTACAATCACAAACTCAAGGTAGCTAAACATGCTTGCACGGGGTCCACACAAAAATGGATCAATCATCAAGCAGACGTAAATAGAGAAAGGACAAGGAATACTGACTTTCATGTTGTTGTACACTAGGCTAGACTAGGCATTTTAAGTTATAAATTTAATATTTAGTCTTTTCTCCAAATGCAGTTGATGTTTGTAGATTACCATTACTTGATCTTTTTATTATTGATTTTGTTGAGCTATAACTTTTTCCAACTCCTCTTCTTCCCCTCCCTCTTTTCTACCCTCTCTCTGCCTCCTATACTCACAATTTACTCAGGAGATTTTGTCTTGTTCTCCTTCCTGTGTGAATTCATGTGTGTGCCTCTCAGGGTCCCCTTTGTTGTCTAGGTTCCCTGGGTTTGTGGACTGTAGACTGGTTATCTTTTGCTTTATGTATATTATCTGCTTTTTAGTAAGTAAATACTATATTTTTATTTCTGGGTATGGGTTACCTCACTCAATATGGTTTTTTCTAGTTTTGCCCATTTGCTTGCAAATTTTAAGATGTTGCTATTTTTTACTGCAGAGTAGTATTCCACTCTGTAAATGTACACAATTTCCTTATCCTTTCTTTGTTTGACAGGCATCTAGGTTGTTTCCAGGGTCTGGTTATTATGAATAAGGCTGCTATGAATATAGTTGAACAAGTCTGAACTTTTTTCATCCTACAATTTGAAATTTCTCACTTTTAGGTTCAAACAATGGAAAATGTATACACCATAATATCTACTTTGCTTTTTGATATAAGACATGTGTGTGCTTCTTGTGTACGCATGATTTTTTTTTATGTATGCTTGTATGGAGGTGTTTGTGCCTGTGTAATACATAGAGGTCAAAAGATGTTGGATGTTCTGACTTATTGACTGCTGTGCATTCCTTACGGAAAGGTTCTTTTATGGAAACTGCAGCCTGGAAGCCCATGCAATTCTGTTTCTAACCTCCCACCTTGACAATGGGGTTACAATTCTAAACAGTTATAAAGCCATTCTTGGTTGTTCCATTTGTTTGCTGATTTGTTCGCTTTTTAATTAAAGTAGTTTGCTTTCTCTCTTTGAGCTTTTTTTAATTTATGAATACTATGTATACTCTATTTCTACCCCTCTTTCCCTCCCAAATCCTCCTCTGTAACTCCTTCCAAAATTTTTATTCTTTAATTTTTAATGTGTGCATATATACACACATATCCAAGTCAATCAAATTAGTATTGGTCCTACGTAAATTTGTTTAGGTTTGACCAATTGAAACTTTGTAATGTATTAGAGAGCACGTGACCAAAGATATCTGGTTCAAATTCTTTCTGAGCAACACTTCCTCGTCTGTGGCACTTCATCTAGTGATGAGATCTTGTAAAAATTTCCAATATCTATGCTAGTATGTCAACTAAACTTCTTATTATATCAACCTTGTTTATGTAACCAGGTTGCTGAGATTCAATGCTGAATGTTTTCTGTCATATTTATAAGATACAATATAGCAGCATAAATGTCTATCCTCTAGTTCTTTCTGTCCTTCCACCCTACTTCTGAGATTTTCTCTGAGCTTCAAGTGCAGGATTTTTGCTATAGATGGATCAGCTGGGGCTGGACACCCCACTGTAATAGTTCTTTGCATTTTGATCTGTTACGGCTTTCTGTAGTGTTGTGCAATAATATTGTTGTACACTGTGAAGATGTGTCATTCTGATTGGCTTAATAAAAAGCTGAATAGCCAATAACGAGGATCTGGAAAGAAGCAGGGGAGAATTGTCAGCAAACACAGAGGAGGCAGGAAAGCAGCATGGGCAGTACATAGTAAAGATAATAAAGACATGAGGCAGACAGTAAGTTAATAGAAATGGAAATTTCTAATGGGTTAATTTATAAGAGCTAGTTAGAAACAAGCCTAAGCCATTGGCAATTTTCATAATTAAAAGTAAGTCTCCATGTGATTCTTTGAGAGCTTCCTGTGGGATAGAAAATGAACCCCCACTGTGGTAGTCTCCATGTGTTACAAAAGAAAGCTTTTTTGAAGAAGAAAGATCTATTATTATCTGCACATGTCAACACACCTAGCCTTTCAAATGGGTGCCAGGATCTAAATTTGGTGTTCTCCATTTACTAGCAAGACTGTTACTTGCTGGTCCATTTTTTCCAGCCCAAGAGTTTATTTCATCTGCTAAAGCTATAGCAGAAAATTTTTGTCAGAAGTCCCACATTGAGGGCCATCTGTTTGGGTTCCACATTGGGATAAAGTATGTTGGGATCCAGCGCTGATGTTTTCATTTGTTCCAGAGTAAGGGGGGAGTGGGGAGGACCTTGGACTTCCCATAGGGTAGGGAACCCTGACTGCTCCTTGGACTGAAGAGGGAGGGGGAGGAGGGGGAGGGGAGGAGGTGAAAATTTTCAATAAAAAAAGATATAATGACACAATAATGGCATTGATGTTGGGAGTAACTAACGAACTTTTGATTGAACATAAGAGACTCTCCATGAGATGCAAAATATACCTGACACTGCCGAACTAGGACTAGCTGGGTCTGAACCCAAGCAGAAAGATGTTACTATTATTCTGCTAAAGGAACATACAATAAAATTGCTCCAAATAGCATATTAGTATACCCAGAGAGAAAAGCATTACTCAACCTAATTAGAGAAGATTCTTTGTCAATAGATGAGAGGACAGAATACTAACTAAACAAAGATAAGGGAGTGAGGAACCTGGGAACACTCACACCTAAGTGTGATGACATTATCACACCTCCTACCTCAAGGTGCAGGGATATATGCAGAAGGTAAGGCAGAAAGACTGTAAGAGTCAGAGGTGATTGAAGGTTCCAAAAAAAGTTGCTTTCAGACACAACAGGGTTGATAACACTATAAAATTACAAGAGAACAAATTCAAACCAGATAAAATCCCATGGAGTAGGGAATATTAAAAAAAAAAGTCTCATCACTAAAAAAGAAGCTATTTGCACCTGATACCTTATACAAACGAGAACAGTGCTTTCCAATGGAGCAACACTGACTGTATCAACTAAACTCCAGGACTGGCATTGTGCTCGGATATAGTAGTAGCCTTACTGATGTAGTAGTAGCCTAACACAAAACAGAATCAATGTATTTGTATGCTTTTTGTTTTTGCCTGGTTAGGCACTTTCTGTTGTATTTGATTATTTTGTCATTGTCATTTTTTGTTGGTTTTTGTTTTGTTTTTGAGCAAGAAAAAAAAAATTTAATTCAGTTATGTAGAAAGGTGGGAAGGACCTGGGATGCTTTGAAGGAGAGTAAAGAGTATGATCAAAATATTGCATAAAAAATCTAAGTGATAATAAAATGTATCAAGAAAATAAATATTGAGTTATTCGTGTTCTTCTTACTTTCATATGAATAATTATTTATGTTGTCCATCAAAGAACTGCATG
Source organism: Chionomys nivalis (assembly GCF_950005125.1). Classification (NCBI taxonomy): domain Eukaryota; kingdom Metazoa; phylum Chordata; class Mammalia; order Rodentia; family Cricetidae; genus Chionomys; species Chionomys nivalis. The sequence goes on along the minus strand of NC_080090.1, from coordinate 74,938,590 downwards.
TTGCTTACAGTTCCTCAATTAAAATTTTGGGTCCTATAGAGTCTAATAGAAATTTTGAAGGTTTATATTTTGCTAAAATTCCAAAATTTCATAGTTCTATAAGTTTCATAAGCAACTAAAATGAGAGATGAGCTATGGTGGTGATTCCCAGCTCTGATTTTGATGCCTTTCAGGGAGATAGATAATTTCTACTTAATGAGTTTATTAAGGAGAGTGACACAGAGAGAGTAAGTTTGATTAAAAGAAAAAGTATTGCAACAATAATTATGTGCTTTCGGGCATAGTTGTCTCTTAGTTTTATGTGAATTATTTTTTTCCTCTACACTAACTTGGTATGAGTGAATCACTGCAACTCTTATACTTTTCAACCCCCTGTGTCTGACCTTAGAATGGTTGAGCAGTTTCTTGGTGCTCCTGATTTGGACTTTGGCTTAAATCTGTAATCCCATCTACCATGATTCAAGGATTTTGTATCTGCGTGTTCCTTAATTTAGTTCAAATTGTTTCTAAATAGCCAGGGAGAATGGATATTACTTTTGATTGCTCCTGTTTTGTGATGATTATTTATCATGAACTAATTTTATCCAGTTCACTCCCTTAATTACTCATTGTGAGTGAACTGTTTAACTTTATGTGTCATAAGGAAAATATTTATAGCATTAGGATATGTTTCCCTCAACTGTATGATAAAATCTCATGTAACAACTTTAGGGAAAGTTTGAGATACATGGTAACTAGAAAATGTGTTTGATTATCCAAACACATGATGTCTACTTCTGCTATAGAAATTAATAGTCTGAACAACAAAATTCCTGTTTGATTTTTAAATTAGCTTCCCAAATTTCAAGGAGATAATAGTAAAATTTATCATAAATGCAACCATGAAATTGCATATGTTCATTAAATTTTATTAACTGTGTGTTTAATGTGTGTTTTACTTTCTCTTCCTGTTTTGATAAACTACCTCAAAAAATTTAAGGATTAAAGTCTTATTATCTCACAGTTCAAAGTCGCTATAATACCATCCATCATGACAGGGAAATCAGGGCATCAGTTGCATAAGGGAGTTTATCACATTGCATCCAATATCAAAAACAGAGAGCAATGGGTTAGTGATTGCATGGCTGTGATTCTGCTTCCTTTCTTGTCTTTCAATAAAGTCCTTACTCAGGAAATGGAATCGCCTACAGAATGCAGGTTTCCCCACAACAATTAAAATAATCCCTCATAAACAGTGTTAACGCTCCCTTCTAAAGTTTATCTAGGCTCTGTCTTTGAACATTGTCATTGTACTTAGTATTTCAAAGTTATTAGTAATCTGTGTTTGTGATGGCTGTGTATGTATACATGTCCTGTAGTGCATGCATGTGTAGTTCAAAGGACAATTTGTGGATTCAGTTCTTTCTGTCTACCTTCATAGGAACTGAGCTGAAGTTTCCTGTTTGTGTGGAAAGTGCTTTTACCCACTGAGATATCTCCCTGGACCCAACACAATATTATTTATATTAGAGAAATTTTATATTTTGTAAAATATAAACCATGTTAAATAAATGTACCAATGTTAGACAAATCAATTGAGAACAGTGAAAGCATTCATTCATTCATTGTGCATATGAGGTGCAGCCTCTTCCAGTTCCAAGATTCACTTGCTATGCTCAGTCCTACATCATTATTTGCTGGCTGCTTTTTGGAATTTTTAAGTGTACAATGGCAATATAATAACAAAATTAAATGAGCAAATAAATAGCATGTTAATTTCCTTTTATGTTTTGGGAAATACACTTGTTCAAAACTGGGATTTAATTTACAGCTTCATAGAACTTGAAAATAAACATAGTTTATTCTTAGAAGAGTTTACACTCACTTTCTAAGCAGTATTTAATCTTTAGTTTTTGAAGTTTTATTCGGTATTTGAGAACTCGAGAACTATAACCATACCAGTCAATATCTGCATCAGAGACAAAAATTTTTTAAAGATAAAGCTTATTGAGAGAATGAGAATATATCTGAGCTATTAAGAGTTCTATTTGCTCTTTCAAAAGGTGTGAGTTTGGTTCCTGTACACCAACTGGGTGATTCAAAGCCACATGCACCTCCAGCTCCGGGATATCCAACATTCTCTCTGGACTTCAAAAACAGGCACTGGCTTACATGTTCCATATGTAAACATACAAATTCACACTGGAATATATAATTAAAAATAAATATAAGAGGTCTCCTGTCAGTTTTATTAATATGAGTATCTGCACTACAAAAGGAAAGTTATACAAACTGTCACAAATAAGCATTTGCCAGATAATAGAAAAATAAAAAGAGCAATCATTTCCTTAAACTTGGGGGATTCCTGGCTGTCTCCACTTCTCTCCTGGCAGCACCTGGAATATTTCCAAGAGGACAGTCAACAAGCAGGCTGCATCCCAAAGTGAGCGAAGGACACGGGATCAACAGGTAGAAAGTTGCATACCTTTATCCACCTAGAATCTTGTAAAGGTGTAACCCCAACTAAGATTAACTGATAAATGGGATAAATGGCCCAAGAGTTAACGATAGTCTTATTATTTCTGTATGTAAAATAAAGCTGAGGTACAAAGGAGAACACATAAATATTCTACACAATATAAATCAAGTAAAATCTGAAAACAATGAAAATGACTCAACAATCCATCAAAAATGAAGTTTAGTTAAATGAGTGTTTCAAAGTAAATTGATAGTTATCAGATCATTTTATTAGTAAGGAAGATACGGATAAAACTGCATAAAAATTGAAGTTTGTTGTACAATTATTTGTGGGCTTTTCATGCCTCCTGTCAGGAGAAGATTTGTATGACATAAAAACACTGATAAGAAAATATTGTAATTTCAACTTCATCATGTTGCTAATTTCCTGAATCTCTATTAAGGAAAAGACAAGGTAGAGTGCATAAAAGGAAATATACACATATCTGACAATAAAATTGTCTCCAGAGTATAATAAATTCATAAAGCTCTGTAATGAGTAAAACATCAAAATAACAGACAATATTTGAACAGACATTTCATTAAGAGAATTTTTAAAAAATCTATTAATTCGTGAATTGAGGCTCCAAATGTTATTCATTATAATAAGACATACTCAATTCTTAAGGTTGCACCAATAATACCAGCTATAGTGCCTAAAGTATAAATGAAGGTTGTGATTTCAATGAAAATGGCCCGTTAGGTTCATAGGTAATGGTGCTTTTAGGAGATATGGTCTTGGTGTTGTGGGTGTGGCCTCATTCATGAAGTGTGTCACTGGGTGTGGGCTGTGAAGTTTCAAATGATCAAGCCAAGTGTATTTGCCTGTAGCTTTGGAGCCTGTCCTGGAACTCTCTCTTAACCAGACTGGCCAAGGATTCACAAAGATCTGCCTGTCTCTGCCTTCTGAGTGCTGGACTGCCAGGCTTTGTTTTTCTTTTTCTTTCTTTTTTTCTTTTTAAGCTTTATTTATCTATTATGGATACAGCGTTTTCACCCGTATGTCTACTCACCAGAAGAGGGCACCAGATATCATTATATAGATGTTTGTGAGCCACTACTTGGTTGCTGGGAGTTGAACTCAGGACATTTGAAAGAGCAGCCAGCAGCCAGTATTCTTACTTCAGAGCCATCTCTCCAGTCCTCTCATTTTTTGTATTTCCTAACTGACTACAAATAATGATAATCATATCCACATTAATACTCTTAAATTAAACCAAGAGGGAATTTCTACTGGTTTTGTAGAAGGAGAAACACATATTTCTCTTCCACAAAACATGTTCTTTTATTTTTTTTAATGGTAATAACAGCAAAAGATTCTGATCACAAATTCCAGGTACCTGTTTATTGTAGGAAATGTTAAAATTCTTCAAGTTACAGAAAAAGGAAAACATTAATAAAGCCAGATCATTTCTAAATTTATTAAAAGGTATCTAGAACACCAGAACTGAAAAGTATTAAAACATACACTTCAAAAGCACTCAAATAATAACTGAACCAACACTGAATAAATTTATAAGAGCATTTTATACAGTATATCTATTATACTTTGGTGGATTTGATTGCAAAATACATTGTACATTGTGGGTTCCTGAAGATAATGGTTTTTATATTTATTTTTGTATGTCATTATTGACTCTTATTATGAGTAATATGCTAGTCTCATAATATATACCTAGGACTATTTCTATTTTGTTATCTTAAAGATATAAATATTCAGTTACATAATATATTCAGTAAATGTTAAGTAGCGTTCACTAGTGAAACTATATGGGCTTTATATTAATATATTTTCCATTGTAATGACCCGAAGCCAGACACTCTGTAATGAAATGAGGTTCAAGGAATTTGCTGTGTGGTGGCAGAAAGTCCAACATTTGTCAGTTAAATCTGCCTGACGAATGGCAGGGACCCAACAAAAGAAGGCAGCTAAAGATGCTAACTGGAATTCTCAAAGGACTACATTATTCTATTTTAAGAGATATACTAAATACATAATCTAATTACCATGTAGGGTCTGTTACATTTTGAAGATCCTAGCATGAGCCTGAATGCTATAACCTACATTTGTAACCCTACAGTCTGGGACATTAAGCAAAGTAAATTGTGAGGTCGAGGTGAGCAGCAACTACATAATAATGAATCAAGCACAGACTCAACTGCATACTGACATGTTTCCCTCTCTCCTCCAATATATTACATTATTATGGGTACCACATTTTTAATACATGAGTTTCATAGAGGGCACATACTGACACTGCATCTAAACCATAGAAGACATATACATACATACATACATACATACATATGCATATACATATAAACTATTAACTCAAATACTTTAATAGAAAAATTTATAATGAATCATCAGTTTCCTGTATTTTACTTTTTAAATTTTGTTTCTATAATCTGTTAGCAAATATGTAGACAGAGAATTGCAGGAATTTCCTTTGCTTCATTCAGTGCTCATGAATTATGATGGCTCATCTATTATTTTTGAAGATTTGTATTATATTTATGTGTAAACACATATATATACTTTTTATTTTTAAAACTATTTTTATTTTATGTCCTACAATATCATCATATATTTGTGCATATTCAAGGTATGATAATAATTTATTCCTATTAATATTTAAAAGGAAAATGCCCTACAAGTAGCCCAACATAAAAACAATTAAAGAATATGTATAGATATTTCTCTAAGAAGACAAACAACTGACAGAGTTTGTAAATGTGTCTATACAGCTGATCATTAGAGAACTATAACTCTAAATTACAAAATATTCCCTCACATATTTTAGACTCTTAATTATCAAAAATACAAGAGATAGTGAACTTTTGAGATTGTGCTAGGGACAAAAGAAGAGACCTGCTATTTTGTTGGAAATGGGAACTACCAGCATCACTATGAACAGAAGTGGAAAAAGAACCACTAAAAATGCAACCTTGACAATGGGATAGTGGAACCATCCCTCTTGTGTCTGTGTAGTAAAGGAAAATTCACTCCGTACATGAATATGTTATTTTACTTTCACATTTAGATCGAAATTATTTATAATAACCAGGACACAAAAATACTAAAGTGTCTCTTGACTGGTGAACGCATAAAGAAACTGTAGTACAATAGGTTCAATAGAATAGAATACTATTTCTTTTTAAAATCTTGCCATGTAAAAGAATATGGATGGAGGAGGAGATTCTATCCTAGAAGAAAATGCCAAATGTAGAATGACAAATATGCTGTGACATCCTTCTTTTATATGTAGCAGTTAAAAATAACCCAAAACTTTAAACATGCACTTAAAACAATACATATTGGGAGAACGACTGTGAAAATGATGAGACTGAAGGTGGAGGCATAGATCAATGGCAGAAACCTGCACTTATGCAGTACAAACAAGTTTATAGTTCAATCCCACAAGGTAATCAATTTTAGTGTTTTCAATATGCTTTTAAAATATTTGATTCATGTTCTTCTGTGGGAGCACATTCTTCTCCTTGAGCCAATAGCCTTTAAGATACCAGCCCACTTGTGCATCGTCTCTTATAGTTTAAAAAACAGTGGGAACCATGCACCTGCTCTCTTGCTTCTGGCTCCCATTCCAGCTGATAGACACTGTTTCCTGTTTGTGCTCAGAGGACTGTTGTTTAGGACGGGAATCTGTAAGTTTTTTCCTTTAAATAAATAACTATTTTTATAATCAATAATTCCGAACTGGTGTGGGATTGTTTTATGGCATGAATATTCTTCTATTTTTTAGGAAATACAATCTCAGGTTATACAATTTGAGTTATTCCATATTTGACTGTGATACTATTATTACCAATGTGATTCTGCTCATACTTCATTGCACATTGACAAATTTGTTTAAGACGATTCATTTTCATGTGGATGGTGTTTTGCCTGCATCTATGTTTCTTCACTACATTCATGTTTGGTGTTCGTGGTCATCAAAAGACCATGTCAGATGCCCCTGGCATTGATAGTGGTGAGCTGCCACATGGGTGCTGCAATCCAAATCAGCATCCTCTGTAAAAGTAACAATTCTCTTATGTGCTGAGCCATTCTACAACCCTCAAAATTCATTTTCTTTGTCATCCACAAAGTACTTACCAGATTACCTGTCAGTTCTCTGTAAAGATTTAGTGACTTCTATTTTACAGTGCTCCTAAAATGTGCATAATTTCTAATTTGTGCAGCTCTTAGTCAGTTCTATTTATTTGTGTTTTTGTAAGTAGCTATTTTAATGGACCTGCAAACTTAAAATCCATTGCATTTTTATTTGCATTTCCCTGGTGGCTAATGAGGTAAAACATGTTTTCACATATTTACTACACATTATTTTCTGCCTCTTTTGGATTAATACCTAGCCAGGTCTTTTGCTCCTTTTATTTCTCTTTGGAATGAAGACATCAATATGTCACCCTTTCTGACCTGGAACTTGCTGTGTAGCCCTGGCTAATCTGGAGCTCACTGTGTAGATCAGGCAGATTTGAAAGTTCATGGATCCTCCTGTATCTTCCTGACTCTGAGTACTGGAATTGTAAACATTGACCTTTATGTCTCCATTCTGCTCATTTAAAAAATATGATTCCCAGTATACATGTACACACACACACACACACACACACACACACAAGTAAAATTACTAGATGAACATGGAAGTTTCATAAAGAAAAGCTTAATAAATTAAGACACACATAAAATGGAATTAAATATCATGAGTGTCTTAGTCAGTGTTGTATTTCTATGAAGACACAACGTGGCCATGGCAATACTTATAAGAAAACATTTAACTGGGGATAGCTTATAGTTTCAGGGATTTAGTCCATTCTTATTGTGACTGGGGGCATGCTTGTATACAGGCAGACATTGTATTAAGGAGTTACTTGAGAGTTCTATATCCTGATCTATAGGAAGCAAGAAGAGAGAGTCTAGTGGCCTGACTAGGGCTTTTGATACAATTCCTCCATAAAGCCATAGTTACTCCAATAAAAAACAGTTCCTTTGTCTTTCCACAGGGCAGGGAACCCTGACTGCTCTTGGGACTGGAGAGGGAGAAGAAGAGGAGTGGGGGGAGGGGGAGAGGGGCGGGTAGAGGGGGAGGGAAATGGGAGGTGGGGAGGAAGTAAAAATTTTGTTTTTCAATTTAAAAAAAAAAAAAACCAGTTCCTTATCCTCCTCAAGTCATGCCACTCTCTGATGATGAAGGATTCAACTAAATGAATCTATGAATTCATTCTTATTGAAATCACCATAGAGAGTCTTACTTTCACATTTATAAATAGGTAAATATAAATTGAAAGTTTAAAGACTATGTAAGTGAAGTTAAGGTACGTTGTTATGGTCTCAAACAAAAAAATGAGGGGCTGGAGAGATGGCTCAGTGGTTAAGAGCATTGCCTGCTCTTCCAAAGGTTCTGAGTTCAATTCCCAGCAACCACATGGTGGCTCACAACCATCTGTAAAGAGGTCTGGTGCCCTCTTCTGGCCTTCAGGCATACACACAGAAAGAATATTGTATACATAATAAATAAATAAATATTAAAAAAATGAGAAATATTAATTTGAACTTAAAATTTTGGAAGAAATATACATTTTCAAAGTTTCAATATTAATAATAAAAAACTACAAATTTCAAAACTCAAAATATTTCTTAGGTTTTCCTTCAGTAGGTAAGGGTGCTGGCCCTTAAGCCTCATGAACTGAGTTTAATACCTAGGACCATATGATGGAAGGAGAGTTCTGATTCTTAAAATATTTTTTCTGATCTCTGCTGTGGGACAATGGTTTTACCCTGTAAATGTTTGTTTCTTGTACTTGTTTATTAAAATGTTGATTGGTCAGTAGCCAGGCAGGAAGTATAGGCAGGGTAACCAGGCAGGAAGTAGAGGCAGGGCAATGAGAACAGGAGAATTCTAGAAAGAGAAAGAGTCAGTCTGCAATTCTCACCCATACACAGAGGAAGTAAGACATAGAACAAGAAAGATGAGACTCCCTCGCCAAAATAGGTACCAAGCCATGTAGCTAACACAAATATGAATTATGGGATAATATAAGTTATAAGGGTTAATAAGAAGCCTGAGTTACTAGGCCAACCAGTTTATGATTAACGTAGATCTCTGCATGTTTATTTGGGACCAAACGACTGTGGGATATGGTGGGACAGAAACATTAGTCAACAAATGAGCCCAACATGGCACCAAATCCACTTAAAAACCTGAGAGAACTTGGAAAGGAATTCTAGACATAAAAGAACAAAGTTAAGCATGGCTTCTTTTTAGCAACATTTTCTCAGGTGGGCTTTGTTTACAGTAGGCAAGCATGTCTCATTATGAGAGTAATTGTGACTCAGCTATAGCAGCAAAAACCTTGCAGTTCTTTTAAGAGGCTCTGTCACTAAACACTTAAATGGTATTTGTGAGTAGCCGATAGCATGCTTCTTGGTGGTGGCCAGGACATTGAAACTCCATAGAGTTGTGGCAATAAACATGATTCCTACTAGTACCTTTGCCATGAAGCTAGACTCTTAGAAAGCTAAGAAATTAGGTAAATCCAGTTCTTCAACGCCACCATTTTAATGCTAGCCATATCAGTTAGCAAATTAAAAACTCAAGTGGTCAGAAAAGATGTATACATTAAAGGTAGATTCAAAGATGAATAGAATGTCTAAATGGTTTTTTTACTTATATTTTAAATTTTTTACTCATATTTTAAATTTTTCACTCATTCATGAGTACATACACATAGCAATTAAAAAACTCTCATATATAAAATAGATAATATTTTATGTTTAAGAAAGATAATATGATAGAATAATAATGTTTCTGTCAGCTCATAGTTTTCTGAAAATATAGGGCATTAGAAAGATATATTCCTGCAGGGTAGGTGGTACATGCCTTTAATTCCAGCACTTAGGAAACAGAGGAAGAAGATCTCTGTTGATGCTGGGTTCCCCTCTGCATCCTGTGAATACCATTGATTAATAAAGAATCTGCTTTAGACCTATTGCAGCACAGAATGTGGCAAGGTGAGAATTCCAAGCTGATAGAGGAAGAGAGAGTAGATGGAGTCACGGAGAAGCTATGTAGTCACCACAGGACACAGATGCTGGACAGAACCTTACAGGTAGGCCACAACCACATGATGAAATACAGATGAATAGAAATGGGTTAATTTAAGATATAAGAGCTAGCCAATAAGAAGAATGGGCTAAAAGGCCAAAACAGTGTTGTAATTAATTTGGTTTCTGTGTGATTATTTTGGGTCTGGGCAGCCGGGAAAGGAACAAGCAATTACCGCCAACACTTTGTGAGTGCGAGGCCAGCCTATCTATAAAACAAGTTATAGGAGAGCCAGACCTGTTACACAGAGAAATTCTTCCTTGAACAACCAGAAAGAAAGAAAGAAAGAAAGAAAGGAAGGAAGGAAGAAAGAAAGAAAGAAATGAAGGAAGGGAGAGAGAGAGAGAGAGAGAGAGAGAGAGAGAGAGAGAGAGAGAAAGGAAAGAAAGCATATACTTTTATAATTTTTCCTCATGTGTTTTAAACATATTTGATGCCAATTATAGAAATAATCTAAGTAAGATAATAATGTATGATTCATTATAGCCAGACCCTTATCTCCAGGTTAATTAGGAAAAAGAAAAGAAAAGTGAAAGTAACTGCTGCTAAAAATGTTCCAGTAGCTTCTTCAGAGGTGCACTCAGGTGTTAAACTCCTCATACGAGTGTTCACAGGGTTTGCCTACCATATGTTCTGGATAACATGTCCACACACTCACCCAAGATATCTATATAAAATGGTTTGGATTTTGTGTGCTTACATTTAATATGACTTTTATTTTAGAAAATAAAATTATTATACATTGTTAAGATGCTTCAAGTGATTTGTTAAGAACAATATGTATACAGAAAATGATAACCTTACTTTTTGACAGTACTCTTTGTATAATTTTCTGCAAAATAAAGGCCTACAAGTTGTCAGAAATAACTTTTTAAGTGAAAGTAGTTATTTGTAGTTGATTGCTTTTCCCAGTCGTTTTACTTTGTTTGTTCTGAAACACTATGGTCCTATTTAGTGATCTTTTAGCTGGCTAAGTGTTCAGTAGCCATAGTGATCAAGAACTTAAGATAACTCCAGAAATGACGGCTTTTTCAGTACAGCAAGCACTTTGCTAGATTCAGTTGAATACTAGTACAATTATAGTCTAAATGCATCTTAAAGGAATAAAACTTCCATGAGAATGTGTGACAGATAACTATTCCCACAACTTTTCCACAGTCCATTATCAATATAAAACTTTGGGCATTTCTATGAATTTACCCTTGGGAATAAAGACCCAGAATGTACTACTTCATAGCCTTCCCTTTCCAAAGTTATTGCTAATGAGAGGTCCAGGATGAGACATTTCAAAAACAGCTTCAGGATTTTGATCCTTTTATTATAATTAAAGGACACTTGCTGGGGAAATGTGTGTGGTTACTGCTCTGTTGACATGTGTAGTTCCCCTACAAGAGATTATTGTTTATGCACTTTGAGTGACAGGTGAGGTATTTGATTCTATGTATACTTTTTCTCACAGCCCTTTACTCACCTTGAATCTTCTATTTAATTTACTCCTAAACCAAACAAACATTTTCCCCTGCTATTTCTACTTGACAATCACTTCAGTTATGTAGAAAAAGGTGGAACACACATTTATTTTTCTCATTGAAAATTATTTTAGCTGCCAACAATTCTGAGAAGCATCTATAAGATAACATATCAAGAAATAAGTAAATGCTCATTTTCAGACTTCTCATTTCCATACTGTTATACCTCTTTTGGCATGATCCTAAGCAGAGAAATGAAGATCATTGCTTTACTATTGCAAAATGTTATATATCGGTATAGATGTAATAGCAGTAACTGCTTATTCCATTTTACACATTGTCAGCAAATCTTCAGGGATTCATTTTCATTCATTTTAAACCAAAAATTTATATATATTTGGTTTAAATATATATATATATATATGTATATATCATGCAAACCTGTGTTTATTTCCAAAAGTAACTAGAATTTAAATTGTTGGATTTATTGTGATACTTGATTCTATCTTCAAAAAATTTCAGAAATATACACTTAAAATAGAATGATTTTATAAATACAATCTGCCAAGATATTGTATATAAAATATATTCTCAATTATATTTTAATCTAAAAGTTATTACTGTTATCTCTGATAACTATGTCTGATATTCTATTATCCTTTTTTATGGCCACATTCTTTATTGAATATAGCTTGTAATGCTTCTTCTTACTTTATCCTTCACACCTGTTTAATCTTATTGCTTAACTACATCTGTCTTTTTTATATTTCTTTCTCAGATTGCTTATCCAATGACTCTCAGTAATAGCTTCAATGATAAACAATTATAATCTAACCTGTTGAACAGAACACTTGAATGTTTTTGTCTAATATCTATGCCATAAAAAGACAAGGCGCACAGAATACAAATTTATACTTCTTTTGATACTGCAGAGTTAACACGTCTGTGTCATTCATAAATGTACCAGAAAGACTTTCAGGCTTTTATCCACTTTTCATCCTTTTTCCAATGTGAAACTTCTGTCATCAAAGCGTTTTGCTTTTAAAATCTTTTTACACATGGAAGTATGTAAAATGCTTTGTATGTTTTACCACTTTGATAAACACTCTTTGAGATTCATCTACAAACACGACCTTGTGAGTTATACCAGATCATTCCTTTACACCATACAATTCCTTTACATCATATTCCCTTCCCTCCAGCAATTTGCCCACACCAACCAATTCCCTTCTACCCAACTTTGTTTCCTACTTTCTTCTTTTTAGAAAAAAATCTTTCAAGACCAGTTTGTGTTGTTCAAATATTCCTATTTTTGGTTTTCCACCTGAAAGTGATTGACTTACCAACTGGCTAAACTCAGAGAAATTGTTCCTCCCTCTCCAAGTAGTTACCAATTGTCTATGGCTGCATGACTGTGGATGGTAATGTGTGTCTAACTGCCAAGACAAGAAACACTTAATGATAACTCTGATTGCCTTAGACGCTATATGCTTTCAATATTTTCTTGTCCACTCAATTCTGTGAATTCTTTTTTTTCAGAAAACTTACCAATTATTCTCCACTGATCAACCCAAGTCTATAAAATCAAGGATGTAAGAAGAGGAGTTGTTACTTTCTGTTGATCCTATGCTTGTTTTTGCCATAAAAATAATTTTTGAAATTTGGCTTTTTAATATTTTTTTATTTTAATTGAGCTCTACATTTTTCTCTGCTCCCTTCCCTGACTCTCCTGTCCCCTTCAACCCTCTCCCAAGGTACCAATTTACTCAGGAGATCTTGTCTTTTTCTACTTCCCATGTAGATTAGGTCTATTTATGTTTCTCTTAGGGTCCTCATTGTTGGCTTGTTGTTTCAATCAGCTACCTCAACACCTGGCAAATCTGCTTTCTATCTCCAAGACCAACTGAATTTCTGAAATACTATTTTATGAAAAGGATAAGTGGTGTTATTACAGCTTAAAATTTATAATCTAGTGAATGAACATAACTCTACTTATGCTTTTCAGGAAACGAGAGCCACTCACCACACAGGAAGCTTAGCTGTTTTAAAAGAACACATTACACATCAAAAATAAGAGTTTAGGCTTGTATAATATTGGTTATTTGATAGGGATGTATTTGAGACTTTTGCAGACCAAAAATGTTAGGTCACCTTAGAAAGTCACCCAAAAAAGTGATAGAGAAAAATAAGTATAGTGTTTTGGTGGCATTCTCAATGAATGGTACCTTTATTCATGTAAAAGGTGTAAGAAAGAGACTAAAATGTTATGTTAAAAACTAGATGATGCAGAAGCCCCAACAAAGAGTTAATTTATTATGCTATAGAATCAAGAATAGAAATCAATAATACCATTATCTTTTGCTTGATTAATTTTCAGATGCATAAACAGTTAATTTTTGAAAACAAAATTATGGTTTGGAAAGAGTTTATACAACAGATGCTCATGCATGCATTCTTTCATGATTTCATTTAACTAGTATTAAAGGATGCTTAAGTTCTATTTTTCTATATGGTAGTGGAAAATAATTCCACTGATCAATTCATAAAGTAGCTAAATAAATTAAATGCTATGAACAAAGTTAGTTCATAGGAAATATCACTCATAAAGCATACAGAGTCTGAAGAAATGTTAAGGAAACTCATCATGTTCTTGTTTCAGCGGGATCTGAATTATAATTTTTTTTATATATTGATGATGCAGTATATGGTTTAATGTAGATGCTCAACAAGTTAGACATGTAGATGAGATGGAAGTATTCTAAAGTCCTAGAATCATAGGTCAGCCATTGCTTCTTGCCTATAGCCAACTTATACCTCATAGTTTTTGTACAGCACTAGGCAGCTTTATCTACCTGTAAAGTGTCCCATTCTTATATTTCTTGTGGAAACATTTCAGTTCTTACTCCTGCTTACTCTCCACAGATAAGTGTTCAGTGTATCTTTTTTCTCTCAGGTGTCTCATTCACCCAAGTATTTACTTAATTTTATATTACTTTTGATAATATAATATAACTAAACTTTTTTCATTTATATCCTTCTTCCAAGTCTTCCCATATTAACCAATACCACCATTCTTCAAATTCATGGTCTCATTTTCCACCAATTGTTGTTTCATGCATATGTGTATATACATATTTAAGCTAAATATGACTATTTTAGTTTACTTAATGTTACAGATTCTTTCATAATCTCTCTTGGTCCCAGGATATTATGTTAAGTAAGGCTTCTTGTAAGTGTCATGAACCCACATTAGTGCTACATAAATGAATGTAGGTTGTGGGGATTACAAAAGTTTTAAGAACAGTAAAAAGTTTCTGGACACATTTAAATGCATAGTGAAGCCATGTGTTTAAGCTAGAATGGCTATGATTTCACTGCAATAGTGGATTATAACCTGGACCTGTGATGTAATTGGCCCCTTATCCCTTAAATTGTTTCTGCTGAGGTATTTAAGCACAGTAACAGGTAAATAAACTAAGATACTACAGCAACAAGAAAGTCCCATAGTATATCTAATTAACCTATATAATATTTACTAATTCCTTACTCATGAGTTCCAAGTGTTTTTAGTTGGTTTCACTCTCCTCTTGTAATTATTCATGGAACCAAGACTTTTTCTGTATTTCTTCTATTTTTAGACACTATGCTCAAAACAAGCATGTATTATTGTCAGTATAGGCAATTGGAAAGAATAAAGGTGATTTTATGTGTCTAATTTTGAAAGAAGCAGTCCCAGAAGTGGTGCACTTATAATTTGCTCCAGTTTGTTTAGTTATAAATCAGTTTACACAGTTTGGTATTTCAAGGAATTCTGAAGAATACCTTAAAAATAAGAGTGAAATTTGGCTTTAAATGCATCATTACTTAAATATCTGGAAATATGGGAAGATTCTGTAATTACAACTACTTCAGATATTTGCATGATCACTGACGTATGCTCCAAGTATGAATTTGAATGTATAGTCAACTCTCTGGATTTATAGATTCTGGATCCATGAATTAAACCAACCCTCATTAAAACATATCCAAATATGTTTGTACTTAACATACTGAAAAATTTTATGTAAGTACTTTCAAAATAGTATAGCATAACTATTATTTGCATAGCATTTATTTTGTTTTAGGCATCACAGTCCAGGGATTAGTTAGAATGTGCTAGAATATGACTGCAGGGTATATGAAAATGCAATCATGAAGTATAATAAATTTTGTTCAATGACACAATACATGTGTGACAGTTTTGACAAAATATTATTTTGATAAGTAACTCTATACCTATGAGTTCGAGTCTCTGCCGAAATTCTGAAGTAGCTTTATAAGCGATTCTCATGCTGGGCACATCATTAAATGAGGCATGACTTTGCTATGGCATTTTATACAGTATCTGCAGATTTAGTTATTTTCGGAAAAGGTGTTCTGCAAAAGATATATTCTGCTGGTTCAAAGTGGTGCCCTTTTAAAAGTAAGTCATTGTGTTGCTCTCTTTGGTTTGCATCCTAAAGAAAATAAAGAAGGTGACAGTATTTTGAGTGGCTTGTTAAAATGTCTCACTCCATGGATTTTGGTAAGTGAAATGACCGAAATGGCCACCATCATCGATCTTTTGAGCCAGGAGAAGTGTAGGATACGTTTTATAGCTTTGTATCAAGTTCCTACTCTATTAGCATATGTGTTACTTTGATTTATCCTTTCATAGTTGATGTTAGAGATTCTCAGAGTTCGTTTCTCTTATACTCTATAATAATATGACAGTAAGTGTGATGTGGTTGTGACACACGCTGAGATTTCTCTCTGAAATTGTGCCAATTGTGCTGAGTCTTAAGTGCAGCTCTTCACCTGAAACTTCCTTGTCAAAGGACCAGCAACAGCAGACTCCATAAGGCTTCATCATCTTTATGGGGTGCTTTCATCCTTGAAGTACACAGTCACCTACTGAGTTTCAGCAGTAGATTTCAAGCAGTTTCTGAGGTGGCTGCATGACCTCCGGTAGCAGCATCCTTCCCTAGATCTATGGTGTGTCGAAAGTTTGAAAACAGAAGTCATTTCCTGTCACATACCAGGATAGGAAATAATAAGGGATACTCTAAGGTTGTAGGCTGCGGCTCATATGTCTGAAAATATAGATCTTCATGCTTTCAGAAACTGTGATACTTTTTCTTATTTTTTTCTTTTGCACCTGGAAATTGGCATGTGGCTAGCAGTTGCCCCTCTAATCATATGGAATTCAGAAGCAATGAGAGGGATTGCTTACAAAATATAGCCATAGACTACTTACAGATTAATGTGTTCAAAGTCTCTAATGGTCACGGAAGCACTTTCTGTGTCATTTTATATCTTCAATGAGATTAGTAAAATGGTTTGCTAAGCCGGGCGTTGGTGGCGCACGCCTTTAATCCCAGCACTCTGGAGGCAGAGGCAAGCGAATCTCTGAGTTCAAGTCCAGCCTGGTCTACAAGAGCTAGTTCGAGGACAAAACCACAGAGAAACCCTGTCTCGAAAAACCAAAAAAAAAAAAAGATGGCTTGCTAAATTAGAGTTTATAAAGATTATAATGTCCTCTGATCCAGTGGTTGGTCATATTTTGCTTGGCAGTTCATTAGCAACAGTATAAATAAGAAAAAAAATTGGCTCCCAAAGAAAAAAGGCTTCAAGACTCACTTTAACCCTGTGGCTTATGAGCAGGACTAAATCTGTGTTTTCACAATGCCAGATGTGGCTTTCTGGAAATCTCATCTGTAAAAGGAAGTGAATTCTGTTATGCGCTTTTGACCAATACCTCAGTTTTAAATTCATAGGTAATTCAATTCGTCAAATTATTTTAGAAGTTTCACTTTGGCAGATAAAAGGCTTTGAATAAGAAGAATTTACATTCTTTCTTTGACATACTTTTAGAGGAAATTAATTATCACGAATATCTCTATAGCAAGACTTCATCAGTATGACAACTAATATGATTTTAGGTAGTTAAACTCTTCCTTGCTGAACTCATGTGCCAGGGCAAGTTGTTAACATACCATGCCAACAGCTGTGTTGTGTACCCTCAGAAGTGAAAGCAAGCTGTGGCTGAGGCATTGGAAGGAGTCAGCAGAATGTCTTATGCAAAACTCTAACCACCAAATAGGTGTCGTGACTATCCAGTCAACTATATATCTATAAGCACTGAATATGGAGGCACTGATGATGGAATCATAAAACTACATATTCAGTTATCTAAAATTAAACATCACTGGTAATTTTCAACGTTAAGAACACACCGAATTGGAGTGTTAAATAAAGAAGTATTTGTATTGTGGGAAATAATTACTTTTTCTGTAGGTAGTCCTACATGATAAAAATCTTTGAAGATTCTGTCTTTATTACATTTGCACATTAATTATTTTTATTTAGAAAATTCATCTTGAGTTCCATTTTTATTTCTAAATTTATAGGAGGTAAACATTTGCTTCATTTTAGTTTTAATCCAATGCATCAGACATGTGTAATATAGAACATGTAATCACCATGGAACATAGGACCACAGGCATACTCATTTGTGTTACATTGTATATGTGGTAACTACTCTAATATTATGTGAGTAATACTTGGTTTACATTTAGGTAAAAGACATAACTAATCCTAGCAGTTTTTCTTGACTAAGTCCATGAAGAATGATTAGTTGATATATTTCAGTAGATGCTTGTTTAAAATCTGCAACCTATACCAAAAGGAAGGAAGGTTTGCCAGTGACCTTGTTTTAAGAAACCACAGACTTCCAACTAGACTTTATCTCAAGTTCCAGTTCATGTGTTTACTCTCCCCCCTTTTCAGAATTTACCCATTTCACTCCCTCCATTCCTCTCCTCCTTCTAACATTTAAAATTTTGCTTCTTTTCATTCTTTATAAATATTTCCTTTTGGTATCTTCAGAATGAGCACATGTACCCTGGGTAATGATTGTTGGGTAGAATATAATGACAGTGACCAAATCTGGGTTTTAATAAGCCTTGCTATGGCTTGCGGATTGTGTGGATCTCTTTTATCATAACTGAGGGATTTAAACTTTAACAGCAGCAGAAGAATGGAAACAGTAACAGCAAAGCCACTTAAGAATCCAAGCAAGGGCCTTAGTCTTAGAAGGGCGTACCTTATCATACCACAACACAACAAATCACTGTTTTACCTTGTTTACTTTTTTATTACTTTCAGATTATTTCATTTTCATAAGTGAAGCCCATGTGATTGCTCCAAATCTTATACCGTTTGCTTTTTGTGCTTTGTTCTCTGAGATTTGGAGAGAGGGATCATCGCTTGGTTGTCACATACAACCGATCACATATTTCCCCTGAGCACACTATTAGTAATAATTTCCTTTTAAGAAACATGAAAGATCTTGGATGAAACATGTGACTCATGGACATTTTTAAAAGTGCTAAAAATCCTTTCCATCAATTCTTAGTTTAGAAATTTCTGACGTAATGACCAGTTGTAGCAGAAGTACAGAGAATCTTGGCAATGTGCCACAAGGTAGAACCCATCAAAGGACAATTCAGGCAGGCTCAGCAGCTACAAGTCAAGCATCAGAGTGGCCACAACCCAAGGTAAGAATAGAAGAGACCAACAGGTATCACCAACAATTAGACCATATATCTGTGAGGAGTTGAGAATGGGTCTCCCAAGCATGTCAGAAATATTTTAAAATAGCAGCACAAGGAAGCTAATTTGGATTTGTCATGGAGGCCACAAGTGGGGTTTGGGTATTAATTCTAATACCTACAAAGAACTTGCATGGTTTGAATGCTGCCAGAATTTAGAAAAGAAACCCAGGCCTTCATTCATTTTTTTTTTTCAGAAAAAAGACAGAGTAAATGATAAAAAAAAAAATGGAACAAAAGTGGAAAAACAACAACAAGAACAACAAAATAAAAGTATTCAAATATCAAAAAGTTCATTCAAGTTTCATTTTCGAAGAAGGATTTAATCAAGAATATTTGTAAGTAGGTTGAATAAAGTTGCAGAAATGAATAATGGATTGACAGACGCATGGACTATAACAGTCAATGTGAAATCATTTTCTCCACAGACCCAGAGCTTAGTATTCACTGGGGCAAAGGGAAATAAACCACGCAAAACCAGGGTTGATGTCTGTGCTGTCTAAGACATGTTGCTGAAGTAATAAGGCTGAGAAGGAAAAACAAACTTGTCTGTGCAGTCTTTGATCTTCTTGTTCTTACAATTGTCTGAACTTAATCAGACTCCAGAGGGCATGAAAGCCCACGTAGCACAGTGTATAAAGGCAGTTCCCTGGAAAACTAGCAAGGAAAAGGCGGTAGAATACTGCTGTGATTGTAAAATCAGAGACAACCTAAAAAGAAGTTTTGTTGCAAGAAAGAAACCAGTTGTCATGGCATTCTTAATGCTTTGGACAGTGATTTGTGATGTTTCTCATTTATCTGCATTGTTATATGTGCAACTGTTCTATTTACCTTGTGGCTAAACCACACTATGTTGCATTCTACAAATTTTTACTCTATATTTTGATGTGATATAGCAAATTTCTCATGATTATTCTCCCAAATGAACCTTTGTTTGGACCATTATACCTGTACATTCAACTTAAGATAAACCTGTCAAGTTTCCAAAAATAAAAACAATCAGATAACCAGAAAAATACATAGTTGGTGAGGATTGAAACAGTATCCTATTAAGTATATAATCAGTTTCAGTGTATGATATAACTTAGTATTTCCAACAATGAATATTTTATATCCCTACTTTTACTTTTGACTATAATAATGTCCTTATGCACAATTTAATTTTTATGCTTTCATGACAAGTTTTATGTATGTTTTATTCTCAATGGTTTTGCATGTTTTGGGATTAAAGTAACTTGATCATTGTTAACTTTTAGTTTTGGAAACTATAATTGCTGGAACGATTTTAATTTTTTAATATATTTATTGTACAACTTATTTATTTACTGTACAATTGTAACAATCTTTGTTAACATCTTATTTTTTTAGAAAATAACAATATAAAATGACTATCTATCTATGGAAACCTTTATAAAATTTCATTGAATTTTTTCTTCTCCATACTGTTAATTTGATTTTGTTTTTAAACCTTGCCCCAATTTGATTACTGAAAAAATATAAGAACATGTTAGTAATTTAACTATTTTTCCATAAAATGCCAGCCATTTTCAAACAGTAACAGTCTATAGAATAACTAATATATTTCACTAAGGAAAGTAAGCTTTATGTCATAATTTATTTGAAAATACATTTTCTATGTTATCTTAAAAAAATCAGGCATGTACTGAAGATTTGCATCGTTCTTCAAAATAACCCCATATCCAACCACCAGATTATTGATTATGTTGTTCAGATATCTATATTTATTTAATTTGGGTTTCTAGGTTTCTTCTGATCAGTAAATACGTTTGCTTTTTTTAAAACATCATGATTTTATCTTAACTCTGAGTTTTAACACCGGTCATAAAAGTGAATGTGTGGGTCTTAGACAAAAATGTTTTAATAACAAAATATCTTAGAAAACACCATAAACAAAAATAAATTAATTTAATATGAATCCCAGGTGTTTCTGACATTACTTGCTTGTGTGGAGTCATGTGACTTTAATGAAGACTTGCTTCTGAACATGCAAAATGAATATGTTGCCATTCACACAACATCACATCCTTAGTGCCAGGGATACTCCCTGAAACCTCTCAGTTCAGATTTGAATTACTGTGCAATAGGAATTTCAATGTATTGATTCTGTAAAATGTTATGGTGGTTGGAACGAAAATGACCCCCAAAGGGAATAGCACAATTAAGAGGTGTGGCCTTGTTGGAGTAGTTATGACCTTGTTGGTGCCATTGTGAGGCAGGGTTTGAGGTCTCATATATGGTCATAATACTGCCTAGTGTGACAGAACTCTTCCTGCTGCCAGCAAGATATATAGAACTCTTAGCTACCTCTCTAGCAGCATGACTGGACCCATGTCACCAGGTTGCACCATGATAATAATGAACTGAACCTCTGAAAATGTAAGCCACTACAGGTAATTCTTTTTCTTTATAAGACTTGCTGTGGTCATGGTGTCTTGTCACAACAGTAGAAACCCTAAGACTAGAGTATTATGCTATTACATAAATATGTGTCTTATTAGTGGAAAACACACTGTTTAATAATTCCCTATTCTTATTTCTTAGCATGAAATTATCAAATTCATATATCATGGATTTTATTAGAATACTTGATTTTAAAGGCTACTGATTAAGTTGATGACCAGTTTAACAAAGTATCATCAACTGGTTTTACTTGATATCAAGGCAGAACCACTAATTTTTGAAATATTCTTAGATATATTTCTATCATTGTGCACTGTTCTCAAACTTAATAATTATAGAATTAATATAGTGATCAAAGTATGAAAATGTATGTCCCGAAGCATTAAATGTTGTGTCATGACTTCAATTTGATGTAAAGATAAGTATATCCATCACATTAATATGTAAGTTTTTTCATTTTTAGTAAATAGTGAAAGAATATGGGTAGCAAAGAACTTCAAAAATAAACTTTTTTTGTATTTTATAGCCTATTACTATTTTCTCTCTGTATGTATGTCATATTTGCATACCTTGGATTACATGAAAGCTTCTTGGGAGGCGAGGAATCAAAAGTACAAAAGTTTAAGAGGCCTTGATTAAACCGATTCAACAGAGTAATGGAATTTACTGAACTTGCATCTATAAAGATATTGGATATACAACAATGACTTTATGGAAATAGGTGAGACAGAATTCAGAAGTCCAGTGCTTCAGAATTGTCAATCTGATGCTGAACACTTTAAAGATTCCTATTGTGCCTGCCCTGAAGTCTCATAACTGTGTGTCTGATGGATGACAGACTACCAAAAGCTGGAGATTTCTAACCTTAACCAAGAAATGCAGGGTCTTGCAGGCTCCTAAACTACCTTATAATTTCTATCCTTCATCATTTCAGTAATCTATCCATTTGAAGGTACATATTGAGGTTGGGCTTTTCTCCTCAAGGTGCCAAATGACAATTCTCTCTAGAAAGGACCACTAAGATAAATAGGCATATCTACAATCCTAGTTGTCGCATAATCCAAACAAGCTGACAATGTAGATTAACCATTCCACTCATTTTCTATCAGTTTTGGTGCTACAGAAATATATATGTATGTATAGAGCGATATGTATTTTAATACATATGCATGTTTGCATATTTATAGTCACATGTAACTTTATAGGTATGTATATATACATATATCTCTATCTATCTATATCCTCTGTACCTTTAAACAGTTACATGTTGATCACTATTGTAAGAAATTTACAAATTAAGTGTTGACTTTAGGGACACTATGTGTCTCTGAAAATGATGCTAGGAAAATGAATTTGCTTAACAATAGAAAATATAAATGCATTTTAAGAACTGATAAACAGAAAATTTCATATTCTCTAGGACTATAATTGCCCAATAGATTTTCCTGATTACAGTGAAAGAAGTCCTGAATGTTATTTTTGTACCATCTGTACTTTGTTCAAGGTTTTTAGAGTTAATATTGCTTTAGAGCACTGAGTCGTTAAATAAAAATGACAAGATAAAGAGAATTTAAACCAAAGTAGGAAAATGTCAGGAACATGCTTGTCAGTAAACCATAAGGCTTTCAAAAGACTAGAACAAGCACCATTTAGAAAAAGAGTTGTTGACTGGTCAACAAACCCATGACTCCAGTAAATGCAGTAATTATATGATGTTCCTCTGGCTTCCTTCCCTGTAATAGCCTATCAGAATATGTGCCTTGACAGGTGGAATAATATAGTATAGTTTTAAGAGAAAATAAACCTTGTCTTAATTAAAAAAAATTCTTTGTCTGAACAAATGTGTCTATATTTAAAAGAATATATGCATAAGTCCATAATTTCTAGCAGGCTAAAAATCTATTATTATTTTAAGTATCATTTATATAGCTGAAGTCAATTATCAAATTCTATAAAGTTTTTCACAAATATATTCCTGTAGTTAACCTGCAAAAAAAAGTGATTCTGTTGTGTATAGTGTTATTACTGTGAAATTAGAAACACATTGAGTTAATGAAAAACACACCAATGGATGACTTCTCTGTGGATGTCTCAGGGTTCTTTTCTATATTAAAAAATGAATCATAATAGCTTAGGTTGATATACATTCTTTCTGTCGAACACGAAAAGCTCAAATGTGGCAAATCACTCTTTTAATTTTCATATATTTAATTGAATATTTCATCAACACAAGAAAGCTTTTCACAAACTGAAATTGAAAATCTTTCCTTATGTAGCCCCTTTTCATTTAGTTGCTCATAAATATTATGAATATAATTTAAAAATAAGTGGTTATGAATATTTTATCTGTATTGATAAAAAGTTTTAAAATTTATAGATTTACTTCCATGAATTTTTCTAATCTCATCTTTGGTTTTGAGACAGTTCATCAACTTCCTGTTTTAGATGAACTTTTTAAAAAATAATGTAAGAAGTAATTGAGGTAAAATAATTTTCAAATATTAGAGTATCTACATGTAGCATATTATATAACACTGTAATTGGTGTCATTTTCTAGGAGATCAAATCCTACTGTAACTTTAAATCATCTGTTGAGACAGCAAAACAAGACATGTTAATTTGACGAAAAGTTCAGTGAAACCCTTTCTTCCTAAACGTTTATTTAAATGTACTTTCAAAGTAAAGGAAAGTAGTGGCTCACCAGAATATTTTATATTTTAGAAGTTCTATTCAAGAATGTGTAAATTAGATTCCTCAAATATGTTTCTGTTAATACCAAGTCCATGTATCAAACCATGCTTCATGTGAGATAAGCAGGGGACCAAAATAACACTCTTTGAAGGAGTGTTTCTTTGAAGCAAGTTAGAATACTGTTTCCTTAGAATAAGGGTCTGTATTTGAGCCAATGTAACTTCTGTAGTAGAGCTTACATACATTGGTAAATGTTCTTGCACTGGAAATGCAAAGAATTTTGTACTTTGTAATCTCTAACATAGGAATAAAATGAAAAGTTTGCTATAGATGCTTTTGTTTGCCAATATAATAGAAAAAATATAGTAATAGGTTATTTTGTTTCTTTTCTTTTTTTAGTTCTTTAAGACAGGTTTTTGTGTTACAACTCTGGCTGTCCTGAAACTCACTTTGTAGACCAGGCTGGCCTTGAACTCACAGAGATCCACCTGCAACTGTCTCCCCAGTTCTGGGATTAAAGGTGTGTACCTCTACCACCTGACTATATTGACTCTTATAGGAAAATAAAATAAAATTTCCATTTTACAAAATTAGTGTATTTCCCTCTTCTGTCATACTATGTTAAACTAACTGTTTTATTTAAAAAATAGATTTACTATTGCTAAAAATTTCAGAGATCCAAGGACGATGGGCTTTGGATATCCTGGTGAAGTCTGCTATTTTGCCACAGCATGCTGGCAAAATATAAAGGAAACATATACAGAAAAGAACACACAGCAATGCAGGAAGCCACAGTGAATCGGGGCCATGCTCATTTTTTTTGTTGTTGTTGTTGTTTTAGAGCAACTTGTTTTTGAGGGAGCTCCATACATTATACATTTGCCAAATTACTACAACTTTACACCAAGCCCTCCCAACTTTTTAAATCTTTTAAATCTCAAACTTCCTAAACTGACTTGTGTTGATAACATTTTAAGAAACTAAAAACTTTAGATGGTAGGGACTAGTGAATGAGATGGTCAGAGGGCAGACCCTTGGATTATTATTGACCCTATTCTGTCATATTCTCTGCCTCTTGTCCACTGCAGAGTGAACAGTGGCCTTCCTCACTTGCTCCCATTGCCATGATGTTCCACCTAACTTCATGGAGCTAAAACACTCTGGAATGAGCCCTCGTAAACTGTGAGACAGCATGAGTCCTTCTTTCCTGAAGTTTCTATGTGAGGTATTTTTGCCACAGTGACATAATAATAACTAGCACTATAAATCAGAAAGTAATCTGCTTATATAAGGTAAGCCTATAGTACACAAAAGTAAATGACAAATGGAACATATGTCAGAACCTATTCCTAGACCAATTTTTTAGTGCTCATTTTGTACCATATTTCTAGATTGCTGTAGGCAACTGTTCCAATTATTTTAGGAAATAAGCATTAGGTTTGTCATCAGCGATGCAAGAAGTTTAACTGATACAATTTGCAAATCTCAAGAGAAACTTTTAATGTAATAAATATATAATCTGAAATGTAGAATCTAGGATATGGCAACAATAAATAAGTAAAAAGAAAATGGCTATCAACTGATAAATTGTCCTTCAAAATTTTGAAATTTTTTGTGCAATTTGGATAAAAGGATCAGCCATAATATCAAACACACTGAAACGCACCTTAACTACATAATCTGAAATTAATTATGCATACTTTACTGAGTAATATGCATAGTCTACATTTTCTCACTAATCATTTTCTCTTCAGTTCATACCATTTTGAATTATCTAGCTACAACAAAGCTGTACTAGCACCTAATGTTCTATTGTATTGTCCTTGTCAAAATTTTATCATCATTTAACATACGCAATCTTGTTTTATTCCTTTAAGACTTTTAACACTTATTTTTGCTCTGTTTCTCTATTCTTCACTCTTCCCTAGTTTTTCTATCTCCTCCTGTTCCTCTCAGTTTCCTAAAATAAATAAATTGACTAACTAATGAACTAATTCTTAAAATTAATATATTAAAACACTGAAGAAGGGCCACAAGCATCCTATTATATCACTCTGTATCTTAGCTCCATGTTAGGACCACATCTTCTGATTCAGTTCTGGTGCAGATAAATCACTTTTCAACTAAACCATCACTCTCCCTAACTCTCTGTATCTTATAACAAGCTCCGTATCTGATGGATACTTTCAACTTACTACTAAACTAATGAGTACACTAAATACTCAGAAACTGTTTCAGTTGGATTATTATCATAAGACAGATACCTCTCCCTATTTAAATTAAGGTCAACATAATACTTCCAAAATTGTTTTATTATTGTTTTATCATTTTAAGAATTACAGCTTTGAAAACTGACTTCTAATAAATTTCTTTTCCTCTTTTTCTTTTCAATGCCTTTTCCTCCATTTCCTTCTATTAATAGAGTCATGAGCTCATATATGTTCTCAAGATCATCAGACCCAAATTCATGACTCACCACTTCCTACTATTTTCAAAGACAATTAAAGACCCAGTGCTGAGATCTTCCTCACTTTATAGCTAAGTCCTAAGAATTGGCTAAGTTTATCTTTTAACCAAACATAATTTTCTAAAAACAATAAATATTTCAATAAATAGTTGATAAAAACAGAAACTTATTATAACCAAGTCATTCTGTTATAAACACAGTGATAAATAGGATTATGTTTCCACTATTTGGAAACAGGCTTGAACAAGTTTTAATTGGTATTCAGGCAGAAAAAACCAATTGAAATTCTTAAAGTGTTTTCTTTTTAATAATAAACAGTAAAGCCACAGGCAGTACTTTAGAAAAACACATAAATGATAGGAAAATTTAACAGCTTGGTGTGCCAAACACAATCCTGTGTACTGATGTACTGAGATGGCTGCTGTGAACAGAATCATTCCTTATTAAAAGCTGTAGGTAGTGCTCATGTGTTTATAAAGTGTTGTCAGGATGTTGGCACAAATGAAAATACAAATAACATCAGTTGCTTATGAATGAAAACAACCTTCTGAAATAAAAATGCTTACTGTTTCCGTACTAGTCTCACGAAAAAGATAACTTTCAAAGAACAGTAATCAATTACAATGATTTCTCAGGAAGAAAATTAATAAATACAAATTATATGCTAGATCGTTATTTTTTAATACATTAAAAGAATCTTTAAATTGACAACACCATTGTCAATTTAACCCATGTTTTAAAATTTCTTAATGCATATCTGACTAATTAAATTCAGAGATCTTTAACTGTATGAATAATCAAAACTAGAATAAATAATGCTCGTAAATAATCATAAGAGAATAAAAGACAAAAATGGGCATGCTACATGGAAGCATATGGACACTAATAAAATACTAGAAAGTCATACATAAAAATGAAAATCAACAAGACAAGTAAGAGGAGTGGATGAGAACAACAGAGCGAGAGGAAGTTGGAGTAGAGGAATAGAGAAAATTTGGCTTGGATGTAAAATAAATAAAATAAATTTAAGGATGAAAATCATATTGGAATATGTCTATTATCTATAAAACAGTATGTGAGAAGCTGCACTCTGTTAGATTTTATGTGTAATAAGTAGAAATTGTGATTCTTGGGATTGGGTCATATGTTACAATGAAGTTACACAAACCACTTTGAAAATTAGTACATGTTAGAAGAAAGCTGTTGCATTGTGGGTGATTTGATTATAGTAAGAAACTTTTCAGGAGATATTTCAGGGACACAGATCGATTTTCCTCTTCCCACAGTCCTTCCCATGTTCCCTCCAACAGCCGTTTTCCACCTCCTACTCAACATCTTCCAAATCATTTCTCTCACTCTTGACTTCTGGCTGGTTCTTGCTTCCAATGAATGTAGAAAACACTCTCTGGGTTCTTATGAAATACCAGCTTACACTTACACAGGGTATAGTTGCATAACTATCTTGAAAGCACATTTTGATTCATAAATTTTACTGAAAATATTTTCTCTTAGTTTTAATCTGAGATTATTGAATAATTGTTTTATTTGTTGTACTCCAGTTTAGTCAATTCATATAGATTTTTATAAAAAAATTCTGAATATTATATTCAGATATATATATCTTATATTCTCTAATTTCACTGAAAATGTGAAAAGCAAAATATTAAAGTCACTTACATCTGGATTCAAATCCTAAAAGAAAGTGTGTTTTTTTTCCTGTTTGAGATGAGTTTTGAACATCTTGAGATATTTAAACTTGAAAAATTCTTTAAAATGTTTTCTTATGTTTCTTGGCAACATGATGAAGACAGAATGCTCAAATATGGCACCTTTCTTCATTAGTGAGGTAGCCCTATAAGAGAATGTACTAAATGTTATTAGATCACACAAATCTCTGTTCATTCAGTGGTTATCAGATCTGTCATTGATACTAAGATGACGCTAGGACATTTACAGCTAGAAGATCAGAGCGGTAGGGGAATGGCTTTTTATTATTTTAAAAAAGTATCTAACATATATGAAAACTACATGCAGAATAATATAATGCTCATATGTTGTTCAATTAATTTCTCTAAATTTTACATCTGTACATATTCATCATTCTGTCAATATCTAATCAAGGACCACTAATTGCATGTGATCAGTTAACTGGCTCATGTAGCATTGTTCACTAACATCACATATTTTCATGATCTCAAATTAACTTTTTTGGTGAATGTTATGGGTTCTGGTCTTTTCTGACAGATTTATGAGTGTTTTGGTCAGTAATTACCTAAACCATTTAGAAATAGATGATGTTTTCATGTGCATTGGCTGAGTGTATATGTGTAATCTTTCTATTTGCATATAGTTTGATCATTTTCTATGAACATTTCTTTCATAATTGATTCTTTTTCATAATTCAAAAAATTTTTCATAATTTCATAATTGATTCTTTGATTGTTTTATAGTTTTCTAGCTCAGGCTTGTATTTATGTAACATTATTTTTTGGGGACTCATAGTCCTATGTATCCACAGTTATCCTCAGTTTTTAGAAACTTTAAATTCCTCCAGTTATTTTTGGGGCTATGAGTAAACATATATAGCTTTTTGCTATGAGTAAATGCAATCTCTCAGGACTTTTTCTCAGATTCTAACCCCATTTGATCTTTCATCTTCTTGTACTGCTTCTGAGAGACATTTGTATTGCAGTCGCCTCGGCTGGATTCTGTTATTATTCACTTGGTGTTCCAACGTGCCCTGAGGAAGACTGAGGTCCTCGGAATTTTATGAGTCTAGGGTGATAGCCATGCCAGTGTGCTTGTCACTCCTCCAACTACAAAATAAATAAATAAATAAAATAAATAAATAAATAAATAAATGCTCTGTTTCTTCTCCAAGGCAACTATTGGTTTATTTATTTGTAATTCTGAATTAGGTGTTATGAATCTTTAACATTCTTGTTTTCATTGTAGATGGCTTCATAGGAAATAACAGTGATAGATTATAGGATATGAGGAGAACAGTTCTTCCTGTACCCCAGTTAGCACTTTGAGAAAAGCATTATCAAAAACCTGTCTCATTTCCCTCATGAGCATTAAGCAAAGCTATTGAAGGTGGGTAAAAACCTTTGTGAACAACAGCTGCTGATGTCACAATTTTATACCCGCCTACATACAACATGTATAGAGTTACGTCAGGGGGACATGCTGTGTTTTCTGGCAATCCATGTGGTTATTCCTGATAAGCAAACAGTCCATCTGATCAAGAACAGTTTTCAGTCCAAAGACAAATGCCTAACTCTATGTTCTGATTAGAGGTGTGTCCAACGATTTCAATTTTCTGATGACTAAGAAAAAATTATTTTCAGTTTTTCCAAGATTTCTATTTATTTAAACAAAAAGAAGTTAACATACGTTCTTGTTCGATGTAGTTTCTAAATCAATTCCCAGAATACAAAGTAATTTTTTTTTTTTTTTTTGGTCTTTTCGAGACAGGGTTTCTCTGTAGCTTTGGTGCCTATCCCAGAACTAGCTCTTGTAGACCAGGCTGGCCTCGAACTCCCAGAGATCCGCCTGCCTCTGCCTCCCGAGTTCTGGGATTAAAGGCGCGTGCCACCGCCCGGCTAGAATTTTTTTTAAAGAAAAATAATAATTGGACAGATTCTCATGATGGGGGCCAGGCTAGCCCAAAACCTTAATCTCTTGAACATTGAAATTTTAAGAGTGTTCCATCATATACAGCTTCAAAATTTATATTTTGTGCTGGGGAAATTGTTCACTGACTAAAGCACTCTCCACACAAACCTCAGATCAAAGTTTACTTCTCAAGAAAAGTATAAACTTAGACACAGAACAGCTAGTGTCTGGAATTCCACAACACCACATCCAGAAGACCAGGACAGTAAGGATTTCCTCCCAAGCTCCTTGTTCAGCTAGCCTGCCATACACAGTAAGGAAAGAAGGAGACCCTGTCTTTATCTAGGTGGAAAAGAGGACCAACCCTTGATGTTGTCCTACAATCTACATCCATTCACTGTGTTATTGAATTTTCTTTTACCATAGCAACACATTGGAAAGCCAAAATGTTGTTGGCTGTTTTTGCTTTTCTCTTTTGACTTTTTATTTTCTGATGGTCCCACCACCCAGGGAAGATTTTTCTTATAGGTGCCCAGTCATAGCTTGATTTGTTTCTAGCCAGTTCTTTTTTTTTTTTTTTTTTTTTTTTGTGCTGTGTCAGTTGGTCATTTGATGCAGAATAGGATAGGGATGGTATTTTTTATTATTTCTTTGAGAAAACAATTGTTAATTATATAAAATGAGATTTTTTTAAAA
Organism: Chionomys nivalis; assembly: GCF_950005125.1. Classification (NCBI taxonomy): domain Eukaryota; kingdom Metazoa; phylum Chordata; class Mammalia; order Rodentia; family Cricetidae; genus Chionomys; species Chionomys nivalis. The sequence continues at coordinate 74,907,974 of NC_080090.1, read as the reverse complement.
AAATAATTCTCAGGGGTTTTTATCCTGTGCTTAGAAGGGTATGATGGATGCACATTGGGTTATTTAACATAAAAATCAAATAATACTCCCTACAAGTGTCATTTTTCCTATAACCTATTATTAGTTATGCTTCTCTAATAGGAATCTTATCTCTGGAGAAAATTTACTAAAGTTTGTATTTAAAATTATCAGGTACTAATATATATGACAAGAATAAATCATGAATCCTTCTGAGAACAGTTATATGGGAGATGTCTTTACTAAAGTTTCTAATACTTAAGTTTTGTGAAGTAATCAACAATAGTCATTGAATAATATCTATATGAGATCAGTAACCAGCAGGATCAGAGCACTGGAATGAAGGAATACACGCACATTTGAAGTTTATTTTATTTTTCTTGTTTTATTTAATATCACATATGCCATATAATATTTTGCTTTTGGTTCCAAATAATCCTAATGAAAATTTACTTTCTATGTCCACATTATAAGAAAACTAGGGAATTCTAGATCTCTTTGTCATTGGCAATTGCATTTGAGGAGTGTGTTATACAGAATGTTGCCTAAGACAAATTTTTCCTTTTTATTAGAATCGCCTCATAAAACATTTGACTTAAAACAAGACAGTGTCTCTCTTTTTCATCTGAAACATTTTTCATTACATATTGACTTAAAGTTAGAAAAAGTCAAACACACAGAGATCATTTAATAATTTCCATTGGGAGACAGAGACTTGGGACCTGTAAGTTTGAGGCCACCTTTGCCTACAAAAGGTTTTGTAGTTCAACTAGGGATTTCAAAATGAGAGCACATCTAAAACAACAAATGATTCCCAATAATATTCTGCTATATTCATAGAAAGGCTTCCTTTAGCAGCAGGTGTTAACAGATGCAGAGACCCACAGTTAGACTTTATGTGAAGAAAGAATTTAAATTGGAAGTCTCTGTTGTATTCCTCGCCTTGGAGACCTGGAACCCCACAGAAGAGATGATGAATGTGTGTAGGTGTGGGAGGGGATTGAGGACACAAAGAGAATATGGCCCATCAAATCAACTAAGCAAGGCTGACATGGTTTCACAGAGACAGAGACAGCCTGACATGTATCTGCATGGGTCTGGATCATGTCTTCTGTGGATATGTTATAGCTGTTAGCTTGATGCTTTTGTGTGACTCATAGCAGTAGGAACAGGTACATCTCTGCCACTTTTTCCTGTGCTTGGGATTCTTTTCCTCATATTGGATTGCCTTGTCAAGCCACAATATGAAGGCTTTTGCCTTGTCTCACTGTATCTTTTCTGGTTTAGCTGTCCTCTCTTCAAAGCCTGCTCCGATGGGAAGAGGAAAGTGGGGAAATCTGTCTGGCAAAGAGAGCAGGTCGGGGAAGCTGTGAATAACGGATGGAGGGGAAACCGTGGTATGGATGTATTGTATGAAAGAAAAATCTATTTTCAATAAAAGAGAAAGTTTTAAAAATGGAATAACAAGTGAATGAAATGAAGATTAATAGAAATATTAGAAAAGAATGTGAGAAAAAATGCTTATAGTAGAACAGATATCACTAGAATATTTGCACTTAAAAAATCTCTTCTTTGTCTTCTCACAACTGAAACCTAGAAATCTGGGTCTTTGATTTAGTTCCATTGATCCTCCTGTCTGTTTTTATGCCAATACTAGGCTGTTTTCAGGACTGTGTTCATAGCAGCATTGTTTGTCATAGACAGGAAACAAACTAAATAACCCTCAACCAAAGAACAGGTAAGGAAAACGTGGTACATTTACAGAATAAAGTACTACACAGGAGAAAAAAATAATGGCATCTTTAAATTTGCAGGCAAATGGATGGAACCAGAAAACATCATTTTGAGTGAGGTAACCCAAATTTTGAAAGACAATTATCATATGTACTCACTCATAAGTGTTTTTTTCAACATGAAGCAAAAAAAAAAAACAAAAAAAAAAAACAAAAACAAAACAACAGCCTGCAAATCACAATTCCAGAGAACCTAGACAACAATGAGGACCATAAGAGTCACATACATGGGAAGTAGAAAAAGACAAGATCTCCTGAGTATATTGGGAGCATGGGGACCATGGGAAAAGGTTGACGAGGAGGGGAGAGGAAGGGAGGGGAACATAGAAAAATGAATAACTCAATAAGATCAGTAACAGTAAAGAACACATAAAAAAAGAATAGTGTTTTGAGGTCCGGCTCCCTTCTCACAGTATCTTTCATTCAATAGTTGTTTCCAACTCAGTCTTCTCATCTTGAAGAGCAGGAACTATCTCTGGGCAAAAGAGCAATGCTTTCCTTCACACTCTTCTTTTTAAAATAATAGCTGCCAGCGAGTGTACAATAGGATGAGAAATCTTTCACAATAGTGAAAAGAAAGCAATAGAAGAGACATGTCAACATGAAATTACTGCAAACATAGTTAATTTGTTGTGTGTTCTTGTGGAAAGATATTCTAATAATATAACAACATTAACTGAATATATTGAAAATAAATGATAAATATGTAAAATTCTTAAAAAAAAGATATACCTCTAAATCTGTAAATGCATAAGCTGTATAGTTGATGTGTCCATTGGAACTGGGCTCCACAACTTTGCATTTGGATTGGTTGTGTTTTTTTTTTTTAAATTGTCTAGTTGCTGTAAAGATTATTCTTGATGAGAGGTGAAGACTAAGGTTATCTTTATTTTTCTAAAGGAAATGCCATGAGAGTTGAAAATTCTTTGGTGAAAAAGAATGTAAGGATATTTCTGATATTACTAATTATTATTACATATTATTAATAATATGAAAATAATTAATATTATATATGTATATATATAACTTTCTTTAATGCTATTTAGTCTGATTTCTGGCATAAAGCACAAAGTTTAGCTTTAAATTATTTTTAATAATAGTAAGAAATATCCAGGGAATAAGCGTGGTTTAAATTTTTCATTTTTGCATTTCTTACTTTTAGCAAACAAATAAACAATTTACACAAGTAACTCCAAGCATAGTGGTGTATCACTTTTATGGGAACATATTATAGTCTCCAATGTGTCTATATATTTTGAGCAAGATGAGCTTCAAGGATTGTTATTCTAGCCTTTCCTTACAAAGTTATTGACATAATTGGTCTGCAGCTTTATTTTCTTTAATCAATTAAGAGAAGAAAATAAAAAACAAATAAACAACAAAATAGTTGGGAATAGTGACTGTTAACAGCAACCTTTGGAAAAAAATTAAAGTTATAGATTGAGGACAGTGTGGTCTACAAAATGAAACCCTGTGTTAAAGAAAAGTCAAAGAGAAAATTAAATGTGAATTGAATTTTATTCTCAGTATTTGCTTAAGGATTTACGAAATGATTCATCCTGAGACCTGGTTGCTCTGTTCTGGATCTTTAATTTTTAAATCATTCCTAACTATATTAACATTACACATAATCTACTTGACTTCCCTCATTAAAGCTAGATTCTCCCCCTTGCTACAGTATATAATTTCTTTGTTCCTTTTTCCCTAGTATAACCCGTAAGGTTATTGCATGGGTAATTAAAATCATACTACTCTTGCCTTTCCACAATCTATCCCTCAACACAAGAGATAATTCTTGGGTCATTAAAGAGTTTGTAATACTCTCATCTTGCCTAGGAATCCTCCCCAAACCTCCTCTGATTAAAGTATGCTCCCTAAGGAAAGATGTAATAAACCTTACTCCGTTTCATTCAGTTACCAACCCTCATTTCCTTTCAGTTACAGTGTTCACGTCACAATAATGAAAAAATGAATAAGATTTTTGATAAAGGTACTTGTTAAAATGAAAAATTCCTTCCTCATATTTCTCAAATGCAATAAAAGGGATTATTAGTTTTTAAAGTTTTGACAAGCAGTATTTAATTTTCATAAGTCTTCCTGGGTTCTGATGTTTCTTTCACACCAGTACACTTGAGCATGTATCTTCTTGTTCTTACAATGAGCCTTGGCTCTGTTTATTTGGCATCAAATAGTCTTAGTCTATTTGACTACATGTGTTCACCAGGTAAAGTCAGGAATAAAGGGAGCAAACAAACAAAGTTTCCAAGTGTCTGGGCTCAGAACATCTAAGCAAGGTGTTTGACTTTTCATCTTTTTGTATTTTATAATGCTGAGATAAACTCTCCATCAAAAATAATTTTAGAAGTAAGTCTTTATTCTGGCTCACATTTCAAGTCGTCATCCACCATGGCAGGGAAGATATGGAGCTAAAAATCCTGCAAGCAGAGGATCACAATGTGTCCACTGTCGAAAGATGCCTGCACGGTGGTGCTCAGCTAGCTCTCTGCACTCTTACCTGGTCTGTGATGCCCTGCCTAGGGAAATAGTGTCAGTAACAAGGTCTTCCTGCCTCCGTTAATGCAATCAAGAGATCCCCCACATGCATATCCAGAGGCTTGTCTCCCAAGTGATCCCTAGATTTTGTAAAGCAAAAATTTGGAACTGACTATCCCAATTTTATTGTCATTCCAGTCTGTAAGTCAATCAATTTACAAAAGTTCCTCATATTCAAAGACTATGTGGAAAGGACCTATTTATATGGCAGGACCTGAAAAACCTGAAAAATTGTGGATAAAAGAAATGATTGTCGAGGTATTTAGAGTCTGTAGCACAGACAGAGTTGATTATGTTTCTTCTAAGTACCTTCATTCCTTGAATTAAAAAGTGTCACTGACCCCTTTCTGTCTTAATTCCTAAGGCTACTATACCCGACTTTCATTCTTCTTAATTGCTCATTTCTTTAGTTGGGGTATTTTATTTCTTTATTCACATACGTTTTCTTGGTGGATTTTTCTTATGCTCAAGTAGGATTTATAAAAATGCCTAGGGCTCAATATCACTATCCATAATATGTAGGTTTCAAGGCATGAATGGCGACTCATGCTGAATGCTTTCATCAGGATATTACTCAGTCTGCAAGAATGAGAAAGTTTGAAACTAACTCTTCAGTGATGTGAAGGCATTGCCATACTGCATTTCCATGCTATTAATTTCACTTTTAAGCAAGTACTCTAAAAGCAACATTTTGAAATTTTATCTTACCATTCCTTACTTTTCATCAAATTCACTATAAAATAGATACATATCAACAAATTTTTAGAGCAACTGTAGATAAAATCAATTTTTGGATAATATATTTATAGTCAGACTAGTCTCACGGGCTTATTGGCTACAGTGTTGTTGTAGAATATTGTTTTAAGGTGTGATACTTTTGTTTATGCCCTGGAACATTTGTGTTTTTCAAACACAAAAGATATGTTTGATAAAATAAATTTCACCTGCAGTCCAGAGGCTGCATCATCAGCTAGCTGACAGGAAGTTGTAGGGAGGAACCAGGTAGAGAAGGGTTTATAAGGACAGGCAAGGAAATGCATAAGGCCATCTTGGTAAAGGGTAGGAGACAGCGAGATGAGCTGTATGCTATTTAGCTTCTTTGAGAAGCAAGATTCGACCTCAACCTTTGAATCTTCAGTTCTTTTGTGGGACTGAGATTTAGAGACGTTCTCTTAGGAACTTCGAAAGACTTAATGTCTGAGGGAACAGAATTTCCTCATGCTGTGGCTCTTACGGCCTAGCTGCTTCTGGTAGCATGGGGTTGCAGTTGCTGACTAAAATAGCTGTAGCTTAAAAGGCAGCAACCATCACAAAAGTGGATAACATAGTGCATCTGTGTAGGAGGACGGCCTGCTTGTTTGTCCCTGCTGCCCGGCTTTCTGAAATAATCACACAGAAACTGTGTTAATTAAATCACTCCTTGGCCCATTAGCTCTAGCTTCTTATTGGCTCATTAGCTCTAGCTTCTTATTGGCTAATTCTTATATCTGTATTTAACCCATTCCTGTTACTGTATATCTCCACAAGGTCGTGGCCTACGTACGAGCAAAGTTCCTGCATGTCTGACTCTGATGGTGGCTCCATAGCATCTCGCTCTGTCTCTTCATCCCATCATTCTGTTTAGTTTCTCCCCACCTAACTCTGTTTCTCTATAGCTCTGCATTAGGCCCAAAGCATTTTCTTTATTAACCAATGAAAGCAACACATAGACAGAAAAACCTCCTATACCACATCTGACATGGATAATAATTTTTTTCTAAACAGAACTAAGATTAATATGAGATTTTTTCCTTTCATGCTTCTTTCTCACCTTATTATTTCCAATTATTATTAATTTCAAAAATTATGAGCCAACCTTAAAATCATCCCTGTTTAGTATCCTCTATATTAGATCAATCCTCCATACATTTTAAATGCTTCCGTCATATTTCTCCAGGAAATATAATGTTTTTGACATGAAAAACATCTAGCATATTTCAGTTTATTGGTGACTAACAAAACAATAAAGTTTCAACAGTGGATACAAGGATTGATAACACTGAGAAGTCAAATAGTATCTGGTAGTATATGCCTCAGTCATTTGTGGCCGCTTTAATAATAAATAATAATAATAGACAATTTCAATAAGATCTGAGAGAGGTGTGATCTTGTAACTTCGTTTTTCCAATTTTTTCTTTTGTTTATATATTAGTTATATAGAACAGAACTTAATTCAGTTCTTAAAAAGCACATTTTAAAAATTTTAATGTTTTATAACAATATAAACTGTATGTATATCTTTGCCCTTTCATTCTCCTTCCTCCAGGACATCCTTCACTTTTTCCTCCTCCTCCTTCTCTCTCTCTCTCTCTGTGTGTGTGTGTGTGTGTGTGTGCATGCATACTTGCCCGTGTGTCTATACATGATTAGAACAAAATTGAGAAAGATATTTAGAATTTTGTTGCATATTTCTCACAATCTTAAGTTGAAATATATGTGATTTTTAAAAATTGTATTTTGAGGTACCAAAGCCATTTGCCACCATGTAATATCAAAAGCTGTGAAAAGCTCAGAACGATTTCAAATGACAATTTTAGAAGCAGAAATATTTCCAGTTGTGTGCAGTATGTAACATGCATCTCAGGTCACTCTGAAAAGCTGTTAGTGTAGTTTTGTAGAAAACTTGGTAAATTCCTCTGAAATATTTCATGTGATTTTAATCCTTTTTTGTTTTTGCTAAATATATCCTACCTACGTTACAATTGAACTATGAAAATGATATGCTAAGAAACTTCAAATGTAAAGAAACAATGACATAAAATGAAAATGGTTGATAATTATGTGTGTGAGATTAATGTTATAATGAATAACCACATAAAAAGTGTAGGTAATATTATGAATCAATTTTTGTTGCTCAATAATTCTTCAAACTTAGAAAACATTACATATTCATTTGTAAAGCAGTATTTAATAGAATTGAATATGAGATAAGATTATTATTCATGATTCATTATTAAATGGAGGTGTGTCATAATATGATGTAAAATTTTATAGGGTATATATATATGTGCATATATAGACAGATATAAAAATGTGTAGATATATCTATGAAAATACATATATAAGAATAATGATTTTTATGCCTATGGTAACTGAATGAAAAAAGTTCTAGGGATTGAAAAAAAGATTTTTGAAAAGCCATAGTAATTATATTACTTTTTAAACTAAAATTATATATAACACATATAAACCTATATGTATAAATATAGTTTACATGAAATTATACCATTTAGAATGAACATTTTTCCACTGAGACCCATAGACTAAGAAAATTCCTATCCCCATGCATGAGAAACTCCCTTTCAAGTTGTTGATAAAGGCAGTCCAAGAGACTCTCCAAACAGTAAAGGCTATTGCTGTTGCCCTTGGTTGCTTCTAAGAAATTGAACCTATGCCCAATACATCATGTACTTTGGAAACAAGAGTCAGTGTATCAGAGCTGAATGTGACTGGAAAATCACATACCTGCAATCTAGCTTTCCTAGTTATAGAAGGAACCACACAAGGGAAACAGCCGCTGTTCATACCCAGCTGTGATGCCTAGTGTTTCACCTGGAGCCATCTCAAGAAGAAGAAAATCATACCTAGTCAACTTGCTAGTGAATGAAGCCACTAACCCTAGAGGAGAACCATTTGCCACTAGGTTATTAAACAAACGTAATTCCTAACTGCATTCAAAATAAGTGTCTTACACACAGATAAGTGTAGTTCTCACTTTTCAACAAAAATGTTTCTCTTTGTAACAGATCACTAACTATTGAAAATAATAAATAAAATCAAAGGCAAAAAGCAATAGCTCAAAAGCAGAGAACAAGTGGCCATGAGTTGTTGAGCTGTATTTGATACATATACATCAAAACCCCGTACCTAAGAATCAGGAAGCACTATTGAAGAAATAAAAAATAAATGTAAGTTCTGAGATCATGCATGTTACAAAAAAATAAGCAGAATATAGGATATATATATGTGTGTGTGTGTGCGCGCATACACACATATATGCATACACCCTCTCTCTCTCGCTCTCTCTCTCTCTCTTTCTCTCTCTCTCTTTCGTTTCCAAATAGAATCCCCTTGATCTCCTTATTTTGTCTTATTGCTATTGCTAGAACTTCGAGCACTATGTTGAAGAAATATGGTAAGAGTGGACAGCCTTGTCTTGTTCCTGATTTTAGTGCAATGGCTTTGAGTTTCTCTCCATTTAATTTGATATTAGCTCTTGGCTTGCTATATATTGCTTTTTCTCAACAGAAGAAGTGCAAATGGCCAAGAGACACTTAAGGTCAGGTTCAACTTCATTAGCAATCAGGAAAATGCAAATCAAAATAACTCTGAGATATCATCTTATACCAGTTAGAATGGCTAAAATCAAAAACACCAAAGATAGCCTTTGCTGGAGAGGATGCGGAGTAAGGTGAACACTCATCCATTGCTGGTGGGAATGCAAACTTGTGCAACACTTTGAAAATCAGTGTGGCATTTTCTCAGGAAATTCAGGATCAACCTACCCCAGAATCCAGTAATATAACTCTTGGGAATATACCCAACAGATGCCCAATCATACTACAAAAGCGTTTGTTCAACTATGTTCATAGCAGCATTATTTGTAACAGCCAGAACCTGGAAACAACCTAGATGTTCCTCAATGGACGAATGGATAAAGAAAGAGTGGAATATATACGCATTAGAGTACTACTCAGTGGTAAAAATCAATGACATCTTGAATTTTGCATGCAAATGGGTGGAAATAGAAAATACTATCCTGAGTGAGGTAACCCAGAACCCAAAAAGATGAATATGGCATGTACTCACTCATTTGTGGACTCTCGCCATAAACCAAGATCATTAAGCCTATAGTTCACAAGCCCAGGGAAGCCAAATAACAAGATGAACCCAAAGAAAAACATTTATAGCTTCTCCTGGAAATTAGAAGCAAACAAGAGTGCAGGGCAAAAGTTGTGAGCATGGGGGTGGGGGCAGGGGTGGGGTGAGGTTCGGGGAAAGGGGAGAGGGGAGAGGGAAGGGAGAAGGGAAGGACTGTCAACAACCTGGGGGAGTGGAAAGGTGGAGATGGACGAAGGGCAGATATAGGAGCAGGGAAGAAGATACCTACATTAAATGATCCATTTTAGGGCTGGCAAGAGCTTGACTCTTGAGGGGATCCGAGGTGTCTACGGGGATGTCCCCAGCTAGGTCCTTGGACAGCAGAGGAATAGAGTACCTGAACGGTCCTTGCCCCACTAATGATTATCTTGAATATCACCATAGAATCTTTGTCCAGCGAAGGATGGAGATAGAGCCAGAGACCCTCATCAGTGGAATGGACTGAACTCCCAAGGTCCAGTTGAAAGACAGAAGGAGGGAGAAGACGAGCAAAGAAGTCAGGACCGTGAGGGGTTGGTCCACCAACTGAGGCACTTTACCTGTTCTAATGGGAGCTCACCAAATCCAGATGGACCAGGTCTGAATGAGCATGTGATCAAACCGGACTCTCCAATTGTGGCTGACAATAGGGGCTGACAGAGAAGCCATTGATAAAAGCACTGGGACTTGTTTTTTCGGCATGTTTTGGCTTTTTGGGACCCTAGTCTATATGGATGCACAGCTCTCTAGGCCTGGATGTAATGGGGAGGGCCTTGGACTTCTCACAGGGCAGGGTTTCCTGCCCTCTGTCAAGCAGGGTGGGAGAGGGAGGAGGGGGTGTAGGGGAGCAGGAGAGGATTGGGAGGAGGGAAGTATAAATAATTTAATGGAAAAATAGAAAAAATAAAATTAAAATTAAAAGAAAGAAAAAAATAAGATTTTGGTGGAAAGTATTACTTTTTGTGCATAATAAAGAACCTTGTTCATGCTCGGTCCACCTGAGAAAATTTATGACATCATTTAAGTATTATTATATTCTGAGTGTGTGTGTGTGTGTTTAAGTATGTGTTGTGTGTTTATGTAACTTCTGTTTCCATGAAGTTTTTCAGAATAAGTTCATGATTTTCTATTACAGTATCAGTTCTACTGACACGTAACTTAGCACCGAATAACTGTTTCAGTTTCCTGTGGTCATATGGCTTTCCCGAAAATTAAAGTCACATTTACATTTCAGTAATGTTTTGAAAATAATGCAATTTACTGGTTTTTGCAATAACATCGATTACTGAACCATTGGTGACATCAAACACTTAACCTTGCCTAGTCAATGATGTCAATATACTTTGCAAAATGTTTACTTGGAGAATAGATTATAAATAAAAAACATGCTTCATGAAAAAATACAGCTCACCCATGCCAACAGAAAAGGGAGAATATCATAGTTACTTTTTTAGTACTCTGCTTTGCTCATGAAAATACTTAGACAAAGGCAATGTGTGCTCATATATTCATAATTTGCACAAATTAAAAATTATTATCAATATTCATCTTAAATTTGACAAATTTTATATAACAATTTTACTTTGTTTTATTAATCAAATTCTCTTCTTCTACAATGTGATAGAATATAATTTAGTAAAATCAGTTACAAGGCAATTGTCCCCAGTCTCATAGTCATTAGGTTACATGCCATCAATTAAAACACACCTAGAATTTTAATATTTGAATCAATAATAATTTTAAATGCTTTAAGAATTAATCAATTATTATTACATATTCAGTTATAATTTGGGAAAATTATTTGTATTCTTTTAACATTGCCGAACTCTTACTAGAGTCAAATTAAAAGTACCACTGGAAACATTAATACAAATTCTATTACCTTTATGTATTTATGTTGGAAATGTAACACTATACAGTAATGGTATTGTGTATCCACAAGTGTTTAATATTATTATTTGTTCTTCATTCACAAATTAAATTCACGATCAATATTTTTGTAGAAGTAAAATCACAAGTAACAAAATATTAAAATTTAATTTTATAGTAAAATGTATCTTATGAAATAGAAATATCTCTTAGTTTATTTTTAGAAAAATGTTACTATGTAATGAATTTCAATTTATATCCATGCTTATCATAGTAAAAATAAACAAACTATAGAATCCTAATACATTCCAGCTTCAAAAGTTTTCATTGATAGATCCTGTATAACACATAACCCTCCCCACTCTCTTTAAATTCGTGGTCTCTTTTTTTCATAAATTGATATTGTATGACTGTACATATTTGTATATGTATATATACATAATTCTCAGATATAACCTGATGAATATATATAATGTTAATTGTATGTATGTTTCCATAATGATTGTTTGACAACCAATAAGTGTGCTCTTTTCTGGGTAAGGTCACCTGTAACACTCTCTGTCTTACTCTTGGGTTGAGGACTTGTGAGCTTTTCATGTACAGTTTGGCATATTCTCCTTTGTCCTTCTTACTTAGTTCAAGTCTGGGTGATCATGTTGGCAAGACACTAGAGGTTGACCTTCTGATCTTGCTCAAAGACAAACAGTAATGATTTATATTACTTGTACCTATAAGAATTATGGTCAATGAATTCATTTATTAGATAACCATACAAATATTCTCATTTCTATCTGAAGAGAATAAAATATTTTTCTAGATTTAATGTTTGTATTGGAAGGAATCCAAACAGAATGTAATATGTGGATTATAATTGGCTATTCAGGATTCTGTTGTGAGTATTTTGTTCTAATTTTAATTCACATTGAAGGTTTTTATTTGCAAGTAATGTTATGATTATGGAACATCTTGTTGAAATATTGACAACATGGTAAATAAAAATACAACTGAGTTTTAAATGAGAATTGAGATTTATAACCTTTCATTCTTTTAATGATGTAGCCTTATCATATATCTTGCTTTCTCAATTCTAAGAGATAAAATTTTAATGGAACTTCTGTTTAAGGGGCATTCTGATAACCTGAGAAAAAATTTCCATCTAAGCCTTATACCAAAATGCCTGCTGAACACCTATGAAATTTTATATTGTTTCTTTTTTGCAAAAGAAAATATATATGCACAGCTCAATTTTACTTATTTTGTGTTTGAGAATAAACATCTTGTAAGATTTAAGATGAACAAAGCTCAGAATGTATAGAAAAGAGCCTGCTAACATATTACTATAGCCCTTTAAGGAGCGCCATCTATCCCAATAAACTATCAGTAACTGTGCACATTTGACCTTCCTTGATCTACTAAGATCAAGAACAACTCCTGAGAAACTCGTTCTCCTCACAGGTGTGTGAGCTTATTCTCCATGACCCACGCTAAAGCCATATTCTAACAACCCCTCTCTCTACGATTTCACTGGCATTTCACTACCATGCAGAAAAGCAAATCTAAAGTGTCTGCCTCAGGACAGAAGAATTAACTGCCAGGTTTTGCCAACCAACTTTTGTTTTTGCAATGTTATTTTCCCAGCTTAACATAGAAATGATTGCATCTTGAGGCTAAACTGAAAATGCAGAACCTATTAATATCATCATTGCCTTATAGTTGAGGGAAATAACTGAAGATGCTTGTATAGCATTGGGGATTTAAATAATTTTTGGATCTGAAATTTAATGGACTTTATTACATGAGTGTACTAATTCCCCTAAAATCTATAAAATATTACTGTTCCTATTACATAGTCCATAAAACCTTCTAACAATTAATTTCATATTTGAAAAATCATTAGGATAAATTTTGATTGTTTTTTTATTAAATTATTCTCATTAATGTACTAAAGTTTCCAAGGCTGGGTACCTTATAAGAAGCTTTATGTAACTCATCATCCTAGAGTCTGAAACTCGAAGGTCAGGATTTCATGTGTTCAACCTCTCTAGAGGAGTTAATAGTTGATGGCATCATAGAAGAACACATGAAAATAAATAATATGGCTAAATAGGACACCAAAATTTTCAGGGTTCAGACTCAGGCTTTATTAATAAATTAGTATGAAGATATGTAACTCAAAATTGTCCTTAGACTCTTCATACTCTCTTAATGTTAACATTTCATGTTTTCCCCTTTACATTATTTATTTCTGCCTTCCCACTTTATAACTATTTGCTGTGAATGTTTTCTTTCCTCTAAAACTCATATAAATATCATAGTGTTAATCCATATTATGAAATTATTTCTTTATGAGAGGATTAAAAACTGTTTCCTGTAATATAAAGGCTAACATTAATACCTGTAGGTCAATACTATATTTTATTGAAAATAGAACTTTATTATTATTATTATTATTATTATTATTATTTTATTACTTTAAAAAGAATACCAATCCAAATTCCCACTTCCTCCCCTCCTCCCACTTCCTCCACACACCCTTCCCCAATCCCTCTCCACTCTTAAGAGAGGGCAAGGCACGCTGCCCTGTAGGAATTCCAAAGCCCTCCCCACTACAACCAGGTTGTGCAAGGTAGACATCCAAAAAGAATAGGATCCCAAAAAGCCAGTAGAGACAAATCCCAGTGCCATTGTCATTGGCCCCTAAGTCTGCCCCAACTGTCAACCATATTCAGAGGGACTAATTTGATTCTACGCTCATCCATTCCCATTCCAGTTGGAGTTGGTGAGCTCCCATTAGTTCAGCACAAAAAAAGATCTTTTAAACAAAGTATTATGACCATGATGTTCACTCCCTCATCTCTTCCTAGATTCTCACTACATCCTCAACCATCTAATCCAAATCCTTCTATTTTTAAAGAGTAGTTTCACAGTAACAATGTATTTTTAAGGGATGGATATAATTAATCTGACTGAAACTATATTATAAACTGAGATATCACATAGAATCCCATTAATAATAAAATTAGTTTATGTATCAATTAAAGAAATTTGATTAAAAACAATTAAAATTAAGAGATGATTACAGCCAACTTTTGCTCATTTTCTTTTTATCTGCTGTTTTATGTTAATGAAGAAAGAAAGCTCTTGGAAAATTTCAGCAACTTGCTTTGAACTTCAGGCTCCCAAACAGTGGCCAATAAATTGCTGTTTGCTATAAATTACCCATTTTCAATCATTTTGAATTAACAGCCAAAATACACTTAAGAGTACAACAGAAATGTAATTATATCATCTCACATGACCTCTAAGGACTAGTCAGTTGGTTTAACTACCAACTCACAAGTATATCTTTGGGACGCTGGATATTGATCCTCAAGGACAGGATGAGGAAGGAGAGGAGAGTTTGCATGATATTTATTGTAGTAGAATCAAGGCAGCTAATGATGAACAGTTCAGAGAGGAGATGAAGTCGTTGCTCTTGACAAAGACACCAGGAGCTTAATTTTGTTGTTTCGGAAGTGTCGGTACTTCTGTCTGGAGTATTACTTTGATTCTTTCATTTAGCTTCAGGCAAGAGCAAAACTGAAATTTTATTAGACTTCTTATTGACATCAAGTAGGCCATTTTCTGATTAGTTAAAAAAAAAAAAACAAACAAGAGTGATTTGGGGTTGTATTAATCATAAGTGACTCAAACTGCTATCCCCAAAGCATCCCATTTTCCTCTGCCGAACCAGTTAATGCATGTCCTATTCATGGCCCCACCAAATATCCTTAGGTACAATAGATTTGAGTGGAGAAAATGAGGAGTAATTCTAAGAATTCAGTTTGTATAATAGGAGTACAACCCTTTATTGTCTCTGAATTAGCCTAGGGAAATTGGAGTTTGAACTTTGAAAATTCTGAGCAAGAAGCCCATGCCTGTTTAAAAAAGGATTCAGGGGTATTTAAAGAAATACAGTGCCTTCACAGAACCAGACCCCTTACTTATCCATTTTTTTTCTCAAATCAGACAAACTGGAATTTTTACTTGTGATAACTGATACAATTTCTTTTTACTTTAAATAACTCTGCTCTGATGACTGTCATTTTCTAAAGCACTTCCCAATATCACCTCTAAGAAAGATCGCTGCCAAAGTGAAATAAAGAAGTCTCAAGACAGAGCAGTAGGGATGATAGACAATTAAACAGAGAACAAGACAATGCCTGACAGAATAAAGGTTGTTATCAAAACTCTATGGGAAAAGCCCTGTTTTTGTGTAAGCCCACATTATCAGGAAAGTTTAAGTACCAAGGAAAGTAACTGATTATTCTAGCAATAATTGTCAAATAATAAAACATCTAAGTTGAAAAGAATAGAAAAAAATGTTTTCAGGAGCCTCCATGAAAAGATTGTAAAATTTGTAGAAAGAAAAAGTCATTTATGTAACTGAAAAAAATAGTTGGCTGACATAATACACGATTCCTACAGTGTCCCCAAATCTTTCCTCACTGAAATAGTACTTAGCCTTGTTGTGCCTAGTAACAATTTCCCTATCTTTCACTCAATAATCTTACTGGTTAGACACAGAGAATTAAAAACTTGATTATTTTATTAACAAAAAAGCCAGATAAATCCTGAACATCTTCCCTTGCAATCTTGACATTCATAGTTTCCTTATCACAGAGGAATGAAACGTCAAACACACTTTCAAGGCCAACATTCTTCTCCAGTCACACAATTGTATAAATGAGCACTGTAGTCATTCAAAAGGTTTTGTGCTAAGCTATTATCATGAGACTGAACATCTAGAGTTTCACAGATAAATTTTTTTCCATTATGAAATGGTGAATTGTTCCTTTTGGATATTTTTATTAGAATGGCAAATTCATTAACAAATAGGTAACATCTTTCGCTATCTTGATGACAATGAACATTCACGGTTTCCTTTTAAGAAAAACTCCACTTAGAATGAATAAAGACTTTTGTCGTCAAGAATTAGAGTGCGTGCTGCTATCAGAATTTATTCAACCTATGTCTAATGATACTCCTAGTGTTGAAGCTGGACTGATCCCTATCTTTATGCTTAAAAGTAGATGTTTTACTGAAGAGCAAAGTAGTAAAACATTAAACTTTTATATAAAAAAGAAATTAGATGCTTAAATATGAATAAGCAACATTATATTTTTGATAGCAGTGAAGCAACAGAGCAAAAGAGTCAAGAAGGTAGAAGGAGAACAGATAAATGAATGCAATGATTATTACCTGAGGACTGCAGCTAAGGTATAAGTCAAGTCACATGAAGATCAAAAGGGCCATGGCATCAGAAATGACAGGCAGTTCAGATACATGATGTTTTGCATTATTTTTCACTAAGAGAAGAATTTTATTGAATAAGTATGAGCTCAGTGAGTAGTATATTGCTGTTCAAAAAAAAAACTTTCAAAGCAACCAATAACTGAGTAAAGTATGAAAGTAAAGTATTAAAAAAATAAAAATTTGGACTTTTAAGAGAACTTCAAAATGTCATAAATATTGTTGCCTTTCATGTTGCAAAGAAATCAGTGATGAACTGCTTCCTTTAAAGCAAAGGTTGATGTAAGGATTTGTGCCTTCCTTATAGTATCTTGTTACGCCTTGCTTAGTTAATATCCCTGGGAAACCTGCTCTTTTCTATAGGGAGATCATAAGGGAGTGGATTCAGTGAATAGGGGAGTGGACACAGAAAACTGGGAGTAGTTGAGAGAGGGAAAACTGTGGTCCAGATGTATTGTATGAGAGATATTACGTAATGAAGTGAAAACAATAAAATAAAGTGTTGTTCTCAACTTTTCTAATGATGTGACCCATTGATATAATTTCTAATGCTACTGTGACTCCCAAACCATGAATTTATCATTGCTGCTTCATAACTGTAATTTTGATACTGTTATGAATTATAATGCAAATGTCTGATATTTAACTCCAGTGGGGCTTGTAATACAGAGTTTGAGAACCTCTGCTTTAAAGGAAAATTAGTTATTGTCAAGTGGTTTAGCTTGCTCATTATTGTTTCATGCTTGAGCAACTTGAAATTGACCTTAGAACCTTATAATGAGATAGAAAATATCTCAGTATTTAACAATATAAATTTTCATTTATAGCATTTTAATTATACTAAGGTATTTGTAAAATAAAATGGATAGCATTCAATTACCACTTGCTGAATTCTAAGAAGACTTGTTATTGATTCATCCCTATAATATCATAGAAAAGCTATTACTGTCAGTTATTTTAAACTTTGGAAAACCAAGGTTCTTGTATCATTTGGAACATAACTCTGTCTCGTATCCATAAATAGAGTGCCACTCTGCTCATAAAACTCCACATTTTGTTGAATACAGCATTTGAAGCAAGGAAGGAAAAATTTAATAGTCCCAAATTCCTTTTTAAATTTTCAAGAAAAATTATCTAGAAGTATTCTAGCATAGCTCTATTTTAGTAGAATATACATGCCTAAATCTGAGTCAACCTTGAAGGGTTTTGTTATGATTGACATACAAGACACTGCTTATTAATATATGAATCATCTGCATTGGTTTGACAGATTTTTTACAGAAAACATTCTAATGTACTTTCTGAGATTCCTTGTATCTCATTTTTTTCTGATTATCTTTCTAATCATATATCCTTCTAAAAGGCTTTCAAAAGATACATAGGTCAGGGTTTTTATTCAGATACAATATTTGAAAAGAGTACACGCCAAATATTTAAGTCATTATAGCCTTAGTAGCATATTTGTACATAAATACTATGTTCTAGTTTTTGAGTTATTAGTATTTTGTAAAAGGATAAACAATTTTTAACAGAAACCAAAACATGACATGATTTAGGAGAAATTTCAAACTTTCTATAAGATAAATAATGTCCAGTAAGATAGCAATAAATCTTATTTTTAATTTTATCAATTTAAGTTTTTCATTTTCTTTACATCTCAATCAAAATGTCCCTTCCCTCTTCTCCTCTTGTTCCCTGCCCATCACTCTGTCATCCACTAATCCTCCAGGTCTCCCATGGGCATCAATAAAACACTTCAAGTTGATGTAGTACCAAGCTTCTCCCCCTTCATCAAGGCTGAGTGAGAAATCCCAGCATGGGGAATAGGTTCCCAAAAGCTAGATTAAGAACCAGGGACAGGCCCTGATCCCACTGCTGGGAACCCCACAAACAGAAAGCTATGAAAATGACATAGACATTTAGAGGATCTAGGGTATTACCATGCAGTCTACTTTGCTGTCTGTCCAGATCTGGTGAAATCCCTACAGCCAAGGTCAGATGTCTCTGTGGGTTCCTCTGTCATGAGCTTGACCCACTGGTTAATATAATCCCTCCACTCTGTCTTCATCTTCACTCCCAGAGTTTAGCCTAGTGCTTGGCTGTGGACCTCTGTGTCTGCTTCCATCAGTTACTGGATAAAAGTCCTATAGTAATAATTAAGGTTGTCTTTCCATTTTCTGGTGTCCTCTTCAATTTCTTTCTTCAATACCTTAAAGTTCTTGTCAAATAGATCTTTCACTTCCTTGGTTAGAATTACTCCAAGATACTTTATGCTATTTGTGGCTATCGTTAAAGGTGACGTTTCTCTGAATTTCCTCTCTGCTTCTCTATCCTTGGTGTATAGGAGGGCTACTGATTATTTTTTAGTTGATCTTGTAGCCTGCCACTTCACTGAAGTTGTTTATCAGCTGTAGGAGTTCTTTGGTATAGGTTTGAGGGTCACTAATGTACACATTCATAGCATCTGCAAATAATGAAAGTTTGACTTCTTCCTTTCTGATTCAAATCACCAAGGCCAGCTAGACTGGGACTGATGGAGCATGTGATCAAACTGGACTCTCAGAATGTGGCTGACATGGAGGGCTGACTGAGAAGCCAAGGACAAAGGCATTGGCTTTGATTCTACTCCATGTACTGGCTTTGTGGGAACCTAGTCTGTTTGGATCCTCAACTTCCTAGACCTGGATGGAGGGGGGAGGACCTTGGACTTCCCACAGGGCAGGGAACCCTGACTGCTCTTTGGACTAGAGCACTAGAGTGGGAGGGGGAGGGGGAGTGGGAAGAGGGGAGGGAAATGGGAGAAGGGGAGAAGGTGAAAATTTGTAATAATAATAAAAAGAAAAAAATAATTAAGGTGGTCACCAATTTGATTATAGGAGAAGGTCAGTTCAGGCACCTTCTCCACTATTGCTTGGAGTCTTAGCTGGGGTCATCTTTGTGAACACCTGGTAGTTTCCCTGGCACCAGGTTTCTCCCTAACCCCCAAATGATGACCCTAAAAAGACATCCCTTACATTACTCTCCCTTTGATCCACTCCCAAATTGCTCACTCTGATTCTTCATGTCTCTACCCCTACCTAGTCTACCCAGAAGATCTTTTGTTTCCCCTTCCTGGGGAAATCCATGTTTCCCTCTTTGGGCCCTCCTTATTACCTACCCTTTCTGGGTCTATGGATTGTAGTCTGGTTATCCTTTACTTTACAGCTTATATCTACTTATGAGTGAGTATATACCATAATTATCTTCCTGTGTCTGAATTACTCACTAAGGATGATTTTTTTCTAATTCCATCCATTTGCCTGCAAATTCTTGATGTCACTGTTTTTTTACAACTGAGTAATATTCCTTTGTAAATATACCACATTTTCTTTATTCTTTTATTGAGGGGAATCTCGATTGTTTCCTGTTTCTGACTATTACGAATAATACTTGGGGAAGTAGTCTTGAATTAATTGGCGTAGGAGACAACTTCTTTTTTTTCCAAGACAATGTTTCTCTGTAACTTTGGTGTCTTTCCTGGAACTAGCTCTTGTAGACCAGACTGGCCTCAAACTCACAGAGATCCGCCTGCCTCTGTCCCCCAAGTGCTGGGATTAAAGGCATATACAACCACCACCCAGCCAGAGACAACTTCTTGAATAGAACACCAGTGGCAGAGACACTGAGATCAACACTTAAAAAATAGACCCTCATGAAACTGAAAAGTTTCTGTACAGCAAAGGACACTGTTGATAAGACAAAAAAGCAACCTACAAAATAGGAAAATATCTTCAACTCCATATCTGACAGATAACTGATCTCCAAATAAAGAACTCAAGAAAGTATACACCAAAATACTAAACAATACAATTTCAAAAATGGGGTACTGATCTAAACAGAGAATTATCAATAGAAAAATATCAAATGACCTAGCTGCACTTAAATAATTGTTCAACATCCATCCTTATTCATCAGGGAAATACAAATCAAACTGACTCTGAGATACCATCTTATATCTGTCAGAATGGCTAAGATCAAAAACACTAATAAAGTTTATGTTGGGGAGGATGTGGCATAAGGGGAATACTCCTCCACTGCTGGTGAGAGTGCAAACTTATATTTTAGAAACTGATATGGTAGTCTCTCAGAAAATTTGGAATCAATCTACCTAGCTATATCAATCTTGGGCATATACCAAAAGGATGCTCAATCATACCACAGGACACTTGCTCAGGTATGTTCATAGCAGCAGTTTTCCTACTAAATGGTTTTAAATACATACACAGTTTCCTTGGCACCTCAAAACCAATATAAACATATATAACGTTGTTTAGCTGATCTTAGTCAAGTTCTTTTCCCTTATTGACACTCTCCAAAATTCAGATCATGATTGATCTTGGAGTACCACTTCAAGAGAAGGTGCTAAGGCTCCTTAGAATCACAAATGAAGTACCTAAATATTAGGCCCAGTAGAAGCTGTCTGAAATGTGAGGTGGGAGTATGAGTTTTACTGCATCAATAAATCTGTCTCTGACTTTAGTGGAGATCTCTGAAATTATAATCCCATAAAATTTAACAACAGACATTCTGAAAGTACTTAATGGAGCTGGTATCCTCACAGAGCACTCTGAGGTTATCATCATCACTGACATAATGTTATCTATAATTTAACCTTATTATTTGTCATTTTATACTGTTTCATAAATATTTCTCTGTTTATCATATCTCCAATAATTTCATATTTATCCTTGAGTCAGACTTTGTTTATACTAGACTAAGGGACTATGTTGCTGAATTATTTCAATGCAATTGAAGTCATTATATTGAGTAAGGGTAGAAGTATTTGTTTGGTAGGAAAATTTCTAGCATTTGTATTCAAAAGGTAGTAAGACAAAACTCAAAATGTAGGTTACACAACTCAGGGTTATCTATTTCTCAATAAAAACCAAAAAAAAATAACATAAGTTTGCATGTAAATGTTGTACTTTTCTATTAATAAAAATACACGTCAAACAGCAAAGTCAGAAGGCAGGTATTCTCAAGTTCTGACCTGAACTCCTTCCCTCCATAATACCTTCACACACTGACAATCCTGATAATATCCCAGTCTGAGAGTTAGACAGACACTTGTCTTTCCCTCTTTAATACTCTTAGTACAGGGTTATGCAACAGTCAATTGGGATAAAATCTTCCTGATGGAAATGTTTTTATTGTTGAGTTCACTAAGTGTAGGAAGAATGAGGAAACTAAAATATACAAAATCAACAACACCTCCATTTATAGCCAAAAACAATTTTATCAATCAGCCTATACTCATGAAATGCCAATTCGATGGAGATTCTAACACTGACAGAATGTTATCACAATCAGGCTTTTATCTTTGGTTATTTGCCACTACTTATTTACATCAACTATCAGTTAATATTCAGGTCTAATGACATTACAGATTTCATTAATACTGACTACCCTTTGACTGCCAAAGCATGGAAGAATCATATAATGATGACTGTGACTCATAGCATCATTAGTTTGATTAGCCTATCTAAGATTATGTATCCAGAACAATGGATTTATATTCTTTAAATTGAAGAGAATGTTTGGGTAAATTTGTAACACCTGAAAGCCAAGGTGGGAGTAACAAGTTAGTCTCACTGTTGTCTAATCTGTCCAAGTACCTGGACCCATCAGAAAGCTTTAGTCTATACACAGCTATAAGAATACTGTGGTGTATATAAGCTTTTCCAATATTTGAGACCTATAAGTAGGGACTACTACTTGGAGAAGTTCTCTTATCCATAGCTAAGTCTCCCAGAGTGAGCTGATTTTACTTCTTAGGACAATCTTCTTAAAATACAAAAAACAAAAAGCATAGTGAACCTTATCAAAAAGTAGTACACTTCTTTTGTACAAACCAGTGATGTGTGGTGGTCTCTGGAATGGTGACAAGATGCTCCCCATGGGCATCTTGCTCATGCAGCTGCCTGAGCGTGATTCACGTAACTCTGAACAACCCTTGCTGCTGATCTTGGTACACAAATCTGATTGGTTTCACTGACTCCCAATCAGTTTCTGAGTTTTTTCCCTTAGTTTCTCCTTTCCTAAGTTCCACATCTCCTGCCCTTCAAACATTCATGTCTATACCCCATTCAGTTTCCCTCTGCCCACATTAAATTTATTTTGTTCTCCAGAAAGTGGGTCAGCTCTGACTTTTCTCTAGTTTCTAGACTGCTTTATTTTGGCTTTGTTGTTGAATATTTTCATTCTGCCCTTCTTTGAAGAACCCTTTACTCTGCATTTAAACTACATTTTGCTTTTGCAAAACTGAAGAAATGGTTTTCACAGTTTCCCTTTCTGATGTCATTCAATGTCCTATTTTGGAAGTCTTGCCTTTTTCTCACGAAGTCAAACTATAACAAGTCCAGTTCTCTTTATAGGAAGTAAGTGCAAGGAAAAAGATAACAATTAAGATTTTAATGTTTCAGAATATTTTTTTAAATGTGTAGAGTTTGAAGTTCTCTAGTAGACATCTGTATAGACAGAAAATTGGCAAATGCTGCTCTCCTTATACTTGTAATGGCCAGAACATAGAAGACATGTTATGTATTTTCTATTCTCCCGCTCATTCTGATGCATTCCTTCTTTGTACCTGGCAGAATGCACTAGTGATATTCCTTTCCGTCTAGTCTATTTTATTATTGCCCATGCCTACGTACACTCTCAGCCATACACCACACTCCCATCCCACAGTATATGATAAAGTTATGTAGAAATGAATCTACATATATTTTGCTTTGTTTCCCATACTGACACATACCTGAAGAAATACTTGTTTAATAAGGTAGAGGCCAGGATTTGAAGAATACTTTAGGGTGACTTTAAAACTACTCCCTGAAATAATGTTTATTAGAATATTATATATAAATAATCATTTATAATGTTTATTAGAAAATATACATGTGTGTGTGATATTATTGTAAAATTAGTATTCTAAAAGCTAAATAAGAATTTAGCTCCTGTGAAGATATTAATGTATTGGCTTCTTATTTAACATCAAGTGACAAATACACATTTTATCTTTTGCTTTCTTTATATTGAAACATTTAAAGATAAATTCTAACTTGAGAAACATGTGATGAATAAAATTTTGATCACTGATGATAATTATTATTAACCACAATGATACCTGATTACTCATTGAGCTAATAACTTTTTTCAGTTCTTACAAAATAATCATTAGCAAGAACTATTTTTAGAGGAAGCATTTGAAGTAAAATTTAGACAATTTATATTGTTATAAATTTTAGTGACTTCATTTTGATCAAGCCTTTAGATACACAAGTCACAGCCATTTAGAGACAACTAGACTAGATAGGGAGAACTGGTTGACAAAACTATGATTCAATCTGCCAAATATACACCAGGGAAAACTTTGCAGAATATTTTTTTTAAAATAGTAATATCTTCAACAGAGGGTGCTGCTGAAGTTCTAGTGGTATTTTTTGCAGAAAATCTCATAACTGTCATAAGAAAACAACAATAGTAGCACAGATCTCTAAAGCAATCTTGAGAAAGAATAATCCGCCTGTGGATTTTACACTTCATGATTTCGAGTTACATTACCACAGGCTATGGCATTCAAAGCTTCTTCGTACAAGTATAAAAACAAGCACTTATGCCAAGGAAACAGTATCACTCAGGCATATACAGTCAACAAAAAAATTTTATCTAGGCTTATGAGGTTTAATTTTAGAAACTTTAAAATGTTATAACATAGTATCATTCTGATTTGATATTTTCCAATACCAATATGCAGCTATGTTAACCAGAAGAAAAACATATTAATTGCCTATTTGAATGTGAAAAATAGCCATGCATTAAAACAAGTGAACATAGTCTTTTTTGCACAGGCTGCCAAGACAGCTTATCAAAATATGAGCACTTACAATACTGTATGTTGTTCCCTCACTGGAACTTCTTGGCTGAACCTTAATATGAAAATCTGCATGCTCAATGTTAATTTGTATGAGAATGAACTTTTTCCCCAGAGGACTAAGAGCCCAGATTCTGGTTGGAAGCAGGCACTGTCATTTGAAATGGGACCAACAATTCACATCCTCTTTAATAACTTGTTCTGAGAATACTGTTCATCCATGGTGAGATAATTAAATTATGCTCTCATTTCATACTCTTAATATTACCCCAAATCAGATAATGCCCTGCCTTTAACACTAGAAACAACAGAGGTACAGAGAAGGTGAAAACCAGAATAAACTCCTATTTGATGGTTCTCATTTTCATAGACATTTCATGACTTTAATTTTCTGAGGTAGTGCCTCATATCATGTAAGCATGTATGTTTAAACTATTGAGACAAATTTATAGTTGCACAAATTATGTGTTTATTATTAAAACACTATATAGTAGTCGTGCACTATGGACACAGTACTGAATTTTGTTAAGTATACTTTTTTCTACTGCTTATATTTACAAGATTTTGATAAATGTATTGATGTTCCTAAAAAGCTGGCATCTATTTTCCTGATTATCTTTTAATTTATGTGGATTTATTTTATGGATTTGTTTTCATTGGAAATTTAGTTTTTGAACCTTATTTATTTTATTTTGAGATTGCATATATTTCCAGTACTTGGTGCTCTCCTTTTCTACTTACAAACCCTCTCAACTCTCCTTCAAATTCATGGCTTGTTTTCACTAATTGTCACTACATGCACATAGAATTGTGTGTGTGCATGTATATTCCTCAATATACCCTGCTTTGTCTGCATAGTGTTACTTCTATGTATGTTTTTGGAACACAACACTTTGAATCTTATTTTCACTTTTTTTGTTTAAAAGTCTTTTCTCTTTTTGCATACCAACTATATTACCAGGTATTCCTCCATAGGGAATACCTCCAAAAAGCCAGTTCATGCTCTAGGGAGAAATCCTGGTCCCATTTTCAGTGGCCCCACAGATTGCTCAAGCATCAGAACTTCATCCCATTCAGAGGACCTAGTTCAGTTTTGTGCAGGCTCCTCAGTTATCAGTCCAGAGTCATAGACCTACTACAAGTTCGGTTCAGTGGTCTCTGTAGGTTTTCCCATCATAGTCTTGGCCCCTTTGCTTATATAATCCCTTCCCCCTTTCTTCGATTACATTCCAGAAGCTCAATGCAGTTCTTAGCTACGGGTCTCTGCATCTGCTTCCATGCTGGCTGACAATTCGGGTGGTCATCAATCTGATTACAGACAAAGGCCAGTTCAGGCATGTTCTCCACTATTGCTTGGAATCTTTGCTTTGGGGTTCATCCTATGGATATTCCTGAGAATTTCCCTAGTACCAAGTTTCTCCCTAACCCCATAAAGGCTCCCTGTATCAAGATCTCTTCCTTGATCTTTCTCTCTGTCCATCTCTCAACTCAGCCATCCAGTTCTCTCATGTTCTCTTCCTTCTCTCCTTCATTACACCATGTTCCCAATTAAATCAGAAGATTTTATGTATTTCCCCTTCCCAGGGGCATTAATTTTTATTGAGAATATATTTTTTCACATAATATATTACGATTATGGTACTCCCTTCTTCAGCACCTCCCAGATCCTTCCTACCTCTTCACCCACTTAAATCCACATCCTTTATTGCTCTATCTCATAAGATAACAAAATGCATCTTAAAATAATCATACAAATAAGATAAAATAAAACAAACTATCCTACATTGGATAAACAACCAACAAGAAGCAAAAAATAGTCAAAGAAAAATCACTGAAAACATCAAATTTTATAGCTTCATGAAACAAAGGAATTTTTCATTTACATATTTATTTGTAGCATAAACACTAAAAACTCAGCATCCAATATTTAGGTTCAACCTGAAAACCAGAAAAGCAAAGCAACCAAGCCACTAGAGAGTCTTACTGCTACCAAGGCTGGGCAGCCACAGACAAGCAGACTAAGCAACCAGAGCCTCTCTCTTCATTTCATTTTATATCCCCTCTTGTGCTGGGATTAAAGCTGTGAGTCACCATCTCCTATATTTTTTTCTTCATTGATCTTCTATAGCCCAGGGTAGCCTTGAACTCATAGAGATCCATCTGCTTCTCTCTCCCAACAGAAATTCACCATGGGAGAGTTCATGTAATGAAGACCAAGTCTCCCAGAGTTTACAGGAGAGGATTCCTCAAGCTTCAGTCTTGAAGATGGGTTCCATGCCTGTTTTCTCTAGGTTCAGGCAACTGTTACTGTCCATAAACCATGTTTGCCTCATACAAATTTCAGAATTTATAGTCTAGTTGATTTTCTTTTAACTCTTTGCTTTAGTTATAATTGTTATTAAATCTAAGGACCAACAAGAAAATCCAGCACCATATCCCATCCCAAGAAGTTTAGCTTCATGGTATATGTGAAAGTCTCTTTTTCCAAGTACCTTTATGTTCTTGGGTTCTAGACATTAGGAACATCAACATACAAGTTGAGAAGACTGCATTAGTTATTGTTTTGTTGTTGTGAAGAGATAGCATGGCAATTTATTTAAATACAATTTAACTGGGGACTTGCTTGCAGTTTTAGAAAGTGAGTCTGTCAGTGTCATGGCAGAGAGCATGGCAGTAGGACAGGCAGGCCCTGAATGGTCCACCTTAGTGACACAACAGGTACTACAATTCTTACTAAGCAGTCACCCCACCAACTGGGAAACCAAGCATCCAAGTATATGAGCTATGAGAAACTTTCTCATCCAAACGACAAGAAACGCAACTGCTCAGTCCAGTCTAGGTAAGGATCATAACAGGTGGATTAAAATAGTAAATTTTTAAATTCAAACACTTGCCAAATTACTTCAAACATTGAAACTTCTTATAGTATCATAATATTTTAGTTCTCTGTACTGATAAGAATGGCAAATCAATTTAAACCCTAGAATCTTTGTAAACAGAACAATAGAAATGTCACTGTATTCTTAAAAATGTGAAATTCTTTTATGAGTGAATAAAATACATTCCCTTTTCAAGTTTGGAACAATGCTTAAAATGTTCTTTATATTCTAAAAAACAAAATTTTGTATATACTTTCTGTTAATTATATAAAGTGAATGTGACACCAACCTATACTTTAGAAATATGGATACAGTCATTTCTGTTATCTCAGTTTCTGGACCTGTTAAATTTAGCTTTATTTTGGTATTTTAGGAGTCTTGTTATTTTAAATTTACTGCTTAATTTGTTATTAGTGTTGACTTCATTTTCAAAATATTATTATTCTTATTTTGTTTTATTTTAAACGATTTTAATATGTTACTGTTTTTCACATTATCATCACCATCATTATCATCATTATTATCATTATGATTTTGTTATTTGAGTACACAACCCATTGGTTTGCACATTCTATGCAAATACCCTTTTGTTGAATGGTCCTCCCAACGTAATTAGGAATATCTTTTCATTAGTTTGCTATCAAAGTTAAACTGTAGATTTGATTGACACATATATATTATGAAACTTGGAGCCAGATAATTGTTACTGTTTTGTTTACTCATAAGTGAACCTTCCTTGTGCATTTGATTGGACTCTGTCATCTATTATTCTTTTCCTTTTAATTAGTATACTATTTATTTCTTCTTGCTCTTGTGACAGGAGTCCACAGTTTACTTCTAGTTCAGATGCTAATAGCCATGACTTAATGATTAAACGAGTATGCTACTGTTTACTGACATAAAACATGGGAGAGATAATGAGCTCAGATATGACTTTCCTACCTTCCTCTTGCTGTGATCCTCTGCCTTCTCACAGTTTTCCTTACTATTCTAATTCTATTCCTTTGAATGCTTGCATGGAGTTGAATTATAGTAGGTGTATAATTTACATCGATTTCAGGATCCAATCCCAAACAGCCTTCCTTACATCAAAAAAAATTGATTTAAAGTTGCTTCAACCAAACCTCCTAGATAAGTTGTCTTACTTTCTCACAATGTAAAGATAGGGATCAAAAGAATGGAAAATATGATTTCTGTTGACAGAGAAATCTGACCAGAACTGCAGAATAGCTTCTCTTGAGTCCAATTACTTAGCATTGCTGAGAAGATCAGGGCCGGTGCCTCCTCACTTCTTTTATTTATCTGCCTTGACAAGGTTGTTCTTTTTCAAATTACACTATATTAAATTAATATTATATATTTAAAAAAAATTCTCTTCACATCCTTCCTCACAAAACTTTCTCAATTCTATTCTACTTAAATATACGCTCAACTATTAATGAAAGTGATAACTCTTAATTTTGAGCAGAATATAAAGCTAAATGGAAAAACATGATGCTTTCTGTTTATTATTTAACTGCCTCTGAGATTTAAAGAGAAGACATATATTGAAAAATGGCATGTTATATTTGCCTCCCTATAAAATTTTTATCATGAATTTAGAATTTAGTTACGACTTCATGATATTAAACAGTAAGAAAACAAACATTTATTATAGAAGGCATAAGAATTCAGCATATCAAATCTACATATTATCCATATACCATATAGGGACACTTTACACAAAAATCAAAATCACTGT
The DNA here is from genome assembly GCF_950005125.1 of Chionomys nivalis. Lineage (NCBI taxonomy): Eukaryota > Metazoa > Chordata > Mammalia > Rodentia > Cricetidae > Chionomys > Chionomys nivalis. Next base: position 74,879,021 of record NC_080090.1, on the reverse strand, counting down.
AGCTCACTTACTGTATTTAGTAGTTACATCTTAGATAGCTGTATGCAAAATACTGGGATATTTAAAAGTCTTTTGCTTGATTTTCATCATGAATTAGATTTACTGAGCTTCAATTTAATAACAAATGAGTATAGAATATCCATTCTGCCCATTTCTGCAGCATTTAGATTTTTGTAAGAGATGCCGAACATTCCTGGGGGCTCCTGAACGGACAATACATTTTTTTTTCTGTTTCTCCATTTACTTCTTTCTCTGTTTTTGCTTTCATATTCTTTTACTTATTCTTCAAATAAAACTTTCATTTCTGTTCTGTAATGATTAACATTTATTCTAGCATATGCCTCATTAAAGCTACAGATGAAGCAATATAAAGCAATAATTGTAGAGTGATTCTCAGCAATAAAAATGACCCTGCCTTTAGGATATGCTTCTAGTCTTATTCTGGGCAGACTGGAAATATCTCCTCCCGCAGTAATTCCTTTCTCCACACAATTAGTCACCCACTTAGTTATTAACATAAAGACTTTCTCTCATCCAAAACATTATTACCATCACCAATGCCTCTGTTAAGCTAAAATGTATTTGAACTACATTTGAGTATTGTAGCACAAAACGCAAAGAAATTATTAGGCAAGGGGCTTCAGAAAGAACAGTTTCTCAAATGTTGGTTCTCGAAGAGAATTTTCTGGTTTGTTTTGTTTTTCTCACATTTACCTCTCATGATTTCCCTCCACAAAATAACAAATAAGAATCGCCAGGTTTTTTGGTGTTCTAATCTTGGTTTTCACTGTGTTTACTTCCAAAATTAATTGACAAATAACTAGAATTTCATCTCACCATTAGATTCCTATTCTTGAAAAAAATCTTATAAGAAATTCAGAGCTTTTTCGGTGTGGGTGCCACAATGTGGGTGATGCACAGATGCTTATGCAGACTGTATATATGCTACAGAAATAAATAAAGATTAAAGATCTAAGTGACACAATAAAGGGAAACTATCACAGTTCAAATAGATATAAAATTGTAACCATTAGTATGTGACTCTTGCTTGCTGTGGATTTAAATAAGTCCAAATAATATACAGTCACCTTTCCATTTTTAATTCTTGAAATATTACTTAGTGCTTCTTACCTTATTTTTCTTAGAAAGAAATTTTTATATTTTATTTATTTTTTATTCAAAATTTCCACCTCTCCCCCTCCTTTCCCTCTCCAGTTCAAAGAGCACTCAGAGTTCCCAGCCCTGTGGGAAGTTTAAGGTCCTCCCCACTCTGTCCAGGTCAAGGAAGGTGAGCATCCAAACAGACTAGGCTCCTACAAAGCCAGTACATGCAGTAGAATCAAAACCCAGTGCCATTGTCCTTGGCTTCTCATTCAGCCCTCATTGTCATTCAGAGAGTCCGGTTTGATCCCATGCTCCATCAGTCCCAGTCCAGCTGGCCTTGGTGAGCTCCCATTAGATCAGTCCCACCGTCTGAGTGGGTGGGCGCACCCCTCGCGGTCCTGACTTCCTTGCTCATGTTCTCTCTCCTTCTGCTCCTCGTTTGGACCTTGGGAACTCAGTATAGTTCTCCAATCTGGGTCTCTGTCTATCTCCATCCATCGCTAGATGAAGGTTCTATAGTGATATGCAAGATATTCATCAGTGTGGCTATAGGATAGGGCCAGTTCAGGCACCCTCTCCTCAGCTGCCCAAGGAACAAGCTGGGGACATCTCCTTGGACAGCTGGGAACACCTTTAGAGTCAAGTCTCTTGCCAACCCTAAAATGGCTCCGTTAATAAAGATATATACTTCCCTGCTCCCATATCCACCCTTCCTCCACCCCAACCGTTCCATTCCCCCAAGCTCTCCCCATCCTCCCTTCTCACTTCTCTCTCCCCATCTCCTCTTACCCCCACCCCCAATCTCCCCAATTTTTTTCCTGGCAATCTTGTCTACTTCCAGTATACAAAAGGATAACTATATGTTTTTCTTTGGATTCACCTTCCTATTTAGCTTCTCTAGGATCACGAATTATAGGCTCAATGTCCTTTAATTATGGCTAGAGTCCACTTATGAGTGAGTATATACCATATTCATCTTTTGGGGGTTGGGTTACCTTACTCAGGATAGTGTTTTCTATTTCCATCCATTTGCATGAAAAATTCAATATATCATTGTTTTTTACCACTGAGTAGTGCTCTAATGCGTATATATTCCATACCATTCTTCCATTGAGGGGCATCTAGGTTGTTTTCAGGTTCTGGCTATTACAAATAATGCTGCTATGAACATAGTTGAACAAATGCTTTTGTAGTATGAAGGGCATCTCTTGGGTATATTCCCAAGAGTGGTGTTGCTGGATCCTGGGGTAGGTTGATCCTGAATTTCCTGAGAAACTGCCACATTGATTTCCAAAGTGGTTGCACAAGTTTGCATTCCCACTAGCAATGGTTGATTGTTCCTCTTACTCCATATCCTCTCCAGCAAAGGTTATCATTTGTGTTTTTTATTTTAGCCATTCTGACAGGTGTAAGATGGTGTCTCAAAGTTGTTTTGATTTGCATTTCCCTAAAACTGAGAAGCTTCTGTAAAGCAAAAGACACTGTCGTTAAGACAAAAAGGCAACCTACTGATTGGGAGAAGATCTTCACCAACCCCGCAACAGACAAAGGTCTGATCTCCAAAATATATAAAGAACTCAAGAAACTAGACTTTAAAATGCTAGACTAAAACTTTTAGATTAGATACTTGCTAATTCAATAAGTATTAATTTTTCTCCTTTCATTGTAGCTTAATGTGTACATACATAAACTGACAGATAATAAATCTTGATAAACCATTCTGAAATATACATATACCCACACATTTATCATTATTTACACATCACATATAAAATTACACACACATATATGTATATATTAATAATTTAATGGTGAATAAAAAGTCTTAGTTATAAACAGCTTCTAGGGATGGAACAATGCCTTACTGCTTGTCAGCATTTGCTGTTCTTCCAAAGCACCCAGGTTAGTTTGCTAGCACACAAATGGCTCCTCACAACTTACCTCCAGTTTCATGGAATCTGTTGTTCTTTTTTGACCTCTACAGATAATTCATGCACATGAGTAAGAGACATATGCAGGCAAAAATGTACATACACAGTGTCAAAATAATTACATCTTTAAAAAGAACTTGGCTTCATTTTAGAGATAAATTTTGGTCTTCTGTTTATTTCTTATTGTATTTTGATAATGAATGTCTTAGAGATTATTTCATTAGTTTATTTGTTTGTGTTTTCTTTTGTTTAGAGAAAATTCCATTAGACTCTTCTTAGGCATAACTATGCAGATGACAGCCTAATACTGCAAATATCAAAAGGTTAATAATTTAAAGTCCAGAAAAGATTATCTCTTTCCTCTCACATTTTGCATTGAATTCCAAGAGTAAGGCAGCATATCTCTTCAGTTCTCGGGGAAGGCATGTCAAGCTGCATCCCATAGTTCACTGGTTACATTTTCTGCTTTTTCCATTATTGCAAGAGTCTACATTTTATGCCTTGACATAAAAGGAATTTCTTCTCTTTCATTTTCCAAGGAAGTTTTCTCACATTTTGAAAGTTCTTACTGGCTGCCTCTTCAAAGCCCCAAATCCTTCTAATGGTGTGTTCAAGGCAATTTTGACTTTCATTAACACTTATCTTCTAAAGTCCTTCCAGCTGCTGCTCAATGCCCCTTTCCAATACTCATCTCTCTGTCAGGCATTTGCAACAATTTCACCATGCTGAGCTCAAACTTTGCATTAGTTATTTATCCCTGAAGAAGAAGTTGCTCAAAATTTTAACAGTTGTAGACAAAAAAATCACATAGTATCTGTACCAGTTTTCTAGAATTTCCATGCTAAACTAAACAAATAATAACAAATAATGGAAATTTATTCTGTCATATTATATCATATGTTATTATGAAGTTCAGAAACTCCAAATAAACGTATTAGCATGTGAGATTCTTTATGCAGAAATTGAGATATAGTACATGTGTTGCTTCACTCAGCCTGTGATGTTTTTCGCCAATATTTCATGTTCTTTCTTATAAAGCCTTATCAAAACAATCTGAGCCAAAATCCTCACACTACCATCTTCTCTATTTATCTTTTTTATTTCTCATCAGAGAAATCCTTGTCACTGAATCTCATATTCAGTGTAACTCACAAAGAGGATGCTGGTTGTTTTTGTTAACTTTTTCAGAAAAGGGAGTCTTAATTGAGAGAATTCCTCCATAAGACTGTCCTGTCAGCAAGTATGTATGGTATTGTACTAATTAATGATTAATACAAGAGAGCCCAGCCCATTGTGGGTGATGCTACCCTTGATATGGCATTCTGGAGTTTGTACCAGTGCTGAATGAGTAAACAATGAGGAATAAACCAGTAAGCCGTGTTCCCCAGTGACCTATTTTTTAGTTCCTGTCCTGATTTCTGGGGCAGTTGCTTTTTGATTATGGTGCTTCACCATAGCAGTAGATATCATAACTATGAAAATTACACAAGGTTTTTAACTGAATTTCATTGACAAGGATACATTTTCTCATAATTACATGCTAATAAATATTTTTTTTAATTAATGCAATTCATAGGCTCTAGGAACATAAATTTTGGAAGTTTTCATTAAGCACTACATATATTCTAACACAGTTTCTGAGGATCGGGAAAAGATGGAAATTTTTGGACTGGGCATTTCTGGTTTAGGATTTCCAACGTTTCTCAACAAAGTGCTTTATCGGGACTGTAGTTATCTGAAGTCTTGATTGAATTTATATATGAGCTTTCAAGCAGATACACATTATACTCTGGAAAGGAGCTACAATTCCTCATTATGCTAACTATCCAACAGGGCAAATAATAATGTCCCAAAGAAGTAAATAAAAAATAATAACAGGGTCACCATTGTATTTTATATCCTATGAACATAATTTGTGATCATCTGAGATCACTTAAGGTACATTTCATGATGAGCATAAATTAAGAAAATATTAAAAGGGAGTACAAATATCAAAAGTAGGGATCTTTGGTTTCCCTATTCTGTTCATTCAAGAATGAATCTCAAATTTTCTTACTATTATTTTAGAACAATCTAAATAATATCTGAATTGATATCATTGTCAGGATTCAAGGTATAATTAGGGAAGATTTACAATGCTTCAAACCACTTTGTATCCCAAAGACTTTTAATAGCATCTTATTATAGACCTTGTCGTTTTCTAGAGTAACTTAAAAAGTGCCAAAAGTGGCTCAGTATCTCCCCGTCACACTTGCCAAAATTCACCTGATATAACCTATATCACAAACAAAAACACAACATTGAGACCAATCAGGTTAATCAACTAAATGGAAAAGAAAAGTCTTGATAGTTATTTCTGAAAAAATTCAACTGTTTTATTATTACTATTAAAAGTACAGTGTAAAATTACAATAAATATTTTGGAGAGATGCATGTGTCCTGTTAATTAAACATCCACTTAACCATATTTCAGATAGGATTAGTTGTTTCAAATACATTTGGTGATTTGACATGAAATCTGTTAAGTGTTTATAAACAGAAACTGATTAACTGATTAGCAACCCCAGAATGCTGCAGGGTTTTGCCACCGACTATGCACAGCTGCTGCTTTGACTCCACAAGCAGAGACACAAGAGGGTTGAAATGCCACGGAGCACAGAGCGAAGCTCCTGTAGATCAGCTGGCAGAAAGTTCCCAACAAACAAGTAATCTCATATCTCAGAACATGTGGAATTCCCTGGAAGCAAAATTTGATTAAATTCGTACCCTGTGAGGATTTTTTCAAAATAAATTATATCATACTGGTTGTTAATAATAATAATCAGGCATATACCTAACATCTCTTTGTTATACTTGCAAATATAATTATATATGTGTGTTTACATATGGATGGAAATATATGTATCTGAGAAATGTGTATGACTTATAAAAGCAATTTGATAGCTATACTAGACTTTTAAATTTTGTTCTATATGTTTTGAATTATTTATATTGAAAAGAAATTTGTCACTCAACCCTTAATTAAGATGTGAAATGAAAGTTATGATTCTATTGAAAATTTTAGGAAAAGATTGTTCTTTCTTGACAGTCTGTATTTCTTTTTTTTTTTTTTTTGGTTTTTCGAGACAGGGTTTCTCTGTGGTTTTGAAGCTTGTCCTGGAACTAGCTCTTGTAGACCAGGCTGGTCTCGAACTCACAGAGACCCGCCTGCCTCTGCCTCCCAAGTGCTGGGATTAAAGGCGTGTGCCACCACCGCCCGGCGGGTCTGTATTTCACTAGTACCTTTTTATGACATTTAAGGTGACACTCACATCCAGAAACACCCGTTTCAAAAGTAAATGTTGACCAGTTTTCATGATGACTGAGAAGATACTCAAATTTTAGCAAGTTGTAAGCATGGAAGAGTGTGATTCTACCAATCAACTTTCAAATTTGAAAACAGGATATTTTTGTTCAGCTTTGAGTTTCTAACATACATCCTTCTTCATTTTTTAAATTTTGTGGATATTTTTAATGAATGTGAAAAGAAAGAGAAAAATAGCAAAGAATAACAAATGTGTATACATACATACAGGTATTTAGACTTCACAGATGTACATACATTATATAGGTATAACATATAATACATAGTTACACAGATAAAGCTAACATAATTGTTCATCTTAAGGTACTTGACTCAGTTTCAAAAAGGTCCATTATGACTCATTTTCAAGGTCCTTAATATTCCACTTTTTGTTTTTTGACACAGGATTCCTCCGTGCAATAGCCCAAGCTGTCCTGGAAGTAACTTGTAGACCAGGCTGGCCTTGAACTCATGGAGATCCACCTACCTCTGCCTCCCAAGTGCTGGTATTAAGTGTGTGACACCACTGTTCAGCCTCTTAATGTTCGATTTTTTAATGTGAACTTTTAGTTTAGTTTGAAATGTATATGTTTGAATATTATATTAAATATATATATTACTAATAAACTACATAGACTTTTTATTTTCAAGTGTTTCCTTCATTCTTTTAAAGTATTGTTTATTCTCTTTTGTACTGCTAATTTTTTTCCAGTTATGTGTCCTACTGTAGTACATGGGACATTTCCACAGAAGCAGGTGATACATGTGAACATGTCTCTCCATAACTTCCTGACCTGCCTTTCTGTAAGATCACCCTCCTTCTTGTCTGTTTTTATTCTGGTTGACTCTTTCCAGTCATATTTCTATGTAAATGTATTTATCTATAAAATATAGAAACTACAGTCTGAGCTCTTAAGGTCCAAATGAGGAGCAGAAGGAGAGAGAACATGAGCAAGGAAATCAGGACCACGAGGGATGCACCCGCCCACTGTGACAGTGGAACTGATTTTTTGTGAGCCCACCAAGGCCAGCTGGTCTGGGACTGAATAAGCATGGGTTGAAACTGGACTCTCTGAGCATGGCGGACAATGAAGGCTGATGAGAAGCCAAGGACAATGGCATTAGGTTTCGATCCTAATACATGAACTGGCTTTGTGGGTGCTTAGCCTGTTTAGACGCTCACCTTCCTGGACATAGATAGAAGACCTTCGTCTTCCCGCAGGGCAGAGAATTTGGACTGCTCTCCAGTATCGAGAGGGAGGAGGAATGGTGTGGGGGAAGGAGAAGAAGAGTGGGGATAGGGGGAGGGGACTGGGGGTAGGGGGCAATATTTGGGAGGAGGGGAGGGAAATGGGAAACGGGGAACAGGTGGAAATTTTAATTAAAAAAGAATAAAAAAAAATGAAAAAAAAATATAGAAACTACAAATGTAGAAAATGTGATATTATCATTTATGTGTGCATATGTTACACTCATAAACCCATTGGTTCAATACTAGTTTCTCATTTTTATTTATGTATATGTGTTCCAGTCTCTCGGTGGATAACACATATGTGTAAGTGCCCATGCAGACAGGAGGTGGTGGTTGTTCCCCTGCAGCTTAGGTTACAAGCGGTGGTGACACACCTGATATGTACGGTGGGATCCAGTCTCAACAACAACAGCAGAATATTAACCTCAGAGACAATTCTTCAGTCCCCTAGTTCAATACTCTTAAAAACAATATATAGCAAACAAATTTAATAATATTATAGTCCACAGAATTACGTATGCTTTCACTTTCATAGTACTTGTGTCATACATAAGTAATAAATTATGCTCCGGTATTTATTTGATAATTATGAGAAACCAGAAAACATAGTAGGCATTAAATTTTAAAATGGTCAAATATAAAGTTTACATTTCATTTATGGAGTTTTATTCAAGAGTAGACTAGTCATTAATTGTATAATTTCATAAAATGTATGTGTTTAAATGTATATATGTTCAACTAAGTTAATAATTACTGAGTTTAAAGTCTTAATCTTAATCTTAGTCTTGAACAGTTTGACTTTGATCACAGTCTGCTATGACTCCAGACATAAAAATGTGTGTGCAAATGTTTTCTTGTATTATCAAATTCTTCCACTCTACGTATCATAATTAGATGACTCTCTGTTTAATTCATTTGCAAAGCTGGTTATCTGAAACATTATATAACCCTGGGGTTATGAGCCACATGTACAGGTTGTGGCAACTTCTAATGTCAACAGTGTGCCTCCCAGTACTCCTTACTGGTAAAATGGTTGCAAATTCAGTTGGAGGGTTCCCACAGACCCTGAAAGGGAAAGTATGGCTGTCTGTCCTCCTGGTTGGTTGACTGTCTATAAAGTCAGTGAAGGGAATTCCTCACAGTCATTCTTCAGGTTTAGAATGTCTCTTGGTAATCAGTAAATACCTTACCTGGATATTCTGGTTTATTTAAAGAAACAATTTAGAAACTGCCCAAAGGAAAATATGCTTTCATCAAGAGATGACAGTATAGGGTGTTTGTTGTGTGACTCTGTGAGAACACCACCCTTCTCATACCTGTGTGATGTCTGTTCCTCTGAGAGGGCAGCGGGTTCTCTTAGCCACCAGCTACTTCTTCAGTTCCCTTGTTCACTACTCTTAATAGCAATTTAGTGATAAAACTTATCAACCCTTCCTATATTAAATATACTCTAAAGTGAACACTTATTCCACAGCTGAGTGTTGCCATTTAATTTTCAGGCAATGTGTGAGAAAGAGCATGAGTTCCTTCACATAATTTTTCCCCAGAACTAAATGTTTCATGAAAATCACAGCTGGAGACATCATCCTGAAATTGACTGATAAAAGAGAACACAGGTAAAAAAGTGTGCATTCACCTTGTAAGAATGAATTCTAGAGTTTCTGTATCTGTAAAGATTTCCTGTCTTCCTGTCTGCTTTTACAGATGGAGGACATAAAATATTTCTCACATTTAAAAATTATCATCAAGATGTGGTGACTTATGCCTATAGCACTCAGAAGGTTACCATATAAATACAACATCATACATTATAATATATAAATATATGAGAAAATAGATTCTTCTCTCATACAATGCATCCTAATCACAGTTCCCCTTCCTCCTCTCCTTAAAACTCCCCCACACCTGCCCTCTACTCCAGATCCTCAACCCCTCTGTTTCCTCTTCAGAAAATAACAGGTATTCAAAACAAGACAGCCAAGCAGGACTAAACAAGATATAATAAGACAGGGTAAAACCTCTAGTGTCTAGGCTGGACAAGGCAACTCAATTGGAGGAAAAGAGTCTTGAGAGCAGGCAAAAGAGCCAGAGACACACCTGTTCCCTATTAGGAGTCTCACAAAATCACCAAGTTAACAGCCCTAACAGAGCACCTGCAAGAAACCCATGCAGGCCCTGTGTTTACTGTGTTAGTCTCTGTGAGCCCACGTGAGCGCTTCTTGGTTGATTTGGTAGAATATGTTGTATTGATGTCCACAGTTTTCTCTGACTCCTACAGTCCTTCCTCCCTCAAGAGGTTTTGGAGATTCAGGAGAGACACCAAATGGAGACCTCCAATTTAGACTCTTTTCCTGAATAAATGTCGAGAAATTGACAATCTTTTTCTTAATCTTAGTCATTCTAACTGTGATGGGATAAAAACCTCAAATTTATATTGATTTACATTTCGTTAGTTGATAAAAGTAATGAACAAATTTTGAGATAGTTCTTACCTGTATTTATTTTTTTTCCTATGAGAAATCTGTGTTCTGTTCCATAGCCAATTTTTATTTTTATTTTTTATTTATTTATTTATTTATTTATTTATTTATTTATTGGTTTTTCGAGACAGGGTTTCTCTGTGGTTTTGGAGCTTGTCCTGGAACTAGCTCTTATAGACCAGGCTGGTCTCGAACTCACAGAGATCCGCCTGCCTCTGCCTCCCAAGTGCTGGGATTAAAGGCGTGTGCCACCACCACCGCCCGGCCTCATAGCCAATTTTTAAATTGGGAAGTTTTTTATGTTCTTATTACACACACACACACACACAGACAGACATAGACACACACACTCATATACACTCTTTTCTTAATTGATCTTTTTTTAGAACTTAGCTCAGTTTTATGATCTTTCTCCAGTAGTCAATTGTTCGCCTTTATTTTTAGACGAAATGATCCTATTTAGAAAATCCCTACCTGCCTTTATGTTATGTTGCATGTTTCCTATGTGTCCATCAATTTCAGATTGTGTATTAAAGTTTTGATACATTTGGAGGTGATGTTTATGTAGGATGATTAAAGTATTTTCATTTTTCTATTTGTGTACATCTAGTTTTTCAAGAACCATTTGTTGAATATTCTGTCTTTTCTCTAGAGTACGTTTTTTGGCAATTTGTCCAGTATCAGATGGCTATAACTAATTGTACTTCTGTTTGGACCTTCTTTTGGTATACATATCTGTTTGCATGCTAGGAACATACAATATTCTCATTATATATTTGTAATATATACATTGAAATCTGGGATAGTAATATCCATATTAGATATAAACTGTTTGGCAGTCTGGTATCTTTGGGGTTCCATATAAGTTTTATACATTTTTATATTTCTGTGAAGAATGTGTGAGGTTTTTTTTACTGTGTTTTCATTGGATCTGCCACTATAACAATTTTACAGGTGAACATGATATTGTAAATATGAAAAGAATAGACCTTGAGATAAGGGCAGATTTTCATTGTTCATCTGGGTGGAAGAAAAAGGAAATGTGGTAATCATAGTGGTAGGAAGATAGATATAGAGCAAAGGTATATGGACAATATAACCATAGCCCTCCTAAGATTTGTGTGACCCATGAAACTTACCTTAGATATATCTGTTAGATACTGGGAAAAATGAGGGGAAAGGTCCTTCCTTAGAATTTAGAGAAGAAAAACAGTATTGGTAACATATTTTACACTCTGACCTCCAGACATATAAATTAAAAATAAATTTTATTACTCAAAATCACTAAATTAATACTGATTTCAACAGTACTAATTGGAAACTAATGCATCACTTAGTCACTCAGTTTTATTATTTTCTTCAAGGCTCAATAGTCATTCACAGTTTTTTCTTTCTTTTTTTTTTGTTTTGTACTAGCTCAGCTTATTCTATTGAAATAATATTTGTAGCTTCTCAACTTTTGTCCTTGAATCTTCACCTGCACTGTCATCTGTGTTTTCTGTCAGGAAATTGAATAGTTACTTGAAAAAGCTTTCAGAGTTCTAATTCCTGCCCCTCTCCAGACTTCTCCCTCCCTCCCTCCCTCCCTCCCTCCCTCTCTCTCTCTCTCTCCCTCTCTCTCTCAGCAAGCACAAATAATCACATACAGATCCTCCTTTTGATCCTCACTTCAATACACGACGATTTTAGAAGTCGCTTAATCCTTCTCTCTGTAATTGACATAACCTAAGGACAATCTCTAGATAATACTTCTCATGAAACCTGCAAATATAGTTACCGCTTCTCATCAATGAAACTTGTTTTTACAGGAAATAGAGATCATCACAAAAACGCATTTAGACACAGTGTAGTCCATCCCCAGTGGTTACATCTCCATCACAACTTTTGTATCTAAGGTTAAGGAACATTGCAGAAGAGGAAGCAGAAAGATTACTACAGCCAAAATACCAAGAAATTCTTTGTGAAGCTATGCCTCTTATAACAAAAGCTGCATAGATAAGACCAGAACAAGAGCACTATCAATACAGAAATTATTGCAGGTCTCATCCCTAGACAAATAACTGCAGGCAACTAATGAGTGTTGAGAGAGGTAGAATTGCTTATACAATACAAACCATATACCCAGATTTTTAAAAAAATTGACTCAGCCGGGCGATGGTGGCGCACGCTTTTAATCCCAGCACTCGGGAGGCAGAGGCAGGCGGATCTCTGTGAGTTCGAGACCAGCCTGGTCTACAGAGCTAGTTCCAGGACAGGCTCCAAAGCCACAAAGAAACCCTGTCTCGAAAAACCAAAAAAAAAAAAAAAAAAAAAAATTGACTCAGATGATTGTATGTGTGTGTACATGTGTGTGCATACATTTAATAAAAATGGTTATTTACATAAGACTGAGTGCCATTAAATGAATTTAAGGGAAGAGACTTGCAAGAAGCTAGAGAGGACATGGACCGGCTTTGTGGGAGGCTAGTATGTTTGGATGCTCACTTTCCTGGACCTAGGGGGAGCAGGGAGGACCTTGGACTTCCCATAGCGTAGGGAACCCTGACTGCTCCTTGGACTGGAGAGGGAGGAGATGGGGAGTTGGGGGAGGGGAGGGAAAAGGGAGGAGGGGAGGAACTGGAAATTTTCAATAAAAAATAAATAAAAATTTTTAAATTTTTTTAAAAAAGAAACTAGAAAGGAAAAGGAATAGGTAGAGTGGTATAATTTTTTATTGACTGTTACACCAGATTTGGTTGATATCCCTGAGGACCAATTGCTTTCTGAGGAGAAAGAGAAGAGCAGTGGATCTTGGAAAATAGTAAGGAAGGGATGGAGAAGAGTGTATAGAAGGGAGGCTGTGGTTGGGAAATATTGTATGAGAGAAGAATAAACAAAAATAAAATAAAAACAAAGTAGAATCAAATACTTTACCAGAAATCTGGTAAAGTAGATCTCATATCTACCACATTCTCTACTTCTCTATACAAACTCTTAGATTGATTATTAAATTTATCTTCATTTCATAATTTTCCCTCTTTCTACCTATAGCCCAACTTGACAAAAAATGAAAGGCAGTTTTAAAATTAAGGAAGACTGCACTGAATCTAAAATTGTTTTTGGTAGGATTGCCATTTTTACTATGTTGATTCTACCTATTCAAGAGCATGGGAAATCTTTCCTTTTTCTGGTATCTTTTTCAGTTTCTTTTTTCAAAGACTTAAAGTTCTTGTCAAATAGGTCTTTCAATTATTTGGTTAGTGTTACTCCAAGATATTTTATGTTATTTGTGGTTATTGGGAAAGGCAATGTTTCTCTGATTTCCCTCTCAGCTTCTTTATCCTTTGTGTATAGAAGGACTACTGATCTTTTTTAGTTGATCTTGTATCCTGCCACATCACTGAAGGTATTTATCAGCTGCAGGAGTTCTCTGGTAGAGTTTTTGGGGTCGCTTATATATAGTTTCATATCATCTGCAAATAACAAAAGTTTGACTTCTTCCTTTTCAATTTGAATCCAATTGATCTCCTTATGTAGTCTTATTGCTATAGCCAAAACTTCCAGAACTATGTTGAAGAGATATGGTGAGAGTGGAAAGCTTTTTCTTGCTCCTAATTTTAGTGGAATCACTTTGAGTTTCTCTCCATTTAATTTAATGTTGGCTGTAGGCTTGTTGTACATTGCTTTTATTATATTTAGATATGTTCCTTGTATCCCTGATTTCTCCAAGACATTTATCATAAAGGGATGTTGGATTTTGTCAAATGCTTTTCAGTGTCTAATGAAATGATCATATGTTTTTTTTTCTTTCAGTTTATATGATGAATTATATTGATAGATTTTCATGTTTTGAACCAGTCCTTGTGGAGACACAGAACTAGCTTAGAGTACAGGCTCTTCCCGGGACAGATAAGATGAATTTGGGAAATGGTTGCTTGCCAAACAAAGCATAGATGAAAGCAAACTTTCTCTGCCCATTTCTCAAACATTCTGTCAGAATCTGTACCCTGGATAAGGAAGTGGCCTATGAGCTCAGTTCTTCATGCTTTACCAGGTATTAAGGAGTGCTTTGCGTCTGTATACTTTTTGCCTTTTTTCTATGTACTTCTTTTCAGTTTTATTACTGTTATTAATTGAGGTATTGTTTCTTGCATGGTGAGGTAAGAGTTTCTCATGATCATGTACGTGTGTAAGGGGGGAGGTTAGATTTGAGGTAATGCTTTTTAGTCTGTATAATAGGCCATACAAAATACTTGTTATGCAGTTGTTCATACTCTACATCCCCTGTGTCATGATTTGCCTGAGACCCTTACCCAGGAACCCCAACACACTAGACGTTGACAAGTGGCACCTGATTAGGGAATGAAGCCGACTTGATCATGGTGGATGAATTTTTGATGTATTCTTGGATTTGGTTTGCCAGCATTTTATTGAGTATTTTGAATCCATGTTCATGAGTGAGACTATTCTGTAATTCTCTTTCTTGGTTGAGTCTTTGTGTGGTTTTGGTATCAGTGTAATTGTAGCCTCATAAAAATAGTTTGGCAATGTATATTCGTTAGTGTTTGAGTGGAATGTTCTATAGATGTCTGTTAAGTCCATTTGATTCAAGACGTCTGTTAGTTCACTTATTTCTCTGTAAGTTCCTGTCTGGTTCCTGTTCAGAGAGTGAGTGTTGAAGTCTCCTACTATTAGTGTGTGGGGTTTGGTGTGCAATTTAAGTTTTAATAATGTTTCTTTTACATATGTGGGTAATCTTAGATGTTCAGGATTGAAACTACATCTTGATGGATTGTTCCTGTTATAAGTATAAAGTGTCCTTCTCTATCTATTCTGATTGATTTTAGTTTGAAATTTATTTTGTTAGATATTTTTATAGCTATATTCGCTTGTCTTTTAGGTCCATTTGATTGAAATGTCTTTTCCAAACACTTTTCTCTGAGGTGATGTCTTCTTTGAGGTTAAGGTGTGTTTCTTGTATACAGCAGAAAGCTGGATCCTGTTTTTATATAGCCTTTGTCTTTTTATACGTGAATTGACTCCATTGATATTAAGAGATATTAATGGCCAGTAGCTGTTAATTCTTGTTATTTTTCAGCAGTAGTGTTTGTGTGTTTTCCTTTTGTTTGTGAAGAGTTATCTGTTGCCTGTATTTTTGTGGGTGTAGTTAGCTTCCTTGGGTTAGGGTTTTCCTTATAGTACTTTCTGAAGGGCTGCTTTTGTAGATACATAATGTTTAAATCTGGTATTGTCATGGAATATCTTGTTTTCTCCATCAATGGTAAGTGAAAGCTTTTGCTGGATATAGTAGTATGGGCTTTCATCTCTGGGCTCTTAGAGTCTGGAGCACATCAGCCCAGGACCTTCTGGCTTTCATGGTTTCCATTGAGAAATCGGGTGTAATTCTGAAAGGTCTACATTTATATGATACTTGATCATTTTTCTTTGCAGCTGTTAATATTCTATCTTTATTCTGTAATCCCCACTAAAATCCTAACATTATTCTTAAAAGACCTTGAGAATAACAATAATCATTTTCATATGGAAAAATCAAAAACCCAGTATAGCCATGGGGGTGGGCAGAGAAGGTGTGCAGAGGGAATGGGAGGTGAGGAACTTGGATTGGTATGTATAATAATAATAAAAAGATAAATAAAATTAAGGAAGAATGTATTGCAATCCCTATCATAAAACATGATTTTTTTTTTTAGAATTCAAGGCATGCTCTGAAAATTTTCACTTGCAATCTTAAGGTGAAAACATCATAAATGATATCAAAACTGTATTCATATAAAGAAGATCTCATCATGATGACAAAAACTTAATTGTTGTTTATAATCAAGTTGTATCAAAACTGAGTTCATTACACTGGAGTCAGAAGGACTATCATCAAGGAAACAAGATGGTAATTTTGGACCATTCCAGGAGTAATGGCATGTTTCTATAATATTAAAAAAAAATGTGAATGAGTCCAGGAACTTTTGAAGCTAGTATTGTTGTTCCTCAAAAAATTAAAAATAAAACTGTCATTAATCACACTAATTGTCTGTACATATATGCTCACCAATAACAAACGTGTATAGTACTAAAAACAACTGAATTTTATTTATCCTTAAATAATAATGAAATCATCATGTTTTCTAAGAAAACGATAAAATTAAAGATCATCATGTTAAGTAAAGTAAGCCAGATAAGAGAGGTATTTTAGTCTTATATGTATAATTTAATAGAAACAACATTGGTGGTTGAAAGGAAAAGGAAAATAAAAGAAATGTAGGAGACGAAATGGAAGAAGAGAAAAGTAAGAATAATAGAGACGTCAATATGATCTGTGTACATTACACATATAATAAAAAGTCCTGGTGTACCTCATTTTTTGTGTAATATATAAGGGTGAATGAAAATACTTTTTAAAAAAGAACTATGGATCAGTGTCATTGTCAAAGTTATCTTTTTAAATGACTCTGATTATCATTAAAAGAATTCCTGAAATAATAAAGTAAAAATAATTTTAAAGTCAGCTGTAGAATACTAATACCACTAAAATAAAATTTATAGAAACAAAATGAGCCATGTTAATCCTTAAAGATATATGGTCCACTTATTTGTACACAAGAATAGTAAAATAAACAATATCTATAAAAATAATATTGACAATACTTTAATCTTAAAATACAACAAAATGCATGGAGAAAATTTAGGATGCAACCTTTCAATTAGTCACTGAATAATAGAAGTCAATCTATTTTTGTGATTTTAACACATACATGTATAACTTTATTTGCATAAATATATAGCTTTTAAGAGAGTATAGACTCATATCTGATAATTTTCAACATCTTCAACAAAACAAAACAATTGAATTTTTTGTACTTAATTAAAAAGACATGACAAAGTATAAAGAGTAAATCCAATACATTCTTTTTGTCTATTTGTTTATTTTAAGAATAATCTTTCCTCAATTTACCTACCAATCCCAGTTCCCTCTCCCTCCTCTTCTCCTGCTCCCTGTACTTCCCACACCTCACCCCCCATTCAATCCTCAGAGAGGGTAAGGCTTCCCATGGGGAGTCAACAAAGTCTGGCATGTCACTTTGAGGCAAGACCTAGGCCCTCCTTTCTATATCTTTCTGGAGCATGGGCACCAAAAAGACAGTTCAGGCACTAGGTATAAATCCTGGTGCCACTGCCAGTGGCCCACAGTCTGCCCTGACCATCCAACTGACACCATATTGAGAGGGTCTAGTTTGGTATTATGTAGGTTCCCCCATTGTCAATTCAGAGTCAGCGAGCTCCCAGTAGCTCAGGTCAGGTATTTCTGTGGGTATCCCCATCATGGTCTTGACCCTTTGCACATAGTATCTTTCCTCCCTCTCTTTCACTGGACTCTGGGAGCTTGGCCCAGTGCTAGCTGTGGATCTCTGCGTCTGCTTTCACCAGTTCCTGGACAAAATTTTTATCATGAAAATTAAGGTAGTTATCAATATGATTACAGGGGCGGGGGAAGGCCAGTTCAGATACCCTCTCCACTATTGCTTAGGGTCTTAGCTGGGGTCATCTTTGTAGGTTCTTTAGGGAACAACAACAACAAAAACAAAACTTTTTTTAAACAATCTTTTCTCATTTTACATACTAATTCCTGTTCCTACTCCCTCCCCTCCTCCCTATCCCCTCATCTTCCCCAATCCCACCCACCATCCATTCCTCAGAGAGGGTAAGTATTCTAATGGGGAGTCAACAAAGTCTGGTATATCACTTTGAGGCAGTATCAAGGCCCTCCCCCTCTATATCTAGGCTCAGTAAGGTATCCCTCCAAAAAGAATGGGCTCCATAAAGTCAGTTTAAGCACTAAGGATAAATCCTGTTCCCACTGCCAATGGCCCCAGAGACTGCCTTAAGCTAGAAACCTCTGTAAGGCAAAGGATACAGTCAATAAGACTAAAGGGCAGCCTACTGAATGGGAAAAGATCTTCACTATGCCCACATTGGACAGAGGACTGTTTTCCAAAATATATAAAGAACATAAGAAACTAGACATCATGATACCAAATAATGCAATTTAAAAATGGGGTCCCATGCATTCTTAACACTACACAAAGATCTACAGACAACTAAGGACGTCTTATCTAGGGAAAAGGACATGAACTGATTATGCAGTAACAAATGACCAGTTCTGACAACATACGTAAATGGAACACTATATATCCTGAATATGTAGTGTTTAGAAATATATAAGCAAATACATATATGTGTGTAAATTAGGAAAAGACAGAGACCATGAATTGAAAGGAAGAAAGGAAAGATATATGTAGAGATTTCAGAGGAAGGAAAACAAAGAGAGAAATATTATAATTGTATTATAATCTCAAAAAAAAAGAAGCAAATAAAAGTGGTAAATAAAATAAGTTTTCTAAATAATCTCTGTTAAGTAAAAAGTATAAGGTTAGAATTTAGGTTTTCAGAGTACCATTTACATCTTTTTCTACTGTGGTGCATAAGTTGTCACAACCCTGAGAGCTGGAGGCAGGAAGCAGAGGCAGGGACTAGCCATATAGGGACAATTCCGAAGCTGTCCCTTTGAGCATATGCTTGCTGGGAGGAACTTTAAAAGTACCTGTGGCTTTGTCCCCTTGTTGGGTTCTTAGCAACTTGAGGGCTGCCTTTTCAGGGGAGAATAAGTACAGAGAACCGGACCAAGCAGGAAAGCACCCCAAGGAGCAGTTCAAAGAATGTCCTTCCTGAA
Organism: Chionomys nivalis; assembly: GCF_950005125.1. NCBI lineage: Eukaryota > Metazoa > Chordata > Mammalia > Rodentia > Cricetidae > Chionomys > Chionomys nivalis. The sequence continues at coordinate 74,860,189 of NC_080090.1, read as the reverse complement.
GAACAGTACTGTCAGGAGAATGTTCTGACTTCTCTTCCTTTGTTATTTTCTAAACAATCACACTTGTCCAGGTGTCACTTGTGGCTGAGACTGAGAACTGGAGAAAAGTAGGTGAGTCACCTGCACTGAGTACCCTGTCCCCTTCCCATTATCTCACCCCAGTTTCTGGAAGAAGACCTTTAAATGGCCCGCGTCTCTATTATTGCACACTCCCATCTTGAACCCCCTTCCCACCTTTCTTCCATTTCTCCCTCCCTTCATTTTAAGCTCTTACTTATGAATCTGAAATAAATTTCTCTTTCAAATTTATCCTCTATCTTCTATAAATTTTGTTGTTTAAATTTTTAGGAGAAGAACCAGATATAATGACTTGTCTGTCTCAGGGTCACTTTGGTGGTCACATGTCCAAGAACTTAGTTTTCTGAAAAATATATCATTCTAAAAGATACCCCAAAAGTCTTGCATCAGCAGTATCTAAAATATCCAATCTAGTAATTTCTCCTTGGACTTTACACCAGGCTCCAAAGAGCCTAGAACATGTGGAGATAGATTTCCTAAGAATAGGAAAATAAGAAATAGGCTCATTAACTTACATTTTAGTAATCTAGTAGCATATTTTGCACTACAATTAAACTCAAATATCACTACTTCCCTTAACATTTTTTTCTTCAGCAAGAGATTTAAATGTCTATTAATGATATAATAAAAAAGACAATTGCTTTTATGTTTAATAAAGTACTATCTATAATATTTTATTTATACAGTGTTATCCTTTCCATTTTAAGCTAGAAGATATAAAATTATTCTCACATTAGTATTCCTGAGATAGTCTTTTAGAGAGAAATCCTGGGGACTTTGGAGTAAGTCATCAATTCATGAATACCAAGTAGATTCGGAGAAGAGTTTCTTAAGACCGGGCTGGCAGTAAAGTGCATGATTAGCTTTGTATGCTGTTAGGAAAGTTTGCTTGTACTTTCCATAGAAAAGTACCCTTTGTTCATCTCTTGCAGAATGTCTTTTTGGGGGGGGCACCACTAATCTTAACAAGAATGGGGTTGTCTCCAAATCTCCTCTGTAACTGTCTAGATAGGCAGACACCCTTGAAGAAGTAAATTAACATCTCCATGTCTCAGTGTTCTCTGCTATGACCTTCTCATGGGGTTGTTATGATTATTGAATAGACAGATTGCATACAGTGCTCAACACAAGAATAAAGAGATTTTTATCAAGCACCAAGTAAATATTAAATCATTGCCATTTGTGTAAAAACGAAATGTAGATGTATTCTCCTCTCCCATTACCTCCATAGACTCCTGTTTTTCCTCTCTACACTTTTCCCTTTTCTCTCTTTTCAATTTATGTCTAGTTTCCTCTGTTTCCTTTTTCTATTTTTCATTTTAACCTTTCCTTGACCTTGACTAAGAGGCCATTTGTAAAACTTATGCAAACTACTTTCAAAGGCACCTTTTTTCCCCTGATATATATGTGGCATTTTAGTGCACATCATATGCGTATGTTGTAGGGAGTAGACACATGTGAACATGTATATGCAGAAGCCTGCCACTTAGCAAGTAGAATAGCTTGACTGTCAAGAAAGTCTCAAGAATTCACTTGTTGTTTGCTTCTCCAACTATGACATTATCTGTACACTCCACAATGTCTTACCTTTTTACATGGGTTCTGGAGATAACACTCAGACCTATTTATCATCTAAGGAACCTCTTTGGTAATAAAGCTATATTTTCAGTTCCCAAAAGAACTGCTTTTGGATTATATCAAAATTGCAAACCAAGGCACAAACCTAAGATAATCAGCATGTACTGCATACTTGTAGTATTTCTCCATTGTTTAAACTCTAGCTTCAGTCACAACCGTGACACGGATTTGTTCTTTCCATTGCTGTATAAAGCTTCAAACTTGCTTAGGCTAGGAGATGTCCTTGTCCTTGGCCACTATTTGATATATATCTAGTAAATTAAGCTTTTATGCTGAATGAATTGACAGGAAAAGCACTAAATTTTAACTTTAAAAAAAAATCTGTGTCTAGAACATTGTCTGCTTGGGATACAAAGGAGATCTTATTTGTGTTTCCTGAATGGAGCAATGATTATCTGTAATATACCAGGAACATTGGTAGGACCTGACAATATTCTTTCTTTTTTTATTTTATTTTATTTATTTATTTATTAAAGATTTCTGCCTCTTCCCTGCCACCGCCTCCCATTTCCCTCCCCCTACCCCAATCAAGTCTTCCTCCCTCATCAGCCCAAAGAGCAATCAGGGTTCCCTGCCCTGTGGGAGGTCCAAGGACCACCCACCTCCATCCAGGTCTAGTAAGGTGAGCATCCAAACTGCCTAGGCTCCCACAAAGCCAGTATGTACAATAGGATCAAAAACCCATTGCCATTGTTCTTGAGTTCTCAGTAGTTCTCATTGTCTGTTATGTTCAGCGAGTCCGGTTTTGTCCCATGCTTTTTCAGACCCCAGCCAGCTGGCCTTGGTGAGTTCCCGATAGAACATCCCCATTGTCTCAGTGTGTGGGTGCACCCCTCTCGGTCCTGAGTTCCTTGCTCGTGCTCTCTCTCCTTCTGCTCGTCCTTTGGATCGTGAGATTTCAGTCCAGTGCTTGTGGAGAAAGGGGTACACTCATCCATTGCTGGTGGGAATGCAAACTTGTGCAATCACTTTGGAAAGCAGTATGGCGGTTTCTCAGGAAATTCGGGATCAACCTACCACTGGACCCAGCAATACCACTCTTGGGAATAGACCCAAGAGATGCCCTATCATATGACAAAAGTATATGCTCAACTATGTTCATAGCAGCATTGTTTGTAATAGCCACAACCTGGAAACAACCTAGATGCCCTTCAATGGAAGAATGGATGAAGAAAGTATGGAATATATACATATTAGAGTACTACTCAGCAGTAAAAAACAATGACTTCTTGAATTTTGCATACAAATGGACGGAAATTGAAAGCACTATCCTGAGTGAGTTAAGCCAGACCCCAAAAGAGGAACATGGGATGTACTCACTCATATTTGATTTCTAGCCATAAATAAAGGACATTGAGACTATAATTAATGATCCTAGAGAAGCTAAATAAGAAGGTGAACTCGAAGAAAAACTTATAAGCATCCTTCTGAATATTAACCTTCATCAGGCGATGAAAGGAGACTGACAATATTCTGATGAGCAGAACTAATTATGATATTCCTTATTAGCCTTATTTTGCCTACACATAAATAATAGGAAGTCACAGATTCTTATGGTGAGAAATATAATGAAAAAAGGGAAATTCAATATGACTTTTCTTTATGGAGTAAAAGTAGGACAACTTACTGCCTGAGGGTGGCATCTTTTCCATAAGTAATATTCCCAAGTATTTGGAAATCATGTCAGGCATACTTTTATAAATACCTGATATGCAGTGCACCAACTTCTAATGAAATAAGAATACTCTAAGGTTGGTGATGAGTTAGTATTAGATTTGACCATATCCTGGTGGGTACACTTTATATGTTCATATGTATTTCTTTTTACTAAAACTTTAATCTCACTTCAGGACCTAAAGAAGTACTTTAGAGAGGCAGTGGATTGTTTCTCACTGTTGTTCCATTAAAATAGTTTCTTTCTGTTGCTTAATAGTAATAATTTGCCTATTTAATTGACTTCTCAAGGACTAGTGGTGCAACCTGTCTTGCAGCCTTATAGATTGTTAACCTGAAGTTGAATAATGCTTGGACTAGGGGGAGGAGAAGTGGAGTGGGGATAGGGGGAGGGGAGCGGGGGGAGGGGGCAATATGTGGGAGGAGGGGGAGGGAAATGGGAAACGGGGAGCAGTTGGAAATTTTAAGTAAAAAAGAATAAAAAAAATAAAAAAAAAACAATTTGGACAAAAGGATCAAAGAGATTACAAGAGCACATTTAGTCAACTGAAGATAGTTATTTGTGACCAACTTATAGAAGATAGAAATGTTTAAAGTTGGAGAGGTACATACATACTTCTAGAACTAAAAATGTTTGTATCTGTGATAGGTAGTTCATATTCCATCTTAAAGGTATTGTAAAACATTTATAGGAAAGGATGCAACATAGTTGTGATTTTGTTCATATTAATTAATAAATACTGCAGTCTCAAAATAGATGACAAGGAGATAAACAGAGACCAAGAGACTCTTTAGTAAATGAAAGATCACTTGTTATGAGATAATTCAAATTTAAACAAAAAGGCAACGAGTATAATTCATTGTTGTGTTAACTCCTTTAGTCAATAGCTTTTAAGATACTGGCCCACTTTGGGTGTGTCTCATACTATAAAGGCAGATGAAAAGTGTGCATGACTTTCTTTGCTGCTGGTTTCGGTTTCAGTTCCCTGTGCATGCAGAGGACTGTGGATTGCTATCCTTATTGTGAGTTTATTCCAAATTAAGTAAACCTTTGTTATACTTCATTCGGGACTATTGTAAAACTCTTGGGTACAACTACACTTCACAGTTATTTGGAAGACTGTATCAACAAAAGTCTGTCAAAAAATTTTGTCTATATTCCAAAGTAGAAAATTTATTTAATGATATTTTCCATACAGGAGAGTAATATAGAAATTTAGATGATATCAAAAATATTTACTTTCATGACTTACATACTAATTTATTTTAAAAATTTAATGATTCACTTGATTAACATTATAACCCCTGATAGAATCATACTAAGTAACAAACTCCATTGTCTATGTGATCTTATGATCTGTTACGTGAGAGAAGCTTATAAACAAAAATAAAAATAGCATAAAAATTTTGGAAGGCAAGACTATGGGTAATAGGGCCCTTAAAAATAATGTTTCAAACTGGAATATAAGAAAAAAAAATAATGTATAAACAGTACATTTTGGGCTTATCTATATTTATGTTAAATATTCTTTCATTTTTTAAGGATTTATTTGTTCTTACTTTGTGTATCTGACTGTTGACCTGCATATATACAATGTTTCATCTCAGAGAGGACAGAAAAGGCCTCCCATGGAAATAAAGTTAAAGACATTTGTGAACTGATTTGTGGGTGCTGGGCATCAAACTGAGATTCTCTCCAAAGCAACAAGTGCTCTTAACATTTGAACAGTTTCTCCTGTCCCTATTTTGTAAAACTTTCACAGAAGATGTATACTGCATAATTGGTTTTTTTTTGTTTTGTTTAAAATTAACTGAGGCCAAATAAGCATACTCAGAATATCTTTATTATTATTATTATTATTTTGTTTTTTATTAATTTATTTAATTATTAAAGATTTCTGCCTCTTCCCCGCCACCACCTCCCATTTCCCCCCCTCCCCCAATCAAGTCTTTCTCCCTCCTCAGCCCAAAGAGCAAGCAGGTTTCCCTGCCCTGTGGGAGGTCCAAGGACCACCTACCTCCATCTAGGTCTACCTGGGCTCCCACAAAGCCATTATGTGCAATAGGATCAAGAACCCATTGCCATTGTTCTTCAGTTCTCAGTAGTCCTCATTGTCCCTTATGTTCAGAGAGACCGGTTTTGTCCCATGCTTTTTCAGACCCCAGCCAGCTGGCCTTGGTGAGTTCCCTATAGAACATCCCCATTGCCTCAGTGTGTGGGTGCACCCCTCTCGGTCCTGAGTTCCTTGCTCGTGCTCTCTCTCCTTCTGCTCCTCCTTTGGATCATGAGACTTCAGTCCAGTGCTCCAATGTTGGTCTCTGTCTCTGTCTTCTTTCATCGCCTGATGAAGGTTAATATTCAGGAGGATGCTTATATGTTTTTCTTTGGGTTCACCTTCTTATTTAGCTTCTCTAGAATCACGAATTATAGTCTCAATGTCCTTTATTTATGGCTAGAAACCAAATATGAGTGAGTACATCCCATGTTCCTCTTTTTGGGTCTGGCTTAATTCACTCAGGATAGTGTTTTCTATTTCCGTCCATTTGTATGCAAAATTCAAGAAGTCATTGTTTTTTACTGCTGAGTAGTACTCTAATATGTATATATTCCATACTTTCTTCATCCATTCTTCCATTGAAGGGCATCTAGGTTGTTTCCAGGTTGTGGCTATTACAAACAATGCTGCTATGAACATAGTTGAGCATATACTTTTGTTGTATGTTAGGGCATCTCTTGGGTATATTCCCAAGAGTGGTATTGCTGGGTCGAGAGGTAGGTTGAACCCGACTTTCCTGAGAAACCGCCACACTGCTTTCCAAAGTGGTTGCACAAGTTTGCATTCCCACCAGCAATGGATGAGAGTGCTCCTTTCTCCACAACCTCTCCAGCAGAGGCTATCATTGGTGTTTTTGATTTTAGCCATTCTGACAGGTGTACGATGGTATCTTAATGTTGTCTTGATTTGCATTTCCCTGATTGCTAAGGAAGTTGAGCAGGATCTTAAGTGTCTTTTGGCCATTTGAACTTCTTCTGTTGAAAAGTCTCTGTTCAGCTCAGTGCCCCATTTTATAATTGGATTGATTAACCTTTTACGGTCTAATTTCTTGAGTTCTTTATATATTTTGGATATCAGACCTTTTTCAGTTGTGGGGTTGGTGAAGATCTTCTCCCAGTCAGTGGGTTGCCTTTCTGTCTTAGTGACAGTGTCCTTTGCTTTACAGAAGCTTCTCAGTCTCAGGAGGTCCCATTTATTCAATGATGTCCTTAGTGTTTGTGCTGCTGGGGTTATACGTAGGAAGTGTTGTCCTGTGCCCATTTGTTGTAGAGTACTTCCCACTTTCTCTTCTATCAGGTTCAGTGTGTTTGGACTGATATTGAGGTCTTTAATCCATTTGGACTTGAGTTTTGTGCATGGTGATTGATATGGATCTTCTTTCATTCTTCTACAGATTGACATCCAGTTTTACCAGCACAATTTGTTGAAGATGCTCTCTTTTTTCCATTGTATACTTTTAGCTCCTTTATCGAAAATCAGGTGTTCATAGTTTTGTGGGCTAAAGTCAGGGTCTTCTATTCGATTCCATTGGTCGACTTCTCTATTTTTATGCCAGTACCAAGCTGTTTTCAATACTGTAGCTCTGTAATAGAGTTTGAAGTCAGGGATGGTAATGCCTCCAGACGATCCTTTATTGTATAAGATTGTTTTGGCTATCCTGGGTTTTTTGTTTTTCCATATAAAGTTGGTTATTGTCTTCTCCAGATCTGTGAAGAATTTTGATGGGATTTTGATGGGGATTGCATTGAATCTATAGATTGCTTTTGGTAGAATTGCCATTTTTACACTAAGGATAAGGAAGCAGAGAGGGAAATCAGAGAAGCATCACCTTTCACCTTAGCCACAAATAGCATAAAATATCTTGGGGTAACTCTGACCAAGGAAGTGAAAGATCTATTTGGCAAGAACTTTAAGTCTTTGAAGAAAGAAATTGAAGAGGACACCAGAAAATGGAAGGACCTCCATTGCTCTTGGATTGGGAGGATCAACATAGTAAAAATGGCAATTCTACCAGAATATCTTATTCTGGCTATAAGTGCTTAGCAGCTGTCAATCAATAGTCAACTGATACTATTTTTTTTCTAAGCTTCTATTTATTTGTGACTACAATGTAGAAAATTACAAAATTGTGGTTATGGGGCTGAGACAGGGATGATATCTGTGATGCATTGAACACAGAGCTGGCACATACATATGCCTAGAAAATATTGCTATAAATCATTTTTCTAATTATTCCATTATTAGAATTCATGCATCCAGTGTTGAGTAACCTTTGGAAGGATGCATTTGTCAGTCCTGGTGAGACTCAAGGGCAATGAATGTTTACTATATATCTTTGCTGTGCTACCTTCCTAATTGAAATCTAGGAATTAAAAAAATCAAAAAGGAATTCCTTTTTATACATTAGCTGAGGAAGCCCAGACTAAGAACATACTAATGACTGTCAAGAGATATCAGTAGGACAATCTGTAAATAAGGATCGGTTACAGATAGGAATTCTCACATGCCCCACTGGAAGTTTACAGGTAGAGAGTTAGTTCAGTTGCATGCAAAAGCAGAGGCTTCTGCTCTGCCATCCTGTGTGAGAATCAGTCATTATGTTTATTGTCCTGTGTATTCCAGAAGACTTCTCCAGTTCTAAGTGCCACATACATGTTTAAGGTTCAGGAAGAATAAAGCAGCGAATCACAGGAGCAATTTACATTCCATTTCTGTCAAAAAGCAGCACCTTCTTGAACTTCTGGGGCACTATTTTCTATCTAGCCTTGTTACCTGTTCAGATCTGGGAAACAACAGGAGTTTCCTCATGCTTGGATGTCATAATAACATTTAATTCAGACAACATTAAAATCATCTAGGGGGCTTTATAATGAAGATTTCTCATCCAGTTGTCCAGTCACTGAGGTCGGGTATTTGCTGCCTTAAACGAAATTGGGGTAGCCTTCAAGAGTTACCACAATAATAATACCACGCTTCTTAGGGTGGCACAGCAGAAACAATGTGATCACTCAAGGTGCCCCACTGTTAGCAGAAAAATAAAGGACTATTGTGTAAGCATTTAAATGTGTCTGCTAGCAGGAGTACACACAAAGCCTGGCAAGCAGAATCTGATTAATCAGGTGTCTGGATGGGATCCCAGAAATGGACAGGGACCAATTCCTGAGACAACTGCTTAATGAATTTGGTGAGGGGAAATCTGATCATAAGACAGACATTTTAAAAAAATGGGGGCATGCCCTTTTATCTAATGTGTTTTAATAGCTTCCTGATATTTTTATGACTCTAGGAAAGTTAGGTAGATTATATCTTTTTTCTAATCAATCAGAGATCAAGTTCAACATAGGGGAATGAAGAGGCAACATTTTGTACATGAATCTGAGAGTGACCTTGCCAATTGAATGCTGTAGAAAGGAATGTACAATCAGACTTCACGTGAAATGTTGTTGGTGGACTGAGGAAGAAAACTTTGAGAAACAATTAGAAAGATGGGAGACAGAGGACGTGATTTTAAAAGAACGTGTGAAGCCTATGGTTTGCTTGATACTGACAGTCTGAAAATGAGCCAAATTAAGATTCATCCACCACCCAAAATATCAGAGTTATTGGTCAGGGAGGCCACAGAAGTCTTCAAAGCAGCACAGGCAACTGCCATTGCTCTTGGCTGTTCAGCATAACTACATTGTAAAACACTATTGCTGAAGAGACTACACATTTTAGTTTGTGATAATAGAGAAATTTATCAAAAATTTGGAACTATATTCTTCCTGTTGGCCAGTTTTCATAGTGCCAAAGGGTGATATGCAGACTGGTACAAGAGAAAAGAAATCAGTTTCTTACTTAGTCTGGAGTCTGTGTGGTGCAATACTAACCTGCCAGACAAAAAGTGTTTGCTGGTGCAATACTGACATGACTGTATGGGGTAGCTTCATACTTCCTAAATTGCTCTGAGGATGAAATATGCCTTTCCAGGGATCATGAATTCTGGTCACAAGCCCATAGCTTGGGAACTCATACACCATCCCAGTGATTTGGGATGGTCTTCTGTATACATGTTGCTTTTATTGGTTAATGAATAAAGCTGTTTGGGCCAACGGCTTAACAGAATAAAGACAGGTGAGAAAATAGAACAGATATATAGAGAGAGTAGGCAGAGTCAAAATGACTCCAGGACCATGTAGCTGCTGAAAGAGAAGGACATGTCTGGATCCTTACCAGTAGGGCACAGCCTTGTGGCAATACACAGATTATTAGAAAAAGGTTATTTTAGATGTAAGAGTTACGTAATAATGTCCCATAGGGGGGAGGGCAATATTTGGGAGGAGGGGAGGGAAATGGGATATGGGGAGCAGGTGGAAATTTTAATTAAAAAAGAATAAAAATAAATAAATAAGTAAAAAAAAAAAAAAAAAAAAAAAAAAAAAGAAAGACTTTAATTTCTTTCTTTATTTCTTCCTTGATCCAGGTGTGTCCAAATGAGGAGCAGAAGGAGGGAGAACATGAGCAAGGAAGTCAGGACCACGAGGGGTGTACCCACCCACTGTGACAGTGGAATTGATCTATTGGGAGCCCACTAAGGCCAGCTGGACTGGGACTGAATAAGCATGGGATGAAACCGGACTCTCTGAACATGGCAGACAATGAAGGCTGATGAGAAGCCAAGGACAATGGCACTAGGTTTCGATCCTAATACATGAACTGACTTTGTGGGAGCTTAGCCTGTTTGGATGCTCACCTTCCTGGACCTAGATAGAAGTAGGAGGACCTTGGTCTTCCCGCGGGGCAGGGAATTTGGACTGCTCTTCAGTATCGAGAGGGAGGGGGAATGGAGTAGGGGGAGAAGAGGAGTGGGGATGGGGGAGGGGAGTGGGGTGAGGGGGCAATATGTGGGAGGAGGGTGAGGGAAATGGGAAACGGGGAGCAGATGGAAATTTTAATTAAAAAAGAATAAAAATAAATAAAGAAAGAAAAGAAAAAAAAAGAGTTACGTAATAAGAAGTCTGAACTAATAGACCAAACAGTGTCATAATTATTATAGTTTCTGTGTGATTATCTGGGTCTGGGCAGCTGGGAACAAAAGACCAGACTTCTACTACATCCCAGGATAGGATTACACTTGATATTTTGTTATATCAAAATGACAAATTGCCTTCTAAATATTTATGTTTACACACATAAACCCTGGTAGTTCCTAACCTTGGTCAAGGAAGCTTCTTTTTGTAGTGGCCAGGATATGAACAAATTTTTTACACTTTCCTTTCTTCCATAAGATGTAAGACCACATATATTCTCAGAAAAAGAGAGAATCGGTATAGAAGTGAAACACAGGAAAGAAAGTTAATTGCATGTAAACAGAAAAGCTACTCAGGAAAAGATGCACAAGACCATACATGCACCACAGAGTTTGGGTGTATTCCTCAAAGATGACTATAACATAAAGTGACAATTCAAGTTTGTGTGTTGTTGGAGTAGAGTCAGGAATCGCTGGAAACTAATTCTATTAGATGATCACATGTGTATAACCCCCCCATTGTTATGTTTTTGGGGTTTTGTCACAAGTATCTTTTGATTTCACTGTCTTTTTCTTTGTACTCTCTGACTAAATTCAATCACAAACACTGCAAATAAATTGTTGTAACTAGGGTGATCTCAGAAATTTTCTCCATGCTCTGATATTTAAAGTATAAATTGTGGTAAAATGTCAAAATTAACTATTCAAATACAGTTGGCATACACGTTTGGATCACAAGTTTGGTCAAGCTTGGATAACAGATTTTGTTAGAGAAGGACACTGTCTAATAATGTTCATTTTGGCTCATCACTTGATGAAAAAGAATGAAGAGATATCAGAGTAAAATATATTAAAACTTTAAAATAATCTCTTCAGATTAATAAATTTTACTAAAGAAACAGGATTGGATTACAAAAGGGTCCCCAAACCCCAGTGGCACTGCAGATCATAAGTGCATATATATATATATATATATATATATATATATATATATATATGTATGAAGTAAGGCATGTCTGGTCTATTTGTGTGTGTGTGTGTGAAACAGAGAGAGAGAGAGTTGATTGAATGATTAGTTTCTGTGGTGCTGAACAATTCCGAGTATATCTTAAAAGATGATTTACAATTATCTTAAATTTAATGACTTGGTAGACATTGGCATTTCGTCATAATAGAGCATTAATAGGATATTTGCCCATGAAATTTGTAATAGAGTTTTAGTTTGCTGAGAAAAAAATATACATGCATGAACTCTGGCCGTTTTCTCAAGGAAGACAGGCTATATAGGTCTGTGAGGAGGAAGCAGGCTAGTTCTGGGAACAATACAAGAGCCAAGGCTGATGACAGAGATGAAAGGGTGACACCTGCCTCCAACCAGATGACTCCTCATCCTAAATCCTAGACTCTACAAATGTGACCTTACTAGGTTAAAGCAGCTGGAAAAAAATTTTCAAAATCTGAAGGCCAGATAGCCTTGTTTGTTTTTTCCAGGAGATACATAAAAATGTAGCTTTATTGGGGTAATATGAAAATCATTAAAGATGAAGAAATCAAGGACATGGAAAATAAATGTTGATTGTTTCATGCATATGAAATTTGTTTTCTCCTACAAAGAAGTAGGCAAAATGCATGGAGACAAATTGAGAGTCCAAACAGTAAAATGAATACTATATACCATATGGGATTGATTAATCAATTTAAAAATTCTATGAACGTAAGGTTTATTTTTTTTATTGAAAAAATTTCTGCCCCCTCCCTGCCTATTTCCTCCCCCTCCCCCAACTCCTTTTCCTCTCCCTCTCCAGTCCAAATAGCAATCAGGGTTCCCTGCCCTGTGGGAAGTCCAAGGTCCTCCCCCTCCATCCAGGTCTAGGAAGGTGAGCATCCAAACAGGCTAGGCTCCTACAAAGCCAGTTAATGCAGTAGGATCAAAACCCAGTGTCATTGTCCTTGGCTTCTCATCAGCCCTCATTGTCTGCCATGTTCAGAGAGTCCGGTCTTATCCCATGCTTTTTCAGTCCCAGTCCAGCTGGCCTTGGTGAGCTTCCAAACTGGCGATGGATGGAGATAGAGACAGAGATCCACACTGGAGCACTGGACTGAACTCCCAAAGTCCAAATGAGGAGCAGAAGGAGGAAGAACATGAGCAAGAAAGTCAGGACCACAAGGGGTGCACCCACTCACTGAGACCGTAAGCTTTATTTTTAAAATATTATCTTATTTTCTTAGTTAGAAAATTGTATGTAGTTTTAGTTGTAGTAAAACTTATTCACCTTCTTTTTCCTTCCTTTTATCACTCTGGCCCATCCAGCTATACTTTCTCAAACTTCTCCTATGATGCCCCACCCTCAAATTCAGAGTCATTTTACATATACACACAAATGTGTATATTTATGCAAGTGTGCATGCACACACACACACGCACATATATATATAATATAACATATACATTTGTAATCATTTATAATCATTAATATAATCAATAATAATTTTTGGTTGGTTGTATATATGATTTGAAGGTGAAACCAATAAGTGACCTCATCCCAGGAAGAGGCTAGTTATTCTTATCTCAACAGTTGTTAGTTGTTTGGAGTTCTTTGTCTAGAGGTGGAGCTCATGAAGTTTTTCCCCTTTTACAGTAAACATATTCATTGACATAGTGCATTATTCCAGTCTTGTTATCCATTTTTTAAGAGAGACTGTTTCTTAACTGACAACAGAGTATTCTGACTCATAATCTTTCAACCCCTTTGTAACAGGAAATAATCACACAGAAACTGTATTCATTTTAAACACTGCCTGGCCCATTAGCTCTAACTTCTTATTGGCGAATTCTTACATCTTAATTCGATCCATTTCTATTAATGTTTCGCCATGTGACTGTTTCTTACCGGCAAAATTCTAACCAGTGTCTGTCTCAGGCAGGAGATCCATGGTTTCTGCCACTCTGCCCTTCTTCGCAGTATTCAGTTCTGTCTACTCCACCTACCTAAGTTTTGTCCTATCAACTAGGCCAAGGAAGTTTCTTTATTCATTACCCAATGAAAGCAACACATAAACAGAAGGACCTCCTATACCACCCCTTCTTTTTTTTATCTTTGACATTTATTTTTTTATTATTTATTTATTTTTATTCTTTATTAATTAAAATTTCCACCTGCTACCCGTTTCCCATTTCCCTACCCCTCCTCCCACACATTGCCCTCTCCCCCCACTCCCCTCCCCCTCTCCCCACTTCTCTTCTCCTCCCCCCACTCCATTCCCCCTCCCTCTAGGTACTGAAGAGCAGTCCAATTTCCCTGCCCCGCGGGAAGACCAAGGTCCTCCCTCTTCTATCTAGGTCCAGGAAGGTGAGCATCCAAACAGGCTAAGCTCCCACAAAGCCAGTTCATGTATTAGGATCAAAACCTATTGTCCTTGGCTTTTCATCAGCCTTCATTGTCTGCCATGTTCAGAGAGTCCAGTTTCAACCCATGCTTATTCAGTCCCAGTCCAGCTGGCCTTGGTGGGCTCCCAATAGATCAGTTCCACTGTCACAGTGGGTGGGTGCACCCCTCATGGTCCTGACTTCCTTGCTCATGTTCTCCCTCCTTCTGCTCCTCATTTGGACCTTAAGAGCTGAGACCATTGCTCCAAATTGGGTCTCTGTCTCTATCTCGATATACCACCCCTTCTTATATGACTTCCTCTAAACTATAGATTTAGGAGTTGTGATTTAATGTATTGGCTTCCTCTGAGTTCTCTTTCTCTTCCCCTTTCTCTCTCACTCCCCCCTCTCATTCTCTCACACACAATCTTAAAGGAAATTGAATGACTTGGGCTAACATGTTCACTGCAAGAACCATAGAGTAATAAGAATCCTTGTAGATGGTGTGAGAAACCTCCTTTCAAATGGTCAGTTGGGGTAAGCCAAATACTTCCCCAAATAATATAGATTATGGGTGCAGTTCTATTTCCCTCCCAGGAGTCGAGTGGCCCCCTCTTATTGAATTCATCACACTTTAGACACCTGACCCTGATGACTCACCTGGATCTGATATGAATGCATCCATGGTTCTAGGAAACAAAATGCAAGCTACCAAGAGAAGGAGCCAGAAAACAGTTCTACCTACTTAGATCACCTATGAATTATGAAAGTTACCAGCATGGCAAGATATTCACAAAGGTGTAATATGTGACACTTGCATGTCAATGGCAACTCTGAGCTCTCTAATTAGAATTAAGGTCCTCTCAAGGTGAGGGAAATCTTCCCTGGTACTGGAAAGCTAAACAGCTTCTGGGGGCTAGTGAGGACATTAGAAAGATTTTACTACCTTTAGTGTGCTAGACTAATGACGTTTCTCAATTATATATATATATATATATATATATATATATATAATGTGTGTATACATATATATATACACACACAAATATATATGAGATACAGATAGATAAATGTAGCTACCACTCTTTATCAATATAAGCATTTTTCAATGAATCGAGATTTATTTTATTTGTATTTCTATTTGTGTGTGTGAGAGAGAGAGAGAGAAGAGAGGGAGGGAGGGAGGGAGGGAGGGAGGGAGGGAGGGAGGGAGGGAGGGAGGGAGGGAGGAAGAATGAATGTGTGTGTCTGAGAAATCCAGAAGAGTTGTAATCCTTGTTGCTGGAATTACAGGTGGTGGTAAATTGCCTGGTGCATGTTGGGAACTAAAATTTGTCCTCTGCCATAGCAGCAAGCACTTTTATCTACTGAGACAGAGTCTTCTTTACAAACACCAGAGAAATGTTCAGAAATAGCTTAATTTTAATTAGAAGAGGATGATTATATTACTAACCGTTCTATTATATTTAAATATCCTTTTCACTCTATTAATTAATTAAAATTCTGAAATGAGAGCATTTTATTTTGGGACACATAGACATGACTCTAAAATTTTAATAAGTACTTCTAAATAATGCATTGTTTTCTACAATATTCTGTGCTACTGTAAATGGTGCAGGTTTAAACGTAACCCCACTTGTAATGCAATAATGGGGGAAATAGAAGACAATATATTTAATATACCTGATACCACAGTTTAAATATTTTTATTAACTTTATATTTTACTGTACAAAATGTTGATTGGCCTTGGGAAATACCATCACCAAGCATAATTTGCCCATCAAAAATTTGAGATAAAGCTTGATACAATTCTAAGACTGTTCACCTTCCCTGGATCCTGAAGCAAGAATTATAGAAACCAGACGGTTGGTGCTTCTTGTCATAAAATGAGGGTTGCCTCTAGGTTTGTGTAAATGTCAGATGAGTGATTTAGATTACGAGGGCATGCATTTTTTCCAGCCTAACAAAATGCTGCAGAGGTCATTTTTCCTAATTGCTGTGGCATCTTTGAAATATCATACCATTTTAGCACTCTCCTCATCTTTAAAATGCTGTGATACATTTTCACAGCTTTATTCTATATTTGGCCTTTTAAAAGCAGCATGCTTTATGGTCCATCAACTACATAGTGGTAGTAATCACAGATGGTTTGTTCATGGTATACGCTATGTTTAGGGCCTTTTATTTGAGTTGTATATGCTTAATGCAAAAAATAAATAAATCAAATGAATGCTAAGCCTGGGAAATACATTAATGATATAAAAAATATAATATACTTAGATTAACTTTTTATTCATATATATATATACCAAATTTTTCTATTATCTATGCTAATGTATAACTACTTGAAACATACATGTATCCATTAAAGAAACATAGGATTTTCCCCTGATCTTGTGAACAGTGAAATCTAACTAAGATTTAGGACAAATAAGTAAGGTTAAAGCTACCAATTTATATTTACTAATCAACCTCTGAAACCCAATGACAATGCATTTAGTATGTCTTCATATGTTTTATATTTAGGGTATACAATACACAAAAGTTCTTCATATAGTAAGAAAACACACATTTGGGGTACACAAAAAAAACAAAAAAAAAGTTCTTCATATAGTAAGAAAACACATAAAAATAAGTAGGCCTGCGACTTCAGAGGAACTCTGAAGAACAGCCTGTGACAACACAGAGAGGACAAAGATGTGTGTGATCAACCTTCCAGGTGGAAACACTACTCTCTAAGCCCTCAGTACCAGGGCAAAACCCTGGGCCCCCCCTCACCTACCTCATGTTTTGTAGCAAGCCAGCAGGCAAGTTTCCTTCAGGTAGTCTCCACCAGCACCCCCACTTCATCCATCGGACCCTGTAAGCTACAAGTCGCACTCTGCCCCCTAAACCTTCCTACCCCTGTGACTTCAGAGGAACTTTGGAGCATAGGCTACAACTGCACAGAGAGGACCAAGAAAGGAACTTAGGAGCACAGGCTGTGACTGCACAGAGCAGACCAAGTGAGACCTCAGTGGCTCCCTGAAACACAGACAGTGACAGTACAGAGCAGATCAAGAACAGCTCCCAACGACATAGACAGCAGCAGCAAGTAGTGAATGAAGATACAAAGACACTGCCAGCACCAACTGGAGGAAGAGATGGGTAGGCACCAATGCAAGAATACATTCAACAACCTAAAAAGCAACAGGCTAACACTACATTCCAGTGGTCATACAACAAGAAGACTTGATCATCCTAACCAAGAGAAACAGAAGAAAACTATTTTAAATGTAACTTTATGAGAATGATGGAGACCTTTAAAGAGGAAGTTAAAAATTCCCTTAAAGAAATGGAAGAAAAGACAAAAAAATAGAATAAATCAATAAATCTCTTAAAGAACCTTCCCCCCAAAAAAACAAGTAAAAACAATCAGAGAGGTGAAACAAATAGTTCAGACAGTTCAAAACTTGAAAGCTGAAATAGAGGCAATAAAGAAAACACAAACTGAGGATATTCTGGAAATGGAAAATCTGGATAAATGAACAGGAATTACAGATGCATGCATAACCAACAGAATATAAGAGATGGAAGAAAAAAATCTCAGGTGGTAAAGATACTATAGAGAAAATAGATTAATCCATCAAAGAAAATGTTAAATCCAACCAATTCAGAACACAAAACATCCAAGAAATCTGGTACATAAAAAGACCAAACCTAAGAATAAAAGGGATAGAAGAAATAAAATAACTCCAACTCAAAGGCACAGAAAATACATTCAACAAAATTATAGAAGAAAATTTTCCCATCCTAAACAAGGATACCCCTATGAAAATACAAGAAGCTTACAGAACACCAAATAGACTGGACCAAAAAAAAAAAAAGTCCCCTCACCATATAATAATAAAAATGCAAAATATAGATAATAAAGAAAGAATAGTAATAACTGCAAAGGAAAATGTTAAGTACCATATACATGCAGACCTCACAGAATTATACTCGACTTCTCAATGGAAATCATGAAAACCAGAAGGTCCTGGACAGATGTGCTGCAAACAAAAAGAGACCACAGATACAAGCCCTGACTACTGTACCCAGAAAAGCTTTCAACCACCATTGATGGAGAAAACAAGATATTCCATGATCAAAACAGATTTAAACAATACCTATCCACAAATCCAGCTCCACAGAAAATACTAGAAGGAAGACTCCAACCCAAGGAAGCTAATGGCACCCATAAAAACACAGGGAAGAGATGACCTCATATCAACAAATCCAAAGAAGGAAAACCCACAAACATTACCACTGAAAAAAAAATAACAGGAATTAACAATCACTGGTCATTAATATCTCTTAATAGCAAATGAGTTAATTCACCTATGAAAATACACAGGCTAAGATAACGGATATGAAAGCAGGATCTATCCATCTACTGTATACAAAAAATATACCTCAACCTCAAAGACAGACATTACCTCAGAGTAAAGGGTTGGGAAAATATTTTCCAGCCAAATGGACCTAAAAAACTAATGGGTGTAAATATCCTATATCTAATAAAATAGACTTCAAACTAAAATCAATCAGAAGAGATAGAAAGGTAGACTTCATACTCATCACAGGAGACATCCATCAAGATGAAGTCTTAATCCTGAACATCTGTGCTCCAAATACAAGAGTACCCACAATGTAAAAGAAATATTACTAAAGCTTAAATTGCACATCAAACCCCACATTCTAGTAGTAGGAGATTTCAACAACCCACTCTTCCCAATGGACAAATCAATCAGAAAGAAACTTAACAGAGAAATAAGAAAAATAAGTGGATAAAAACAATAAATAAATAAATAAAAAGACTGGCAAACCAAATCCAAGAACACATCAAAAAAAAAAATCATCTACCATGATCAAGTCAATTTCATCCTAGAGACGCAGGGATGGTTCCACATATGAAAATCTTCAATGTAATCCGCAATAAAATAAACTGAAAGAAAAAATCCATATGACTATCTCATTCCTTGACAAAATCTCACACTCCTATATTATAAATGGCTTGGAGAGATCAGTGATACAAGGACTATATATAAACATAAAGTAATACATAACAAATCAACAGGCAACATAAAATTAAATGGAGAGAAAGTCAAAGTGATTTCACTAAGATTTTGCTATTTGTAGATGTGACCCCAAAAATTCTATCAAGGAACTCCTACAGCTGATAAATGTCTTCAGTGACAGGATAAAAGATCAACTTAAAAATATCAGTAGTCCTACTCTATACAAATGATAAAAAAGCTGAGAAAGAAATATTACCCTTTACAATAGCCACAAATAACATAATCTTGGGGTAACACTAACCAATGAAGTTAAGTCTGTAAAGAAAGAAATTGAAGAAGATACCAGAAAATGGAAAGATCTCCCATGCTCTTGGGTAGGTATAATCAACATAATAAAAATGGCAATCAAAAACAATCTATAGATTCAATGCAATCCCCATCAAAATCCCAATACAATTCTTCACAGACCTTGGAAGAACAATACTCAACTTCATATGAAAAACAACAACAACAACAAAAAAAAAACTGGATAGCCAAAAAATATCCAGATTAATAAAGGAACTTCCAGAGGCATCACCATCTCTGACACCAAGCTCTATTATAGAACTACAATAATGTAAAAAACTGGTATTGGCATAAAAATAGGCAGATTGACCAATGAAATTGAATCAAATACCGAGATATTAATAAACATAGCTTTAACCACCTGATTTTTGATAAAGATGCTAAAATTATACAATGGAAAAAAGAAAGCATCTTCAGCAAATGTTGCTGTCCTAAATGAATGTCAACATGTATAAGAATGGAAAAAGAATCATACCTATTCCCATGCACAAAGGTCTAGCTCAAATGGTATAAAAACCTCTATATAAATTCAACCATGCTGAACCTGATAGAAGAAAAAGTGGGAAGTGGCCTTTAGTGCATATGCACAAGAGACCATTTCTTAAATAAAGCACCTATAACACAGACACTGAGAGCAAAAATAAATAAATGGGACCTCTTGAAATTGAGAAGCTTCTGTAAGGCAAAGGAAACAGTCAGTAAGACAAAAGGCCAGACTACTGAATGGGAAAAGATCTTCACCAACCCCACATCAGACAGAGGACTGATCTCCAAAATATGTAAAGAACTCAAGAAATTAGACATCAAAATACCAAATAATCAAATTTTAAAAATTGGATACAGATCTAAACATATAATTCTCAACAGAAGAATTTCAAATAGCCAAAAGACACTTTATGAAATGTTCAATATCTTTTGCCATCAGGAATATGCAAATCAAAATGACTCTGAGGTACCATCTTACACCTCTCAGAATGCTAAGATCAAAAAATTACCAATAATAGTTTATACTGGAGATTATGTGGCAAGGTGAACATTCCTCATTGCTGATGGGGATGCAAAAATGTCAAACGACTCTGGAAATCAATATGGTGGTTTCTCTGAAAATTGGTAATCAACCTACCTCAGGAGCCAACAATACCACTCTTAGGCATATACTCAAAGAATGCAAAATCATACTACAAAGACGTTTGTTCAACTGTGTTCATAGACACATTATTTTTAATGTCCAGAACCTGGAAACAACCTAGATGCTCATCAACCAAAGAACAAATAAAGAAAATGTGGTACATTTACATGATGCTGTACTACTCAGTTGGGAAAAAAGGAGGGGGGGTGATGATTTGTAGGCAAATGGATGGAACTGGACAAAAAAAGTCCTGCATGAGTGAGTTATTCCAGACCCGGAAAGTGGTATATACTCACTTATAAGTGGATACTGTCTCTAAAGCAAAGAATAATGAGCCTATAGTCCACAACCCCAGAGAAGCTAAATAACAAGGAAAACCCTAAAAGAAACATATATAGATCCCCGTAAAAAAGTTAAATAGACAAGATCTCCTGAAAAATTGGGAGCAAAGGGGTGGGGGTAGAATGGAGGGTGGGAGGAAAGAAGGAGGGTTGTGGATGGAGGAGGAGAACTTGAGGGAACTGGATAGTCAGGATGGGAGAAGGACAGAGACGGAGAGCAAGGAAAGACATATCATGATTGAGGGAGCCATTATGGGGTTAGTACGAAACCTGGTACTAAAGAAATTCCCAGGAATCCACAGGATGATCCCAGCTAAGACCCTAAGCAATAGAGGAGAGGATGCCCAATCTGGCATTGCCCTGTAGTGAGATTGTTGACTGTCGTAAATGTCACCGTAGAGCTTTCATCCAGCAACTGATGGAAGCAGAGGCAGGGAGCCACAGTGGAGCACTGGGCTGAGCTCCCAAGTCCAGTAAAAGAGTGGGAGGAGTGAGAATTCTGAGGAAGGTGGTCAAAACCATGATGGTGATACCCACTGATACAGTTTACCTGAGCTAATGAGAGCTCACTAACTCAGACCGGACAGGGAAGGAACCAGCATGGGACTAAACTAACCCCTCTGAATTAGGGTGACTAGTGGGACCAAGATTTATCTCTACTGCTTGTACTGGTGTTTTGAAACCCATTCTCTCTGGAGCGATGCCTTGCTCAGTGTAGATATAGTAAGAAGGGCCTTGGTCATTCTTCAAAGTAATGTTCCTTGCCCTCTCTGAGTAGTGGATGGGAGGAGGGTGGGTGGAGGAAACAGGGGAAGCAGAGGGAGTAGAAACTGGGATTGGTATGTAAAATGAGAAAAGATAGTTTAAGAAAAAGAAAACAAAAAGTAGAAGGAAAAAGAGTAGAGTTGATATTAACAGATTGCTGCTGCTGTGGTCTATATATCATATTAAGTTATTAGTGAATCATTGAATCATATCATTGTGAGGCCAGCCCTATGCCAATTCATTTCTGGTTTTACAGAATATTGCATCTTCCCTCACCTATGCATATTGGACTCTGACTTTCCAAACTACAGTTTTTACTTTTATAACCAATTTCAACTACTTAATATACCCAGCAAAGATTTCTAAATATCTACTAAAATACTTAGTTGATTTTCTATTGTTAAAAATAACACTTATTATGATAACTTATAAAAGAAAGCATTTAATTTGGGGCTCACAGTTCTAGAGGGTTCTAACCCAAGTCCATGATCATCATGGGGGAGCATGGCTATAGTTCATGTCATGGAAGTGAGTTAGTAGCTGTGTGTTCCTGAAGCAGAGAGTGGAAACCTGGAGCTTTCTTTCTCTTATCCCAGATGCCAGGAGATAACCAGGTCTCTGGTACATGAATCTGTCATGTTGGACTGTAGCCACTGCATGTCCCTGGCAGCAGGGTTCAGTGATCATGGGTAGAACTGTCTCAAATAAGGAGGGAAGTTAAATTTGTCTTATTTTTACATTGTTTGTCTCAAATGTTTTGTCATATTGATAGAGACTTAACTAATATATGCAAACTCCACAGAAATCAATTAACTTAAACACTATACAATTTATGATCAAATAAGTGTCCATGCCAGCATTGTGGTTTCTCTCTAGTTTCTTTGAAATTTGGTATATTTGTTGTTATGTGTTGTATATCCTAAAATAATTATCAGGGATTTTTTATGTCTTCTAGCATCAATGTAAATATGACATTCATCATTGTTGTACCATTTAGAGACATCATTAAAATATATTTTTCATACTTAGATAATTCTTTTCTGCCCCATATTACTACATGCTAAACATACATATTTGGTGAGTTTGGATGGTTCCATTTAATAGTGCGGTGCCTTTCTACAATGGTATCAAAACCCTCACTGCATGACAGAGTTTGGCCTCCATTCTATTACAGCTATGTGAGATGAAGCTTTCTTTCATTTGCATATAAAAACATCAAATCATTAAAATGTAGGTGGTGACTCTGGATCTCTTTTCAAACTGATATTTATGAAAAGCGGCCAGGAAAAGCTTCAGAATTTAAATGGAAAATAGTAGACAGAAAAGCAGCCGATGCTTCCCAGTTGCACATTAAAGAAATTGCTTCTGGGTAAGAGTGAAATCTGTTGTCTATCTCATGCAGAAATGGCATGGAGTAGATAGAGTGTTAAACCTTTAATTCTGGAAAATAAGAAAGGCTTTACATAACAAAAATGTATCCCACTTGGTATGATGCAATTAGAAACATAAACAATTCAAACATCCTAAAAGTATTCAGATTAAGATTACATTCAGGGCGAGGAGATGTAGTTGGTTGGCATTTTCAATCTCCTGCTTTAAACAAGAAAAAAAAATCAGCCATGATTCTTGACCTTAACATAAACCTCAATATGGAATACAATTCAAATCTGTCATTTTTTGAAGATTTTCAATTATTTTCAGGTGAGAAGAGGTTAAAGGTTTTCTTCTTGGTACTCTGCCCTCAGAATGGCTTGGGCTCTTCTTTTCACCAAAATCACAAAATAAATGAAACTCCTTAAAAGTAGAAGAGGCAAAAAATGAATAGGAAACGAGGAAAACTGTGAAAAAAGAGGAAATGAGTAGAAGGAAAACATGTAGGCTTATGGTAATGAGAGACCCAAGAAAGAAATATTGCTCTGAGAAATAGTAGTGAAAAAATGAAAAGAAGAAAAAATGTAAACAATTAAAAGAAGGGGGAGAGCATTGCATTTAAATGTTTAAAAATCAAGCTTCTCTAAAGCATCACACTTTTCAAAATTACTTTTCAGTGCTGTTTATCAAGATCCTATTTTTTTTCTCATTTGCTTTATTTTTTAATGTATGTTATTTTATTAGGGGAGATATTTAAATGTATAAAAACATATATCACACCTATGTGACAAATACTCAGATCAAAAAGCAAATCGTGAAACAGTTTAGAACCTATCAATGATAAAGTAATCATGACACTGCATGCATTAATGACTAACTTATTAAGATAAATATTTTATTTTAAATAATTCTTTTAATTCTATTTACTTGAATCTAAAATTGTTTTGGCTTCCTTATACAACTTTTTTCCTACACAAAGCTTGTATAACATGATCTAAATTTATAACAGCTGAAGTAAATGGTTCTGCAAAAAATGCAGCTGTTCATTCTGAGTGATAGGAGCGACAGTAAGATATTACATTATTCTTTTGTCACTGATGCATCTCTAAATCACTGGCAGTCATTCAAATGTCATAATATAGATACATGCTAATGAATTAGTTCACTGTATTTTTTTCAGACAACTCTGAAACAATAAACTAAAATGGGCTCTCTTTCTTTGAAGTTGTGTTATCTTATACAAATCACAGAGCCTGAAAGCTGACTAATGCACAGTACAAGAAACTTATTTATTTCCTTATCAACACAAGACCCAGGACTGCTTTTGATCTGATCACGACAGACAAGTAGAAGAGATCTGAGTCACTCATCTCTCAAGACCTTTTGTTTTCTATTGTTATGTCCTTCAAAATAATTTCAGTTTAAATCATTATCATTTATACGTTTAGGATACAAGTATATGTATAATTTAAGAATACAGTGTAGGATTTTTAAATTGAATTATTTATTAGCACTTCATCTAACTTACCTATCATTTTGGGAACCATTTTACTCCTTTAGTTATATGTATTTAAAATATATAGTTTATTATTTTTATATAGATACCCTCTGTGTAATAGATTGATACTTCTCTTTTCTTTCTTACTGTTTTGTTGTCCACTCCTCATTTTATCCTCTCCTATCCCTAGTAGACTGATGAAATCATTATTCTATTTTCCTTGTCTATGAGTTTACATTTTCAGAATTGGTACATAAGAAAAACCATGTAGCAGCTGTTCTCCTTCTGTGCCTAGCTTAAATATCCTTAGTATAATAACCTTCATGTTCATTGTTATACCTGGAGTAATATTATTTCTTCACTGATAATGCTGAGTAGTATTATATTGTATACATAGACTGTACTTTCTTTATGATTTACCCATGATTAACTTTTAGGTAGATCCACATCTTAGCTGTTATGGACAGTTTCACCATGCACATGGTGGTGCTAGGGCTCTGTTGACATATTATGTTGTAAGGTTCCTGAATGCTCAGTCCCAAAATAATCACACAGAAACTGTATTATTTAAATCACTGGCTGCCCCACTAGCTCTAGCTTCTTATTGGCTAACTCTTACATATTAATATAATTTAACCCATTTCTATTAATCTATGGCTGTGGCTTACCGGCTAAAGTTCTGGTGTCTGTCTCCAGCCAGACTACATGGCTTCTCTTTGACTCTGCCACCTTTTCTCAGCATTCAGTTTAGTTTTCCCCCCTATCTAAGTTCTGCCCTATCAACAGGCCAAGGCAATTTCTTTATTCACAGCATATAGAGGGACTCCCACATCAATATCAATTTTAGATGTTGATGATACATAACCAGAAGTGGGATTAGTGATTCATCTGATAGTTCTACTGTTGGATATTCCCAGTGATTCTTACAATTTACATGCCCATCACCAATGTGTTAAGAATATAGAACATTGAAAATACCTCTTCACTATACCGTGTTGGCATAATTTAATGTCAATATGCAGAAGAAGTACATTTGATCCTTCGTCCACACCACTTATAGCACTTAATTGAGAATGAACTAAATGCTGTATCATATCAAAACCTACAAAACAAACTGGAGAAAATATATGAGAATGTTTCATATCATTTATCTGGGTAGCAATATTTGGCTGTTATTTCAACAATACAGATGAAGAAAAATGGAACAAGTGTGATGACACTAACCTACAAAATTTGTGTATAGCAAAGGAAATAATAAATACATAATCTCAATAAAGTAAGGAAATATTTGCACACTGTATATGATAAGGTTTTAGTACCTGACATGTATAAGGAATTACCATGGGTAACTCAGTACAAGAAAATCAATAGCCCAACTTAAAAAATGAGCAAAATGAATGAATAAATGTTTGTTAAAAATAACATAAGTATGGCCAATACGTATGTAAAAAAATCTCAGTATCATTAATTGTTTAGGAACTTCAAATTAAACTTTATTACTATATCATTCTCACCCTTGTTAGAATGTGTATTTAATCAAAACAGATGAAAGCCAACAAATGTTTCATGCTGGTAAGTATGGCAAGGAAAGAGAATTATTGTGCTATTCTAATATGAAATGTGTTGACACCTCTGAAAAATGATTGTAGGAGGGATTCACTGAAGCTAATCATAAAATAGTAATTTTACCCTAAAGGCTTCTAGTCTCTGTGTCGTTTAAGTTTAGTGTTTGTGAACTGATGTTCCTCAAGACCGATTGGTTCTGAATAAGAATTCTTACTCACTGTGACCTTGTTCATTACATTTAGATTATTTTATATTCTTTACACATAAAACTCTCCAAATTATTTTATTTATTTCTATCTTGAACTTTGTCTGATTAATCATTCATAGCTTAGAGAAACAAAATTTCATTTTTGTTGTGATTTTTCTAGCAGAAATTTTCTGTATATAATTTCATTTTACACCTATTATTATATATTTCAGAAATATAAATATTCTTACAGTATTATAGTTATTTTATTCTCATATAGATGTCATTTTTGAAGTCATATGTAAAATATAGTCATTCCTTCCACAAGGAAACAAAGTCTTCGCTAAAAAATAGAAGTATGAAATATTATGCTTAAAACAGAGGCTTTTAATGTCCATCCCATTTCTCTATTAACCATTTTATGTCAGAAATTATAACTGTTTCATCTTGCTTTTGATGAAATTCTCATAAAATCCCTGCCTTATTTAGTATACAAAGTCAACTTGACAAAACCTAGAATCACCGAAAATGAGTTTCAGTTGAGTAATTGGTTTTGTGAGTTTGGTCAGAGTGCATGTCTATAAAAGATTACATTGATTATTAATTGATTCAGTAGAGTCCATGTACTGTGGTGAAGCCATTCCTAGGTAAGTGGCCCTGGGCTGTATAGGAAAACTAGCTAATCAAACATTTTCAAGAGACCTGCATTGAGCAAGATAGCAAGCAGGGTCCCTCCACATTTTCTGCTCCAGTGTCTTGTCTTACAATCCTGCCTTGCCTCCTCTCAGTGATGAATTGTGACCTGGAAATGAAAGTCAAACAAATCTTTTCCTTCCTTAAGCTGCTTTTCCTCACATGTTTGATCAAAGAAACAGAAAGAGAGATAAAGCAACCCTCAAATGCCATAAAATCATATCTATCAGAAACTCATGCTACACAAAATGTGTAGGGTGGAGTCACTGGTTTTCTTTTTACTGACTCCTCCTGATCTCACTAATAGCAAAATGTATGTCCAAACGGTAGGAGCTACTGACTTGAGTTAGGTTGACCCGGTAGACCCATCTGCAGTAATCTTTGTTTTCTTTAAATCATGCCTCTGACCATTGACTATTTGTCTTTTGCTCTTGTAATACTACACCACCATCAAAACAGGGAGAACATGTTATTTGTATATGTGTTGCTCAAAATTCATCTAATAGTTTTATTTGTCTGAGTTGAAAACATTATCTTCAAATACCTGAGTTGGAGTATTAAGGAATGCTGCTGTAGAGGAAGACACTGTGCATGAAAAAATAATGGTCTAAATTTAGTTTCTGTCTTTGCCTCCTGTTATTGTTATCACATATACATAATTTAATCACTTTAATTTTCAGCTTTCTCATCTATATATGGATAGCTGTGCCTCCTTTCTGAGCTTGTATAAGAAGTGAAAATGAGGTGCTGCTTGTGAATGTGCTTTGTAAATTATGATCCACTCACTATACAATATGATAATATTATTTTATACAGTATATATTGATTCTGTGGTGCTTTAAAGTTTATTAGAAAAGTTTATTTTCTGAAAAATAACTACATTATAATAACCAATTTTAGCCACTAAAATATAAACAAAGTTACTTGGCAGTGATAAATTACTAAAATATTTTAAATGAAAACACTGCCAATTTAATGTATTGGTTTCATTTTTATCTTACATTGCTTGACTTCTGAATTCTTAATAATATTTCATTTTCAGAATAAGTGTGAGATGGAATTCTATTTTTTTCGGAAAAAAAGGAAGAAAAAAGATAATAAACCATTTTGAAATTAAATTTGATTCGTGTTCCTTGATATGTAGTATACAATCAGATTTTGCAATAATAGTGTTTTCAAAACAACGTAATATCTTTGATTTATAACTTTATTCTTTCAGCACTGGTTCATTATCATATGTTAGAAATATTTTAGGCATCTATCTAAACACTTCTTAATATTCTTTCATATTTTCAAAAGTGTAAGTTAATTTGTTATTATGATTTTAGAATAATAATCACATAAGTGATTTATAGAAACATACAGGACACTGGGGAGCTGACTTACCAGATGAAGATTCAGAGCTTGTCCAGGGAAGTAGTATCTGGCTCCCAGCATGCACATTGTATTGTTTACAACCACCTGCAAACCCACCTCCAGAAGATCTGAGGCCATGTGGCTTGGTACCTTCTCTCAGCAAAGCACTCTCATTTTGCTTCCTCTGGTCTTAAAAGTGACCGCATCTATGTTTTTCCTCTTCCCAGAATTTTCCTTGTCTGGCCATTCCACTTATACTTCCTTACTGGCTACTGGACAATGGTTTCTATGGATATTCAAACACTTGCTACACAAACACACACACACACACAAATACACAAATACAACAAGTAGCAATACCAAATATTTTTAGAAGATAGATGGGTCTTTAAATAATTTTTTTTGTATATGGAAGTTTCTGTCCCACTTGGTTCTGTAGCCATTCAGTTCCTAGAAAACACACAGAAGTTTACATTCATTAAAAATCATTGGCCTTTGCTCAGACTTATTAAGAACTAGCTTATACAATTCAAACTTACTCATAATTCCTATCTGTGTTTAGCCACGTGACTTGGTCCCTTTTCTCAGTAAGGCATTCTCATTTTGCTTACTCTGTATCTGGCTTGCCACTGCATCTCAGTCTTTCCTCCTCCCAGAATTCTCCTAGTCTGGTTGCCCCACCTATACTTCCTGACTGGCTAATGCTCAATCAGCATTTTATTAAACCATTATGAGTGACATAACTTTATATTATACAAAAACATTGTCCCACAGCAATTTTTTTAGCGTAATTAATATTTGAGGAAATAGATACATGTAATGTAATTTATACATTATTAAATGTATCCATTTTCATAAATGTCACATGGTATACCATTAATCTTAATTTTCCAAGTTTAAAGTATTAATTTAAAAATACATTTTAATTTTGCATATCACCATAGAACCTTCATCTGGCGATCGATGGGGATAGAGACAGAGACCCACATTAGAGCACTGGGCTGAGCTCACAGGGCCCAAATGAGGAGCAGAAAGAGGGAGAACATGAGCAAGGATGTCAGGACCGCGATTGATGCACCCACCCACTGAGACAGTGGGGCTGATCTATTGTGAGCTCAACAAGGCCAGTGTGACTGGGACTGAAAAAGCATGGGATAAAACCGGACTCTCTGAACATGGCAGACAATAAGAGCTGATGAGAATCCAAGGACAATGGCACTGGGTTTTGATTCTACTGCAAGCACTGGCTTTGTGGGAGCCTAGCCTGTTTGGATGCTCACCTTCCTAGACCTGGATGGAGAGGGGAGGGCCTTGGACTTCCCACAGGGCAAGGAACCCTGACTGCTCTTTGGACTGGAGGGGGAGGAGGAGATAAGTGGGGGGAGCTGGAGGGAAATGGGCAGCAGGGAGGAGGCAGAAATTTTTTCAAAAATAAAATAAAATAAAATAAAGAATTGTTAAAAAAATAAAAATAAAAATAAAAATACATTTTATTAGAAAATTAAGAAAAATTCTAAAATAAATATGCCTACATCTATCTTTAAATATTTAGATTGAGTGGAAGCCCTAACTACATGTCTCAGTTCATTTTTGTGCACTGTAACAGAATGCCATAAACAGGAAATTTTATAGTGCAAAGTAATTTATAGACTTGTGAATCTAGAGAAAAAGAAACACACATACATAAAATGTATTTATAAAATATCAGGGCATGTGAAGATTTCTCATATTACCAGATCATTTAATATGGCTTCATTGGATATTCTCTTAGTCCAAAGTCGCTTGAGAAATGTTTTCAAAGGATGTTGTCAATAGTATTAGGTAAGAACAGTTGTATAATGTTATGTAATGAGGAAGCACAAAATGATGGCCGTAGAAGAGCAAAATACTTTTCTATGAAAAAATTCCTGAGATAATAAGTCCACTCTCATAATCAAGTTGTTAAATCTTTTCCTCAACCCCATGCATTGGATACCACCTCTCAATGGGAATTTCACTGGGGATACAATACTCAGAAGACACTTTCACAATGGACACATTATACCCACATCAATGCTTGGTACAACACTGTGAAATTCCTTCCTTATATCCCCTTACTTTAATAGTGGCTTAGTGAGGACCTTAACTTAATCCACAAATTATTATGATTTATCTACTAGTTTTTCCTTAAGCTCTTCAACCAGTACCTATCATAAGCACATTGTTCAGGAACTTATCCTGAAAGTACTTAATTTCATGTTTCTGACAATTCTGACTGAAATATGGTCCAATTAATTTCCATAATATTCTATGAAATCATCACACAATATTTTCCATGTTAAAAAGTAGATCCCCAAACACTAAAGTCTATTATATATCTAAATTATAATTTTATTATTACTTGATTTTCTTTACTGAGTAAAGCTATTTAATGTGTGTTTTTCCATAAATGAGATTTGTAGATAAATTGCTGTATTAACAAATTAATTGACATGTTTCAAGAAATGAGAAATACAGTTAAAGGTTAATTAAATTAGCCACAAATTCAGCAATAACAATAAAATGTAACAATGATTTTAAATTAAATATAATTTGACATTATAATAAATGTATAAATATTTTTAAACTAAAATTCTACAAAACATTTAAGAATAACAGATGGATCAAGTGAATACTGGTAAATCACTTAACACTTTTTGAGCATTTAGACAAAGTCACTGAGTCCACAAATTATATCCTGTCTTAAAGTTGGTATTAGTTTAGTTGAGTAATATAGCAACATGAAATATTTGAAGTATTACTATAAAAAATAATCTAGTCTATTAGAAGAGAGAAAAAGTTAAGGCCTATAAGAGAACAAATCAGAGTCAAATTTTGAAATTAGATAATCTGAATTTAAAAATCTTGATTAAATATAATGATATAAGACTATCAGATATGTGAATGGATGGATTACAAGTAGATGTTAGTGTGTGTATTAAGCAGCATGACTTGTAGTGGTTTCTTATATTGACATTGACTTAATGTGACTGGATAGGATGTCCTATTAGTCAAGAATCTCTAGAGAAACTGAATGGAAATGAGATGGTAGATAGATAGATAGATAGATAGATAGATAGATAGATAGATAGATAGATAGAAAGTGGATTACAAAATCATGGAGGCAAAGACATACTAGTTTGTTCTATGCCAGCCAGGAAATGGAATATCTAAGAGTGTAATTCATTCTAAATGTAACAACCCGAGGATTAGAGGCTTAACCCAAGAACAGAAGAAGTAGGATGCACAACAGAGTCAATCCACCCTATTTCCTCCCTTATATTGTTTGGTATGTGCTAGCTGAAAAAAAGAAGGCTTTTCTTTACACATTCTACTTATTGATTTTTGACTCCTTCTGAAAAAGGCCCTACAGAGACTAAGTATCAGCTATATATAACCATTAGCCCACTAAATTTGAAACATAAAGTTAATCACCACAGTAACAAGCTATGGTGAGTTTAGGGGAATTCAGATTTATAGAGCAATCAGAAGATAATGCCAAAGAAAGATCATTATTGTAAAAGTTAATGTTTTAAGCAGAAGTGAAAACAAGAAAGATTTAGTTTTAAAAAGTGTATACTTATGAGTGTTCGAGAGTAGGACTGATATGCAAGAAATGTTTAAGCTGACATAAGAACACCACCCGAAAAAAAAAATAGAATTCACAAAACTTTTTAGAAATAAAAACACAGCTATTAAGTTAATTAATGATTAGGCTGACTTAGTAGAATAGTGGTTCTAGATTCTCCTCCAAGATTCAGGACTTCCCTATCACTTTGTGTTTGCCTAGATTTCCGGTATTGGGTATTGTTTTCCTCTTGTTCAATAATCTCAAAAAATAAAGCTAGTTCATTAGTAAGGATAAACAAGCATTATACATTAATACAGAAAAGTAGCAAGTATGTTCCAACTGAGGGAATCTCTAGTAACTAACACAATCGGTTTCCCTTCTCTTCTGCTTTGTGGTCACTACCGCAAGAATTTCTTAGCTATCTCTCCAGCTCCTAGTTCCATAGTTTACTAACAGTTTAGTTCTTGTTTTCTAAGCATAACTTATAAAGGCAACAAGTAAACATCATTTCTAGATAGCTCTGTTATGATATTTTCAGGTTACAGTTGTGGAGAATGACTGCTGGTTCTAACATCCACAAATATTAAAATCATTTTGTCTGTTGAAGTTTTAAAACTAGTGAAATTCCAACTATTAATGTCATCATGTACAGATACTTTAATCAAATCTTCTGCCATCTAAAATAAAATCTTTCTGTATTTGTAGGGTTGTTAGCATTTCACAGTGTTCCTCATAATGGACCTCCAAGTGCTTTGCCCATTCCTATTCAAGTGTCTCTTCTCTCCTGCTGAGAATGCTTAGACTCCCCTAACATCTCCTCTATAACCATGCACATCCTCAAATCATAGGTCAATTTTCATTTATGTTATCGCTTGAGAAAGATATCGTCTTCATAAATACTATCCACGCACTTTCATGAGAAGAGATCAAGCCAAGATATTTTTACTGAGATTTTGATATTTCCATTTGGATAACTCATAGATTTCTAAACATAGGCTATGCAAAATTAGTACATTTTTGTTCGTCAAAATCCAAGTTTTCTATGTTTCTTAAAATGAAGTAACCAACATTCTACTTATAAAGGCCAGAGATATCTTAAGGACATGCTTCTCCATCTTTGATATTGAAGTGATGATTCAAAGAATTAGGGTAATATATCTTTAAATTTTCTCTTCGGCAGCACTGCATTCCATGATTAGATTTACATTGTTGCTTGTAGTCACAACTAACTAGTAAAAAATCATTCATTGTAGCAGTGATATTAAATTGTATTTACCCTTACTGCATTGTGGTAAATGGAAGAGAAAACCATTATTAAAGATCAAAAGACAGATGTCATCTGGCCACTGCAGTAGAGGAGACTGATATGTAAGCTGAATTTGCTGAAGAAACAAAAGAGAGGAGGCAGAAGTTTGTCAATGTGATTAGGGCATCTGTGTTTGCTGATGTCTTTTATTGCTGCCTTCCCAAAGAGAATAAAAGATATATGTATGTGGCCTTCTTGTTGATTAATAGCTTCCAGATCCTTAATGATGACATTGCTGGACTGCGGGACATTCACATCTCAAAGGGACAGAGAAAGAACGGATAACTGCAAGTTTTCTGCAGTAAATGCTATAATAAAGTTGAAGTCATTGACTTATAGTCAGAGATTGTCAGGAACAAACAGAAAATTCTTGGGACCAGACCAAAGATTTTACACTAATATTTTATAAGGCCCAAATCATCCTGTAGACACACAAGAGATGGTCATAACTTTTGATCCGATTTTGTTAAGGTCAAAGATTCACAACTTTTTAAAATTAGTTGCATGTTAAGAAACTCCTGTTTACTTCACAGTATATCAAGGAGCTAGTTTTGTATCACTGAGAGAATGCAAGATAAAACTCAAAATGCAGATGGCATAAATTCTTAGAAAGTGCTAAACTGCCAATAGGAGGTAAAAACATATCATTATTTTGTTTGAAAACCATTAACCATCATTATAAAAATATGGTTTTGAAATATTGTTAAGTCAGAACATATTTTTACTTTATATGTTTTTAAAATTTTGTTTATATTATTTGTTGAAAATATACTTTTTATTACTGTCATCTATTTAATCTACTTAACTAGTTTCCAGTATGAAAAGACTTTTTATTATTAATTAGTTAAAGGCAAAAGAACTACAGTAGATGTTGTAAATTTTTTTATTTAATTTTCATTTTGTCTATATGAGTGTGCCTTTGTGTATGTCATAAATATATTGGTGTTTAAGGAAGCTAGAAAGGGATGTCACATCCCAGGCGGTTGCAAACTATCTGATGTGGGAGTTAAAAGCCCAGGATTCTAACTCCGATTCTTTGTAAAAGTGTTAACTGCCAAGTCATTTGTCCAGGCCTAATTTTCAATTTTGAAGATGTACCTAAAGGTATATTACAATTTCAGGGTTTTATATTTATTTAATGTACTCTGTTATTTTAATTATGTTTAGTTATCTTTTATAGAATATATGTATAGTATAATATTCCATATTAGTGAAAATTTCCAGAAATATTAATAAAAATCAAAAAGACATAATTTTACTCATTAATATACTTACTGTTGTGAATATAATCACCCCCAAAAGAGCTAATTTTGATTCATTTATATTCTTTATTCTGCTTGACGCGACATTTACAAGAGGGTAGTCTCTGCAGTTCTCTTTCTTTGAGGAAGATTTGGGATCAAAGTCCTTGTATTAAGTATCCTTTTTACCTTGTGCCCCAAAGAGATTTATTTGTATTGTGCCTGAAGCCCTCAGAAATATACAAAGGGTCTTTCTTGTAAAATCCCTTGTGAATAACAAATGCCGACAAGACTCTGTTAAATCGTTTGTTGAAATCTTCTAGCTTAATTTCGATATGTCTGTTCTCTGTCTCCTCTTCACTTTATTTTTTTCTAATAGATCATAGATTCTCCTGGATAAAGATCATTGAAGAGTCCCTCAGAGGTATCCAGTCATCTTTTCATCTGTAGGGACTTAGTAGAAATCTTTCAAGTCTTTTACATTTTTTATGTATTTTTGAGCTCTCGAAAGAAAGAAATTCTAACATCTCAATTCAATACTTTTAGCATATTTTCAGTGGGAGTTGGTCATGCATGATCCAACTAAAACCAGTTTTTTATTGTTCACAATATGTGAAAGAAAAGAGGTGGTTACTTGTTTCTTATTCACATTAGTAATAGTTCCCTAAATATCAAATGTATCTTGCAAAGTTTAGGGAGATAATATTTCCAGTTAGAACTGCAGCAAAAAAATCAAATGTAAGAGGAATATTTTTATCTTCATTTGGAGTCAAAATAAGTTAGTTTTATTATCATGAATACACAGGCTTATTTAAAGATGTTATATAGTGTTTTAATACCAATATAATTATTTCAATTTATCAGTTATTAAAAGTGTTTTATTTTCCCACCTTTTAAGAAATTGTTTACTATTTATTGAAATTTTTCTCACTTAACATATCTTGAATAGATTTCCCAACCTCTACTCCTTCTATCTCCTTTCCATGCAGATTCATACCCTTTATATCTCCTATTAGAATACAAGCCAGCTTATAACATAATTTAATATAGTAAAGTAAAACAAAAACAAATACACTGGAATAGGAAAAAACAAACAGAAGAAGAACCAAGAAAAGCACAAGAAACAAAGACCCATTTCTCCCATATTCTGGAATGCCATATGACTAAACAGGAATTCACAGTACATGTGCAAAGGACATATAGGAAAACCTCTAAAAATGCCATTGGGTTTATGAGACCCTAAAGAATTCTCGAATGAGCCGGGCGGTGGTGGCGCACGCCTTTAATCCCAGCACTTGGGAGGCAGAGGCAGGCGGATCTCTGTGAGTTCGAGACCAGCCTGGTCTACAAGAGCTAGTTCCAGGACAGGCTCCAAAAACTACAGAGAAACCCTGTCTCAAAAAAAAAAAAAACCAAAAAAAAAAAAAAAAAAGAATTCTCGAATGATCCATCTGTGTGATCCAATGAGGCTCATTTTATTGTTATCAGTTACAGTTACATTCCATCAATGGAATGATGTTGGCTGTTCCACACTCCCTGCTTTCATAATAGACTGTGAGAATAATTATGACTCCATAGGAGAGAAGTATTAACAATTTTACCTGGTCTTCTCTATGGGATTTTTCTTTTGGGCAATATCAACAAAAATGTTTGTAATAAATTTTGGGAGTTCTTCAATATACTGTGAAAAAAAAAGGAGATTTTGGGAAGCTCATGGACTTGTGATAACATCAGAAGTGGAAATTATGTTGTGCTAAGTATGCTATTGGAAAATGCTTGCTGAAGACAGCAAGAAAATAAAACTTATTTTCAATTTTTCAATATGTATGATATGCACAGATGCAAAAGTAATATACCATAATAAGTTGAAGCTTCCCATCAAATCTGTCTAACCTTATTTTGTACTACCTCAGCATGCTGGATGCCTTCCGGGCCATCAGAAGAAAACTGTGGAAGGCAAAAGTTCTTGGTTGTGGCCACTTTTCTTTTTTTTGGTTTTTCGAGACAGGGTTTCTCTGTGGCTTTGGATCTCCTTAGGTAGCAGAGTTCTTGGATTTCCACGAGTTTCAGTACTGAAGCAGGGCCTCAAATGTGGGAGTTCTTCACTTGGCTATAGTTGGCATTGTAACTTCTGGGCAGACCAAAGTACCAGATTCTTCCACACATTATAGTTGTCGCTGTGACAGCTTGGGATTTGAGGTGTATGAAGGCTTTGGTACTAAAGATGTGGCACCATGATTGCTCCCAGCAATCTTAATCCACAATTTCTCTTCTCCTCTTATGCCTTCTTATGATTCTTCCGTCTGAACCCTTTGCCTCTTCTTGCCCCCTGTCTCCCACCGTCTTTCCCACTCTGCTCATCCTCTTGATCAGTTAAGCTGCCTCATCCACAGCTGTCAAACAGCTTGTTTGCCATTTTGGCAGTTAGTCCTGCTACCTGCCCGTGTGTCACTCACACTGACACTCCACTGCCTGTACCGTGCTGTGTTATGCGCTTATTATTTCTTTGTATTGCCAGCTCAATCCACATTACTACAAATAGGCCACGGATGACCACTCTAAAGGAGGTTTAATTGGGCCTAAAATTGTAACACAAGGAAAGGCAGCACAAGAGAGGGCTTCCCAGCTGACGAAGTGAGCACCTAATTAGGGTGTCAGATTGCCCCAAATCCCTAACATCTTGTTTATTTACTGGAAAATGAATTTATAAGGAATATTTATATAAGGACATAAAGAAATTAGTGCACCTTAATAGTCAGTTTAACACCATTATTACACAGGGCTCC
This sequence comes from Chionomys nivalis, assembly GCF_950005125.1. Taxonomy (NCBI): domain Eukaryota; kingdom Metazoa; phylum Chordata; class Mammalia; order Rodentia; family Cricetidae; genus Chionomys; species Chionomys nivalis. Next base: position 74,823,157 of record NC_080090.1, on the reverse strand, counting down.
AGGAGAAAGAGTTTCCCTTTCCTGTTCAAATTTCCTTCCTACCCCCATAGGGGGGTTTTGTTTCCACTTCACTAAGTTCTCATAATTAAGTACAAATTTCTGAAATGAAGTTTACCTAAGTCATAACCCTATATCACTTACATCCTACTACTTTTACTTAATTTTCTGCTGTTGAGAGTTATCCAGTTTTTACTTTCTCCATAGAACCAAAATGCTATTTTTCTACTTCCTTTGCTCTTTACCAGATTAAAAGCAAAAGCTAAGCATTGAAGTTCTGAAGTAAGTTCATTCAATTAAGCAATATAAAATCAATTCGAATTCCACTCAGCATTTGTGTTTCTTTCTTAGAAGCACAATTATAATATTTAAACTCGGACATATCATAGATAGCAGGACTCAAGAATAATAGAAAAAACACAAAATAAAAATAAATATCATTATACTTCCTTAAAACAAAAGAAAATTTAAGAACTGCTATTGATTACAGAACAAAATGTATAATAGTATACATGGAATTCTGCTGATTTGTATATGGTAAAAAAAGAAAAACAAGTTTGTGCTGAACTAAATCATGCATTTAAACCACTACTGTAATGTGCTCTAAATATCCAGTAAGGTTGGCTGGAGAAATGGCTCAGAGGTTAAGAGCATTGCCTGCTCTTCCAAAGGTCCTGAGTTCAATTCCCAGCAACCACATGGTGGCTCACAACCATCTGTAATGGGGTCTGGTGCCCTCTTCTGGCCTGCAGGCATACACACAGACAGAATATTGTATACATAATAAATAAATAAATAAATAAATAAATAAATCCAGTAAGGTATATATCTTTGTCTTAGACTCAAACCTAATATGCTAAAGTAATAGAAGTGATATTCAGTTTCCCTGAAACTGCCCAAGAATTAATGCATACTTCAAGAATATTAAATTTTATGAATATCTGTCTTTTAATAGTTAGCTTCATTTAATTCTGGAGCTTGGGTTAATAGGTATAGTGAAATGTTTGACTATTTTGTCAGTTTATAAGAGAGTAGAATAATAATTCATTTTTTAATTTGAAGGTTTATTCTCTTGCACACTAAATGGTGTTCCATAAATTGTTTGAAAAAGCAAGTCTACAGTCTTTCAGAGGACAATTTACAGTGAGTTACTTTTTATTCTTAAAACTTTTGCTTTCTTATTTTGCTCTGATCTGTCTTTCAGAACATCTAAATCAGGAAATGAGGTGAATCCAAAATCATCATTCATTCTTGTGGTGACTGATTTAACAATATATTTAAACCAGGTGCTGGTGGCACACACCTGTAATCCCAACACTTGGGAGGTAGAGACAGGTGGATCTCAGTGAGTTTGAGGCCAGCATGGTCTACAAAGCAAGTTCTAGCATAACCAGGGTTTTACACAAAGAAACCCTGTCACCAATCCCCCCTCCCCAAAGGAATATTTTTAAACTCTTAAACACGGAGGTGATAGGTGATAAAATGATGAGTTATAGGGGTGAGCCTGCATAAGGGAGTAGTAGAGTAAATAGTAACTATCTAAATATCTTACCCAACAATTATAAATGTATTTTTAGAAAGTGCAAGGAATACTGAGCATTTCCAATGCAACAGAATGGTAATAGTTTGAGAAGATACTGGTTACACTAACTCTTTTGATTTGGTCTTTACTTATCACATATATGGACTGACATTTAGGATCAATGGTTATATGTCAATTACTAATAAAAATAGATATTTATAAAAGTAATATTTTGATATATCCAAGGACCATGGATTCGAGTCTTTCCTTCTCCTATCAAGCTTTTACCTTTCTTACAGTCATTTTTTTTTAATGAGTAAGTAGCTTTTTTTTCTAGTGGCGAACATAGGTTTCAACATTATGAAACAAATTATATTGTTTGTTTTTAGTGACACTCCCACAAGAAAGAGAGTCAGATAACAATGTTATTAGTAAGAGAGCTGAGGAGGAGTTTGGTTATTTTTTTCCAGCCTCAAGCTAACCATTCCATTGATATACCCAGTTGTAATTATCACACTACAAAGCATGGTTTGAACTGCATATTCTTAGTAAAATGCCAGTTTAATGTTTTTCTGCCAATCTGTTCAGTAAGATTAAATTGAATTCTATTTGAAAGGAGAGAAAAGAGAAAGGAGATTTTTTTAATTGCTTTGTCTCATTAATAGTTTATTTCCAATATAAAAAAGTTAATGGTATTTCATATGGGATGCATTTTTAGATTGTATAATGATAACATAATAAGTGTGAAAATAAAATAAAATTTGAATTTGGAATTATCCACAAGTGTTGGGTCAATTAAGTCTGAGTCAGCAGTTTTACAGATTTTAATATACTCATAATTATTCACATGCAATGCAATTTTAATTGGCATTTCCAAGATATTCCAGCCAATATTTGTTAATAAGCCTAATATTTAAAATATATCTTTCTTTTAATGACAAAATTTAAGATATGCAAAGTAATTGAGTCTGAGTGAAAACTTGAAATATTGTGCATTTAAAATACTAAAAACATTTTATGAAACATATGATATTTTAAAATCCTTGATGTTTCATGAAGGATTATATGATATTTAAAATTCCTTATGTGATTTTTTATATACACAGAAACATATAGGAATAAAGATTCATTGAAGAGTAATTTAACTGAGTCAAACAGTCACATTACAAAAAGCTTGATCAAACCACCCTTCAATGAATTCTCTTCCGTACATGTTTCCATGTATGTTGAAGCACAGAAGAATATAAACACAAAAACTTTCATTCTCCAATTCACCTAAATCCAATACCTTTCCTAAAGATAGAACTTTGTATGCTTTTCTCCCCTCTCCATTAAGATCAATTTATGCTACTCAAATATTCATGGATGTGTGGCTTTCCACTGAAGAATAGTTGATTCACCGGTCCCCACACTCTTAAAGTGAACTGGTTCTCTATTTCCCAGCTAACAATTGTCATCCACTCCACATCTAGGGGTGAGATGTATACATCACCACTATCTTCATACTGAGTTTTGGCCTGACTTGGGTTTGTACAGATCTTTTGCATGTTTTGGCATCCACTGGGAGTTTATATGTGAAATCTCCCTGCTGTGTCCAGAGACACTTTTTCCTTATAGCCAATCCTCACCTATGATTCTTTCATTCTTTCTTGCTCATCTTCCTTAATAATACTTGTGTCTTGGAAAGAGTGGGTATATATGCTCCATCTGGGACAGAGTATTCAACAATTTCTCTCTATGTCTCTGTCCCTCTCTCTCTCTCTCGCACATGGGTACTTAGAAAGGACAGCATATAATTAAATAACCTTATAAATATAGAAAATACCTTGAAATGCAGGTATTATTTGTAGTCCTTAATCTTGACTCGTTCATCTGTTATTTTCACATGTGTATTTTGAAAGGACAGCCTATTCAACAGTGTTGATAGTTCAGCTAGATACATTCATGTAATAGAAGGATGCTATTTCCTTATTTCATACTCTGAACAAAGCTCAACTCTGAACGTATTAAGGGCCTCAGCATAAGACCTGATACTTGTAGTTTTTCTTCTTCTTGCATGGAACTAAAACACATAATATCAAACAAGGGCACACAATCTCAGTTTACAAAATCAACACACATACACACAGAAAAAAAATGAAATAAACCAAAACCCCACATATTTTCCTGCAAATGTAGTATCTTGCCTAAAATATATGCATGTATATATACATACATGCATAATGGTACAATATAATATTTAGAAGAAAGAATTAGAATTGCTTTTCTGATATAACTAAACTTTTGATTAAAATATTGGGAGTTCTGGCAGGTGTGAGACTACTGGGAATAAATTATTGTATGATAATACTAACCTGAAAAGATAAATAAAAAGCACTGTTATACTTTTATTGATTAAAGTAAGGAAACAAATAAAAGGAGAAAGAAGACTCAAATTAAAGACCAGAAATAACCCCTGCATCACACGGTAATTTCTATATTTATAAGGAAATTTAATTATTTTTCATTAATAGAAACATTAATTTTATATATAAACATTCAATTTATATTTAAACTAAATTTAAGTATATATATATATATATTTAATTTATAGGAATTATATAAAACAAAGTTTGCTCCCCAATTGCCAAAAAAAATAGAAATATTTTATTTTGAATAAACTTTTGTTTGTAAATGTTTATGTGTTTATAAGTATAAACATATGTGTATGAAAGTGTCCTTTCAATGCTTCCTAAGACTGCCAAAAAGAATCAACCCTTGAGGATTAATATCTGCTATTACATGTAGTCTCACCCATGAAATTGTTTCATTGCTTCAAATATCTTCAATTTCTCCCTCTGACATAAGCCAGGAAAAACCATAAGGCTTTGTGCATGGCCCTGTGATCATATTGTACCAACCAAAATAGTTTCCTAGAAATACAATGGAACATAATCCTCTAACATAATATTTCATAATACTTAAGGATTATACTCACACTCAAAACAAAGACCAAGGGACATTTGCAACTCTTTATACTACTACTGTGTGTTGCACAAGAATTAAATTATTTTAAAATATTTGTTGAGTTATGTATGTTTATATGTTATTCTCTTAGTTGCTTTTCTATTGCTGTGAAGATACCACAACCTAGGAGTTCACAGTAGAAAAAGTTTATTGGGAGCATACAATTCGAGGGTATATACATGACATACATAAAAGGAGTATAGCAGAAGGTAGGCAGGCATAGTGGTAAAGCAGTAGCTGATAGCTCACATCTTAAGACAACAAAACAAGAGACAGAGAGGACTAAGTAGGACAAGTGTGGAGTTTTGAAAGCTCAAACACTACCCCAAGTCACAGGCCTCCTTTAAAAATGTCACTCCTAATTCTTCTCAAACTGTTACAACCTAGCATTCAAATACAGGAGCCATTGGAGGGGCGTTCTCATTCAAACCCCCACGGTCCTCTGAAAAAATCTTGCTTGGTTTTGAGGGGGCTGCTAGTTTGGAAGGTTTAAGGTTTATTCTAAAGTAATCATACTTAAATATCAATGGGACATATGGTTTTTATTACTGTCCAAGGTATGACGGCACTATCTGTATGCTCCAGAGTGTTTCTGTAAATGTTACCACTCTTCTGTAAGAAAAATATAATCTGTCATTCCCATTAACTGTCACCATGAACTTTTCCTTGAAAATGTTTTGAAGTAGCCTATAGTCATGCAAGTGGTAAATGGTGTTGCTTATTTTTGTTAATATAAATAAGAATTTTAAAATCCTAAGCAGCATTATTTTAATTTTATTTTTTCACAGTCCCAATGAATATATTTACAAACAATACCACACTGGATGTCCACGAGAGAATTTGGAAGAGGGAACAGAATGACTGTAAAAAAGCTAGATGATCAGGGACTTTGCTGTGATGTTGTGTCTTCCAATAATGACAAAATTTACACCAGTAGAGTCTCAACAACATGACTACATAACATGAACTGCACCAATGAAGTCTCAACAATGTGACTACATAACATGGGCTGTAAAAGGAAAAACCCTCCCGCCACCGTACCCCACAAAAAACATGCCAAACTTCTTGGGTAAAGACCACAAAGGCCTCAACACTGCAGAAAGAACTACAGACAATTGAATCTATGAACAGGATAGATGACTTTTCCTCGGTAAGACTGCACCAACTGATTGTTAAATCCTAAGAGGTCAGCATGGAAAACATACATACCAAAAACATGAGATGGACTCAAAAGGTTATATTAAGGAATACATATGTTTAGACAAATATATATGTGCATTTGTATAAAAATCAGGTATGATTTTTAAATAGAGCAACCAGGGGTATATGGGAGGATTTAGAGGGAGGGAGTTGGAGTGGGGGAGAAATGTTATAATTAAAATAAAACCAAATTCTTATCTTGGAAGGTGGAGTTCAGCAGTTAAGGGCATTTATTATTCTTGTAGGTACCCAGATTTGGTTCCCAGAACCCATTTCAGGCAATGTAAAACATCCTTTGCTCCAGTCCCTTTGCACCAATTTGAAAATTTCAAAGTATTTCGTAACCTACAACTATTTTTATATTTCTAGCTAAACTATAAATTCAGTGAAGTCAGAGACTGATTTTGTTTTGGTTATCAATGATGGTCCAAATCTTGTGAGGCTATAGCCAGAGAAAAGGGTGAAATTAATCTAGGCTGCTGAACAAACGGACAGATTGTGAAAATTTTCTATTTGGGGTATTGTGCTCAAAAACAAACATAAAAATATAAACCTCATGAAATACTTAGCAAAACATACATATTTATTAAATATTATATTATAAATATGTATTAAAACATAAAATATTAAGGCAATATAAAACTTTACACCCTAGCCATAAAATATATGTAAGTAGCTGTAACGACAAAAGGCATCTAACTTCTCATTGTTCATGTACCACAGAGTTTTGTTGAACTAGAGACATTTTTCTTCCTCTTTACTATGTTTACTATGGACACCATCTTCCTCAATCATCTAGATTAAATGCATTTCGAAGGCTGGAATAAACTAAGATGATAATGTCTTGACAATTTTACTTTACAAAATTTTTAAATTGCTCAGGAGTTACTGATGAGAGGTCAAAATTGCTAAGCTCAGTACTTCAAACAAGGGCACCTTACCCTTTCAAGTTGCTTTTTATAGACTTTCCTGACATCTTATGTTCACATTTCTATTGCATGTTCTATAAGACATCCTGATGATAATTACAATTCAACTTAAAATTAAAGGACAATTTTGATCAGAGGAATTATATTTAGATCACAGTCCTATGACAAAACAGTTCAAAGGGTAATTTCTTACTAAGTGTGTGGCAGAGGTTAACAAAAATAATTAAGGGATGGTCAGAACCATTCCTAAGTATGAAAAACCCTTATGTAATTATAATTATTGGTCTTATACTCTTTAAAAATAAACATATATGCTTTACAAATTATACATCAAAGCACATAATGTTGTATGTTCTGAATCGCAAAATCATATTCTCTGTAAGATTCTACTCCTACTTGTCTTTGTGTTTTTAATACACTTTTATCACATTTCAGTGTTTCTGAAGCATTTTTAAAGGTTCAGTGTTCCAGGAATAAAAGCACATATATTAACAGAAGGACAATTATATTCCTAATACCTAAATCACTGTTTCAAAAGTCAATGCTGTACCTTTTACTGACCAAAATCAGTTTATACAGTCAACTCTATGTTCTGAAGAACAAAGAAATACTTGTAACTATTACAGGTAAAATATTACAGGTAAAATCCCATTTGTTTGACTCTTAAATGTAGTGCAATTAATGGAAAACTTTGATAATTCTTTGATTGTGATTTACCCTTGTGTCAAGAATCCATTAATTCTAATTCCCTTCTGCTCAGAGGAGTTACTTAAGAAATAAATTTTAAAACAATAATGAAGTACATGACATCGTGAATTTTGCATGCAAATGGATGGAAATAGAAAACACTATCCTGAGTGAGGTATCCCAGACCCAAAAAGATAAACATGGGATGTACTCACTCATAATTGTTTTCTAGCCATAAATAAAGGACATTGTGCATATAATTTATGATCCTAGAGAAGCTAAATAAGAAGGTGAACCCAAAGAAAAACGTATAGTCATCCGCCTGGATAGGGGAAGTAGACAAGATTGCCGGGCAAAAACTGGGAACTTGTGGGTGAGGTGGCATGGGGCTAAGGGGAAATGGGGTGAGAAACGTGAGAAGGGGAGGATGGGGGGAGCTTGGGGGAATAGGATGGTTGGGATATAGGAAGGGTGGATACGGGAGCAGAAAAATATATATCCTAATTAAGGGAGCCATCTTAGGGTTGGCAAGAGACTTGACTCTAGAGGGGCTCGCAGGTGTCCAGGGAGATGTCCCCAGCTGGTACCTTGGGCAACTGAGGAGAGGGAACCTGAAATGACCCTATCCTATACTGCTGAATATCTTACATATCACCTTAGAACCTTCATCTGGCAATGGATCGAGATCGAGACAGAGACCCACATTGGAGCACCGGACTGAGCTCTTAAGGTCCAAATGAGGAGCAGAAGGAGGGAGAACATGAGCAAGGAAGTCAGGACCACGAGGGGTGCACCCACCCACTGTGACAATGGAACTGATCTATTGGGAGCTCACCAAGGCAGGCTGGACTGGGACTGAATAACCATGGGATGAAACCGGACTCTCTGAACATGGCAGACAATGAAGGCTGATGAAAAGCCAAGGACAATGGCACTAGGTTTCGATCCTAATACATGAACTGGCTTTGTGGGAGCCTAGCCTGTTTGGATGCTCACCTTCCTGGACATAGATAGAAATGGGAGGACCTTGGACTTCCAGCAGGGCAGGGAATTTGGACTGCTCTTCAGTACCTAGAGGGAGGGGGAATGGAGTGGGGGGGAGGGGGAGAGGAATGGGGAGAGGGGGAGGGGAGTGGGAGGAGGGGGCAATGTGTGGGAGGAGGGGGAAGGAAATGGGAAACGGGGAGGAGGCGGAAATTTTAATTAAAAAAGAATAAAATAAAGAAAAAAAGAAAATTAATTGCATTTCTGCATAAAAAACAATAATAGATGGCAATGATAAAATGGAAAATTTTTTATCTTTATAAAATGTTGATGGATTCATTTTCATTTTCTAAATAAGTTGATTATTACTACCTATGTTATTTACCAAACGGATTTCCTAATATTTCTTCTTGTTTTTATTGAAGGGCTCAAATTCATTGCCATCATTTTAATACATAAAAGAATTCAGATTTTTTGGAGCAAAAAAATATTTTCTACCATTTTGGTTTTGATGATAAAAGGTGGTTTTGCACAAATTATTATTTGTGTAAAGTGAAGTCCGTAACCTCATTTGGAATATTTCATAGTAATAACACTAATGCTATGAATAATAATTGTTTTGCTCATAAGCATTTCAAATTGACATTTAATATATTTTTTCCTAGATAATGACCTTATGCAAGATGAGAGGGAAATAAGCAATGGATATACATGTTAGGTGATCAAGAGGATGACATCTAATAAGGATCCCTATTAACCTACAGAAAGACATCACTCTGGGGAACCCATACAAGCTTACTGCTGACATCATGTAAAACTAGACCAGAAAAAAAGCAGCAGTGGGAACTACAAAACTACAAAGTAACAGGAAAAAGAAAAGGTGATGTAATGATTATAATGCTTCACCTTTACCATAAACAACTTAACCTATAGCTCACAGGTTTTTTTCTCCAGTTCATAAATATATTTTATTGCACTAAGTATGGACATTCACACTTAGGGGAAAGTTATGATTCTTACTGAAAAGTTTTTACTGCCCAACAAACCTCTCTACCAACGTAATAATCCAAATCAGACCAAATAAACCAAATAGAAAAAGCCCAGGTTTAATGAATACCAGCAGTCCTGGGAGGCCTTCAAGGCTCCTGGGAAGAAAGACCCAGAAACCACAGAGAGAGCAGAAAGGAGAACCAGGAATACAATGTGTTTGTTCTTCTGGGGGCAGATTATTTAGTCTGTGGGATTGGTATTGACCCTCTCTGGGGAGGTGTCACCATTTGGCAGGCTTTCTTGGAGGTGGAGTCTGAACTGAGGCAACTTCCAAGAGAGGGGCCTCGGGGTGGAAAGTTCCACCCAAACATTTTAGAATGGATGCCACGGGTTGGGGTGAAGCCTCCGACCAAACATTGTAGACTCCTTGGTTATAGGGGTTCCAGGGAGCTGGGTTGACACTTTTAACCAAACATCCCAGACTCCTTGGATATAGTGGTGCCAGGGGCCTGGGGTGACACTTCCAACCAAACATCCCAGATACCTTGGAGATAGGGGCATCAGCTCGAGTCTGGCTACTTCCTACATGCATGGGATGACATGGAAAAGGAGAGAATTAGAAGTCTGTGGGCTCACACTCAGGCAGAGGTGTGGCTGGAGAGGCATCCAGTTTACTGCCATCCTGGAGACCTCAGGCACCTGTTCCTTGAGGAAGATGAGAAAGCAGGGGGCTAGGAGACAAAATGCATTGTTCTTATTGGCCCTGTGAATGGGGCAAGCCATGGGAAGGGTTATTAACTACCAGAAAGAATGGGACAGGGAAGTACCCTGGTTGTACAGGAGAAAAACAGGTGAAAAAATAAGACAAGAGAGCAGATATGCCCTTTAAAACAGTTTTTAGTTGCTGAGTAGGTGCCCATTCAAGTCAAGAGAGGTGGTATCAATACTGAAGCCCCAGGTTCTGGCGTTAACTGGTGGAGTGTTTGTAAGCTGGTCTTGGCCAGACAGCTGGAGTGACTTGTAAAATATGCTTGAAAATTGGTGGGATTAAAATGGTCTGGAGACTGTTAGTCTTTAGCAGACTTGATTTTTGATACAGCGGCAGAACTTTTCCCAGAAACCTGCAGGTATCTGTAAGACATGTGGAACAGGAACATTTTAGAAGACAATTAAAGGAAATTGGGGACATTGGATCTTTGAAGATACATCTGAAACTTGTTAATCCTGGACTATGAAGCTTGTGAAAGAGACACACCTGTCTGTATTTTAACTTAAGAAACGAAGTTACCAGTACCCTAAGTCATTAAATGCTGTTAGACAGAGCTGAGAGGAATAAAGTGAGATAGCCTTTTGTTTCTTTCTTTCTTTCATTCTTTCTTTCTTTCTTTCTTTCTTTCTTTCTTTCTTTCTTTCTTTCTTTCTTTCTTCCTTCCTTCCTTCCTTCCTTCCTTCCTTCCTTTCTTTCATTCTTTCTTTCTTTCTTTTTTGCTATGCAGGCAATCCCAAATCTCTCCATAGTATTTGGCAAACAGCAGTCTTAGAAGCAGTAACTCTTCTTAGCTGCTGAGCCCAGGAGGCCTGAACATTTTCCTGTGGGGGGAGAATTTAGTCTACCTGTCTTTGCAGGATGAGACAATCGATCCCGGGAGCAATGTCCAGGAAAGTGATGAGGTGGAAGGCCACTTTTTGCTGTGTCGGTGGGTGCCTTTGCCACGCCCAAAGGCAAGCCCCCAGGTAGAAGGTCTTTTGTAACCATGAGTCTTGTTGGAGGAGATACAGGATGGTGCAGGAGCTGGCATGTCTCTGTGTTAGAAGATCTTTTGTTAAATGCCATACTCTCAAATCTGTAAGGCACTTGAGAATTAGAGTACCATTACCCGTTAGTTATATTTAAATTAGACATATATGTTAAATTTAGACATAAACTTTACCCAATTAGTTACAGTTTACCAATGGAAGAAGAGTAAAAGGGATATTTTAGTAGGTTAAAGAATATTGTAGGTGTAATGTCTCCTTGGTAGGTACAGCACACATGGATATTCTTACCAAAGATGGTGCTGAAGTCAAAATGGCAGCTACCCATGTGTTCGTATTTTTTGTTTAGAACTGTTATAATCTGGAGTTACAGATTTTACAGATCTTAAAACATGCACACATACACACAGAGAAATAAGATAGGCATACTATGGAAATAAACACACATACACATAAAAGAAGGATAATGTGGCCACATTATTTTAACAGACAAATAAAACTCTTTTAGGAAACTGTGTCAGCTGACGAACTTAAAAATCCTGGTGTAGGTGGCAGAAGCCAAGGAAGCACACAGGTTGTCCCATTAAAAGCCAGATTAGCAGACGCTGCAAGATAGAACAAAAACATAAGGACAGAACACGTATTCAGTTTTAGAGTAGAAGGACGGGGGTAAGAAATCCATTGTATAGAGCAAAAAGCTATGAAAGCGGGGAGGGGGAGGGGAAGCACAGTATCCAGAAACCATGGGCATATGGGGGCTTATTTGTTTTATGGTAGGCATTAAGGGATATAGCCCTAATTTAAAAGAATTTTTTGTTGTTGTTGTAAAAAGCAGCCCAAGGACATTTGAGGACCTGGCTTTGAACTTAGGCACCCATCTTATGAGACTTAAGACTCAAAGTTTTAGCACAATGTGTCTACTGTTAATAGACTCTTGAGTCAAAATCAGAAGGGTGTGGCAATTCCTTGGAAGGACATCTCCTACCCAACAGAGTTCCATGAGGGCAAGGGCTGCGTTGCCCCTTTTGGTCATGTTGGGTGCTTGGCACAGGCCTGTGTCTTCAGCAGATTGCCTGACAAACATATAGACCCTGGGCCTTAGGGGCAACTACTTGGAAAAGGGAAACTCATCCAGACAAAGCTGATCTTAGCACTGTGGAGAGCAGGTGGAGGGAGGGTGTTTTCCAACATGTGGCCCTCAGCCAGTGGGCAAAAATAGCCTCCTCAATAGGACCTCTAGATATAATGTTTTACAGCCTGATAAGCCCCTCTGCCCATGCAATAATCCAAATTGGACCAAATCAAACTGAATTAGAAAAAAAAAAGACAGTTTTAATGGATGCCAGTGCTCCCAAGTGGCCTTCCAGCAACTCCCCCCCCCCCCCCAAGAAGCACCAGGAAAACACAGAGAGGGGAAAGGAGAACTGGGAAGACCACTTGTTCATTCTTTGGGGTAAGTTTCAACAGCCTGTGGGAGTAGTCTTGACCCTATCTGGTGAGGGGTCACTGTTTGACAGGCTTTCTGGGAGGTGGAGTCTGGACTGCAGCAACTCCCAGGGGAGGGGGCTTGGGGTAGAAAGTTCCACCCACATATTTTAAAATGTATGCCATGGGCTGGGGTGAAGCCTCCAACCAACCAGACTACTTAGATATAGGGATGCCAGGGGGCTGGGGTGACACCTGGATCCAAACATTTCAGACTATTTGAATATATGGGTTCTAAGGGGATGGGGTGGTGTTTTTAACCAAACATCTCAGACTCCTTGGATATAGGGGTGGAAGGGGACTAGGGTGACAATTTCAACCAAACACAAACATTTAGAAAAATTTATATTCAAATGCACTTAAAATTTATTTGAATGTGATTTTTATTTTATTTTTAAAATTAAAATTAATTTTAGCTGATAAAATATTTAAAATGTACACATTTGATTAACATTTTTATATATTAATTTATTTATAAATTTTAAAATAAAAATAGACACATTAAATATTTATTTTTTTATTTTCCAAGAATATTTTAAAAATATTTTTCTATTAAAAAGGGGTAGAAGGGAGGTCGGGGGAGAAAGTGGAAGGAGAGGAGGGAGGGGAAGTAGTGGTATGGATGCAAAATAAATAAGTAACTAAAATTTTTAAATTTTCTAAAAAAATTAAAATTTTTTTGTTATGTATAGTCTTATTATACACAAAATTTTAAGTGAAATACAAAGAAATTTAAGTAGATTATTGAAGAAAATAGAGAGAAAATAAAAGATTGTATAGTCCAATGAAAATTATAGCACATTTTATCAGAAGTACTACCATCTGAGAAGGAAGAAAAATTTTATAAACATCAATGTTCACATCAGAATACCAGAAAGATATCAAACAAATCACCTAAGATATATTTGCAGGTCTTAGAAAAAGTACAAATAATAGAAACTCAAAAGTATTAGGCTGAAATAAAAAGTAAGATTAAGGAAGAAATAATAGAAATGGAGAAAAGAAACTGAAAAACAAGCATTTGAACAAAAATCATTGAAAAGAGTACAAAACTGATCAAGGAAACTATCCAAAATTAATAGAACACCCAAATTAGTGAAATTAAAAATAACAGGGTAGTTATTATAAGTGACACCAATAATAATTATTAGGAAATTTGATGTAAACTCTTAATATAAAACTGAAAGAACTGGAAATGGATGAATTCCTAAGCAATCGTGACCTATCAATGTTGAATGAAGAGGGTATAAACAAGATGCACACATCTTTAATTCCTGACAAGATTGAAGCGCAAGTTAACATCATGAAAAGCTCGGGGGTGGGGGTGCAAGAATCTATGACAAACCCTAGCACAGCTTTAAGAAAGAGTTAAGGCTTCCAGTATTTTTTCTGATGGTTAACTCTGATTCTCAGCCTCCCAGGATATACAATCATCTAACTGAGAAGCCAGGAGGAACATCTGTAAGAAATGATTTAGTGCAGGATAGCCTCTGGGCATGCTTCAGAGAGATTGCCTAGAGCTTCTGCTTTGGGACTCTACCATCATGAAGAATTGTATTTTTGATCTCCGACACTGAATAATCTTGTCTCACATAAATTGAGTTTGTCTGGGTGTTTTAAAACAGCAGTCAAGGAAACTACCCAATCCATTTCTCAACTGTTGTAAAAAATTAAAGAGAAGAAGCCGTAACTTGCCCATTCTACAAAGCTCTAATTATAATCATAACAACAAGAACTTATCAAAACCAGGAATATGTAGACTAACTTCCCTGATGATCAGAAACACACATTCTTTTAACTAGAAGATACTGTCTTGCAGCAGATGTCCTGCTCCTCTGGCACAGAGTTATAACCACGATCTTAACCATATGGTACCCTACAGAAGACCTTCAAAATGACAATACCATCTGGTATTCCAGTGGAGGTGGGGAAAGTCTCACAGGGCCCTACTACATGATGAGCCATGGGCTATTAGTGGCTTCTAAGAAAAGTCATAGTCTGAAATATTCTTTTCTAGAGACAAGACCCCTGATAATTTAGGCAAACAATGTTACTACAGTTTTTATGCTGCCTTCAATTTTACAGAGTTTATGAATGAAGGAAACAACAACCAAAGAAATAAAAGGAAAGGAAAGGACATGACTGCTCCTAGGAATGATGTAGAAGAAAGTTTATTATACATATGCCGCTGAGCATAGTCAAAGGTGGAAATCTGTTGCCCTTTAAATTGTTTCTACTGTATAGAACAAATTGTCTTCCTAAACCAAAATTCTAGCTAGGTCTTCACAGAAATCAGAATCATGAGATGCAGCTAAAACTCTAAGTGGAATTAGGGCTAATCTTTATTCTGAATACAGTTATTCAAATGGAACATTTTGTCTATGATTCACATATTATCATACAAGCACTATTTGTAATATAGCATTCAAAATTATAGGAAATCAGCAAGCAGAATTGCTGATTTGTCATGTGCAGTTGTAGGAAGGAATCCTTATAACAACTGCTGTTACAGTAACAGATTTAGTAGAAGTCAGTTATTTCAGCTTTTAATTATAAAATTAGAATCACATCTTGAAAATTTTTCGTTCAAAATGTCATATAATGTAACTGCTTGTATTCATGAACAGTAAATCAACTGCTGAAAATAATATATGAACTGTGGTTATATACTTAAGCTAATTTGTTAAATTCCCCATTTATACTGTTGAATATTTCTATTTTTATATAGCTTTGAAATTTTTGACTTGAGATCAAAACTTTGTAAATATCTACATATTTCAATAATAACACAAGGATATTTTTTATCTTAGATTTAATGGCAAAAAAATTTATTTTTAACAAGTCTGACACAATGCTAATTGTGACATATACCCTCCTGCCATCAGATAGAATAAAGAATGATCTTTTAAAGACGTGGAAACCTTGTTGCTACATTTCAGAAATCTGAAAAGGGGTGATCTGCTGAAGATGATAGTAATATTATTTAAGTCTATGGAATATTTGATCTTTGGATACTTCTAATTGATGCAATGAAAACTTTCCCATAACTCTGCATAGATGTTATCATTAATTTCAATTTTGTAGAGGATGAAATAATTATGACCTCAACAATTATTTCCAGTTACATGGGAATACACAGTTATATCAAAGATCAAATTTAAATGCAGATGATTTATCTCAAGAGGCCGTGCATCATTTCTCAATATTTAAAATGAAACGATAAGCCCAATTATAAAACTTCTTGGTGAGCCAAGAATTATAGAATTATAGCCACAACAAGATCAGAGGTGGAGGTAAATTGTTACAGGAATTGTCTCATGATTTCAGAGATCAAAAAAATTGGGATAGTGAGATTGTTCAGTAAGGAGTACCCCTTTTCTTGCAGAGAAACTGGGTTTGTTTTCCATATCCACATGATGGCTCACAACATCCTGGAACTCCTATTTTAGGAGATCCAGTGCCCTGTTGAGATTCCCATGGGTCCTTCATATTTGTGATACACATACAAACACTCACTCACATACACACACACACACACACACACACAATAAAGTCACATAACAAATATTTTATTTTATTTTTTTTCTTTTTCTCATTTTTTAATTCTTTTTTAATTAAAATTTCCAACTGCTCCCCGTTTCCCATTTCCCTCCCCCTCTTCCCACATATTGCCTCCTCCGCCCGCTCCCCTCCCCGTATCCCCACTCCTCTTCTCCTCCCCCCAGTCCATTCCCCCTCCCTCTCGATACTGAAGAGCAGTCCAAATTCCCTGCCCTACAGGGAGACCAAGGTCCTCCCACTTCTATCTAGGTCCAGGAAGGTGAGCATCCAAACAGGCTAAGCTCCCACAAAGCCAGTTCATGTATTAGGATCGAAACCTAGTGCCATTGTCCTTGGCTTCTCATCAGCCTTCATTGTCCGCCATGTTCAGAGAGTCCAGTTTCAACCCATGCTTATTCAGTCCCAGTCCAGCTGGCCTTGGAGAGCTCCCAATAGATCAGTTCCACTGTCACAGTGGGTGGGTGCACGCCTCGTGGTCCTGATTTCCTTGCTCATGTTCTCCCTCCTTCTGCTCCTCATTTGGACCTTAAGAGCTCAGACCGCTGCTCCAAATTGGGTCTCTGTCTCTCTCTCAATCCATCTCCAGATGAAAGTTCCTGTGCCATTCTCCTTGGCCTCTCATCAGCTCTCATTGTCCGCCACATTCCGAGAGTCCGGTTTTATCCCATGTTTTTTCAGTAGCAGTCCAGCTGGCCTTGGTGAGCTCCCAATAGATCGGCCCCACTGTCTCAGTGGTTGGGTGCACCCCTCATGGTCCTGACTTCCTTGTTCATGTTCTCTCTCCTTCTGCTCCTCATTATAACCTTGGGAGCTCAGTCCGGTGCTCCAATGTGAGTCTCTGTCTCTATCTCCATCCATCACTAGATGAAGGTTCTATGGCAATATGCAAGATATTCATCAGTATGATTATAGGATAGGTTCATTTCAGGTTCCCTATCCTCAGGTGCCCCAATGAACTAACTGGGGACATTGCCCTGGGCATCTGGTAGCCATTCCAAGTTCAAGTCTCTTGCCAACCCTTAGGTGGCTTTCCAGAAGATGAACAATAATTACAAAAGGAATTTTGATGCTAAAATTCAATCTAAAGTGAAGACCTGAAAGATAGTAAGTCATGCAAATGTTCAAATGTTCAAGAACCACAAGCTCTCTTGACTGATTATAGAAGAAAATATAAAAGTGATATCTTCAAACCCCTCATTTGTTCTCTTTGAAACCTGTTTTTCAAGGATTAAATGGTGTCTCTCATGTTAATGAAGACAAATGCTTTCTCACTTTACTGCTTTAACTTTGAATTTCATCTGAAAATATCCACTCTGATAAATGCAAAAATAATGTTTCACTGGCTATATAACCATTCTTTATCCCAAATGACTTGAAACATAAATTAACTGTCAAAAATTTCTTTACTTAAGTAGTTTCAATACCAGGTTTCTAAATGCTGGACACCCAGTTTTCTGACAATAGTACCAAATAGGACAGGTTTATCATGCCCTCAGCCTGATCCAATCCAATCAGTGTGGTTATACTGACTTTTTAAACTGCAGCAACCAAAGGGTTAACAGCGAGAACAGTCAGCATTACTCTTTTGGAACAGTAGGCACACCTCTGCTTTAGAGCACATTGCAAATCCCTTTGTGTCACTATCTTGTGTTTACTTTCTCCATTCCCTCTTTTTCTCATCATGTAATAAAACAAAATCTACCTTTCTGATGAGTTTTGCATGGGACAAGATACAGATTGTTGCATGGTAGAACTTTCTGAATATTTCATTTTCACTCTGCCTAACTGAAGACTATCTAGAAGCAACTCTGAACATCCCCAATCTCCAGAACCTTTTTAGTCTTTTTTATGTTACTGCTTGCAAACATTGGTATTGAGACTTCTCAGGCTCTTTAAAAAGCAGCCATTGAATGGTTGTTTTGAACATCTCTGAACAATAATAAAATGTAAAAAATAACTACCTTAATGCCAATTAACTGCTCCTCTGTATTCATTTTAAGTTTTTCAATAACCAACAACTAGAATTTCCTTTCAGCTATTAAATAATTTTTGACTTTCCATACACTTATTTTTTTTTTTTTGGTTTTTCGAGACAGGGTTTCTCTGTGGTTTTGGAGCCTGTCCTGGAACTAGCTCTTGTAGACCAGGTTGGTCTCGAACTCACAGAGATCCACCTGCCTCTGCCTCCCGAGTGCTGGGATTAAAGGCGTGTGCCACCACCGCCCGGCTTCCATACACTTATTTTATAACAAATGTTACATGTATCCTCCATCTTTACTCTGTTTTAATAGTACCCACTTTTTAAATTGTCCAAATATCTCTATTTTTTAAACTTCAGATCTATGGGTTTATTGTTTTTGAATATTATATTTCTAAAATAAAAATATGTAGTAAAACAAATCATTTGTTTAACTATTATAATAACATAAGCCAAGGATGTATGAAAAGGCTTTATGAAGAATACAAACATACATAGAAAAACATACTTTCTTTTAAATAAAATACTTTTGTTACCTTTTAGCTTTTTCTTGTCCATGAGACTATCACTGGAACATTTTGGGAATTGGCATGTAAGGATTTTCCCTTGTCTACCACCTCAACATGCAGGTCCAAACCTTCAAAAATTCTCAGTTGTGGGGAGGAAATGGGAGGAGCGGAGGGAGGGCAAACTGCAGTCAGGACGTCAAATAAATGGATTCAATTTAAAAATTCTCAGTTATTTGTATCTCATAAACAACATAAATACTCTTACTTCTTGAAATATCCTGGTCTAACCATACAACTACTAGAAACTTCCAGCCCTAAAACACAATTCTATTTTGTGAAACTCTCCTACTTTGAGAGGAAATGGAATAATAAAGAGAAAAGTGGGGGGAAAAGTCAGTTACTCTTTCAGTTAAAACTGGGAAAAAAATCTCTACTGGTCTCTCTCTTGTTCTTCTGACTTGTTCCCTGGAGATACATGAGCAAGTATCTATTCAACCTATGCTGCCAAGTACAACCAATGAACCAAAGAAATTTTGTTCAAACCCAGTTTGGCAAATAAAAGACTTTATTGGGGTTCCTTATTTGAACATGTGTGAGGGGTTTTCATGAATAAAGGTATCTTGAAGTTATCTGCATCAGTAGAAATCCCACCACAGCCTGGGTGACAAGTTTTAAAATCTGTATCTGTTAGGTATTTTCTTACCAACAAGCCTCTCCACTGACATAAATAATCCCAATAAGACCCAATAAAAACAACTTAAAAGATGCTCATGTTTAATTGATGACCTTACTCCAGGGTGGCTTGAAGATTTTCCTGGGGGGGGGAAGATTTAGTCTACTTGTCTTGGCAGGATAAGAAGATTGATTCCCCAGGTGGCATCCAGGAATCTGAAGGGTGGAAGGCAGCTTTTTGCTGTGTGGGTAGCCTTGCCAAAACCAAAGACAAGCCTCAAGGCAGAAGGACTTTTGTAACTACCTATCTTCTTAGAATAGCTATAGGATGCTTAGGTAATATCATATCCTTCTGGAGTCTTTGATGGAGTTGAAGAATTTATATTTATAGTTATAGTTTTCCTTAGTTATAATAAAAGTAAAGTAGATATAAATATTGTAACTGTAATACTTGCTTGATAACTGTTTTGTTATATGTAATTTTACTATGTTAAGGTTAAAGCCTTTCTTTTTGTTTAAACAGAAAAGGGGAATTGATGTAGAAGGTCCTTCTCTCTATGTGTTGCTTTCATGGGTTAATAGTGAACTGTTTTCAGCCTATAACAAGGAAAAACTGAACTAGGCGGGAAAAGCTAGACTGTATGCTAGGAGGAAGAAGCGGGGAGTCAGAGGAACACCATGGAGCCACCACAGACATACTCTGGGAATTTTACCCAGTAAGCCACTGTTACGTGGTGATACACAGATTACTAGAAATAGGTTAATTAAGATGTAAGAGTTAGCCAATAAGATGCTAGAGTTTATGGGCCAAGCAGTGATTTAATTAATACAATTTCTGTTTAGTTATTTCAGTGCTGGGCAGCAAGGACAAACAAGTAGGCCCTCCTCCTACAATCTAGTGCCACCTTATTGCTAGCCTTGAGGCTAGACCCTGCCCCAATCCTGGGGGTATTCTGCCTGCTGAGGTGTAGGCCCCAGTAGTAAGAAAAAGAGGTGTACTCCACACCAGTCAGAAAAACAAAAAACCTCTGCTTTACAAAAGGACAAGCGAATGTCAGAATTCTAGCTCTGAAACTAGACAGATTCTCTTCTAGGTCAGAAAATACATGCCTAAAAGACTAGGAGATGAAAGAGGAAACAGAAGTCAATGACTAAACATTCATCTAACCAAGACAAACTCAGAAATCATAATCTAGGCTTAAACCATTCCAACACCAGATGCCTACGAGACAGTGTAAGAATACAAACAACAGCCAGGGCAATATGGCACCATGAAAGTTCAGCTATCCTAGGACAGTAAGAACTTAATGTTCAATGCAACTTCAAGCACAAGAAAATGTCTTTAATGAAAACTTTAAGAAGATAATAGAGGTCCTTAAACAGGAAATAAAAAGCTCCCTTAAAGAAATTGAGAAAAAGACAAACAAAAAAGTTGGTGGAAATCAATTATCCCTTAAAGAATGCCAAGAAATCAAAGATAAAAACAAACATGTGAAGGAAACCATTCAAAACCTGAAAAATATAAAAATAGAATCACAAACCAAAGAAATTCTGTAAATGAAAAATCTATGTAAGTGAATGGAAACTACAGAAGCAAGCATCATCAACAAAAGAATACAAGAGAGGGAAGAGAAAATCTCCGATATTAAAGATACAATAGAAAAATAGATTTATCAGTCAAACAAAATGTTAAAATCTATAACACCCCCTACACAGATCATTCAGAAGAACTGGACACTAAAAAAAGAGCAATCCTAGGAATATTAGGAATAGATGGAAAAAAATCCCAGCTTAAAAACCCAGGTAATATATTTAACAAAATCATAAAGAAAAATTAAACTAAAGAAAGACATGCCAATAAAGGTACAAAGCTTATAAAACACCAAATAGATTGGATCAGAAAAGAAAGTTTTTGAATCACATAATTATCAAACACTAAGCATACATATAACAAAGAAATAACATTAAAAATTTCAAGGTAAAAAGTCAAGTAACTTATAAAGGTAAATCCATTAGAATTATACCTGAATTCCCAATTGAGGTTCTAAAAGCCAGAAAAAAAGAGCAAATATCTTGCAGACTCTAAGATACCATAGATGTTTACACAGACTACTAAATCTTATAAAGCTTTCAATCACCATAGCTTGAGAAAGCAAGATATTTCATGACAAATCAAACTTAAAAAGTATTTATTCACAAATGCAGCACTACAGATGGTACTAGAAGGAAAACTACAAACCAAAGTTAATTACTCCCAAGAAAACACAGGTAATAGGAACTTTCTACTAGCAAAATCCAAAGGAGAGAAATACACACACACACACACACACACACACTCAACCACCACCACCACCAATAACAAAATAATAGTAAGTAACAGTCATTGGCTACTAATATCTCTTAAGATCAATGCATCAATTCCCCAATAAAAAGACACAGGCTAACAGAATGTCTATGGAAACAGAATTTATCCTTCTGCTGCAGTAAAGAAACACACTTCAACCTGAAAGACAGACATTACCAAAGTGTAAGTAGTTGGAAGAATATTTTCCAGTCAAATGGATACAGCAAGCAAGCTGGTGTAGCTATCTTTATATATAACAAAATATATTTCATATCAAAATTAATCAAATGAAATGAAGGTGGACATTTCATACTCATAAGAAAATACTTAAAGATCGCATTTCAATTCTTAACATCTATGGTCTGAATTCAAGAACATGCATATTCATTAAATAAACATTACTAAAGCTGAAATCACATATTGAACCTCACATATTAATAGTGGCAGACTTCAATGCCCCACTCTTTTTTTTGGGGGGGAGGAGCTTTTTCAAGACAGGTTTTTCTCTGTAGCTTTGGAGCCTATCTTGGACAAGCTCTTGTAGACCAGGCTGGGCTTAAACTCACAGAGATCCACCTGTCTCAGCCTCCTTAGCGCTGAGATTAAAGGCCTGTGCCACCACTGCCTGGCTAATGTCCCGCTCTTACCAATGAAGAGTCAATTCAGACAAAATTGAAACAGAGAAAAAATTGTAGATAATAGGAATCAAATGGGTCTATCAGAAATTTATAGGCTATTTCACCCAAACACAATAGAATATACCTACTTCATAAGAAATGCATTCTGTTGTTTAGGCAGTGAACCCACTCTAGATCAAGTAGGTGGACGGCAGCCACTTTTTAAGTCAGTCATCCTAATTCAAAAATAAAAAAATAAAAAGAACAGAAGTATGCCTGAATGCTCTGAATTTGGTCATGTTGTAGAGGATCCATCTGCATGGGCCATCTTAATGTCCAAAACACCAATAACCACACCCTAGGTCAGGGTGTGGTGACACACTTGTTGTTAACAACTTTGAGCAAGCTAAATCTCTCTGATTGTAAGACAAGGTGGAAAGAAGGCCAATATGTTTTTGGGCCTCAACATATTCCTCCTTCTTTATTAATTTTAATAAAGCCTGGACTTCTGATACAGGACAGTCTGCCTTAGATCTATGTTTTCCTGTTTATCATACTTATCCGTTTTTGGTACTTGCATTCCAATCATGCATGCCTCTGTCTTAACTGCCTGGAGCAGCGGGGAAAGGATCTTACCTTGTAATCAAAGGGTTAAAGGAGAAAGCATCTCTAGGTACCCTGTGCCTTGAGCCAACTTTTTGTCAAGAGAATTTACCAATAACCATATAATCAAGTGCAAGCAGATAATGCTTTGCGAAATACATGTTCCTATGACTACAGTATCTCCTAAATAAAGGAGTGAAGGATCACCAGGAGTAGGAATGCCCTTTTGAACTGGTCTAGAGTTTTTAACAGTTCTCAGCTGTATAAAAATCTAAATTTGTCTTATTAAATATGTCAAATCAAGAACTCATTGGCAATATCAAAATTCTCTTAGACGAGTTCTAATCTTTTTCTAATTAGTAACATCTTATAGTGAACTAAAGCAGTTACAATCATTAACTGGTCAATACTATAATTCTAGTATGAAAATTAACAATAAACACACAAATTGCCAAATCACAATTCTCTTAAATTTATTCTAATAAAAAGACAAGGAAAGGTTTCTGTCATGGGTGAGTGTCCAACAGCATTGTATCTTCTAAACAATTGTCCTAGTTTGTGAGCAGTAGCCAAAACCTTTAGGTTACCTTCCTCATCTCTGAAGAGGGGCTTCAGTCACTCTTTGTAACAAGTCTTTTTTCCTTAGAGAGAAAAATTGAGGTCTCAGTTCTCAGGTCCTCTATTTCAACAGCAGATTGAATATTATTCTGGCAAAATGAGTTCTGTGTCCCAAGACAGAGTATGGATAAACTGTCAAATATTTAGTCAGCATCTTTGGGCTGGCTCCAAAGTAAGCAAGACACACCAAGGTCTGGAAGTTTGTGCATTAGGTCTAAAAAGAAAATAGGAATCACCAACCATCACCATGATCTTCTTTCCCTTCTCAGACTGCAATATTAAGCCAGGAACAGGTCAGGAACCTCTTTCTGTTTTTTCTATGGAGTCAGAAGTAGCTGCAATGTCATCAGGTCTTGTATCCATCTGTTGTACATGTAATCATCTCATCAAGCTTTATTTTCTTCCTTTGAAAAAAAGCAGAAATCTGCCCTTGACCCCATATTAAGACATGATCAGGTCCTTTCCATAGTCCAGTGCAAGGGTCTCTCCACCTTGCTTTAGCAAAGGTCGCCTTGGTGCCATCATGCCAAAATCTATCCACGGCAGACTGTTCATGAGTATACACATTCAAGGAGTTTCGAGTAAACAGGGCATAACTTAAGGCAGTATGTAGCAACCGATGGTATAATCCTCCTTATTTATTCATTTTTTGAAGTTGTGTTGTATGGGCATAATAATTTTATGCAATTTTAGAAACAGAATTTTGTTTAGCAGTTTTCATGAGCTGCTTAAGGGAATCAGAATCGTTACTCCCCTTAATAATCTCACGGAGGGGCTTAAAACTCACTGTAAACAACAATAAATAGGACCATAGGCACTGGATAATTTATTAAAAGTTTGTAAGCTGTATTTCTAATCCAAGCTGCAGGTCTGCCTAGTTGACAGGCCTTAACTTGTTCATTTACATTTTCACAGACACTTTTTGCCTTTAGAGCTGCTGCTCCCTGTTCTACTTCTCAGCAACTTTGCTGTCAGGTAGGAACCCGATTCTGTTTGTCTCATAGCTCAAGCTGGGCTGCACAGTGGGGCACAAGACACACTTTCCTTTCTCAGCTACTTGGCGGTATCCTGATGGGTACTTGGGACCAGGAGGCTGCTCTCTCATTGCCTACTGTTGGCATATCCATGGTTTTTACATGTAGCAGTCCAGTCAGAGGCCAGTGTTAGAGATGGCTGACATATTTGCAGTCTCTAAGACTGCCATGTCCACGAGCTTAGGCTGGTATTTCATTTTTAAAAATTACCTCCGCTTTTTAACTTTAAGTATTGTAATCACAATATTAGGAGAATTCCTGTGTTAGGCCATGCTGCCGCTAGTCATTTCCTGCCAACCAGCTCGGCTCTGGATGCTGACTGTGGAAGCAGTGATCATTGTTGACTCTTTTGCATACTTATGGGATACTTGTCCTCCTACTCAGTTGACTCACAAGTCTTCATTTGATAGTATGTGTGTCATCTTATAGTGGCATTTTATTTCATGTTTGGTTGATGTCCCTGGAAAATGTGATATTTTCTGATGAGAAAATGAGGGTGGATCTGGGGGAAAGGTGAAGTAAGAGGGAGACAATTGAGTAGAAACTGTACTCAGGATATAATGTATGAAATAAGGAAAAAAATGTAAAAAATACCTCTCCAATTTAAAAAAAATAAATAAAACTTAAGGAGAAACCAAAGAAATACCAGCAAAGATTTGCATTGATTTTTTTCTAGACAGCAATGTTCAATAGACAAGGAACCCTGACTGCTCTTTGGGCTGCTGAGGGAGGGGGAGTTGATTGGGGGAGGGGGAGGGAAATGGGAGTTGGTGGCGGGGAGGATGCAAAAAATCTCTAATAAATAAATAAATAAATAAATAAGTAAATAAATTTATTGCAACAAACAGTACAAGATGTCAGATCAAGCCAGAAAGTAAACAAAACAAAATCTTAGTAATTTGGGTTTACTTCTGACCACTGTGGCTTCTGATTTATTTCATGATTTCTCTTCATTTTGAACATGTATAGGTTCTTAGAAGGTTTTTAGAACATGAATAAACACGATTCCCAGTCCTCAAAATACAATTGAGTCTTCCAGTACCTCTGCTGAATAGTACCTTCTGGCTTAAATGACTCAACTTCATAGCATATTTTGTCTTAGTTGTTGAACTTTTGAGAGATGTAATGTCTGAAACACACTTTAGTATATTCAAAAATGGAATATCCCATTTTTAATCTTTTTATGTTAACTGGGGTAAGATGAAATCTTAAAGTAGTGTTAATTTGCATTTCTCTGATGACTAATGACGTGTAACTTCTGAAAATGTTTCTTAGCCATTTGTGTTTCATCTTTTGAGAAGTCTCTTTTTAGTTCTATGATTTTGCTAAATTGACATAGTATTTAACTAACTCATGGTGAACACTGCACCTTTCAGTCCTCTTTTGAGAAGCTACTGTTTGCCGTAGATGGCGACAAACGATTGGTCAAGGTGCAGAGATTAAGACACTTGTAGGTGCTCACCTCTGCAAGAAACATGCATAGTAAACACTGTCCTCCTAATGTTCCAGAATCATTGCAGTAGATGGGAGATAAGACTAAAAACCAGAGGTGGTGTATGATTCCAAGGAAACAGTATCTTCTGGACACAGCATGACAGCTGCACATATGAATTCACAGTGTTGGAAACAGCATGCACAAAAAATGTGAAATCTTAAAGTAGACCAAATCCCAGCAGGGGTTGAAAGTTTGGCCTAAAATCTGTCTCTGGGAGTGGAAAAAGAGTTTTCTCTAAGAGTGCAGCTCTTGTAAGTAGATCATTCTCAAGTACAAGACCACACATTGGAAAAATGTTTGGTCACCATAACTGTTCTTGATGGAGAAAGAGGAAAGGATGTGAAGATGGGATAGAGACGTGAGAGGATTGTAAAGAGTTGGGCATGGGGATAAATAAAATCAAAACTAGTTGTACAAAACTCTAAAAGAAATAATGAAAAATGACTAAAAAAGTGGCATACTCACAATACCACCAATTTATCTGACTTACCCTTCTCCTATTCAATTGAGTCTTTAAGATGTTGCTATTAAATTTGTGATATAGGATTCCCCTCTGTATGCTGTGAATATCATTGGTTAATAAAGAAACTGTCTTGGGCCTATGTAGGGAATTGTTGCGGGAGGTCCTTCTGCTCCTCCAGCCAATAGCCGCTGAGATACCAGCCTATTGGGGCGTGGTCTCTCTCCCTTTAAAAAAGCGGCTACTTCCCTCCTCGCTCTCTCTTTACTTCTTGCTCCCGTTCTGGCGACTAGACTTCTTCCTGATTGCGCAGAGAGCTGTTGTCTGGGACGGTGATCTGTAAGTTTTTTCCCCTTTAAATAAATACCACCCTATTAATCATAATTCCAAACTGGTGTGGGGTTGTTTATGACTTACACCTTAAGGGAATAGAAGTAGGCAGTGAAAACTAAACTAAATGCAAAGAGAAAGGAGGAGGATTTAGGGAGAAGCCATGTAGCCCTGCCAGAGACAGATGCAGGAACTTCACCTGGTAAGCCACAGCTATGCGGCGATACACAGATTAATGGAGATGGGTTTAATTAAGATATGAGTTAGCCAATAAGAAGCTAGAACTAATGGGCCAAGCAGTAATATAAATAATATGGTTTCTGTGTGATTATTTTGGGGCTGAGCAGCCAGAATGACTAAGTGTCCCTATCACTAAAAATTTGTGTTTATATTTTTAAATTATCATCTACTTAACATTAATTTTTAATAATTAATGTTCAGGAAAACAATTCTGTATTTATTTCTTGGATGATTCCATGGATTCTTAAATCTTACCTTAAATCATCGGTAAGAAGAATGAATATGTACAAATAAAATTGTGAGCAAACCTTGTGTCCAAAACTATTATTTACACGTATAGTTTTAGAGCTAATCAGATTTTCCAAGGTATCTGAAACAACAGCTAATTTAAGTAGTCTGAGAAAATATTTGCATTAGACATTAGAAATGACATAGGGAAAAATGTAAATTAAGGATATCAAAATACTGGTCAAATATGTTTCCCCTAATTAATACTATTGTATATCTGATGGAATATAGATAATACTTGTTATTCTGTAACTGTATTTGAATGGGTAAAAAAGTCATGATTTGAATTTATAATTAAGCATTTTATATATTCATTGTTCATGGCACTATTACATGAGGATACTTTTTATTTATTACATAAAGATCACACAAGTGTAGAATATGAATTAACTACATTCCTCTTCATGCACAAACCCTCCTTTATTTCTTCCCCTCCAATTAGTTCCTGTGTCCTCTAGACTGTTTGTTTTTACTTTAATATTGTATATATTTGATATAACAATATATTTAATAAGTGTATATTTGAATGTACATAAAGTCTAGAAAATATGAAGGAAAGCAATCATACATATGTATATCTTTCTGGGAAAGAAATCATATAGATATATGTACATATGTAAATATATGTATATTTTTTCTTTCTGTGACTTGTTTAATTATCTCAAAACTGGCTTAATTAGATATATATTATCATATAAATAAACTATCATTTGAAATCCTAAGAGTAGGGGTGCTTGAATATTTTATGTGTTAGAAAAGTCAAAATAATAATTATAAATAATTAATAAATAAGATGATAAGTATTTTCTAAATTTATGTAAAACAGCAGAGGAAGGATAATTGATAGTAGAAAACAGTGAAGTCCAAAGTAATGTTCCATAAGAGAATAAATTCTTATAGCATTAAGATATTAAATGACATATAAGAAAATAAATTTGAGGAATTGAGATGGATTATAAGAGCAGACATTTGATGAGAAGAATATCTGAAGCATATTTTTTGAGGTTTATATATTTTGTTGATGAAGAAACTAATGAAACTAACTCATTAGTATATGGAGAGGTTTTCTAAGTGACAATAATAAGTTGTAAAGAAATTTCAAAACACGTCCAATATTCAGTACCTGAACAATTTTCTAAACTCCATACCAAGAATATTCCTAAGCATTCTCATATTTAAAAGTGGTAAAAGAGAGCAATAAATAAAAATTTTGTATTATAATTAGAAGTATAAACAAGTTAATGTTTATTACAGAAGAGAAAAATAAATTATCACTTTCATTGGTTCATTACTCTTTTGATACATAAAGTGAATGATGAATGTGTCATATTAGCCATATTAATACTAATGAGTAAAGCAAATAAATTGGGAAAATATGGTGAGGATTTAAAGTTGTTAGATTTATATGAGACTTTTCCAAATATGACTGAAATGAAATTCTACAAGATATTTGAATTGTCTTCAGTCTTAAGTGGCATTAAAAAAAAAAGCACACGAATATCTTGTTTAGTCAGAATTTGTAGGTTTTAGGGATAATCCTTATTGTATTTCCATTTTTTGTGTGTGGGGGGGCCTCTTATTAACTTTTTTGGAATGGCTGAGTTTCATAAGAAACTGAAACAATTAAAGTGGAATTCTCCCAGGTGCTTTTTGCTGATACAGCTGATTTCCAAGCTCTTTCAGATAGAGCTTATTATAGAAATGTTTGTGCACATTCTGATTGCCCACTCTACTTCTCCTCCAGCCAGCTCCCAGTAAAGCTGTCAACAGAGTGCAGAGCCACCTGAGTGTTTTCTGCCTTAAATTGTCCTTAGCTCAACACAGGGGAAAAAGCTGTCAATCATTCCTTCATTCTTGCAGTATTCTCCATACTTCTTCCATCACCTTTATCCTGAACTAAGTGAATTCATTAACAATAACAATAACTGCTGGTTTTAATTATTTTAAATCTTATACAAGCTACAAATCAAATATTTTCTGTTGTGTTATTTAGGACAGTTCAATACCTTACTTAAGCACCCAACTCTAACTGACATTCCACTGCCAAGGAATAGTCTCAGTGAGACTCAACTGTGTTTTGCATTCTGTCCCATTTGACAGTTAAAAGAAAATAAAATCTTTAAAAGAGGATAACCAATTCTTTCTGCTATACACTGTGCAACCAAACAAGTTTTAGATGCTTTAGTAATGTTTCTTATTTTTTGCTAGCAATAAGATACAAGTTATCCATTTTGTAAAAGTGGTGCATTTTCTAAAAACATAGCTATATAATTAGATTGCTTTGTTCAATCACTAATTAAAAATAATACAGTTTACTCCTTGCCCCAAATCTCAGTTTTAATGGAATGTAATTTCATGTATGTATTGCATGTTAGTATTTCTCAAGCGCAGCACACATATTGTTCTGGTCTCTTTTTCCTCCAAAAGAAAAAAATATTCTAAATGAATAAACTATTATTTCTACTCTGGATAGATAAATAAATCAGATTTAGGGATATTTAAATGAACTATAATTAATACTAATACAGACTTGAAATAAAGTCTTTACTGATATTTAATTATTTGATGTTTGGAATATTTGTTAAATAATATTAAAAGTCCTCAAACAGCCAGACATTCACACACACACACACACACACACACACACACACACACACACACAAACACATGTATATCATATATAATGCATATATAACCTTGAATGCTAATGTGCAGTTGATGTTTAAATGAGGCATTAAAATGAAAATATAGTTATTTAAGTAAAAAGATATGAGATACAGTTTGATAGTTTGGTAAATTTTAAATTTTTTTATAAATGCCAACTGTTCACTTTTTGTAAGTTTAGTATAAATTAAGATTATTGCTCATAGCTTATGAATCTAATAGTACCCAGTATATTGAGAAATATTTATCCACTCTTTGTCTATGACAATAAAATATTCATGCACATATTTTATTGCAAATTTTATTTTTTGTAGCACAGAAATTATACTTATCGTGTTCTTTCATGTTTCCTAGAAATGAAAAATTTCTAAAACAATCACTTAATCTATATCAATTTCTTGACTTTCTTGGATGCTAGACTTTTGAATAATATTCTATATTCTTCAATATTATTCAATAATATTACTGAATATTATTATTGAATAAGTCAATTGAATATTATTATTCAATAATAAGTCTATATTCTAACTTTTATCAGGTATTAATTTTTGAAATGTTTTACTTTTTAAAATGCAGCCACTGAGACTAGAGAATTTAGTAAAGGATAATAGGAGATGTTAATTTATGTGCTCCCAAGGATGACTTCCAGTAGCTGAGGTTTGGAAGTTGGTCTGGAATTTTTCTTTCTCTTGCAAGCTTTCCTTTAATGTGGTATCTCCAACATGGAAATTCATGTAACATAAACATGTTCTGTTATAAACAAAAAATATGTAACATAAACATATTATTCATTACTAGACAAATAATAACTAATTATTCTTGAATTTAAGTATGAGTTTCTTGAGATATTTAATTTTAAATGGTCAAACCTTATAAAGGATAGCTAATTCCAAAACTGATTAAGTCCTTTTATAAAAGGAGATATTATGTATTATATTAAAGCAGTGCTCATTTATATTTGCATTTATTTGGTTGTGTTATTAAAGACAACATTTTCACTATAATATGAATTTTTGAAACACAGAGAAATAACTTGTTTCCATTATTTTATTGGGTAAGTCCATATTAATTGAAAATATAAAATATTAAAATAGAAAAATAAATGTACTTTCATATTTTCACATGAATATTACATAATTCTGTTGTAACTTGTTATGGTCCAAATGCTGGATTAACAAAAATGCAGATGGGATTAGTGGTAAACTTGTACCTAGTTTGTTAGTGAGAGAAGGTATGTTGCTTTTTCTGTTGTGGGAAGGTTTTCCTCAAGAAATGTGAAACACATGTCTATTCCCACTTGATAGAGCAACCACAGCAAAATAACAAGTAGATTATACCAAAGTCCATTTTGGTGAACCAATCCAATCAAATGAAAAATTCTGCTGACATTTGAATTCAAGACAAAATTAATAAAATATATATATTCATGCAAAGTAAATATGTATGAGTTTTAAATTTCAAGGAACAATATGATAGTCATTTAGTCCAAGGCTAAACTTCCTGGTTAGTAATAAACTCATCCATGATGGCAAAAATAGTAATACTAATTTATGATGGTTTTTAATTTACTTTTTTTTATTTATCACCATTTGTCTCACTATACAACAGATCTGAGAATATCAGGAAAATAAAATAAGTTCTGAAACCTGAGTTACTTCTAAATCATTCCAAAGGCTCTGAACAGAAGTTTCCAGTTTTATTCTTGTAACTGTTTTCACAAATATTAATGACTATATTTGAAACTACTTCAGTAATTGACTTCAGGTGTGCACTTCTACATTTTTACATTATAATTATCCATATTCATGTGCTTGGAAAGTATAAATTGCTTTAAAAATAACTACCATTGGGTGTTCTTATATACTATGTACTTTATAAAACATCCCAATTTTCCTGTCATATGTCCAGCACAGTTTGCATCAGATAGAACTTATGATTAATGTTAAATAGCAATCATTCTTTCAGTTTCTTAGAATAAATATTAAATATTACATATTGACCTAAATATAAATCACATCCAGTCAAAATCATGAAAATTTCCCACTTTTGTAAACTTGATCTTACTTCTAGAGCAGATAACACCTGTAATCCATAAGTTTAAAGATGTTTTGAAGTATGAAAAGTAATAAATAAATTGGATTCTGAAAAATTTAAATGAAGCCTTTCTACTATCTTGCCAAAAATTACAATATAACTGTAATATTTATTAAATTTATCAGTACATTTTGGTTCATTTAAAGATATTTTAATATATTCAAAATAAAAATGATCATCTGAGATCTTGAGTATTTTTATTATGATTATCACAGATTAGGATCAGGGTTAGGGTCACTTTTTATATAGGGGAAGTCAATAAGATGGTAAGATCCACAGATAGTAAATAAGATTGACTACATAAATTTTCTCTTGTATAATTTTAGTATTCCTGTTTTGTATGTATCTTTAGTAATTCACAACTTTTCATATGTCATAATTTAGAGTAAAACTGTTCAGTAGATATTGTCATGTATTGCATACTTATTTCTCAAAAGTTAAATATTGTGTCTTGGAAAGAGGAGGCATGCCTATTAGATTTAGTAGACTAATGGAATTTTAAGGTTCAGAAACTAAGCGTGTTACAAAATTCACAAGGGCTCCTGTCCAGTTTACCCAGGAGATCTTAACTACTTTTCTTCCTGGGGCCCTCCAGGTATGTCCCTCTTAGCATCCCCCATTTTACCTAGCTTCTCTGGGATTGTGGATTGTAGGTTGGTTATCCTTTGCTTTACATCTAATATCCACGTATGAAGAAATATATAGTGTTTGACTTTCTGGGTCTGAGTTACCTCACTCAGGATGTTCTTTTCTAGTTATATCCATTTGCCTACAAATTTCAGGATGTCACTGTTTTTTTTGTTTGTTTGTTTGTTTTTTGGTGTTTGTTTGTTTGTTTTCTCACTGAGTTACTCTGTTGTGTAAAAGTATCACATTTTCTTTATATATTCTTCAGTTGATGGTTATATAGGTTGTTTCCAGGTTCTGGATATTACAAATAATGCTGCCATGAACATAGTTGAGCAAATGTCCTTATAGTATTATGACTGAGCATCCTTTGGCTATACGCCCAAGAGCGATATTCCTGGGTCTTGAAGTATATTGATACCAAATTTTCTGAGAAACTGCCATACTGATCTCAAAAGTGACTCCAAGTTTGCACCCCCACCAACAATGGAGGACTGTTATCCTTACTCCACATCCTCTCCAGCATAAGCTTTCATAGTGTTATTGATCTTAGCCATTCTGTTAGGTGTAAGTTGGTATCTCAGTGATATTTAATCTGCATTTCCATGATGTCTAAGAATGTTGAGCAACTTCTTAAGTGTCTTTTGGCCATTTGAATTTCTTCTATCGAGTCAGGAATGGTTATGCCTCTGAAAGTTCCTTTATCGTACAGGACAGTTTTAGCTATCTTATTTAATATGAATCTTAGGGAATTATAATAAAACTTAACTAACATAGACTGTCAGAAATATGTCTCTAGACACACAAAATTCCTAATTATAAACCTACTTGAAGTTTTCATGTTAAATAATAGGTGGAATTATGTAAGTATATGATACATTAGTCCAGTAGCTATCTGGGCTAAATAAAAATGAAAGATTTAACAAAAATGTTATAACTTTGAGGAAAGCAATTGAAGAAGACTTCAGAAAAATAAAAAGTCAGGCAGTGGTGGTAAACACGCTTAATCCCAGCACTCAGTTGCAGAGATAAGTGGATCTCTGTGAGTTTGAGGCCAGTCTGGTCTACGCAGTGAGTCCCAGGACAGGCTCCAAAGCTACAGAGAAACCCTCCCCTGCTTTCTCAAATAGAAGACCTACCAAACTCATGGATCTGGAACATTACCATGATAAAAACAGCCATCCTACCAAGACAATCTACAGATTCAACACGATCACAACTGACATTCCAAAGCAATTCTTTGATGACACTGAAAGGACAATGTTTAAATTCATATAGGTAAACAAGATACCCAGAATAGAAAAGAAAATCATGAACAATAAAAGAACTGCTGGAACTAGAAAACTAGGAAATCCATCCCCATCCTGAGTGAGATGACCCAGACCCAGAATGATGAGCATGGTCTGCACTCACTTGTAAGCAGATACTAGCAAGGATAAACAGGAGCCTATGGTCCATGACCCTGGAGAAGCTGAGTCACAAGGTGAACCTAAGAAAAACATAAATAGACCACATGGAAAGTCGAAGAAGGGGAGAAGCGAGGGTGGAAGGGGAACATTAGGGGAAAAGGGAAGAGACAAAGAGAACTTGATGGAACCGGATAGTCAAGATGGAGGAAGGACAGAGATAAGAGCAAGGAAAGAGATATAGTGATTGAAGGAACTATTATGGGATTAGCAAGAAACCTGGAACTAGAGGAATTCAAGGAATCCACAAGGATGACCCCAGCTAAAACTTTAAGCAATAGCAGAGAGGGTGCATGAACTGGCCTTGCCTTGCAGTCAGACTGATGAATACGTTAAATATCACCATAGAAAGAACTTTCATACAGCAGCTGACGGAAACAGAGGCAGAGATTCGCATCAGAGCAGTGGACTGAGCTCCCAAAGTCTAGTTGAGGAGTGGGAGAAATGAGATTATGAACAATGAGCAAGACCATGATGTGTACTCCCACTGAAACAGTCTACCCTAGCTAATGGGAGCTCACCAACACCAGCCAGAGGGGAAGGAACAATCATTGGATCAAACTAGCCCCTCTGAATGTGGTTTACAGTTGCATGGCTGGGACAGACTTAGGGGCCTCTGGCAATGGCACCAGAAATTATGCATACTGCTTGTCCCGAATTTTTTGGAACCTATTCTCTTTGGATGAAGACTTTTTTCAGCCTAAATATAATAGGGAGGGCTTTGTACCTTCCCTAAAGCGATGTGCTTTACCCTCTCTAAAGAAAGGATAGGGGTGGGATTGGGGGTATGTGGGGGGAATGGGAGAAGGGGAAGGGAGTAAGAACTTGGATTAGTATGTATAAGTAAGAAAGATAGTTTGTTTCCTTAAAAAAAAAAAGAAAACAGAAAACAAAAATGTTGGTGGAGCAGCAGGGCTGTGTCCTGCCACCCGGCTAGCTTTACCCGAAATAATTACATGGAAACTGTATTCTTTTAAACACTGCCTGGCCCATTATATCTAGCCTCTTCTTGGCTAATTCTCACGTATTAATTTAGCCCATTTCTAATACTCTGTGTAGCAACACGAAGTGTGTTTACTCCGCCTATCTAAATTCTACCCTATCAGAGGCCAAGCAGTTTCTTTATTAATTATCCAACGAAAGCAACAGATAGAAATATGACCCTTCTCCATCACAAAAAAAAACAGAAAAGAACTGCAGGAGTTATCACCATCCTTAATTTCAATGTGCACGACACAGTGATAATAATGAAAGGTGTATGGTATTGGCATAAAGCCAGACACATTGATCAAAAGAATTGAATTGAATACCCAGACACAAACATATGAACACCTGACTTTTGATAAAACATAAAGTCAGAAATACATGCTGAAAAGAAAAAAAAAGCATCTTCAACAAATAATTCTGATCAAACTGGATATCTGGCTATAGAGGAATACAAACTGACACATATTTATTGGCATACATAAAACCTAATTTCTAGTTTAAAGACCAAACATTAAATCTGACTCACTGAACCTAATAGAAGAGAAAGTGGGGAATAGCCTTGAACTCAGTGAATCAGGAGACAACTTTCTGAACAGAGCATCAATAACATAGGCACAAAGATCAACAATTATTAGTGGTAAATGATGAAACCAAAAGGCTTGGATGGCAATAGTTGAATAAAGTGGTGGACTACTGATTTGGAAAAGATTTTTATCAACTCCAAATCTGATAGAGTACGAATATCCAAAATATATAAAGAACACAAGAAATTATAGATGAAATAACCAAACAATCCAATTAAAAAGATGGGATACATACCTAAATAAAGAACTCTCAGTAGGGAAATCTCAAATACAAATTAAAACCACTTTGAAATTCTATCTTATACCTCTCTGGATGACTAAGAACACAACCACAAATGACAGTGTATACATGAGAATGTGGAGCTCAAGTGTTGAGGATGTGGTGCACAGAGAACTCTCCTTCATTGCTTGGAGTACAAACTGGTACAGTCACTATGGAAGTCAATATTGTGTTTCCTCAGAAATTTGGAAATCAATCTATACCCAGACTCAGCTATGGTACTCTTGGGCATATACCCCAAGTATACTTGCTCAACCATATTCATTGAAGCTTTGATAATAATAGCCAGAAACTGAAAACAACCTAGATTTCCATCAACTTGAGAATGGATAATGAAAATGTGGTACAGTTACACAATGGAGTATTATTCAACCGATAAATGAAAAAAAAATGATATCATGAAATTTGCAGACCAATGGATGTAACTGAGTGAGGTAATTCAGAACAAGAAAGACAAATATGGTATGTACTCACTTATAAGTAGACATTAGATATTAAGTAAATGATAATCAAGATACAATCCAAAGACCCAGAAAGGTTTGGTAAAGAGAAAGGCTCTAGGGTGGATACATGGATTCCCCGCTCTGGGAAGGGGAATTAGAATAGTTTATATCAGTAACAGGGAGCAGGTGGGATGGAGTGGAATGGAAGAAGAAAGCATATGGAGACTCAGATGGAATTGGTGGACATTTGGGAGGCAATATGAAAACCCTGTCCTGTGGAAAGTTCCTGAAATCTGTGAGAGTGACCATAGTGAGGACTCCTAGTAATGAAGGATGCAAAGTCTGAACTAGTCTTCATTTGTAACCAAGCAAGTCTTACAGGGGTGGGCCCAGGCTTCCTTAGGGTGAGTTGGCTGAGGAGCTCCATAAATTTCTCAGGTTGATGCTAGGCTAGAGAGTCACTCACTGAAAACTATCAATGGGGCACCATTGCCCAAGACAACAAGCACACTGAAGGCCTACATAAAGCCTTCATCCCTATGTTTTAGTCTCTTTGCCAGAAGGTACTCCTCAGGCCACTGAAAGAAACCTGGGCACAATTTAGTCACAAAACCCTCCATCAACAATTGTCCTGCCTGCAAAATGTACTGAGGTACTGGTGGCCCAGAAATTTTGAGCCTGACCAACTCAAGGTCTAACCTGAGGCCCATCCAGGGGGGTGTGGGGGTAGACATGCACTACACTACCTGCAAGTCAAGAACTGGAGAGTGGATAGCACAAAGACCTAGTGAAGAACCAAACATAGCTTGCAAAAAAACACGTAATGATTCTTAATGATATTCTGCTATACTTAAGTCAGTGTCTTGTCCAGTAGTCATTGGAGAGGCTTCCTCCAACAGTAGATGGGAGCAGCTCAAAGACCTGTTGTCAGACATTATGCCATGAGAGAGTAAATTGGGTCCCTTCATTTGAAGCTTGGTGAACCATATAGAAGGGGGGAAGGGGGAAGGAAAGATTGTAGGAGTCAGAAGTGATAAAAGGTACTAGGAGAACAAGGCCCACTGAATTAACTAGGCAGGGCTCTTATGGGCACACAGAGATGGAAGCAGCATACACAGCACGCACAGGTCCTCTGTGTTCATGTTATGGCTGTTAGTTGGGTGTTTTCTGAGACTCCTAACAGTGGGAACAGGGTTTTCTTTGACTTTTTTCCTGCTCTTGAGACTCCTTTCCGCCTATTTAGTTGCACTTTCCAGTCTAAATAT
The DNA here is from genome assembly GCF_950005125.1 of Chionomys nivalis. NCBI lineage: Eukaryota > Metazoa > Chordata > Mammalia > Rodentia > Cricetidae > Chionomys > Chionomys nivalis. The sequence goes on along the minus strand of NC_080090.1, from coordinate 74,785,443 downwards.
GAAGACAGATGCTAAAAACACATCCCACACTAGTTCAGAATTGAGTATTAAAGGATTATTTATTTAGGGGTAGACTCACAGATCACAGGCCTCTGCAACAGAATCCAGAAGACAGAAAAGAGAGCACAAGCTTTATATTGGCATTTATAGCATATGAGGCCATGCCCAAGTGGGCTGGTAACTTAAAGGCTACTAGCTGAAGGCTATCCAATAGCATAGATATGATTGCTTCACCTTGTCATAGTGTATCAGTTTTGCTGTGTGATTTTTGTCTCTTGGAAACCTGCTCTTTTCTGAAGTGAAAGCAGAGATGGAGTGGATTGTCGGGAAGGACATGTGTGTGGGGGCGTACCTTAGAGGAGTGGAGTGAGGGAAAACTGAGGTTAGGATGTAGAAAAAAAATTCTTAATTTTTAAATGTTTTAATAAAAATATATTAGTTTCTCTTTTTTTCTCTCTTTTTTCCTTGAAAAACTTAGAAATTAGTAGTTTCAAAAAGACTCATTAAGCATAAATGTATTCCATGAAAAAATATATACATATATACAATATACATGCATATATATGCATACACACATATACTTGTGAAGAATTCCATTCTGAATAGCATTGTTCCATTAGACTCTCATCAAAACAATAAATAAATATAGCTTTGAAAAACGAGAAATTTTTGGAAGAAACAAAGAGAATTCTTCTTTTGTGTGTGTACTTCCTCACTATTTTTTGATATTTATTATGAACACATAAGTTCCAGAGTGTCTGAGAATGAATAAAAATGTGCTGAGAAGAAAATGAGGTGATCTATAGATATCAATGAGAAGTTTATTTTCAGAAGGATCAGTTGATAAGTTGAATTGTTCAGTCTTAGTGCTAGTGATTTAAGGTTCAATGCCTTTTACATTGGAAAGTATGTGTCAAGCCTAAAAATGTATAATACTTTCAACTATTCTATTTTCTAGCATTCCACTTTCATAACACTAAATATGACTCATTAAGTGACTCTAATAATTTAAAAAGTCATCACAGAATGTATACTTCTTAAATACATATTTAGGAATTTTATGCATGATAAAATTAATGTAAATCATGTTAGCAGATTAAACAAGTAAAAGTGGTTCTCTCTGTGTTTTAAATATTCTGTTAGTACTCCAGGTATCTTGCATAAGAAGTAAAAATTGAAATTGACCAGAAGAAATTGAAGTGAAACAGCCTACTCTGTATTCATGGTCTAACCTCTATTGTGCCTATTTTGTAACTTTCCAATCAGTTCTCTCTTAAAGACATAAGAGTTTTGGTCTCAGAACAACTGAAAGTTCCCTCATAAAGGTAAACTCCTTACAAACTGACTAAATTAGTATATCATTAAAAATTATTCTGATAAGAAATATTTTAATGTCTTCTGAAATATCACATATGCATATGAGTTTATGAATGTTGTTACATCAATTTAGAACATGGGCAAGTAATAATTATTAACTTCGTAATTATAAATTTGAGACCTTAGATTTGATAATGATATTGATAATAATGAATATACTTTACATGAAATATACATTAACTTATCCTGAATAGGTGCAATAATAAGTGAAAACTGCATGGAAATCAATAAATATAATATAATATTATATGTATTAATAAATTTGTGGTACCTTGGATAATTTTACATCTTATGTTAGATTATTATATAAATGAATTTTAATAATTTGTTAAAATATATCATAGGCCATAAAGCAAAATATATTTTTATTTTGACTTAAGTTGATAAGCAAATTTTATAATTAATTGAAATTTAATTAAAATATTCCCATCTAAATTAACACACAAATTATATAAAATTGGTTTATTTTGCTGCAATTTTACTCTTCAATTTCTTTTATGACAAGCGAATAGTTTCTCTTTTAATGCTAGTCACTTTTATTTTTAAAATGATAAGGAAAATTTCTGGATAACCATCAAATTAAATTTTTCCTTACAAGTTATAAAAACACACTTTAATATGGCTTTCAAGAGAAAAGACTTTCATACCTCATACAATATGGTCTTGCAATAAAAGTATGGTGATACTTTCTGTACATCTTCATAGTGACAAAACTGATATATTTGAAAGTTAGTTTAATCACTACATTTTTTAAAAAATTTAATTCTAGAATAACTATCAAATGAAATATATAGCATTTTATTTAAATTAGTTTGGTTTGCTCATCAACTTTGTCACTTTGTAATGGTATCATTAAGTCTAATTTCATGCTAAAAATGTTCCAAAAGATTCCAAAGAACAAAAGAAAATTGCTGTTTTATTCAAACTATATATATATATATATATATATATATATATATATATATATATATGTAATTATATTATATATATGTAATTAAAGGAACAAATTATGTAGAGTAAGGTTTGGGAGTTATCATATACAAATATGTCTGAGTAGAGTTCTATAGGGATACATTTAATTCACCCAGCAATGACATTTACTATGAAGGTGTACAGAAAGCATCACCATGCCTTGATTGCAAGACTACATTTTATGAATCTGCCTTATACACTTGCAGTCTCCAGATCACTGATCTTGGCTGACTATATCTAGTTCTATAAAGGTCAAACTAGTTGAACATGGTCCTGGACTAAAACATAGAAAGGCAGTGGTAGAATAAATCACACTGTTACCATAAACTGTCCGGTCAAAGTGACACCTGATGTCTATTGGCCTAGACACACATAAATACACCTTGTTGGTGCACTTAAATGGTTCAGAGGCTGTCTTTTAAAATTTGTAAAGAAATAGTCCTTTCTTTGGAATTTTATCTTCCTGATAGAGTCACAATGTATCCATATAATGCTTTCAATTATTTTTTTTTAATTTTTTTTATTCTTTTTTAATTAAAATTTCCAACTGCTCCCCGTTTCCCATTTCCCTCCCCTCCTCCCACACATTGCCCCCTCCCCCCACTCCCCTCCCCCATCCCCACTCCTCTTCTTATCCCCCCAGTCCATTCCCCCTCCCTCTCGATACAGAAGAGCAGTCCAAATTCCCTGTCCTACAGGAAGACCAAGGTCCTCCCACTTCCATCCAGGCCCAGGAAGGTGAGCATCCAAACAGGCTAAGCTCCCACAAAGCCAGTTCATGTATTAGGATCGAAACCTAGTGCCATTGTCCTTGGCTTCTCATCAGCCTTCATTGTCCGCCATGTTCAGAGAGTACAGTTTCAACCCATGCTTATTCAGTCCCAGTCCAGCTGGCCTTGAAGAGCTCCCAATAGATCAGTTCCACTGTCACAGTGGGTGGGTGCACGCCTCGTGGTCCTGATTTCCTTGCTCATGTTCTCCCTCCTTCTGCTCCTCATTTGGACCTTAAGAGCTCAGACCGTTGCTCCAATTTGGGTCTCTGTCTCTCTCTCGATCTATCGGCAGTTGAAAGTTCCTGTGCCTTTCTCCTTGGCCTCTCGTCAGCTCTCATTGTCCGCCACATTCCGAGAGTCCGGTTTTATCCCATGTTTTTTCAGTAGCAGTCCAGCTGACCTTGGTGAGCTCCCAATAGTTCGGCCCCACTGTCTCAGTGGTTGGGTGCACCCCTCATGGTCCTGACTTCCTTGTTCATGTTCTCTCTCCTTCTGCTCCTCATTATAACCTTGGGAGCTCAGTCCGGTGCTCCAGTGTGGGTCTCTGGCTCTATCTCCATCCATCGCTAGATGAAGGTTCTATGGCGATATGCAAGATATTCATCAGTATGATTATAGGATAGGTTTATTTCAGGTTCCCTATCCTCAGGTGCCCCAATGAACTAACTGGGGACATTGCCCTGGGCATCTGGTAGCCATTCCAGGTTCAAGTCTCTTGCCAACCCTTAGGTGGCTCCCTTAACTAAGGTATGAGTTTCCCTGCTCCCCAATCCAACCTTCCTTTAACCCCAATCACCCCGATTCCCCCAGTTCCCCTCATCCTCTCCTTCACACTTTTCTCTCCCCATCACCCCTCATCCCCATCCCACCCCACCCCCAAGATTCCAATTTTTTGCCCATCAGTCATGTCTATTTCCCATAGCTGGGAGGATATCTATATGTTTTTCCTTGGGTTTACCCTCTTGTTTAGCTTCTTTAGGATCACAAATTATAGACTCAGTGGCCCCTATCCATGGCTAGAAACCAATTATGAGTGAGTACATCCCATGATCTTCTTTTTGGGTCTGGGTTACCTCACTAAGGATCGTATTTTCTATTTCCATCCATTTGCATGCAAAATTCGAGAAGTCATTGTTTTTTACCGCAGAGTAGTACTCTAATGTGTATATATTCCACACTTTCTTCATCCATTCTTCCATTGAAGGGCATCTAGGTTGCTTCCAGGTTCTGGCTATTACAAATAATGCTGCTATAAACATAGTTGGACAAATGCTTTTGTCATATGATAGGGCATCTCTTGGGTATATTCCCAAGAGTGGTATTGCTGGGTCCAGGGGTAGGTTGATCCCAATTTTTCTGAGAAACCGCCACACTGATTTCCAAAGTGGTTGCACAAGTTTGCAGTCCCACCAGCAATGGATGAGGGTACCCCTTTCTCCACAACCTCTCCAGCAAAGGCTATCCTTGGTGTTTTTGATTTTAGCCATTCCGACAGGTGTAAGATGATATCAAAGTTGTTTTGATTTGCATTTCTCTAATCGCTAAGGAGGTTGAGCATGACCTTAAGTATCTTTTGGGCATTTTAACTTCTTCTGTTGAGAATTCTCTGTTCAGTTCAGTGCCCCATTTTTTAATTGGGTTAATTATCATTTTAAAGTCTAATTACTTGAGTTCTTTATATATTTTGGAGATCAGACCTTTGTCTGTTGCGGGGTTGGTGAAGATCTTCTCCCAGTCAGTAGGCTGCCTTTTTGTCTTAATGACAGTGTCCTTTGCTTTACAGAAGCTTCTCAGTTTCAGGAGGTCCCATTTATTCAATGTTGCCCTTAATGTCTGTGCTGCTGGGGTTATACATAGGAAGCAATCTCCAGTGCCCATATGTTGTAGGGTACTTCCCATTTTCTCTTCTATCAGGTTCAGTGTGTTCAGATTGATATTGAGGTCTTTGATCCATTTGGACTTGAGTTTTGTGCATGGTGATAGATATGGGTCTATTTTCATTCTTCTACAGGTTGACATCCAATTGTGCCAGCACCATTTGTTGAAGATGCTTTCTTTCTTCCATTGTATACTTTTAGCTCCTTTATCGAAAATCAGTTGTTCATAGGTTTGTTGGTTAAAATCCGGGTCTTCTATACGATTCCATTGGTCGACTTCTCTGTTTTTATGCCAGTACCACGCTGTTTTCATTACTGTAGCTCTGTAATAGAGTTTGAAGTCAGGGATGGTAATGCCTCCAGAAGTTCCTTTATTGTATAAGATTGTTTTGGCTATCCTGGGTTTTTTGTTTCTCCATATAAAGTTGATTATTGTCCTTTCAAGATCTGTGAAGAATTTTGATGGGATTTTAATGGGATTGCATTGAATCTATAAATTGCCCTTGGTAGAATTGCCATTTTTACTATGTTGATTCTCCCAATCCAAGAGCAAGGGAGATCCTTCCATTTTCTGGTATCCTCTTCAATTTCTTTCTTCAATGCCTTAAAGTTTTTGTCAAATAGATCTTTCACTTCCTTGGTTAGAGTTACCCCAAGATATTTTATGCTGTTTGTGGCTATCGTGAAAGGTGATGATTCTCTTATTTCTCGCTCTGCTTCCAGATCCTTTGTGTATAAGAGGGCGACTGATTTTTTGGTGTTGATCTTGTATCCTGCCACATTACTAAAGGCGTTTATCAGCTGTAGGAGTTCTTTGGAGGAGTTTTTGGGGTCGCTCATGTACACTATCATATCATCTGCAAATAATGCAAGTTTAACTTCTTCCTTTCCAATTTGAATCCCCTTTATCCCCTTATGTTGTCTTATTGCTATTGCTAAAACTTCGAGAACTATATTGAAGAGGTATGGAGAGAGTGGACAGCCTTGGCGTGTTCCTGATTTTAGTGGGATGGCTTTAAGTTTCTCTCCATTTAATTTGATATTAGCTGTCGGCTTGCTGTAAATAGCTTTAATTATATTTAGGTATGACCCTTGTATCCCTAATCGCTCCAAGACTTTTATCATAAAGGGATGTTGAATTTTGTCAAATGCTTTTTCAGCATCTAATGAAACGATCATATGGTTTTTTTCTTTCAGTTTATTTATATGATGGATTACATTGATAGATTTGTGTATGTTAAACCAGCCCTGCATCTCTGGTATGAAGCCTACTTGATCATAATGGATAATTTTTCTAATGTGTTCTTGGATTCAGTTTGCCAGAATTTTGTTGAGGATTTTTGCGTCGATGTTCATGAGTGAGATTGGCCTGTAATTCTCTTTCTTGGTTGGGTCTTTGTGTGGTTTTGGTATCAGAGTTACTGTAGCTTCATAAAAGGAATTTGGCAATGACTCTTCTGTTTCTATATTGTGAAATACATTAAGGAGTATAGGTATTAGGTCTTCTTGGAAGTTCTGGTAGAATTCTGCATTGAAACCATCTGGTCCTGGACTTTTTTTGGAAGGGAGGTTTTTGATAACAGCTTCTAATTCTTCACGACTAACAGGTCTATTTAGGTTGTTCACCTGGTCCTGGTTTAACTTTGGTAAATGGTATTTATCTAAAAAAGCGTCCATTTCTTTTACATTTTCCAGTTTTGTGGCATACAGGCTTTTGTAGTAAGATCTAATGATTCTCTGAATTTCCTCTGTGTCTGTGGTTATGTCTCCCTTTTCATTTCTGATCTTATTAATTTGCAAATTCTCTCTCTGCCGTTTGATTAGTTTGGATAGGGGTTTATCAATCTTGTTGATTTTCTCCAGGAAACAGCTTTTTGATTCATTGATTCTTTCAATTGTTTTCTGTGTTTCTATTTTGTTGATTTCAGCCCTCAGTTTGATTATTTCCAGTCTTCTATCCCTTCTAGATGAGTCTGTTTCTTCTTTTTCTAGAGCTTCAGGTGGGCTGTTAAGTCTCCAATGTGTGCTTTCTCTGTTTTCTTTAAGTGGGCAGTTAGTGCTATGAACTTTCCTCTCAGAACTGCTTTCATAGTGTCCCATAGGTTTGAGTATGTCGTTTCTTTATTTTCATTGTCTTCAAGGAAGAGTTTAATTTCTTTCTTTATTTCTTCCTTAATCCAGGTATGGTTCAGTAGTTGACTATTCAGTTTCCATGAGTTTGTAGGCTTTCTGGGTGTAGCATTGTTGCTGAATTCTAGCTTTAATCCATGGTGATCTGATAAGATACAGGTGGTTATTAATATTTTTTTGTAACTGTGGATGTTTGCTTTGTTACCGAGTATGTGGTCGATTTTTGAGAAGGTTCCATGAGCTGCAGAGAAGAAGGTATATTCTTTCCTATTTGGGTGGAATATTCTATAGATGTCTGTTAAGTCCATTTGATTCATTACCTCCATTAATTCTCTTATTTCTCTGTTAGGTTTCTGTCTACTTGACCTGTCCATTGGTGAGAGAGGAGTATTAAAGTCTCCTACTATTAATGTGTGCGGTTTGATGGCTGCCTTGAGTTTTAATAACGTTTCTTTTACGTACGTGGGTGCTTTTATATTAGGGGCATAGATATTCAGGATTGAGACTTCATCCTGATGAATTGTTCCTGTTATGAGTAGAAAATGTCCCTCTCCATCTCTCCTGATTGATTTAAGTTTGAAGTCAACTTTGTTAGAAATTAGTATGGCCACCCCTGCTTGTTTCTTAGGTCCATTTACTTGATAAGCCTTATCCCAACCCTTTACTCTGAGTAGGTGCCTGTCTTTGTGGTTGAGGTGTGTTTCTTGTAAACAGCAGAATGTTGGATCCTGTTTTCGTATCCAATCTCTTAGTCTGTGCCTTTTTATAGGAGAGTTGAGTCCATTGACATTAAGTGATATTAATGACCAGTGGTGTTAACTCCGGTCATTTTTTAAGTTGTAAATTTTGTGTGTTCCCCTTCTTTGTGTTGCGATGGTGAAGGGTCTCTAGTTGTCTGAGATATTGTGGTCATTGTTGGACTCCTTGGTTAGTGATTTTCCTTCTATTACTTTCTGTAAGGCTGGATTTGTGGCTACGTATTGTTTAAATTTGTTTTTATCCTGGAAAATTTTGTTTTCTCCATTTATAGTGAACGAAAGCTTGGCTGGGTATAGTAGTCTGGGCTTGCATCCATGGTCTCTTAGTTTCTGCAGTACATCTATCCAGGACCTTCTGGCTTTCATGGTTTCCATAGAGAAGTCAGGTGTAAGTCTGATAGGTTTACCTTTATAAGTAACTTGGCCTTTTTCCTTTGCTGCTCTTAGTATTCTTTCTTTATTCTGTATGCTTTGTGTTTTGATTATTATATGGCGAGAGGATTTTTTTTTTTTTGATCCAGCCTATTCGGTGTTCTGTATGCTTCTTGAACCTTCATAGGTATATCTTTCTTTAGGTTGGGAAAGTTTTCTTCTATAATTTTATTAAATATATTTTCTGGACCGTTGAGCTGCGCTTCTTCTCCTTCTTCTATTCCTATTATTCTTAGGTTTGGTCTTTTTATTGTGTCCCATATTTCCTGAATGTTTTGTGATGAGAATTTGTTGGCCTTGCTGTTTTCTTTGATCAGCGTGTTTATTTTCTCTATGGTATCTTCAGAATCTGAGATTCTTTCTTCTATCTCTTGTATTCTGTTGGTTATGCCTGCTTCTGTAGTCTCTATTCGTTTACCTAGATTTTCCCTGTCCAGCTGGCCTTCTGTTTGTGTTTTCTTCTTTGCTCCATTTCAGTTTTTAAGTCTTGAACTGTGTCCATTATCTGTTTGATTGTTTTTCCTTGGTTTCCTAGGGTATCATTCACTGATTTACTCAATTCTTCAAACTTTCTGTTATACTTCTCATCCATTTCTATAAGGGCATTTTTTACATGTTGTTTAAGGGCGTCAATCACTTTCATAAAGTCAATTTTATCTACTTCTTCATGATTAAGGTGTTCATGTTCACCTGTTGGGAGGTCGCTGGGTTCTGGTGGTTTCATATAGTTTTTCAGATTGTTAGGTGAATTCTTGCATTGGCGCCTGCCCATCTCTTTCTCCGAATGCTCCCCTCTGGATCTTCTTTTACCGGATCAGGTCTCCTTGCCTACTGATGTACCTTCCCAGTGATGGCTCTCTGCAGTGCTAGCTCTCCTGGTGTTCTAGTGATGTCTCTCCTTGCTTGTTGCAGGCAGGCCAGTGAAACAAAGGAAGTCTCGCCTGCCTACTTGCCCTGAGGATTTGCCCCCAGCGCCAGACAGACTGAGCTGGATGGTGTTATGTGCCCAAAGAGGAAAGGGGGCAGAAGGAAGAAGGGTTCTGGATGCAAGCTGGGTGGGACAAGAAGAGAGAGGCAGTATGCGGGGTATAGAGCCCCTGCAGGGAGCCCAGGGAGTATAGGGAGGGGGATGAGGAACTTCAGATTTCCCTGTCCAGGGCTGCTTCCTCCGCAGCTGGTCCCAAACTCACCGCACTGCTGTCTCTCCTGGTGCCGAGATCAGATCTCTGTGCAGGTTGGGTAGTTCGTAAACAAAGCGCCTACCTTGGTTGGTGCAGGCGGGCCAGTGAGACAAAGGAGGTCTCGCCTGCCTACTTGCCCTGAGGTTTTGCCCCCAGCGCCAGACAGACTGAGCTGGATGGTGATATGTGCCCAAAGAGGAAAGGGGACAGAGGGAAGAAGGGTTCTGGATGCAAGCTGCAATGCTTTCAATTATTAATAATATCTAAACTGAGCTGCTATTTTGAGTTGCTAGGATTTTGGTTTGCTAATGTTAACTTATATACTGTACTAAATTCATTTTACTAAAGCATCAAAGCATGACCTGCTAATAAACATATGCAAGTTACATTACTTAAACTCCTAAGCAAACATCTCGGTGTAAGACAGACTCTGACATAGTGATTCCAAATGCAACATTAGTAAACTAAATTTTCAAAGAAACTTCATTCATTGTTTTTCAGTTATTTTGCTTTTTAAGTGGATTTAATTTATTGTTAAAGTAAGTGATGGAGGAGGAAAATGCAAATGATAGGAAACATTTATAATATAAACATATTATAAACTGTTTCCAGTTATTATTTTTCCAGTGTCACATCCAAGTTAATTATGCTATTTTTGCAGTGGCAATAAAAAAGCAAATGTACAATTCTAAAAGCATCACATATCAGCATTTAGTTTGCCTATATGACATGACCTTTGCAGAACCTCAGAATCCTTGCTCCTCAGAATCACTGAAGTTTCCTGACTGATGAGATAGCACCTGACAATGGCTGAATAATTGCACAGTGAGATGAGGGCGAAAATTATGAACCATGTGCTGGCTCTTAAGCATTTTCCTGGAATCAACAATCAATTTCATCCTTCAGAATTGACTGCCCATATCCTGTCACATAACTAAATTTCAAAGATAAGCATGTGTACTCTTCCCACATTTGTAAGCAGCCGTTCCATGTAACATGACATGTTCTGCTGACCAAAATACATGTAGTTTTATTCCTTTTCAGGAATTACACCCAGGAGTACTTTACTTAGCTTCTGTCATTCTGTAGAATCTTGTCTGAGAAAGACATGGAACAGCTACCCTCAACATGTATGTTTAAAAAGTGTTTTTCAGGACTGCGAGGGGTGCACCCACATACTGAGACAATGGGGATGATCTTTTGGGAACTCACCAAGGTCAGCTGGACTGGGTCTAAAAAAGCATGGGATAAAACGGGAATCGCTGAACATAGCAGACAATGAGGACTGCTGAGAAGTCAAGAACAATGGCACTGGGTTTTGATCCTACTGCACGTACTGGCTTTTGGAAGCCTAGGCAGTTTGGATGCTCACCTTACAAGACCTGGAAGGAGGTGGGAGGTCCTTGGACTTCCCAAAGGGCAGGGAACCCTGACTGCTCTTTGGACTGATGAGGGAGGGGGACTTAATTGGGGGAGGGGGAGGGAAATGGGAAGCGGTGGCGGGGAGGAGGCAGAAATCTTTAATAAATAAATAAAAAAAAATAAAGTTAAGGCCAAAAAAAAGTGTTTTTCAGATTAAAAGTTTTGTCACCAACTTTTTCAGTGTATCTGTCATTAAAAAACCTATTATGATGATGATGATTAGTTATTACAGTATACTATACTGGAGATTTCCTCTAAGTTATTGCAGACTTTCCCTCTGACAAGTCTTAAACCTTTATGCAACAAACCATCCCAAGACTTAGTGCTGTAACTGCTGGTATTTTCAAACAGGACTCATGGGAATGTAGCATAATAATAATACAACGCCTCTGTCTTGTTTTGCTTTATCTTCTGTAAGGCTTATTATTAAAACCAAATCAGAAGGCTAGACAAGATTTGAACAAAAGTGAAATAAACTTTACTTCTTTGAGAAGTGAAGCTGTAGTGCCTGCAAATGTTATCAAAATGATAACAAAGAAAACCTTGCCTCCCCTGCATTCTGCCCATGGTCAGTTGAATAAAGGGGCTTGTTTTAAATGTCTTACATAGTTTTTAAGCTATTTATTTGTTAATTTTTCCAAATTTGGTTGATCTTCTAACATAAAATTTAAGTTTACTCAATTTCCTATTTAATTGTTTTCAGACATAACATTTTGCCAATAAACAGACTGGAAAAGACTATGAAGAATTTTGATCTGTTTGAGGATATGCCTTCCTGTCTAGACTCTGTATACAGATTCCCAGCCATCATTGGAACAGACTCATCCCATGTCTCTTCTGCCAGCATCTCCTGCAACTCCTGAAACCGGTGGCATTTGCTAGAGTAATTTGGGTTCATTCTATAACTTTTAAATGGTTAGTGTAACAATGATAATTTACAGAAAGATGAGTTTTTGACTCTGGTTGTAATTATCCTGTTTATTTTTTATCTTGGTATCAAAAATCAATTTCAGTTGTATCATTGAATTCTTAATGACCAAAAATTATCTATTTGAAAATGGATAGCATATCTCTGTGTTTATAACTCCATTGGCAAACATTACATATCATTATTGTTGACTCATAGTAATATTTACCTCCCATTTTTTTAAAATTAAAAACCTACATAGTAATTAGCTGCCTCTAATTCAGTTTGTCATGTTTAATAGTTATTTTATGTCCCTACATGTAACACAGCTTGATACTGTTTCAGCTCCAAAAACTTTTCTTGTCCTTTATACATTTGCACTTGTATCAGAATTTTTATTGTCAGAAAGCTCTTTCCTTACTGAAATGTCTATGGCTAAAAGTCAAGTTAGTTATGTAGTAAGAGGAACATAAACATCTCTGTTAAATTTCTTATCTTTGATACATATCAATCATTAGTTTTTAGAGTGTTCTATTTTTCAAGGTCTCTTGAGGCTATAGTCTAATGGCAGTGATATTTTAACATTTGGTTTTGTGATCATGAAACTAAGCAAAAACTAAAAGACATGAAAAACTGACTCCCAGTGTTTCTTCCATAAATAACACACAATGCTCTTGTCTTCTCAATAGCATAATGATGTGTTATTGCTCTCCTAGCTTACAAGGAAGAAGGAAGGAAGAAAAGCTTTAAAGGACTTTAATGGCCATGTTCTCCATTATAACGTTTCAAAACATAGTAAATATAATGTTGCTTTTTAATAGGAACTTTAGTTATAAGATTGCTGTTTTATTTCAGGTGCCTGCACTATATTTGAATCGCAATCTCCAATTTGCTTTTCTAAAAGAATTTGGTTACAGAATAAAAGGTCTGTGTGCACATGCTTAATTGATCTACACAATTATAAATAATTAATATTTTAAGAATCAATATGAAATAAAATATTGAATTTTAATTGGACTAATAAAATATGGAGCAACTTTCTTATTGTTCATCAGAACATATGATATTATTACAATACAAATGGATAATTCCAATCTTGTTTATGTAGTCATTTCTAGGAGAGATTGTTTCAGGAAGATTTCCATGGCATTTACTGAGCCACAGGCAAGGAGCTCAGATGTAGATGTATACATTGGACCTTGGCTTACCACTCCCTGTAAATATTGTTCTGTTGTGGTTTTCTCTGATTGTCTCCATCTTCCATAAACAGAGAGTTCTTTGATGAGGGCTGATAACTACACTCATTATGGATATAAGGATAATATTCAGAATATAATAAAAAATATGAAATATGCCAATATAACAAAGTAGCAGAAGTAGATTCTTTTCTACAATCCATGACCTTATGAGCCCAGGGTTTTGCTAAGCTTACAACACCAGGGATGATTTTCCTCCTATTTTGTGTGCCTTAGGGCCAATTAGAAAGTCATTAGCTACTTCTGAAATGTAAGTGCTACTCACTGTACTTTAATAGGTATCTTGTCTCAAAATAGCAATATCAATAGGCATGCTTACATGAAAAGGTAACAATTCTATGCAGCCTGATCATCAGGAAAGGATTTACTCAACTGATGTCTTCTGGTAGAGAAAGAATTAGCCTCTCTCTCAGATGAACCCCCTTATTATTTACCTAATACAAAGTGATCAGACCTGAAACCGTATACAAATCAATAAGGAAAACAGACTCAGTGGGTTAAATTTATTTATTTATTTATTCATCCATTTATTCATTTGTGTGTGTGTGTGTGTGTGTGTGTGTGTGTGTGTACATACAGAGAAAATCCCATATGTAACAATAGAAAAAAGAAACCAAAAACAGAGGTTATCAGTTTGAGAAAGGAGAGTGGGTGACATTGAGGGTTGGCTACCTGGGAGTAGTTGGAGGTTGAAAAGTGAGTAGGGAAAACGATGTGATTCTATTTTACTTAAAAATGTATTAAAATAGGAAATCATGAATATTAAAGAATTATATTTTATATATAGGGTAAATTTCAACTAGAGCATTGCTGATTTCTCATCTATTTGTTCAGTTTAATATATTTTGCTGCTTATTTGTTGTCTTACTAATACCTTTTAATACTGTCATTACAAACAATACTATTCAAGTACTGCTACTTCTTATTATAAAGGTTTATTTTTATTTATGTGTGTGTTTCAGCATGTGTGCTATGCAAGTACCAGTGACTGCAGAGATCATAATAAATCTGACCTCATGAAGCTAGCATTACAAGAGATTGTGAGCTTCCAGAAGTGCTGGGAATAGAAATCAGACCCACTAGGAGAACAGCAATGCTATTAACAACAGATTCTTCTCTCCTACCCATTCAACTATTTTATTACACATTTTAGTATTTAAAACAATTTTAAATGTAAATACAGTTCTATTAGATTCTTTTCTTCCTGAAGCTCCTTGCAAATCCCTTCTACCTTCCTACCTACCCAACTTTCAGTTCTTTCTCAAAACAAACAAAAAAAAAAGTTCAATACAATATAAAACATCCTACACCAAAAAAAAAAAAATTCTTAAAATGACTCAGTTTATAATGTTTTCTCCAACTGTTACAATGAGTCTCCATTTACTAAAGCATAAGGGTTCCTCCACAATATCTTATGTAATCTAATTTCTTGTCATTGTTAGCTACTAAAACCAATGCAATTCCTTCCCTACATAGAGCTCATACCTGGGCCTAGCTTTCCCTTACTATTGCCAGACAGAATCAAGGCAAATTGTATTTTACTTCTCTTTCCATTTCAGACAATTTGTAATGGAGATAGGTGCATGTGGTAGTTTTTAAGTTCTTTTCTTTCTTCTTTTCTAAATGATGGGCTATATGAGATATTAAAGCCAAAAAGGAGTATCGGGGGAAAGGGTTTGCCTTTTGCATGGCTTTGTCAGGTGTAGTTCTTTCTCCAAGATTGTCAACAAGTCTGGCTAGTGGATTACACGGGCTGCTTGGTTTTCCTGCTGCTAAGAAGGGGATGGAAGATGACACAGACCTGCTTGTTATGTATGATACGAGACAAAAGCTGACAGAATTTGTGCACAAGAAGAAGAAAAAGAGCTGTAATAGAGTGTTGGTGGGAAATCAAAGTAGTGCAGCTACTTTAGAAACAGAGTGAGACTAAAATACAGTGAGATCAACCTATTCTGCTAAGGATGATAATTCAAAAGAAATATCATCATCTCACATGCATAAAGTACCCCCTCGTTCACTACAGAATTATTCACAATAACCAAGATTATGGAATCAGTCAAGGAATCTACTGACAAAAACCACATTCACAGAAAATAAAACATGAATTTCTAACAGCCTATAATGCAGTCAAGAAAAAAGATATGCAATGAACAGATTTGAATTCACTTAAGCATAGTTATACTTCGTTATACTAATAGTGGATGCACACAGGTTTTAGACTTGATAAAAGTGTGCAGCCACAATTTAAGTTTAAAGAAAGAAGTAAATGGGGAGAATCAATGCTGAGGAGGAAAAAGAGATTCTCTCAATTTTAGGAAGAATAAATGATTAAAATCATAATAATTTAGAGAGGTTTTGTTATTAAAATGCAATTAAAATGAAGGTGAGACTGGAAAGATTTCTTTTTTTAATATTTATTTATTACATATACAATATTCTGTCTGTGTGTCTGCCTGCAGGCCAGAAGAGGGCACCAGACTCCATTACAGATGTTTGTGAGCCACCATGTGGTTGCTGGGAATTGAACTCAGGACTTTTGGAAGAGCAGGCAATGCTCTTAACCTCTGAGCCATATCTCCAGCCCCTGGAAAGGTTTCTGATCAAAGAGGAAGAATGCTTAAAACAGAAAGGATAAATTTTAGCTACAGTTGAAAAATATTGTGTTCTATTTATGTATTTATATAAAATGTGTATAGATTTTTTTATCACTGATATACTAAAACTTTCCCATTCACCTTGACTTAATTCACATGTTGCTTCTTCGATCTTTACAATTCTTTTGTGTCTTCAATTTTTATTTATATCATCAAATGAAATCTGAGATATATTTTTCAAAAAATGATGATAGACTGTTTTCACAATTCTACTAGAAATACAGTAGGTAACACTACTGTATTTTGATTTGATGTTCTCAATAAACTTTTATAAAACAACACTTACAAAATCATACGCAGGTTTGACCACACTTTCAAACTGGGACATTAGAAAACTAGACTTCATTTGTATAATAAATTTCATTCTAATCATGTTGTTGTTGTTGAGACAGGGTTTTTCTGTCTGTAGCACCATCTGTCATAAAAAACTCTCTGCAGACCAGACTGATAATTGAACTCAGAGATCTGCCTGCTTCCTGAATGCTGAAATTAACGGCGTGTGCCACCATGCTGGCCTCTGTGTTCTAAGTCTTATCTAGGAAATTCATAATTGGACAAAGCTCTGCTAGTCATGGAGTGCCGTGCTCGGTGGTCCCGGTCTGTGGTCTATGCGCTAGACCCCAGTTCGCGAGCTTCAGGCAAGGGGCTGGAGGTTGAGAACACAGCCGCAGAGACAGACCAACACACAGACCTTTAAACACTGAAACCAAAGCCCCTCATTATTAGCACCATGCAGGATTAAATACACTGCAGTCAATGGCCAACAGGTGACAATCACATCCTCTGATCCTCTAAGCTAGGCCCAGCTTCTAGTAATTTTAATTAGAAGGTTCTAGGAGGAAAGAGCAGCTGAAGGCCAGGACACATTAATCCCAACATCCAGCTTAAGCCAGGACTCATTAGTCCCAACAATAAACAGAAGTGAGTAAGAAAGGTAACTATTAGTATAAACAACTAAAGGGACATTTGAGCAGCAATAATAAGATGCCAAACTGGGAGGACCACTTAAATTAGTGCTTCTCAATCTTCTTAATGTTGCAGCCTTTTAACACAGTTTCTCATGATGTAGTAAAAACTTAACCATACAATTATTTTATTGTTTCTTCATAAATGTAATATTGATACTGTTATGAATCATAATGTAAACATCTGATTTGCAGGATATCTGATATTTGACCACCAAAGGGATCACAATCACTAGTTGGAAACTTCTGATCTAAAGAATAAAAATTTTATCACTCACTGCTGTAAAGTGCAAAATCAAGATCTCAGCAGATCAGTGTCTCATACTGACTTTCTTTCTGGCTCATGATAGTGTTTTGTCCTTGTTATTGTGGAAGGGCTAAAAGATTCACCTGGGCTGCTTTTATTAGGGTGGTAATACCCTTTACCAGGCCGTACTCAAATGACTTAACTACCATTCAAGTATCCCTATGTACTAATAACATAATTGAGTGTTAGGGTTCCAGCATTTTATATTTAGTAAAAGTATAAACAGCCAAACATTCTTGAGTATCATAGTAAAATCTCTGATTTATTGGACTCAAAAATATATAATGAGTAAAGATGTTTAGAACTCATCCTGTTAACTAAAGGACAGGAAAATATCAAGAATATATCAAGAACATGCTGAACATTCAGTCAGTGATTTCTAAAGTATAGGGTACTTAATTATTTATACAATATGTGAGCTAATAGCAGTCATTTGGAAACTTACTCATCATCCAATTTTGTTTTCATACTTTGAACAATACTTAAGCAATGAGTCAGAATTTCTGAAAGAATATTATCTAGCGATATTGACTTGCATCTGGAGGATCCTGACAGCTGTTCTTTTGATAACGGATTATATTGTCAAGTCACCTTACATGAGATGGGGAGTTTACTGAGAGACTCAAAACTGACGATGCTAATGAACACTGTGACCCTCTAAGGGGGTTTTGTGAGCAGGTTTTCCTAACCATATTTTACTGTAGAAAAGCTTATATACACACTTACTATCCTCCAAAACTAGAGCTTCACAAAAGGGAGCTTTGAAAATGCCCTGCACTCCAGTCCTTCTTAATGTCCGTGCTCATTACTGGGATCAGTTTCAAAACAGCATTTATCATTCCCAACCGAATCTTATGTATTCTCCTTGTTCTTGAGAACTAGATAAAGATTAAAAACACAATTAAAGAAATTTAAACATTCTCCTTTATCTAAATAAACTATATCTTCTTGAGTTTAACATGTCATAGTTTGGAGAATATATTAAAATATGTAAAAAATAAAAAATTCTAAACTACTAAGACTAATTTTCCACATCTTTCTCACTTTACTATATTATGCATTTCATGTCTCTTATCTGTCAGCTCTTGCCTCACCAAAGTACAATGTACTCCATGAACATATAACAATTTTATGCTAAATTACACACAAAAAGTACAGGTTACTTTCTGTTGTCATTCAGTAGGGATATGCCAAATGGTTTATTTGCTCTTCGTCATCTAGTTTAAGGTGATTCCTTTAATGTGGTCATGAAGGACACTTATTAGATTGTGGTCATGAGGTCATGAAGGACACTTTGTCCACCCTTCCTAAACAATGCATTGTCAACAGTAGCAATGCAGCGGTTAGGATGGGAGTACAAGGGTAATGTTTATAGAGCAAGTGGTAGAAATAAGTAGAAGACAGGTAGAAGAATGCTGAGTGGTCCATTCTCTACAAATGAATCTTGGTGAAAAAATTCAATGTGATTAAGTGAATAAAGTTTTCTAAAGATTTATTTCCTCAATGAGAGTTCCTCGGATTAATAAAATTATATTAATTTAGATGGCCTGTCTGTTTCTGTTGGTGCATTTCTTATAGATCAGATTTGATTATAAATTCCATTGCCAGCCAACCTCAGAAAAGCACGTTAAGGGCAGAGCATAAACTGGTTTAGTATTTCTGTCTTTTCTTTTAAATTATATCTAAAACATGCTTCTATCCAAAATTGCAAATTTTAAATATTATATGAAATGCTACATTGTTTTTCATGTTTTATTGCAAAAGTATGCCTGCTGTGATTTACATGATGTTCTATAAATAGCACTTGAAAAGTTCAATTTAAGGAAGTGCTGGGATGTAGTTTGCTTATCTCAATTTTTCAAATGAGATGAGTAAGCTCGAAAAAAAAGCTTTTTAAGAATGTGGTTTTTAATAATAGTGTCAAACGATAAAAACATTGCGCTTTTATCCTTGTCATTTATCATGCTCTATAAAGCAGAATAGTTCTGGTTTGTTAAACATTAATTAAAATCACAAATTTACTTCTTGCTGGTATTGATGACGCTTTCATTGGTGAATTATTCATGATAACTAATAATGCTTTAGTTGCTCGGCTTCTCTGTTTATAATGTATGTAGTACATCATTTAGAATTTTGATCTTTTGCACATTAAATTCCACATTTACCTTTCAGCCTTTATAATACTGAATAATCCTTCTTGTTTGAGAGGTCTATTGGAAGGCTTTATTCATAATCACAGTAGAGTGATCAGCACTTAGGGCTATACATTTATGAATTTAAAATAATCTATGATAACACCAGCAGCTAGCCTACTGACTATTAAATATGCCCTCATCGGTTATAAATAATGGCAGAGCAAAATTGATTTAAAGGTACCAGAGCTTACACTGGAACTAAAAAGAAAGTAAAAGGCCCAGTTTTGAAAAATGTATTCAACTCGCCAACTATCACTAGAAGCCTATTACAAGACAAAGTTCAGGCCTGTAGAACTCTCTGCATTAGGCTGAGGAAGTTTTAGGAATGACTCCAAAGTAAATGAGAAGAGGAGTTTTGAGCTTGAATTTGGGTCCTTTAAGGCAGGTTATTCAAGGTGGACAACGGATTAAACTCATCAGAATTCATGATAAACTACAGCAGAGAAATTGGGGTACCATGTGGAGACTATATTCACTTACATAGCAGTGACTTGGGAAGCCTTTTTTTCTCAGGGGAGAAGATTGCTGTCTTTGGTTCTGTGATATAGCAGTTTTCTGAAGCAAATAGTGTTTGTCTTGCTAGGTTGTCTATCTTAAGAAAAACGTCGTCTTGAGACAGATGCTGTCAGATGCCAAGCCAAATAAAGTAAAAGATAATAACTATTTACTAACTGACTAGGTATTATGCTTTGATGAATTGTATAAAAGTATAGCCCCCTTTTTATTGGCTCAAACACAACAATAGTCAGCTTTGGCAGATGACAGAGTTTAAAATAATTTCAAAACTATCCCTCCATATATAAGATCATTGCTTAGTATCCATTTCAGCTATTCTTTTAGGGCATGTAGAAAACTTTTAAAGTGAATTGTCTTGTACCACTTTACTTACTTCTGGGGCATAGATTTTTTTTTCTAATCTAGAAGCGGTTCTCTTATTATTGTGTTATAATGATTTAGATCTTATTTTAGTTCTCTACTATATACATAGGCATCTTAGCCTCCAAACTGCATTATAATTTACCTTCAAACAATCCTTCCATTTATTTCCTGAAGTAGAAAATAAAATATATGACAAACCTATTTATTTATTTATTTATTTATTTATTTATTTATTTATTTAAGATTTCTGCCTCCTCCCCACCCCCGCTTCCCATTTCCCTCCCCCTCCCCCAATTAAGTCCCCCTCCCTCATCAGCCCAAAGAGTTCCCTGACCTTTGGGAAGTCCAAGGACCACCCACCTCCATCCAGGTCTAGTAAGGTGAGCATCCAAACTGCCTAGGCTTCCACAAAGCCAGTACGTGCAGTAGGATCAAAACCCAGTGCCATTGTTCTTGACTTCTCAGCAGTCCTCATTGTCTGCTATGTTCAGCGAGTCCGGTTTTATCCCATGCTTTTTCAGACCCAGTCCAGCTGGCCTTGGTGAGTTCCCGATAGATCATCCCCATTGTCTCAGTATCTGGGTGCACCCCTCACGGTCCTGAGTTCCTTGGTCGTGCTCTCTCTCCTTCTGCTCCTCATTTGGACCTTGGGATCTCAACCTAGATGCCCTTCAATGGAAGAATGGATGAAGAAAGTATGGAATATATACATATTAGAGTACTACTCAGCAGTAGAAAACAATGACTTCTTCAATTTTGCATGCAAATAGACGGAAATAGAAAACACTATCCTGAGTGAGGTAAGCCAGACCCAAAAAGCGGAACATGGGATGTAATCACTCATAATTGGTTTCTAGCCATAAATAAAGGACATTGAGCCTATAATTCGTGATCCTAGAGAAGCTAAATAAGAAGGTGAACCTAAAGAAAAACATATAGTCATTCTCCTGGATATTAACCTTCATCAGGCGATGACAGAGACAGAGACCCACATTGGAGCACCAGACTGAGATCCCAAGGTCCAAATCAGGAGCAGAAGGAGAGAGAGCACGAGCAAGGATTATGACAAACCTCTTAACTTATGTCCCACTCTGCAACACTTTCATATATTTTTCTTTTATTATTTTTCTTCCCAGGCTCCCAAATTAAAGGCTTTTAGGGTGGTATTGTGATCACCACTTCTCAATTTTAACAAGATGTATGCTCTCTGAGATGGATTCTACTGAAAATCCAAGTTTTATAAGAACAATTAGAGAATTTACCTCATTGCATAGATTCCTATGCTTTATGACATTTTTGAGGTCTTTATTTTCTCTTTACCTGGGACTATAACAAGGTGTGGTGGTTCTTAACTTGGTTGACATAGACTATACCTTTGACTTAATAATGGGTTTTGTCCCAAATCGAATGTTTTCCTTTCCAAACTCATCCTTGTAATCTACACCAATGCACCTTCTATAACTAAGTAAAGAATATGTCTTAGTTAACATTTCCTTTAGCAATTCAAAATTATTCTTCAGTCTTCAAAGTTTCCTGTTAATTTGAAAGTTCTGAAAGACTAAGTGACATATCCGTTTTATTGACATGGTATAAATTGAGAATTTAAAAATATTCATCAACTACAAACTGATAAAAGGTCATATTTATTACTCAAACACCACCTACAACACAGATAAGTTGAGATGGTACCTAACAAGAGCCTTCAACACTACTGACTAGTGTTCATGGTACTAGAAAGTGCTCTGAACACTATCAAAAAAAGATAAACACCATTCTGGCTATAAATCTTATGGGCTACATTGGTAACTTGCCTGTATCATATACTGTCACACCATTGACATAAAAGTTATAGGAGTAACCAAGCACTAACTGATCAGATTAAAGCCCTTTTCATGATTTGAAATCTATGCCTGACACTGCCTGAGGGGCCAAGAAGCTGAGACAAGATAGGCCATGGATTTAAGGGTAAACCAAATTTTGTTCTGCTGGGAATTTAGCAATAAAATGACAAAATTCTAACAACATTCTTCTACACTCACATATTTGTCTTGTTCAGTCGTCAAAGAGAAAATTTCTCCAACAGTAGATGGGAACTAATACAGAGATTCATAACTCAGCAATATGCTAAGAGTGAGAGACCTTAGAACACTCAGTCCAAACTGGGAAGTCTCCATAACACCCCTCTAGTCAGGGTCCAAAGAACTAAGTGCAAAAGGAAGCAGAAATATTGTAGGAATCAGTGGGGAATATAAGACAACAAAGGAAAAAGTACCTTCCAGACACAACAGGACAAGCACACATGTGAAAGCAGAGAGACTGACCGAGTCAAATGGAGTTCTACTGGGTTTTTATCCTACTGCATGAATTGGCTTTGTGGGAGCCTAGCCTGTTTGGATGCTCACCTTCCTGGACCTGGGTGGAGGGGGTAGGACCTTGAACTGCCCACAGGGAAGGGAATCTGGACTCCTCTTCAGACTGGAGAGGGAGGAGGAATGGAGTGGGGGGAGGGGGAGAGAAGTAGGGAGAGGGAGAGAGGCATGGGAGGGGGGAGAGAAATGGGAGTCAGGGAGGAGGCAGAAATTTTTTCAATAAAAATAAATAAATAAATAAATGGAGTTCTACTGGTTAAGTAGTAACAAGCTGCCATTCTTAGCCCATAATCTAACTACAGTCAGTGATTACTCACAAAGGAAAAATGATTATTTTCACACTGTGAAAAAAACATATTTTAGGGAAGGACCGACACCCAGCAGTAGATGGTTAACTAATCCAAAAGGAACTGAATAGCATTTTTGAAGATGTTTTGCCTTGTAAAAATGCTTTATTTGAGCCTTTCTTATTTCTTATAGGTCTTTTGCTTTTTAAAATGGTTTCTAAATTTGCATTTTTATATATTTTGTTTGTGTGTTTTGTTTTATCCTGGCTTCTTAAATAAATCAATTTGTTTCCTAAAGGAAGAAAGAAAGTTTGGAGTTAGGTGGGTTGGCAGATGCAGAGTTACTGGGAAGAGATGAGTAGGAAATCAGAATATAGTGTATGAAAAGACCTACTTTCAATAAAAAGAGTAAAAAGTTTATCAACTACATGCAATTATGTTTTCATATTCTATCAACATGTAAGTGTTTGTAGGAAAGCAAACCCAAATTTCCTAAGCCTCTGTTCCAGGAAATATCTTCCTGCATTACCATGAGTAAATTTTCTCGCTGAACAACCTCTAGGATCTTAGAGTTGTACTTATTGTTCAGACTCTTCTGCCTGTTTGAAAGCAAATCATTAAATCTTTCTGAAATGCCAAATTACTGAAAATCATGAATATTGTCCAAAACTAAGAGTGTACACATAGACAGTTGAGTTAACATGAGGGAACCATAGATGAAGTAGCCACCATCTATTTTGAAACTGTATGTTTTGTGTCCAATTAGAAGAAAATAAAAGATATTCTCTCCCCTTGATGTCACTCGCAAATATTCTAAATAAGTCATTTTTTTTTTCTTCTGGAGTCATATGCCTAATCAGTGGAGAAACATAAAGCTTAAAGATGCATTGCTTCATTCTGTTTTCATTTTATATATTATAACTGAATTGTTACAATAAGGAGCGTGTGATCAAACCGGACTCCCTGAACGTGGCTGACAAGGAGGGCTGACTGAGAAGCCAAGGACAACTTGGTTTTGAACCTACTGCATGTAATGACTTTGTGGGAGCCTAGTCTGTTTGGATACTCACCTTCCTAGTCCTGGATGGAGGGGAGAGGACCTTGGACTTCCCACAGTGCACTGAACCCTGACTACTTTTTGGACTGGAGAGGGAGGAAAAAGAGGATGGGGGGAGCGGGAGGGAAATGGGAGGAGGGGAAGAGGTGGAAATTTTTAATTAATAAAAAATAAACAAACAAACAAAAACAAAAAATAAAGAAAACTTGAGAAGAAAGAATTAGATTAAATAACATTTTCCTCACATCATTTGCTGAACAAGTAGAAATATCATATACTTCGTAGGTGGATCTACACTGGGCAAGTGATATGCCAAAGTCATGTGTTGATTACAGCTATAATTTAAGCAACTACTTTATTATACAAGGATATGAGACAATGCCATAGGAGTGTTAAGAAGCAGTGGGCTAGAGTATCTAACAACCTCCTCTTTATGAGTAAAGACATCACCTCCAGTTTAGAAATGTGTGTCTCTACTTGTGTATCTATTTACGTATAATGGAGACTGTGGATTTATAACTATTTTCTGAGAAGAAAGTCAGTATTTAGAAATAAAAAGTGACCATGCAATTCAAAAATCTATTCTCACAGTCTTCAGGGATGTGTGCTACAATTTATACATGCAAAAACACATTTAAAACATTTGATGTAAATCACAAAATTGGCAGGTTGCTGCATTACACCAATAACTTTTGTTTTAAAGCTAAATATAATCATAAAGAAGTTTGACTAATGAGGTATCAAAGCATTATAATAATATGGTTTTCTTTTTTAATTTTAACAAGAATTATAAATACTGAATTCCTACTTAATTTAAAGCAAATTCTTAAGAAAATAAAATTTAGTTGACACAACATTCATTGAACATTATAGACTACTGTGTACTGAATATTGAGGTTATTGCAAATTGCAGATGTAGAAACAAAGTGTTCAAGACAATGATCATTGTTTATTGCCATTTCTATATGCCTGGGGCTAGCAAAGAAAGAGGATGGAAAGCACTGGGTGGTTTATAAGTTGGATACATTTTTCTATTTTGTGCACCAAAACATAAATGTTTATTAAGTGAAGCATATTGGGAATATCAGTTCTCAGGTTTCATCTTTCCAGAACTGCGAGGCACACACTCCAATTCTATCTGTTGTTTTAGAATTTTTGCCTTACTTTCTTCTCAGAGTGTCATATTGTGTGCTAAATTTTTAAACGTTAAAAATCTTCATATGTGCAACAAGATTATTTTTCCAAACATTTGAAATAATTTTAGAAGTAAGCTACTATTTATCACAGTGCTGAATGCCATCATCCCTGAGGATAAATTCTCCTACTATCTCTTGGTGCTATGGAAGCTAGCAAGGGAGCATTCTCATAGGGAGTATTTCCAAGATGCAAGCTTAGAAGCAGCATCAAAGACTGGCCCAGTGAGAGCCCCAGTTGGACAGTTGTGGCATTTTATCTTGGAAATAACAAATAGATATCCAATTGGATGTAAGACCACCAGGCCTGATACAATAAACCTAGTCCAACACCTATAGGTGAAGATGCATAGATTCTAGAGGAGAACCGACTACTTCTCTTTTCCTAAATGATTGTAACCTCTGATTGTATTCTAATTTTTTATTCTTATACCAAGAGATAAATGAAACTCTCACATGTCATTAAATAGCTTCCTTTTGCAACATTACAGAGCTACAGAAATGGTCCAAATGAGGAAAATAGTTGACAATAGGGTGTTCTACCCTGTCTAAAGTAAATCGGAAATCTTCCCACACCTAAGGTTTAAAGAAAATCACAAAACTAGGAGCAGAAGAATTTTAAGAGCCAGAGGAACAGGATGCCTGATCTCAGGGTCCCTCAGACTGGCCTTGGAAAATATACCAATAATGTCTCAATAATTTGGATACCTCAGAAAGAACAGCATAGGCAGTATTGCCCTATACATTAGGTGTCAGTTAAATATGGAAGTTGTGCATACCACCTGCATTTCTTTCCAAATGACTGCGATTTTTGGTGCTTCCTACAGTTCTCTGTATTTCATAAATTCTCTAGGAAGACTGGCAACAATCAGAAAAGATGATTATGGTTTTCTCAATAAGTTTTAAATAAGATACAGACAAATGTAAATATACAAAAACATGACTGAGAATGTCCCATAGGTAGAGTTTCTGTGATCTTTTTATGGATATAGAGAATAAAAATTCCCCAGTAAATCATAGTGTTCATTTAACCAGAGTTATTGAGTTTAGCTTTCGAGTCTGGAGTTTTTGTTAGTGTCTCATTCCTAGATATGGTTGAAAGAATCATTGGCCATGTGGTAAATTTAAATCTCATGGTCTCCACCTCTCCCTGTGGGTTAAATTAGCCAAAGCTCTAATTACATAACTACTTTTACTGATGATTAATACCCATCATGAGGCCTCTAACTGTCATAAACATGGGTATTTTAAATGAAGTCAACAAAGAGTAGAGACCATCTTATTATGTAAAACTAGGTAAAAGCATTTGGAGCTTTCCTTCTAATGCTAAGGACACATGTATCTAGGAGGAACAGCTATGATCTTTCAGCAAATTTCATCTATACAATACACTATTGATAATGACATTTACTTTATCATACAAAAGTTCCCTTTCTCTATTTCTTTCCCTGCTTTGTGTTGGAGCTCATATGCAGAATACCATGGCCTAATTAAATTTCTGTCTCTTTATTTAAAATTTGTTAGGATCCTATGATGACTTTATTATTGTAACTTCTGAAAGGTCTATGAAATACAATCTCATAACCTCATACGTAGCTTGGCCATATCCAAGTGCTCTCCATGTAGACTTAAGTAACACATGCTCACAAAAGACGGAAATCATGCTTGGCACTGGAAATCTAGCCAACTACTCAATGCTAGTAAATACATATATAATGGAGGAGAATCTACTACCGCCTCATTCCTAAAGCAGAATAATCCCTAACTATACTCTTAACATTTGTCTTTATAACCACAGATAAGTATCTTTCTTGTGTTTCATAAAGGAAATTTCTCTTTGCAATGGAAAGCAACTATTATAGAAGATATATTCTTTCTTTTTAAAGAAGACATGTGTTTCATGCTTTAGACCAGTTAAGCCATTGAAATAGGTGAAAGAAAGATTCATTTTTCTAAAATATAACTTCATTTTATGTGCATCAGCATGAAGAAGTCAGATCCCAGGGAACTGGAGTTACAGACAGCTATGAACTGCCATGTGGGTGCTGGAAATTGAACCCAGGTCCTCTGAAAGAGCAGCCAGTAATCTTAACTGTTGAGCCATGTCTCAAGTCCCTAGAAGATATATTCTTAAATCAACCAGACTTAGGTGTCAGGCTCTAAATCAAAAGTTATTTTCAATACAAAGATAATTCAGAAAAATTTCAATATTTTGTACTAACTTACAGTGTTTGAATCTATTTTGTAATCTTGGTTACATAGTTTACCTATATTTTCATGTCTCCTAATAAAACCAAAGAAATTTCTAATAAAAATTCAGACACAGTAGAAAATGTGATGCTGCAGTACTACCACCATGGGCCGTTTAGTAACTATATGTATTAAGCAGTTAAGAATAATGGGGTTACTTAATCTTATGGAGTGATTAATATCAAATAGATGCCGCTCAAAATATTTACAGACAATGGCCTGCAGTCTTCTAAATATTCTAATCATTGAGTAATCAAATAAGACAGCTCTTCACTTTAAAAAAAAGAAAAAGAAAAAGAAAAGAAAAGAAAGCAAAGCATTCTTGTCCCTATTTTGGAAAGGAGCAAACTAAGTTTTAGAAATATTACCTAACTAGTACAAGAACTGGGATTCCAACCCAATACACCTTATATCAGAGATAATGTTGTTAATTTTAAGTGACTTTTATGAATCCCAAAGACAGGAATCATAACTCCGGCTTATCAAAATTGCTCATTGTGGATAGGCCACCACAACCTAATCTTTCAAGGAACTCCCATACAACACACAGAAAGTGTTAAAAGCAACATATCTCTCTTGACTACTCACCATTATATTTGAAATTAAATAGGGTCTGACTGAAACCAATGCTTGTTCACCCAAAATAAATGGTAAGTAACATCATAATATCTCCACATAAGTTTGAGATACTTAGTCAAGATCATAATGTAGACATGACTTTTTAATTCAGTTCAATTTCTGAGACTTTATTTTAATTACAGCAGCCCCCTTTCTTTCCTCCCTCCAAAACCACCCTTAAACCATTCCTCTGTCCTTCAGATCTGCAGCCTATTTTCTCATTAAATGATACTACGTGCATATGTGTACACACATATATTTCTAAATATAAACTCTCGAGTTCATATAATGCTAATTTTGTATATGTTTCATAGTTTACTATTTGTAATTGGACAAAAAAAATCCACTGGTATGATCATTCATTAGGAAGACAACCTCTCTGGTTTCAACTTTCTTCAGTTTGCTATAGTTCTTTGTGTGGGGCTGAGGCCTTTTAGATTTTTGCCCTTAGTTTTCATGTCTATTGGTGTTGTCCTTCTTCAACCCACAGCTGGGGTTATAGTGGTGAGACTTTACGGGTGTAGCTTCTGACTTTACTAGGAGATACGATCACATAGCAAAACCTGATCCTCTGGCTTTCATGATCAATCAGAAAATAACAAGTTGTTACAATTTCTTAGGTTTCTGAAAACTGGATATTTAGGTAGTAAACATAGCTATCCTGCTTAGTGTGTAACAAGCAGAGCTTCTTACTCAGTTGGGTAAATTTTAGTGACTCTTTGAGACAATCTGAAAATGAACTTATTCCAGTCCTGGAATCTGTATTTTGTCTTTTTCTTTTTTTAATTTGAGATACTCAGTGAATATTTCTTCTGTTTTCTTTTCTCTAAATTTTGTTTGTTTTTTTTTCATCACAAAGACGGGAGCCTTCCTCCGAAAGCAGAGGGATTATCACAGATGTTTATTATGTCAACAGTGTGCTTTGGAAAGATAATAAGAATAAAGACTTCATTTCTGCAATATGAAAGTTTGTTTGATTATGGGCTAGATGTAAGTGGAGGAAAAAAATGTGTTTGGTATCTTCAACATATATGTTCTTTGAGTAAGAAGACCACTTGTTTGTTCTTAGCCACCGGGCAGTTCAGACACAAAATAATCACACAGAAACTATATTATTTAAATCAATAAACATATTGAGAGATAGCCCTTACATCTAGAATTAACCCATCTCCACTATTTTATATTTTACCATGAGGTTCATGGCTTACCGGCAAAATGTCAGCGCATCTGTCTCTGGCAGGGCTACATGGCTTCTCTCTGATTCTCCCTCCTTTCTCCCAGCATTCAGTTTAGTTTTCTCCCTTAGCTCTGTTCGGCACTGCTCTGCTACTGGCTCAAGACAGTTTCTTTATTAACCAATGGTATTCACAGCATACAGAGGGGAATCCAACATAATGTTCTTCTTGTTATTTTCATCAGTCTGTATTTTTGTTGTTCTTGTTGTTGTAATTTTTACCTGAAGAGAGATGATGTTTTCTTCCCACTTTGTAATTAGCTATGAGGACTTTCTCCAGTATTTTGGTGCCCGGATGTTTGGCCCATCAAGAACAAAACTCCAGGTGTCAGACCTTCAGTTTTTAAAATAATGCTCTTTCATTGGAAAGCTAATTAACCTTTAGCTTGTGATTTTGAGCTCAAAACCTCAGTTTCCTAGCTTCAAAAAGAGAATGAATGGTGGTACTTTTCATTTCAGGTATGTTATTTATATTGAAATGTATTTAAAATCTGAAATGATCTTGTCAAGGAATAGATTAAACACTCACTTTGTAATTTAGTTCATACTGAAATTTTTAGCCATAAAGAAGAAATAATTAACTTGATGAAATATTCCTGACATATAATTATCCAACATAGAATTATTTATCAATTATCGAATTTTTCTCATCATTATAGACCTGTGTCACAAATTTAAATGGCATAATTGGTCAGTATCAGGTTTTTGCAGAAAGTTCTTATGGAAACCCTTATTTTGATGCTTTTCTTTTTAACCAAATTATCTCTAAAAATTTTTCTAATATCATTTTCTCAAAAGCTGCTATGAATTAGCATCAAATAAGGTTGTCAAAACTTGTACCACTTATTATTTTCTGAAACCAGACAGGTATATAGAAAGTCTTATATTTATGAATCGTCCAAACATTAATATTGCTCCTAAATTCAGGTAAATCATAAAATATTTTTCATTACCAAAAAACAAAACTAAACTAAAACCCCAAATCAAGCATTTAGATATACCATTCCATGAAATATTTATTATTAAAATATAATAGGAGAAACACTTACATGCTAAATAGAATTTTCTATCAAAAATATAGTAAAACTATATTGTTAGAAGTGAAAAATCTCAAAAAAATCAAAATTAGTTGAAACCTGTAATTTTTGAATAATCTCAAAATTTATCAACATTCATTTATTCTTCTGACTAATTACCCCAAATTTTGGGTTCCCTATTTTTTTCCTGATTGTATTATTTTCTTTAGAATTGTCCAGAACTGAAGATCACCCCACTTCACTGCATTAACATTTTCTACTTAAGGACTGATTGTAATATTATGCAAAGTAGAAATCACCAGAAATAGTTGAAAGACAGAGAGGACACCAAATAATGTGTCCCAAATTACTCCAGATGTGGAGAGCATCCTTTGAAATGCCAAATGCTTGATTTTGAATGCCATATTAATATGTATTTACTGGGTTGATGAGCTATATTATAAGATAAATTGTGAATTGTTTGATGTGTTCTTCAACTTCACTTCTAATTACAATGTAGTCAACTCTTGATTATCCATTGTAATGGGGACACAAACAGCAGAGACAAACAAAATCTACAAATTTTCTCAATGCTTTCACTTTTTTCCACAGTCAACCTTTACTTGCCCTCAAAAATCATTTGCTTCCTATTAATACATAATAAGTAATGAATAAACTAAAATCTAACATGAAAGTTAGCACTTTCACAATGAGTAATAAACAATATCTGAATAATTAAGATGTGTTTGATATTTCTAAGACTATGTAATAACAAATCGATTTGAAGATTTAACTACACACACTCCAGAGTGAATTCTATTGCATATTTGTCATGTATAATATAATAGCCTTATTACATATTCAGAAGAATCTCTATGACTATTCCTGCTACAAACTTTATTTGTTTTATCTGGCTTACAAAAATATTTGGAGATGTCTGAATCTTGATTATGAAAATAGTTTTTATCTGTCTATTGCTTAGGTTAGGTAAAGACATGAAATGAAATGTCCCGACTCTAATGTTAAAATAATTCATTAATTAAGGACAATTAACTGAAAGAAAATAAGTATAAAAGTGTCTACATTCCTTTTTTTCTAGAATTAAATAGCAACTAAGAACCAAGAATGCTCTAAAGATAAGATTTTGATGGGAAATACTTTCCAAATGTTAAATCCAAACTGTAGGTCATTATATTAATATGTGAAAAATGCAGCAGCAATTAAGTGTCCATATTCAATAATACATTGATGCCTTGGCACATAGTTTTTTTGAGATCTGATATTTAATCTGGTTAAAGTAATTTCCTGCAAGGTATTTTTTTTTTAATTGAAAAAAAAATTTTCTGCCTCCTCCCCACCTCCCATTTCCCTCCCCCTCCTCCTGCCCCTCTCCCCCTCCCACAACTCCTCTTCTCCTCCATCTCCAGTCCCAGGATCAGTCAGGGTTCCCTGCCCTGTGGAAAGTCCAACGTCCTCCCCCCTCCATCCAGGTCTAGGAAGGTGAACATCCAAACTGTCTAGGCTCCCACAAAACCAGAACATGAAGTAGGATCAAAACCCCGTGCCATTGTCCTTGGCCTCTCGTCAGCTCTCATTGTCCGCAATGTCCAGAGAGTCCGGTTTTATCCCATGGTTTTTCAGTCACAGTCCAGCTGGCCTTGGTGAGCTCCCAATAGATCGGCCCCACTGTCTCAGTGGGTGGGTGCACCCCTCGTGGTCCTGACTTCCTTGTTCATGTTCTCCCTCCTTCTGCTCCTCATTAGGACCTTGGGAGCTCAGTCCGGTGCTCCAGTGTGGGTCTCTGTCTCTATCTCCATCCATCGCTAGATGAAGGTTCTATGGTAATATGCAAGATATTCATCAGTATGGCTATAGGATAGGTTCATTTCAGGTTCCCTATCCTCAGGTGCCCAAGGAACTAACTGGGGACATTGCCCTGGACATCTGGTAGTCACTACAAGTTCAAGTCTCTTGCCAACCCTTAGGTGGTTCCCTTAACTAAGATATGAGTTTCCCTGCTCCCCTATCCAAACTTCCTATATCCCCAATCATCCCGTTTCCCCAATTTCCCCTCATCCTCTCCTTCACACTTTTCTCTCCCCATCTCCCCTTACCCCCATCCCACCCCACCCCCAAGATTCCAATTTTTTGCCCGGCAATCTTGTCTATTTCCCATAGCCAGGAGGATAACTATATGTTTTTCCTTGGGTTTGCCCTCATGTTTAGCTTCTTTAGAACCACAAATTATAAACTCAGTGGCCCCCTATCCATGGCTAGAAACCAATTATGAGTGAGTACATCCCATGATCTTCTTTTTGGGTCTGGGTTACCTCACTCAGAATAGTACTTTCTATTTCCATCCATTTGCATGCAAAATTCGAAAAGTCATTGTTTTTTACCACAGAGTAGTACTCTAATGTATTTATATTCCACACTTTCTTCATCCATTCTTCATTAAAGGACAGCTAGGATGCTTCCAGGTTCTGGCTATTACAAATAATGTTGCTATGAACATAGTTGAACAAATGCTTTTGTCATATGATAAGCATCTCTTGGGTATATTCCCAAGAGTGGTATTGCTGGGTCCAGGGGTAGGTTGATCCCAATTTTTCTGAGAAACCGCCACACTGATTTCCAAAGTGGTTACACAATTTTGCAGTCCCACCTGCAATGGATGAGGGTACCCCTTTCTCCACAACCTCTCCAGCAAAGGCTATCATTGGTGTTTTTGATTTTAGCCATTCTGACAGGTGTAAGATATCTCAAAGTTGTTTTGATTTGCATTTCTCTGATCGCTAAGGAGGTTGAGCATGACCTTAAGTATCTTTTGGCCATTTGAATTTCTTCTGTTGAGAATTCCGTGTTCACTTCAGTGCCCCATTTTTTAATTGGGTTAATTATCATTTTAACGTCTAGTTTCTTGACTTTATATATTTTGGAGATCAGACCTTTGTCTGTTGCGAGGTTGGTGAAGATCTCCTCCCAGTCAGTAGGCTGACTTTTTGTCTTAGTGATAGTGTCCTTTGCTTTACAGAAGCTTCTCAGTTTGAAGAGGTCCCATTTATTCAATGTTGCCCTTAATGTCTGTGCTGCTGGGGTTATACATAGGAAGCGATCTCCTGTGCCCATATGTTGTAGGGTACTTCCCATTTTCTCTTCTATCAGGTTCAGTGTGTTCAGATTGATATTGAGGTCTTTGATCCATTTGGACTTGAGTTTTGTGCATGGTGATAGATATGGGTCTATTTTCATTCTTCTACAGGTTGACATCCAGTTGTGCCAACACCATTTGTTGAAGATGCTTTTTCTTCCATTGTATACTTTTAGCTCCTTTATCAAAAATGAGGTGTTCATAGGTTTGTTGGTTAAAATCCGGGTCTTCTATATGATTCCATTGGTCAACTTCTCAGTTTTTATGCCAGTACCACTCTGTTTTCAGTACTGTAGCTCTGTAATAGTTTGAAGTCAGGGATGGTAATGCCTCCAGAAGTTCATTTATTGTATAAGATTGTTTTGGCTATCCTGGGTTTTTTGTTTTCCCATATAAAGTTGATTATTTTCCTCTCAAGATCTGTGAAGAATTTTGATGGGACCTTGATGGGGATTGCATTGAATCTATAGATTGCCTTTGGTTGAATTGCCATTTTTACTATGTTGATCCTCCCAATCCAAGAGCAAGGGAGATCCTTCCATTTTCTGGTATCCTCTTCAATTTCTTTGTTCAATGCCTTAAAGTTCTTGTCAAATAGATCTTTCACTTCCTTGGTTAGAGTTACCCCAAGATATTTTATGCTGTTTGTGGCTATCGTGAAAGGTGATGATTCTCTTATTTCCCTCTCTGCTTCCATATCCTTTGTGTATAAGAGGGCGACTGATTTTTTGGAGTTGATCTTGTATCCTGCCACATTACTAAAGGTGTTTATCAGCTGTAGGATTTCTTTGGTGGAGTTTTTGGAGTCGCTTAAGTACAGTATCATATCATCTGCAAATAATGCAAGTTTAACTTCTTCCTTTCCAATTCGAATCCTCTTTATCCCCTTATGTTGTCTTATTGCTATTGCTAAGACTTGAAGAACTATATTGAAGAGGTATGGAGAGAGTGGACAGCCTTGGCATGTTCCCGAATTTAGTGGGATGGCTTTAAGTTTCTCTCTGTTTAATTTGACGTTAGCTGTCGGCTTGCTGTAAATAGCTTTAATTATATTTAGGTATGACCCTTGTATCCCTAATCTCTCCAAGACTTTTATCATAAAGGGATGTTGAATTTTGTCAAATGCTTTTTCAGCATATAATGAAATGATCATATGTTTTTTTTTCTTTCAGTTTATTTATATGATGGATTACATTGATAGATTTGTGTATGTTAAACCAGCCCTGCATCTCTGGGATGAAGCCTACTTGATCATAATGGATAATTTTTCTAATGTGCTCTTGGATTCGGTTTGCCAGTATTTTGTTGAGGATTTTTGCGTCGATGTTCATAAGTGAGATTGGCCTGTAATTCTCTTTCTTGGTTGAGTCTTTGTGTGGTGTTGGTATCAGAGTTACTGTAGCTTCATAAAAGGAATTTGGCAATGACTCTTCTGTTTCTATATTATGAAATACATTAAGGAGTATAGGTATTAGTTCTTCTTGGAAGTTCTGGTAGAATTCTGCATTGAAACCATCTGGTTCTGGCCTTTTTTTGGAAGGGAGGTTTTTGATAACAGCTTCTCATTCTTTGCAACTAACAGGTCTATTTAGGTTGTTTACCTGGTCATGTTTTAACTTTGGTATATGGTACTTATCTAAAAAAGTGTCCATTTCTTTTACATTTTCCAGTTTTGTGGCATACAGGCTTTTGTAGTAAGATCTAATGATTCTCTGAATTTCCTCTGTGTCTGTGGTTATGTCCCCTTTTTCATTTCTGATTTTATTAATTTTCAAATTCTCTCTCTGCCGTTTGATTAGTTTGGATAGGGGTTCATCAATCTTGTTGATTTTCTCCAGGAAACAGCTTTTAGTTTCATTGATTCTTTCAATTGTTTTCTGTGTTTCTATTTTGTTGATTTCAGCCCTCAGTTTGATTATTTCTAGTCTTCTACTCCTTCTAGGTGAGTCTGCTTCTTTTTTTTCTAGAGCTTTCAGGTGGGCTGTTAAGTCTCCAATGTGTGCTTTCTCTGTTTTCTTTAAGTGGGCAGTTAGTGCTATGATCTTTCCTCTCAGGACTGCTTTCATAGTGTCCCATAGGTTTGAGTATGTTGTTTCTTTGTTTTCATTGAATTCAAGGAAGACATTAATTTCTTTCTTTATTTCTTTCTTAATCCAGGTATGGTTCAGTAGTTGACTGTTCAGGTTCCATGAGTTTGTAGGCTTTCTGGGGGTAGCATTGTTGTTGAATTCTAGCTTTAATCCATGGTGATCTCATAAGTTACAGGTGGTTACTAATTTTTTTTGTAACTGTGGATGTTTGCTTTGTTACCAAGTATGTAGTCGATTTTCGAGAAGGTTCCATGAACTGCAGAGAAGAAGGTATATTCTTTCCTATTTGGGTGGAATATTCTATAGATGTCTGTCAAGTCCATTTGATTCATTACCTCCATTAATTCTCTTATTTCTCTGTTAGGTTTCTGTCTAATTGGCCTGTCCATTGGTGAGAGAGGACTGTTAAAGTCTCCTACTATTAATGTGTGCAGTTTGATGGCTGCCTTGAGTTTTAGCAATGTTTCTTTTACGTACGTGGGTGCTTTTATATTAGGGGCATAGATATTCAGGATTGAGACTTCATCCTGATGAATTGTTCCTGTTATGAGTAGAAAATTTCCCTCTCCATTTCTTCTGATTGATTTAAGTTTTGAAGTCAACTTTGTTAGAAATTAGTATGGCCACACCTGCTTGTTTCTTAGGTCCATTTACTTGATAAGCCTTAAACCCAGCCCTTTACTCTGAGTAGGTGCCTGTCTTTGTGGTTGAGGTGTGTTTCTTGTAAACAGCAGAATGTTGGACCCTGTTTTTGTATCCAATCTCTTAGTCTGTGCCTTTTTATAGGTGAGTTGAGTCCATTGACATTAAGTGATATTAATGACCAGTGGTTGTTAACTCCGGTAATTTTTTTAGTAGTAAAAATTGTGTGTTTCCCTTCTTTGAGTTGCGCTGGTGAAGGGTCTCTAGATGTCTGAGATATTGTGGTCATTGTTGGACTCCTTGATTAGTGATTTTCCTTCTATTACTTTCTGTAAGGCTGGATTTGTGGCTACGCATTGTTTAAATTTGTTTTTATCCTGGAAAACTTTGTTTTCTCCATTTATAGTGAATGAAAGCTTGGCTGGGTATAGTAGTCTGGGCTTGCATCCATGGTCTCTTAGTTTCTGCAATACATCTATCCAGGACCTTCTGGCTTTCATGGTTTCCATAGAGAAGTCAGGTGTAACTCTGATAGGTTTACCTTTATAAGTAACTTGGCCTTTTTCCTTTGCAGCTCTTAATAGTCTTTCTTTGTTCTGTATGCTTTGTGTTTCGATTATTATATAGCGAGGGGATGAGGGGATGTTTTTTTTTTTTCGATCCAGCCTATTCTGTGTTCTGTTTGCCTCTTGAACCTTCATAGGTATCTCTTTTTTTAGGTTGTGAAAGTTTTCTTCTATAATTTTATTAAATGTATTTTCTGGACTGTTGAGCTGCGCTTCTCCTTCTTCTTCTCCTATTATTTTAGGTTTGGTCTTTTTATTGTGTCCCATATTTCCTGAATGTTTTGTGATGAGATTTTGTTGGCCTTGCTGTTTTCTTTGATCAGCGTGTTTATTTTCTCTATGGTATCTTCAGAATCTGAGATTCTTTCTTCTATCTCTTGTATTCTGTTGGTTATGCTTGTTTCTGTAGACTCTATTCGTTTACCTAGATTTTCCATGTGCAGGCAGCCTTCTGTTTGTGTTTTCTTCTTTGCCTCCATTTCAGTTTTCATGTCTTGAACTGTTTCCATTAATTGTTTGATTATTTTTCCTTGGTTTCCTAGGGTATCATTCACTGATTTACTCAATTCTTCAAACTTTCTGTTATACTTCTCATCCATTTCTATAAGGGCATTTTTTACATGCTGTTTAAGGGCGTCAATCACTTTCGTAAAGTCAATTTTTTCTACTTCTTCATGATTAAGGTGTTCATTTCCTCCTGTTGTGAGGTCTCTGGGTTCTGGTGGTTTCATATTATTTTTCAGATTGTTGGGTGAATTCTTGCATTGGCGCCTGCCCATCTCTTCCTCCGAATGCTCTCCTATGGATCTTCTTTTACAGGATCAGGTCTCCTTGCCTACTGATTTACCTTCCCAGTGATGGTACTCCCCAGTGATGTTTCTCCTGGTGCTCCAGTGATGTCTCTCCTGGTGCCAATATCAGATCTCCGTGCCCAATGATGGTTCTCCTGGTGCCAAGATTAGCTCTCCGTGTTGGTTGGGTAGTTCATAAACAAAGCGCCTACGTTGCTTGATGCAGGCAGGCCAGAGTAACAAAGGAACTCCTGCCTGCCTGCTTGCCCTGAGGATTCACCCCCAGTGACCAGACAGGCTGAGCTGGGTGGTGTTATGTGCCAAAAAGGGAAGGGGGCAGAAGGGAGGAGGGTTCTGGATGCAAGCTTGGTGGGATAGGAAGAGAGAGGCAGTATGTGGGGAGTAGAGTCCCTGCAGGGAGCCCAGGAAGGATAGAGGGGATGGGGAACTTCTAAGTTCCCTGTCCTGCGCTGCTGCCACGGGTCACAAACTCACCCCAATGATGGCTTTCCTGGTGCCAAGATCAGATCTCCATGCTGGTTGCAGTTCATAAACAAAGTGCCTACCTTGCTTGGTGCAGGCAGGCCCGTGAAACAAAGGAACTCCCGCCCACCTGCTTGCCCTGAGGATTCGCCCCCAGCACCCAGACAGGCTGAGCTAGGTGGTGTTATGTGCCCAAAGAGGGAAGGGGGCAGAAGGAAGAAGGGTTCTGCATGCAAGCTCTTCTGCAAGGTATTTACATTGAGAATAAAAAATTGATATTAGGAGAATAATGTACATCACCAATATTTGCAAAAGAAACAAGGCTGAACCATCATTCATACCAACGTTTAATCAAAACAGACACGCCAAATTTTTCTTCCTATGTGGCTAAAGGAAAAGCATCTGAGCAGTTGGTTGTAAAATGAGAATACTGATCAGAATTTGTTTTTTTAGAGCGGAAGGAAGAATCAAATATTTTGTAAGGTAAACAGCCTAAGAGCTGTTAAAAATATTTAGAGACTGAATCAACAATTTGTTCTCTAAGTTCCAGTGCAGTGCTAGTCAGTTTCAAAGTGGATAACTCACAATAAATGACTCCTGCTCCAATGACAAATAGAAGAAAATTTTCCCAAATGTACATTGCTAAAATCATCCTGTGAGATAGATACGCTCATCTGTGGTTATGTGTAGGTTGGAATTCGAATAGGTTCTTGTGGACTAGCCTCCTTCTCTTATTTGTGTCTATTTGTGCTTCTCCACGTAACTCATTGGTGACTATGACTCCTAAAAGAACAGAATTAAATACAAAACTTAAAAAAACATGTTTCTCTATCCTAGTAATAAATACACGGATACACAATACTACAGTATACATAGTAAAAGGATATATGAACTTTTTTCTAATAGCACCATCTACTTTATGGGTGAGAAAGAAATGGTGAGAAAGAGTAGGAGAAAGCAAGACAGACAGACAGAGAAGAGGTACGTTTGACTTTGCACCCTTCTTTCATGGGATGTCAGATCTGCTGCACCATCTTTATTATTTTTCCAGAATAACCTTGGTTTTTCTATTCATTTGTTCCCAATTCATTGATGAAAGTTTCCTAAAATTTCCCATTTCACTTCACTTGAGCACTTGAGGTTGGACACCTGAGAAGTTCCAAATGAATTTGGTTAAACACAATAACAAAACAAATGTGTGAAAGTAAAAGCTTTCTGTTTCCATCCAAATGAAATAGGAAGTGCCTGATGGGAAGCAATGAGGCAGAGAGATATAGCATGTAACCAGAAGAGGGAAAAAAGAATATACTACTAAATTTTCACAGATGGAAAAGATTAAAAAAAAAAAAGTCTTACACCAAACTTTAAAAGACTGTTTAACTACAGAAGCAACTAACATGGGCTCACAGGAACTCACAGACTTGACCCAACAGCTAGGGAGCTTGCATGAGACTGACCTATGCCCTCTACCCATATGTGACAATTGTGTAGCTTAGTCTACTTGTGAAACTCCTAACAGTGGAATCCGGGCTTGTCCCTAATGCTTGAGCATGCTTTTGGGACCCCATTGCCCATGGTGGGATGCCTTGCCCTGCCTAAATACAAGAAGAGGAGCTTGGTCTTGCTTCAAATTGATATGCTGTGTTCTGTTGACTCACATGGGATGCTTTCTCTTTCCTGAACAGAAGCAGAGGAAAACTGAATGGGAGAAGGACAGAGGGGAAGTGGAGGAATGAACGGAAAGGGGAGGAGATGAGGGAGGAGAAACCGTGTTTGGGATGTAAAATAAATGAAAAGAAAATAAGATAATTAAAAGGAGGTTGTGCAAACCTACCATAGTGTAGGGTAACGATACAGACTGTGAGACTCTCATAAATGAATAAATGTGTGCTGTCAGTCTTGCCAAGAAGGGTCAGGGAACATATGCTGACTCTATACCATGTCTTAGCACAGAGCACAATGGTGCTTTGCTCTCATATTGAAAAATATTTCTGTACAGAGAAGGAAAATTCTGTAGAGATTTGCACGAGCCCATCCCAGCTGTGCCAACATATGGCAAGCTGATTAATACATGTGCCAGCAGTAATAATGAGCCATGAGGAAATGCTATCCATGTAAACTGTTTATTTTTGAAATTTTGGTTGTTCTCTTCAGCTCTGTTTATAAAATTTCCTTATTTATCATAAGGCCAAAAAATATGCCTTAGTGGTTTATTTCAGTGGCTAAAGAGCTTGTCTATAATAAACTTAGCTCTAGGTTTAAGCCCCAGGACTCAGCTGTAGAGCACTTTCCATCATGCACAGATCCTGAATTGTATCCTTATGAATGAAAATAAGACTCCACATTTTCAAAGAATGATTACATTAAAAGATTAGGAAGTGAATAAGCATAGCACATATAGAATAATGACCAATTTAAGGTTTTTTCCCCCATGGGCTTTTACCTTCTTGTATTAAAGATACCATATAGAGACTATGACTACTTCAACATGGAGCATTCCATCCAAAACAATGAAGCACAATGCTTCTCTTTTCTAACGGCCAATCTAAGTGAGATAGATAAGTTAAATATGAAATTATTTTTCAGAATGAACTTAAATATTTATTATTATAAAAATACAGCAATAACTAATATCCTCTGAGTGTACACTAGACATACACTTTCAATGAGGAAACATTACCTCCAGCAGTTAGTTCATGTCATTCTTGAGACACAAAATAGCTTATATATCACAGTGAATTGTACCTCAAAGAGTTAATAAAGTTTATTATTTGGTTAATATTAACCAAATTCTAGAAAGAATGATATTCTGAACCTTCAAGGTAACACATCTGTTCCCAGAAAGATCTGCGGATCTTGGGGCAAGAGAAGCTGCCAGAACCTGAGCAGGAGTCTGTACTGCAGTTGCTCAATGAAAAGGATAGGTGTACATGCTCCAGATTCTAAATTAGAATTAATGGCACAAAGGTCTTTTAGAATTTACTGCCCCAGTACATTCAACAGCTAAATCAGGGGACACACAATCAAGCTTGAACATCAGATGAATAGTATATAACTTGGAACACAGTCATTCAAAAAATTTATCTCATTCTACATTACTTTATAGTATCTATTATGTTTTTACTTGATAAATCTTATGAATCT
Source organism: Chionomys nivalis (assembly GCF_950005125.1). Classification (NCBI taxonomy): domain Eukaryota; kingdom Metazoa; phylum Chordata; class Mammalia; order Rodentia; family Cricetidae; genus Chionomys; species Chionomys nivalis. The sequence continues at coordinate 74,744,467 of NC_080090.1, read as the reverse complement.
TTTCTGGCAAAGTTCCAAGTATCAAATAGAAAAATAAAGTAAATAAATGTTCTTAAAACCTTCAGTTATCTTTTTAAATGCTCATGACTCTTGCAGCATCTACTTGTTTGTAAAGGTAATTTTAATGCTAAATAATACATTTAAACTTGAGAAGGCTAAACTACTTAACTGTTTCATGATTTCCTTTGGAGTTCTTCTATACCGTAATTATTCCTGTCTCCTAAATTCGTTTTCTTTGTTGTCATAGAAACAACTCAGGAACAAAAGCACATCTAAAACACACACACAGACACACGCACACACACCTAGCATTCACATAGACACATATTTAAATATTTCTAAGCAAACGCCAGAGGAATGCTTAAAAAAATAACAATCTAAAGGATAGAGAAGCTTTCAATTAGCCCTACATCCTCATGAGAATTGGTAGTAATTTTGTATTGTAGATAAACAGGTTGATAATAGAAAGTAAGAAATGATTGGATCTCTTACCTACAGATGAACGAACAGCATGTCTGTCAGTGAGATGGTAATCCACGCTAATTTTATTGCTTCAATTATCTTATTGCTTATATATATAAAATAAATAGTTCAGTGAATCTAATCAGAAAATTCTTGCCCAAGAAATTCATAAATATCATGTGCCTCCATAGGTTAAGTTTTTCCCGGATGGGAGAAGTGCTATTTTACATTTTGTTCTTTGGTTCTTCTTTGGTTCCTAATGATTAGTACTAATGGATATAATCCATTTGCCACCTGCAGTTAGAGGTGGAGAATCACTGTTAGATATAATGTTTTTTACTTCCCTTTGATAAAAGTAGATATTGTTTCAGAAAATATGGAGTCTTTTTCAGCAGTAGTCCTGTTATAATCCTGTTTCCTTACTACAAATAGTCTGGGGTTACCATCCCATAAATAAATCAATATTAATTATATATCATCACTATTGAGATCTATAATCTAACAGAATAACACTGTTTTTAGAGTCCTTAACTTATTTTCCACTTGTTTCATTGATAATGTTTGAGCAATGAAGAGAGAGCAAAACAAATATACCAAAAAGTTTTTTGTACAGTTTTTTTGGTATGAATTTTTTATATTAACTTGATTTTTTTAATGTTTGACTTTAAAAAAATATTCACCTGGATTACTAACTAATGTCCCCTTGCAGTTTGTCCTGAAAGTAATTACTTCATTTGATTTATTCATTTTTCTTTAGGAGGAGGTGATACAGACATGGATATTTGCTTTAATTTAGTGAATGGGTGAGCATATTATTTTCTACGAATAAATTAAATGCAGCTCTGCTGTCTACAATAAAAGAAAAACAGTTTTTGCAAAGACAGAATTAGTGAGGATGCTTTACTCATGCAAGAAGTTAAAAGAGAGTTTTCCATGCTCGTGAGTGGAAAGCACCAGTAACACTCTGGGTCTCAGCTTTTTTTTGCTGAACATTTTTATTTTTATTATTTATTTATTTATTTAAGATTTCTGCCTCCTCCCCGCCACCACCTCCCACTTCCCTCCCCCTCCTCCTCCCCCATCAAGTCCCCCTCCCTCATCAGCCCAAAGAGCAATCAGGGTTCCCTGCCCTGTGCAAAGACCAAGGACCACCCACCTCCATCCAGGTCTAGTAAGGTGAGCATCCAAACTGCCTAGGCTCCCACAAAGCCAATATGTGCAGTAGGATCAAAAACCCATTGCCATTGTTCTTGAGTTCTCAGTAGTCCTCATTGTCCGCTATATTCTGCGAGTCCGGTTTTATCCCATGCTTTTTCACACCCGGGCTAGCTGGCTTTGGTGAGTTCACGATAGAACATCCCCATTGTCTCAGTGTGTGGGTGCACCCCTCGCGGTCCTGAGTTCCTTGGTCATGCTCTCTCTCCTTCTGCTCCTGATCTGGACCTTGAGATTTCAGTACGGTGCTCCAGTGTGGGTCTCTGTCTCTGTCTCCTTTCATTGCCTGATGAAGGTTAATATTCAGAAGGATGCTTATATGTTTTTCTTTGGCTTCACCTTTTTATTTAGCTTCTCTAGGATCATGAATTATAGACTCAATGTCCTTTATTTATGGCTAGAAACCAAATATGAGTGAGTACATCCCATGTTCCTCTTTTTGGGTCTGGCTTACCTCACTCAGGATAGTGTTTTCTATTTCCATCCATTTGTATGCAAAATTTAAGAAGTCGTTGTTTTTTACTGTTGAGTAGTACTCTAATATGTATATACTCCATACTTTCTTCATCCATTCTTCCATTGAAGGGCATCTAGGTTGTTTTCAGGTTCTGGCTATTACAAACAATGCTGCTATGAACATAGTTGAACATATACTTTTGTTGTATGATAGGGCATCTCTTGGGTATATTCCCAAGAGTGGCATTGCTGGGTCCAGTGGTAGGTTGATCCCGAATTTCCTGAGAAACCGCCATATTGCTTTCCAAAGTGGTTGCACAAGTTTGCATTCCTACCAGCAATGGATGAGTGTGCCCCTTACTCCACAACCTCTCCAGCAAAGGCTATCATTGCTTTGAAATGAGACATGAAGTAGTGTTTTCAGTATGGCGTCTTCATATGGAATTTCCACTGTTTCCTGTTCCCCACTCATGTCCATCGCCATCGTCCTCATGCACCCGTGCTAGCTCACATCTTGCCCTCAGTAGGCCATTTCTGCTCTCAGGTCACCTTGCTCTTTATCTCCCCCCCCCCGTTTTTCTGCCTTAACATCTACTCTAGGGTTCCCCTTTTCTTCATATGTTTTATTTTATGTAATATAATGATTTCCACATTCACTCATTTAAATGTTATGATTTCATTCTCCCTTGTGGATAAGTAGAGTATCATCGTATACGTAAACATTACTTAATCCTTATAGTCAGATCCATTTCCTAACTATTGTGAATAGCCCAGTAATAATATTTTCCTCTCATATATTCTTCCCATATATTTTAATTTATCCCCTAAGTTGCTACTTTATTCTTTGTACTAACATCTTTGTCCAGTTCTTTAGTTCCTTGCTTCATTTACCTTAAAATACCCTTTATACAGCGGGACTTAAATTATTTCCTGTTATTTTAGCTTTATTGCTATCTTTGGCTTCTTGTATTGAGAAGTTGTGAGCTTGTGGAGGTATTGTACTGGCTTATTTTTTGTATTTTTTTGTTGTGTTTGAAGATGTTTGTATAGCTTTTTACTGCAGTCTCCCTCCTTTTTCCACCACTCTACCTGCTCAATTTATATTAGGTGAGTCTCATGGTGTATTCCTCAATGTCTGCGCACATATTCTCCACTCTCTTTTTGCAGGAAGGAGAAACTTAACTGCATTACTAGTAGTTACACAGATTTGACAGTACTCAAGAATTTATCTTTCAGTAGAAAATTCTTACATTCTTCACTGTATCACCTAAAAGGTAAACAGGCTGTACTGGTGAGCTTACTAACAAAACTGTACTTCCTAGATTCTTAGAGCTCAGGGCATCATTTTGTAGTATGAAAGGGAGTAACTCTGGAGGAAAGGACAAGCATGTGGGGTATGAGATTTGAGAAAAATGGCTATTATAGAGTAAGTGGAAATAAAGGACAATGCTATTAACAAAGACACTATAAACAGTAAACAAACAATTGACATCTGGAAGTATAAATAGAAAATGGTATGAATGTAGTTTCTTCTTCCCCTGCTTTGCCTTTTGTGACTGTCATTTCAGTTGAGGGTTGGTTAATATTCTCAGTAAACCATACAAGTTAATTGCATATGTCCTTTCTGCTCAGAGGGATTTCTGTGCAACATCATTTATGCATAAACAGTTTGATTACATACCCTCCTGCCTTTTGCTTTTTACCTCATTACCTCACTTAAATTTTTTTTGTCACCCAATATTCTGAGAGGCTATGGAAGGCCTGTTTACTTGTGCCTACCTTTGTAGGTATGTGATCTAGCAATCTCTCTCCAGCCACATCAAATACAGAATTGACAGACATCGGGGTTCCGTTATCCCATAATGTACTGTGTTGCCATTCTTCCAGGTAGTGAGGTGTCTTCTTGGGATATTCATTGTAAGATGCTAATGAGGGAGGTTAGCTTTTGGCTCTCAGGCCATACTTCTGCCACCGTTTGAACAGATCAAGGTTCTCTCTATTCAGTCCTTTGTTTACCTTTTCCGTGCCCCTGTCCATAAAAGGTAAGTTTTCCTGACTGCAAAGGCTGACCCTGTCTGCACCGTAGTTGGGAAACAATGGGGGGGGGGAGGGCATTTCTGGCTACTTCTTAGTAGGAAGAGAGCTTGGTAAGGTTTTTTTTTTTTTCTTTCTTCAGCTTTTTATATTGTGGGAATAGAATATATCTTTTTACTTTTGATACTTATTTTTTTTCCAAGATGCTGGGAGGCGACTTCTAATCCATAGTCTACCTGAAAGGCTAGTGTTTCTTCACACTTAACAAATGAATTAGTCTAAATTTTAACAAAGATATAATTGTATAGGAGTTTCTTCATTAAATGAAAAGAATGATCATGAATAGAAATAGATTCTTTTATAATGAATGTGGATATTGTGACTGGAAAGACTATTAAGGAATCATTAGGTTAGCCTTCATTTTTGCTGATTTATTGATTCTCTCTCTGTGTGTGTGTCTACATATATGCATGGGTGTAAGCATGCATGTGCCAAGGCATATAGGCCGAATCAGAGGACAACTTGGGAGAACTAGTTCTCTTCTTCCTTCCTGAGTTCTAAGAAACAAATGAGTGTCAACACGCATGTATCAAAAATGATTTTACCTACTGAACACTCTCTTGGTCCACACTTCACTTATTAATGAAAATTATTTTTTTCTGTAACTAATCATTATAGCAGCACTTCAAATAAAGGCAACATGACAATAAAAAGTGAAAGTGGTATTAAAATTTTAAGTTCATTCTTTTACTCTCAATGTTCTTGCCTACTATTATTATTTTATTTCACTTATACATAATATATTTATCATTAGTATAACTGTAAATGATCTAATTTTAATAAAATATTTTCCTCAAGCATGGAATAATGGTAAATTAAAATCACTGAGTGAGAGTCATGTGTGAATCTGAAGTCTATTTAAATAGATGTTTACAGGAATGTGGAAGAAACTAGTGTTGTATGTAAGCAATCAATACACACATTGCTGTGTAGCAGGAGCTGCAGGCAGGCCTGCTTTTCCTCCTGCCCGGCTCCCAGCCACCTGGCTAGCTTATGACCCGAAATAACAACACACAAACTGTATTCTTTTAAACACTGCCTGGCCCATTATATCTAGCCTCTTCTTGGCTAACTCTCATATCTTGCTTAACCCATTTCTAATAATCTGTGTAGCACTATGAGGTGTATCTTACCGGGAACGATTCAGCATGTCTGAACTGGCGACTTGCTCCATCGCATCTGACCTCACTTCCCTTCTTCCCAGCATTCTATTCTGTCTACTCCACCTATCTAAATCCTGCCCTACCAAGAAGCCAAGGCAGTTTCTTTATTAACTAATGAGAGTAACACATAGACAGATCATCATTTCCTCCATCATTGCTGTTCCTAAAATTAACCCCTAAACCTTCCACATTGTATGGATTGTGCTGAAAGCATAGAGTAGCCACCACATTGAGACTCTACACATATTTTACATAAATGAGACACTATTCTAAGTTGTGTTGTCTAAACAAAACCTTGAATAAAATGCAAGTGACAGACTCAAAGAAAAGGACAAATCACTTGAAAAGTTCCCTTCTAAAACTGCTTTAGAAAGTTTACAGATTGGTAATTCGGTATTTAAGTCACATGTAAAGAGTACTTAGTAGCCAGAAAGAAGGCATTTCACAGTTTTAATAAACAGTTTCCAATAGCATCACTTTATTCCACATTTCATACACTAGAAAAATGAAACAATTGAAATTTATAAAACAAAATAAGTGGCTTACATGAAATTTTCATAATCATGACTGCATTTATAATACATATTGTTTAATAAATTTAAAACAGCTGTCTATGTTTTCACTATAAATTAAATCAAAAATTAAAAAAAATTACAGCAATGTTATGCATTTTAAGAGAAATAATCAAAAAAGAAATCACCCTCTGAGTCCCCATTTCAGTTTCACATTACTTTGCTATGAAATTGTTGGAAAAACTAATTTTTTTCTGTTATCTCCCAGAAATGAGTAGAACAAGATATATTATTTCCTCAGTAATGAAGTATCCATTGATATTATTTAGAGTCTTTTTTACTACTTTATAAATAATGCCACTCAAAATTCCCACTTCCTCCCCTCTTCCAACTTCCTTCCTGCTCTCCCACACACTCTTACCCCCACCCCCTCCATTCCTAAAAGAGGGCAAGGGATTCTGAAGGCGAAGGTGTAAGGCACAAACAATCCCATGCTAGTTTGGAATTATGATTAATATAATGGTTGTTTATTTAAAGGGGAAAAAAACTTACAGATCACCGTCCCAGACAACAGCCCTCTGTGCAATCAGGAAGGGAGTCTAGTCACCGGAAGCAGAAAATAAGAGCGAGCAAGGAGAGAAGTAGCCGGTATTTTAAAGGGAGAGAGACCACGCCCCAATGGGCTGGTAACTCAGCGGCTATTGGTTGGAGGAGCGCAAGATTCTGCCCTGTGGGAAGTCCAAGGCCCTCCCTGCTCCATAAAGGCTTAGGAAGGTATGCATCCAGAGAGAATAAGATCCCCAAAAGCCAGTATATGCAGTAGAGACAAATCCAGTGCCATTATCATTGGTCCCTCAGTCTGCCTCAATTTTCAACCACATTCAGAGGGTCCAGTTTGATCCCATGCTCCTTCAGTCCCACTCCAACTGGAGTTGGTGAACTCCCATTAGCTCAGGCACACTGTCTCAGTGGATGAACCAACCCCTCCACTTGTGGTCCCGACTTCTTTGCTCATATTCTTTCTCCTTAAAAATCAGATACCCAGCATCAGTGAGTCAGTTATAGTGCTTCATCTTCCTCTAACCCCAGCTCAAATGATCTTTAATTGATCACATATAATTAGTATTAGTAAAATACAAGAAATACTTTCTCCCCGAAAACTCTGAAGTTTATTCTTTCAATTAATAGAAGTATTTTCTTTCAGAAAATATGTGAAATTTCTAAACTTCTGATGCTGTGTATTCAACATCGAAGAAACATTACCATTTTTATGAGTGCTTAACAAACGAAAATGACATTTTCACATACAGAAATTCAGGGAAACCGGAAAAGGATTAGCGGATTTTCTCGTCATACACTTCAGTTGATTCGAGACTTCAGGCATGAGGCACCACAAGGCTTAGTGAGTGACTGAAAAAAGGATTAGAAGTCCAACAAAGGAACTTTTTATTTCAATGTCGGAATCATGGTAAGAAATGTAAGAAGCAGGGATATGGGAACTTAGAATGATTAGGGTTTATAATGGAGCTAACTATATTTTGACAAGTGCCTATGATAATTGGAAAATGTGAACTGTTTCCATCCCTAGAAGGAATTTTTATACACCATTTAAAGGGAGTGAGGAGAGAAAAAGAGAAAGAAAGAAAATAATCCAACATTTTACTGTCATAGCTGATGCTGTAAAAATAATCTAATATCTTAAGTTGTATTCCCACAACCCTAGACTATGGTGTTTATAGCTCATTAGTTTATTTGTGCTATCTGGCCTGACAGGATTATTTTAACCTTCTACTTAGCCAAAATGACTTTAATCATTCAGGACTGGTATCAATGGCAAACATTTCCAAGAAGATGTCAGTATTGATTCCATATTTTTCCAGATCATTTTGCCATAACTGTGTTCAGCTGTTTTCACTTTGTTCATAAAAGTAGGCAGTGACCATGTTAGTTCTTATTAAATTTGTTTTTTTATAAGATCAACCAAAGAAATCATACATCACAGGAAGATGGAAATGAATATTATTGTAACTCATTATTTAATATCATAAGCCATTGACATCATTTAGGTATTTGCTGTGAATAAGTGATAGATCATGTCTTATATATAAGAACAGAGAAAGGGCTGTCTAGACCAAGACATAATATTTCATCATGATTGGTAATATTAGATTTCTGATCAAAGTAGTGATGATAACTCATTGCTCTAAGGAACTTAAAAGAGAAGAAATAGGAAAGAAGTAAGTACCTTCTTTGGTGGGTTAGGAAGAGCTGAGGCAATGTTGACTGACCTAAGGCTATAGGTGTAGATAGTTTGCATAAGGTTTTCATGAAGTGATTTGTTATATTGATACTAAAAGGAAGTTGAAATATCTTTAAAGATATTAGTCCTGCAAAATCAATGGCTTGTACCAATAAAGGTCTCTAATTCTATACTTCTGTCAAACAGCAAAAACCAAAACCTGCTCAGGCTTGAAAGGAGATACAAATCCAAATGTTGATGAGGTTAAGATTGGATCAGCTGAAGCTGATTTAGTGTGTTTTGAGCTCACAGAAGTACTGTATTTTGGGTTCCTTTTTTTCTTTTCTTTCTTTCTTTTTTTTTTTTTTTAGCTTTTGAGATTATAATTTATTTACATGTTGCTCTTGCTTTCCATTCCAAATATCCCTTCCCATATCCTTTCAAATGCAAGTCCTCTTTTTTCACTAATTTTATTGCTTGAAAATATACATATATACACATATATTCCTGAATATAACCACTTCAGCCTATATAATGCTACCTTTATATTGCTTATTGTATCATATGAAGTGGGAAGTTTTGGACATATTTTGTAAAAATAGTATTAATGTTGGATTTTTTTCTAAAAAAGAAAATAATCCTAGAAACTATGTAGCTGTCAAAATACAGTCTTCTCACAAGGTTAGATGCTATCCTGAATTGAGATCAATGGACACGAAGAGTCACAGCAGTGACCCTTGGCCAAATCTAAACTACATGTTCTGACTGCTGAGATTTTTTGTCCAGTGTTAAGTGTCTAAGCAGACCAGGATAAATGTCCATATCATGCCCACAATGTTTATAAAATTTTTTATGAATTGCTTGTCTGAGTTTGGTTTTTGTTATGACTTCATATAAGGTTTCCCTGTTGAATTTACTGTGTAATTCCTACCTCTCAATTGAAAGGAGGCTGGGACAAAGTTCATTCGGATGTTCACATTTGTAATTTAGCTAATATTTGCTTAGAGATCTCAGACTCTCAGAAGTTAAAGAGATTTTGATTAAACTTTCTTTTGTTTTTACTACTTTTGATTCCTCCTCTTCACAGGAAGTACTAGGGAAGAAGGTAGGGCATCATTGTCTGAGGATTTGCACAATTCATCATCCATGTGATCAGGAATCATTTTCATTCACTGTTTGTGTGTGTGTGTGTGTGTGTGTTTGTGTGTGATTTCTTGGTGAATCCTTTTCAGGACAGATGCATCTTCTTTTCTAATTATGTTTACTGACATAAAGAAGAGGTATCTCTAAGGAAAAAAAAATTCTGATTCTGAAACTCTGGTGTTTGTGAAATCGATAGTTTGAATAAAGACTTCAAAATGATACAAACATACAAGATCATTTTCAAAAATTCAGAATTGTATGCAATGTTATTTTTTTATATGCCAGGACAAGGCCAAAAAAGCTCTTTAAAATCATGTTCAAGGCAAAACTGGTTGCCACTGAGGAGCAGATAAAATTAGCTTAGCTACTTTAAGAAAGTTTCATTATCTATATAAAGGGTAAAAGTAATCATGTTGCATTGTCATAATGGTCTCTTGGGGGAAATTTTGTCAAACACCTTTCTTTCATCCCGAGTTATCAAAAGCTCACAAGAAATATAACTGCATTTTTAAATGAATTTGATTCTTTATGTAACCACACTCTCAATTTTATCAGCCAGAATTTGTTTTTAGCAGAAATTATATAACAATGAAATAAGCATCATGGATTTGAATTGTCTAGTAAAATGCAATTAACATAATTCTTCAAATTACATGACATATTAATGTCTTCTTAACCTTAGACTTCATAAAAGAAGAAACATTAATTAATAATTTTAGTAAATAAAATTCTGGTAGAATAAGAGCATTTACATGTGGAAAGGCTGTACGTTTTAGCTTGAAAATTATTTTTAAAGCTGTTATTTTCTACTTAATTCACATGAGCAATTCACAGTAGAATGATCTCTTTATTTCATTAATTTCCTGAGTCCACGTTTGAATTCTTTGAAATTCTATGACTGTAAATTTCAAATTGAAAATCTCAAAGACACTTTATATTCACTTAAGTTTCCATTACTCTTTTTTTTTTTTTTTTTTTTTTTTTTTTTTTTTTTTTTGGTTTTTTGAGACAGGGTTTCTCTGTGGTTTTGGAGTCTGTCCTGGAACTAGCTCTTGTAGACCAGGCTGGTCTCGAACTCACAGAGATCCGCCTGTCTCTGCCTCCCGAGTGCTGGGATTAAAGGCGTGCGCCACCACCGCCCGGCTCCATTACTCTTATCATAATATAGAGAATAGAAACATCCTAAGGACACCCAGAAATGTTCTTCAGAAAATATTAATAAATATTACTAGATCTTTTAAACTTTATTTTAAATTCAACAAACATAAATGCACAAATCTATGGAAAGCTGCTAAAAGGGTATCATAATCTTTGGTTAAATGTTTTGATAAATGCTTCTTCACACTTAAACATCTCTGGAGTGAAGACCCTGAAGATTCTTCATCATCACAAGTTTAGAACCTTCCCTTAACCATTTCAGAACCTCAGGTGTGATTTTGACATGATTACTTCATGTCCTTAGTTGACATAAATCTATACTCACAAGAGTCTTCTCTCTACATACATATTTTTTCAATAATGAGGATGTGTGATGGCTATTTGTTGTGAACTTTTCTACACCTGCAATTAACTAAAATCCAAAAATGGAGGTTACACCAGTGAGTGACTTTTTGCTTAATTTGGAAGGGGAAGATTCACTTCTAAACCAGATTTTTCGATTTTTCTTTTCTTCCTTTTTTGTTTGTTCATGTTTTGTTTTTCGAAATAGGGGCTTCTCTGTAGCTTTGGAGCCTGTCCTGGAACTGTAGGACCCAGCCAGGACAACCTCAATAGAAGCTGGAGTCTCAGTAGTTTACTCTAGTTCCACAAAAAATCAAAAGGCACCACCCAGTAACAGACCATCCAAAGGAAATTCTTAATGTTTCAACCATTGTAGATAGGATCAACTGCCAGCAAACACCCATTGTTTTTCAGCAGGACATTCCTAGACAAATGTCAGTCAATCAAGGATCCTAAAACTTAGAAATCCCTCACCCCCACATTTGCTACAACAAAAATTCAACCCCAAATGAGCTCGGGGCTCTCTGACCACTCCAATACAATGAACACACAGAGAGTCCAAGTTTACAAAGTTGTGCAAGAATAAATGCTCTTGGCCATTTGAATTTCTTCTGTTGAGAATTCTCTGTTCAGTTCAGTGCCCCATTTTTTTAATTGGGTTAATTAGCATATTAAAGTCTAGTTTCTTGACTTCTTTATATATTTTGGAGATCAGACCTTTGTCTGTTGCAGGTGAAGATCTTCTCCCAATCAGTGGGTTGCCTTTTTGTCTTAGTGACAGTCATGCTCAACCTCCTTAGCGATCAGGGAAATGCAAATTAAAACAACTTTGAGATACCATCTTACACCTGTCAGAATGGCTAAAATCAAAAACACCAATGATAGCCTTTGCTGAAGAGGTGGTAGAGTAAGGGGTACACTCATCTATTGCTGGTGGGAATGCAAACATGTGCAACCACTTTGGAAAGCAGTGTGGCGATTTCTCGGGAAATTCAGGATCAACCTACCCCAAGACCCAGTAATACCACTCTTGGAAATATACCCAAGAGATGCCCTATCATATGATAAAAGCGTTTGTTCAGCTATGTTTATAGCAGCATTATTTGTAATAGCCAGAACCTGGAAACAACTTAGACGGCCTTCAATGGAAGAATGGATGAAGAAAGTGTGGAATATATACATATTAGAGTACTACTCAGCAGTAAAAAGCAATGACATCTTGAATTTTGCATGCAAATGGATGGAAATAGAAAATACTATCCTGAGTGAGGTAACCCAGACCCAAATAGATGAACATGGGATGTACTCACTCATAATTGATTTCTAGCAATAAATAAATGACATTGAGCCTATAATCTGTGGTCCTAGAGAAGCTAAATAAGAAGGTGAACCCAAAGAAAAACATATATATAGTCATCTGCCTGAATATGAACCTTCATCTGGCGTTGGATGGAGATAGAGACAGAGACCCACACTGGAGCACCGGACTGAGCTCCCAAGGTCCAAATGAGGAGCAGAAGGATGGAGAACATGAGCAAGAAAGTCAGGACCGCGAGGGGTGCACCCACCCACTGTGACAGTGGGGCTGATCTATTGGAAGCTCACCAAAGCCAGCTGGACTGGGACTGAATAAGCATAGGATAAAACCGGACTCTCTGAACATGGCGGACAATGAGGGCTGATGAGAAGCCAAGGACAATGGCACTGGGTTTTGATCCTACTGCATGAACTGGCTTTGTGGGAGCCTAGCCTGTTTGGATGCTCACCTTCCTGGACCTGGATGGAGTGGGGAAGACCCTGGACTTCCCACAGAGCAAGGAATCCAGACTGCTCTTCAGAGAGGGAGGGAGAATGGAGTGGGGGGAGGGAGAGAGGAGTGGGGGAGAGGAGAGGAGTGGGGGAGGGGAGGGAAATGGGAGCCGGGGAGGAGGCAGAAATGTTTTCAATAAAAAAATCCTAATCTGGAAAAACATGAAAAAAAAAAGAAGAATGAATGTTCTTTGATTTTACATACAAGACTTGGTCTCCTAGTTGGATAGGGGGTGACTCCGTGATCTAGGCATAACAAAGACCAGGCTGGCATTGAACTCACAGAGATCCTCTGTCCTCTGCCTCCCAAGTAAAGGCCTGAGTCACTACTGCCTGGCCCCAGGTAAACACACCTTTAAACTGGGCTGCACCTATTGCAGGAAGTGTATATAAAGACATGAAATAAGGAAACTTGTTGTTTTCCTTATTACTGTCACTTTGCTAGCAATTCCTTTCCTAAACTGACATTAGAGCCTACTTTTTGAAAATTCCAGTGTCGGCTAAAGACCAGATGAGAAATTCATCCTCCCAGACTGACCAAGCTCTGGATTATTCGGCTTTCTTTCCAGAGCCCGCCATTGTTGAGTTAACTGGACCACAGTATTTAAAACATTTTTGAGTAACAAAATAACAATCTTCTCATTGGTACTAATAATCGTGAGAAAAATAAAAATTAAAAATTTTGGACAATAAGTTCCTTTTTCTGATAAAATATGAATAATAATATATCCTGGTGTCAACACTGCATGGTAATATTCATCAAATAATTTATCATGACATAAAAGTTTTATTTTAGTCCAATTCTACTAACTAAACTTATTCTTTTCAAAATCAATTTTTCTAAATTATCTTAGCTCTGTTTTCCAGTGCTTATGCTGTTGAAACTTTCTCCAAGGAGGGCTTATTCATCTTGGTGACTGATGACTATGGATCTGCATGCCACTCTGTCACACAGCTAAATGTTATCAATGACAGCAGCATGGATATCTTTTGTTTACCCATTATAAATATGATTTTTACTCTCTGAAATTCAGAGACTATGTCACTTGATCTTGTGTATTTTTTGCATTTGGTGAGGATATAGTCTCAGGGTTCGGTATTCAGGAAGATTGATTCTTTTCCCTGAAAACTTATTGTTTGCCAAATAATTTTTTCATGGGTCCATTAAATAGTTCATTAAATGGCAATAATTCATATGCATTTCAGTTAGGCCTTAAATATGCCAGATGGTTTATAATACAGTTGACTTCAGCCATTTAGAATATTATTCACAAACATTTGTCATATTAAATCTTGTCATGAATCTCTTTCATGCAAGTTTTATGTTTTTTTATTTCCTTTGCACAAGAAAAGTTTCTTTAGTGGTATTAATTCTTTTTAAGCTAGTTTTTCCTTCTGCATCTCATTAGTTTTAGCTAAATAGATTTTCAGATCGAGGCCAAAGGTTTCCACAAAAACTCAACCACATAACCTTTTAGCTGGTTTTATCCTACTTGTGCTACCATAATTAGCCATGGCCTCGAGTCAGAGCTGTAAGTGATAGAAATTAGATTTTGAAAAGACTAAAAATATCATGCTTAATAGAAAGGCACTATAGTACCAATGTCAAATACTTCATAATAATGTGTCATTTAGTGAGAGATAAATCTTCATGTATGAAGAAGGCAATGTTAATGTATCTGACATTGACTAATAACAGTAACACCTCAAGAAGTTATACTTCGATAGAGAGTATCCAGAATTTTACTGCTTTAAAAAATCAATTTAGGTATTTGTTAATTTATTTAGCATCAATTGCTTGCTTTCACTATCAGTGAAATAGAAGTTGTAGTGAAAAATGCAGATTTTGTGTTTTGGATAACAAATGTATTTGAGAAGCCAAACTATAATATTATTAGTGTGCTGATATTTTTGAGTTCCAAAAATTAGTATGTATAATATTTATTCAAATAAAGTAAAGTAAATAACAAGTATGCATTAGATATTGAATATGAAGCAGGTTATTTTATAATACAGAGGATGTCCTAAATCAAAATATTTTTAGGAAGGATATTGAGCCTCTCTCATTACAGAATTGATGGTTTACATAAAATGTGCCCCCAGAAATTTCATAGAACCATGTAAGTTGACAAATAAGGAATATGAATATTTGGCCACTCAATAATTACTTGGTAGTTTTTGGTAAAAAAAAAAAAAAAAGAAAAAGTTATGGTCTGAATCCTTCACATTCCCCAAGTTATAAAAAGGATATACCACCAAATAATATTGTGTTACAAATGGTATTTTATAAACAGGGGTCTATGAGAGCACTATAGAATGCATTAATAAATGGCCACAAATTTTATCTTTAATGTTTAACAGAGATTTTTTAATTCAAGAAAAAACACTAAATATGTTATATGAAGTGTTTTCACTTTTTTAACTTCAAAGTTAACAAGGATTTTCAACAAATGTAGGGCATAAAAGTTGTGCATTTAATTAATTACTATGTGTTCTTCAAGCTTGCAGCCATCTAGTTAATATCACTAACAAAAAGTACAACTTTCTAAATAGTTCATTACTAATAATAACTCAAACCATTTTATTACAACTTTACAAAGATTTTTCTACCATTGTACTACCTAAATATTTAGAATATCCTCAATGTGTTCTGTCACAGAGTTTCAAAACTTTTGTTCCAGTGCCAAAATGTCAGTCCTGAAAACATAATATGGGTAACATATGGACTGAGGAGGTTATATTGAGAAATATATAAATATATACATATAGTATCAATTAATGAAAAAAGACGCCATTGAAGGAGAATTGGGTGAGATATATAAGAAGATTTTTGATAAAATAAAGGGAATCAAGAAATATAATTATAATCTTTAAAAATTTTGGTGCTCCGGGTGTTTATATTCGTGTGACGATGTCAAAGGCAAGAAAAAGTTATACTGATCCTATTACTTTTTCATTTAAAATAGCTTTCCTAAAAAAGGGTGAGATCACAGATAAATAGCACAAATAAATAGCTGTTGAAAAATTTCTTTATTGTAGAGATTCTGAGTGGATAAAATGTGTAGACTTTTATTACGTATGCATTCATGAGCTCAAAATTCTTCCAAACAGTGATATATAGAGAAAGGTGTGCTCTGAAATAATCAAATGTTTTTTCAGTGTTTTTTTATTGGCTAAGATAGATGCCAAATACCCACAGTAGGAATCAAGCAGAACAAAACCCAAGTTTTTTCTATTTCTCTGTATTAATAAATTGGCAGCAATTTTCTATGATGTTTTATGTGGAAATTATTAATTTTTTAAAATAATTAAAAACAATATTCTTTGCTTGCAATCCTGAAATTTTATAAATAAACTGTGGCTTTCACAGACACTGCTTTCTGGGAAAAATCTTCAGATTTCCCTTTGTAAAATGAGTATAGTATAATGTGAAAAGATAACAACTAATTTAGAAATAGATCTTTTAATTTATTACCTCAAGTCTTGTTTCCCACTTTTCCTCCTCCCATTTCCTCCCTCTTCCTCCCCTTCCCTTTCATTTCTCCTTTCGTTTCCTTTCCTTCTTCTTATGCATCTATATGTTTCTCTTATCCTTTGTCCTTTTTCACGCAGGGAGTCTCTTTGTAACCTAGTCTGTCCTAAAAGTCAGGGTATTATTCATGCTGTCCTTAAAGTCCTACACTCTCAGCCTCCACTCTATCCCTTCCTCTTCTATTAAGATGATACTTGAATACAGTTTTCAGAGTTAAGGTAATCTTATAGGTGAAGTAATAAAATACTTAAATATTTTCCTTGGTATTTTTCTATTAAAAATTGTATCATATGAGCTTATAGAAATAATGTAATAGAAGCCAGTGGAAATACCAAAAGATGTTTAAGATATTGTCAAATTGAGCCGGGCGGTGGTGGCGCACGCCTTTAATCCCAGCACTTGGGAGGCAGAGGCAGGCGGATCTCTGTGAGTTCGAGACCAGCCTGGTCTACAGAGCTAGCTCCAGGACAGGCTCCAAAACCACAGAGACCCTATCCTATACTGATGAATATCTTGCATATCACCTTAGAACCTTCATCTGGCGATGGATCGAGGTAGAGACAGAGTCTCAGTTTGGAGCAACGGTCTGAGCTCTTAAGGTCCAAATGAGGAGCAGAAGGAGGGAGAACATGAGCAAGGAAACCAGGACCACGAGGGATGCACCACCCACTATGACAGTGGAACTGATTTATTGTGAGCCCACCAAGGCCAGCTGGTCTGGGTCTGAATAAGCATGGGTTGAAACTGGACTCTCTGAGCATGGCGGACAATGAAGGCTGATGAGAAGCCAAGGACAATGGCACTAGGTTTCGATCCTAATACATGAACTGGCTTTGTGGGTGCTTAGCCTGTTTAGACGCTCACCTTCCTGGACATAGATAGAAGACCTTCGTCTTCCCGCAGGGCAGAGAATTTGGACTGCTCTTCAGTATCGAGAGGGAGGGGCAATGGTGTGGGGGGAGGAAAAGAGGAGTGGGGATAGGGGGAGGGGAGTGGGGGGAGGGGGCAATATTTGGGAGGAGGGGAGGGAAATGGGAAACGGGGAGAAGGTGGAAATTTTAATTAAAAAAAAGATATTGTCAAATTGTATTAAATAAATACTCCCATTTTAAAAATCAGATTTACCAAATCAAATTAGACTTTATTGTCCTATGCTTATTTATTTCCAAGAACCTACATTTCTTCTTACCTTCTTTTTTCATTTGTTTCTCTCTCATAGAATATATCCCAAGCTCAGCCTCCCCGCCCTCCACTTCTTTAAATTCCCTTACCAACAGTTCTTTATCTACTAATGTGGAAGTCCCCTCTGTGTGCTGTGATTACCATTAATGAATTAAGAAACTGCATTGGTCTGTCGAAAGGGCAGAACTTAGGTAGGCAGGGAAGAAGAAACTGAATTCTGAGAGAGAGAAGGCAGAGACAGGGGTGCCATGGAGCCTCAGGAGACAGACGACAGACGCTGGGAATTTTACCTAGTAAGCTACGTGGCGATACACAGATTAATAGAAATGGGTTAAATAATTATGTAAGAGTTAGACAATAAGAAGATAGAGCTAAAGTAACAAGCAGTGATTTAATTGATAAAATTTCTCTGTGATTATTTTGGTTCTGGGCGGCCAGGATGAACAAGCGGTTCCCTGCACCAATCTCCATTGTTTCTCCATTTCTCCTTAGAAAAGAGTGGGCCTCCTAGCAACCCAACAGATGATAGCAAGATTCAATAAACTAGGTCCAACCTTCATATCAAACTGGATGAAACCGTCAGTAAGAGGAAAGGGGTCCTAGGAGCAGGTAAAAGAGATAGAGGCATTTCCATTTCCTTGGTCAGGAGTCCCACAAAAGACCCAGCTCAGACTCATTCAGGCTCCATGATTGTTGCTTCAGCCTGTCATCCCTGCTTTGTTGATTCTGTGGGCTCTGTTTCCCTGATGCCTTCAAACCCTAGGGTTCCTACAATTCTTCCTCCCTGTCTTATGTGGGGTTCCCCGAGATCTACCTAATGATGGGTTGTCGATCTCTGGATCTGCTCCTATCAGCTGCTGGAGGAATCATCTCTGATGACAATTGGGCTAGGTTTTGATCTATAATTACACAGAAAATACATTTCTATAGCAAAAGAATATTTTCACTTGCAAAATCCAACCAAATTAGTAAGTACTTCAGCATTTCTTTGCTCAACTACTAGATAAAATGTATTTTTAAATCATGTTTCAGCTTTCAAAAGTGCCTTTTTGTGCAGTCTCTTTTCCAGACTTCACATTAAATAAGACCAGGTTCTCTTCTAATTCTCTGAAATCAACTCAATTCTTTTTCTACATTTATGTTCCACCAGACTTTGTACTGTTGATAATTCATGGTGTCTATGTGCCAAAAGTGTCTCTATTTTCCTCCAGGGCTAAGGCTTATATTTACGTGAAAAACAGAAATTGTGAAGTTTATATAGCATCCATATATGTAGAATAGTTTTGGCATTACTGGTTCAAATTTTGTTATGAACATTTTAATTTTCTAAAGCTGAGAGAACTTAGGGAAGCATTATATTCAGTGTAAACAAAAAACCATTTTCATTGTTTTGTAGAAAGGACATTCGAAGTTAAGTAGCAATATTATAAATTCTTTTTTATTGATTTTATTGAGCTCTACATTCTTCTCTATTCCCTTGCCTGCCTCTCCCCTCCTCCTCAGCCCTCTCCCATGGTCCCCATGCTCCCAATTTACTCAGGAGATCTTGTCTTTTACTACTTCCCATGTCGATTAGAACCATGTATGCCTCTCTTAGGGTCATCATTATTGTCTAGTTTGTTTGGGACTGTGATTTGTAGGTTTGTTTTCTTTGCTTTATGTTTAAAAACCACTTATTAGTGACTATATATGATAATTGTCTTTCTGTGTCTGGGTACCTCACTCACTCAATATGATATTTTCTAGCTCCATCCATTTGCCTATAAAGTTCAAGATAGCATTATTTTTCTCTGCTGTGTAGTATTCCATTGTGTAAAGATGTCAATTTTTCCTTATCCATTCTTCAGAGAACTCTCAACAAAGAAATCTAAAATGGCTGAAAGACACTTAAAGAAATGATCAACATCTTTAGACATCAAAGAAATGCATATTAAAACAGCTCTGAGATTCATTTGTAAGAATGGCCAAGATCAAAAGCACTGATGACAACTTATGCTCAAGAGGCTGTAGGTTAAAGGGAACATTCCTGCATTGCTGGTAGGAGTGCAAACTGGTACAACCCCTTTGGATATCTGTATGATGATTTCTCAGAAAATTAGGAAACAATGTCTCTCAAGACCGAGCAATACCATTTTGGGGTACATATTGGATATATATATATCACATATATATGATGCTCAATCATACCACCAAGACATTTGCTCAATTATGTTCATATCAGCATTGTTTGTTATAACTAAAACCTGGAAACAACCTAAATGCCCCTCAACCAAAGAATGGATAAGTAGCAGTATTATAAATTCTTAAAACTTCAATTTAATAAGTATGCTTTAGGACCAGATTCAATTTAATAATCTTCTAGATAGTATCATTTTTATACTAAAGCAATTGAAAGTATAGTTCAAAATATTTCATTTATTTCATTGCTAACCTCTGACAGTTACATGAATCATTAACCCATAAAGACTTATGAGTATCTAAATACTCAAGCAGATAAAAATTAATTAACATTTTTCCCAAGTGGCAGATTAAAAATGTATTGATTGTGTAAAAATATGTTTGAAGTATACTACACAGTTACTAAAATCTGCAAACAAACTGGTAAATTTTATCATGTTTCATGTTATATCTAGGGCAAATATAAAAATCTAGTGTTTAAAATAAACCAAGATACAGTCCATAACTAAGTTGTTAATTTTCCTATTACATCTTTTAAGATGCTGTCTGCAATAATGGGTTTGAGAAGTCTTATAAACTTCAAAACTGGAACTATGCTGTGGTAATTCAAATGTTCCTTAATGAGATAAGCACATTTTTACAACTCATACAAAAACTGTAAAATAAAATGATACCACATGTTCTAAATTATTTTCTAATATAACATCAGAAAAAAAACAACTGTTGTGTAAACTATTACTTGTTATGTGGAAATTATGTGCACCTCAAATTGGGGTTGCTCTGATCTTTGTGTCGATCACACTTTCTTAGACAATAATGAAAGAATAGTGAGATATAACAAATATATATTATATACCTTTAGCACAAGATGTATTTTTATTACTATTAATCTTGGTTTTATGGGAGAATAGCATCATTTGGGTTTTTCTCAGGTCTCTCCTGAGTTTAATTTCATTACTTTCATTATAGTGGTATGCTGCTTGGGGTAATCTTACTTTGGGTTGAAACAAAATTCATTAGAATTTATAATTGTTCTACCCCTGAGAGTGACCATTTCTATAGGATTAAATGAGTACATGTAGATATCATCCCTTATATTGTCCCTCATTTACAAAAGAGAGATACAGACTGTGATTTGTGCCTTCTCTCTAGCCTGCATATAGCTCCCTCTGACTCCAGCCAATTGAATAATATAGTTAATTGAATGGAGAATATGATTAGTAAAGTCTATCTCATTACCTTAATTTCCAATTTCCTTCATGGTTAAATTGCATTATTGTATATCCACTTAAAGATCTAATGCTACATTTAAAAATAAAAATAGGTTAAAACACTTGCAGACAGCTTTCTTTATAAAGAAAAATAATATGAATTTTCTGTATAGAAATTTTTATTCATTTTATACGTATCTTCTAACTTAATAGGGAATATCTTTCAAAAAATACCACCACAACTTCATTCCCCAAAACATGATAGCTAACTTAATGAAGTATGTTTGAGTTGTATTGATACCCCTACTAAACTGTGGATCAAAAAATGGTCCATAGTTTCCTCGAGCTTTAATGGAAAACACTCCAAAAGGCTGCACTCCAGGGTAAGCAGCATCATTCTTCATAATTTCACTGATTCCCTTCATCAAGTTAATATCCAGTCTGTCTCCACGGGCCTCTTGTTTGACCTGTACACTGTATTATCTTCTGATGTATGTTCATTCATGGCTTCATTCTTCATTCTTCAGAAAACTACATCTTACATAGCAAAGTCATTTCTTAAGTTTACAGGAATCAATTGAAAAATTATATAGGAAGAATTTATTTCTAAAATAATCCATTTTATTAGGACTAAAGAAGCATGGTTTTTGTTTTGTTTGTCTACAGTCAACTCATGAAGTTATTTATGGTCATAATTCAGATATTCTCAATTTCAGATTCAGTTTAAAATTACACTTCTCACTGGGTGCGTGGTGGTGCATGCCTTTAATCTCAGTACTTGGGAGGCAGAGGAAGGCAGATCTCTGAGTTGAAGGTCAGTTTGGTATACACAGAAATCCTCTTTTGAAACACCGAAAGAAAAAATAAAATGTTTTTCACTTATGAAAACAGTAAAACCGTCTAGCAAACAGAGTCATATAGAACTCATAAATCATTTAGTTACCATATTAACAATAACTTATAAATATAATTAATAATGATGAATAGAATATATTGAGGAGAACTTTCTGTTTCAGGTAAGAAAGCTCTATTTTCAACTAAGTCTAAAAGGTAAATGGGCAGTTTAAAATTTAGTCAGAATCAAGTAATTTTTTAATTTATCTAAGCAAACTTACTTCCCTGTGAACAACTGAGCAAGGAGTATAGGAGTTGTCAGGGATTTGTCCACAGAGGGACACATTTCAGACAAATAATTTATGAGAATTAATATCATCTTAGTGTTATATACTTATTAATAACCTGAACGAAGCAATTGAGGGTCTGCTCATCAGTTTTGCAGATAATATCAAATTAGACAAGCTTGTTAATGACTCTGAGAGTAAAAGTTATGATTTTAAGTGAATTTGACAAATTGAAAATGAGCTTTATCCTCTAACACTTAAATAAATAATGTATTCTTGAAGCAGTTTTTAAACCATGAGAAGAACACAATGTGTGAAGACATTACCTAGAAGAAAAAAGAAGCAACAGAGAAGAAACAAACTGAAATAAAAAACTGGGTCTAAGCATGAGAGGGAGGTAGAAATTAATTGTGTTATACAACACAAGAATAAACAGTAATTTAAGGTAAACTCATGATTACACATTTCCTAGGAATTTTCACACTTTTATTTAATTAAAATACCTTGCATTTCTTTTTAGTTATGCATTCGCATACACATTAAAAGACAAATATACATGCTTGTAGAAGTCAGAGGACAACTTGTGGAAATCTGTTGTCTTGTTCCACTATGTGGACCTTGATGACCTATCACATTTAAGTCATGAGGCTTGGTAAGTGTTTTAGTTGGGTTAATCTTGTTGTGATGAAACGCTATGACCAAAAGTAAGTTTGGGAAGGTAGGTGTTTATTTTGCTGACAGTTTCATATCAGTTCTGCCTGCCTATTTGCATATTCTCCATGTCTTAGTCAAACTGCTTTGCTAGAGAACCTAGTAAAGACTAGTTTACTATAGAAACCAGGTGGCAGTAGTGCGTGACGTTCATCCCAGAACTAGAGAGGATTATAAAATGGGAGGAGACAGATCTCAGGCTCAGGCTCAGTCTCTCTGAGATTCCTAGAGGCAGGATCACCATTTTCAAACTGAGGTTAAGGTAAGAGTAAGTGGTTGGCTACTTTGCTGGTCTTCAGGTTGAAACCAAATATCTGTCTCTGAGTTTTTAATTAATCATTTGTCAGGCAGGCAGAGAGAATAAATAGGAGGAGAAATCTGGGAAGAGAAGTTTGGGAGGTGAGAAAAAGAGAAGGAGAAGATGTCAGGGGAAAGGCCACCCATCTAGCTATACAGCAACCACAGCATGAGACATAAAGAAAGGTTTATAGAATAGAAAAAAATAAAAGCGCAAAGGCAAAAGGTAGATGGGTAATTAAGTTAAGGAAAGTTGGCCAAAAAGAAGTCAAGCATAGGCCTGCCATTCATAAATAAGATTATATCTCTCTGTGTGTATTTATTTGGGAACTGTGGGGTATTTCTCCAAATGACCCAAAGGAAAAAAAAAAAAAGAACTCCAACCAACTACAGAACTATATTTTATCTGGGACATATCTTTAGATTATAAAAATTGTCAACTATAGTCTTAGTATTATTTTCTTACAACGGTACATCCTCATGAAGAGAAACTTTTCACACTTAAACTTACTTGTAACCAAAATACTAATGACTCTAAAATAGAAATAATTTCTTTATGAGCCCTAAGCCTGTTTTTTCTATAATTAGAGCATATGGTTTTTCATTTAGTTTTATCAAAGCTGTACCAAATAAACAAAATAATACCCACTCAGTAATAAGAACTTCCTGTTCCCCAAAACTGTGCTTTTCCCTTTATAAGAAGTCTAGATGAGTCAATGATTCAACACGCATCTCAGTTTACAGTAAGTCACCACACAATGTGATTTGTCTCCTGAAAATTTAGGTAAATGAAAACCGTTTAGATTCCCATCGTCAGTATTGTTACTCTGCATGTACCACAAGCATAAACCAAACCTGGTTCTTTTTTTTTTCTTTCTGGTATCTCATTATAGACATTTTCTCTTTCTGATTTATAAAATACAGCTAAATGGTCTGATAGAGAAAAGGATACTATAGATTTTACTCCAGTCTTGGTATGGCTCTAAATTATTTGTTAAACGTGAACCCTAGAGGTAGTCTCTATCCCTCCTTCCATTAAGTTGGATCATATGATTACTTCCCATTTAACAGTTGTTAGGAATAGAACGTAAGAAATTAGCATTTCTACCACAATAGACTTTTTTTGGAATGCTTGCTTTTTAATATAACTACCAAATATAAAGGGAGGGGCTCATATGTCCAGTAATATAAATGTACAAAGCAAAATAAGTACACCATCTTGGAATTTGACCTATCAGCTCCAGTGAAGCTTCCTAGCATGAGAATTAGAAGAGACAAACTGAATCCAACAATTTCTTCCACACTGTGATATCACGTATAAAGCAAATGAATCTATATTGTAGAGCAGTGTTTTTGTTTAATTTTCATACAATATATTTAATCATATTACTTACTTTCCCCAAATCCTTCCAGAAAAGCAGTTTCCTGCCCACCTAGTTTCATCTTCTTTATCTCTCAAAATATCGAAACAAAAACACACAGAAAAAAACAATAAAACCAAAACAAAAAGTACACAAAGAACTGGTAGTTCATTTTGTTTTGCCCAATTAACACTGAGAATGGGGTTTGCCACAAAGTGTGAATACTCAGTAGTACTCCTTAGAAGAAAACTGATTTTCTCTTTCCCAGCAGCTATTAACTGGAATTAGATTTTTATTTAGTGATGGGACTTTGTGGCCACTTGTGCTTCTCTGTGCTGGAATTTTTTGTAGCTCATACTTGTATGGACTTGTGTATGTTGTCACCATGAATTCATTTGTACATCAGCTATGTGTATCTGGAAAACACAGTTTCTTTCAGGCTCTTGTAATCTCTTTACCTCCTCTTCCACATAAATCATTTAGCTTTGAGAAAGGGCATGTAATAAAGACATCTTATTTAAGGCTGAGTGCTCTAGAGCAGGTTTATTCAGCAATAGTATCTCTGCATTTCATTTGAGAAAAATGCTTATATTTAATACACATATTTAATCATAACTATCACTACTCTTTATGAAAATTTTCAATAAAGGGAGTTTTGATTGTGGCATTTTTTAACATTTGTTTTCAGACCATTGAAGTGTGTAGAAATTAACTAAATTCTGACTGGAATCACCCTATAGGATTAGTATAACTATTACTTTACATATTTTACAATATATACAAATAACTTCAAATAATAAAATCTCTTCATATAGGCAGTGCATTTAAGAATGTATGGATAAATGTTTAAATGAATGGGAAGCTTAAAGCTAATAGTATTATCTATATGCATTTGTCTATAATAATATAAAAATTCAAAATATGATTTTAATGTATTGTATTTGGCAGGAAGTTGTTAAAATGTTTTTAAAAAGGAAAATAATTAAAGCATTATTTTAGACTACATATTGAACCATTTATTCTTTTTATATTAGTTTATTTTAATTTTATTTTATATTCTAACCACAGTTCTCCCTCCCACCCCTCCTCCTGCTTCCTCCACCTACCTCCTATGCAACCCCACATGCACTCCTCCTAAAGGGAAAGGCCTCCCATTGGGAGTCAACAAAGCCTGGCACATTAAGTTGAGGCATGACCAAGCCCCTCTAACCTGACCAAGCTGAGTATGGCATCCTAACTGATATGCAAAGTCAGTAAAAATAACAAACTGCTTAGAAAGGAAGTTTGTTTCAAAGCAATTGTTAGGTCCAGTAGAGACATACTAGATAATCATTTCCCTCAGGACAGACGACTTTCTGCACTCTCTCTTTTAAAACTAAAGATAAAAAAATTAAGCCACACCATCAAAAAATGCCATCCCCCAGGCCACTATAACCTTTATGGATGACAATAAAACTAATTTTGGGTTAATAATAATTGGAATTAATCATAAGGAAAGGGCCTATACTCAATCAAAACCTGGATCAGTACAAGTTAGGGGAGTTATTGGCAGTCCATATGGTATTGGAAATGACCCAATCAGAACCCATAAATATTTTCTTAGATAGATGTTATGCCACACAAGCATGTGAAATACTATCTTTTCAAAATTAAAGTCCCAAAAGTGTTCCATCTTCAAAACCATGCAAACTATTCAAGACTTATTAAAGTCCAGAGGATAGCCCTGGCACATATCCCATATCAGATCACATAAAGGGCTGCTAGGAATGCTAGCAACTGGCAACCTAGAGAGTAGACTACCTATTTATGAGTATGTCATTGTCCTTGCCTTTGCTGGAACAGTCGTGGTTTCTCCATCAGCAATTTCATTTGTCCCCTCAGAATTTGCACAAGGTTTTACCTGGTTTACCCTTGCCCAGCTGTAAACATTTAATCAGAACTTATGCAATGTAACTCGACATGAGTTGAGCCATTGGATTTGTCTACCACATTCTTTGGTCAAGTGTGGGATCACATGAAATCCCTACAATACCCCTCCGAACTTGTCTCATGATGCCTTACTGTAGGGGTGATGCAAAGCTTCCTAGGTGTGGATGTAGGTGTGCGGGGCTTGGACTACCCACAGGGCAGGATTCCCTGCCCTCTCTTAAGGAGGGAGGGGGGGGGATGAGGGTGAGTGGGGAAGCGGAAGGGGAATGGGACGGAAAAAACAAAAGAAAACAAACAAAAAAAAGATTGCTGTTATTATGTTGGCCCTACCTACCCAAGAGCATAGGAGATCTTTCCATTTTTGGATATCTTCTTCAATTTCTTTCTTTAGAGACTTAAAGATTTTGTCATACAGATCTTTCACTTGTTTGGTTAGAGTTAATCCAAGATATTTTATATTTTTGGCTTGTATAAAGGATGATGATTCTCTAAGTTATTTCTCATTTCTATATAAAAGGGATACTGAGTTTTTGTGTTAATCTTGAATATGGTCATATTACTGAAGGTGTTTATCAGCTGTAGGAGTTTCCTGACAAACTTTAGGTCACTTACATACACTACCATGCCATCTGTGATTAGCAGTAGTTGGACTTCTTCCTTTCCAATTTTTAACCTCTTTATCTCTTTTTAGTGCTCTAGCTAGAACTTCAAGTACTATGTTGAATAGATAGGGAGGGAATGGAGAGCCTTACCTTGTCCCGGATTTTAGTGGAATTATTGAGTTTATTGCCATTTAATTTGATGTTGGCTGTATGCTTGCTGCAAATTGATTTTATTATGATTAGGTATGTTTCTTGTATCCCTGATTTCTCTAACACCTTTATCATGAATGTCTTCATAATTTGTCAAAGGCCTTCAAGGAATCTAATAAGAAGATCGTGCTATTTTTACTTGAATTTGTTTACATTGTGGATTATATTGACAGATTTTCATATATATAACCAACCCTGCATCTCCAGGATGAAGCCTATTTGGTCATGGTAGTTGATTTTTTTTATATGTTATTGGATTTGGTTTGCCAGTATTTTTTAGCATATCTGCATCGTTGTTCAATTGTGAGCTCAGTTTGTAGTTCTCTTTCTTTGTTGCATCTTTCTAGGATTCGCGTTATTGTTTAATTCTAATTTGAAGCTATGGTGATCCGATAAGACACCGTGTCTGCATAACATCTATCCAAAATCTTCTGGCATTCAGTGTCTCCTTTGAGAACTTGGGTGATATTCTGATGGGTCTACCTTTATATGTTAGTTGGCCTTTTTCTTTTGCAATTCTTAATACTTTTCTTTATTCTGTACATATTGTGTTTTGGTTATTATATGGCAAGAAAACTTTTTTTTGGTCCAGTTTCTTTGGTATTCTGTAAGCATCTTGTATATTCATAGGAATTTCCTTCTTTAGGTTGAGAAAGTTTTCTTCTATGGTTTTGTTGAATATATTTTTTTGTGCCTTTGACTGGTATTCTTCTTCTATTCCTACCTATTATTTTTAATTTTGGCCTTTTCATGGTGTTCCAGATTTTCTGGACATTTTGCATTATAACTTGGTTGGCTTTAACATTTTCTTTGACTGATGAATCTATTTCCTCTATTGTATCTTTAACATCTGAGATTCTCTCTTCCATCTCTTGTATCCTATTGGTTATGCTTGTATCTATAGTTCATGTTTGTTTATCCAGATTTTCCATTTCATGAATTTCCTCTGTTCATGTTTTCTTTATTTCCTCTATTTCAATTTTCAAGCCTTGAACTCTTTCCTTCATCTGTTTGATTGCTTTTTTTTTTTTTTTTTTTTTTTTTTTTTTTTTTTTTTTTTTGCTTTCTGTAAGAGACAGTGATTTTTTTTTAAAAGTCATTTTCTTTTGCTTCTTCTGTGTTTGGATGTTCAGGCCTTGTTGTTATGAAAGGTACTGGGGGGTACCATATTGCTCCTTATGTTATTGAAAGTATTCTGGCACTGTTGTCTATCAATCTCTTCCTCCAATTGGTGCAGGCAGTGTCTGTGCCTTAAGGAACCACTCTTGGTCTGATTGGTTCAGTAGTTATCTTTTCCTCAGGGAGCCTGTGATGTCACAGGCGACAGGTGAATTTGGGTACTGAGTGGGACTTGTAGATTACAGGGTCCAATGCAGTGGTGGTGGAATAACCTACTCACAGAAGCCTTGCCTGCTGACTGGCTAGTGAGGCTGTGATGATTGAAGGAGGTGTCCAGAGTTTGCTCCCAAGGCCTAGGGCCTAGTCACTGATCTGACTAGCTAGGAGATAGGTACATTTGCTGTCTGTGCCTTGTGGAGCCTCTGAGGTTGTGGGGAATGGGTTGGTTTTGGAGTGAGATGGAATTTTTAGATTACAGGTTCTGATGGGGGTGTGGGAGAGTAGCCTGCTCACAGGAGCCTTGCCTGCTGACTGGCTAGTCTATTGAAACATTTTTATAAGAATAGTTATTCTTTGCATCTATTACTATGGTAGGCATTTAAGTGGTAGAAACAGAAATCAAATGTTTAGGAACTTTAAAAAGTGAGATACAGCTCTATTTCTCATTGCTAAAAGCAACATTTATTACTAGATGCTATTAAATACACATTTTTCAATATTTAAGAGTAAGTGCCCAGAGCCTACCTAAAAGTCTTATAAAGTATTTTGTTCTTCATAAGAATAAGGTCCAAATGAGGAGCAAAAGGAGGGAGGACATGAGCAAGGAAGTTAGGACTGCAAGGGGTGCACTCACCCACTGAGACGGTGAGGTTGATCTAATGGGAGCTCACCAAAGCAAGCTGGATTGGGACTGATGGAGCATATGAGCAAATTGGATTCTCTGAACATAGCAGACAATGAGGGCTGCTGAGAAGTCAAGAACAATGGCACTAGGTTTTGATCCTACTGCACTTACTGGCTTTGTGAGAGCCTAGGCTGTTTGGATGCTCACCTTACTAGACCTGGAAGGAGGTGGGAGATCCTTGGACTTCCCACTTTCTTTAATTTTAATCTCATTATGATTTTTAAAACTGTTTTCTATTTGAGACCAAAATAATACTATTCCATGAAATGAGAGATGCATCTACTATAACATTTCTTTGAAGACCTCTACTTGGTGAGCAAATTGCAGAGTTAGGTTACAGTTCTATTCTCAGTTTCGTGGATAGCTTTAGTAAAAATGGAAGCAAACGTGCAGAAAAGTAATTATTTGTGTGCTAAATATGCACAAAAGCAGTAAAAAATTCCATTGAAATCACTGAAGTGAGTTTCTTACAGCTTCATTCTTATTGACTACTGAATCTTTTTTTTTTGTTTTTTTCTTTTTTTATTCTTTTTTAATTAAAATTTCCAACTGCTCCCCGTTTCCCATTTCCTTCCCCTCCTCCCACACATTGCCCCCTCCCCCCACTTCCCTCCCCCATCCCCACTCCTCTTCTCCTCCCCCCAGTCCATTCCCCCTCCCTCTCGATACTGAAGAGCAGTCCAAATTCCCTACCCTACAGGAAGACCAAGGTCCTCCCACTTCCATCCAGGCCCAGGAAGGTGAGCATCCAAACAGGCTAAGCTCCCACAAAGCCAGTTCATGTATTAGGATCGAAACCTAGTGCCATTGTCCTTGGCTTCTCATCAGCCTTCGTTGTCCGCCATGTTCAGAGAGTCCAGTTTCAACCCATGCTTATTCAGTCCCAGTCCAGCTGGCCTTGAAGAGCTCCCTGAGCAAATTGGATTCTCTGAACATAGCAGACAATGAGGGCTGCTGAGAAGTCAAGAACAATGGCACTAGGTTTTGATCCTACTGCACATACTGGCTTTGTGAGAGCCTAGGCTGTTTGGATGCTCACCTTACTAGACCTGGAAGGAGGTGGGAGATCCTTGGACTTCCCACTTTCTTTAATTTTAATCTCATTATGATTTTTAAAACTGTTTTCTATTTGAGACCAAAATAATACTATTCCATGAAATGAGTGATGCATCTACTATAACATTTCTTTGAAGACCTCTACTTGGTGAGCAAATTGCAGAGTTAGGTTACAGTTCTATTCTTAGTTTCGTGGATAGCTTTAGTAAAAATGGAAGCAAACGTGCAGAAAAGTAATTATTTGTGTGCTAAATATGCACAAAAGCAGTAAAAAATTCCATTGAAATCACTGAAGTGAGTTTCTTACAGCTTCATTCTTATTGACTACTGAATCTTAATGGGACATATAATCATAAAAAGAAAAAACTCACTAGCATGTCAATAAGTGTTGATCAAATAGCATGTGTTAGTAGAGCAATTAGCTGCATAGGAAAGAAAGTCAATTGTATTAAATTTAGGGATTTTATTTATGTTGTTGGTTAGTATCAATTTTTTCTATTATTAGAAACAGAGAATAATCAACTGTGAGTGGATACATTCCATGCTCATCTTTCTGGGTCTGGGTTTCTTCACTCAGGCTAATTTTTTTCTAGTTCCATCCATTTGCATGCAAATTTCAAAATATCATTTTTTAACTACTGGGTAGTACTTCATTGTGTAATGCATTACATTTTATTTATCCATTTCTTCAGTTGGAGGGCATCTAGGTTGTTTCCAGGTTCTGGCTAGTATGAATAATGCTGCCATGAATATAGTTGAGGAAATATCTTTGTAGTATGATTGAACATCTTTGAATATATGCCCAAGAATGGTATTGCTGGGTCTTGCAGTAGGCTGATTCCCAATTTTCTGAGAAACCACCATACTGATTTCCAAAGTGGTTGTACAAGTTTGCATTCCCAACAGCAATGGAGGAGTGTTTCCCTTACTCCACATCCTCTCCAGAAAAAAGTGATTATTGGTGTTTTTGATCTCAGCTATTCTTATAGTTGTAAGATCATCTCAGAATCATTTTGATTTGCATTTCCCTGATGGTGAAGGAGGTTGAACATTTCATTACTTGTCTTTCAGTCATTTGAAGTTCTTCTGTTGCGAATTCTGTTTAGATCTGTACCCCATTTTTAAGCTGATTATTTGATAATTTGATTTCCAATTTCTTGAGTTCTTTATATATTTTGGAGATCAATCCTCTGTCTAATGTGGACTTGCTGAAAATTTTTTACCATTCATTAGGGTGACTTTTTTTTTTTTTATTGTCTGTGTCCTCTGCTTTACAGAAGCTTATCGGTATCAGGAGGTCCCATTTTTTTTTTTTATTTTTGCTCTCAGTGTCTGTGGTACTGGTGTTATATTTAGGAAGTAGTCTCCTGTGAACATTCATTGAAGACTACTTCCAACTTCCTTTTCTGTCAGGTTGAGTGTGGTCAGATGGTGTAAAACAAAGAATAAAGAGCCTATAGTCTACTACCCCAGAGAAACTAAGTAACAAGGAGAGAACTCTAAGAGAAACATACACAGAGTTCCTTGGGAAGGGAAAATAGACAAAATTTCCTGAGAAAATTGAGAGTGTGGGTCAGGGAGAAGGGAGCATGTAGGAGAGCAAGAGGAAATGGGAAGATCAAGCTGGGGGAAGGACAGAGATGGAGAACAAGGAAAAAGTTATCTTGATTGAGGGAGCTATTATGGGGCTCACAAGAAACCTAGCACCAGGGACTCCACAAGGATGACACCAGCTAAGACCCTAGGCAATAGTTCAAAGGATGCCTGAACTGGCCTTGTCATGTAGTCAGATTGATGTTTATTTCAAATGTCATCATAGAACCTTCATCCAGCAACTGATGGAAGAAAACAAAGAGAACCACAGTGGAGCACTG
The DNA here is from genome assembly GCF_950005125.1 of Chionomys nivalis. Lineage (NCBI taxonomy): Eukaryota > Metazoa > Chordata > Mammalia > Rodentia > Cricetidae > Chionomys > Chionomys nivalis. Next base: position 74,712,587 of record NC_080090.1, on the reverse strand, counting down.
GGCTAAACTCCCAAAGTCCAGTTCAAGAAAGGGAGGAGTGAAAATGATTGCAGAGATGTCAGGAGCATCATGGGGATACCCACTGAAAAATCATACCTGAGTTAGAACGAATACCTTCTAACTCTAGCTTTACAGCAAGGGAACTAGCATAGGACCAAACTAGGACCTCTGAATGAGGATGACAATTGTATGACGAGAGCAGACTGTAGGGCCCCTGGCAGTGAGCCCAGGATTTATCCCTACTTCTCTGGATTTTTGGAGCCTGTTTTCTCTGGAGGAATGTCTTGATCAGTCTATATATAGTGGAGATGGCCCTGGTCCTGCCTCAAAACAATGTGCTAGACTTTGTTGACTCCCCATGGTAACCCTTGTCTTCTATGAGGAGTAGATGGGGGTTAGGGTGGAGGTGCAGGAAGAAGTTGGAGGGAGCAGGAAGAGGAGAGGGAGTGGAAAATGGATTTGGCATTTAAATGAGAAAAGATAGTTTTTTTAAAAAGGAAACAAAAAGAAACAGAAAGTAAATTCTGGTGACATGCTTAATTTCAAAGTACTTTTTGCAAAGCCTTGTTACTTCTTATTCATACATGCTTTCCTCAGACATCACTCAAGTGTTATGGCTCTTATATAAATATATACACAAAGTACATAGATAAATAAACACAAAAAACAACAAAAATCAGTGTGTTATATTAAGAACATTGTTAGCAAATGATACTCAATGAAAATTTTTCTTTCATTAAGGATGTCTATATAAGTAATAGGACATCTACAAAATATTTATAATCTTAGTCATCCAAAAGCAAAAATTTTCACTTACATGAAACATAAATTACAGTTGAGGGAAAACTTTTATCTGTTAAGAATAATGGGTGACAAACAAGACATCAAAGAAGCAAAACACAAATGGCAATGTTTCAAAGGGACTTAAAGGTTCTTTTTTTTTTTTTTTCGAGACAGGGTGACTTAAAGGTTCTAAGATTAAATTCTACTCCATTGAACATGAAAGGGCCATTAACATAGATCTAAGTGTTTTAAAGATGAGTGTGAAAAAATCAGACCAGGCTTTAATAGTTTGGGTCATGGAAAAGCACCAGTAACTCAAAGATTAATATTAATAAAAAGAAGTATGGGACCAGGTACTTCCGAGTGAGACAGTTTGAAGAAACCATAAAGATGTGTCCTTAGGAAGCTGTGATATTATGGAGAGCCTTTCCATAACATTAGACTTGCCAAGTATTTATCTTAATAATTGTTTTTATTTATTAATTTTAAATTTTTATTCATTTTACATACCCACCACTATTCCCCTTTTTTTCACTCCTCCCACTGCCCCCTTCTCTCCTCCCACAAACCTTAATCCACTCCTCTTAAAGGATAAGGCCTCCCACGTAGTATCAACAAGGCCTTGTATATTTAGTTGAGGCAAGACCATGACCCTCCCCCCATCAAAGCTGAGCAAGGCATCCTACAAGAGAATGCCACCAAACAGGCAGCTAATGCAACACGGATAGATCCTAGTTCCCACTTCCAGGGGCCCCTCAAAGAGATCAAGCTATACAACTGTTACCCACATGCAGACGGTCTAGTTCAGTGTAGGTACCCCATTTGTCAGTTTAGAGTCCCTGAGCTACCATGTATTTGGGTCATCTGTCTCTGTGGATGTCCAAGTCATGATCTTGACCCTCCTTGTTTATATATTCCCTCTTCCCTCTCTTCATATGTTTGGTTTCTAAGTTAACTATTAGTCATAGTGAGGTAAGGGTAATATGAGAATGTTGCTGAAATTAGTAATTTATTAAATCAATAGAGTGGTAATGAGAATTTTAGAATAAACACCTAACATAAGCATTTTGCTGTGGGAATTTTGTATGTTATAAATAGAATGATTTCTAAAGACTGCCTTTTAAGACAAGAAACCTACCCTTTTAATCTCAATGTGTAACCTAGTAGGAGTCCTAATATTCATTGCTGGTGGTTCATACACATGAGGATATGTCCATGAAACATAGATATTCTTGCTAATGAAACATCCTAAGTTATACATGCCAATACTGTAGAAATGCTAAATCAATCTTTCTGGGAGACATTCTTCACATCTGCTGTGGATGTCATGCTATTGTAGGGCACCTGTTTCTTGTCAGAGGATTGTTCTGGGTACAGACCATAGTAGTCCTGGAATCTTGCCAGAAGACTTTTATGCACTTTTCTAAATACTAACTCAGATTTGTAAATAATCACAAAGTTGAGGGGTGTGACTAAAGAAGCATGTTCTCTTAAGAAGGGCGGGCAGTCAGACAGAACACATAGCAAACCTTGATACATGGGAGAGTTGCTGTCTGAATTTAAACTCATGTTTTTTTACCTTGTGTTATGCTGTCTGGAAAAAATCCTTCAGTAGTTTCTATAATATCTAGAAGTTTGGAAAGTACAGGCCCTACCAACATTGTACAAGAATATAGTTTCAAGGACTTACATACACCTATAAAGTTAAAGTATCCTGCATTCCATTATAATTGATGAATGATTAAGAATTACTAAAGTCCAGATTACTCCTCTGTAAAGCATACCCACTGTGAATATATTATTTCACTTTGCACACATCAGTTGCCTTCATGAGACTTGAATTCCCCAGATATGATATCACATAGAATATAAAATTTACCGAAAGATACCATGTCCAGATCTAGACTGTAATGGGGCATAATGCTGTGGGACAATGGTCTTATCCTGTAAAGATATTTTTCTTATTGTTGTTTAATAAAATGCTGATTGGTCAGTAGCCAGATAGGAAGTAGAGGCAGGGCAATGAAAACAGGAAAAATCTGGGAAAAGGAAAAAGTCCTTCTACAGTCGTAACCTAGACACAGAGGATACAAGATGTGACTGCCTCGCTGAAAAAGGTACCAAGCCATGTGTTTAACACAGACAAAAATAATGGGTTAATGTAAGATGTAAGAATTTCTTAATAAGAAGCTTGAGCTACTAGTCAACCAGTTTATGATTATTGTAAACCTCTGTGTGTTTATATGTGACTAAACGACTGTGGAACCTAGTGAGACAGAAGCATCAGTCAACAAATGGGGCCCAACGTGTGGACAACTTCATCCACAGAAAACCTGAGAGAGCTTGAGAACTAATTCTGGACACAAAATAATCGCAATAAGAATGGGTTCTTGGTAGCAGCAATTTCTTGGGTTTGCTCTGTTTACTAGAGACAAGGACATCTCATTTAAGAGAGGCTTCCGTATTCAGCTTCAGCTGAATAAGCCTTGTAGCTCCTTTATGTGGCCCCACCACCAAACACTTAAGTGGTGTTGATGGATAGCCGATAGCATGCTTCTTGGTGTTGATAGGGACCTTGAAACTCCACAGTTTCAAGGCTTCTGCAGCTGTATAAAGGCATGCAGGTCAGATGGGTCTCTGAAGAGACCTGTGCTTTCAGAATAGAACTTTGACCTTCCATCTTAGTTCTTCACATTATAATCCTAGTTATTTGATCATTTGAGGGTAAACTGTTAATATTTCATTTAATTGGCTTCCACTTTTCACTTTTGAGGATTAAACGATAAGTTCAAATAATTATTTAAATGTATTACTTTTATGTTTTCTTATTGCCCTTTAAATAATTTTTACATTATTAAAGGTATCAATAATCAAGAGAAAGTGGTATTTCCTCAAAGTTATCAATATTTTTAATTTGAGATTTAATTCAGAAATATCCTTATGATATTATTTTTAAATTTAATTTATTTTCATTCTTTTTTAAATCATTCTTTGATAATTTCAATGTATATTTTAACATATTTTTTCATTCTGCTTCCCCTGCTAGATTGTTCTCTCTTCTTTACATATCAAATTTCATGTTCTTTTTCTCTCTCAGAAAAATAATAAAGGAGCTGTGTCTACTCTGGGTAGCACAGAGTCACTGACCCTGTTGAAAAGGGTTCAAGTCAGCTGGCCAGGGAATATGGATGCAGGAGACAAGGTCCCAAACCTCATATACCATATGGCTGCATGCATGGGACAGAGAAGCCACCCCCCAGCCCACAAATACCTGAAACAGGTGGGATTACTTTCCCTGAGGCTGTAAGAGCAGATTTGCCCCTGCCTGCCATCAACTGCAACACAAGAGAGCATGCCATGCACCTTTTATGGACAGCACAATTGAGCCAATTCTATTAGCCTAAGGGTGGTTGAGCCAGCCCAGAAGATGTAGCATGGGATTGATGTACCCATTATTCATCTGTCAAGTTATGGCATGGGCAGGGGAGAGTTACCATTGCCCACCAATGCCTGAGTCAGGTAGAAGAGCTGATCCCAAGATCATAAGAGCAGAACTCTATGCCATGTCTCAGCAACACAGTAGAGCTAGTCTTGAAGTTGTTTAAGTGTGATAAAATTGACACTGAAGATATAAAGCAAGAGAACTGGATCAGCCCCTTGATTATCCCAGGAAGTGGTGAACTAGTCAGGGAAATGCAGGAGAGGTCACCCTGGTGGTTAGGACAAGGAAAAGCTGGCAGGTTGGCCAACCCTGCAACTACCCAGACCCAGAACTAAGATGATGTGTTGCCCACTCCAACATCCATCCACCCATCTGTGATCTGCTGAAGCACGTGAAGGTCCAGTTCTACAGACTCAAAGTTGCACAGTCTCCACAACACAGGGAAATAGTGGGATGACCAATAGGAGTTTCAGTGAGAACCCTATATTGATTGTGTAGTAAACACCAGAGACCTGGAACCAGACCAATGACTTTTAATAATGAAAACTTGCAAGTAAAGATATATGGATAAAAGGGTTTACTGAATGACTCACTGTGTCACTCCACAGTTTCCAGAATGAGATTGATTTTCCCTTTCCTCTTTTTTATCTTAAATTTTATTTTTAGGGGAGGTTGCAAGGGCAGAGGGATGATACAAGAGAATGGGCAAATAAATGTGATGCAGATGAATGATGTGGAAGGCACAAAGAATAAATAAAAAGGAAGTTAAAACAGTAAAAGAAAATGTCACTAAATATATGAAATCTTATTGTATGATCATCTTCTCCAGAGCATGTGGGTATATATGAGTTTATATACCCAAACTCATAACTTGTGGGTCCCTTTCCCTCCTCTGAACGAACCATCTTGTTCCATCTTTCTTTGACTCCTAGAAGTTTGATAAAACAAAAAGCTTGTCAATTAAGGGGATTCCAAGGAAAGTTTCATGAACAGCTTCCTCCTAAATATTGGCTGTGAGGATGCTCAGTTACACAATGTCTCTGTAAGTTCCCCAGGCTGAAAATAATTAATATACTATGTCACTTTTTTCACCATAAGTCAAAATGTAGATGCATATACACATATATACACATGAATAATGTGCCTTAAGGAGAATAGACTGTGGTGACAAAATAATTTTCAGAGCAACCTGTAGGGGAAAAATGCAGAGCTCATCTCCTTCATTTGAAGAAACTATAACCTTGACCTGGGTTAATAAAGCCATATCACAAAACTGTTAAGTGAACAGATTACTTAATTGATAAAATATTACATAAGAATAAAGACTTCTATTTTTTCAAGACCTTTATGCAAATTAAAGAAGTATCCTAAAAGTGGAATATGAAGTCTGATCTATTTATGCCCTATAAAGAATTATAAGGAATTATAACATTTATGAAATTCATCTTTCTTATCACAGTATCTTTGATTTCATGGTCTTCCAAGAAACTTCAGGACTTTTTTCTTGACTGCTCTGATTTTCTCCAAGGCAGATATAATTAATGGAAAACAAGAAATTTATCTAGGTAGTCATAACTATAAAGAAGAATGATACTCTTATCCATGTTTTACAAATTTGCCAAAGTTTGCAGGTTTTGTAAATCATGCCATGGTAAAATACACTTACACTAATCTATTATGGAGCGTGAAAGAAAATTTCACTTTGTTGGTATTCTCAAATTTGCAAATATAAATAATTTTCTTCACTATATCTTTAATTTGTTTCTGGATATGGATGTATTGACCTTGACATAACAGCAACAAATAAAATGCAATATAACTATCTTTGCTAAGGTGCAATTAGCTAAATTGATTATTAATATCATCATTGCTGTGGGCACTAATTAAGATGAAAATCAATTTCATGACCTAATATTTAAAAAAATTCGAATCACATAAATTGTCTCTGTTATATAAAATTGCTTGCCTTAGGAAGCCACATCTTCAAAGGATGATAATAAAGTACCTTATAAAAATATTACTCATAATCAACTAATTATTGACAATGAATACACATTAAATGCTTTGTGTAAAGTTATATGGCAAATATTTTAATTAATAATAAATAATATTATTTAAATATATTGTCCAAGAAAAATGAAAACTCATCTAAACTGTATTATACCTCAAAACCATACTTTCATTGACCAAATTTAAACTTTAAGAACAATCTTTAGGCAAGGCTGAATTTCTGACTGATTATATAAATTTTAGCATTTTTATATTACTATAGAGCAATCCAAGGTAGAAAGAAAGCCTTAAAATTTTGACTTAAAGAAAAAAAAGCTTCATTTATAATGTATTGCAAACTTATTAAGTATCAGTTGCATTTTCTGTTCGTCTGCACACCAGAAGAGTGAAGCAGTGTACATAAAAATAGGTACTTATCCTGTACAGAAAACAAACAAATGAAACAACACAACAAACAGCAACAAACACACAGACACAAACAGTTTATCTTACTTTGAAGATCCTAACCCTGCGATATTACCCAATCCCAAAATAATATGTTAATTGGAATGTTGAGTTGTCATTAGTGAATAAACATGTGAATAATGTTTGTTGTAGTCCCATCAAAGACATTCATCAGAAGACATCAGAAAAGGATCAGTGTATCTTAAGGAATATATATTTGAGAAACAATTAACATTGGCCTTGGGTTTTTAATAGCAAAAGTGATTATAATGAATTTTGTTAATACAAATTTAGGAAACATTAGCAATAGACAAAGAATAGATAGATAGAATTCCTCAAAGTTAAAATGAAGGGTATACTCATTATTTTTACAGGAAAGACTCCTCAATATACAAGTGAAATTGTTTAAGACTCACCTAATTATCAAACAATTGACCCTGTAGATACTCATTTATTTGTCACTGTGTTCATTGTCTCATTTCTTGAGAAAAGTGAGGGAAGAAAACAAACAAACAAAAAAAAAAGTACAGCAGGAAGCTAACACCTTCTTTAAAGCTATTAAAGTAAATCTGCTCTAAAATACCTTTTTGCTTACAAGCTTTGCTAAGATCTCTATCTTCGCGAAACTTTACACTTTGCACTTAGTTTTCCAAGCAGCATTTTTTTTTGGGGGGGGGGGTTAGGTAAAGTCAAAACTACCTTAGAATTTTTATTTGTTTTTAAATAAGTGTTTACATGACTTAAATATTTTCAGCAGAATCAGTCAGATGTCAGTTTTCCATGTATAAAATTCACAGCAGCACTTAGAGAGGCTTCTTTCACCCACTATTTCTTCCCCATTTGTTTGCCAGGGGGAGTTGGAAAAATAATACTCATTAATAAGAACATTTATAGCTGCCAATTTAGTTATGAGGACTATTCCTTCAAATGGAAAAAAATAATAATTTTGGTTTTCTCATGCTAAGCAATTTTTGCATTACACTGAAACAAAATGTTTAGTATTAAGTTATATAGTGCTAAAAGAAAGGATGAATTTTATGTATAGAAGAGAAATGAATGAAACTCATTGCCCGTCTTATTCTGGACCTTTCTCTGTTTTTATTGTGTTCTCTCAAAGACTGATATACTTGCAAACTTCTGAAAATATGCCCATGGATTTAGAATGTTTTTAGTATATTATAAAATCACAAAGCAATTAGCTAAATGAATAACTGTTTTTAATGAGCCAAGTGAGGGGTTAAGATTTGATTTGTTGCTTTGATACCAGACAATATGGCATATTTGGCAACACTTTAAATTTTTTATTATTATTTTAATTTTGTATATTTCTTATACAAGAGTTTTTTTTAAAAAAAAAGTTACAGAAAAATATCTGTACTTTCTCATTTAAGTGTTATTCTAATGACTTTAACAGTATTTTCTTAAATTTGCTGATAGGCTACTACAGACAAGCCAATGGAATTCCCATTAAAATACCCCTTTTGTTTTCTCTAATAATCAGGACTTAAATAGTTTATAAAACAAATGAAAATTTTTGTTCTATATCTATCTATCTATATCTCTTTTACAGTGATGTTATTTGATATAAAATCCCAGTTGTTAATTTTTTGAAAATGAGAATTTGAAAAAGATAAAATTATCTTACAAAGGAAATCCAGATTTAACTGTGAGTAGGAATCAAGAATTGAGCCTACTCAGCAGGTAGTCAGCTGCTGAACTCAAATCAAGAGGTGCAATAATGAAGGATTGGAAGATGACTGAGGAGTTAGAACCAGTTTCTGCTCTACAGAAGGACACAGGATTGATTTCTAAGGCCCCAACACTGGCTGACAACATTCTAGAACTTCATATTTTAGGATTCTTAGACCTCTTCTTTCTCCATGCTTTCTTATCCTTCTACATTAAAAATAAGACAGAAAATTGAAATCAGCTACTAGGGGTAAAAATTATATGTAGCCACTTAGCAAATCTATAATTAGCTCGTTCCTTGTTTTCATTAAACTTAGTCGCTAGGCTCTGCAAGAACAACAATCCAAACATTCTTCCCAGGCATATAAAAGAACTTTCCAAATAAACTCAAAACTTTAAAACCTATTTTAGTTTTGATTTTCCTCTTTAAGAAAATTGATGTTAGCGATGCTATTTTTAGACATAAAACTTTCGTTTTCAATCTCTTTAAAAATCTTTTCTTCCACTAAGAATTTATTTGTAGTCAGGTTTTCTAGCTCATGCTCCTAATTACAGCACTCAGGGGGAAGAGGTGTTTGAATCTCCATGAGTTGAAAGCCAGCCAGGTCTACATAGCAAGTTCAAGCAAAACCAGGATGACATAATGCAACCTTGTCTCAAAAAGGGGTGGTTATTTGTAGGTGTTACTCAAGGCTCTTAAAAGTTTCCTCTCTTAAAAGGCTTTTTAATAAGAATATTACCAACCAACATCTTTATTTTTAAAGTTCTAGAATCTTTCAAACCTATAATTTCATGTCCAATTCTTTCACGTGTTTCTACAGAGTTTTAGTGCCATTGATTTTACAGAGACAGCTCAAACACACAGAGCCAAGACCCAGCTCATTAGTTACTTTAATGCTATCTCATACGTGGTATAGAAGTAATCCTTGCAGGAATTTTTGTTGTTGTTGCATTCAAGCATTCTCCATAAGCAGACTTTAACTGTCTTCAATTTATCATCTGGCAATTAAAATTATCTGCAATTTGGTGAACCACGATTGAACATCTCTGAGACAAGAATGAATTCAGGACGAAAAGGTAAAAAGTACTTGCAGTGATTCAAACGAGAGATGATATAAAGCAGCTGTAGTCATGTATACTCGCAGTAAATCAAGAGAAAAGAAAAGAATAAACAACATGGAAATCCTCATCACATAGAGTCAATAGAATTTAGGGTCTTACAAATTCAGCATGCTTGTAAGACAAAGGTATATAAACTTATAAAATCTGAAATATGTCTGATTGATAGTTTTTACAGTGCAAAGGGAAACTTCAAATGAGGCTACAGGATTAGATCATCAGCAATATCCAGACATGGCTACAGAAAGGAGACATGGTACTCAGGAATCATTATCCAAAACACTTGAAAGGAGAATTGGAGTGAGCAAAGGAGACTAAGAGACTGGCTTTTTACAGATATTTAAAACACAGGTCAGTTGAGTGATAAGCTTTAGATAAGCAGACAGGTTTAGAATGGCATTTTATCACCACTTCTTCAAGTATGGGGTAAATAGAAACCTCCACTACTTTGTAGAATAAGCATATTTTCTCTTTTTAATTTCTATAAGGGTTTACAGAAGATCTTGTTGCATATGAATTATGGATATTATTTTTCTGGTGCTAATTGCTGAAAGAACTTTGTTCTTAGGCTATTCTTTAAGCCTTCATCTTACCTCTTATAGATCCCTGTTGCATCTCTTCTTGTTAGTAGTAAAAGTAATTAGATTATAAGTCATAATGTTTTCACAAGAAATCCAGAAATTAGAAATGTCTGCACCAAAGCAACCATCAGCAGAAAAGCAAACAATTCTGCTGTGCATATCTTTAGTTTAAATTGAAATCATCACTGAGAAGAAAATGAAAAGGGCTTATTACACAGCCTTATACGGGAGGTATTTTCATTCCTTTCTGAAAAAGCCATGATACTGAAGATAGGTATCACTGAAGCAAAGAACCCATAACCTTTAGCAATTTTTGGAGCTGCATTCTCCCAGAAGAGGAAGCTTATTTTTATTATGGTCTAAAAATATTCATAGAGAGAAATTACTCTCACACACAAAGAAATGTAGGCAGTGCATTTGAAGAGAGTGATCAGTTATTTCACATATTACGTAGATGGTAAGAGCTTCTGTATTTTCTGACCATATCAGTGGTAATGTTTTAGAATTAAGTCTACCTTCAGTCTCTTTTTAGAGAGAATAATTAAATTTTAGGTAATCGCTCTCACTGTCAAATCTATAAATGCAGTTTGTAACTGCGATAGGAATTCCTACAGCCAGTAGCTTTTACGTTACCAACCCACTTGGGCATGGCTTCTTATACTATATATGCCCGTGTAAAGCGTGTGTCTGAATTCTCTTCCAGTGGTGTGATTCAGTTCCTGTTCCTCGTTGGTGCAGAGGATTATGATCTATGAGTCTACCCCTAAATAAATAACCTTTTATTATCATCATTTCTGAGCTAGTGTGGGATTTCTTTTTAGTGCCCTTCTTCATGTAACCATTACAATTTACCTATTTTTGAGAAGCCTTTGTATGCTGCTTTGCAGAAAGTGTATCCTTGGGCATTTGGGTAATTCATTCTATAAATATCTGCTAGGTCCATTTGATGTATGGTGTCTCTTAGTTCTGACATTTCTCAATTTTTGTCTAAATGACCTCCTTAAATTGATATATGTACATTTAAGTACTAACTTATAACAATTAAAAACAGCAGCTCTGGTTGAAGCTTCAATATCTTTTAATTTTTTATTATCTTATTTGTTTATTTTTTAAATTTACTTTAATAAATTTCTTATTTTACATACCAATTTCAGTTTCCTCTTCTTCCTGTCGAAGAATCCCCTCACCTTCAATCCACCCCTTACTCCATCCACTCCTCAGAGAAAGTGAGGCTTCCCATGGGGAGTCAACAAAGTCTTTTACATGACTTGTAGCAGGTCCAAGTACCTCCCATGTATCTAGGTTCAGCAAGGTATTCCTCCACAGGGAATTGGCTTTAAAGAGACAGTTCATCCACTAGAAATAAATATTGTTTCCCCTGATAATAGCCTCACAACTATCCAATCCACACAACTGTCATCTACATTCAGAGGACCTAGTTTTGGTTTTACCCAGTTTCCTTAGCTGTCAATCTGGAGCCAGTGAGCTCCTACTTATTTGGGTCGGCTGTCACTGAGGGTTTGCCAATATGGTCTTGGCTCCTTTGTTCATATCACTCCTCCCTCTCTATCAGGGGACTCCAGGAGTTCAATCCAGTTCTTAGCTCTGCATCTGCTTCCATCAGTTCCTGGAGGAAGGTTCTATGATAACAATTAAGGTAGTCATCAATCTAATTACAAGGAAAGGGCAGTTAAGGTACCATCTTCATTATTGCTAAGATTCTAAGCTGGGGCGATCCTTATGGCTTCCTGGGAATCTTCCTAGAGCCTGATTTCTTGCTAACCCTGTAATGGCTCCCACTTTCAAGGTATCTCTTTCCTTGGTCTCCCTCTCTGTCTTTCACACAACTTGACCTTCCCACTCCCTCATGTTCTCCTTCTTGTTCCCCTTCTCACCTCCCTGTTTCCTTTCTCCCTTCCCCATTTCCCTACAACTCTCCTCTCTCCCCCCATGCTGCGAATTTACTAAGGAGATATAGTCCACTTTCCTTTCCCAGGGGGTTCCATGTATGTTTCTCTTAGCATTCTCCTTGTTTTCTGTTTTGTCGGGGATTGTGGACTGTAGGTTCATTATCCTTTGCTTTATATCTTACATCCACTTATGAGTGAATATATACTGTGCTTATCTTTCTTGTCTGGGTTAACCTCAGTCAGGATTTTTTTTTTCTAGATTCATCCATTTGCCTGCAAATTTTAAGATGTCATTATTTTTAGCCACGGAGTAGTACTCCATTGTGTAAATATATCTCATTTTCTTTATTCGTTCTTTAATTGAGGGGCATCTAGTTTTTTTTCAGGTTCTCGATAATTCTGCGACGAGCATAGTTGAGCAAATGTCCTTATAATATGATTCACTTAGAAGGATCGAAGGGTAAAAATAAACTCTCCACTATGTACTTTTCCACATCAGTTTCTGTATGCTTCTACCATTGTCTATCTCTACTAAGACTGGGAAGGAAATTTTGGAGCAACTCTGAATTCATTAAAGTATGAGCTGAGATCAGTCCCTCTTACATTCAAGGTGTTGCCATAGTAACTGCATTTCAGGAATGACCAACCTCCAACCCTTTTTTTTTTTTTTTTTTTTGGGTTTTTCGAGACAGGGTTTCTCTCTGGTTTTGGAGCCTGTCCTGGAACTAGCTCTTGTAGACCAGGCTGGTCTCGAACTCACAGAGATCCTCCTGCCTCTGCCTCCCAAGTGCTGGGATTAAAGGCGTGCGCCACCACCGCCCGGCTTTTAAATACACAAGAAAGAGCAAGGCCTAATCAAGGAGGCATGGTACCTAGATGCTTCTCAGGTAGGTAATTTGGACACATCAGTAAATACTGCCCACATAAAAGAAGGAGTAATACAACCCAAACATCTCAACCTCATTCAATACATAAATCAAAGAATGCCTCCTGCACCTTGCCCCAATTGTCAGAAAGAATTTCTTTGGAAAAGGGATTGTAAATCCCCCTTTCTTAAGGATGGTACTCTCCTAACTGATGCTAGTGACCCCGCTGCTACTGATAAACCCCTGGTTAATTGGGGAAACATCCAGGTGGGCAGATCCAGTCCCACCAAATAGTCAGATATCTCAGTAATTTCAGACAAACAATCCATTTCCCAACATATCTGGCAATTACAAAGATCAACAACCGGAAGTGCATAAATGGACTTGTGTATCACCACCATTACAATATTAACTGCTGATTGTCCAGGAGCTTGCCTTAACACTGGAGTCTGTCACTGTCTCCCTGAGGGGACACTGGATCTAATTATAGACTGCAGCACTTAGAAAAGAAAAGAAAAAGTATAGAGAAAATCCTTAAAAAAATAAAATAGTCAGGTGTGGTTATACATGCCTTTAATCACAGCACTTGGAAGGCAGAGGTAGGTGGAGCTCTGCGTGTTTGAAGCCAAACTGGTCTACAGAGAGAGTTCAAGAGCAGCCAAAAATACACATAGAAATCCTGTCCCAGAAAAAAAAAAAAAAAAAAAACCTAAAAAATTAAAATGAAAGAAATAGAGTTAAGAAATTAAAGTCACATAAAGATAGAAAATACAAATAGACTATGGATACTAAATACTATTGTGTTTTTTGACTATTAAGAGGGAGCAATAGCTTCAAAAAGACATTTGATTATGAATGCTGCTAGATTAATCCAACCTATGTATTTTGAAAATGCCTTGACTTCAATATTTATGTCAAAAGATATGTTACTTTGGAGAAGTGGTTTTGTTTTTATTTCCACTGGAAAAAAGAGGCTGTGATTCATACTGAGTTAAGAAAAATCAGTCTTGAAGATCCCCCTGAAAAGTATCCAATGGGTATGGATGGCCCAGATGATACAACTTTCAGAGTATCTTTGTTGCAATATCCCCTGGGTTCTACATCCAAACAGCCTCAAGAGTGCTGGCTGATAGGATCCAGCATCACAGAATACTGCAGTCAGTACTTGGCCATAATCCTAAATTTTCTTTGAATCCCCATAAAATTATTAGTGACCCCAATCAATAGGAAGTAGCTTAGAAAACTGTCCACATTACCAAAAAAAAAAAAAAAAGGATCATTTTTGTGTTTGTGTTTAGAATGTTGGTTACAAGTTGTTGTGGACAATGGTTAGAAGAAACAACTAAACAATGGAGATTAGATTCAGAGTTCTTGTTCTGAAAAGAATAAAGGGGAAATGCTGTGGGATGATGTTCTTGCAAACTGAAAACACTCATCATTTATATTTGTTTAATAAACTGCTGATTGGATATACATCCAGCTGCCATTTAGGTTTCTCACTACACCCTAGAAATATGTTTTTAAGTGAAAGAAGAAAGTATACCACAGATGGCCTTGATAAGTACTGAGGCTTATGCTTTGTATGCAAATGTGCTATAAATATTTATAAGTATAAAAAAAAGCCGACAAGAAAGAAGAATTAGCAAAAAGTTCTCATGAAGTCACTGTAATGCAACCTGTCTTTCTTACTTATGCTCATTGTTTCTCAAATTTATTTCACTTTTTTCAGATCAAATCAGCTATTAGAATGTTATCTTAGAATTGAATCATTCTTGAATTGTTAAACATTCTAATGTATATTAGGATAATATTCTTTATGCCATTTTAGATTGTAAAACAGGAAGAAATTGTTAAGTAACAATTAAACAATACATATCATTAGATACTTTACTATGTGCCAACTAACTTGGTCTAGGAACTAAACTAACAGACAAATCTGAGAGTCACCACAAAAAAAATGTAGATCTCCAAGTAAAACCACGTGATGTTTATGCTCAGAGACTACAAAGATTAGAAGATTAGAATTCACATCCTTAATCTCAGCATAGTGGAAGCAAAGGCAGGCAAATCTCTGTTAGTTTCAGATTAGTCTGGGATACATAATGGAAGTCTGTCTGAACAAAAAAGAATAAAAGAATAAGAATAAGTTGAAAGAGGAGGAGAAGGAATAAGAGGAAGAGAAATAGGAAGAAGAAGGAAGTGGAGGAGGAGGAGGAGGAGGAGGAGAAGAAGAAGAAGAAGAAGAAGAAGAAGAAGAAGAAGAAGAAGAAGAAGAAGAAGAAGAAGAAGAAGAAGAAGAAGAAGAAGAAGAAGAAGAAGAAGCAGCAGCAGCCTTGCTATAATGGTACTTGCCTAATGTTGTTACATCTAGCCAAGTTCAGTTGAAAACACAGGGAGGCTTCTTTTCTGGAGGGAAACCAAGGGAGATGGTGGGATTGGGAGGAGAGGATAGAAGGGAGACTGCTGTTGGGCTATATTTTATGGGAAGAGTAAATTAATAAAATAAAATGATAATAAAAATATATTTTTCATTTAATTAGTCATTTCATGATTGTAGTTTTTCTTCCCCACTCCTCCCAGATCTTTTCTACTTCTACCTTACCAAAACCCAAAACATTTCCTTTCTCTAATTAACATACAAACAGAAATTAAAAAAACATTATTAATCATGAAAGAAAATTAATATCAATATAAACAAACCAGAATTAAACAAAGCAAACAAATAAATGGAAGAAAAAGTGTAGAGGGCAAGGGGTCCGTATGCTCACAGTTAAACACCAGGTCCAATTTCTTAATTGCTGATCTTAGTCCTTGCACTATTGGTGTGCTTTTCAAAAAGTCTTCTTCTGTGCCAGTGAGTTCAAGGTTGTTCTCCCATTTTCTCTTGTTTCATGTGCAGTGTATCTGGTTTAATGTTGAGATCTTTCCTCCACTTGGTTTCTAAAAATTAATGCAGGTAATAAGTATAGGTATAATTTAGTCCTTCTAGATGCAGACATCCAGTTTGAGAAGCACTATTTGCTGAAGATGCTGTCATTCCCTTAGTCTGTATTTCTGTTTTTTTTTTATCAAAAATCTGATATCCATTATATGTGTGGATTGATGTCTCAGTCATCAATATGATTCCGTTAATCAACATGTATGTTTCTGTACTAAATTATGCTTATGTTGCTGTTTTTATTACTATAGCTTTGTAGAATTATTTGACATCTTGGATTATGATACCTCTAGCAATTCTTTTATTATTCATGATAGTTTTAGCTATCCATGATTTTTTGTGTTTGTGTTTATGTATGAGTGTGTGTGTATGTTTGCATGTGTATGTTTCTTCATGAAGCTGAAAATTGTCTTTTCAAGATCTGTGAAGAATTTAATAAAATTTTGAAGGGGTTGTATTAAATCTGTAGATTTCTTTTGGTAAGATGGCCACTATTACCGATTAATGTACATAAAAAGAATATTACAAGCAACAAAGTAAATATCTTACTAATTAATGAGCATTGGAGATCATTCTGTCTTCTTCAGTTTCTTTCTAGATATTTTTGTGTTTTACCATACATGCTCTGTAAATATCTGTTTGGTTTATTTGGCTTACAATATCAGTTACTTCCAATGTTTTACTGTTTATTTTCTGCCTGGATGACCAGCCCAATTGTAATAGTCAGGTGTTGAAATTTCCCACAATCAATGTATGAGAAAAACACGTGATTTAAGCTGTGATAATATTTCTTATATGAATTATGGTGCTTTTGTATTTAATAGGTGTTAAGAATTTCAATATCATCTTGGTAGATTTATCTTTTGATGAGTATAAAGTGTCCTTCCCTATATATTCTGATTAGTTTTGTTTGAAATCTATTTTGTGAGATATACCTGTTTGCTTCATATATCCATTATTTGGAAAATCTTTTTCTTCCCTTTAATCACAAGTTGATGTCTATATTTAATGCTAAAGTGTGTGAGGTTATATTTTTTTTTATTTTTTATTGAAAAAAAATTTCCGCCTCCTCCCAGCCTCCCATTTCCATTTCCCTCTCCCTCCTCCCACTGCTCTCCCCCTCCCCCCACTCCTTTCCCCCTCCCTCTCCAGTCCAAAGAGCAGTCAGGGTTCCTTGCACTGTGGAAAGTCCAAAGTCCTCCCCCCTCCATCTAGGTCTAGGAAGGTGAGCATCCAAACTGGCTAGGCTCCCACAAAGCCAGAACATGAAGTAGGATCAAAACCCAGTGCCATTGTCCTTGGCTTCTCATCAGCCCTCATTGTCTGCCGTGTTCAGAGAGTCCGTTTTAAATCCTCTTTTCAGATCCATTCTGTCAATCTGTGTCTTTTGATTGTGGAGTTATACCATTGAGCTTGAGAGATATTAATGATCAATGATTATTGATTCCTTTTAATTTGTCTCTGTTGGTGGTGGTTATGGTAGTGTGTGTGTGTGTGTGTGTGTGTGTGCTTCCCTCTTTTGATTTGCTGGTCTAGGATTATTTATTCCTTACGTTTACCTGTGTGAGGTTAACCTTTGTAGGTTAGAGTTTTTCTTCTAACACTTTCTGGAGTATGGATTTGTAGACAAATATTGCTTAAATTTGTTTATGGAATATCTTATGGTCTCCATATATTGTGATAGAAAGTTTTTCTGGGTATAGTGCTTTCAACTGGAGTCTGTGGTCTCTTAGAGTCTATAGAATACCTCTACAGGACCTTCTAGCTTTTCAACTCTCCATTAAGAAGTCAAGTATTATTCTGATAGGTTAGATTCTATATGTTATTTAATCTTTTTACTTTGTCACTTGCCATATTCATTTTATGCATATTAGGTTTTAGTATCTTTATTATTTTGTGCTGAGGAAAATTTACTTTCTGGTCCAGTCTATTTGGTGTTTAGTGTACTTCTCGTCTCTTGGTAGGTATTTTCTTCTTCCAGTTAGAAAGTTTTTCTTCTATGATTTTGCTGAATTTATTTTCTGTGACTATTACTTGAATCTCTTCTCCTTAATTTCTATTGCTTTTTCAACAGTGTCCCAAATTTCCTTGATGTTTTTAAATTTAAAATTTTCTTTCACCAAGGTATCCATTTTTTTAATTCAGAATCTCTGTTCATTGCCTGAGATCATATTCTTCCTTCTCTTATATCCTGTTTGTGAGGCTTACCTCTAAGTTTCCTGTTCATTTCCTATTTTTTTCCTTTCCAGATTTTTCTCAGATTTGGTTTTCCTTATTGATTTTATCTCTACTATGAGGTTTTATTTATTTCCTCCCCTTGTTTGCTTGTGTTTTCATAGATTACTTTAATGGAATAATCCATTTCCTTTTTAAGTACCTCTTTCAAATTTATAATAGCTATTTTAAGGTCATCGTGTTGTGCTTTAATGATGTTGCAATTCTCAGGGTCTGCTGTGGTAAGGTTGGTAGGTTCAAGTGCATACATATAGTCATCCTATTATTGATATTGTTTTTTTGTACTGACATCTAAGCATTTGGGATGCAGATGAGTGTAATTCTAGGTGCTGACACATGGTCTTGTCTTTGTTTTTATTCCTTGGTCTCTGTTGTCCTCTCTTGTTCTTAAGAGGTTTTGGTAGCTGTGTGCTGTCTGCTAGGGAATTCTGGTATCTTGCAAGGTGTGATCAGTTTCTCATTATATACCTTTTGCCTCAAGGCTTTTTCCTTTTTTTTTTCTTCTGTATAACTACTTTCTCTGCTTCTCATTCTGACTGACTGGTAGCTGTTTGGCTTCTTGCCCTGTGTGTGCTGCCTTTGTTCTCCTTATTCTCCTCTCCTCTTCTCCTACTTATTCTTTCTTCCTGCCAGCCTTGCCTATTCTTTCCTAGACATTGGCCATTTAGATCCCTATTAGACCAATCACATGCCTTAGACAGGCAAGGCAAGACAAATGCAACACACCTTCACATAGTTAAACAAATCAGCATAAACAGAAACATCACACCTTTACACAGTTAATATTCTGCACCATAAACAAATGTAACACATCTTAGCCTATTTAAAATAATGTTCTACAACAATGGCCACTGGACTTTCTTTTTAATGTTTGTTTCTAGGTATTGGGAGCTGTCTTTTAGAAAGGGAAATGAGATAGGAATGGTATTCAGGTGGCTTACAGGAGGAAAAAATTGAGGCTATTCTACCAGAATCTACATAGTCCCTGGGGAGTGAGGGCAGTGAGAGAGGATGGGACACAACAGGTAGTCTACTACAGAACTAGAGGTGAAATTTGGACATTGTATATGTAGATCTGGAGAGGAGTAAAGACCTGAACTTTGCCAGCCTGCTTAGTTGCCTTACCTGCTTCCCTAGTTGGAGTGGCCTGAGGGTCTTCAGGGATTGCCTGCCAGAGTTGGAAGCTTGGATAATGGAATGAGTGGAGGGAAAGAAGTTTGCAGAGAGAGATCTGTGTGATGTACTGGAGATGAAGACAGATTAGAAGGGGAAGCAGCAGATAAGAGCTGAGGATGAGACTGGGGGATTGAATTTGAAGAAGAGGGAGACATGAAGATCTGTTGTTGGTATAGCTGCTTCCCTGGTCAGAATAGTCTTTTAATTAGTTTTAATAAGTTATATTTTATTATTTTGAAGTACAAATTTATAAAAATAATATGAAGTGGTAGTAGTAAAAAATTATGTCACTATAGAGAATGTAATGAGTGATAATAACCACATTTAGGATAGTATTGGATTTGTGACAAAATGCTGTTTTTCAGCCATGAAATTAACTCATTTCCAGTGAAACCACAAAGATAACTGATGGAAAAATAAGCTACCTACTTGTTGTCATCATCTAGAAAATGCATCAGCTGGCTAAATGACGACACTGACAGATGATCAGTTACATTTCCTATGGTAGCGCATACATATCAGAAGGTTAGCAGCATGTATTACATTCTTAGTAGAAAATTTCCAAATGACAGCTTGAGCATTGTGAGCACACTTCAGTCTCTGAACTTGTAAATGCCTTTTGTTCCAAAAGCAGATTTCCATTTAATTTGGGGAGTATTTTATAGCTTTCTACTTTGTAATTAGCTTAGAAGTTGATTATGTCCATTGAAAAGACAGGAAACAAGCTATTAATTATGGGCTTAAACATCAATAGTATTACTGCAATTTCCCCAATATATTCTAAATCAGAAAGCCTTATACAAGCACTCTAGAGGGAAGAAGAGTTTTATGTCTTTAAACATAGAGACAACACATTGATTGCCTATTATGACATTATGAAAATGAGCTGCAGAGACAGTCTAGGGGAAAATGTTCAAATGAAGAAGATATTTCACTGTAGAAAATTATCTTTTCCAAAATTACATATATATTTTTTGAGACCCAACACATATATTTTAAGTAATATGTTCTACCTGAAAAACCTCAGTGTACAAATACATTAAAACTCAGCAATTAATATTGCACTTAATTAAAGGTATGCTATTTCCTGCTCTTGTGTTCATTTATTCAAAATATTCACTGTGATATTAAATAAAAGCATACATAGTCCCTGGATTGAAGGAGAGCAGAACCTATGAAACATAATTTAGCAGAAGGGATCACTGCCTAAGTGTCTGATTCTTGAGTAAGAGAATAAGTGACTCTTTGAATCTTGTACCTTTTCTTTGGCTCTTTTCCTTCTGTTGGTTTCTTTGACCAACTTAAATGTTAACTTTTTGTATTATTTTATTATATTTTATTTTTTATATTTTAAAAAGAAAGAATGAATGAATTAATGAATGAAAACCTAGTCATTTGTATAAAGATTAATAGTTAACTGTATTTACACCTTCTGGGAAAGGAAATATCAATAAGGTCCAATGGAGTGACACTGGTTATATCTACCAACTTTAGAACAGGCACAATGCCCAGGAGTAGTTAATCAACACAAAACAAGTTCTATCATTTCTGGGCACTGTTTTGTTTATTATTTTTGTCTTATTGTTATATTTTGTTTTAATCTAGACTGTTTTGATGGTGTGAGAAATAGAAAGATGATGAATTTGAGTGATTCAGAGGATGTTGAAGATTTGAGAGGTGTTAGAAGATGCAAAAGAATATGATCAAAATATAACTTATGAAAAATTTAAATAATTCACAAAGCTATCACTAATTTCAACAATAAAATTGAAGTCATTAAATCCAAATATTTATTAATAAAATTACAACTTTTTCTCAATTAATACAAAAAATAGAATATATCTGGTGAGATTTCCTCAAGACATATTGTTGTAATAAGAGCGGCGGGGCTGCGTCTCCGGCACCCAGCCGCCCACATGGTTTAGCTTATGCCCCGAAATAATTACACGGAAACTGTATTCTTTTAATCACTGCCTGGCCCATTAGTTCCAGCCTCTTATTGGTTAGCTCTTACATATTGATCTAACCCATTTCTAATATTCTGTGTAGCCCCACGAGCTGGCTTACCAGAGAGGATCTTAACCTGCGTCTGTCTGGAGTGGGAGAATCATGGTGACTCCCTGACTCGGCTTCTTTCTCCCAGCATTCTCTCTGTTTACTCCGCCTACCTAATTTTCTGTCCTATTAAAGGGGCCAAGGCAGTTTCTTTATTACTTAACCAATGAAACAACAGATAGAAAGATGACCCACCTCCATCAACATATAGCAACAAATCCAACTATTTGTGTTTCTGTATGCTTTGTGTTACTTATTGTATGACAAATTGGACTCATTTTCATTTTCTATTATATTTTCACGTATTAAAACAATTTTTAAATTTAAATATACTTTTATCTTATTCTTCCCCTCCCCCAGATTCTTCCAGATTCTCTCCTTTTACCTACTCAATTTTAAGTTTTTTATAAATAAACAAAACAAAAATAAGAGGAAACTATAACAACCTCCCTTTAAAATACCAAGAAAACAAAATAGAACAACACTCAGCAATAAGGAAAAAAAGCAAAAAGAAAATTAAATAGTTATAATGATATAATGAGATTGGTCTTCCACATTTCAGAATAAATAAATGTTTTCTAAGATGATCTTATCCAATTATCTTCTTATCAACACTTAAAACTCTCCATTTTTAAATATCAACAATTTAGAATTTATAGTTGTTATACCTTTGCTACTAGTTAAATGAGGAAAATTCTTGACTCTTTTGGACACAGTTTTACTATTAGTCTATGAATCATATATAACTCCCATACCTTGTGGGCAATGTTCTTTAATTATGTTTTTATATTTATTACTTTTCTTTACTTGGGGACTTGGAAGGTGTGTGAGTGTGTGTCTGTGTGTGTGTGTGTGTGTGTGGTTGGTCTCTGTGTGTTTCTATATTTGTAGAGTGACTATTTTATCAGTTCAACTGCTTTTCTATAAAGAGGAGGAGTTTGTACAAAATTCAACTTTATTGTCTTAGCATTTGAATCTATGTTGATATACTAAAATAAAATCACAATAACTATAAAAAATGCATGCCAGTTGCTATTTTATAATCAATAAAATATACATATGTATATGGATACCTATAGATACAATACATATATATGTACTTGGCTACTTAAGTGTAAATAGATAGTATAAAATTGGGAAAGAGAGAGAAAGAGAGACCATTTGTAACACAAAATGCATTATAAAATCTTAGATCTATCCTAGAAAAAATATTTCTATTATCTCTGTTGGGACCAATTAAGTCCTGGCCTTCAGCTGGATGTTGGGATTAATTGAGTCCTGGCTTTCAGCTTCTCTACCCTGCTAGAACCTTCTAAATGAAGTTACTAGAAGCTGTGCCTAGTTAGAGGATCAGAGGATGGGATTATCACCTGTAGGCCATGACTGCAGTGTATTTAAGTCTAAATGGTGTTAATAAAGGGGGGCTTTTGGTATCAGTGTTAAAAGGTCTGCATGTGTTGGTCTGTCTCTGCGTCTGTATTCTCAACCTCCAGACCCTTGCCCAAAGCTCGCGAACTGGGGTCTAGCGCATAGAGCGCAGATCGGGGCCACGGTGCGCGGCAATCTCTATGTGTACTATTTAGATTTTTGTTTTCATGTCAATTTGACACAAGCTTCTGTCATCAGAAAAAAGAAAACTTTAACTGAGAAAACTTCCTTAAAACTCTCCATTAGGCAAGTCTGTAGACCATTTTCTTGATTAATGATTGATGTGGGAGGGTCCACTGTGGAAACTTCCATACCTGGGCAGGTAGTCCTGAGTTGTATAAAATTTAAAAAAGTCAGCTGAGCAAGCCAACTTACTTTTGGGAAAAGCCAGTAGGCAGCATTTATCCATGGTCTCTGCATCAGTTCCTGCAGAGTTCTTTCAATGACAGACAGACCATGACTTGAAATACATAAGCCAAATAAATCTCAAGTCTCTTTTGGTTCATGATCTTTATAACAATAGATCAAATCAACCCTTCATGACCCAGTTTGCTATAATATTTAGGATTAAAGGAAAAAAAGAAATAGAGGAGCCACTGACATTTAGTAACAATATCAGGCAGTCCTTCATTCCATTTCATGTGAGGAATTAGGTCTGGTCTCTACAAACACCTACAGGACATTTTCCCTTTTCTATGGCAACTCTGATTACTGTTCTGACTCCCGGCTTGCTCACATAATTCTGCACAAAATGGATTCTCCCTGGTTTGCAGGATGGGTAGGTGGTTAAAAAAAATCATTCATCCTAATTCTGCCAAATGAATTTCATCCCAGGTACCCACATA
Source organism: Chionomys nivalis (assembly GCF_950005125.1). NCBI lineage: Eukaryota > Metazoa > Chordata > Mammalia > Rodentia > Cricetidae > Chionomys > Chionomys nivalis. Next base: position 74,689,066 of record NC_080090.1, on the reverse strand, counting down.
GAAAGAAAAGAATCTATTTTTGAAATATGTTTTCTATCTTCTCTAGATTCTCAGGTACAGTCTTGAGAAAGCTTCATTTTTCTGCATCATCGTATGATCATGATCATAAAGAAAAATGTATAAAATATTGTGAATGGTAATATTATCCAAAGGAAAAAACAAGACTGTCCATAATACTATACCATAAATCTTCCTTCAATCAGTTAGTTAGAAATATTTTCGAAATTACATTTATCTCTTATTTATTTATTTGTTTGTGTGTGGATGCACATGCACCATGGCTTGTATGGAAAAGTTAATGAACAAACGACAGTTGTCAGTTCTCTCATTCAGCAGTGCGAATTTGGAGCTAGAATTCAGATTATCAGCATCAATGTCTAGTGCCTTTACCTGATGATCCATCTCCCATCTACAGCAGCTTTTTTGTGAGATCTTGAACAAAATATGAAGTGCAGTATATACATACAAATGCATATGTCTGCTGCTTACTTAGAGAAGCAAGTCTGAACCATACATTATCCTTCCATATAAAATTAAAGGAACATGCACAGTCAATAATAGACAAATTTCATTTCTCTAAGTAATTACATTGACCATCTTTATAAAATAAAACTTGAGGAAAAATATCCTTGTCAAAGTTTCTTTTTTTCTTCCACTGACTTGCTAACAGCAAAACATTGTTATTTTCCTTCATCTAATTTAATAAGGAACATTAATCATCTATTAGTTGGTTCTTTAGCTTAACAATATTTTCTCTAGTCCACAAATAGGACAGCTATGGCTTGAAGTTGTTAGCATTGGAATTCTATTAGGATATACCATTTATCTTGTCCCTTCATATTAGCTCAGTTAATTGCATTTGATTTTTTATTATTCTAGCTAATGAAAAATATACACCGTTACATGCAGGACTGGCCCTTAGCAAAATAGTTAAGTGAATTAATGTATTTCTTCAGCTTCTCTGTTCATTGCTTTTCTCATATTTAGGAAGAATCCTATAACAGGTTATTAACAGGAAATATTGATAGAACACTGGCCTTTCAAGCACCATTGATACTGAATGGTCTGAAAGTCTAAGCAGTGGAATCTTCCATGAAGCTGTTGTTATTTTGAAATAGCTGAACCATCCAGTGATTTAAAACAAAATAATCAAAATAATTTTAATGAACCAGATACATCACTGTGAACTGAAATAAAACCTGAGGCACACAATCAACATATAAAAAAGCAACGATAATGACTAAGAGTAAATTCTATCATGAATAGTTGGCCATGCAGATTATATGAAAATAATTCACCCCAAATGACAATACACTTAAAAATAAATCATGAACAATATTCCAATTAGAAAATCTTAGTGCAGTTTTTATTGTCAGTGTCTTAACACATAGCAAAGCAAAAACATGGAGGAACAATTTGTCAACAAGAGTATTTGTACAGAGACTTATTACCTATGTCAAATTTATCTATGTTCAAATTGTTTTGACAAAACTAGCATTGACTCAGTAGTTTAAACAAGAGACTTTGGGTTCTCACATTTCTTAATTTTAGAAGTTCAAGACCAAGGAGAAAGTAAGACCAATCACTTTCTTTAGCCACAGCTTTGAATTTTAGAAGTTCAAGACCAAGGAAGACATAAGACCATCCCCACGGGATATTCACAACTTTGAATTTTAGAAGTTCAAGAGCATGGTAAACAAGTGTCTGCTGATGCCCCACTTGCTTCTTTCTGTAAGCAGCTATCTTTTCACCACAGCCTCAAATGCCTCACAAAGAGATTACTTCTCTCATATCTTTTTTATAAGGTTATTTATTAATCCAATCTTTAGGGTCATGACCTAAAGAATTTTTTGTCTTTCAAATGCCTTGTTTTCAGACAGAAGTACCATTTGCTGGTGAATGTACATTTTGAGGAATTAAGAATAAAATAGTTATTGTTTAAGACAGTGAAATTCTGTTTGAATAGTTCTGTGAGTTATCAAAGATAGAAGATAAAGCCAAATGTTTCATCAAATCACTCCCCCCAGGGTTCAGGGAACACTGTTCAAAAAGATATAGAAAGAAAATAAGAGCCAGAGGGCATGGGGGACAACCAAGATACAAGACTTTATAAATACAGAAAATCCAAGCTCACATGAAGTCACAAAGACTGAAGTAGCATGCCCAGGGCCTAAATGGGTCTGAATCAGATAGAGGTTTTAAAGTTGAAAGAAGACACATGACCCCAAATGTAACCCAGAAGCTATTTCCCATTCTGCATTCATATTGCCAGGGTTCTACTGCCTTCCTTACTTAAGGTCTCACTTCTCCATACCCACCATGGTCCTTTGCTAGTCACCGGTAGTCTTGCCCAGCTGTTAACACTCTGATCAATGTATCAAGAAATAACCATGGGTGCAATACTCGCAAAAATGTTATAGAGGTCATTAATAATATTCTGATTTGATTTAAGGTCTGCTTCTCAGAAAGCAAAATGGATTGCAAATCTCACTTAAAACGCCATAGATGGGGACTTACAGGTCACCAACGGAAATCTTCCAGTTTTATTTTGCTTAGTAGGCATAGATATCAAACTGCCCTCTAAATTCATATCTTTATCTGTAGATTATTGAAAGTCTATATCTCACTGGAGAAATAACTTCTCATAGTCTTAAGTAGTTAATACAGAAGTGTGTGATTGATAAAAAAAATGGAAAGAATAGATTGCAGGCATTTTCAGCTACAACTGAGACATCTCTCTGTCACATTTCACACCCACAGTACAAGGATTATTGCAGCAGAGTGGGCATTATGATTGTAAGAATGCTTAAGAAGAAAGAAACAAAGCAATGCTGGCCTTCTGGATACAACAGAGGTGCTAAATTAATGAACTCACAACATAACACTAAACCAGGCAACATTCTAGCACAGAGCAAAGAGGCTTATGAGTCCTTATTTCTAATAGAGAAACTGTGGATTATTTATGATCTTTGTAGGAGTATTGTTTTCTGTAAGGATCTGGCTCTTTTTTAGGTCATTCATGCTCTTGTGGGTATCACCAAAATCACAAATATATAGAAAACAAACAAAAGTTGGCTTCTATGGATTATTAAATAATAAAAATAAGAAAACATGATTGGGAGATGGGAAGAATTTGGAAAGAATTGGAGTAAAAAATTATGAAATTTTATTGCATGAAGTTCTCAAAGATGTAATTATAAAAGGGGAAAGCATTTTATTCTATAGGGAATTTAAGTGAACTTTGAGTTTTTCAAATAGAAAGTACATAATACTCCCAGTAATTTATTTTAAAAATTGAGCAAATAACTTTGCTAGAGAAATGTAAATACACAAGCAAGAGGATTTCTGTACGTTTGAGTCTAGTCTGCTGTTCATAGTAAGTTCAAGACCCATCAGAGGTAAAAAGAAAGCTAAAGAGTGTGTCTTCTGTCTCAAGAAAAACAATCAGTTCATGCATTAAGAATAAATAAGGCATATCACATACCACAGTTGTGTGATGTGCCATGAAGATTATGCCAACTGCAGACTGTAGACATCATGCACATTGAAATACATAGCTCAGTGCATTTCTGAATTGTAAACTAATTGCCACTTATATAAAAGTACAACACATACAATTAGGTATTTAATATTTAGTACATGATGATAGCAGTACCACCTATAGTACTAATTCACAGATTAACTCTTCTGTATTTTTAAACGTTGTTTTATAACACACTGCCACTTAAAGTGTACTATAAGTCAAAATAGCATACTTTATTGATAGAAGAATCATACATCTCATATTTTCCTACATTATTGACCAATTCATGTCAGGTTTATGCAAGTATAGCCTTTGCAGTTTGCACAGTGATAAAATTCCTTTGCTTCTCATAATGCACAATATCATTAAATGCTGCAAATTTGAATCGAAAATTTAATAATATAAGTAAACCCTTATTCATTTAAAATGCATCATCAGTCTCATCTAGGCTTAACTAAGTGTTTCTTTGGCTAGTTTTGGGTGGTTTTACTCATAAATAATCTCGTGTCAGTTTAATATGCAGCAGATAACATGCTCTAGCTTGCAGAGCTCACTCTGACTAGTGACTGTGCTTTCTAACGCTGAACACGATATGCTGGCCTATTTGTTGGAATATATTTATAAAAAACAACAACAGAAATGGGCTACATCTTTGCTTATGCTCTGTTTCACTGCTGTTTAGCTGAAACAAGGCTTAAGTACAGCTCTATTTCATTTTGAAAAATGAATTATGACCATTTATAATAGGTTCTTGAAATTTCTATTACCAAGGAAATACCTAAATGTTCAGGACAAATTTGTCATCATTTTGCCTTATTTTTTTCAGTTATTAAATCATCTCTTTGTATTTACTCAGTAGTTACATATTTCTATTTACTTCTTTGGGTTATAAAGAGCCTAACTGAAATTCAGTATTACTTACAAAATGAAGTACACACAGATAGGAATTGGAAAAGGAAAACTTTTTTTAAATAATAGTTTTACTTTTATTTGAAAATATATTTGTTTTCTAATGTAGTATATCTTGGGTATAGTAACCCCCCATCAAAATAAAATATAAAAAGTTGAAACAAGCTGGGTCATGGTGGCGCACGCCTTTAATCCCAGCACTCGGGAGGCAGAGGCAGGCGGATCTCTGTGAGTTCGAGACCAGCCTGGTCTACAAGAGCTAGTTCCAGGACAGGCTCCAAAACCACAGAGAAACCCTGTCTCGAAAAACCAAAAAAAAAAAAAAAAAAAAAAAAAAAATAGAAAAAAGCCACTTCAGTGTTCCTTAAATGTAAAAGAACAGGGAAATGGCTTAGTTGGCAAAAGGCTTTCTTCACAAAAAATGGATTATGTCCACACTCCAAAAGTCATGGCCCAAATTTGTAATGTTATGCTAGAGAGGGAGTGAAAGTTTGCTCAAGATTCTGCGCTGGCCAGTCTAGAGTAGCTAAATGTAGGGATGAGTCCCGCCCCTTAGGGGGCGTGTTCGCCTCGGGCTAATGTTTACCTATAAATCTGGCAACTGTGCTTGCAGTGCTTGCTTCTGCTTTCCTGGTCTCGGTGGTTCTGTAAGTCTATTTCCCCATTAAAGCTGTATATATTTTTACAATCTGTCTGCATTTGTTTACGCCGTTACATTTGTAGTGGGAGCTGCGGGCTGTGTTCCTGCAGCCCCAGCTCCTGGTCGCCTGGCTAGTTTATGCCCTGAAATAACAACACACAAACTGTATTTTTTTTTTTTTTTTTTTTTTTTTTTGGTTTTTTGAGACAGGGTTTTTCTGTGGTTTTGGAGCCTGTCCTGGAACTAGCTCTTGTAGACCAGGCTGGTCTCGAACTCACAGAGATCCGCCTGCCTCTGCCTCCCAAGTGCTGGGATTAAAGGCGTGTGCCACCACCGCCCGGCTAAACTGTATTCTTTTAAACACTGCTTGGCCCGTTATATCTAGCCTCTTCTTGGCTAACTCTCGCATCTGGACTAGCCCATTTCTAACAATGTGTGTAGCACCCCAAGGTGCGCTTACCGGGAAGATTCTAGCCTACGTCCATCCTGGGTCGGAGCTTCATCGCGTCTGCCTTGGAGAAGAGCGGCATTGTGTCTGGCTCTGAGAGGAGCTACCCTGCATCTGAGCTCACTTCCTCTTCCTCCCAGCATTCTGTTCTGTTTACTCCACCCACCTATGTTCTAACCTATGAGGGCCAAGCAGTTTCTTTTTTAATTAACCAATGACCTTCCTCCATTAGCTAAAGAAATTCCAAGCCAATGAGAAATTCTTTTAGAAACAAAATGTGCAAGATTACTTTAAAATGTTACTGAGCAAAGCCATCTGACCTCTACATAAACAGGCACACACATGTACCAAAACCAAAAGATGTATATGTGCAAACATCTATGTTCCTCTTTCTCTGTGTCTCTCTCTGTGTCTCTGTCTTTCTCTCTGTCTCTGTGTCTCTGTCTCTCTTTGTCTCTCTCTCTCTCACACACCCACACACCCACACACCAGGTAAAACTAGTGGATTATAAAATTAATTTGTAAAACCATGTTGTTCACAACATTGAAGTAGAAAAAAATTAATTAAACTTTAGCAAATGAAGGTTAGTGATAAGAAATCCACTGTATTAATAATTATATTGTTGAAGAACTTTTGAAAAATTAAAAATTTCTTGGTATATTGTTGCATTATAGAACACAGAATTATTCTACTAAATATGTTGTTAAACATCACAACCATTAAAATAAAAATGTAAAAATTTAAATTTTGAATTAAAAAAATTGTGATGTACTCATTAAAGCTAATTAGTATATATAAAATACATATTTAGAATTTGACACATTAAGTTGAAAACATATACATTCTTTGCTTCATGAATTTTTTCAGGATGGACATATGTATGGATATAGCCTGATAGGATTATAAAGCATCAAGATACCATTGTTATATTATTTTAAATAACTATAGTCAGTACCATAAAGTATACTGACAATTTCTATACCATGTTTTACTACCTTTAAGTGATGAGTTAACTTTTAACTGTATAATTCTTATTAACCAGTATGATGTATGAAAATGTAGTATACACCCCCTTTCATACTGTGTCTATGTATAAATACACATATTTTTATATTCCCATTTTTTACTCAGTGTTAACTGTACACAATATGCTTACTCTTGAACAACAGTAATATCAAGTGAAATCAGTTTTAATTTTTGCCTCATGTGATTATATCCTGATGGAAAACAATAACCAAAAATAACAGCTTTTAGTACTTCATATTTTGTATGACTTCAGATAGTCAGGAGTTATACCCAAAGATTTGTTTTTATTTTAGACATTTTTTTTGACATTGTTCTCATTTTTCTCTAAGATTCACACAAGTATTAGTAGGCTTCCAGCAGAAAACCAAACATCAGGGCATGTCTCTCAGTGAAGATTTTAAATATAGCATAAAGGGAGCTAGTGCATCTTCACAAGAGAGAGCTCAGCTGGAGTTCAGTGAAGGAACAGAGTAGTACTAGGGGATTAGGCACCACCACAGGAAGTAAGAATGGATATAAAGGGAATTCACTGAGAGGCCTTAGAGGAATAACAAGACAGCAGAAAAAAGCAAACCACAGAGCAGAATAGAAAATGTAACTCAACACAAAGAATTCAGAAAAACAACTGAGCCAGTCCATAACCTCTTTTTTAAAGAGGTTAGAAAAGGTTAAAAGGTATAGAGGTTGTTGAACTCTGAGAAACTGCACAATGGTAAGAAAAGAGAATAGGCCACAAATAAAGCAGTCTTGAAATGTGGAAAAGATGTCACCATTTCATTCCATGTTGTACCATGTAGCAGAGTATATTCTTGGAAAACAGTTCCACAGGGTGATAGGATCATAATTATAGTATTTGAATCATTTGACAATATTGAATCATTTTCATCTACTTTATATATTTATAAAGTGAAATAATTATACTTAAGTTAGTATCTATTGTATATATAACCTAGTAAATGCACACATTGTGTAGTATGTAGGTCAGAGTTATTTGGCTCTTTTGGCTTTTGGAATACTTTATAAAATATAGAAATACAAAACTCTTTTCAGAAATATTTGAAAGAAACACAGATGTTCGAGTTAATTTGTTATCATGTATTTCACCGATGAGTAACGAAAGTAAGAAATACATGTTGTGCCTCATATTTATTGGCAAGAGTGAATGAGAGCAATTCTGTAAAAAAAAATATAAGATCAATATAAGTATTGAAATAAGGTTTTAAAATAATAAAAATTTTGCCAAAAGGCAAATTTCATATTGGTACTAATTAATTTCAAAGGCAAAGGACATTTGTTCCTATTGAGACTGGGTCTCATCTATACTCTTTGGTTATCTGGCTGGGAATCATAGATCCTGAACTTGATCAATTGCTATGATGGACACTGTATATTATATGCCTTCATCTCATCTTGATTCTGCTATTTATTTTAACTTCACATTATTTCTTTCAAAATATTTTTATAGCACACTGCATATACACTAACTATATGAATTCCTTTACTCTTCCTATAAAATTCATAGGTTTGGTCATTTATTTATATAAAAGAAATGGTCAAGATATGCATTTTCTTCTAAATTTTACAAATAAATATTGTGCTTAGTATATATTATTCACTGAATTATCTTTACAAGACTTGAAAATAAAGTGAGTGCATTTGATCCAATTACATTTATCAAAAATCTCGGTAGGTAATAAAATTTTACTTAAGACATCTTCAAATGTGGGTGTTTAGTTTAATGATTAAACCCCAGAGTACAGACTAATAATCTGAAGCCATGAAAAACTGTCATCTTCTGTTTGTTGTTAGCTAGAGCATACTTCTGACATTTTGAGATGTTTGAGTTAAGCCAGCCTTAATATCACTCAAATTTCACGATTTAATTAATACAATTTCTGTGTGATTATTTCAGAACTAAGAAGCCTGGAACTAACAAGTGACTCCCTTCTTTGCTCACAGAATAATGCTCCTTAAGAAAAAATTTGACTCATTCATACCTGGTTGCCTTGTCTAGCCTTAATAGCAGAGGAGGTGCCTGTTTTCACTGCAACTTGATACACCATGCCTGGTTTATATCCATAGGAACCTTGCTCTTTTCTGAAGTGAAAATGAGGAGGTGAAGTCCATAGTGTGAGGGGAGAGAAGGGAAACATGGGGAAGAGACTGAGAAGAGAGGAAGGAGGGAGAACTACAGTTTGGATGTAAAAACAAAATAAATAATAAATCTCTGATCTATAGCTCTTTGCAAGTACTCAATATAGTGCACAGAATGAGAACACCAACCCTTTGGTTTATATGTCACATACCTACTCAGCTAATCATCCACCTACTTGTCGCATTTTGTTGCTTCTGTTCATTGTTATTATTCACTGATAATGAAGTATTAGACTGATTGTAGAAAATCTTATTTTTGTTTCCCCAGGAAAATTAAGCAGAGAAAAAAATACATTTGCAAAACAATGTCCCCCCAAAATATCTCATTTTATAATCTTTATTGAAGAAAACATTTTCTTAGAGACAAAACCAAGCAATTCAGAGTAAAAAATAAAAACCTACATCCTAGTTTAATCAGATAGTTTATAATATTTTTAAACAAGATATAATTATTTTACATATGATGATCTGTAAAATAATATGATTTTCAATGTAGCTGTATCCTTTGAAATTTGTATATTGAGAATTTGTTTCCCAGAGGAGTGGTATTGAAAACTGGTATAGAACGTGAGCAGTAGTTGCCCTGCACTTGCCTTCTCCTGGGCTTGTTGATAAAGAGGTCATCACTTACTTACTCCCTTTATCCTCTGGACATTGATTTCAAATCTTAAGGTAAAGGAGCTCAGTGGTTGTTCCAACCCATAGAGCCTGTGCTATGCCATTAAGTCTTCGAAACACCAGAGTTAGAATCTAAATAAGACCTGTTTTCTTAAGTTGTCCATAGCATACATTTTATAACGTGAAAAATTAATGCATGATTAATAAAAATGTTAAGAAAGTCATCAAACTAAGAGACCTTTAAATTTAAATCAGTGAGATTTGAATTACAAAATTTTGTAACTTAGGTTAATCATATTAAAAATTACTTTGATAAGTTTTAAGAATAAAAGAATTTACTTACCTGGTTTTATTTTTCATAGACTTTATTTTTAGAGCAATTTTGGATTTACAGGAAAACAGAACAGATGGTACAGAGATTTGCCAACTCACAGTATTTTCTCCATTTTTGTTAACATCTTTCTTTAATGTAATATATTTGTTGCAATTAATGAACCAACACTGAACCATCATTATTAGCCCCAAGCTATAGTTTAATCAGATTCCCTTAGCTATTCCTTATTCCTGTTTTCATAGTTTCATCTTGTAGTACATGCTCTTCAAATGTCTTATCTTTAAAGACTTTTCCCGTTTGGGACACTCTTCTTGTTCTCCATCTTCTTTATAGTTCTAAAGAACTACAAAGCATTGGTCAGATACCTTATAAAGTTAATCTGCTGGATTTTGTTCAATGTAGAGACTGAAGCATTGGGTTTTTAACACATAGAACACAAAAGCATATCAAGTGCTCAGTTGAGTGACAGCCAAGATGCCAGATGCCAAAGAAATAGATTAAAACAAGTGGTGTGAGTGAAAGAAACGGTTACAACTTCAATCAGTTGTTACTCTGGTATAAGTGAGGGGATGGAAAGAAAAGGCTCAAAATCTCAGTGTTTCTTTTTCATCATGAATCAGTGTGAAGTTCCAGTGATGGGTAGGTCAGAACTAATTTGTGGATCAACTTCATGCTTAGGAGCTTAAATCTTTTATGGACCTAGTAGAAAAAGAGAAGAACTGAAACCAGAAAAGGATCAACTCAGAGATCAACACAAATAATTTCTGCCTTCTTTCTTCCAGGTAGAAAGCTTCAACAGAGCAGGCTGTGGACAGCCTCTGGTTAAGGCTAAGGGTGAGACACTACCATTTTTTCCTTTTACAGATTGTTATGCACTGACTGTGCCCCAAGTTAGTTTGAGGAAGGATGCTTCTTTCCTGTGAGCCAATTCAAGCAAAGCCCTTTGTTACAAGCTGTCAGACCTAAGGAAGCCCATGTAAGGGAGAGGTTTTCTCCCATCACCTGAGTCTCACTGTATCACACTCATTATCTCAGGATGCATGAAGGTAGGTGTTGGCCATGGTAACTCTACTTAAGTGTTTTTCTTTGTGCTGCACTACACAGTTGCTATCCTTATAATGTTTTTGGAAGGGAAGTGTTTGTGAAGCCCACTCTTAAAGTATTGGAACTTCTGTTCTGCTTGCTAGAGAGCAGAACACGCTTTAATTTGGGGAGTGGATCTTTGGCATAGGAGATATATTTGCTTCTCATTTATTAATTTGACCCTTCACTTATTTTGATCTGTACAGATTTTATGGATATTTTTGTGTAACCGTTCAATACTATTTAATGTTTGTGTTTCTTGTTCAGATTGTCTCAACGGTAGACCATGAGCAGGAGATTTTGTTTTACTTTTTGCTTTTTTTTTTTTTTTTTTGGTTTTTTCGAGACAGGGTTTCTCTGTGGCTTTGGAGCCTGTCCTGGAACTAGCTCTTGTAGACCAGGCTGGTCTCGAACTCACAGAGATCCGCCTACCTCTGCCTCCCAAGTGCTGGGATACTTTTTGCTTTTTAAAGATAGATTTGAAATGATTTATGCAGGTGTTAGGATTGCCAAGTTAGACTTGTAAGACCCAATTCTCTAAATAACCACCTATTTGAGTACATAGCATGGGGCTGTGGTGGTTTCAAAGAAACTAGCCTCCAAAGGGAGTGACACTACCTAGGAAGAGTGACCTTGTTGGAGGAAGTGTCTCATTTTCGCAGGGGGCCCGGCTTTGAGATCTTTTGCTCAAACTCCCCTCACTGTGACTGTCAGTTGACTTCCTGTTAACATGCAAGATGTAGTACTTTCAGCTCTAGCACCATGGTTTGCCTGCCTGCTGCCATGTTTTCCACCATGATGCTAATCAACTGAACCTCTAAACTAATTAGGCTAGCCTAATTCAATGTTTCCCTTATAAGAGTTGTTGTGGTCATACTTTCTTAACAGCAATAAAAACCAAACTAAGATAGGTGCAAAACGCTGAGTAAAATTAGGAGAATTGTAATCTTTTCAAAAGAGACCCTCTACAATACACTTTGAAAAGCATGAAAAGCCAAAGTTAGCATCCACATGTATCGTAGGGTCATAAAATAATTTAGATATTTGGGCTTCATTGTTGCTTCTAATTCACACATTTCATCATCATCCCACCAATATATGTATTTTCTTCAAACAAGTGGCCTTTAGGGTTATTATATTTATTTATATAATATATAAGTGTTCTATACTGCTTCAGAATCCACTAGCTTAGTATCAACTGTTAAATTTGCCTCTAGTCCTGTGACATACTCAGAAACGAGGAAAGTACTGAGTAAAGTTACTAGACTATAAAACCATATTAATATTTTTAAACCTCAAATATTAAACAGTTTTATTGGTAAGTACATTAGCACAGATATTTCAAAAATCATCATTGTGATGTAGAGGCAGAGAACTTTAGTATTCTTTCCTGTTAGTAACCTCTTGTTGTCCCTATACATCACAATCAAAATTTTAAACAGAAAATTCTTTTTAACTAAAGACAGCAATGGAGAAAGACTCCCCCCTTAACTCCTCTAATGAAGAATCATGATCAGAAAATGCTCAGCTTAAGTTACTGACATGCACTTTCCATCAAGTACCACTTAAAGATTAATACTTTAATGTACAGTAGAGTTGCCATTTTGGTCCACAGATCTTCTGTAATTTCACTAAGTTATCTAAAAAGACAGTATGTATGGTGTTTTGAGAAACACCTTTAATGTATTTTCTTTGTCATATTACTTGTTTCTGGTTTTGAAGTAATTTTCTTTATTACCTAAAACTGGCTAATATCTTCAATTTTTATTTGAGCAAATACAGTTGAATTTTATGTTGAAATAAGGATACATTATAGAATATCAAATAATAAGATAACTAACATATTCGTGAACAGGTTGAATTTTTTTTACCATGAAAATTATAGTACAATTATATACTCAGTTATTTAAAAAGTGTAACCCTAAAGTATAGTAATATTAATAAAGAGAATAATTGAATGTCTATTTAACGTAAATTCTTTGTCCTTTGATCAACATTCCTGAATGTATCTCTCATGCAGCAGTGGCTAGCTGTCATTCTATGCTTTCCTCTCTTAATTCAGCTTTTCTAACTCAACAGCATGAATGAAACTGCAGGATGTTATATTAAGTGAAATGATACAGGCACAAAGCTTAAATATGCTGATTCTTCACAGAAGTCATTTATCAAACATTTTTAAAAAATTTACAAATGCCCCTTTTTGGCACTGGACAACATGAGAAAAAACATATTTAAATTCCTTTTAATGTTGCATTTTCTTGTTTTGTGGCTACCCATTTTTGAATCTGCTTTGGACCACAGTGATTGTAGAATCTTTCAGTGTGGAAAATGTGGCACATGGTTATGTTTCCCAATAGAGAAGTTTGTTTATTTGGTCAGTTGTTTGCAGCAAAGAAACTATCCTTTCAAAGAAACATGAGTAGGATACCAGGTATTCTTATAATCCTGTCTGAAAATAGAGCAAAAGTCTTCCCTTTCCATTATTTGCTATGACTTAATGTCATTATTCTATCATAAAATACAAGTTTTATTTTTAATCTAAAACTACAAGTATAGTATTAATGATTATCAATGTTATAAAGAAAGAAATAAGAGCTGGGTGGTGGTGGCACACACCTTTAATCCAAGAACACAGGAAGTAGAGGCAAGTAAATTTCTGTGAGTTAGAGGTCAGCTTTGTCTATAAAAGTAAATTCTGGGACAACCAGAACTGTAGGACTATTGCACAGAGAAACCTTGCTTTGTTAAACAAAACAAAACAAAAACAAAAAAAGAGAAAGGAATAAAGAATTGAAATATAGAGTTAATGACTTTTGAAAAAGGGTGAATCTGTCTTTTTCAGGCATGAGCCCATTAATTGTTTATCGACTAACAAGTGGCCAGACCTAAGAACATATCCTTACAAGCAACATTAAATTGACTCATCAGGATCTAAGTACATATTTATTCATATATATTTATTATATTCTCATATATATGAATAATATAATGTATGTGTATTTATATTTATATATTCGTATATATAAATAAATGTTACATATGTGTGTGTAACCATAGTAATTAAAGAAATAGAGGCCTTCTGTATGGATTGAACTCATTAAAGATTAAAGATTCCTTATATATTCCTCATGTTTCTCAGAGAAGGCACCAAAATGTGGTTGCTTGAATATATTAACAATAAACCCTGAGTCACAAATAATGCATAGGTGTATCATTATTTAAGTATTTAAGAAAATACTTAAAGCAATATCTTTGGTGTTATCTAACCAACAGCAGGCCCAGATTTTAATTATCTATCTACTCAGGCTCCCAGTGGCATGCATCTTTTTATATGTTTGTTATTTTATGAGTCTGAATATGTGCCTGGCTGGTAGACTCCATGTGAATATGTCCCTGTAACTATCCCTGTTTCTTAGCACTTAGGACTTAGCTCTTTATTTATTGAACAACAAAGAAAGTATTGAATAAAAAAAATAAAAGAATACTTCAGAGAAACATTTTGCAAAATTTTACAAACAAATGAGTCACATACTAAACTAACCAAATAAGCAAACTGTACTTTAAACAGCATTGCTTATTATACAGTATCCAAATATTATGCTCAACATTTAGGGTGGCTATTCACTGTATAAGATTCCAACCTCTATTTTTAGTCTTTTCAGCAAACAATTCATAAGCTTTCCTCTAAAACTAAGGGTTTGGAAGAATAAATAATTTAAGATTACAGCTATTGATAACTTTGGGTTTGTAAAAGTTAATTACAAGAGAAATCCAAGGCAAGTAAAGTTGATTGTTACATTGTTCTCAAGGCAAGAAAAACACACAGGAGTACACAGTAAGGCAGAAATCTTATTTGGCCTCCGGGTGTATCATTAACTGAGTCTCTGAGGTCCAGCAAAAGCTCTAGTCTTTTAGAATAAGAAAGATAATTGTCATATTACATATCCTCAGCCATGAATTTGGGAGAAAGTAGGGACAGAAGACGTGTAAGAATTTGGAAGAAGGAAAAGAGGAATGATGAAAACATAGCATACATACAAAAATTTTTTAAAAAATTAAAAATAAATCTATTTAAAATAAGAATAAAAATTTTAAAAAGAAACATATTTTAGTGAGTTAATATTTTTTTATTTTAAAGAAATATAAATAGATGATAAATGGTGTGAAAGAAATCAGAGAAACATCACCCTTCACAATCCAACAAATAACAAAATATCTCAGAGTAACTCTAACCAAACAAGTAGAAAACCTGGATCCAAGAACGTTAAATCTTTGAAGGAAGAAACTGAAGAAGACACCAGAGAGTGGAAAGATCTCCCATTCTCTTGGGTTGGTAGAGTTAACATAGTAAAAAAGGCAATCTTATAAAAGCAATCTACAGATTCAATGTAATGCCCATCGAAATCTCAGCAAAATTCTTCACAAACCTCGAAAGAACAGTACTCAACTTCATATGGAAAAACAAAAAAAAAAACAAAAAAAAAAAGAAGAAGAAAGAAAAAAGAAAAAGAAAAAACAGGAAATCTAAAACAATCCTGTATAATAAAAGAACTTCTGGAGGCATTACTTCCCTAACTTCAAACTCTACTACAGAGCTACAGTACTGAAAACAGACTGGTATTGGCATAAAAACAGATAGGAAGACGAATGGAGCCAAATTGAAGACCCAGATATCAATTCACCCACCCTTGAACACCTGATTTTTGAAAAAGAAGCAAAAAATATCCAATGGAAAAAAAGCATATTTAATAAATGGTGCTGGCATAACTGGATATCAACATGCACAAAACTCAAGTCCAAATGGATTAAAGACCTTAACATAAAGCCAGCCACACTGAATCTCACGGAAGAGAAAGTGGGAAGTACACTTGAACACATTGGCGCAGAAGATCACTTTCTAAATATAACCCCAGTAGCACAGACACTGAGAGAAACAATAAATGGGACCTCCTGAACCTGAAAATCTTCTGGAAAGCAAAGAACATGATCAATAAGACAAAACGACAGCCTGCAGAGTGGGAAAAGATCTTCACTAACCCCACATCAGACAGAGGTCGAATCTCCAAAATATACAAAGAACTCAAGAAATTGGTCATCAGAAGAACAAATAATCCAATAAAAAAATGGTCTACAGGCCGAGCGGTGGTGGCGCACGCCTTTAATCCCAGCACTTGGGAGGCAGAGGCAGGCGGATCTCTCTGTGAGTTCGAGACCAGCCTGCTCTACAAGAGCTAGCTCCAGGACAGGCTCCAAAACCACAGAGAAACCCTGTCTCGAAAAACCAAAAAAAAAAAAAGGACTACAGAACCAAACAGAGAACTCTCAACAGAGGAATTTAAAATGCTGAAAGACACTCAAGGAAATGTTTAACATGCTTAGTCAGCAGAGAAATGCAAATCAAAACAACTCAGATTCTATCTTACACCTTTAAGAATGGCCAAGATCAGCCGGGCTGTGGTGGCGCACGCCTTTAATCCCAGCACTTGGGAGGCAGAGGCAGGTGAATCTCTGTGAGTTCGAGACCAACCTGGTCTACAAGAGCTAGTTCCAGGACAGGCTCCAAAGCCACAGAGAAACCCTGTCTCGAAAAACCAAAAAAAAAAAAAAAAAAGAATGGCCAAGATCAAAATCACTGATGACAACTTATGCTGGAGAGGTCATAGGGTAAAGGGAACACTTCTGCATTTTGGTGGGATTGCAAGCTGGTATAGCCTCTTTGGATGTCAGTGTGGTGATTTCTCAGAAAATTAAGAAACAACCTTCCTCAAGACCCTGTAATACCTTATTTGGGAATAAAATTAAAGGATGTTCAATCGTGAAACGAGGACATGTGATCAACTATGTTCATAGCAGCATTGTTTGTCATAGCCAGAACCTGGAAACAACCTAAATGCCCCTCGACCGAAGAATGGATAAGGAAAATGTGGTACATTTACACAGTGAAGTACTACATAGCAGAAAAACATCATGGCATTTTGAATTTTTCAGGCAAATGGATGAAGCTAGAAAACATCATTTTGAGTGAGGTAACCCAGACCCAGAAAGACAATTATCACATGTACTTACTCATCAGTGGTTTTTAAACATAAAGCAAAGAAAACCAGCCTACAATTCACAACCCCAGAGAACCTAGACAACAATGAGGACCCTAAGAGAGACATACATGGACCTAATCTACATGGGAAGTAGAAAAAGACAAGATTTCCTGAGTAAATTGGGAGCAGGGGAACCTTGATAGATGGTTGAAGGGGGGAGGAGAGGCAGGGAGTGAAGCAGAGAAAAATGTAGAGCTCAATAAAAATATCTAAATATCAATATTTTGTACTGATTTTTTTAGAAAGAAGAAAACAGAAAAATGTGTGATATATATACAGAACTATTTGAGATTGCAGAATAGTGATTATCTTCTCACATTCAGTCCTAAGCTTGATAACAGGGCTAAAATCACTCTTGCTAGAGTTTAGTCCAAAGTGACCTTCCTTACCTATTTAGTATCAGGACCTAGACTGCTTTTTACCACTGTCCACTATTTTCTCATTGGTCTCTGCAGCAGCTTCTGAACTTTTCTATGCAGTTTTTCTCATAATACTCCTCAGTATACATCCTTCAGTTTTGGAACATTAAACAATTATACAGCATTATTTTTATTCAACAGCTTACTCTAAGCACCATTGCCAAGCATGACGTAATTTGACATACACATGTGGGAAAAATTTTATTTCTAAGACTCATGAGAATGGCAAGATTTTATACTATCTTTTCCAATAAATTCATAAAATAAATAAATTCATGAAAAGATACTGCAAATTTTTAAAGTATGGGCACTTTCTTAATTTTTATTAATTATCTTTTTTTTCTATTTCTGGTGAATATTCAATGAGTATGACCGCATTATTTTATCTCTTTTATAATTGAAGTGCAAAATGTTTTCCCTTACTAGGGAAGTGTTCTGCTAATTTGGAATATGCAATAATAACCGAAATAAATAATGTGGTATGTGAAATTAGCAAACTAAAATAGATTATCTACAAAGAATAAAAATGTGGCCAGCTATGGTATATCAGGTGGAAGCCACTGAACGTCAAAGATGGAGACAATTACCTCAGGCTGTCTATTTGGTTTTTTACCTGTCAGCAAATCCAGCACATTTGCATTTAATTATCTGTAAACTGTAAAATTACAGATAGTTGTTTACACTGAAAGAAATATCAAAGAAATAAAAAATTTCAGTTTTTTTCCACAAGTTTTTACAAGTTACAACTTGATCAAGGGAATGCTATATTGTTAAAACTTGTATACTAGTTCAACTAAATAAAGAACAATATATTCTTTAATGAAAAAAGTGAACTTTTGTTTTGTTAATTTTACATTCCTCTGCACTGTTTTATTCATCCCTAGAATTCATTTATACCGCTTAGGGCTTTTATTCTTGTATAATCCTCTTTCTCGTGTATTTTCTTTTCTTGGAGTAGTACACTATGTTTGTTCTAATATTTCAACATTATTTATTATTTATTATCCACACCTCACACAGCTCGTGGAACCTGACAGACTTTCAACAAAAACATAGGAAACAGGTCAAAAATGTTATTTATTTACAACTAAACCGAAATCAACAGTGCTGCTAAGAGATCAGGTCCACACAGACGTGTACATACCAGAGACACAATGGGTCTTATGTTGGCAACACATAAAATTTTGTTATGTATAGTTTAAGAATTTCCTCACTTGAATACAAATGTGCAATGCTGAATTCAAGCCTCGCCTTCCAACTTGTAATAAATACAGGTTATTTAGTATACAATAATACCACCCAGACAAACAGAATAACAACAACTAAAACTTTTAATAGTATTTAATGACAGAAAATATAATCAAATAAAAGTACTGCTTGACATGAGCCAGTACAATAGAGAGGCTAGAAAAAGTGCAACTTTCCTGATAGAAAGGATGTAGGTTCCATTCCATATTAAAATATTACTAAAATTATAAGAAATGTTACACAGATACACTATGGAAGAATTATCCACCTCTCTTTCTTTCTGTCATACACACATACACACACGCACACACGCATGCACGCACACACCACATTCAAGCAGCATACATGTGCTCATTCATTTCATCAATAATAGAAGCCAAAAGACTCCACCAGAGATACAGCGAAATGGTACACAAATCAGGTCTTTTCAGGCGAGCAGCTGGGAAGACCCTGGGGAAAGTATTAATCTTTATATTCAGCCTTTGGTTAAATTGCGGTCTGCAACAGATTTATTTGGAGTGTCTTAAACTCCGAAGTTGAGCAGCCTTTGTGAAACTCTGGAGAGGACAATATTTTATTTTGAGCCTAAAAAATTAAAGATCAACCTGGGCCATCTGGATCTGTAATAAGAACAAATAGCAAAATCATGGTTAGCAAATATCATAGCACAGTTAAAGGGTTGTTACAAACATAGCTGTCCATAGATGCTGTAATTTACAGACATTTTCCATTTCCTCTGCTAATAAATTTAATTTATTCTTTTGGCTCTTTATTTTGCCTAATTTTCTAATCTTTTACCAATATATTATGGTAAATATATTGACTATAGAATAAAGCCGACTAGAACTCTCAAATCTGATGCATCATAAGTAACACATTCCCCGTTCCTGTTAATTTTTATTATATTCAGAGCTATATCTATAATTTAACAAATATAATCTACTTATTTGTAAATTTAATATTTATATCTAAAATTACTAATTTTGTATATGATTATCTTGAATTAATTTTTGAGTAATCCCAGGCATTGATATGAGATACCACTAAACATATGAAATATTATGAAGGCAGTCCATATAAAATTTCAGCATACAATATATTGTTTTTAATATTCCTTAAGTTAGTGAATTTTATTTTCTTATCTTAGGTGAAACATTTTATTCTCATTTGTCTTAAACTCATCAGAAAGTATGAAAATAAAAATATGCAAATTGAGAAGCACCTTAGAAAAATAATTCCATTCTTAATGGCCTCAAAAATTGTCTTAAAACAAATCTAATCAAGGAAGTAAAAGACCTGATACAATGAAAATTCTGATATTGGAGAAAAGACAGCATCTCCAAGAAATAAAGAATCTCAAGCATTGAAGATATGATAGGGCAAAAAGGAAAGCAGTGCAAAAAAAGCAAAATACGAAAATAATTCCTGAAAGAAAACATCCAGAAAATCCAGAAAATCTTTGAAAAGACCAAACCTAAGAATAATAGGAATAAAGGAAGAAGACCTAATCAAAGGTCCAGAAAATTGTCTTCAAATTTTTCATAGAAGAAATTTCCAAACCTAAAGAAGGAGATAGCTATAAGGATACAAGAAACATGCACACAAAATATATTGGACCAGAAAAAGAAAGCCTCCTTTTCATATAAGCATCAAAATGCTGAAAAGATAGCTCAATGGTTGAGAGCACTGGCTGCTCTTCCAGAGGACCTGGGTTCAATTCCCAGCACCCACATGGCAGCTCATAACTGCCTGTAGCTTCAGCTCCCTGGGAGCTGACACCTTTACACCAATGCACATAAAATAAAGTTAAAATAAATTATAAAAAAGAATAAAAATGATAAACTTATGGAAAAAAGGAAAAAATATTGATAATCACAGGGGGAAAAGACCAAGTAACATATAAAGGCAGGCCTAGTCATATTATACTTGACTTCTCAGTGGAGACTAAAAGCTAGAAGGACCTGGACAGATGTGCTATACTTTGAGACCACAGATTCCAACACAGACTGTTATACACCAGAAAACCGTCAATGACCAAGCGTAAGGGAAATAAGATATGTTAAAAACCAAATTTGAACAATATCTTTCCACAAATTCAGTCCTAGGGAAGATACTAGAAGGAAAACTGTGACCTAAGGAGATCATCTTTACCCACCAAAAGACAGAAAATAAATAATCTCACATAACAAAATAAAAAGAGAAACACACACACACTTATAGAGACCACCAAAATAACAACAAAATTACAGGAATAAAAGATTAATGGTTATTAATATCTCTCAATATCAGTAATCTTAATTACCAAATTAAAAATCATAGACTAACATGGTGGATTTGAATACGGGATCCATCTTTCTGCTTCTTCCAAGAAACACACTTCAATATCAAGGAAAGGAATTACCTCAGTGTAAAGGGTTATAAAAAGATATTCAAAGTAAATGGACCCATGAGCAAAATGGCATAGCCATTTTAATTCTAATGAATAGACTTCAAAACAAACCTAATGAAGAAGAGATGGGAAAATACTCATCAAGGGAAAATCCACCAAGATAACTTTTCAATTCTTAACATATATCCCCAAAATATAAAGGCACCCAAGTTTGTAAAAGGAACACTGCTATACCTTAAATCAAATATTGACCCTCATGCTCTGTCAGTGAGAAAATTCACTGTCCCACTCTCACTGGTGGATAAATGATTCAGAAAAAATCTAAATGAAGAATTTTTGGAGATAACAGATGTTATCCATCATGACTAAGAATGCTTCATCCTAGATATGCAGAGATGGTCCAGTATATGAAATTTGGTAAATGTAATCCACCATATAAACAGACTTAGTAATTTTATGAGCCTCTTGATTGTGAGAATGAGTGGATCTCTGACTCTTTTGCTTGCTCCTGGGACTCCTGTCTTCCTGTTGTGTTTCTGTGCTCTACTTTGATATGAAACTTTTTGCTTCATCTTATTATATATTATTTTTTCATGATGATTTTTATCTCTCAGAATCCTGTTCTTTTCTAATGAGAGACTGAGAGGGAGTGGATACAGAGGGGAGTGGAAGTGTGGAGGAACTAAAGGGGGATAAAGGGAAAGGAAACTATAATAAAGATATATGAGAAAATAATCTATTTTCAAAAAGAAAAAGAAAGAAAAAAGTCTCAGCAAAAAAAGAGAGATAAAAAGAAAATGAATGACCCAACTGAAATATCAGGGCATGGAATTGCAGAATGATTTTTCAAAATATGAAATACAAATAATCCTTAAACAGTTTTTAAAAACATTCAAAATTCCTAGTCTTTTGAAAATTGCAAATGAAAATTGATTTGAGACTTAAACTTATCAAAGTCAGTAGAGATATAATGATGAAAAACAATGAGTGGTGGTATGTGAGTAAAGAACTCTTAATCAAGGTTTGTTGGAGTAAAAACTGGTTCAGCTATTGGGGAAATCAATGTGTGTTTTCAAAAGAAGAAGAAGGAGGAGGAAGAGGAGGAGAAGGAGAAAGAGAAGGAGAAGGAGAAGGAGAAGGAGAAGGAGAAGGAGAAGGAGAAGAAGAAGAAGAAGAAGAAGAAGAAGAAGAAGAAGAAGAAGAAGAAGAAGAAGAAGAAGAAGAAGAAGAAGAAGAAGAAAGAAGAAGAAGGAAATTAAACTAGATTAAACTAGAAAAGATTCTACTATATGATCCAGATGTATCACTCTTGAACATATACCTGAAACACTCTACTTCCTATTGTAAAGATATCTGGTCATTATTGTGTATTGCTGTTTTCCACAAGAGCCAGCAAATGAAAGGAACCCAGATGCACATCAACCTAGATTATGAAAATGTTCTATATTGCTTAAGGGACTATTATTCAACTAGAAAAATACCAAGAAATTTTCAGGTACATGCATGAAGTCTGAAACAATTAACATAAATAAGGTAATCCAGACCTGAAAACACAAATATTTATGGATATTAGCTTTGGATATTAGTTTTAAATCTTCACATATATATGTTTCATGATATCAGGAAATTAGTAATGGACCATAGGGTGATTGAAAAAGAGGTGTGATAGGAGAAAATGGTATACTGAGTTAAAGTATAGCACTAAAACATAAAGAGTTAAATGATAGGTGGGATAAATAAGAGCAGATAGAGAACTGAACATGGTGAGGAATGACTAACCTTAAAGTCCATTTCAAAATATCTTAGGGAAGCCTACTACTGCAGAAGTTTATTAAAACATATGCATACACTTTTATAGAAGTGTTCAAATCAGTGGTAATCAACCTCCCTAATGTTGCACCCCTCTAATAATATTCCTCATGTTGTAGTTACCTTCAATCTTGAAATTATTCTGTTGATACTTCATAACTGTAGTTTGGCTACTCTTAATAATTGTCATGTAAATATCTGATATGCAGAATAACTGATATATGCAACCCACAGCTTGAGAATTGCTGGCTTAAAAAGAGTGAATTAGTTACAGCAACAGAACTTAAAGAATATACATCTCCTTCTGCTCTTCAACTGGACCTTGGGAGCTCAGTACGTTGCTCTGATGAGGGTCTCTCTCTCTATCTCCATCCATCGGCTTACGAAGATTCTATGGTGATATTGAGATAATCATCAGTGTGATAGTGGTGCAAGGCCAGTTCAGGCACGAATCTGCTCTGTTGCCCAAGGACCTAGCTTGGAACATCCCGGTTGACACCTGGGATACCCTCTAGTGCCAAGTCTCTTGCCAACCCTAAAAAGAAGGAGGGAGAAGATGAGCAAGGAAGTCTGGACCACGAGGGGTTGGTCCACCCACTGAGACAGTATACCTGTTCTTATGGGAGCTCACAAATTCCAGCTGGTCCTGGACTGAATGTGCATGCAATCAAACAGGACTCTCTGAATGTGGATGACAATGGGGGCAGACTGAGAAGCCATTGATAAAAACACTGGAACTTGTTTGTACTGCATGTACTGACTTTCTGGGACCCTAGTCTATTTAGATGCAAAGCTTCTTAGGCCTGGATGTAGGGGGGAGGGCATTGGACTTCTCACAGGACAGGGTTCCCTACCCTCTCTTAAGGAGGGAGAGTGAGGGAGAAGGCAGAATGGGGGAGCGTTAGGGGAATGGGAGGAGGGAACAAAGTGTAAATTTTTTTTAATTGAAAAAATAATAAATAAATAAATAAAAATGAATATACATCTCTCCTCTCTTTTTATTTGTCTCTTTATATACATATGTGTGTGTGTGTGTGTTTGTATGTATGTATATAATAGATAGTGTATTCCAGATTGAAGGTGGATCTTCCTACCTCAAGATCCAGATTACAAATGGATCTTCTCCTTTCAAATGATTATATTTAAAGAAAACCCACAAATATGTTCTATGATTTTGGTTTTAGTTAATGTTACATATAGTTAAATTGCAAACCAAAAACAGCTTATACTGGGGCCACAATGCTCTTGCTAGACACCAATAACAAATAAATAACTCAGAGCTTTAACTATGGTTACATTTTTTTGGAGTTGTTAACAAGCAAGGTTATATAGATTTTCAAACATTTGAAGATATAATGAGTACTTAAGGTCAATGTCTAGAACTTCACAGTAAGTCTCTATTCTTGAGCCATTAGAAATGAAGCTATCAAGCTGGGATTGCTCTAGTAATTTCATCCATATCAGCTAATTGCTAAGATGTCCTATCTTCATTAATGGATGAGGAAAGGAATCACTAATATCATCCAGCTGTAAACATTATCATTTGCAACAATGGTTGGCCTAGAAAGGCATGACTACTGGTGTCATAGAGGCACAGATATCATGGAAGTAACCAAACATGTTCTGATTGGATTTAAAGTCAATACTGTAAGTTGAAACTCATATCTGACACTGTGACCAGACAGGCCATAGGCCCTAGAAGAGAATTTATAAGTAGGACTTTGATAAGTGAACACAGAATTAAATTGATCCTAATGATTTACTAGTATAATTATGTTAATTAATCTGTCTACCCTCCTCAGATAAGTTTATTTTTTCAATAGAATACAATTAATTCTAGACTCCCAACTAGCCAAGATGAAGAATATAAGAAACTGAGTAAATTGGGAGCATGGGGACCTTGAGGGAGGGTTGAAGGGGAGGGGAGAGGCAGGGAGGGGAATAGAGAAAAATGTAGATCTCAATAAGAATCAATAAAAAAAAAACACAAAAAAGAAACTGTAGAATTCTCAAACCAATATGGGGTATCTGTTGTAATCTGCTGGCCTGAACTGTCACCTGGGTACTCTGTCCCACTCATTTCCAACGCCTCCCCCCCCCCAGTCTGCCCTTCTCATGGAGAGGCAGCTTTTGCATTTCTTTTTTTACCCCTTCTCTTTTGTTCTCTTCTCCTTTCTCTTTCCCTCCATAACCCACTAAATAAACTCTATACCCAAACACTTTCTGCATGGCACATCTGTCTGTCTCTCATTGAGGCCTGAGGCCAGCCAGCAGGAGACCCACTAAAACCTTGGTGACCACTGCTGCCCCTTGTGTGACTGGTTCCTACTACCTCTTTAGAAATGATAGCATTGGTTACATAACTGATTATATAACATATCTCTCCCTCAAAACAACTCAGAGATTGTTCTGCAAGTAGAGCAGAAAGAATGTAAGAGCTAGAGGTAGTGGAGGACTACAGAGAAATGGTGTTTTTCCAGACACAATAGTCTGTTTCACACATTTTTCCACAAATTCATTAATGTTTGGAAAACATGTATAATACCTCCTCAAGCACAAGACAAACAAAATTCTATGGTGGCGATGAAAGGTGAGCTCAATGTCTCAACCCTAAACAGCTATTGGTCAATAACTGTATGTGAGAGAAGGGAATTAAAAAACAAACAAACAAACAAAAAAAAACAACAAAAAAAATATTTTTTAAAGGTACATCACCTAGTGGGTTGACCACACTCTGGTAAAGCTTACATATACAAAATTAGCACAAAATTGGCTCAGTAGCAAAACGCATATGAATCTGAGAAGAGTTCGGAAAGGAGTGAAAAGGATCAAAGCACATTTAAAGAAATTCTTGAAAAGCAAAATAAAAAATACAATAATTTGACAACAGTAGTTAATAAGTAACTTCAACTGTATGGAAATCTTTTATCACCAGGGATTTCATCTGGGACCAGTATCATCTCCTTTAATACTATTTGATAAGGGTGTTAACTTTTTGTCATCACAAGCTTAGTGGAATTGTTGGCACATAGGGGTTTGAATCGATAGAGGTTTTTGCTGAGGCACTGATGTATGCAGAAGTAGTATATTTCCTTGTCTAAAACCAGGACTATGCTTGGAGGCCAGTGAAGCTTTTTAGGAGCTTTGAGTGACTATTCTTTCCAGCCCACCTAGAATGACAAAACCCCTCTCCAATAAAATCAATAATGCTTAATGTAATAGAGAATAATATCATTCTGGAATAGCAGAGGTCAAATGGTAGTACTGACATGTCAGAAATGTCCTACACAATATACCTCTCATGTACAGGAATAGGAGATGACAGCACAGGCAAAGACTGGGAAATCAGACTCAGAATGACCTAGTAAAGCCACAAACACATTAATTTAAGAATTCAGTAGGATGACAACGATTTCTGCCACTTTTCTAAAAGTAAAGCACTTTGAAATCTTAAAGTTTAGTGCTCAAACAAGAAGCCACATCCTCTAGAGCAGTGGTTCTCGACCTATTGGTCACAACCCATTGGTACCTGTTCTCCAAAAATGTTTGCATTATGATTCATAAGAATAGTAATTGAATAGGAGTAAAACTAATTTTATGTTTGGGTCACCACAATATGAACAACTGTATTTAAAAGTTCATGGTATTAGGAAGTTTGAGAACTACTGCTCTAAAGGAAGGGTCAAGAGTTAAGCGTGCCTTCCTGTTTGTCCAGAAATACCTTCCCAGTTGGGAGGCTCAACTTCCACTGCTAATCCCATTTTCCTATGTGGTCTTTACACTAGCCATCACCTCTAGTAAAGGAATCTATATGTCGCTTCCAAATTCACTCACACCCCAACATCTCTGCCCCATTTCACACTGAAAAGAATTTATCAAGGAAACAATACCAATTACAATATTCTCAGAAATATCTTTCAATGAATATAAGTAAGGAAGAGAAAGACTTGCACAATTAAAACTTTAAGACATGAAGAAACATATTAAAAAAGATACCAGGAGATGCAAAGACCTGTGAGGTGGGAATCTCCTCTGTATGCTATGAACATCTTTTATTACCATTGGTTAAAAAATAAGCTGCTTTAGCCAATGGTTTAGCAGAATAAAATCAGGCAGGAAATCGGAACAGAGAGAGTAGGTGGAGTCAAGCAGATGCCAGCTGGCCACTGAAGGAATAAGACAAGTAGAAAATGACATAATGCCATGGCCACATGACATAGAAATGGGTTAATTAAGGATGTAAGAGTGATCTGGAACTATGCCTCAATCATTGGCCACACAGTGCTGCAATTAATATAGTTTTTCTGTGATTATGCAGGTATGGGCAACCTGAAAATGAAAGTGCAGTCACTGTTTACAGATCTGACATGTTCATCAGTAGGCAGAGTTGATATAATAAATATGGCCATTCTATGTAAAACAATATGCAGATTCATAGTAATTTCCATAAAAATCCCAAGACAATACTTCATAGAAATTAAAAAAACGCACGAGCAAGGAACTCAGGACCACGATGGGTGCACCCACACACTGAGACAATGGGGATGTTCTATCAGGAACTCACCAAGGCCAGTTGGACTGGGTCTGAAAAAGCATGGGAAAAAAACGGACTCGCTGAACATAGCGGACAATGAGGGCTGTTGAGAAGTCAAGAACAGTGGCACTGGGTTTTGATCCTACTGCACGTACTGACTTTGTGGGAGCCTAGGCTGTTTGGATGCTCACCTTACAAGACCTGGAAGGAGATGGGAGGTCCTTGGATTTCCCACAGGGCAGGGAACCCTGACTACACTTTGGGCTGATGAGGGAAGGGGACTTGATTGGGGGAGGGGGAGGGAAATGGGAGGCAGTGGCGGGGAGGAGGCAGAAATCGTAAATAAATAAATAAATAAGAAATTTAAAAAAATTCAAGTTTCTTATGGAAAATCAAAAAACCCAGGATAGGCAAAATGATTTTCAACCATGTCCAACAATGCCAGATATCAAGTTATACTACAGAGGTATGGTAATATTGTAAAACTGGAATCATGACTGTGGTAACACAATAGGACAAAAAAATGTTTCATATTCTAGAAAATAGTAACTTCTCTTGGCCCTCACACACTGAGTTAATAGATACACCTTGAGGTCAGGTAAGACTTAAGACCATTTTGTAATCAACCTGTTTGTTTAACCTGTTTTTAAGAGAATAATGCAACAATAAGTCTTACTTACTTTGAATTTTCCATGTAATCATTTTTTACAATCTTAAGCTAATGCAAAGCTGTATTAAATGACTTACTTCCTTGCTTCTGACCCAGAACAAGGAATGTTCATCCTTAACTGAAAACAAAGTACAGACCTTCCAAGTAATCTTCTATAGTGAATATCCACCATAAATGTTAAAAACATTTGGATATCAGATGATAAATATTGATGTTTACAATACTGTTTACTATATTAGTCAGTTGGAGTCAGTGATTTTATCACTTGTAAAACTCTACTGAAAATTTTTGTAAAGTACCTCTTTTCTTCCCCATGTGATGTTTTTATACTCTTTTTATACAATAAAAAACAGAGCAGAACATTTTGTTAGGCACAGACACAGTCTTACGAAGGGACAGACACACAGACAGAGATGCATACACTGAGGGAGATTAAAAAGACAGCCTCCAGGAAGACACATATTCAGACACACACACACACACACAAAAAAAAAAAAAAAAAAAAAAAAAGAAAGAAAGAAAGAGGACATGCAACAGGCAGCAGAGAATTCAAATCTGGAACTCTCTTGGATAAATGACTTCAGGAAGGTTTTGCTTCCTGCCTTAATGAAACAGCAATGCATTATTGGTGAGTCAGAATAAACCATTAACACATTTAATCCATACAATTGATCAATAAAATAGAGCCAAGTATATTCACTCCTACAACCACCTGATTTTTGACCAATAAGTCCCCAATAGACACTGGAGGAAAAACCAAAGATACCACAAATGGTGATGGTAAAACTAGATAACTACACATAGAACAATAAAACTATATGATTATCTTCCACACTGTGCAAAAGTCAACTTTGAATGGATCCAAGTCCTCAAGAAAATACCTGATACCCTCAATCTGACACAAGGGAAGTATGGAAAACACTTGAACTTACCAGATTAAGCACGGCTTTCTGAATGAAACCTCTGTGACTAGACATGTCTCATGATTCTTGTGAGTGTTGTGCTTTTGCAATAGGTTGTGATTAACACAGACCTATAACAGGCAGAGCATAAGAGACTACAGAATTTCCATCCCCAAATAGACCTTGTATACTACAGAGAAAGAGTAAAAAGATTCTAAGATCCCGAAAAAGTGAATGAAGAAGAGATAACAGTGTCTTCTAAACAGGAAAGTAGAACCATATATGAAATCAGAGCAATTGAGATAACATTTACAAGACCTGTGTGAGTCTGAAACAGACTATATCTCAGAAAAGTGATGAAACTGTGACATCAAATTTCATAACAGCCACGGTGTTACTGGCAAGTGTTAGCTGATGGTCATAAAGAGACAGTTTTCTCTAGTGTGGCTCCTGGTAAACTAAGCACATTTCCGCGGAAATCCCCACATTCAAGAGTATTTTGGCAGCATATGTTTGTCATGATTGGTTAAAACAAAATCAACAAAGAAACTTGATTGTATTAAGAAGATCAAGTAAATCTGGGAAGCGTTTCGGGAAACAGAGACCAGGATGAAAAACAAAACAAAACCAAAACACACATTTTTTTTTTCTAAATTCTCAAAGAACCAATATCTTTAAAAAACATTTTAAAGATAAACAGAAATACTGGGGCAAAGTTATGTCATTTATATCATTATAACTTTCCCAAAAGACTCTAAAACCATCTTACAGGGTTACAGCATACTGTTAAAAGAGAAAAGCACTAGCAATTTGAAAACATATTGCAGTTGCTCTTTATTCTCATATCAAGAAACTAAAGAACCCTCTTATTGTAGTGATGATTTTCTGAGGTCAGATTGCAGCAGGGTCATTGTAAGGTCTAATTCACAATGGATTTGTGGTTATTTGCACAGTCTTCAAGTTTTTAATGAGGAAGTTGATATCGAGCAACTGAATTTCAGATAACCTTTAGTTGTCTGTTGCACTGAGCAGGTCTTCTAGACCAGTCTACTTCTACTCCTCAGTATCTAAGCAGGAAAACAGAAATTAGCACATTTCAAGACTGGAGATGTCATTTAAATTTATTGAGGTTTCTCTCAGAATAACTAAAAGAAGTGGGATGATTTGGTTAACTTCCCCCAAAAGTCATTAGAAAGGCTAGAACTGTCAGCAGATTTCACACATAACTACTTTCAGATGGCTTTGAGGAATAATTATGAAGGAAAGTTTTCTTTACAAGAATATATGAATGCATGATCCTTAACAAACAACATTATGGAGGGCTAGGTTGTCAGGGGTTACACATAGTGACACACACTTTATTGCATAATGATTACCAGGAAACTGAAATGTACAGTATGGAAAAAAAATGAAACCCAGATTTACATATAATTGTACAGGTTACTCATCCCATATGTAGAGCATAAAATCTTGAGGGACATGTTTGTGAATTCCCTATAGTAACATTGAGATGTGGCCCTTTGTATTTCATATTAATACTGAAGATTGAATATCTGTGGTTAACATTTCTGTAGTGAGGTAGCCAGAATCACTAACTCTTTGTTGACTAGTTTTTTCAACTCAATTCTTTCCAGGCAAAACTCCATGAAAATCAATTTATTGATGTAGAAAACACTGTACTATTAGACTATCAAAACTTTTTAATTTGTAAGATTTAGTTCCTCTTTTGAATTAGAAAGCATATTCTTCTCTGATAAAAGAAATGTTTCAGAAACCTCAAGAATGATGAAGAAAATTAATATTAATCAGGTAAAAACTATGGTAACATGGTTATAGTAGCCTTTTATTTCTCATAAAGAGATATCACTTTTAATGATTATTTCAATTGTTGCTGAACACTCAGAAGCAAAAACAAGCATATCTCTGTGTGTTTAATGCCAGACTGGACAACAGAATAAGTTTCAGGACAGCCAAGGCTGCATATAGAAACTCTCATTTCGAACAAAACCAAAAAAATCACAAATAATGAATTGTTTTATCTTTTAAAAAAATAAACTGGTGAGGATATGGAGCCAGGTGAACATTTTCCTATTACTATAGGAATGAAAATTTTACTGTCACTATGGAAATCTATATAATGATTTCTCAGAAAATAGGAAATCAATCTAACTTAAGGCTCATCTATATCACTCTTAAACATATACCAAAAGGATACTCCATCCTACTAGAGGGAAACTTGCTCAGCTGTATTCATTGTGACTTTATTTATAATAGCCAAAAAATTTGAAACAACCTAGATTTCCTTTAGTCAAAGAATGGATAAAAATATGTGGTACCTACAAAAATGGACTATTACTCAGTTGTTGAAAAATAATATCATAAATTTTGTGAGCAAATGGATAGAACCAGATGAAAAAAAATCATCCTGAATGAGGCAACCCAGAACCAGAAAGACAGATTTGGAAGTTATTCACTAATAAGTGAATATTAATTGTTGAATATATGATAATAAACCTAAATCTGCACACCAAGATGTAATTTGTTTGTTTGTTTCCCAGCCACTCAGACTACCAAAATGATCACACAATAACTGCATTAATTAAATGATTGCTTGGTCTGTTAGCTCTAACTTCTTATTGGCTAGGTTTTATATCTTACTATAACCCATTTCCATTATTGAATATTTTTACCACAAGGCTTGTGGACTACCAGCAAGGTTCCAGCATGTTTGCTTCCAGGGGCAGCTCCATGGCTTCTCCTGTCCCTGCTTCCTTTCTTCCAGCAGGAAGTTTAGTTTATGCTGTCTAGCTCTTCTCTATCCTGTCATAGGTCCAAAATATCTTCTTCATTAACCAATGGTATTCACAGAATACAGAGGATTATCCCACATCACCTCCCCATTTCTGTTTAAATAAGATGGAAGGTTTTAACTTTAACATAGAGAAATTACATACAGCAAAATAGGTATCAAGCAAGAATTACAATTATAATATTTATATGTTCTTTATCTTCTATCATATCTAAGGAAAACTATAACTATAGCTATATATATTCCTCTCTGTATGCTGTGAATACCATTGGCTAAAAAGAAACTGTCTTGGGACTGCATAAGAAATAGAAGTAGGCAGGGAAAACTAAACTGATTACTGGGAGAAAGAAGGAAGAGTCAGAGAGAAGCCATGTAACTCCACTGGAGACAGACAGAACATTACCTGGTAAGCCACAGCCACATAGCAATACATAGATTACTGCAAATGGGTTAAATTGAGGGAACTCAGAAGTTCCTCATCCCCCCTATACTTCCTGGGCTCCCTGCAGGGACTCTACTCCTTGCATACTGCCTCTCTCTTCCTATCCCACCCAGCTTGCATCCAGAACCCTTCTTCCTTCTGCCCCCTTCCCTCTTTGGGCACATAACACCACCCAGCTCAGCCTGTCTGGGCGCTGGGGGTGAATTCTCAGGGCAAGCAGGCAGGCAGGAATTCCTTTGTTTCACTGGCCTGCCTGCATCAAGCAAGGTAGGTGCTTTGTTTATGAACTACCCAACCAGCACGGAGATCTGATCTCGGCACCAGGAGGAGAGCCATCATTGGGGTGAGTTTGTGACCCAAGGCAGCAGCCCGGGACAGGGAATTCAGAAGTTCCTCATTCCCCCTATACTTGCTGGGATCCCTGCAGGGACTCTACTCCCTGCATACTGCCTCTCTCTTCCTATCCCACCCAGCTTGCATCCAGAACACTTCTTCCTTCTGTCCCCTTCCTTCTTTGGGTACATAACACCACCCAGCTCAGCCTGTCTGGGCGCTGGGGGCAAATCCTCAGGGCAAGCAGGCGGGCAAGAGTCCCTTTGTTACTCTGGCCTGCCTGCACCAAGCAAGGTAGGTGCTTTGTTTATGAACTACCCAACCAACACGGAGAGCTAATCTCGGCACCAGGAAGCCATCATTGGGCACAGAGATCTGATATTGGCACCAGGAGAGACATCACTGTACCACCAGGAGAGCCATCACTGGGGAGTACCATCACTGGGAAGGTACATCAGTAGGCAAGGAGACCTGATCCTGTAAAAGAAGATCCATAGGAGAGCATTAGGAGAAAGAGATGGGCAGGCGCCAATGCAAGAATTCACCCAACAATCTGAAAAACAATACAAAACCACCAGAACTCAGCAACCTCACAACAGGAAGAAATGAACACCTTAATCATGAAGAAGTAGAAAAAATTGACTTTATGAAAGTGATTGACGCCCTGAAACAGCATGCAAAAAAATGCCCTTATAGAAATGGATGAGAAGTATAACAGAAAGTTTGAAGAATTGAGTAAATCAGTGAATGATACCCTAGGAAACCAAGGAAAAACAATCAAACAATTAATGGAAACAGTTCAAGACGTGAAAACTGAAATGGAGGCAAAGAAGAAAACACAAACAGAAGGCTGACTGGACATGGAAAATCTAGGTAAACAAATAGAGTCTACAGAAACAAACATAACCAACAGAATACAAGATATAGAAGAAAAAATCTCAGATTCTGAAGATACCATAGAGAAAATAAACACGCTGATCAAAGAAAACAGCAAAGACAACAAACTCTCATCACAAAACATTCAGGAAATATGGGACACAATAAAAAGACCAAACCTAAGAATAATAGCAGTAGAAGAAGGAGAAGAAGCGCAGGTCAACAGTCCAGAAAACATATTTAATAAAATTATAGAAGAAAACTTTCCCAACCTAAAAAAAGATATACCTATGAAGATTCAAGAAGCATACAGAACACCGAATGGGCTGGATCAAAAAAAAAATCCCCTCACCATATAATAATCAAAACACAAAGCATACAGAATAAAGAAAGAATATTAAGAGCAGCAAAGGAAAAAGGCCAAGTTACTTATAAAGGTAAACCTATCAGACTTACACCTGACTTCTCTACGGAAACCATGAAAGCCAGAAGGTCCTGGATAGATGTACTAAAGAAACTAAGAGACTATGGATGCAAGTCCAGACTACTATACCCAGCCATGCTTTCATTCAGTATAAATGGAGAAAACAAAATTTTCCAGGATAAAAACAAATTTAAACAATACATAGCCACAAATCCAGCCTTACAGAAAGTAATAGAAGGAAAATCACTAACCAAGGAGTCCAACAATAACCACAATAACTCAGACATCTATAGACCCTTCACCAGCGCAACTCAAAGAAGGGAAACACACAAAATCTACTACTAAAAAAGTGACCGGAGTTAACAACCACGGGTCATTAATATCACTTAATGTCAATGGACTCAACTCACCTATAAAAAGGCACAAACTAAGAGATTGGATACGAGAACAGGATCCAACATTCTGCTGTTTACAAGAAACACACCTCAACCACAAAGACAGGCACCTATTCAGAGTAAAGGGTTGGGATAAGGCTTATCAAGTAAATGGACCTAAGAAACAAGCAGGTGTGGCCATACTAATTTCTAACAAAGTTGACTTCAAACTTAAATCAATCAGAAGAGATGGAGAGGGACATTTTCTACTCATAACAGGAACAATTCATCAGGATGAAGACTCAATCCTGAATATCTATGCCCCTAATATAGAAGCACCCAAGTACATAAAAGAAACATTGCTAAAACTCAAGGCAGCCATCAAACCACACACATTAATAGTAGGAGACTTTAATACTCCTCTCTCACCAATGGACAGGTCAATTAGACAGAAACCTAACAGAGAAAAAAGAGGATTAATGGAGGTAATGAATCAAATGGACTTAACAGATATCTATCAAATATTCCACCCAAATAGGAAAGAATATACCTTCTTCTCTGCAGCTCATGGAACCTTCTCGAAAATTGACCACATACTAGGTAACAAAGCAAACATCCACAGTTACAAAAAAATATTAGTAACTACCTGTATCTTATCAGATCACCATGGATTAAAGCTAGAATTCAGCAACAATGCTACCCCCAGAAAGCCTACAAACTCATGGAACCTGAACAGTCAACTACTGAACCATACCTGGATTAAGGAAGAAATAAAGAAAGAAATTAAAGTCTTCCTTGAATTCAATGAAAATAAAGAAACAACATACTCAAACCTATGGGACACTATGAAAACAGTTCTGAGAGGAAAGTTCATAGCACTAAGTGCCCACTTAAAGAAAACAGAGAAAGCACACATTGGAGACTTAACAGCCCAGCTGAAAGCTCTAGAAAAAAAAGAAGCAGAGTCACCTAGGAGGAGTAGAAGAATGGAAATAATCAAACTGAGGGCTGAAATCAACAAAATAGAAACACAGAAAACAATTGAAAGAATCAATGAAACTAAAAGCTGGTTCCTGGAGAAAATCAACAAGATTGATAAACCCCTATCCAAACTAATCAAACGGCAGAGAGAGAATTTGAAAATTAATAAGATCAGAAATGAAAAGGGGGACATAACCACAGACACAGAGGAAATTCAGAGAATCATTAGATCTTACTACAAAAGGCTGTATGCCACAAAACTGGAAAATGTAAAAGAAATGGACACTTTTTAAGATAAATACCATATACCAAAGTTAAACCAGGACCAGCTGAACAACCTAAATAGACCTGTTAGTCGCGAAGAATTAGAAGCTGTTATCAAACACCTCCCTTCCAAAAAAAGTCCAGGACCAGATGGTTTCAATGCGGAATTCTACCAGAACTTCCAAGAAGACCTAATACCTATACTCGTTAATGTATTTCACAATATAGAAACAGAAGAGTCATTGCCAAATTCCTTTTATGAAGCTACAGTAACTCTGATACCAAAACCACACAAAGACTCAGCCAAGAAAGAGAATTACAGGCCAATCTCACTCATGAACATCGACACAAAAATCCTCAACAGAATACTGGCAAACCGAATCCAAGAACACATTAGAAAAATTATCCTATGATCAAGTAGGCTTCATCCCAGAGATGCAGGGTTGGTTTAACATACACAAATCTATCAATGTAATCCATCATATAAATAAACTGAAAGAAAAAGAACATACGATCGTTTCATTAGATGCTGAAAAAGCATTTGACAAAATGCAACATCACTTTATGATAAAAGTCTTGGAGAGATTAGGGATACAAGGGTCATACCTAAATATTATTAAAGCTATTTACTGCAAGCCGACAGCTAATATCAAATTAAACGGAGAGAAACTTAAAGCCATTCCACTAAAATCAGGAACATGGCAAGGCTGTCCACTCTCTCCAATATAGTTCTTGAAGTTTTAGCAATAGCAATAAGACAACATAAGGGGATAAAGGGGAATCGAATTGGAAAGGAAGAAGTTAAACTTGCGTTATTTGCAGATGATATGATAGTGTACTTAAGCGACCCCAAAACTCCACCAAAGAACTCCTATAGTTCATAAACAACTTTAGTAATGGCAGGATAAAAGATCAACTCCAAAAAATCAGTCGCCCTCTTATACACAAAGGATATGGAAGCAGAGAGGGAAATAAGAGAATCATCACCTTTCACGATAGCCACAAACAGCATAAAATATCTTGGGGTAACTCTAAGCAAGGATGTGAAAGATCTATTTGACAAGAACTTTAAGTCTTTGAAGAAAAAATTGAAGAGGATACCAGAAAATGGAAGGATCTCCCTTGCTCTTGGATTGGGAGGATCAACATAGTAAAAATGGCAATTCTACCAAAGGCAATTTGTAGATTCAATGCAATCCCCATCAAGGTCCCATCAAAATTCTTCACAGACATTGAGAGGACACTAATCAACTTTATATGGAAAAACAAAAAACCCAGGATAGCCAAAACAATCTTATACAATAAAGGAACCTCTGGAGGCATTATCATCCCTGACTTCAAACTCTATTACAGAGCTACAGTAATGAAAACAGCGTGGTACTGAAATCAAAACAGATAAGTCGACCAATGGAATCGTTAGAAGACCCAGATTTTAACCCACAAACCTATGAACACCTCATCTTCGATAAAAGAGCTAAAAGTATACAATGGAAGAAAGAAAGCATCTTCAACAAATTGTGCTGGCACAACTGGATGTCAACCTGTAGAAGAATGAAAATAGACCCATATCTATCACCATGCACAAAACTCAAGTCCAAATGGATCAAAGACCTCAATATCAATCTGAACACACTCAACCTGATAGAAGAGAAAATGGGAAGTACCCTACAACATATGGGCACAGGAGATCGCTTCCTATGTATAACCCCAGCAGCACAGACATTAAGGGCAACATTGAATAAATGGGACCTCCTGAAACTGAGAAGCTTCTGTAAAGCAAAGGACACTGTCATTAAGACAAAAAGGCAGCCTACTGACTGGGAGAAGATCTTCACCAACCCCTCAACAGACAAAGGTCTAATCTCCAAAATATATAAAGAACTCAAGAAACTAGACGTTAAAATGATAATTAACCCAATTAAAAAATGGGACACTGAACTGAACAGAGAATTCTCACCAGAAGAAGTTCAAATGGCCAAAGGATACTTAAGGTCATGCTCAAACTCCTTAGCGATCAGAGAAATGCAAATCCAAACAACTTTGAGATATCATCTTACACTTGTCAGAATGGCTAAAATAAAAAACACCAAGGATAGCCTTTGCTGGAGAGGTTGTGGAGAATGGGGTACCCTCATCCATTGCTGGTGGGACTGCAAACTTGTGCAACCACTTTGGAAATCAGTGTGGCGGTTTCTCAGAAAAATTGGGATCAACCTACCCCTGGGCCCAGCAATACCACTCTTGGGAATATACCCAAGAGATGCCCTATCATATGACAAAAGCATTTGTCCAACTATGTTCATAGCAGCATTATTTGTAATAGCCAGAACCTGGAAGCAACCTCGATGTCCTTCAATGGAAGAATGGATGAAGAAAGTGTGGAATATATACACATTAGAATACGACTCTGCGGTAAAAACAATGACTTCTCGAATTTTGCATACAAATGGATGGAAATAGAAAATACTATCCTGAGTGAGGTAACCCAGACCCAAAAAGAAGATCATGGGATGTACTCACTCATAATTGGTTTCTAGCCATGGATAGGGGACCACTGAGTCTATAATTTGTGATCCTAAAGAAGCTAAACAAGAGGGTAAACCCAAGGAAAAACATATTATCCTCCTGGCTTTGGAAATAGACAAGATTGCCAGGCAAAAAATTGGAATCTTGGGGGTGGGGTGGGATGGGAGTGAGGGGAGATAGGGACAGAAAAGTGTGAAGGAGACGATGAGGGGAACTGGGGGAAATGGGATGATTGGGGATAAAGGAAGGTTGGATAGGGGAGCAGGGAAACTCATATCTTAGTTAAGGGTTGGCAAGAGACTTGAACTTGGAATGGCTACCAGGTGCCCAGGGCAATGTCCCCAGTTAGTTCCTTGGGCACCTGAGGATAGGGAACCTGAAATGAACCTATCCTATAGCCATACTGATGAATATCTTGCATATCACCATAGAACCTTCATCTAGCAATGGATGGAGATAGAGACAGAGACCCCCACTGGAGCACCAGACTGAGCTCCCAAGGTCCTAATGAGGAGCAGAAGGAGGGAGAACATGAACAAGGAAGTCAGGACCAGAGGGGTGCACCCACCCACTGAGACAGTGGGGCCGATCTATTGGGAGCTCACCAAGGCCAGCTGGACTGTGACTGAAAAAGCATGGGATAAAACCAGACTCTCTGAACATGGCGGACAATGAGAGCTGACGAGAGGCCAAGGACAATGGCACGGGGTTTTGATCCTACTTCATGTTCTGGCTTTTTGGGAGCCTATACAGTTTGGATGTTCACCTTCCTAGACCTGGATGGAGGGGTGGGAGGACCTTGGACTTTCCACAGGGCAGGGAACCCTGACTGCTCTTGGGACTATAGAGGGAGGAGAAGAGGAGTGGGGGAGGGGGAGAGGGGCAGGAGGAGGGGGAGGGAAATGGGAGGCGGGGAGAAAGCAGAAAAATTTTTTTCAATAAAAAAAACTGGGTTAAATTAAAATGTAAGGGCTAGTCAATAACAAGTTAGAGCTAATATGCCAAGCAGTGATTTAATTAATACAGTTTTGTATGGTTATTTTGGGGCTCAGTTGCTGGCAATTAACAAGTGACCCTTTCTTACAAATAATTGGCATGCCAATATGGTAGACTAAATCCACAGAAAACCAGAGTGGGCTTTAAAAGAAATTCTAGACACACACACACACACACACACACACACACAAGAGTTTAGCTGCATTTGTTTGCACATATGGGCTTTGCTTGCTGGTGGCTTGCTATGTCTCCTTTTAGAGAGGATTTCTAAGAGAAAAAGGCCATGGTTTTGAAATGCTGGCTTTCTGGATCATGCTGCCAGCATGAACTGGCTCTTTCAGGAGATCTAGAACTTAAATCGGGTTTGCAAGTGGCATGTTACAAACTGTTAATGACTCGACATAGAGTCACTGCATACTTAGAACTTAGGGTAGTATGTGTGGCTCAGAAGCAGTGAACTGACCTCCTCCACAATGCTAGACTGGGTAGGGCAAGCAAGCAGTGCTGTATTTCACCTAAAAATTTTCTTCTGTTTGTGTGTTGTCTGTTGGAAGCCCACTCTTTTTTTTTTTTTTTTTTTTTTTTTTTTTTTTTTTTTTTTTTTGGTTTTTCGAGACAGGGTTTCTCTGTGGCTTTGGAGCCTGTCCTGGAACTAGCTCTTGTAGACCAGGCTGATCTCGAACTCACAGAGATCCGTCTGCCTCTGCCTCCCGAGTGCTGGGATTAAAGGCGTGCACCACCATCGCCCGGCTGCCCACTCTCTTCTTAAGGGAAGTGCAGAGTGAGAAAATCTGGGGTTAGATGGTAGAACAAGAGAAAGGGGAAAATATGATCAGGCTGCATTATATAAGAGAAGAATCTACTTTTATTTAAAAATGTTAAAAAAGGAAAAATGTTTAATTTTATATGAAAATTAAGAATGTATATATACATATATGCATATATAGAGAGTATAAATATATTATATATATCATATTTTTTACAATATTACATTCTGAAGAAACTTTTCCATTTTTATTTCTACCATTCAATTTTTACTGCACCAAATATTTATAGGAAAAATATAGGATGGAAGATGAACAGTTTGAAGGAATCTTCATTGTCAAAGTAATTTTCCCATCAATCTTTTGTTTGTGCTATATCAGCAAATAATTTACTCCCTTTTGATGCCAAGATGAGCTTTTCATGATTATTTGCATGTGAAAAAAAACATGAAAACGGAATAGATTGACATGATTGACAGAATGACCTAGCCTTACTGATTTGTACTTTCTGTAACTAGTTCTATCAAATACTAGATGGTCTGGAAAGATAAGATAATACTAATAAGCATCAAGATATTATATGAGAATGAGTGATACAAGCAAGGTTGTACTGCAGCATTTTAGATGTATGAAATGGTTTAATTTCAAAATAAGTTTACATTTCATTCCTAAGAAAATATTGCAGGTTGCACATTTTCATTGGAACCATAGCACTGACTAAATTCCTAAATACTAGTCCAGAGTATTTTGGATCATCTGTTGTGGAGAAAAGAACCACTTATCAGGTTTGAGTTACCTAAACTTTGCATGTCCCTAGGAAAGTTTCTTAAATAGTCTTCCAAAGGATGCTCAATTGTACCACAAAGACATGTGCTCAACTATGTTCATAGCAGCATTGTTTGTCATAGCCAGAACGTGGAAGCAACCTAAATGCCCTTCAACCAAATAATGGGTAAGGAAAATGTGGTACATTTACACAGTGGAGTACTACATAACAGAAAAAAAATAATGACATCTTGAGTTTGCAGGCAAATCGATGCAGCTAGAAAACATCATTTTGAGTGAGGTAACACAAATCCAGAAAGACAGTTTGAACAGTTTGAAGGAATCTTCATTGTCAAAGTAATTTTCCCATCAATCTTTTGTTTGTGTTGTATCAGCAGATAATTTACTCCCCTTTGATGCTAAGATCACATGTACTCACTCATAAGTGGTTTTTAAACATAAAGCAAAGAAAACCAGCCCACAAATCACAGTCCCAGAGAACCTAGACAACAATGAGGACTCTAAGAGAGACATACATTAATCTAATATACATGGGCAGTAGAAAAAGACAAGATCTCCTGAGTAAATTGGGAGCATGGGGACCTTGGGAGAGTGTTCAAGGGAAGGAGAGAGGCAGGGAGAGGAAGCATAGGAAAATGTAGAGCTCAACAAAAAATGAATTAAAATATAATTTCTTTCAAAAAAGAAAGAGTTTCTTTTCCCATGGAGAATATAACTTCAAAATCTATGAATATTAATAAATATTATGAAGTCATGAACTTAAACAAATACTTTATACTAATAATAATTATCAAAGGGTCCGTTGGCCTTATTAGGTGGTTTTGCTAGCAATGTGGTCTCTGGTAGAACCCTGAATCATGGGTAACCCTGGGAGATGCTTGAGGCTGATTATGGGTGACATGGGAAATCTATCATGTTTATACAATTGAAACACCCCCAAATACCCATGACTATGAAGGTGTGTCTGAGTTTTCCAAGTCAGACGTTTTTCATCATGCTGCCATTCATCAATGCCAGATAATTGCTATCTATATTATCCTATCCATAGAAGACATCTGGAAGCAAGGGCCTGGTCTCTAGTGGAATTCAGCCTATGTGCCTTTTATAGATTATAAGAATAATGAGTGTTTTGACATCTGTAATTCTTTCTAGCAAATACTTGAAATCTTTTGGGAATTCAAAACCATAGTTCTCTCTCCCCTTTTAACTTCCCTTCTAAACCAAACCCCTCTTTTAATCTTTTCTATCACTGAGAAGTATAAAGCATTTGGCCATGTGATCATGTCATATTTTTAAATATGTAATCAATACTTCCAAACCACATTTGGTAAATGCTGCACATTAAAGAGCACAAGGAGTAGTACTGAGAGAGGACCACAGAGGCAGCTGCAGTGTATGCCTTCTCTGCAGTGAATGTAAGATGTTAGCAATCATCATCGGTAAGACAGATGCACATGCCATTCTGGTGATGAGGAAATCCCTTGCTTTCCTTCACTGACAGTTATTTAAGCTTTTTCCCATATATGGTATATACTTGTGATTTTGAGTCATGAAGTTTTCTGGTATAATGCACCTTATATCACATTTTTAACCCGATTTTTATTTGTTCCTTTAGCAGTGACTGCATAAAATTGTATAACAGATTTTCAAAAACTTTTCTATTAAATCAGTTGTGGGTAATTATTTTCAAGGTAAACTATTGGAACTAAAGAGGTCATTATTATTTGCCTAGCATGTAAAAATAACTTTCATGTAATTTTACCTGAACTTTACCTGAATTTTACACCTTTGATAAGTTATTCAGATGAAAGTAAAGCGCAGTTCTTTGATCTGGATGATTTTAAACTGTTTGAAATCAAATGAACACATGTAACTCCAAAAATTACAAAATTAATATAGCACAATTTATTCTATTAAGAAGTAATATATCAAAACATATAACTAAAAGTACAAACTATACTTTCATCTATGTTGTGCCAAGTTTTCCACAGTTTAAGATGAAATGTTAGCAGCTGAGTTCTATGATTACATATATTAATGATTTATTTTTATGTAATCTTGGCCAGGCTACAGCCCTTTAGATATTTGATCAAATACCCTCGTGTGTTTTCAGTAAGGCAGATGTGATTTGTGTCCAAGTATCAGACTTTGAGGTCAAAACATTGGCATACATGATGAGAATAAACCTCATCTAAACAGTATGAAATAAACAAACCACCAACTTCCCCAAGCAGATGGGAGTTCTGCAGTAGACAGCAGTACTCAACCTTCCTAATTCTGTCAGTCATTAACACAGTTCCTCGTGTTGTGTTGACTGAGGACTATTTTTTTTATTATTCTTTTTTAATTAAAATTTCCAACTGCTCCCCGTTTCCCATTTCCCTCCCCCTCCTCCCACATATTGCCCCCTCCCCCCGCTCCCCTCCCCCTATCCCCACTCCTCTTCTCCTCCCCCTAGTCCACTCCCCCTCCCTCTCGATACTGAAGAGCAGTCCAAATTCCCTGCTCTACAGGAAGACCAAGGTCCTCCCACTTCTATCTAGGTCCAGGAAGGTGAGCATCCAAACAGGCTAAGCTCCCACAAAGCCAGTTCATGTATTAGGATCG
Source organism: Chionomys nivalis (assembly GCF_950005125.1). NCBI lineage: Eukaryota > Metazoa > Chordata > Mammalia > Rodentia > Cricetidae > Chionomys > Chionomys nivalis. The sequence goes on along the minus strand of NC_080090.1, from coordinate 74,646,082 downwards.
AAACCTAGTGCCATTGTCCTTGGCTTCTCATCAGCCTTCATTGTCCGCCTTGTTCAGAGAGTCCAGTTTCAACCCATGCTTATTCAGTCCCAGTCCAGCTGGCCTTGGAGAGCTCCCAATAGATCAGTTCCACTGTCACTGTGGGTGGGTGCACGCCTCGTGGTCCTGATTTCCTTGCTCATGTTCTCCCTCCTTCTGCTCCTCATTTGGACCTTAAGAGCTCAGACAGTTGATCCAAATTGGGTCTCTGTCTCTCTCTCGATCCATCGCCAGATGAAAGTTCCTGTGCCATTCTCCTTGGCCTCTCGTCAGCTCTCATTGTCCACCACATTCAGAGAGTCCGGTTTTGTCCCATGTTTTTTTCAGTAGCAGTCCAGCTGGCCTTGGTGAGCTCCCAATAGATCGGCCCCCCTGTCTCAGTGGTTGGGTGCACCCCTCATGGTCCTGACTTCCTTGTTCATGTTCTCTCTCCTTCTGCTCGTCATTATAACCTTGGGAGTTCAGTCCGGTGCTCCAGTGTGGGTCTCTGTCTCTATCTCCATCCATCGCTAGATGAAGGTTCTATGGCGATATGCAAGATATTCATCAGTATGATTATAGGATAGGTTCATTTCAGGTTCCCTATCCTCAGGTGCCCCAATGAACTAACTGGGGACATTGCCCTGGGCATCTGGTAGCCATTCCAGGTTCAAGTCTCTTGCCAACCCTTAGGTGGCTCCCTTAACTAAGGTATGAGTTTCCCTGCTCCCCAATCCAACCTTCCTTTAACCCCAATCACCCCGATTCCCCCAGTTCCCCTCATCCTCTCCTTCACACTTTTCTCTCCCCATCACCCCTCATCCCCATCCCACCCCACCCCCCAAGATTCCAATTTTTTGCCCATCAATCTTGTCTATTTCCCAAAGCTGGGAGGATATCTATATGTTTTTCCTTGGGTTTACCCTCTTGTTTAGCTTCTTTAGGATCACAAATTATAGACTCAGTGGCCCCTATCCATGGCTAGAAACAAATTATGAGTGAGTACATCTCATGATCTCTTTTTGGGTCTGGGTTACCTCACTCAGGATCGTATTTTCTATTTCCATCCATTTGCATGCAAAATTCGAGAAGTCATTGTTTTTTACCGCAGAGTAGTACTCTAATGTATATATATTCCACACTTTCTTCATCCATTCTTCTATTGAAGGGCATCTAGGTTGCTTCCAGGTTCTGGCTATTACTAATAATGCTGCTATGAACATAGTTGGATAAATGCTTTTGTCATATGATAGGGCATCTCTTGGGTATATTCCCAAGAGTGCTATTGCTGGGTCCAGGGGTAGGTTGATCCCAGTTTTTCTGAGAAACCGCCACACTGATTTCCAAAGTGGTTGCACAAGTTTGCAGTCCCACCAGCAATGGATGAGGGTACCCCTTTCCCCACAACTTCTCCAGCAAAGGCTATCCTTGGTGTTTTTGATTTTAGCCATTCTGACAGGTGTAAGATGATATCTCAAAGTTGTTTTGATTTGCATCTCTCTGATCGCTAAGGAGGTTGAGCATGACCTTAAGTATCTTTTGGCCATTTTAACTTCTTCTGGTGAGAATTCTCTGTTCAGTTCAGTGTCCCATTTTTTAATTGGGTTAATTATCCTTTTAAAGTTTAGTTTCTTGAGTTCTTTATAAATTTTGGAGATCAGACCTTTGTCTGTAGCGGGGTTGGTGAAGATCTTCTCCCAGTCAGTAGGCTGCCTTTTTGTCTTAATGACAGTGTCCTTTGCTTTACAGAAGCTTCTCAGTTTCAGGAGGTCCCATTTATTCAATGTTGCCCTTAATGTCTGTGCTGCTGGGGTTATACATAGGAAGCGATCTCCTGTGCCCATATCTTTTAGGGTACTTCCCATTTTCTCTTCTATCAGGTTCAGTGTGTTCAGATTGATATTGAGGTCTTTGATCCATTTGGACTTGAGTTTTGTGCATGGTGATAGATATGGGTCTATTTTCATTCTTCTACAGGTTGACATCCAATTGTGCCAGCACCATTTGTTGAAGATGCTTTCTTTCTTCCATTGTATACTTTTAGCTCCTTTATCGAAAATTAGTTGTTCATAGGTTTGTGGGTTAAAATCCGGGTCTTCTATACGATTCCATTGGTCGACTGCTCTGTTTTATGCCAGTACCACGCTGTTTTCATTACTGTAGCTCTGTAATAGAGTTTGAAGTCAGGGATGGTAATGCCTCCAGAAGTTCCTTTATTGTATAAGATTGTTTTGGCTATCCTGGGTTTTTTGTTTCTCCATATAAAGTTGATTATTGTCCTTTCAAGATCTGTGAAAAATTTTGATGGGATTTTAATGGGGATTGCATTGAATCTATAAATTGCACTTGCTAGAATTGCCATTTTTACTATGTTGATCCTCCCAATCCAGGAGCAAGGGAGATCCTTCCATTTTCTGGTATCCTCTTCAATTTCTTTCTTCAATGCCTTAAAGTTCTTGTCAAATAGATCTTTCACTTCCTTGGTTAGCGTTACCCCAAGATATTTTATGCTGTTTGTGGCTATCGTGAAAGGTGATGATTCTCTTATTTCTCTCTCTGCTTCCATATCCTTTGTGTATAAGAGGGCGACTGATTTTTTGGAGTTGATCTTGTATCCTGCCACATTACTAAAGGCGTTTATCAGCTGTAGGAGTTCTTTGGTGGAGTTTTTGGGGTCGCTCATGTACACTATCATATCATCTGCAAATAATGGAAGTTTAACTTCTTCCTTTCCAATTTGAATCCCCTTTATCCCCTTATGTTGTCTTATTGCTATTGCTAAAACTTCGAGAACTATATTGAAGAGGTATGGAGAGAGTGGACAGCCTTGGTGTGTTCCTGATTTTAGTGGGATGGCTTTAAGTTTCTCTCCATTTAATTTGATATTAGCTGTTGGCTTGCTGTATATAGCTTTAATTAAATTTAGGTATGACCCTTGTATTCCTAATCTCTCCAAGACTTTTATCATAAAGGGATGTTGCATTTTGTCAAATGCTTTTTCAGCGTCTAATAAAACGATCATATGGTTTTTTTCTTTCAGTTTATTTATATGATGGATTACATTGATAGATTTGCGTATGTTAAACCAGCCCTGCATCTCTGGTATGAAGCCTACTTGATCATAATGGATAATTTTTCTAATGTGTTCTTGGATTCGGTTTGCCAGAATTTTGTTGAGGATTTTTGCTTCGATGTTCATGAGTGAGATTGGCCTGTAATTTTCTTTCTTGGTTGGGTCTTTGTGTGGTTTTGGTATCAGAGTTACTGTAGCTTCATAAAAGGAATTTGGCAATGACTCTTCTGTTTCTATATTGTGAAATACCTTAAGGAGTATAGGTATTAGGTCTTCTTGGAAGTTCTGGTAGAATTCCGCATTGAAACCATCTGGTCCTGGACTCTTTTTGGAAGAGAGGTTTTTGATAACCGCTTCTAATACTTCACGACTAACAGGTCTATTTAGGTTGTTCACCTGGTCCTGGTTTAACTTTGGTATATGGTACTTATCTAAAAAAGTGTCCATTTCTTTTACATTTTCCAGTTTTGTGGCATACAGGCTTTTGTAGTAAGATCTAATGATTCTCTGAATTTCCTCTGTGTCTGTGGTTATGTCCCCCTTTTCATTTCTGATCTTATTAATTTGCAGATTCTCTCCCTGCCGTTTGATTAGTTTGGATAGGGGTTTATCAATCTTGTTGATTTTCTCCAGGAACCAGCTTTTTGATTTATTGATTCTTTCAATTGTTTTCTGTGTTTCTATTTTGTTGATTTCAGCCCTCAGTTTGATTATTTCCAGTCTTCTACCCCTTCTAGGTAAGTCTGCTTCTATTTTTTCTAGAGCTTTCAGCTGGGCTGTTAAGTCTCCAATGTGTGCTTTCTCTGTTTTCTTTAAGTGGGCAGTTAGTGCTATGATCTTTCCTCTCAGGACTGCTTTCATAGTGTCCCATAGGTTTGAGTATGTTGTTTCTTTATTTTCATTGTCTTCAAGGAAGACTTTAATTTCTTTCTTTATTTCTTCCTTAATCCAGGTATGGTTCAGTAGTTGACTATTCAGTTTCCATGAGTTTGTAGGCTTTCTGGGGGTAGCATTGTTGCTGAATTCTAGCTTTAATCCATGGTGATCTGATAAGATACAGGTGGTTATTAATATTTTCTTGTAACTGTGAATGTTTGCTTTGTTACCGAGTATGTGGTCGATTTTTGAGAAGGTTCCATGAGCTGCAGAGAAGAAGGTATATTCTTTCCTATTTGGGTGGAATATTCTATAGATGTCTGTTAAGTCCATTTGATTCATTACCTCCATTAATTCTCTTATTTCTCTGTTAGGTTTCTGTCTAATTGACCTGTCCATTGGTGAGAGAGGAGTATTAAAGTCTCCTACTATTAATGTGTGCGGTTTGATGGCTGCCTTGAGTTTTAACAATGTTTCTTTTACGTACGTGGGTGCTTTTATATTAGGGGCATAGATATTCAGGATTGAGATTTCATCCTGATGAATTGTTCCTGTTATGAGTAGAAAATGTCCCTCTCCATCTCTTCTGATTGATTTAAGTTTGAAGTCAACTTTGTTAGAAATTAGTATGGCCACACCTGCTTGTTTCCTAGGTCCATTTACTTGAAAGCCTTATCCCAGCCCTTTACTCTGAGTAGGTGCCTGTCTTTGTGGTTGAGGTGTGTTTCTTGTAAACAGCAGAATGTTGGATCCTGTTTTCGTATCCAATCTCTTAGTCTGTGCCTTTTTATAGGTGAATTGAGTCCATTGACATTAAGTGATACTAATGACCAGTGGTTGTTAACTCCGGTAATTTTTTTTAGTAGTAGATTTTGTGTGTTTCCCTTCTTTGAGTTGCGCTGGTGAAGGGTCTCTAGATGTCTGAGTTACTGTGGTCATTGTTGGACTCCTTGATTAATGATTTTCCTTCTATTACTTTCTGTAAGGCTGGATTTGTGGCTACGTATTGTTTAAATTTGTTTTTATCCTGGAAAATTTTGTTTTCTCCATTTATAGTGAACGAGAGCTTGGCTGGGTATAGTAGTCTGGGCTTGAATCCATGGTCTCGTAGTTTCTGCAGTACATCTATCCAGGACCTTCTGGCTTTCATGGTTTCCATAGAGAAGTCAGGTGTAAGTCTGATAGGTTTACCTTTATAAGTAACTTGGCCTTTTTCCTTTGCTGCTCTTAATATTCTTTCTTTATTCTGTATGCTTTGTGTTTTGATTATTATATGGCGAGAGGATGTTTTTTTTTGATCCAGCCTATTCGGTGTTCTGTATGCTTCTTGAACCTTCATAGGTATATCTTTCTTTAGGTTGGGAAAGTTTTCTTCTATAATTTTATTAAATATATTTTCTGGACGGTTGAGCTGCGCTTCTTCTCCTTCTTCTATTCCTATTATTCTTAGGTTTGGTCTTTTTATTGTGTCCCATATTTCCTGAATGCTTTGTGATGAGAATTTGTTGGCCTTGCTGTTTTCTTTGATCAGCGTGTTTATTTTCTCTATGGTATCTTCAGAATCTGAGATTCTTTCTTCTACCTCTTGTATTCTGTTGGTTATGCTTGCTTCTGTAGTCTCTATTCGTTTACCTAGATTTTCCCTGTCCAGCTGTCCTTCTGTTTGTGTTTTCTTCTTTGCCTCCATTTCAGTTTTTAAGTCTTGAACTGTTTCCATTATCTGTTTGATTGTTTTTCCTTGGTTTCCTAGGGTATCATTCACTGATTTACTCAGTTCTTCAAACTTTCTGTTATACTTCTCCTCCATTTCTATAAGGGCATTTTTTACATGCTGTTTAAGGGCGTCAATCACTTTCATAAAGTCAATTTTATCTACTCCTTCATGATTAAGGTGTTCATGTCCTCCTGTTGTGAGGTCGCTGGGTTCTGTTGGTTTCATATAGTTTTTCAGATTGTTGGGTGAATTCTTGCATTGGCGCCTGCCCATCTCTTTCTCCGAATGCTCCCCTATGGATGGATCTTCTTTTACCGGATCAGGTCTCCTTGCCTACTGATGTACCTTCCCCGTGATGGCACCCTGCAGTGATAGCTCTCCTGGTGCGCCAGTGATGTCTCTCTTGGTACCAATATCAGATCTCCGTGCCCAAAACGGCTCTCCTGGTACCCAGATTAGCTCTCCCACTGATGGCTCTCCTGGTGCCAAGATCAGATCTCTGTGCAGGTTGGGTAGTTCATAAACAAAGCTCCTACCTTGCTTGGTGCAGGCAGGCCTGTGAGACAAAGGAAGTCTCGCCTGCCTACTTGCCCTGAGGATTTGCCCCCAGCACCAGACAGACTGAGCTGGATGGTGTTATGTGCCCAAAGAGGAAAGGGGGCAGAAGGAAGAAGGGTTCTGGATGCAAGCTGGGTGGGACAAGAAGAGAGAGGCAGTATGCAGGGTGTAGAGCCCCTGCAGGGAGCCCAGGGAGTATAGGGTGGGGGATGAGGAACTTCAGAGTTCCCTGTCCAGGGCTGCTTCCGCCGCCTCTGGTCACAAACTCACCCTGCTGCTGTCTCTCCTGTTGCCTAGATCAGATCTCCCTGCAGGTTGGGTAGTTAGTAAACAAAGCCCTTACCTTCTTGTTGCAGGCAGGCCAGTGAGACAAAGGAAGTCTCGCCTGCCTACTTGCCCTGAGGATTTGCCCCCAGCGCCAGACAGACTGAGCTGGATGGTGTTATGTGCCCAAAGAGGAAAGGGGGCAGAAGGAAGAAGGGTTCTGGATGCAAGCTGGGTGGGACAAGAAGAGAGAGGCAGTATGCAGGGTGTAGAGCCCCTGCAGGAGCCCAGGGAGTATAGGGTGGGGGATGAGGAACTTCAGAGTTCCCTGTCCAGGGCTGCTTCCGCCTCCGCTGGTCACAAACTCACCCGGCTGCTGTCTCTCCTGGTGTCTAGATCAGATCTCCCTGCAGGTTGGGTAGTTTGTAAACAAAGCCCTTACCTTCTTGTTGCAGGCAGGCCAGTGAGACAAAGGAAGTCTCGCCTGCCTCCTTGCCCTGAGGATTTGCCCCCAGTGCCAGACAGACTGAGCTGGATGGTGTTATGGGCCCAAAGAGGAAAGGGGGCAGAAGGAAGAAGGGTTCTGGATGCAAGCTGGGTGGGACAAGAAGAGAGAGGCAGTATGCAGGGTGTAGAGCCCCTGCAGGGAGCCCAGGGAGTCACTGAGGACTATTTTTGAAGCTACTTCATAACCGTAATTTTGCTGCTGTTTGAATCATAATGTAAATACATCCGTGTTTTGTGATTGTCTAGGCAACCCCTGTGAGAGGGCCATTTGACAGTGGTTGCAACCCATAGGCTGAAAATCCCTGCTTTAAACTTAAACTGCAACCTAGTTTTTTTCCCTTGATATTCACAATGGCTGGTGTTAGAGTTTAGCCTTGACTCTTTTCATAATGACATAGATCAATTACTTTAAATAATATGTCCTTGCATGTAACTAAAATATTTATTATTTATATTTAATTATAGATTTTATAGTATGTTTGAACAAATGAATAGTATTGGTTCTGCTTAACCAATAGTGGATGGTTAAGAGTCATCTGAGAGGTCAAACTTCAAATGAGGAATTGCCAAGGCTAGATAGGTTTGTAGGCTTGTCTGTGAAGGTTGTCCTGACTGCTAATTAATGGAGGAGGGACATTTCACAGCAACAGGCACCATGCTTCAGGAAGACAGGCCTGGGTTCTGTCTAAAATGAATAGCAACTTATGACTATTAAGGGAGTAAGCCAGAGAACAAGACAGTGAGTGGCTTCCTATATTATTTCTACTTTACTCTACTCCCTTGATTCCTGCCCTGATTTCTCTCAATGATGGATATTAACATGAAAGTATAGACCAAATTATCCTTTTCTTTTCAAGTTGTTTTTCCATATTTTTATTTAAAATATAATTAAATAATTTTCTCTTTCCCTCTTCTTCTAACCCCTCTAATGTCCTCTCACTCCATCTACTCCCACTTAACAATAAGGAAAACATTCCTGGTACTGGAAACCTAGTCAACTACTTAGAGATAGTGAGGTCATGGTGCCTAACTAGGATCGCTTACTAAACCAGCATAATTCCTAACTGCATACTAAGTATTTTCCTTTATACCCAATTACCTTTGATCAGAGTTTTATCACAGCAGCCGAATGAAACTAGAGAAGTATTGATTCTACTTCTCTGAAAAATTAAAACCACATTCTTTACTGTTCTATTTATATATTTTCCCTACTCTGCTAGGACCTGGACGGCATTGATTTGAATTCTAATGACTTAACTGTCTTTCAGAATCTAACTTGAAAGTTAATGTTTGCTAAATCAAAACAGCTTGTATTAGTTTATTTTTTTTATAAAAAAAACCCCACAAATACTCTGATGTGAAGCAATGCACTATTTTTTCTTATATTTCTAGTGTCCAGAAGATTGATATATGTCTAACTGGACTCCAGTCAAGATTTCAATAAATTGTGTTCTTGCATATCCAGTGAAGGATTCTTTTCATTTCTTCTGAAACTAGAGCCCTCTAGCATTTCTAGCTTTGTAATCAATAACTCCATTCTCTGTCTTTATCTTTATAGTGTATTTTTCTTTATGTTACTTTCTTAACAGAACACACATAACTACATTTATGGCATATTTTAAAAATTAATATCTCCAATTTCTTTATGTTTCTTTTTTATGATCTAACATATATGTTAAAATTAAATTGTATATGCCACCATGAATACAGTCAGTCCTCATACCCTCTCTTATTCCCCTTTCCCACTTTTGTTGAAAAAGAAGAGATTTTATAAGTAAAGCCCCTCCCCCAGTTTGATGTTTGCCAAATATTCTTGTGGAACTGACAGCAGGATCCCATTGCTGAAGACAATACTTACACATCTATTTGAGCATGGAAAAGTTGAAATCATGACTACCTTGAAGCATACTCTACAGGATAGTGGTCCTGTTCCCAGAAGGTACTCTGGATGATACCAAAGGATAAACAGAAATATCAAACCAGCTACAATCTCTTTGATCTATGATGGATCTGACTTGCAAGATATTCTAATGCAAAGATGACACATAGCATGTAGTAATCAACCAATATGTAATTTGACTGAAAGCACATTCCATGAAATGAAACCCAAAAACCTCAAACTAGACAGTTCATGGACCTAGGATGTATGTTCATAGCAGCATTGTTAGTCATAGCCAGAAACAATAATGTTCTTCTATTAAAGAAACACCAAAAATGACTTCTAATGACATTTTGATATATTCATTGACCAATAATTTTCTCAACCATTATCAGAAAGGCTTTCTTCTGCAGATAGAAACAGATACAGAGATCTGCAGTCAGACAATGTGCTGGGAATGAGAGACTTCATGATGTCTCCATGAAATCCCTGCTCTCTGGGCTCAGGGAACCTTGTGGAGGAGGAGGCTAACAAGGCCAACACACATATGAATTCAGAGAAACTGAGGCACCATGCAGAAGTCCTATATGAGTTTGCATGAGATGGAGTCCTAGAGCTGCAATGAAAAATGCCCCCAACTCTAAGCCAGATACTATCTCAAGTGGTAATCACTTGAAAATGAAAATTTAGTTTTCTTAAAGGGAGTGTAACAGAGAAAACAAATTACTCTTAAGGATATATCCCATATCCAATGAAAGTTAGAAACTAATATAAAGTAAAGGAGAAATATAAAATGGAAATTATTATTAAGTATATATTTACTGTATTTGGAAGAAGGCTTGATAAGTAAAATGTTTGCTGTACAGTAGTAAGCACAGGAACCCCGGTATCCAAACTATTACTGGTAAGTGGTGATTTGTGGCCAGGACAGTGGAGGTAGGAACAGAGAATCCTTGAAGCAAGTCTGATATTTGTACTAGCCAAATCAGGAGTGTTGGATTCAAGTGATAGACCTTGCCTCAATATAATCATGATGATGTGTGATTAGGAAAGATACCTGATATCAAATTCTGTTTTCAGACAAATGTGCATAAATTCACAAGTACATTCCCAAACACTTAAGAATGTTCATATACACACTGACCCTATCACACCGCATTATATTTCTAATCATGTATTGGCTAAAACTTAAAGTGGTCTTACATTTTCTATATATGTTTCAAGGTACAGGAGTTATTCCACCAAATTTCATTTTACTGAAATGGTAGACTGTGAGCTCAGGTTTTTAAATAAATATGTAAATGTTGAAGTGGTGGTTAATAAGGAATCCTTGTTACTTTGAAACTGACTTGTTCTATAAAGTGATTTCAGGCCAGCAAGGGATACATAGTGAGACGCTGTAAAACAAAAGTAAAAAAATAAGGATATATAACTATTATCTGTTTGATCAAAGTATTTATATGAATTGTTGTTTGAAAAATAATTGCATCAAGGAAAAAATATTCATATAATTTTTTTTTTTTGGTTTTCAATCTTTGAAATATTTTTTTCTTTTTTTTCCATTTCAGGTACCTTAATTTTGTGTCCTATTACTATATAGTTTTCTCAACCACATTCATTCAACTTTCAACAATTCTATAATGCTTCAATCAGATGACATATAAAGATTTTTCAATAGAATGAATTGGAGAATGTTAAAATTGGCAAGACATCAGAAGAACTAATTAGTGTGTTTGAAAATAAGGTATAAATTGTAAATTAGTTTGAAAACTGGTGCTTTGTACTGAGAAGATGAAAAAATCACAAGGCTTTTTTTTGTAACTGAGGTTATAAGGTAACAGAATGAAAGATAAGCATGTACTTATTTTAGTTGTTTCCATTACTAATGAGAGAAAATGGTGATAAGTCACTGGGAATTGTGACCTCTAATCAACACACTCTGTCCTTGGTACATACCAAACTGAAATATATTATGCATATAACAAAGGATAGATATAGATGCAAATGTAGGTATAGAAAAGGATATGGAGATGGATATAAGGATATAACCTTGCATATAGAGAAAGAAATGGAGATATATTCTTGGCCATACCAGGTTTTATAAATAAAAACATGGAAAACACTTAACAATACAGAAGTGTAAAAATATATTCATTTACATGGAAGAATACAATATATTCATAGAAACAAATGAGCTACATAAATACAATATAAATGAAATAGTTGCCATACTGCTTACTGCTATTATTTATGGACATCATATCTGGTTAGGGCTATTCTTTGCTTCCCTAAAGTGGAAGATTACATGGGCCCTTTGATAACATGGAAGTTAGTTCTAGATGAAAAAGGTTTCTAATTAGACTTAAGGCCCACTAAATAAGTCAGGTCTGGTATTGGAAACTTGGTCAACTACCTGAGGCTAGTGAGGTCATGAATCTTGGAGAAAAATCTGCAACATGAATTTACTAAACCATCATCATCTCCACTTGCAATCTTTATCCTTCTGTCCACATTTAAAAGTAGCTCTTACACCCCTCATCAAAGATAAGTTTTTTGAATCAGATGTAAATCATTATAGAAAAGCATAACCCATTAAAACATAAAAAACAAGTGATCAGGGAGTGAATAGTCCTAAATAATGCATCTACAATACAAGTCATACATCTAAGGCTCAAGGAGCATTTAGATAGAGAGCAGGGAACAAAGGACCAAGAAATCTGCTGTGAGTTTGTGCCTCCCACAAATGTAAGAGAAGCCACACTTGTGAATTCTCAATATCATGCCTGCTTAAGCCAGACCTGAACGAAGAACTATAGGGAACCAAAGGATGCTGAAAGCAGGAGAAATAGTTCCAAGAAAGCGGGCATGTGTGGGCATGTGTATAGACATATATATATGTATATCATTCTATATATATACATATAATATATGATATATATAATACTACCTAGCTCTGAATAGTTAGTTTAGAACTCACAGAGAGCTGCATGCATGGTTATGCATCTGGAATGATGGGATTACAATTTTAAGCAACCATGGCAGATTCACAAAGCTGAATTCATAATTAAGTATAGATATATGACTAACTCTAAAATTGTAAATCAAAATACTATTAAATTTAATAAGGAAAGAATTTTACCAGATAAAAGCAACTGGAAAATTTAAGTGTTGGTAATAGATTATCTTAATTTGAATGAGGTTCTGAGTCTCCATATTATAAAATGTGAAGGTATACAATTACTTTGTGTGCTTTTCATATGTATGCTATGTTTTACAACAAAAAACAAATGATTTACTTAGAATAAACCTTTTCTTGAACTTAAAATTCATTTATTGGAGTATATTTTCTAGTTCATAGTTTTTATTACTATCCATGACTTGGGAGGGATACTACCATGTGACAGAGACATTCAGCATCTGACTAGTCAGTATTCTATTGCTATGAAGAGACTTCATGACCATGGCAACTTCTAAAATAGAAAGTATTTAATTGGGGGCTTTCTTATATTTACAGGGATTTATTCCATTATTCTCATAGCAGGGAAAATGGAGGCACATAGGTAACCATGATACTTCAGAGTTCTACATATGGACCCAAAGTCACCAGGAAGAAAGAAATGCTGAGAGTTCTGCACGCAGATCCATAGGAAGCAGTAGGATGTGGAGGTAGAGGAGAGGAAGGATTCTGGTCTTGCCATGGGCTTCTGAAACATCAAACCAAACCCCTACTGAAAAACATACTCCAGAAAAAACACAAGTTTTAATCCTTTCTGGTGTGGGCAGTCCTTCTGTATATGTGTTGCTTTTATTGGTTAATGAATAAAGAAGCTGTCTTGGCCTGTGATAGGGCAAAGTAGAGCTAGGTGGTAAAACTAAACTGAATGCTGGGAGAAAGAAGGTAGGGTCAGTGAGACCCCATGTAGCTTCCAGAGGGGAAAGACGCAAGCTGCCAGCTGGAACATTGCCAGTAGGTGACGAGCCTTGCAGTAAAATATAAAATAATAGAAATGGGTTAACCAAAGATATAAGAGCTAGCAGCAATACACTGAAGTGATTGGTCAATCAGTGATTTAAATAATATAGTTTCTGTGTGATTATTTTGGGAGTCTGAACTGCCAGGAAACAAGCAGCCTCCTATAACACCTTTCAAATAGCACCACTCCCTGGTTACCCAGCAGCCAATTTATGTGCTTATTCGTAGGAGTCATTCTTATTCAATGCTCCACATTCCACCCATTCTCATCATAGATTAGTAATCATAGCACAAAAGTGCATCCAGTCCAACTTCAAAAATTCCCGTATTCTATAATAGTTTAAACCCTATTTAAATGTTCTAAGTTCAAGTCTTTTCTGAGAGTCAAGGCAACCTCTTAAATGCAGTCCCTGCAAAATTAAAATTGAAAAGTAGTTCGCACATTTTCAACATGACAGACATCCATTCATATTTTTAACTCCACTAAAATTTGCCCATTGAACATGTCATATGTGTTTGCAATGTATTTTGATTGCACGTATGATTCCCAATATCCAGCTGACCACAGAACACACTTACTGTGTGCCTTGATTCTAAATTCGTGTACTTCTTTTATATTTTTTAGTTGATTTGAACCACTGTGTCCAATTAATATCATCTGCATAGTGGGTGTGGGACCATTCACTGGAACACAGAGAACCTTCCAGTAGCCATACACCTAAAGAACAGTGACACTTCCTCTCACAGAAGATATAAACTACCAATACATCCTGAGCTAGGAGTGAGGACTCAGGAGTCCTTTACTCTCAAAGCAGGAATGTATAATGGGCTTGATCTTCTGCAGTGGTTATCTTGTATAGATATCTTGTGTAGATAACCATTACTTCTGTGAGACCTTGGGTGTAACAGTAATGTCATATTTATTCTTTTTAAAATATATATTTACTAGTATTTCCTATGGGACGGGTACTACTCTAGACACAAAGAAAATAAATAAAATATTATTTGTATTTATCTGGGGCATGAAAGTCTCAAATATTAAGAAATTTAATATTGTCATTTGAAACCAAATATTTAAGACTAGATGACTATGGAGATATGATAATATTCTTAATTCTAGAACATCAATTTTATTTACTTTTGTCAGGTCAAATTTCCTGACTTTCAAAGTAGCCAGTTTTAATTCAGTTCTGGAAGACAAAAGTGGAAAAGTCCAATTGTGGAATTTAAGCATAAATAACGAATAGGTGTAAAGATATGTGAAACATTCTGATGAGAAGTAAAGTGTGAGACTTAAAGTTCACTGAAACACAAATGGGAAGTGCTGAAGTTTTTCTCACGACTTACTGGAAATAAGATTTTCTGAAAATTGCTTAATATCGTGATGATTGCACTTCACATAAAATATTTTAGTAAGCTGAACAAAGTATATAAGAATTCAGAATGAAGAATCTATTTTTAAAAATATAGAATTGTGTAATAGGTATCATTAAGAAAACTATCAGATGATCAAAAGAAACCATTTGACTTAGAGATAATTATGAATGACTATACAGAAAAAATGTTAAATACATTCAGATATGAAGATGAAATTTCAAGCATCATTAAAGTCACTTATATCCTGTAAGGAAAAAGTCACATCTCTGCTACCATTTTTTTACCTCTAAGTTTCTTTGTATCCCAATTATGTTATCAGAGAGGATCCTCATTGAAGCTAAGATCCTGCTGAACACATGAAATACATATTCATTGATCCATGAAACAAGGCATGTGAAATATATTCAAATTATGCTACTTATTTCACATTTACACATCTTTCATTTATATTTCCTTTCTTTTCTGAGTTTCTTTTTTCATGTACAGAGGCCTAGTATAATAAAAAAGCAACAATAATAAAAATCTACTGATTGAGATCAGTAACTAAATTAGTGATACAGGATATACAGTAGCAAAACCAGGAGGTAGAAACTAGGAAGGAAGCTATAGTCAAAGAACTATCACCAAAGATGAGTGAGAATCAAGACTCACAACCCAGGCATAAGCAAGAATATCTAGCAAGTAAGCAACTTAGTCTAGATCATTTTTACAGTGAATTTCTTCAGGATTGATGTTAATTTTAAAAGTTCTGGAGTATATTTGTATCTCTGGTGATTCATATATTCCTACATTCTTCTAAGTGCATAGAGCGCCTGAGGTTCCATAAGCTCCAGCAGTGTTTCCATAGTGATATTAATTTTTCTGTAATGATTCCTTCAGCTGTATTTGTTCATAGAATATAAAAAATGGTGAATATTTCAGATATATTAGATTATATATATTATAGATTATATATTGAAATTTAAAAAAATTTCCTGTGCCTTCCAATTCAATGCATATACCCATAATCCAATCACACATGTTTGAGTACCTTGAGGTATCAAAATATAGAAGATTTTACCAAAAACAGAAAAATATATTATTTTGTGGCAGCGTAAATGAATGCAGACAGATTATATAGATATATACAGCTTTAATAAGGAAACAGACTTACAGGACCACAGGTTCCTGTGGAGAACAGGAAAAGCGGAGCAAAAGAAAAAAAGGGCTGCTGGGATCACGCCCGGCAGATTTATCCGTAAACATTAGCCCGAGGCAAACACGCCCCCAATGGGTGGGGCTATATCCCTACATTATTTGGTACTGAGTAGACAAAAAAATAGTATCGATGAGAACTTCATATTTTATTCTTGGGAAAATATTGAAAGACGTATAACCAATGGAGTATAAAAAATTCATAAAGATATGAGTTTCCCTGCTCCCCTATCCAACCTTCCTTTATCCCCAATCATCCCGTTTCCCCGAGTTCCCTTCCTCCTCTCCTTCACACTTTTCTCTCTCCATCTCCCCTTACCCCCATCCCACCCTACCCCGAAGATTCCAATTTTTTGCCTGGCAATCTTGTCTATTTCCCATAGCCAGGAGGATAACTATATGTTTTTCCTTGGGTTTGCCCTCTTGTTTAACTTCTTTAGGACCACAAATTATAGACTCAGTGGCCCCCTATGAAAATCATATCTTAGTTAAGGGAGCCACCTAAGGGTTGGCAAGAGACTTGAAATTGGAGTGGCTACCAGATGCCCAGGGCAATGTCCCCAGTTAGTTCCTTGGGCACCTGAGGATAGGGAACCGGAAATGAACCTATTCTATAGCCATACTGATAAATATCTTGCATATCACCATAGAACCTTCATCTAGCGATGGATGGAGATAGAGACAGAGACCCACACTGGAGCACCGGACTGAGCTCCCAAGGTTCTAATGAGGAGCAGAAGGAGAGAGAACATGTACAACGAAGTCAGGACCACGAGGGGTGCACCCACACACTGAGACAGTGGGGCCGATCTATTGGGAGCTCACCAAGGCCAGCTGGACTGTGACTGAAAAAGCATGGGATAAAACCAGACTTTCTGAACATGGCGGACAATGAGAGCTGACCAGAGGCCAAGGACAATGGCACGGGGTTTTGATCCTACTTCATGTTCTGGCTTTGTGGGAGCCTATACAGTTTGGATGTTCACCTTCCTAGATCTGGATGGACGGGGGAGGACCTTGGACTTTCCACAGGGCAGGGAACCCTGACTGCTCCTGGGACTGGAGAGGGAGGAGAAGAGGAGTGGGGGGAGGGGGAGAGGGGCGGGAGGAGGGGGAGGGAAATGGGAGGCGGGGAGGAGGCAGAAATTTTTTTTTTCAATAAAAAAAAATTCATAAAGAAATTAAAAGCATGTTTTAAATCAAGGCTATCTTGATGAGAATTATTGTAAATACGCTATCAAAGGAAGCCTACCAATATAATGTGACACAGTGATAAAATGTCCAGATTGAGGACTGAGGGCTGCTGAGTGAACCCATAAACTTTCCGGAATACTGACAAACATCCCTGGCGTCCGGCAAAATACATGCTTAAAGAGAACTTGTTCTGTCAAAGTCTATCTCATGATCCTTTTCATCTTTGTTTTAGTTGTTGATCTTAAGTGATTTAGCGATGATAAGGCATAAGAGAAGTAAGAAAACTGAAGATACTATGACCTAAAATTGTCAGGCTTTTCTGTAAGTTCCTGCTGTAATATTCTCGGTAGCTTTAATTTGCATGGATTCAAAATGTTGACTAGGCTCTCTGTACACAGGTTTTCATTTCCTCTCGTTTACTCTAATGAGTATCTAGGGTATCTTTGGGTTATTAGTTTCCTTGGCTATTAAAGACTTGATGACTTCTTTTCTGTTTATTTTATTTTCTTCTTGAGTCCTCCTGGAATACAGTCTTTAAGTAATTTCCCATTCACAAGATGCTTTTTCCCACTGGATTTGATTATATTTAGGGTGGTAGAAATGTGATTGGCAAATTATGTCTTACCTAATTCTTTAAGTAACTTTATGGGTTTTTACGTTCTTATTTGTTTCTCCACAAAGAGGTGTCAATTGCAGAATCTCAGACACTTAAGCTTAAAGTAATTTTCTGAATTCGTTTATGGGTATATAGTTAATGTTGCCATTCTGACAGCTTAAAATAAGTTCCATATTATTTCTAGCTCCTTATTTTTCATTAAAATAATCTATTTGAATTTCTCATATCTTAAATTCCCATTTTGTAGTTTTCTTTTCAGCTTTCAATTATTCCTTTTCTTTAGTCAAATTGCACATTTCTTGAGATAATATTGTCATTTTAAGAAATCATTTCTACATATAACACTTTCATTTTTCATAATAATTATCTATTCCTATGAGTAAAGGGGCACATAGAAATAACAGCTTTAAAATATGAAATCATTTTATCTTAGGTTACATTAAAAGTATTATATTTTTATCTCTGGGAGTTCGAGGCCAGCCTGGTCTAAAAGAGCTAGTTCCAGGACAGGCACCAAAGCTACAGAGAAACCCTGTCTTGAAAAAAACAACAACAACAAAAAAAGTATTATATTTCTAAATGAAATTCTCCACCTTTACACAATGTGTATCTCTCCTTTAAATAATAAACTGTTTATTTTATTGCTAAAAGCAATTCTTTAAATCAAATATTTAATACATCATTTGCTCCTTAAGAAAAATATAAAATATGAAATATTAATGAACTGTTTTTACACTGAGAAGGATAGTAGTAGTTAGATAAACTATTATCAATTACTATACTCTTATGTAATCAATATATTTTAGATATTTGTATGCATTTAATGACACCAGAAGGGTGGCATTTCATATGTGGTGAGAAAGCATCAGTTCTTTTAAAAGAATATGGTTCCTGGGAAGGATATTATGTTTAAGGGAAGAAGCCATGTGTTTTGGGGCAACTTAAATTTGACTCCTTAGGCTTATATAATAAATAAAAAGATGGTGCAGGATGTAGGGTGATTGAAAAGGTAGCAAAAAAGATGAATATGATTAAAATTCATTGATGAATTTCTCAAAAAAGTAGAAAATCATTTTAAAAAGAAAGGAAGTAAAAATAGCACAGAAAAACTCCATTGACCATCATTTATTGTGGAAATTATAGCATACATTTTCTTTTTCTTATTTATTTATTTATTCATTTATTTATTTTCTTTTTTTAGCATACACTTTCTAAGTAGGCCTTTTTTCTTTCCATTTCTTTTCTTGGGTAGATCACAAGAGTCAGAATTACACTGTTCAATCCCAAAGAAGCCAAGCTATTTTAAATCTTTTCATGTCTTTCGTTTAGAATAATGCCAGTCATTTGGGTTTTCTATCTCAAAAAACTAAGTTTTAAATACATATTCATTAATGGACTTGTTCCATAGTACATATAAGAATTTTGAGATGTTGGATTTTAAGCCATACTAGAGATCATACCTAAATATAAACTGAACAAATATTTAAGTGAAGATAGGGATATACCGAACACAGGATAAGTAAAATTGAATTAATAATGTTTTTACTCTAAATTCAAATCTAGAAAGCATGTAAGTTTTTACATAAGAATTATTCTTCAAAATTATATACATATTGTGTATACTTGGATAAAATAGTTAAAATATGTATAAATTGGATAAAGGCAGTATTATTTTAGTTGTTTTAGCATTGAACACATTATTATTATCCTATCCAGCAAATGCTTGTTATAATTTGACACTATTTAGCATCTTTAGAACATGCAAATTAGATCGATAGAAAGTAATGACAGTGTTTCTCTACTTCTAGACAAGTTCAGAAACACTTAGAATTATTTTAACCTTCATCAAACTGCAAAGATAAGGAAAATATTTTTATTGTAACTTAAAAACAGGGTTTAAGAAGATGAGAAAATTGCATTAATCATATTCACTGAATTTTAAAGAAATCTGGCAAGTTATGTAGGAATAATTTTATTTTACGTAAGACATATGCCCTTTCCTAACTAGCCTGTCTTTTCCCTGAAGCTGTAACAACACAACTTCAATTGAATATCATTTCTCAACATCGCTGATTAATATTTTGATACTGTCTGATGTTTTTTATATCTTAGGAGTTTATGAGCTCTCTGTTTATAATCTTTCTACTTTAAAATAAATTGAACCATGCCACATTTTAACCTTAACCACATTTTAAGTCAAGTATGGTTGAAATTAAAGCTTAAGTAGAATATACAAAAACCTGCTCAATGTGACTTTTAGTGTATCAAAATCTAATGAACCCTTTCTTGATTACAGATGCAGAGTGTATGTATACAAGAAAATAATATAAATTTATTTATATAAAAACAAACCATAGCAATTTTTGGAATAAAATGTCATAATCATATCAATATTGAAGACCACCAAGTGCTCTTTTCTGATGAGCCGTTTCTCAAGTCCCATTGTTTTATTTTTGGTTATTTATGTGCATGTCTGTCTTTAAGTGCAGGGCTTGTACATATGAGATCTTTTGTCTAAAGACCAGAAGAAAAAAGTTGGATTCTTTAGAACTGAATAAAAGGTGGTGGTCAGTTAGTGAACTTGGGTATTGGAGCCTGAACTCTCAGAACCTCTACCAGAGCAGAACATTGTCGTAACCACTAAACAGTCTCTCCAGTCCCACAGTACCAGCCTAGCTTATTTTTCATTTCCTAAACTTAAAGCACATGCTTTTTCTAGTCTGGTTGTTACTTTTAATATATGGTTAAATTGATTGCTCTGTTAGCATTAATGAGATAAATAAGGAGATAAAACAAGGCAGAGAGTATGTGCTGAGTAGTAGGACGTTTTACAGGTAGAATTGATTTCACTTTTTATTCTTTCTACTCACATCCCATTTGGATACACCTAACTGGTCAAAATGTTCTAAAATAAGTCTTCCTGCATACAATTAAGAGGAAATAATCTTGGTGAATATCTAGTACCTATCACCATAAGAATATTAGCATTAAAAAGTAATCATAATCTGAGCATCTGTAAAGCCAGTCATTGTAAATTAATAGCAAGTGACAACAATATAGCTGATAATATTATTTTTGCATTTGGCAACTTGCAAAATACTGTGAAGTACTATTCAGAAGACTGACTCAGAGCTGCACCAATTTCTACTGGTGCAAAATTATACAATGTAAAACATATCAGAACAAAATTAGCTCAGTGAACATTATTTTCAAAATTATTTTTGCTCCTTAATATAGCTTTCTAATATTCTGTGTTCTGATTTGGTGTCACGAATTATACAATACTGGGCTGAATTATAAAGGCATAATTTCCAGTCTGTTAGACAAAAATGAACATTTGTGTAATGACAACAATCCATTAGCATATTTCTATTTTTAATTAACCAGTATTGCTGCTTTAGCTCAAAGAACTGTGACCAATTAAGCTGATTATACAGAAGGTCCTCAAGTCTTCATTTAGAAATCAAAATGAAATCTGAAGAGTTTCTCTTAACTTCAGGTTGCAACCTCAGGCGGTTTAAGGCAACATAAAAGAAAATAGACTGGCAAACAATGAAGAGGCAACTGGTAGTTTTCAATAAAAAAATATTAGCTTTGATATGATGACAAGTTGGGGAGGAAAAGTGTAGTTTTAGAAATATGAATCGCACCGCTTTATTGTTGGATTATGTACTGGAGGTGTTCTGAGACCCACCAAAATTTGATTCTCCCAGTCTTCTATCAGTTTCAATAATATCAGTAAGTGTAGGTTTTATCTATTGTAATTGAGGAGACACAACAGTGATAATATGTCTCCATGCAATCTAATAAGCATATGAAGTCCTGTCTACAT
Organism: Chionomys nivalis; assembly: GCF_950005125.1. Lineage (NCBI taxonomy): Eukaryota > Metazoa > Chordata > Mammalia > Rodentia > Cricetidae > Chionomys > Chionomys nivalis. The sequence continues at coordinate 74,625,007 of NC_080090.1, read as the reverse complement.
CCCACTCAAAATTTCTAACAACTTTTGCTGATGTGACCATTGATTTTACTGGGAAAATTTTTCCTTGACCCCAAAGAAAAGATACACTTTATATGCAATTTGATGCCATGTTTTTTTTTTTTTTTCCCATATTGTCCATGGATGATTAAGAAGACAGAGGCAACCAAAAGAATTAAAATGTAAATGTGTGCAAATTTTTATTCCTCAGACTTATAAGATATGTGATTAATAAATATTTGATGATGCCTTCATTGATCTGTAAAGAACATGAGTCCTGCCTAAGACTCTGCTCTCAAAGCTTATATGTTCTTGAAGGGAGTTAGCATAAAGTACACAATGCTCAAAATCATAAAATGTTTCAAACCAAAATAGGAACAACATCACCATCCATTTAAACAGGTGTATTATATGAGGAGAACTGATAGGTACAAGTTAAAAGTCGGCATTAGTTTTACTTGTCTAGAATGAGAAGAATGGCAGGGCTTACCTTTGCCTCAGTGATAGGATGTTAGTAACTATCTGTTCTCGTGTTGTTTACCACAGCAATGATACCTAAATATTCCAGGAATGTAGAAAACAAGAAGATACACACACAACCATCTGAAGCATTACAACAGTGAAATAGAGTCATTGAAAATAGGGAAATGTGAATTTATCAGCTTTAAGATTCCATCCTACCCTCTTCAGAATAGCCATCATCAAGGAGACAAATGATTACAAATGCTACAAAAAGCAATTGTACATAAATGAAGCAGAATGCAAAACAGATACAAGTTATGTGACTACAATTATATATGACATTTTTAGAAGTATTCATTCATTCACTTTTAGTGTTTGAGGAAGTGTTTGGTGACATTGCACAGTGTGATGGCATGCAGGCTACATTGAGGCTGCTGTTTCAACCTTAGTGAATGCTCATTGAAACATTGGGTATTTGCTCATTATGTGTGATTTTTACCTTGTCAGAATCTTGTACTCTTTTCAAATACTTCATGTTTTCGTATTCAATTATAAGAAGCCATATGGAATTCTGACCCATTTCTTTAATAGGTCAGTAATCTGGCTTAGAGCCAAACTCAATTTACTTTGCTGCTTTGTAGATTATTAATTTTAATTGACCTATGGAAAGACATTCATTTTAAATACTGTCAGAACTTTAGTGTCTTAGTGAACAGTAATTTGGAAAAAGTATTATTTTATTTACTATTGCAGCCAAAAAGAAATCCAGGGTCTTGTACAGTGATTTTTTTACATTATTGTGATCGAATTTATTTCAAAAAGCATACTTTAGATTAGTTTAATAGCTATCATGCATTGTCTTTAAAGAGAATAATGGTAAACAATGTGAGTAAAAATATCTTTAGACATCAATAGTAGGTTTTCAAGCAATATTTTCTATTTATTAACAAACAAATAATATTATTTCCATTACTGATGATCTAATTATAGTTTGTTGATTCAAGAAAACTAAAAACTGGGCACAGGAGATCATTTCCTATGTATAACCCCAGCAGCACAGACATTAAGGGCAACATTGAATAAATGAGACCTCCTGAAATTGAGAAGCTTCTGTAAAGCAAAGGACACTGTCATTAAGACAAAAAGGCAGCCTACTGACTAGGAGAAGATCTTCACCAACCCTGCTACAGACAAAGGTCTGATCTCCAAAATATATAAAGAACTCAAGAAACTAGACTTTAAAAGGATAATTAACCCAATTACAAAATGGGGCACTGAACTGAACAGAGAATTCTCACCAGAAGAAGTTAAAATGGCCAAAAGATACTTAAGGTCATGCTCAACCTCCTTAACGATCAGAGAAATGCAAATCAAAACAACTTTGAGATATCATCTTACACCTGTCAGAATGGCTAAAATCAAAAACACCAAGGATAGCCTTTGCTGGAGAGGTTGTGGAGAAAGGGGTACACTCATCCATTGCTGGTGGGACTGCAAACTTGTGCAACCACTTTGGAAATCAGTGTGGTGGTTTCTCAGAAAAATTGGGATCAACCTACACCTGGACCCAGCAATAGCACTCTTGGAAATATACCCAAGAGATGCCCTAGCATATGACAAAAGCATTTGTCCAACTATGTTCATAGCAGCATTATTTGTAATAGCCAGAAACTGGAAGCAACCTAGATGCCCTTCAATAGAAGAATGGATGACGAAAGTGTGGAATATATATACATTAGAGTACTACTCTGCGGTAAGAAACAATGACTTCTCGAATTTTGCATGCAAATGGATGGAAATAGAAAATACGATCCTGAGTGAGGTAACCCAGACCCAAAAAGAAGATCATGGGATGTACTCACTCATAATTGGTTTCTAGCCATGGATAGGGGCCACTGAGTCTATAATTTGTGATCCTAAAGAAGCTAAACAAGAGGGTAAACCCAAGGAAAAACATATAGATATCCTCCCAGCTATGGGAAATAGACAAGATTGATGGGCAAAAATTGGAATCTTGGGGGGTGGGGTGGGATGGGGATGAGGTGAGATGGGGAGAGAAAAGTGTGAAGGAGAGGATGAGGGGAACTGGGGGAATCGGGGTGATTGGGGTTAAAGGAAGGTTGGATTGGGGAGCAGGGAAACTCATACCTTAGTTAAGGGAGCCACCTAAGGGTTGGCAAGAGACTTGAACCTGGAATGGCTCCCAGAAGCCCAGGGCAATGTCCCCAGTTAGTTCATTGGGGCACCTGAGGATAGGGAACCTGAAATGAACCTATCCTATAATCATACTGATGAATATCTTGCATATCGCCATAGAACCTTCATCTAGCGATGGATGGAGATAGAGACAGAGACCCACACTGGAGCACTGGACTGAGCTCCCAAGGTTATAATGAGGAGCAGAAGGAGAGAGAACATGAACAAGGAAGTCAGGACCATGAGGGGTGCACCCAACCACTGAGACAGGGGGGCCGATCTATTGGGAGCTCACCAAGGCCAGCTGGACTGCTACTGAAAAAAACATGGGATAAAACCGGACTCTCTGAATGTGGTGGACAATGAGAGCTGACGAGAGGCCAAGGAGAATGGCACAGGAACTTTCATCTGGCGATGGATCGAGAGAGAGACAGAGACCCAATTTGGATCAACCGTCTGAGCTCTTAAGGTCCAAATGAGGAGCAGAAGGAGGGAGAACATGAGCAAGGAAATCAGGACCACGGGGCGTGCACCCACCCACTGTGACAGTGGAACTGATCTATTGGGAGCTCTCCAAGGCCAGCTGGACTGGGACTGAATAAGCATGGGTTGAAACCGGACTCTCTGAGCATGGAAGACAATGAAGGCTGATGAGAAGCCAAGGACAATGGCACTAGGTTTCGATCCTAATACATGAACTGGCTTTGTGGGAGCGTAGCCTGTTTGGATGCTCACCCTCCTGGACCTAGATAGAAGTGGGAGGACCTTGGTCTTCCTGTAGAGCAGGGAATTTGGACTGCTCTTCAGTATCGAGAGGGAGGGGGAGTGGACTAGGGGGAGGAGAAGTGGAGTGGGGATAGGGGGAGGGGAGCGGGGGGAGGGGGCAATATGTGGGAGGAGGGGGAGGGAAATGGGAAACGGGGTGCAGTTGGAAATTTTAATTAAAAAAGAATAAAAAAAATCCATAATAAAAAAAGAAAACTAAAAACTCATATTATTGAATTTTCCATAAAAAATAAATAAATATGGGTCTGAGTTTGCATAATAATAGTTAAGCAAAAAAAAAAAAGAAGGAGCTTTAGGCAAATTACAAACCAGTCAAATTACCTTGGTGCTTCTCTATATGACAAATGGCATCTCAAGCTAATATGTTTTAAGATACAAAACATCTAATCATAAGTTATTATAAAAACACATGTGATATTTATGAATACTTAAATGGAGTCTAAAATAATACTTTTTATCATGGATCATTTTATTAGTCCTTTATAGATCACTAAACAAATAACATTTTAGTAATTTATTATTGAAGTAATTCTCCAAATTATATGATCTTTGTTGTTTATGCAAGCATTTTAGAGATTATTAAGCTATAGACATAAGTTGTATTCATTGAATAGAAAATATTCTAATATTAAGAGCAATACTTTATTAACAAGTTAATTTGTAAACTTCGCAAACATGCATTCTAAGAGAACAGTCCTCTCAAATTTGTCATGTAATACATATATGTATGTATGCATGCCCTTCAGTATTAAGAGGAAGAATGAAAAGACTGAGAGAAGTCTTTTGTAGGTGGAGATTTTTGTGTACCCAAATCTATACCCACATAATCATTAAGAGACATATTATTAATTATAATGGTCATTAAATAGCTCAGGCTTGTTGCTAGCTAACTGTTATATTTTAAAATACCCCACAATTCTTGTCTATACTCTGGCATGTGACTGCATACCTTTTCACACTATGACAAGTTTAACTCGTCTAATTTTTCCAGTTACATATGGAAAAATGAGAATACATTTCTTACTTGATAATTGTTCTTGTTTCTTGTTGTTTTATTTTTGTTAAGGTTATTACCTTTCCTTTCTATTTGGACAATACCTGGTAGTTATTCTCATTATATATCATTTTAATATGTTATAGTTAGAACCTTTAATTTTTAATTAGACAAAAGAGGAGTACATGTTACAGAAATTTGGTTTATGTGGTGGTCCGTTGACCAGTTGAATAGAGCATTCAGTTAGAGAGGCATGGATCACATTCAGCTGTAGGGAATGGATCTGAGATTCCTTGGCAGACTCAAAGAGAGAGAAAGTGTGGCCCCCAAAGAAAAAGAGGCAGGGATGAAAGTTTGCTCAACCTTTTTGGAGTCAGGAGGAGAACGTGGTGTCAAGTGTGTTGTGGCTGTGGTGACTGTCTCAGGTTCTTATATTTGTCCCCAAGGTTTATAACATAATAAATAGTAAAAGAAATCGTGTCAATCTTTCTTGTATCCATTTGTACACATGATATATGGGGAGTGTTGATATATTCTGTAATCTTATAACCAATATTTGCCCTATAACAAAGGCCAAATAAATTTTGACAGTCTAAGAAGTTAGGATTAATATAGTTATTTTGAAGAAAGAGTATCAAGTTAGAATGAGAAAGCTGAGGGAGTAAAATGTAGTCTTTGATTTATGTAGTTTAAATATAAATAAGTTTAAATTAGTTTGTTTATGCTTTCTAATTTTCCATATACTTCTTGAGATATATGGAAAATTTCCACATTAACTGCCTTTTAATTACTTTTTTCTGTTCTAATGAAGCATGGTGTTTTAAAAATATTTGTTTTATCTGCTTGTTGACTAAAATCATTAAATAATGTGTCATAGCTTTTCAGCGTTATCCTTTTCACTTCTTTTTATATCACATTAAATTATTTGCTTAATGAGCACCTAAAAAACTCTAAGATGCCCATCCCTTATTCTGGAACTAATGAGAATAAGCTGGAATATCAGTGGAAGACCCTAATATAAAACGGGACTTCAAAATATCTGTTTCTGCTTAACACCTGAAAATTGAGTATCAGATGGCAGTCTCTCATGCAAACTAAGTGCCTGCAAAAGAACTCTGTTTAGGTCATAGATGTCTCTTTTCCCCAATTAACGAACTTAAGGCATACACAATAGTTCTGATGTCAATGTTATTTTCCCTTGTTTTGCTTCTGCTTTCTCAAAATTTTAGAGCAAAATCATCATATTTTCTTCTGAATAGAAGGCTTTAGAGACAGAAAACAATCTTGGATAAAATCTCTTCAGGTTGTAGGAGAGAATCAAAATTTCATGCAGACACATCTGAGTAATCAACTAAGCATTATGGATTTTTAACCATTCTTGGACTTTTGATATCCATAAAACCAGTTTAGAATATAATAAACATTATTTTTATTGATGGGTACAATAATAGCAAGTACTTCAACTGATGTCAAAAACATATGAAAGATTCTTTTTAAAAAAGAATTCTGACCCCTGTACTTTGCAAAGTATCGAGTATAGTAATGACATGCAAGAGAGTTCTTGAACTTCATACAAATATATGAGATGAGAAATTAACAGGCTAGCCAGAAATTTATGTATTGATAAGGTAATTGGTACATCATCAGTACAATGGAAAAATCAGAATTTCATGACAAATATGTTTTTTACTTATTTATTGGTGTAAATATTGGATACCTGAAGAAAATTGTTAGTGGTAATTTTGGCCTCTGTACATCATACCACTTGATTTCATATAGTCCTGTAGCAACTGAGATAGGATTTTTAGGATCAAACTACATTTGTGTATATATCTATCTTAATTTATGTTTTGTTGGTTTTTATTTCACATAATTTTTAGATCAACTATTGAATTAATTGTATAATAATAATTATCATTCTTTGGATTTTTTCATTGAGAAGCACTTTTTTTCCTGTACATTCTTGCACTTGTGTGATTTCCATGTGCTATTTATTATATTATATCATTCAAAGTTTTTTAATGTAGGCAATTTGAATGAACCTACATACTGAAAGCATAGACTTATATACACAGACAAAAATTACACTTGTATATACTTGTATATAGATAAATATCTATACAAATGCATATTCGTCTAAAGCATAGACAAATAATTATACATCATTATGCCAGATTATTGTATATATTTGTATATAATTCTTTGAAGATCTGTTTTTATATTCAATGCATTCTTACATTTTCTAATTTCCTCTTATATTCTGAGAAATCTTACCTTGAAGTTCATGTTTTAAGAAAATTTCTATCCTGGAAATTTATTTATTGCTATATAAGAAAGAAAACAACATTCTTTTATTGTATTTAAACTTAAATCAAAATTTAAAATTTGTATTGTGATGTGGGAGTCCCGTCTGTGTACTGTGATTGCCATTAATGAATAAAGAACTGCCTTGGCCTGTTGATAGGGGAAAACTTATGTAAGTTGGGAGGACTGGACTGAATCCTGGGAGAAAGAAGGCGGAGTCAGGGGACACCATGGATCTGCCACCTATTATTACCTTTGGGCTTTCATGATCTGGAACACTTCTTGTAAAGTTAAGACACAAACTTCTGGTATCTACTGTTGTGCTCAGAGCACGCTCCCCTTCCCCTACCAGAGGGAGCCCACCAGAAAGCACAGTGGACTGGACTGCAAAATGCAAAGTTAACTCTTTTATTGCAAGTTCAAGCGAGTACAGGCAATTACTGGTTGGCCAGGAACTTTCTCTTCACTACCCCGAAACAACAAGGTAATGAGAGAAGTTAAAAATTCCTTTGCAGGGTTAGTTATTTAAAAGTGCAATCTACAAAGAGGCTTTTGGCAGGGGTGCAAGGCCTTCTGCCCTCTCCTATCCTGATAAGTCCACTTTCTCCTTGTTTTACTTGTAATCACCAGGTGGCTGGCAGGCTAAGTGACCTTGTGCTTGGAATCTCCCAGGTGGGAGGGGGAAAGGAAAGTGCTGCTAATCTGTGTTTCTAATTTCAAAACATTTTGTAAGGAAATTCTTGTCCCTTTGAAAATAAGGGGTGAGGGTCTCTCGTGAGGGTCTCTCACTACCAATTTGAGCATACAGAGAAAACAATTCTACTCCTGTATAAATTGGCTTCGGCTTCCTTTTGTCTTCGAGTAACCTCCACTAATCCCAATTTGGCACATACAAGTTTGGATCTTTATCTATGTTTTTCTCCTTTTCTGGAAACTAAAAATAAATAAAGGCAAATTTGCAAAATTTTGCAAGGGTCAACATAACCAACCATGTTCTCTGATTTAGTATTTCACTTAGTAAGGATTGAATCAGACCATCTAGGCCTTGAGTCTTCCAGCTCCTGGCAAGCTTCCATCCTAGATCCTGTCTATAAATATCCAACAGGCTTTTGGGGGGGCAGATTTGATAGCCATTATCATGTACCTGTGGGGGTGCCATTAGGAAAGGTAAATGTCTGGCCTATGTGAAAGCCTAATTTTGCAAGCTACTCAAACTAGAAAAAGTTAATAAAGTCAGTCAGGTGAATCATCTGGCCAAGGGACAACACTCCATCAAGCAAGGCTATCCCTAGTTGGGTGCGTTCATCTTAGTCAAAGATAAAGATATAGGTGGAAAGATAATCTCTTTAATGAGATAGCATATTATTCCTTTCCAAATTCATGTCACCTCGTGAAGTCCCTATATGCTGTCATGAGGGTAGATCTGCATTGATCCAGAGAGAAGTAAATGTTTTCTTTTTCTTTTCCAGTATTTTGTTTTTCTATCAGTTGCTGGCCAGAATATAAGAATGGCTTTTCTAGTAAGGCACCATATGTTTTCTTGTTTTTTTGTTTTTTTTTTTTTTTTTTTTTTTTTTTTTTTTTTGTAATGTTTCTCGTCCCATCATGTCACTTCTTGACACCATGAAGCTGACCTCTATGTTGACTTAACTCAGATGGCATAGCTCCCACCTTCTAACCCCCAACACATGTTCATCATTCTCCTCTTTTGGACAGATATTATTTACACCTTCCCTGCCATGGGGATTTTTCCTTTTAAATTCCAATAAAAAACCATCTTTAAGCTTTCATTTAAGAATATTAGAACAACACATTGTATGAGATTAAGTTAAACAAGGAAATTGTCTGATTTCCTAGGTCACTAGGACATCAGGTAAGAAATGCTAAGTCCCAGAGCAGAGGTTTTTGGACAGCCCTCTTTTTCTCTTTCCTCATTGACTCTGAGATTCCTTACTTTTGTACAGATGTATGAACAGACATAGGATCCCTCTCATTGAGCAAAAGCCTGAGGACTGTGTTCTAGCCAAGACAGAAAAAAATATCTCCTATGTATGTGGCTGTTCTCTACTTTATTAAGATGACCAGGCAGTTTGTCCCTCAATAAACTGTGTTTTCTACTGAAGGAGTGGTTCTGTTTAGTGATTTCTCTGTACTCTCTTATAGTGAACTCAAGGGTCAAACTACCTTAGTGTCTTTTACTAAATTTTGACCTTAGAAAGATAAAGTAATAGTTCCTTAATATTTTCAGAGCTTTCATGCTTTTAAATATAATTTCATTATTAGTATCTATGAACAGCTTCTAAATATTCAAATTATGTTTATTAGGATATTTCATTTGATGGCATTTTCTCTAAATTTCTGTCTTATTACATCTTGGCACATCTTATGATAATATTATTTGCCCTACAAATTATTGTGCCTTATAGTTCCTTTTATTTGATCCTAAAATATTTTCAGTAAGTTAGGCCATTTAGTATTGACTTTCTTAGAAAGTACACAAATGGAGTAACAGAATTTTTGAATTCACATCTTTTTCAATTGCATTTTATTCTTAAATATAGAAGGTGTCATAATGTCTCACAAAATTCTAGATATGGATAAGATTAATGCAAGGTTGAGAACCAAGAATATAGAAACAAAAATTAGGAAAGAGACCTCAAAAGTCAGACCTCAGCATATGAGGTCTTGTTTTTTAGAGCACACAGTAAAGGATTGTGCCTCTTCTGAGGCAATGGAGGGTTTATAGGAAGTAAGGGGATATTTGTTGTTTATATAGAGGTTTGGGAATGAGAAATTAATGCTGGTGTAAGGACCTGTATGCTGGCCTGCGGTCTCTACTTCTAAGTCAAACAGTTGTCCTTTCTGGGTTGTGTATAACTGATCATGGTTTAGAAAAGTCAGGAGTAATCTCACAGGACTCTTGTGTTGTTATTTTTTATTTTACAACTAAGTCACATTATTAATTAAAATAATATAAATATATAAATATCCAACTGAGTTCTGCTTATTAGAGTTTAATGCCAAGTTCCTGTGCACTATTGTTACTCTCTGCTACATGCAGGAAAATGTTTTGTTCATTTCAAATTTTTATCTCTTTTTCTCTCTGTAGGATTCATTAGTGAGGGTGTGAGGGGAATTATTCATTCTCCATTTAAATCTGCAAAATAAAATTTTCAATCCCTGCATCAATAAAGCAGCGATATTATATTAAGACTTTATGGCTTCAATTTCATGCTATCTCTCAATTCTTTAGAATCTTACCTCATTGTTGAATTATCTCAGATTGAGTAATGACCAGGTTAGTTAAAAGATAAAACAATTATTTTATCATTTATTATAAGGAACAAACTCATGAAATAGGAATGAGAAGTTCAAGTTCAGTTGTACTGCGAAGGAACCACAGAGAAAGCATACCTGGGCCACACAGTGTTTTTCTCCTAGTCTCAGAAAGCCATACCCTGTCCCACCTCTTAAAGATAATTGATTGACAAAGATTCCCCATCACCTCCCCATTTTGTCTAAGTAAGAGTGATCCAAACCCAATACAAAACAATATGTAATAGGAACATATATCAAGTATAAAATTACAATCAACATAAACAATATAAAGAAAGAAACATGTGACAAATGTTTTAATAAATATTCTGATCTAAAGAGTCTAAGACTTGCATCAGAAATTGACTTGGCTAAATCATAAGAGGAAGGTAACTAAAGCTATCAAATCTTATACCCCATCAAAGGCCTGAAAAGAGAGATAATATTACTTGAGTATGCAGAAAGTGCAATCAAGCAGCTTCCAAAGCAAGCAGTATATGATGGAGACAATTGACTACCTGAGCAATTACCCAAAGTCTCATTAGTAATGTTGAAGCAGCCAACTTTGGTTATGTCCTAGCATAACTGACAGATCATTTTCAGAAGCAGGGAATTTTTCAGAACCGTCTTACCCTGTCTTGGCAAGGTTTTGCAATCCTTACAGATCCTTGAAGTTGTTGAAGATTACCTATCTAGAGAGAAAACAACCTCTGTCTCTAAAGAACCTAATTTGTCTGACTATATGCATAATAAACATGAATAACTAATGGCATAAAATACTTAATACCTGTATAACTTAAAGGCTAAAACTTCATATCAGAATATTAAATAATCTATAAACAAATGTGCTGCAAATGAGGACAATGACCTCAAAATGTAAACAATGTATAAGTGTCTTGATCAGAGGTAAGAATAATATTTGATGCAATATGAAAATATATGCTAAAAGTTATATCAATATATAAAATATCTTAATCAGAGGTAGGAACATGCATGTATACAATCTGACAGAATAACTTTGCTTAGGTGTGCAAATATTGCAAACAGAAATAACAAATATAATTTGAACTTTTATCAATATACAAAAACTATACCAATGTAAATTATCCATAAATAATAGCTAACAAATATTCAATCTATTATTAACTACTATTATTAGTGTGATAAGTACACACTAAATTATCTATTATCCAATTAGATATTTCTCCTTTTTTTAATCTCTGTGCAGAAAGTGCACCTGGGCTGTTCAGTGTTTTTCTCTGGGTCCCAGAAAGCCACACCCTAACTTGGTCCCACCACTTAAAGATAATTGGTCGACAAAAATTCCCTATCACCTCATAATTAGGAAGTTTTATTTCACTTTTTTAATGTGTGTATCTCTTTTCAATCATCTGTCTATTTTTCTATCTAACCTATTTCAATATCTGTTAGATATATGATGTTTAAAATTTTATATATATACACATATATTACTTATATATAATTTATATATGTAGTATGTGTCAGAATATGGTCTCTGAGAATTTTTAATGTTTTAAAAATTTAGGACTTTTCATGACAGTGAGACACATCTTTGCTCCTGGCAGCACCAATCTACTTAAAGAAGAAGATGGGCATCGAAGAGGCTCCTTTTGGAGATGAACTGGACATGTAGGATCCACAGAGAAATGACTGCTGAACTTGCCGAAAGGTTAGATGATCCCTCAGGGTACCTGCTTCATGAAAGAGTCTATGAGACATTCTACAGGGTAGAGAAGAAAGTGACTGGCAAACTGCCAATATAGGCAGAACTGTCTTTGAAATTTCCTGCTTTGTGGAAAAGTATGCTGGATACTATGGGCCTGTAGGCTAAATATGGATGCCCCAATGGTACAGAAAAACTTTGGATGACTGTCCAGGTATCAAGATGTCTCTGTCAATTCCTAGAACTGTGTTAATTCCTAGAACTTTGGAAGTTGTTTTCAATGCATTTCCTGTTTATTCAAGTAATATTATACCCTTCTGGAGTCTTTGATGGAGTTGAAGAATGGATATAGTTTTTCTTAGGTATTTTAAAAGATAAAGTAGATATAAATATTGTAACTGTAATTCTTGCTTGATAACTGTTTTGTTATATGTAATTTTACTGTTAAAATTAAAGCTTTCCTTTTTGTTTAAAAAGAAAAGGGGAAATGGTGTGGGGGTCCTTCTGTCTTTGTGTTGTTTAATTGGTTAATGAATAAAGAAACTGCTTTGGACCTACAGCAGGGCAGAACTTATCTAGACAGGGAAAACTAAACAGAATGATGGCAGGAAGAGTATGGAGTCAGAGAGATGCTATGGAGCCACCACCAGAGTCAGACATGCTGAAACTTTGCCAGTAAGCCACTGCCATGTGATGATACACTTATTAATGGAGATGAGTTAAATTAAAATATAAGAATATAAGATAAGAAGTTAGAAATGATAGGCTAAGCAGTGTTTTAAATAATGAAGTTTCTGTGTGATTATTTGGGGACTAAGCTAGTAGGGTGGCCAGGAACCAAAAAAGAAGCCTCCCTTTAACAGGAGAAATCTAGACTGGAGAAGAATGAGAGAAGAGAAGGAGGAGGAGAAACAAAGAAAATGAGGAGAAAGAGAGGGACATGCCCAGGACAGAAGCTGTTAAGCTGCTAGTCAGACAGGAGAAACAATGAAAATAAAAAAAATATAAAAGGGATAAAGGTAAAAAGGCCCAAGGCAAAATGTAGATGAAGATCAAACAAGTTCTGTTAAAAAATAAGTAGCCATAAACAAACTTGAGGTAGGCTGAACATTCATAAGTTAAAAAAAAGAAAAAAAAAAAACAACTTCCCTAAGAGAAAGACATAGTTAAATTTCAACAAATGCTGCGTTACCTACATTTCCTTAAACATTAATATTGACGATGAGTCTTTTAAATGTTAATGGTAAATGTTTACTGAAAGACACTAAGAAAAACTATATAAAATTATTTCTTAAAAAGTTTATTAGGAAAAATATTTTAAATTGAAATGATTATTTCTCTAGAGTATTTTTAAATACTGAGAAGATAATTGTCATTTTTGAATTCTATTTATACATTTTTAATAATAATTCTAGAAACTTTAGATACACCATATATGAAATATTCAATAATTAAGGAAATTTGTTCATTTGATACTATACATATGTGGTCAAACTATATTTGCTACAGAAATTTCTCTTTCAAAATATCTATTTAAATGGATATAATTCTATATTTTAAAGTCCATAATCATTAATTATACATTATTTCTATAGGAATAAATAATTTAATGCATTAATTACAGATTTTAATATCAAATAAAAATTTACAAAGAGAGGGATATATAATAAGGCATGGATGTCTGCCATGTTATTAGATACAATGTTTCTGTTAAAGGAGGTTTGATCAATCGTCTTTTTGAATGTCAAGTTTCTTAGACATCTGCCATGGTCACACAGAGACACAGTACTACTAATACTATCAGTCTTAATTAGAAATAATAAGCAGAAATTGTTAATGTGAAATGTATTCAAAGTCATGTTGTGTCAAATCTGCCAAAGATGTTCTTCTTGTTACAAACTCATTTTTTTTGTCATCCATGATTCTCTTAGCTTGTGTTCATAACTACTTAGTAACTTCTTTTATCTTTTGACTTATTCTTTACTGTAAAGACATCTCTTATGTTAATTATATAAGAATGGTTATTAAGCCATTTTCTCTCACCTTAAAGTCTAACTGTTACCAAATACAGTTACTTTATAACATTTCTATCATTTTTCCATTGAATACTTACCTAATAACCAAATTAAAATTTTACACATTTAAAAGGAAATTCAAGCAAAGCATAACAAAATGTAATCACTCCTTCCTCATTTACTAATCTGTAACAATTTTTGTATTTTATTAATTTCAGTAGATGACCTGATTCAGTATTGTTTTGTTTTCAAAGATAGGAAAGCAGCAAGGAAAGTATGACCTCTTGATGACCTCTTTCACCCACAACACCCAACTTACCACTAAATGTCTCTATTTTTATCCCCTGCATTTCTTAGATTCAAATTACTACTCTTTCTCTGTCATATAGTTCACACCAGCACCCCACTGAGGTGTGTACAGTTTCATTCCAAGTGTTTCTGTTGTATGTAACCTGCCATCTGCTTGCCACACTGCACAAGTGACTCTTTCCTACTCTAAATAAATATTATTATTTTAAGTTCTCCAATTTAAAGGATTTTAATGTTTCTTAAGGCGAATGCATATCTTTATAACACAGATAAAGACATATCTAAAGATTAGCTTCATGTAACTTATACTTAATCTTCACTTTATTTTAATTGTTTGCAAATTGTTTCTGTCTTTTATTGTGGCAGATTGTTCTTTGTTTTGAAACTCAGTTACCTATTTGTTAATTTGAAATAATCATATTTCCATTCAAATTAATCAAAGATGGCATCCAAGTCCTTCCTAAGGGTGGGTGCTCACCTCTCTTCATCTTTTGTAAAATTTTATATTTACTACTTACTTTAATTATAATTTTATGTATTTATTTTAAAGCTATATGCCAAAATGTATTTCTTCTACCAGAATATATGTTCTTTATAAAGTATGACCATTTTTAGTTTAGAAAATACCTGTTACATACGCATAATGCTTACTATTAAATGTCTGATCACAAATATAAGTCATGTACTTTGGAATTTTAGTTTAAATTTTTTTTTTTAGTTTACTGTATGTGTATGTATGTAAACATTAGTGTAGTGTCTCCAAAAGCCAGAACAGAAAATCAGATCTCCACTAAAGTTACAAATAATTGTGAGCTGCCCAATGTGACTGCTGTGAGCCCAACACAGGGTCTCAAGAATACAAAGCCGTGGGAAATACCAAATCATCTCCCCAGCCCCTTTATGCATGCCTTAAAAACATTTACTTTTTGGTGTAAACACTTTTGGGGATTGTAGATGGGTACAAATATAATTTTGAAAAGATATTTGCATGATTATTGTGCTAAATGCCAGTAATAAAACTGAATATACAAACAAAAATTCTTCTGCTTTCTTAAAAGTTCATTTCAGTGAGATATAGAAAAACTATCACAGAAACATTAAGCACCATTTCTAGAAAAAAAGTGAAAACCCAGTATGTCACTGAATAAGATTGTAAGGAAGGTAGCTATATAGAATATAGCCTCTTATAAAAGGTAACAATTGAAAAGTGGTCTGAAATAAATGTGACACTAAGTCTAACAGCACCCAAGGAAGGCAGCACATGGTTACAATAAACAATTGCAAAATTTTAGATATCAGTGTTATTAAATGACATTCAGAACATTTGGATTTTATTTTTTATTTTAAAAAAAAAGAAACTATCTTTTTTATTATACCCCAATTCAAGTTTCCACTCCCTTCCCTCCTATATTTCCTCCACTTACCCCCTCACCCATCTCCATCCACTTCTTAGAGAGAGTAAGGTAACTGGTTTAGAGAAGGTCCAAGACTCTCCCTACTATATCTAGGCTGAGCAAAGAATCCATCCCAAGAGAATAGGTTCTCAAAAGTCCAGTACAAGCAGTAAGCCCCTCAATCTTTGCCAGCCATGGAACTGTCAACCGCATTCAGAGGGACTAATTTGGTCTTATGCTTGTTACTTCTCAGTCTAGCTGTTGTTGGTGATCTCCCATTAGTTCAGATAGACTTTTTCAGTGTGTGTACCCAACATGGTCTTGACCTCATTGCTCATATTCTCCTTCCTCCTACTCTTCAACTGGGCTTTGGAAACTGTCCAGTTCTCTGATGGGGGTCTCTTTAGCCTGTTTCCATCTGTTGCTAGATAATGGTTCTATGGGGATATTTAAGATAGTCATCAGTCTTACTACACAGCAAGCCCAGTTAGGGCCCCTTATCCTCCATTGCTTAGGGTCTTACCTGGTGTCATCCTTGTGGATTCCTGGGAATTTCTCCAGAGTCAGGTTTCTTGCTAACTTCATAATGTCTCCCTCAATCAAGATATCTTTCCTTGTTCCCAACTCTACCTTTCCTCCATATCTATTATCCCATTCCTTCAAGTTCTCCTTACCACTCCCCATCTCCCTTTATCTTCCCTTTCTATTCTCTTTCTTCCCCCAGCCCTATGCCCCTAATTTTTATAGGTGATCTTGTTATCTGGATTTATACTTTTTTAGGGTTCACCGTATTACTTAACTTCTCTAAGATCATGAAATATAGTTTATAGTTAGTATCCACTTATGAGTGAGTACATACCATATTCATCTTTTTGGGTCTGAGTTACCCCACTCAGGATAGTGTTTTCTATTTCCATCCATTTGCATGCAAAATTCAAGATGCCACTGTTTTTTTTTTTCCACTGAGTAGTACTCTAATGTGTAAATGTGCCACATTTTCTTTATTTTTTCTTCAGTTGAAGGGCATCTAGATTGTTTTCGGGTTCTGGTTATTACAAATAATGCTGCTATGAACATAACTGAACAAATGTCTTTGTAATATGATTACCTTTGGGTATATGCCTAGGAGTGGTATTGCTGGATCCTAAGGTAGGTTAATTACAAATTTTCTGAAAAACAGGCATATTGATTTCCAAAATAGTTGTACAAACTACATTCCTACAAGCAATAAATGATTTTTCCCATACTAAACATTTTATCCAGCATAAGCTATTATTGGTATTTTTTATCTTAGCCATAAACATAAGAAAAGCAATATACAGCAAGCTGACAGCCAACATCACATTAAATTAAGAGAAACTCAAAGCAGTTCTACTAAAATCAGGAACAAGTCAAGGCTGTCCACTCTCTCCATATCTCTTTAACATAGTTCTTGAAATTCTGGCTATAGCAGTAAACAAAAGAAGATCAGGGAAATTCAAATTGGAAAGGAAGAAATCAAACTTTTGTTATTTGCAAATGATATTATAGTATATATAAGTGACCCCAAAACTCTACAAGGTAACTACTACAGCTGATAAATGCCTTTAGTATGTGGCAGGATACAAGATCAACTCAAAAAAAAAAAATCAGTAACCTTCCTATATACAAATAATAAAGAAGCTGAGAAAGAAATCAGAGAAACATTACCTTTAACAATAGCCACAAATAACATAAAATATGTTTGGGATAACACTAACCAAAGAAGTGAAAGACCTATTCAATAAGAACATTATGTCTTTGAAGAAAGAAATAGAAGAACTTACCAGAAAATGGAAATATCACTTATGCTCTTGGATAGGTAGGACCAACATAATAAAAATGGCAATCCTACTAAAACCAATCTATAGATTCAATGCAGTCCCCATCAAAATCCCAACACAATTCTTGACCGATCTTGAAAAAAAAGCAATAATCAACATCATATGGAAAACCAAAACAAAACCAGAATAGCCAAAACCATCTTGTACAATAAAGGAACTTCTGGAGGCATCGCCATCCCTGACATCAAGCTCTATTATAGAGACACAGTAATGAAACAGTTTGGTATTGGCATAAAAACTGAGAGGTTTACCAATAGAATCCAGTTGAAGACCCAGATATTAATCCAAACACCTATGAACACCTGATTTTTGACAAAGAAGCTAAAGTTATACAATGAAAAAATGAAAGATTCTTCAATAAATCGTGCTGGTATAACTGGATGTCAATATGTAGAAAAAAATGAACATAGATCCTTATCTATCCCCATGCACAAAAAGTCCAAATAGATTAAAGACCTCAATATAAATCTGATCACACTAAACCTGATAGAAGAAAAAGTGGGAGGTAGCTTGCAATGTTCGGCACAGGTGACTACTTCTTAAATATAACTCCTGTAGCACAGAAACTTAGAGCAACAATAAATAAATGTCTCCTGAAACTAAGAAGCTTCTGTAAAGCACAAAAAGAGTCAATAAAACAAAAAGACAGCCTACTCAATGGAAAAAGCTCTTCAGCAACCCCACATCAAGCAAAGGACTGATCTCCAAAATATATAAAGAACTCAAGAAATTAGACATCAAAATTCTAAATAACCTAATTAAAAATGGGATACAGAAGTAAATGCAGAATTCTCAACAGAAGAATCTCAAATGGCTGAAAGTCACTTAAGGAAATCTTAAACATCCTTAGCCATCAGGAAAATGCAATGAAAACCACTCTGAGCTACCATTTTACAGCGTTCAGAATGGCTAAGATTAAAAAAAAACAATGGATTTTATTTTTAAAATAATATTTTTACTATTTGAGAATTTAAGAAAATGTCCTTTGGCACATTCACCCCCATTTCTTTTCATCACATTCTTACCTCTCCTCTCTCCCAATGTGGTATTCTATCTTATTTTTTTCTATCTCTCTCTTTTTTGTTCTGTTTAACCCATCATATCTGATTGGTGTTAACCAGCTACATTTAGGTGTTGTGCTTACCCTGAAGGATGGTCAAACCAATACTAATACAATTGATTCTGCCTTTCGCATCATCTATCAAATGCCAAATGTTCCTCAAATAACAGCGAGACTACATGCTAGCCATCCTTGCTCCTACTGGGATTTATATGCCCTTTGCAGGTCTTGTGCATATTGTCAGAATGACTGTGGGTTCAAAAATATCCAGAAAAGCCTATTTATGTGATGTCACCCACCACTTTTGGCTTTTGCAATACTCATTCTTCCATGAATATCCCTAAGTTTTGACAGAAGGGGTGTAAATGGATGTTTTTCTGTTTTTTTCCCCCAAGAGTTCATATGTTGAAAAGTTTGGTACCAATGTAGTAATGTTGTTAAGTGCTATGTTATCTCTTTAAGAGAGAGGACCTAGTGCAGATTTTTGCTTCATTAGGTGTAGGGCCCGGGTCTACCCTTGTTCCTGGGGTGCATCTGCGAGGACAGTTTCTGGTCAGCTGACAAAGCATTCTGTTTGTACCTGTGCTTCCCCTGCCCCGCCTGGTGATTAGCTGTAGGACATTGACTCCATTGTTGGTCTGGTAATTTCCCACTTGCTTGGACGGAGGTCCTTGTGCAGCAGTTAGGTACTTAAGGACTTCCCCAAGTCTGAATAAAGGGCATTCGGCTGATCTCTCAAATGACCCAGGTCTCTTTGTGTGTTCTTTCAATCTCCAGGCCCTTGCCTGACTCGCGTATGGTACAGTGGCCCGCAAACTGTACCGAGGGTGTAACACAGAATGGGGTGTTACAATTAGGGCTACTGCCCTGAAAAGAAATCAATATATCTCTGTGGGACTCTAAATTACTTCTAACCAAGAGTTCACACGGTGAGAAATCTGATCTCAAAATGAATTTCAGGCTACCTGAAAAAAATATATTAAAATATCATGGAAATATGCAGATTCTACTTAGGTAAAGTTGGGAAAGGAAGTGAAGATTGCATATGTTCAAAATATATTATATTCACATATGAATATGTCAAATGAGAACCATTATTATATATAATGAATGTATACTGATACACTTTTAAAATTTAATCCATTATGCCACAGAAAACACAGATGAATGTTAACTATGTATTATTCAATGAAAGAAGAGAATTCCTCAAATGGCACGCCACTGATCCCATGTACATCATTTCTTCGAAAAGCAGAAAGTATGGGGACGTGATAAAAGTTCTGTGTTTGCTTTAGATTCATGGGATAAGAGTGAGAATTAGTAGGCGGCAGGCAGTTTCTTCCACAATGACTTCCAATTTTTGCCACTTCTGAGTTACATTATGACTAGAGAATGCAAAGAATAAGTTAAAACACAGAGCTCAGACCAAGGGAACACACTACACTGTGTTTAATTATAAAAAGAATTGGTTCAAAGAACACTAGGAAGGAATGCAAAATAAAAGAAGAAATTATATTTTCAATGAAAATTTTCACGAAGAGGGCCATGATCTGAGTTACTTTGATAATGGAAGCTGACTAAATAAATCACTCTGCATTATTAAAGTATACCAGACAGATTTGTGATTAATAACACATATTGCTATGCATAGATAGGGAACTGGAAAAAAATAAAAAAAAAATAAAAACAGACAAGCTGATTTTGCTACTTAAAATCTTAAAAACAGCAAATAAATTATGAATTCCCCTCTGTATGCTGTGAATATGTTTTGTTACCATTGATTAATAAATAAACTCTTTTGGCCAGTGGCTTGGCAGAGTAAAATCAGGTGGAAAATCCAAATGGAGAGAGTAGGCAGAGTCAAAGAGTTACCATGTACTGCTGAAGGAGAAGCTCATCCTGTAACCTTAGGAACCTTAACAATTTGACATGGCTTCATGGTGATACACAGATTATTAGAAATGGGTTAATTTAATGTAAGAGCCAGCTAGGATTATGCTAGAGTCATTGACCAAACAAGGGTGTAATTAATCTAGTGTCTGTGTAATTATTCAGGTCTGGGTGGGCGGGAAATAAATGAGCAGTCCCTGACTACAAAATGGCACTTACTGTCTGGGGCATAAATCCACATAAGACCTACAAAAACTTAAGAAAAAAAATCTAGACACAAAAAAACACAAGTTAAGGGGAGCTTCTTGGTAGCCACTTTTTAATTTTTTTTTTTTTCAGATAGGTTGTGTTTGCTAGACACAGGCAGAGGCACAGACCCTTTAAGAGATGGCTTCCTGGCTTATATGGGCAGCAGAAACAGCTATGGCTCTTTCAGGATGTCCGGCTATGGAGCACTTAAATAAGGATTGTGAGCAGAGTGCAACGACTTTCTGAATGGCAAAATAGATCCACTGTGTTCCTGGAACTGCGCAGTAAGCATGACTAGCAGTTATAGTGAGCTACTTCTGCCTTGTTAAAAGGCCAATAGAGGCACGGCCAGCATCCAGGGCTGCTACAACCATACTGCTTACCATTTTAAAATGTTTGTCAGAACAGGGTTTCAGATACACAATAGGACAAAGACAGACATAAAAGACCACTCAATGAGACACAGTGTATATAAAAACATACGTAGTCTTGGAAGAGAGATGAAAAAGAGGATAGGCAGTTATGAAAAGAAGTAAAGTCTTTAAAGAGACATTAAAAGTACTATAAAAGAGAACAAATAGTCATAGATTAAAGAATAATAAGCCACATAAAGATGGAAAATACAGTTTGGATTATGTATACTATTGTGTTTTCTTTGAATCTTTTGACTATGATTGAGTTAACTACAAGTAGACATTTCATTGTACTGTCTGCTAAGCTAAGTCAACACATACTTTTTAAGGTACCTTGACTTTAAAATTTGAGTCTAAGGATATATTACTTTGGAAAAGAGCTTCTGGTTTTGTTTACACAGAGGATGAGATCCTGTGGATTCCTTTCAGGCCAATGTGGTTTGATGAAACATGACCCTGAAAGGTCTTCATAAACCCTAAAAATACTTGCTCAACAAGTATTTTGGAGAAAACAATGCCCAAATTCCCAAAATGATTGTTTATAAACGTTTGTTTTCACGTAAAGTGGGATATGATATAGAAGTAAATAATACATTGGTATGGACTTAGGTTTATTCACACACACACACACACACACACAAGCAGAATGATGACTACACATAGAATATGTACGTATAGAGTCAGTGGTAGCCCTTGATGGGTCTCCTTGATCTGTCAGCTTAGAAAACAAAAACAACAAGAATATATTTCCAGTAGTATCTTAGATTGGGTTTCTATTGCTCTGAGGAGAAACTGTGACTGTGACATTTCTGATAAAAGAAAGCATTTGACAGGAGCTTGCTTACAGGTTCAGAGGGTTGGTTTATTGATATTGTTAAAGCTTTTAGGCATACATGGTGATAGAGCTAGAGATTGATCTGAGAATTCCACATCTGGATCAGCAGACTACAGAAAGAGACAGAGAAGAGAGAGAGACAGACAGACAGACAGACAGACAGACAGACAGACAGAGACAGAGAGAGACAGAGAGAGACAGAGAGAGACAGAGAGAGACAGAGAGACTAGATCTGAAGATCTGACTTGAAACCTCAAAGCCTACCCTCAATGACTCATTTCCTTCAGCAAGGCCATACCTACTCAGATAATACCTACTTCATATATTCTCTCAAGTAGTACCCATACCATTCCCTAATGACTAAGCAGTTCAATATAAGAGCATATGGGGAAAATCCTATTCAATCTACTACACATTGTAACAAATTTGTCCAATATAACATTTGCCAAGCTTTACCAAAACGACAAAAGTGAAAGAAGGCAATAGACTTAGTCAGATTCACTTGTTTCTTGGAGGCTAGACATGCAAAGATATGTCTGTCTCACGGTCGCATCAAGTTCCTTATTATTTTCCAGACATGTGGGAATGATATATAGTCAATTAAGATAATGGTCTTTTCAGTGATACACAATTGACCTTAGGTTTTTCACTGTGGAACCAACATAAGAAGATTCACTTTCACAAGAAAAGTATTATTGAAATGAAAAATAAATCTTTTTGTCCCCCTTTTATATCTTATCCAAACAAGGAAGATTTGGTGATAACTACTTCCTCATCTGTCACCATGTGAGAATGCCTGGCAGATTCCTTTACTATATTCATTCCAAGGCTGTTAGAGTAGAATCTAAAGTTTAGTGATTCTAGATAGCAGTGAAAAAAAAAACAAAAAAAACAACTCGAGATTGACTTTGAAATAGAAAAAGTGGAAAAGTGGAAATGATTCCACTGGTGTTACTTGCTACAAGGGAGAAATAAAGTAAAAAATATATTTCAATAATATAAAACAGTTTGATTATTAAACATGGTGAAAATGTGGTTTGTAAACCTTCATCTAAAAGCAATTATGCAAAAGGAAAATTACCATTTGAAAAACATTGTGTTTAAAATATCCTTTTAATGTAACAATGTGGTATTTTCTATATTCTCAAAATAAAAGTTACCTTTTATTCTCCCTGGATCACCTTTCTTCACAATACTTTATTTACAGATACAAATGGAATTTTATCACTGACAGCTTAAGTATGAAATAAGATTGCTGTCACTTACCAGATTGTAAGACTGACAAAGTTACTTACTTACTTCAATTTCTGAGTTTTATGTTGAAAGTACCAAAACAACACAACCCTGAAGAAGTAATAATTGGATCAATGGGAAATTTTGGGGCAAAGTGCTTAAAATATTAATGTTGTAGATGGAACTACAAAAATATACTATGCCAAATTGTAGTCTAGGACTTTATTCTTAGAGTAAAAATTAGAGTCAATTATAAAACTTTCTTGTATGTGGATGTTTGTGCATGGTTGTATGTGTTTGGATGTATATGTAAGTATATTTTAGTGTTAAATTAACACTTTACTCCAAACTCACATGCTGAAGTCCTACCTCCTAATAACATGAAAGTAATCTATCTTATTTGGAGGAGGGCTGTTGGAGATGTATTTACTTCAGATGAAACCTTACTGAAGCAGGATAGGTAATTTTGTAGCATGGTCAGTATAAAACAGGATCATTTAGATATACACACATGTGCACACATACAACTGCTCACACATGCATAGGTCATGCACACACATATGGTATCATGGGATGGCTGCATATATCACAGTATATCCTCTATACACGAAGAAATGCCAAAGAGCCCCAAAAGTGTTGTGTACCAGATTTATATTTTAAGGAAAAGCATCTTGGTTGTTTTATGATTGGCACTTATAAATAAAACCATCATTAATATTTGTTAACATGCATGTACATGTATGAAATAATCAAAGAATAAAATATTCAATTAAAAATAATTAAAAATAAAAAATATAGTAGACTGGGCTAGTTTCAGAAAGAAAAAAGCATTTATTCAAGCAAAAAAAAAATCCACTTAGGCTTCTGTTTGCTTGCTCCTATTACTCTATATTATGGCTTTGTATTATTTGACTTACTCCAAAAAAAGGCTAAATGATATCACATGCAATATTTGTATATAAGTGTGTGTATATGTGCATGTATAAGACAGAGAGAAAGAGAGCTGCTTAGTTAAAATTGAATTTCATAATAATGAAATTCTCTTTTGACACACAAAATACATTGTATGATTTGGATGTTAACTGCCATTTAAAGTTTTTTATGTCAGCCATACCAAATTTACAATTTTCTTTACAACATTCTCTGCTTTATGTTTCCTCTAAATCTCTGGGTTCTTCTTGTCTTTATTATCTCAATGGTAAACTGTGTATTTATCCAGAACCAATTAAAGAAGATTCTTTAGTGGGCTTTACATTAATTGTTTGTTGTCTCATATGTCAGCATTTATTATGTATTTGCAATTTGCTATTTCTTAAATGTCATAAGTCATAATGGTGTGTTTCTTAATGAAGACATGATGAAGTACTTAATCATAGTTTCTCAAAATATTATCTAATAAAGAAGTGAATAAAATCAGTTGATATCATAAATAATAATATGGGGAACCTTTATGGAGATAAATAATATCTTAAGGGATTCTAGAAAATTATATATCTTAATTTTATTATTATTTATGGATAATATAAACATACATGTTTCTAAATATAAAATAAAACAATAATATTTCAGTTTTCAATGGACTAAAGTTGCATTTATAATAACAATTCCCTTGCAACATTTGACTGAAGGAATACTACAATACCAAGTCCTGTAATCACAATCCACCATGCTTTGCCATCAGAGACTCTATTAAAATCCAATTGTTTTTAAAATGAATTGCGTTGAATTGCAGTATGGTGCTAATGGAAAGCTACAGGGTGTCTGCTAATTGGATTTCTGATAGTGTGGAACTTTTTTCACTGTCTACTTGCAACATTAGCTATGCACAAAGTTCCTTTCTTTGAGACCTATAAAATAAATCAGATTACAAAACGTCCATTCCAAAATGTCTAATTTTTCTTTTCCCTTTTTCTTGTCTTTCTGTGAGATGTGAGATGAAAAATTCAGTGATCTCTCTTAGGGTTCTTAAATATAATTGTCATGGTAAAAATTTGTTTACATACCAAGAAGTTCCTGAATCATAAATACAAACAAATCTATTTCTTTCCATTTTCTATTTATTGTAAAGATGCCCAAGTTAGATATTCAGGTATTAAAGAATTCACATTCTAGAATTTATCCATAGTAACACTTTATTTACATTAAGAAGGCAAGGTATTTTTAAATAAAAATGGTCTTTTAATTCCAAAGCATCTTAAGTCTGAGCCAAATGAACATGACTTAAATGCCATAAATGTTGGTTTCCTCTATTGCTATGTGTCCTATATACTAAATTAGTAGTCTTAATTTCATATACCTAGAATTGTGATGCATACTGACTTTAGAAAAATTACAAACATAAACATTTGTTTCCCTTTTTAAAGTAAGGCATCTATACCTATCCTAAATTAAGGTATGAAATTTGTAGCTGTATTTTACAAAGTATTATTCCAGAGCCATCAGAAATCTGAATTTAAAGGCCCAGCCTTAAAATAAATCAGGATATGAATGTTTGTAACATCTCACGGGATTCAAATATATATATAATTTATAAGAAGTCACATTGTGTTATTTAAATATCAGATATTTTTCATTAAAAAGTATCTAAATATTTTATTAATTTTTATTAAATTTGTTAATATTTAGCTAAATTTTTCATGGACATTTTTATTAACTTTCAAATTAAATTTTATTATATTTAATCCACTGAATATTCATAGCAAAGTTTAAAATATGTGAGGCACAACTGCAAGTAGTTACAGCCAGAAGGTCTTCCCTTAGTTTCACAATATATGAAGACTCGATGGCCAGGATAAAGTCTAAAGTTTTCCTTATGTTCCTGATAAACATTGATGTCTATTAACTGAGAATTAATTTTAACTCCATTATGCTTGATTGTTTTATATTTAGTATTTTATTTTTTAGGTGATCTTTCAATTTCCAGTTAGAACTTCAACGTTTATTTTTTCTTGGATGCTTCTCATTTTCTTAAAAAGCATGGAGGTAATATTAACTTTCTTAAAAATTCCCTAGCAATTTTAACACTCTGAAAATGTTAAGTGTATATCATGGTCTTTCTTTTACTAAAAATAGAATTGCTACTATACTTAAAAAATGAGCTTGTGAGCAAGCAAAGATAACAATAGAAGATTGTTCAAAGTGCTTTTCTATTATTTGTTTACATTTTATTGTATGTAAAATAATAACCAAGCTGTAACTAATATCAATTTAATATTATCAAAATAATAACCAAGATTGTAACTAATATCAATTTACCAACATGATTCAGAATTTTATTTCAATAAGATTATATCATAAAAGATAAAGTTTAAAGTACTTCCTAAATATTGTACCCAGAATCAGGACCCCCAAAGACTACCAAGAGACCAGATCTGATGTAAAAGCAAAGAGTTTTTTATTATTATTCCAGCATACTGGGGCAAACCATCCTACACAAAGACAAGATGGCAAGAACTCCCACAAAGGGGTGAGTAATTCTTTTAAGCCTAACTGAGGGGGGTTTCTAAGAGGTCATTTTAAATATGGTTGACATAAACAAGTGGAAATCATATTAGTATGTTTTAATTGGTTAGGTCTAGACCAAGGCTAGTCAGGGCTACAGTTTTCTTTCCTTTCCTGTTCTTTTTTGTTGTTGTTGTTTTTGTTTTGTTTGTTTGTTTGTTTTTTTTGTTTGTTTGTTTTGTGTGTGTGGGGGGCAGACCTGTACAATACATAGGCCCTTTCCTTGAGCTGCTGGGGAGGCTGGTTAAGCCCTGGCCTGGCCTAGTACCGCATGTTCCAGGCCTCCTCCTTGCTGTTCAGAGTGTTGGATATGGATTATCCTTTATTCATGGCTTTCCTCAGAAACTGCTTGCTCAGTCTTTAAAAACTGAAATTGATCCCTGATCTCTGAAAAAAGACTGAACAGCCTGTACGACCTCTGCTCAGTCCTTTCACTGAACCTCCTGCAATAATAACCAATTCTACAAGTTGTTCAATGTTTGAAGTACAAGATAACACAATACATGTCATTATTTAGTAGAAAGATCTGCTTCTAAGATATATTCATTTTATTTAAATTCTGAGAAAATGCTGATGACATTACTTAGTTTATTCCTGAAACAGGAAATCTTGTGTGTGTGCGCATGCGCTTAGCTAATTTATTTTAATTTGTAATCAGGGACTGTTCTTTCATTCCTGGCCACCTAGACCCAAATAATCACACAGAAACTATATTAATTGCAACGCTGTTTAGCCTATTAGCTCAGGCCTCTTATTAACTATCTATTACATCTTAAATTAACCAATTTCTATTAATCCATGTATCACTACAGGCTATGGTTTGCCAGGAAAGTTTCTAGGCATCTTTCTCCTTTGGCAGCTACATGGCATTTCTTTGACTCTACTTACTCTAGGTCTATATCTTGCTTCAGATTTCCTAGCTTTACTCTGCTAAGCCATTGGCCAAAACAGCTTATTTTTTAACCAATGGTAATAAAACCTATTCACAGCATACAGAGATGAATCCCACATCATCTCCACAGTCTAATGCCAATACACATATTACTAGGAATGGGTTAATTTAAGATATAAGAGTTAGCAAGGAATACGTCTATGCTATTGACCAAACAGTGCTATAATTAATATAGTTTCTGTGTGATTAGTCAGGTTTAGATGGCTGGGAACAAATGAGCTCATTTGTTGTTGTGCTAAACTTGGGACAACTACATGCACATAAAAACTGAGAAATCTTGGGAAGGAATTCTAGACACAAAAGAAAAAAATTAAGCACAACTTCTTGGTAGCTGAATTTATTTTCAGATACTCTCTGTTTGCTGAACAGAGTCATGACTTCTTTACGAGCTGGCTTCCAGTTCTGCCAGTATAGACTTCTCTGGCTCTTTAGGGAGATCTGTCTATGGAGCACTTATATGCTTGCTACTAGTTGCCTAATGGCAACATATACCGGCTAAATCCCTGGAGCTAGGGTGGTGAGCATGGCTTCAAGAAGCTGTAAACATACCTCCACTACGCTGGATTGGTCAGAGCAAAGAGACAGAGCTGTGGAGTTGGTCCTAGCCACATCCCCTTAGCACTTTACAAAAAGAGCAATCTCTGTCTACATTAATTATTGAGACAGAGTCTCACTGTGAAGTCCAAGCTACTTCCAAGCTCTGAAGAAGGTTTTTTTTTTGTTTTGTTTTGTTTTTAATTTGGTGTTTTGAGACAGAGTTTCTCTGTGTAGCCCTGGCTGTACTGGAACAGTTCTGTAGACTAAGCTAGCCAGGAATGTAGTTCCACCTGACTACGCCTTACAACTGCTGGGATTAACGGCATGCACCATCACTGTCTGACTGATTCAGAATTATAGTGATGAGTTTCTATGTGCATTCTACTCTACTTTGCTCAAAGTACTAGCTGTATGGATAAAAATACCAAATTACAGATAAATTTTCTAGAGTAAGAGGGTAGAAGATGAATTCCTCAGCTTAAAACAAATGTGGAAAATAAAAGTATAAGGCAGCAAAATCTCAGGAAAGAGAGACATCAGTTTCCTTTATTAATGTAACCCAGATAAGCCTAGGACACAACAAGATAGACCTCAATCCTAAAATCAGTTTACCAACACAAACTGGACTAAATAAGGAAAGAAGAAAATAAAAACTGAAATAATATCAAAGGAAAAGATAGAAGGGTTCAGACATTGGCAAAGGAAGGTATTGGAAAGGAGAATATATTTAAATACATTGTATGGAATTCTCAAATAATAAAACTATTGTGTAAAAACATAGGAAATATGAAGGATATAATAGCACAGCAGTGCTGGCCTATGCCTTTAATCCCATCTGTCGGGAGGCAGAGACAGGTGGATTTCTTTGAATTCAAGGCCAGCTCAGACTACAGAGTGAGATTCGGGACAGGCTCCAAAGCAAGAGAGGAACCCTGTCTGACAGAGACATCTGACTACCTGGACAGGCACTCAAAGTTCTTTTGCAATTTTGGGGCATCCACCTTCAGCCTACAGGCCCACAGTAACTGATTGGCTTTTCAATGAAGCAGGAAATTTAAAAGACTATCCTGCCTATATTGGCAGTTTGTCTGTCGACTAGGTACTGTTGCAGTTGTCATTTGATATGATAGTAAGTTAAGTTAAAAAAAATTGGATTTACTAAGATAGGATAGATTGTGGAGTATTTTCTCTAAATTTCCCAGAAATAAATGAATTCGAATTGAGTACATTGTGAATGTAATGCTTATTTGATGATTGTTATTATTGTATACAGTCTTACTATGTTAAAATTAAAACTTTTCATTTTTGTTTAGAAAAAAGGGAATGTTGAAGTATATTATTTAAAAAATGTGTTGCATTATTTTCCTTTTTCTTTTGTCAACAGTAAACCTGCAAGCAGGAGGCTGAGCAGCAAGTATCTAACAGGAAATGGCAAGGAGGAATCGTATGAAGCAAGCATTCTTAAGTGGGGGCAAAGAGAAAGCATTGTCTAGAAGACTCCAGCAAAGGGAGATGCTTGCTATTCTGCCTCTTTGAGTGAGCAGAATCCAACCTCAAAACAAACAAACAAACAAAAAACAAAATAAATAAACAAACAAACCAAAACTATGAAACCTCAGTGTCATGCAACAATGAAACCGTGAAGTATGATTAATAAGAACCAAGAGAGAGAATTCTGAGTTCAACCTGGAGGTCAGAAAAGTAAAATCGCCTGCCACTGACTCTTACCTCTACCTCAGTCTGAAGTGGTGATCCTGCCTCCAGCAATCTCAGCATAAGACTGTGATTGAGAACTGTCTCCTCCCATTTAGAGACAGAATTGGAATTAAACGTATGCACCATTGGGATTAAAGGTAGGCACATCCGCTTTCTGTGGCAACTTGTATGGCTACTGGAATTAAAGGTGCATGTTATCAGTCTGTAAGGCTGAGCAGTGGGACTGTTTTACTCTCCGCTCTTCAGGCAAGCTTTATTTATTAAAATACAAATGAAATACCACTATCAAACATTTAAAACATTTTTTTCTGAACAGAAATTTCCAAAGGGATAAATTTGCTCACTCTTCAGGCTCTGTATTCCTCTTCCACATTCTAAGTGTTTAGTCACTAAGCCCACAAAGCACAGACTAAAGTGAGTCCTCGTTCTTGCCTTCCTCCGAACATTTCATGTTCTGTAATCACTACACCCTTCTGCCACTGCTCTATCAAAGCTCAAAGTGCATCAGTGCCTATGATTTTATGTAGGTATTCATTATGATGAGGAAGAGAAACCTTATGAGTGTACTTGCAATTGAATTCCCTCCAGAAGAATGTGCTTATAGCAGCAGAGAGAGGGAGGCATACCCCCTCCCTGCAGAGCATGTTAAATAATACATTGTCTCTCTCCTGGCGCTTTATTAACACTTACATTTTCTAAATAGAATTTCCCATGTGTTGCCATTTCCTTCCCGCCAATAAGAATGATTGTTTTCCTAATGTCGCTGCCACACTCCAATGTGTAAATGAGGCTTCTGATATGTCACATCTACTGGTGTTATTTTCCATTGTGCGGGTTAACAAAAGAGTGTTGTTTGGTGTTCCTGATGTCTTGCAGCAAGCTTAGCTGCTAATTTTTAATATTTCTCTTATGTATAAATGTGAAAAAGAAATCTGGCTACCTCGATCTTCCTGTATTTAGAAAAATCTCCTACTCTGAAGTTGACCAGATTCCGGGCCCTGAATGTTCACTTCAATCTTCTTGTCCCTTAATGTAGCTTTTTTCCACTATGGTTACTAGACAGAGTGAAAATTAAATTCAGGAAGACTCAACTCCAAAAGTTCTTCAAATGTGAGGGAGATTTGTAAAGGTTAAGTCAGTCCTCTCTAAACTAAGACTGTTAAAAGACAATGACTAACAACTCCACTCTTTCAAGTATTCAATGTAAACTTTTATTTTAATTTAAGCTGTATTTTATTATAGATACTATTGAGAAAATTGTTGCCTTTTCATCTCTGTGTAGATAATTTTCAGTTTAGCTTAACAAGTTCCTCTTGAACAGCTTTATTGTATATTTATTAAATGTATTATCCAAGTAAGGAATTCTGTTTTGGGGAAAATTATTTGGAAAATCACTGTGTATTTACTACACACACACACACACATACACACACACACAAATGAAAAAGTAGCCAGGCTAAATAGTTATGAAATTTATAACTGCATCGGTGTCAGGATATGGACAGAAGTGGTGTTACACCTGATCCCACTGTATCACGACCTCTTATCTGTTCTCTGACTCTGAATCACATCTGACTTTTTATTTAAAATCATGAAGGCTTGGAAGAAATTCTCCACTCTCTGAGTTTACATTTTCTTCTGATGTCCCTTACAAAACTGCAAACCTCAGCAAGTTACCCCTTTGTTCATATCCAGGGAATAGTCCTCACAAGTAAAATACAACAAAGTCCACACCTATGCCTCCCATTGTCAAGGGCATTACCTGCTATCATTTCATTTCACTCTGTAGTTCATAGATGCCCTGTTTGCTTAAGTACAATGGTTTACACACACACACACACACACACACACACACACACACAGCACATGAGCAAAATTTTATCATGACAGAGATCAAAAAGGTCCATTCATCTTTAGTATTCAGCATAGATTTTCTTTTATCGCATGTACTTCTCTTATGCTGAAGTTTAAATGCATTGTTCTTTTCTTATGACTAGTGAATAAAGTGTGGGTCTTGTTCTATATTATGCACATATTTTCAGCATGGATTTTTATCATATATATTTCTTTTGTGATGAAGTTTAATTGCCTTGTCCCTTCTTCACCACAAGTGGACATAGTGGTAGATCTTTTACTATATTATGCACATATTTTAAACAGAACAAAAGAATATGGATGAACTTTTAAAAAGAAAAAGATAATTCCAGGTAGTACAATATACCCAGCAATTATGGGACAAAACATGTTTAAGTTCAAGCTACATACTTATGAGACCATGACAGTGCCAGCAAGCTGTATATGACTGTCACTCTTCCCATTGCATGATGACTATATTCCAGTAATGTTTTGTTCTTATTGTTATATGTTTGTTTGTTTTTGAGTCAGGGTTTCTTTGTGTAGCCCTCTTTGTCCTGGAACTAACTCTGTAGACTAGGCTGGCCTCAAACTCACAAAAATCCGCTTGCCTCTGCCTCCCAAGTGCTGGGATTAAAGGTGTGCTCCACCCCCACCAGGCTTCCGATGATGCTTACTTTACTAAATTTTGTTTCATCTGAAACATTTCAAATGTCATATCCTTCTCTAATTTTATAATCATTAATAAACATAAAATATGGAGAAAATACTCTGTGTGCAGTTTGTAAGATTGCTGAATGCTAAATATTCTAGCGTATGCAGTCTTGGAAAAACAGTTTTAAATTAAATTAACCTCTACTTGAGTATGTCAAAACATATATGTTGTTGCTTGCAGATGTCTATAATGTATTCTGTTTATGAGATCCTATCCCTTCATGATCTGAGAGCAGAGTAGCTGCTCTATGTAGCTGAAGAATTCAATTC
Source organism: Chionomys nivalis (assembly GCF_950005125.1). Lineage (NCBI taxonomy): Eukaryota > Metazoa > Chordata > Mammalia > Rodentia > Cricetidae > Chionomys > Chionomys nivalis. The sequence goes on along the minus strand of NC_080090.1, from coordinate 74,592,465 downwards.
AATTTTTTTAGTACAAATATAATCAGTTTGTGATTTGCCCTGCCAAAGTAGAAAAAAAACTTGGAAAAAATTAAAGAGTAACCAAAATCCAGTTAAATTAAATTATCCAACATCTAATATAGAAAAATGTAGTGTTTATCTTACATTGCAGGCTTGCTTACATTTTAAATATACAACATATTTATCATTTTTTACATTACCTTGTAAGAGTGTTAAGGCAATAAAAGCATAACAGGGCTGATTTATTTGAAAAATATAAAATAAAACATCTACAGAGAATTTGCTCATTCTTGGAATACTTTAAGTATAGAAAAGCCAGAAAGCTTTTCCCGCACTTCTGAACTGATGTACAAACCATTGTATCTAAGGTCTAAATTGCCTTAATATTCTTGAAAAGCAAATATCCTCTGTTTAATCACAGGGCCAGTTCAGTACATACATCTATGTATGTATGCAAAAACATGCATATGTGCACATGTGTTTATTTGATATTCAACTTGGTTCTGTTTTTCATTCACAATATTCTATCATCCCTATCAGCCAATAACTTGTTTGCTATATCCACCCTCCTTTACCTCACTTACTCACCCAACTTTGAGGTATTTTTTTTCTTTTAACCTTATAGTGTAGTCTAGTTTGTGCTGCTCAACTACGCTTGGGAAAGGGGCTTTTCCTAAAATGTGGTCAACCTACTTGGGGTCAAATCAGTAGCTTTTATATAAATCCATATTATGCCAAGTGTCAACTAGAATGATCCAATATGTAACTAAATACTTATTTTATTTTAACAAAAGAGAAATATTTCCTATAACAAGTCACCCTAAAGGAGCAGAAGCTTCCTCCTATGTACTTTGGTAGTTCAATATCTATCTTATTTATTTTGAGCTCTCAAAACAAAATACAAGAAACAGAGTTTCCTTATCAGAAGTAACCTTTTCCCCCACAGTCTAGCAATCTGGGAGAGCTGAGATAGTATGCCAGGACAGTTGGATTCTTTCTGATGGTCTTGGTCTGTATTTCTACATACCTGCAGTTTCCTTATGTAGAGAAAATACAGAAACTTATTTGTCTCTTAAATGTTTCTCTTTCTGACCTTAGAGAAAAGTTATGTTTCAGTGTCATCTTCAAAATGTCAAAGGTAAAATTTTGCTTTTGATTTAATATCTAAGAATAGGATTAACATGGAAATACAATCTACATAATGCATTTTCTTTGGTGTTCAGGAAATCTAAAACTACTTTGTGTTCTAGTCACCAAATAAAAATTTAAATAAAGAAAGAAATTTTGAAAAATCCTGCCCTTTATCCAAGTAATTCTCTGAAGAAAAAAAGCATTACTGAGCCGGGCGGTGGTGGCGCACGCCTTTAATCTCAGCACTTGGGAGGCAGAGGCAGGCGGATCTCTGTGAGCTCTAGACCAGCCTGGTCTACAAGAGCTAGTTCCAGGACAGGCTCCAAAACCACAGAGAAACCCTGTCTCGAAAAAAAACCAAAAAAAAAAAAAAAAAAAAAAAACAACATTACTGAGATTAGCCGCTATATTATTTTTGTGTGACAAAGGTAAGGATAAAATATGAAAAAAGAACAAGAATCCTGAAATAGCAAGAACAAGGCTTTAATTTTATTTTATCACCAACCGTCTGTAAAATAAGGACTGACATGCACAGTGTTTCTGTATTTTAGACCTTGTGTATACGGACAAGAAATGAAATCTATGTTTATTTATGCCATAGTTCTTTGAAGAAAATGATGAAGTATTGCAGTGTTTTGAAAGTTGACAGAAATCCAGGTTGGGAGAAAAAAATGCATCTTACCCTCATTTAAAGAGAATAATACATTATTTATTATGACTCTTCTAAAACAACATTGAATGTTAAAAATGTAATTATCAGTCATATAAATATAATTGATTTATTTGACATGAAATTTGTGACAAACTTTAACTTTCTAAACATTGAGATAAGAAAAAATATTTACAAGAAAATTACCAGAAGAACCCAGTTAACACAATGCCCCAAATAGAATTTTCTTATAATAGCAACATCACGCATGTGCAATGAAAATTAAATATGTCTAAATACTACTCTGGAAACTAAAATTTCAGATAAATAACAGCTTGGCAGAACATGCCTGCAATCTCAACAGGATGAGTGATAATGAAGAAATATTTCATATTTTAGTGCAGCATGAAGTACATGACAAGACTTTTCTAACCCTTCACCCAATCACCACTAGAGGAAACTGAATGACGATTAACATTCTTAACTCCTTTATATCCTTCATTACTTTTAGATTCCTTTCTAGGACTGTAAATACAAATATCAGTGAAGCAATTAAGTACACACCTCCAGGTCCTTTTCTTATAATGTCAGAAGGACAAACTGTGGGGATTATTGGAGCCTCTCTTTAAGATTTTAGATGAATATTTGGTCCTTTATTCCTAAAATAATTTCCCAGTCTTTGTGTGTTTACTCAGTGTGTGCATTTGTAAAGTTTAAATGTTTGCAAGGAGTATGATTTCAAAGACACGGTAAATCTTTGACATTTTATGATACTGTTCTTTTGACTTGACTTTTTATTTTAACTTTTATTGAAAATTGATTCTTTTCTCATATAATATATCTTGGTTATAGTTTCTCCCTATCACTACTTCTCCCAGTTTCTTCCCACCTCCCCTCCCTTTCTGATCCACTCCTTTCTGTCTCTCATTAGAAAAGAAAAGGCTGGTAAGAGATAACAACCAAACATGACAAAATAAAATATAACAAGATAAGTCAAAAATCATATTGAAGTTGGAAAGGCAACCCCACAGAAGGAAAAGAGTTGTAAAAATAGGCAGAAGAATCAGAGACCCACTTTATCTTACATTCAGGAGTCCTCTAAAAATACTAAGCTAAAAGCTAAAATATAAACGTGCAGAGAACCTGGGGTGGACCCGTGCAAACCCCGTGCTTACTGCTTTAATTTCTATGAGTACATATGAGCCTTGCTTAGTTGATTCAGAGCAAATTGCTCTCCTGGTGTCCTCAATCTCTTCTGGCTCTTACATTCCTTCTAACTCCTTCTCTGTGGGGTTCGTGAGCTCTGGTGGAAGGGATTTGATCGAGACACCTCATTTAGACACTACATGGAATAACTTTTTGTGGGTCTCTGCCTCTGTTTCCATTTGCTGCCAGAGGAAACCTCTCTGATGATGAGTGGATAAGGCATTAGGAGTCATTTTACTGATACTTTAAAAGATATTTCTTTAAAAGAATTTAGACTGGAACTGTTTGGTTTTATCGTACATCTCTGGAGTATCTAGTCTCATTATCAAAGCTGTGTTGAGTATGGGTCCCGTCTTATGGAGTGGGTTTTAAGTCAAATCAGACATTGGTCGTTTATTCCCATAAGTTCTGTGCCATCATTAACCTAGCATATTTTGCAGCAGAAGATTGTAGGTCAAATGTTTTGTGGCTGGATTAGTGTTGTTATTTCTCTTTTTGTAGCCTAGAGAGTACCCTCCCACAGCAAAGACATTGGAATGTAGGGATGAATGCTCTACATAGGCACCAGTTTGACTTCTCCATATTCAATGAGTTTTGTGGGTGTTGTTCTTTGCAATGGGACCCAATTTTATTTGTACCGAGCATCCCATTGTCTCTGCAACAACCAACATCTCCTTCTCCGAAATCTCAGTAGGATGCAATCCAGTTCCCCTACTGGAAGCCTCGCTTGGTGAAAAGAGAAGGCCCCTTGAAACTCTGTATCCCCTATTATTAGGGGACTTCATTAGTATTACCTTCGGAGATTTTAAAAAGTTTCCATCACAGTAGGTTTCCATATTCTCCCACAAACACACCTCAGTTCCAGTTGTCTCTCCCCTAATTCTCTTGCTCAACCCTCTTTACCTCCCCCTACTCCCCACTTGATTCTCCAGTTCCTCGTTAGCCTCTAGGCTTTGCTTAATATCTAGTCTATTTCTGCCTCCTAGAAAGATTCATGGATCCTCCATAGACTATTTCTCTATAACTAACCACTTTGGGTTTATGTATTGTAGTTAAGAGCACTGCCTGCTCTTTCAAAGGACCCAGGTTCAATTATCAGAACCCACATGGCTGCTCACAATTGTTTGGAACTCTACTTCCAGGGAATCTGACACCCTCACACAGACACACATGCAGGCAGAACAATAAAGTTTTTTAAAAATAAATGGATTGACTTTCAATAAATCTTGTAGCATCCTTTAATTTTGACAGCTACTGAAAACAACTAAATGAAGGAATTATTAGTAAACTCATTATTATTGAGCTTTTTTATTGGCTTTACTAGTCTTCTTCCAAACTTAAATATTACTGTTAATGATATGTTTATATTTTTTTAGGTTATTAAATTTCTAAAACTCAAAAAAACCTGTATCCTTCTTTTTAACACTTATTAATTTTTTAGTACTTCAGATTATAATGGCAACTTTTAATTGAAATAATTACTATCATACTTAAAAATTCAACTGATTAGGCTATCATTTCCAAATTAAATAGTACATAAGGCCATTACTTCATGCTCTCTTCCATAAATGGTATGCTATAATAACATATATTTAGCAAATGTGCACATTAATAGTGACAACATATTGGTAACATTAACAAGTTAGAATTTTGACAGTTGCATGATAGAATCAAGCATTATTATATGCAAAATTATACTGTTTTCTCACCTGTCATAGTTTAAATTTTTTTAAAAATTACCTGTAATCAAGACTTATAAGTGAGTTTGTTATTTTCTTTCCTTTAATCTATTTCAGTTTATTGCAGTAAAAGCAAATAAGATCAGAAATTTTAACTTATTTATGACAAAAACTTATTATTGGGAGTGGTTCTATTTAAGATATGACCAATTCATTACTGAATAAGGAAAAAATATAAACCTAAGCCTAGTTTGATTTTACAAAGTGTTTTAATAAGTCTTCAATGGCACAGAGTTTGATCTTCCTCCTGGATAAGTTAAAGCTAGATTTCATTTGTTTCACTTTTACAACAATGACAAAGAAACAGAAGATCTTCTTAATTACCACTTTTCTTGCATTCATCTGAAGCTGAGGTTGTGGGACATAAAAATAACTTTAAATCTCAGAGACAAAAGCTGCCAAAGATACTTGAGAAGCAGGTAGTAATTTTCACCATAGAAACTATATATCCTTGAGAACATAGCAAAACATGAATAATTGCTCAAGGCCACCTAAGAGTTGGTGTGGAAGTCTAACACACCAAATGCTTTTACTCTCTTCTCCAATGACCTCATTGAGTTGTTAAAGACAAGCTGCTATGAGGACATTTTCCAGAGAAAGCCTTCCTTGGGTAAGTGACCAGGGGCACAAGAACGCTAGTAACTTTCCTTTCCCAAACTTTAGTTTCCATTTTCCCATTTAAACTTACCATGCCCTTGAAATTAATGTCATTAGAAAGTAACTTCTTGTTCGGTGTTTGTGTTCTTTTGTATAGTTTTCAGTACAGATATCTCGGTGTCTTGAAAGTCACAGGAATGCTATGTTGTTTCCATGATTGCCTTGGGTATTTAAAAACTTAATTCATCATGATATATATATATATATATATATATATCATGTGTGTATATATATATATATATATATATATATATATATATATACACACATACATATACATATATAAAGTTGTTCTACTTCAGTTGTCCAGGGCAAAAAAAAAAAAAAAAGCCCTAATACACAAAGATCAACACTGGATCAACACTGGAGAAGTCAGGAAAGATAAACATAACGCTTACCTCTTCGATGGAATGAGGTATCTACCCGCTCTTCCTGGAATGCCAGGAATGGTGTATTACATCTTGCCAATCCTTTGCTGCCTGATGATATAGGCACTGCCAGTGTCTCCCAGAGATTTGTTTTTATTTATCCCAGACTCTTTTTTGTAAGACCTTAAATATTACTTCTAAGATCAAAAATCATACTAATAAGAGATGTCATTTGTTCTTTACTATAGCCTAAGTGACTTCTGAGTTACATTGTGGGCTAGCATTATGTTTACCTCAGTCATTCTCCCTAGACTCTTGTCTTGAACATTGTTTCTAAATCAACAAGAATCCACCCAGTGGATGAATGAAGTCATATGAAGAGCTTCAAAGTAAGCATATCTGAAGCTTTGATGCACTCATGCATTTAAGTTAGTTGTTATTTGAAATTTTCCCCCAAATCATGCTGTGATAAATTATGGCTAAAATAAAATTATTTGGGTCAGACAGTACAAGTCCTGGCCTAACACTGGCTACAATAAAACATGGCTGAGCTGAGTTTCATTCTTGTGCCTTCTTGAATCATTTTTCTCTGCCTGCTCTGAAGCCAGAAGGAAATCACCTCATTTCCTGGTGTATAAGATTATCTTCATATTTATTTCACATTGTGTCATTTATTTTTGCCTGATATTAAATCATAAAATCATGAAGCACTGAGTTTTGACTATCCCCTTTCAAAAACTTTATTTTGATTCTTTTATGTCCTCTATATTTACTTTTAAATTTTAGCATCAGACATTCAAGATTTATAAAAGCAAACAAAAGCGTATACTGGAATTTTATTTGGAATCACATTAAATATATAAATTATTTTAATAAAAATGGACAATATAATATTCAATACCTGTGGCTTCCTTTTTTATATCTATCTGGTATTTTGGTGAATTAAAGCTAAAGTTTTTAGATAATCTCTCCTTTAATGATTGTTTATACTTCACTAATGCTTTAACTTTTAAAATTTAGTAATGCATGAATAATATAGATTTGCCATTAGAACACCTCATGTGTACAATTAAATATATTTACAATCGTCTTTAAATTGACTCTACAGCTTTCCAAACTATATATCTCCAAAGAGTGAAATAGGCCAGGTAGTAAAGGCACACACCTTTAACCCTGGCACTCAGGAGGCAGAGACACCTGAATCTCAGTGAGTTCAAGGCCAACCTGGTCTACAAGAGCTTGTTCCAGAAAAGGCTGTAAAGCTACAGAGAAACCATCTCTTGAAAAACAAGAGAAAGAGAGAGAGAGAGAGAGAGAGAGACAGACAGAGAGACAGAGAGACAGAGAGAGAGAGACAGAGAGAGAGAGAGAGAATAAAATAGTTTTTTAATTAACAAAAGTAAATGTTTTTCCTTTCATCCCCATGATCCTAATTAATATTATGTCTATGACCACAAACTGAATTATTTTCTTCCATGCTTGCAATAAACAAAGCTTCTAAATTTCTCTTGTGCTTATAAAATTTTTCATGTTACACACATATACAAATGAACAAATGAACACACATCCTTTTGACTGTAAATAACACATATCTCATATCTCATTTGGTTTTTGATTTATACTTCTTTCCTATTTATGATCCTTGACCATTGTTTTACTTTCTCTTTCTCTCTCTCTCTCTCTCTCTCTCTCTCTCTCTCTCTCTCTCTCTTTATCTATCTCTCTTTCTTTCACTCTCTTTCTTGGTTTTTCGAGACTGGGTTTTCTGTGTAGCTCTAACTCTCCTGGAACTCACTGTGTAGACCAGAATGACATTGAATGGCATTGAACTCAGAAATCTTCCTGCCTCTGCCATCCAAGTGATGGGAGTAAGGATATCACAGCCACCATGCCTGGAATATGGTCTTTTATTATTCACGTGAGTAAGCCTTTACAGAGGGCACTATTTCTGTCTTTTGCCCAATAGATAGCGATTATTTTGTTTATTTCCTAATATAGCAATCATTTATAATATAAGTCCAGGATTGGTTACCAGACACCCTGTGAATATTAATACAAATATGTGGTTTATATGGTTGAATCTCATATGTATAATCTGGTAATATTTGAAAATAATTAATTCCTATTCTCTTACATGTTTTAGTATTTTTGGTTTGCATTTTTGGTTCCTGTTTTGTCTTGTTTTTGAGATAGGGTTTCTCTGTGTAGTGCTAGTTGTCCTGGAGCTAACTCTGTAGACCAGGATGGCCTTGGTCATAGAGATCTGCCTGTCTACGTCTTCCAAGTGTTAGGATTAAAGGTGTGTGCCAGTACTGCCTGGCTCTCATATACATTTAACAGTTTTTTAGTTTCCTTTCCTCATATACCAAGTGTGTGGTAATTATATGTTTCATTTATTATATTTTTGAATATAGTGACCAGAAAAGAGTAATTGTACATTTTCTGGGTAAATTAAAATTTTCTTGATAACTTAGGTTGGTTGTATTCTTATTCAATACACAGAAGAATGTAGATACCAATTTTAAATTTTTGCAAATATTATTTTGTAGATTACATTTTCATTCACTGGTATTTCTTCAATTTAAAAAAATCATGTGAGTACAAGTTTAGAATTTTTTTCTTAAAATACATGAATTTTATTAAATTTTTAAATATTTCTTATATCCATGAAATCATTTGATTAAATCCACTCTCCACTCTTACTTTTAAACCCTCTTACACCTGTGAAAGCACGTTATCTTCCTAAAATTTATTTTTCAGAATGCTTATGGTCATATTGTTGTTGCAAGGAGGAGGCCGATTGTTCCTTCCTGGCTGCTCAGCCCCAAACTAACAACACAGAAACTATATTAATTAAAACAGTGCTTGGCCCAGTAGCTCTAGCTTCTTATTGGCTAACTCTTATATTAATTTAACCAATTTCTATTAATCTGTATATCGCCACATGGCAGTGACTTATTGGCAAAGAATCGGTAAGTCTGACTCTGGCGGCTCCATGGCGTCTCTCTCTGCCTTTCTTCTCCCAGCATTCATTTCTGTCTTCCCGTCTACTTAAGTTCTGCCCTATCAACAGGCCAAAGCATGTTCTTTATTCACTAATGGTAATCAAGTTCACAGAGGGCACTCCCACATCATATTTTGGTATAATTTTTTGTCTTCTCATGAAAATAAGTATTTTTTTTCTGTGTTTTCTGATTTATAAATTGTGACACTGTTTTCAGATCTGAATTCATTTTTGGTATAGGTAAATGTCCAGTGATGACAGACAATATTAAAATTATTGTTGCTTCTGTTATGCACTATAGTATGCTTGTAAAAGATAATAAAATAAAATATACGTAATTTTGCTAACAATGGATGTATGGTGATTTCATTAGTTAAAGGAAGCTTCAATGTCATTCATTTCAAATTCTATTCTTGTAGGTGACCCGAAGGTAGAAGCAGATAACCTTGAAACTAATGAACATTAAGTTGCAAAGTTCCTCCTTGCAAGAATGGTGTAAGATTGCTTGAAGTTTCTCTTGGCTGTAGCCAGTTCTGTGAGAAGAAATGAAGACAGATTGCAAATACGAAGCTTTTCTATGCAAGCATTGGAAGCAAATTGCCTAAAGCAATTTCACAAGAAAGGAACCTTGAATTCTAAGGCTGCAGCAATTACTTATGGTTTCTTTCTTATCATAAGTAAATACTTACATTTATTTCTAATTCTGTACTCAAAGTTTCGTGTTCCTTCTTATAACAGACTTCTTAATATTTTTATGCTTCAATTCCTTATGTATGGTGTACTTTGAAAATACATTTTTGGTTGTGAACCTAGCCTTTAACAACTGAGCTATCTCTCTAGCTCAATATTTTAAACTGTTGGTTGCTGGACAGTCAGGAGAGCTGGGAGGCGTGAGGAAAAAACACTTTATTTTTAATGTAAGTTAAAGAGAACCAGATGGAAAAAAAAAAACTGAAGTGGACAATATATCATGATATTTGAACCAAAAGCATTCTTTCAGGTCAAAAGAAACCATGTAATAATTGTGAATTTTCAGCTAGATCATTTTTGCCAGTTTGTACAAAACTTGTGGATATTCTCAGCAAATATTCATTCAATATTTAGACTGATTATTTCGATGAAGTAGTCACAATCATTTCCAGGTGATTATCATTGTGGTTCAATTATTTAATACTACCATGTTGTACATAGCACATATTGCTTTTCTTCTTTATCCCATAGAATCTAGTTGTGTTCAAGTGTGAATAATTTTTACTAACATTTTGATTTCTTTTTGGTGATCAGATACATGTTTATTTCCTTTATAAATATTCATGTGTTTATTTCTAAGTGAAAAATATGCAGCATAATGCAAATGGCAAATAACTGATGCAAAGGGAAGCAAAGAAAACTAAGTCCGTCATTAGTTTCTATCCTCTCCTAAAGAGCAAGTGTTAAAGTGAAAAATCTGCCTGTCAGGAACTGGGAGGAAGGGCTTCCATTCATCTGAGTACTTCTTACCCTGTGTTTCCACTTGCTGCTCAATCTGCAGAGGGGAAAGGATGCTTCTTTGTTCTTAAACAGAAGCCAACTTTCCCTTTGATTTAAAGCAATTAAACATTTGTCTCAGTGCAGTATAAGAATATGCTTAAATATTGAAAAGTAACAATTGCATATATGATGATATACTTTATGATAATACAATGTATTTTCATGGTATTTACTAATAAAGTTTAATAAAACTTAAGTAAACATCTTCAAATATTAATCATTTTAAATTGTGGAATGTAGCTGGCTTTCATAGATAGTCAGCAGCACCCACTTTATGACACAGAGACTATTACTAATTATGAATACTTGGCCTTAGTGTAGGCTTGTTTTTAGCTAGCTTTTTCTTAAATTAACTCATTTCCATTCATCTATATGCTGCCTTGAGGCTCCTCTACCTCATCTGCATACATCCATACTGCTTTCCTGCTTCCTTTGTGTCTGGCTGGCTGGCTCCTGGCTGGATGAATGACTCCCCATTTCTCTCTACCTGCCTGTCCCACCTATCCCTCTTCTGCCTAGCTATGAGACATTCAACGTTTTATTAGATCAATTAGGTGCCTTAGGCAAGCAAGGTGAAACATCAATACATCTTTATCTAGTTCAACAACTATTCTGCAACACAAACATGTGACACATCTTTACTTTTTACACAAATGTTCTGCTATAACAGTGCAATGTATCCTTTTTTGTTATCCATATGAATGGGTATTAGATATTTTCTTATTAGTAGATAACTTATTGAGTTACAGGAGAAAATGAAGGAAGTGAAATAATAATTCATTTCTATGACTCTGTTTCATTGTTCTTTACTGAACAGCTTTTGTTCATGATTCCTTGCCTTCTTAGTCTGAAGTATGTATTCTCCAACTCTATTTATCTATGATTGACTGGGTATTCACATACATGTAAGATTATGTGGCATTTGTCTTGTGGTGTGTGGTTTATCTCACAAAACATAATGTTTTCTACTTCTACCAAATTTATTCAAATGACCTGATTTCTTTCTTAATAGTGAGTTGTCTCCCATTGTGTGTATATGACACTTTCTGCAAAGCTCTTTTCAGCTGATGCTCATCAAGGGTGATTCCATAATTTGGCTATAGAAAAGTTTTCCAATAATTGTAGCAGTTTAGTCATTCTATTTGTACAAAATTATATCCTTTACTAGGCAATATACATAATTGTATGATTTCTGCATGAAATGATAAGTATTTTTTATTGATTAAAAATGCATAAGGTATTCTATAACAATTGTTTTAATTTAAAGTAGTTCATAAAACTTTCTAATTCTTTATATCTTTATTTTCATTTACCTCATATTAATTAATTTAGGCATTTTTTTCTACATATTTATTTTACATTTTTTTGCTTACTGCTTTATTTAATTTTTAATTGTTTTTGGTATACAAGTATTTTGAAAATACAATATTTATCACCTAAATACATTGAAAGAATTGTCTCCAACTATTAAGGCTGTTTTTAATTGTGTTATTTCATTTGCTATGCACATATTTCTAATTTGACATAATCACATTTATTTGTTTTCTGAGCCTTTGATGATCTGCCTAAAATTAATCTTGCTTATATCAATATGTTAGAATGTTTTCATATATTTTCTGTATTAATTTTATCACTTCAGATCTTAACTTTGGTCTTTGATCAATTTTGATCAAAATTTTTTACATGAGGTTGAATGTTGTTTGGTTTTATTTTTGTCATTCTCATAAAGAGTTTTACCTGCAGTGGTAATTGGAAAGACTTTGCTTCACTGTACTTTGTGGTCTCTTTCTCCAATTATCAACTGGCTATGTTAAGTTTGGTTATTTTATTAGATTTCCCTCGTATTTATAAAAATATACTATACTTTCTGGCACCCTTTTCTAAGTATCAATTGGCTATATAAGTTTAGTTATTTTATTAGTTGTCTATTATATTTAAAATAATTGGTATATATTAATACCTGAAGGTGTGTACAATTGTCAGCTATGTTATCTGAACCCTGGACATCTACTGACACCACAAAATCACTTTCAACTTGTTCTTCGTTATGACTGTTTATTATGTATTATGTATTATGACTATTATGTATTAAAATTCTGATATCTTAAAATCATAGAATTTAGTGAACCTCATATGATTTCTCCATCCAAATATGCTAGTTACATATTTTCTAATTTTTAAGATGTTACAAACATTGACTTTTTTCTTCTCAAAATTTTTAACTTTAATAAATCTCATTTGTAGTTTTCACCTTTCCCTTCTTTTGATTTTGATATTTGTACATTTTTCTACTCTCTATTTTCATACTATTTGGATTTCCTTAAAGAATAATCATAGTAATTATGTTCAACCTATAATACTTCATCAGGGATTTTTCAAATACACAAGGTCAGTCAGTTCATGTATTTGCACCTTTATGCGAAACCATAAACTGCAGAAGGTGACATTAAGACCTTTGATAAATGCAAGCTTTCATTTTCACCCTTTCCTTGTGCCATGAGGAGAGGGAAGTACTGTGTTAGGATGGATGAAGTACCTAGTAATGGGCATTGATTTTTCTACAGGCTCTTTCCTGGCATGAGTAACTTCATGAGAAATGCAGTGTCTATGACTCAAATGGCATCAAGAGGTTGGTAAAAATATCCAACTTGATGAAAAATATGCTCTGTATAATGTAATTTTTATGTGTTTAAGACTCTCAGTAAACTAAATTAAATAAATAAAGCAAGCAAGCAAATTTCTTAGAAAGTTGAAATAAAGAGTGAAGAAAGCACAGAATCCCTCCTTCCAAATTTAGGTTAGTAAGAGAACAACATATATCGATGATTTATAGATTGTTTGTTTATGATTCCTCAAATAAATCCTTGCATTGTCAGCTTAAAAATACTTTAAAATTAATATTAAATTTGGAGACTGAATCATAATATCTTATAAAATTTCTTGTCAAATTGTTTCCATATATATCATAAAAGTGTATAATTTCTGTAATGGGATGATGGCCTGTCAACAGGAGCCTAACAGAATGAAGTTTGAAATTTTCTGGGAAATTTAGTGAATTTTGTGGCTCAAAACTACATTTAGCTTTCACAAAACTCCCACAATTCTGTTTTCTAATATTTCCTGGATTACAGTCATCCTTGAATAATATGAAATGTGTATCTATAAATGTAAAGCACAGAAAGAAAGACTGAGGTCCCAACTCCAAATTTTCACAGAGCCATACATTGTTACTTATTTTGTTTCTTCTTTATTTATATGAATACTTCAGAAAATATGTGAGCAATGCAAGCCAACAAGTAGAAGTCTTTAAACAATAATTAAAATTCTTCATGATGCTCATACTTTAAACTATAACCTGGAAATTTGTTGTGTAATGAAAGAGATTAGTATAATTTGGGAATTAAATCAAAAGCAAGCTAACATGTAAAAACACTTATGAAGAGAAAGAAGTGATCTCTTAAAGAATTAAGACTTTGAATGATCAAGTATAAAACAACTTCCAGTTTTAAGACCAGAAGATACATTTTCATTGTGACTCTAGCATAATGCTTTTTTTATAGACATTAACCAACATTAATGATTCAAATGGCACAAAGAGGTAATTAAGTGAATTGACATTGAGTATGACAGTATCATATACAGTAGAAATTTTATTTAAGGACATCTTTATGTTTGATAATAATAGTCAAAACAAATTAATTTTTCCATGGAATAAACTGTCTGGCAATCCAAAGTACATTTCCATTTCCTGGAAAATGTTTTCAATTTGTACTGTATGTACACGTTTTCCTTAAGAATATCAGATTTTATAAACTAAAACAACTATATAAATAAAGATAAGCATCAGAGCTAATTTGAAGGGGATATTCATGTTGTCACAAAATATTACTTACTTTTTCAAAGTGGGAAAGTGTGATGAGAAAGATATCCTAGTGACCAATTGTGGTTTTTTTGAAAGCAACATAAATCTCAATTATAAATCCTACCATCACAAATGTCGTGCTGTATTTTATAGTTTACAGGTTTGAGAAGACTAGAAAAATATTCATTTGAGTTCCATATACTACAGAATGGAGGAGAATTCTTTCCCTCTGTAGTTATTGTATTGGCAACTAAAAAGCAACTAACTATAGTCAAAAACAGCAGATAACAGTTGGATAGTATTTAGAATTGAACAGATACACTCACTCCACATCCTAGGATCAAGCACTATTTAAAAACTTGTCCTGAATATTCACAAAATTGCTTTGAACTAGAATGGCTTGAAAAGCATACAGTGCTGAGATTATGCACACCACATGAATTATTTCAATTTTTTCCTTTTTTAATTTATTTTTCCATTCAAAAAATTTACACTTCCTGCCCTCCTCCCATTCCCCTCCAGCTCCCCCACTCCCCCTCCTTTCTCCCCCTCCCTCCTTAAGAGTGGGCAGGGAATCCTGCCCTGTGGGAAGTCCAACCTCCCCCCACCACCACCTTTGCTTCCAAATAGACAAATAGACTAGGGTCCCAAAAATCCAGTACACGCAGTAGAGTCTTCGTCCAGCTACAGATGGAGATAGAGACAAAGTCCCTCATCAGAGCAATGAACTGACCCTTCAAGGTCTAGTTGAGGAGCAGAAGGAGGGAGAAGATGAGCAAGGAAGTCTGAACTGCGAGGGATTGGTCCACGCACTGAGACCATATGCCTGTTCTAAGGGGAGCTCACCAAATCCAGCTGGACCAAGACTGAATGAGCATGCGATCGAACTGGACTCTCTGAATGTGGCTGTAAATGGGGGTTGACTGAGTAGCCATTGATAAAGGCACTGGGAGTTATTTCAGTTTTCTAGATATGACATAAAAGGTCACTTTGGTGTAGGGCTTTAAAATTATAGTCTTGGCTAGTATTTCAACAAGTCTGGGACAGTTTTCTTTTCTTTCACTCTTGACTTTTCTATTCCAGGTAAGCAGTCGGGGAGTAAATGAGTAATATGAAATCACATTGTTAGCTCAGTCTAATCAAGTTGTCCTGCTCAGGGCTATGATCTTCTGCTAGCCTTTACCCACTGGAATCACAAGACTTCTTGGGTCAGTGTCTTCCCTTGATTCCTCTCAGGGTAGCTTCTTTGCATAAACTATGTTCAACATTCTTCAGTTCCTTAACCCGATTCTAGTCACATGATCATACCTTGACTAGAAGGAAGAAGCAAATGATGAGTATGAGCATTATGCCTCCAATCTTCAGATATTTTGACTTTGTTTTGGGATAGCATAGTTTCTAGACTGATAGCACTAGGTTGGAGCCTAAGGGCTACGGGGAGGTCAGCTGTTTGGTTTTTTTTTTTTTTTTCTTGCTGATTTTTTTTATTAATTAATTAATTTAATTATTAAAGATTTCTGCCTCTTCCCCGCCACCACCTCCCATTCCCTCCCCCTCCCCCAATCAAGTCTTCCTTCCTCCTCAGCCCAAAGAGTAAGCAGGTTTCTCTGCCCTGTGGGAGGTCCAAGGACCACCCACCTCCATCCAGGTCTATTAAGGTGAGCATCCAAACTACCTGGGCTCCCACAAAGCCATTACGTGCAATAGGATCAAGAACCCATTGCCATTGTTCTTCAGTTCTCAGTAGTCCTCATTGTCCATTATGTTCAGCGAGACCGGTTTTGTCCCATGCTTTTTCAGTCCCCGGCCTGAATGTTAATGTGCCTTTCTGACTCTCAGTTTCCTTCTATTGACATTGGAATCCTCAGCACATAGGATCAAATCACATGTGAAGGTTGGCTTTAAGTATTCAGAGATGAAATATGCTAAGTGGATTATGATTAAAGGCATCCATGAAGAATATAAAAATATGTGAATTATTCAAGTTATTAAAAATATCAAAACATGAAGCAACAGTATTTCTAATAACTCTATACTAACTAATAGGAAACACCTTGAAAGTTCAGGAATGGTAGAAGTCATGTTGATGCCTATAAACATGGAAGTAATTCCACTCTGAGAATAGATGGTTTCCGTAAATATATTTCTGCTACAGTCAAAAGAAATTCAGGCTGTGCTTTTCCGAGAGATTTTTCTATGACAGAGAATCTCAAAAGGACCTGAAGACGATATAAAGAGAAAGCCAACATTGTTTACATATAGCCATCGCCTGAAGCACAAACTACCAGAAAATGGAAAGGAAAGGGCTAGATCAAGTAGAGCCAAATCATTTGTGTTTCTTTGAGCACTAATGATTTATCTTTTCCTGATCCCTGACCTAATTCCAGAGAAGACAATCCTTGAAGGTACAATGAATAGTGAGAAGAAAATGTTTGAAATTGGGATCTGCACAGATACCTTTTTCAAATGTACAGTGCCAGTAATGATGGTTCGAAAAGCAAAAGATTTGTGACTAATCTTTTAAACTTTATTGACTTATTAGATATATTTGAAATACAACATAGACACAATATAATATGTATAACTTACATTTAATTATGGTTCATCTGTGATAAGTGTTTGTTCACATTATTTATATTCCTTAAAAAGGCCTATTGAATATGAAAAAGTTCTTATATCTTATGTAGTTGTCAATACCTTTCTACATATCTGCATATTCTGTTATATACTAATGTATATTTTAACTCTATGAGTGAATTTTTCACTTTTAAGCAGCAACCAAAAAAAAGGATCACGATGCAAGAACTCTTTTGGCCAGTCCTTATGTTGTCTAGTCTAAGTACTAGGCAAGGTGCTAGCTACCCATGGAAGGTCACCCTTGCAGAATAGAAACAGGATAGCAGGTAGGAGTGGATGAGGAATGAGGCAAATGGGTGCTCTGGGGGGAGATAAAGGCAGGAGCGGAGAGAGGGAAAACTGCTCTGACTGTAAAATAAAAAAGGAACAGAAAAGAAAAATCCTTTCATAGGGTATTTGTGAAAAAAAATGGAAAAAAAAAACTCTTAACACCTTTTCATCAAACTATTTTAAAACAAGTTCCTGCTCTGTTCTGACATTTTTTTGCTATTTGTGTCTCACTGCACTTGGTATTGCATGCCTGGGCATATGTGCCGGGTTATTTACTTTAGCATGACAAAGTATTAGTAATTTATAATGAGGAATATGATGACTCCTTTCTAGTAACCATAACCTTCCTACTCAGGGATGGGTGGGGCTTTATGAGTACCACCCACTCATTCCCACTCTCCACCTCCCATCATTCTCCAGGCCAGAATGCTGATAGGTCAAGTCCTGTGCAATCTCACAACCACAACTGCTATGAGATCATGGGTGCAGTCAAAGACATTGTTTCAGAAACCTCCTTCCCCTCGTTCAGCTCTTAGATTCTTTCTGTTCCCTCTTCCATCATATTCTTTGAACAATGGACAGCGAGATGCAGATGTCTTGTTTAAGGCTGAGCAGTCAAGTCACTTGTTCCCTGTACTGTATTCCCCATGACAGTCACCTCATTAACTTATGCACACTTCAAGCAGAAGCTTCTCTGGTCAAAGTTGCTAGTCGTTCTGTTCTATAGGTGTAAATATAAATGTTTAGAAGGTAGTTTGACATCGTGTCCACATAGCAAAACTGTAGTTAATAGAAGTAAAAGGTACATTACTAGGACCGATGGCCTTCCTAGCTATTAGTGTTTGCCCAACTTATAGTACTCAGCATGCGTTTCTTCTGGTGAGTTCACCTTAAACCCAATCTGACTGCACCTGTTGGCATATCCTGCTTGACAGGCTAGCGTTATGATCTGTAGGACTCAGAAGCAGTTCAGTTGGTTGATGATTTTTCTTCCTCAACACGCTCCACTGGGAAACTCGATGCTAGCCAGTAGGGAGTAAGCTTCCCGATTAGTTCTTATTTGATTTCTCTATATCTTACAGCCATAGTTTGTGGTGTCTTTAGAAACAGGTCTTATCATCTAGTTTTAGTACGAAACTAGAACAATCACAAAAGCTTGTGCTGTTCTAGGATCCACCTGACCATAATTCATGATAAAGTATGTCACACTCGGTGGTGGGATTTTTGTTTGAAAACCTATGGCTTGTGGGACAAACTTAACCCACTAACACAGTGTATGTCTCCTCAAAATCTTTTAAAGCAATTCTGTTTTTAAATTAACTTATGACCTCATTATTTTTGGTTAACTCTTCCCATATCTGGTCTCTCCCATCCTTCTTCCCATACATAATTTCCTAACAGAGTAGAAACCGCCTCTACTTTTATAACACTCATGCCCTATTATCCTCTCTTTCCTTAAAGCATTTCTCTGCTGGGTAGTGACCTCTTCCTAGCTCCTTGGCCACTGCAGGCTCTCCAAGTTAAACAAAGAATTCTAAAACATCAGTCAGGAAATCAAAATTTGAAAAAAAGCAGTTACCATTTGTGTTCCTTGGCCCAGGTAAGTTTACTAAGAATACATTTTCTAACTTTGTCTTTTTAACCTGCAGATGTCATAATTTTATTTTTTCCTATACAGGTGTTTGTAGAACCACGTTCTTTGCTGCTTTATTCACAATTCCTAGTAAAATCACTTAGATGTCTATCAGCTTATACATGGAAAACAAAGCTGTACTAAAATCATACAGTGCAATTAAGCTCTTTCAGCTTTTGTCATATAGTCAAAACACTCATACATTTATTGCTTGTATTTTAAAAATCACTCACTTTCCTCATTTTGGGAAAACCGAAGAAAAGTAAAATTATATTTTTGCTTAAACATATAATGTATCATGGCATAGACAACAGCACAATTTAATATTTTCATATATAAATGTTCCCTAATACATATTTAATGCAGTCTTTTTATATCTCTGTAGAACATTGATTCCCACCACGCTGTATTGTATATTATGCATTTGTTCTGTACCCAGCTATTCAGGAGCCACAGCTTATCCTGATTTGATTATCCGACAAAATAAAGAGGCTGTTGAATGTCACTTGCTGTAGTATATTAAAAATCTGTACCATGAAAGACTTGAAATAAAATTGATTAGTGTTTGCAGTAATCATATTACCATTTTATTCAAGTGTGTAAGTATTTACCGAAAAAAAATGGCAAATTATATATATGTTTCAGGATTACCTGGGCATCACAAATAAAATTACTGTGGTATTTGCATCATTATCAACAAAAGAAACCAAGGAAAAGTCTTTTAACTCCATATTTGAATCCTTGTTGCTACATTATCGGTCTTAGTGACAATTCCTGTCGTCCTTTTGATAGAATGTTTACTGGGTGAATGGATTTCTTTTACTTACTATTAGCTGGTTTACCCTTAAGGATGTGGTATATTGATCTAGTGTCTACACTTACACATATTGAATTCTAAGCAGTAGAAATATATCGAGCTTTTTACAGACAATGTTAATTAAAAATTTCTGCTGGAAATATTTTAAAATGCTTAAGCTAGGCAGCATTTGAAATCTTGGAAAAACATAATTTCGAGTTACCATTATATTCTAATCATTGCATTTGTTTCTGTATACAGTCCCCCATATTTTACTCATTTTCATTAAATATACACACATATATATGCATATAAACACATACACATATAGCTATTTTTACTTTCATTTAGTGAAATACCATATTTTATGTTTTACTTTTAGCTCAGATATGATATAAAAATTGAATTTGTTTCTTCAAAACAAAAATCAGCAGATAGATGTCTATTTTATAAATATATGCAGTCCATGATGTTTAACTCAATGATATAATTCTTGCTCATAAGGTAATAACTGATGGCTATCATGCTGCTGACATTTTCATTCTTCTCTTCTAGTTTAATTGAAGCTTCTTTCCTTTATTAACATGTGTTACAGTCTTCATTTATAGCTAAGCGATTTACTTGTCATGTTCTTTGATTAGTTGCTTATTGTTGGTATACCTCCTATAGAGTTTTGTTCTGTGATTAATTTTTCTTGAAGTGTTCACCCATATTGTACTTTGAAGGACAACATGGGTTTACAAAACAATATCATAATAATTAATACTTTTAGTATAATGTCAGTATAACTTATTTTAAAATTTTATTTTTATCTAAAAACAAAATATTATAATAAAGCAATTAATTTATTCATTCTCTTATTTGAATATTTATTATTCCATGTCACATTTTCTTTTTGTATTGCAGATGAATGTATTAATACTGTTAATATAGTAGTATCTACCCTATAATTGGAGCTACAGATGGTGGCAAGACACAGTGTTGGTCTTTGGAACAGAATTCAGATCCTCTGTACGAACAAGTAGTTTTAATGGCTGAGCCTTATTTTCATGATTTAACTGTTCCTTTTTGTTGTTGTTGTTTTGTTTTTTAAGAGAAGGTTTCTCTGTAGCTTTGGAGCCTGTCCTGGAACCAGCTCTTGTAGACCAGTCTGGTCTTGAACTCAAAGAGATCCACCTGCCTCTGCCTCCTGAGTGCTGGGATTAAAGGCGTGCGCCACCACCACCTGGTCCATTTTACTGTTCTTTTAAAGGTAAAGTGCTGTTTTTCATTTATTGACAAGTAGACAAAAGAACACACCAAAATATACAGCATTTAACTTATGTAATCATATAACTTCAGGGAAAGATTTATGGATAGAATACTGTGCAACAATAATGTCTATACATATTTGGTATAATCCAGGTATTATACCAAAGGCACATGCTAAAAGTTCGAGGAGGCAAGGATGGTATAAAGAGGAAAACAATTACATCTAAGTGACTAAAAGGCTATATAAATGTACTAGCATGCATGTTCAACTTGGAAAATTGAAAAAAAGTCTATCAATTGATACACTGTGAGAGGAATATTAAGAAATAAACATGCAATAAGATAGACATAAAGGCCTATAATAATATATGAAGCTTCAAAACATTTGCCAGCTTACAACATCAATACATTATAAATGAAATCTGGAGGTTACTGAAACCCTGGTTTATTAATAACTAATCTAAGTTAAGAACTTGGATGATCCTTATTAGTGTGTGGATCACATTTGATGTTTGAAATGAGGGTCGCTATAATTGATGTCAAATATTTATTCTAGAAAGCTATAAGTCATATGACAATAAATAGTGTATTTTATCATAATATACTATGATGTAAGTTGTCTTTAGATTTCAATTCCTACAAGCTGTATTTGGTTATAAAACTGATAATTTTCTCCAAACATAAAACTAAAATTTCATTTATTTCTACCAGTAAGCTTTGTAGAAGCGGTGACAAAAGCTTATTTACCACTTTGAAGTATAAAGTTAGTAGTTTGAGTTATTTTATCCATAAAAATATGGGCAGGAGTGATGACTCAGTTCAGAATTTGATCACCGAAAGGGGGTATGAAAACAAGAAACAAACAAAACAAAAATCGAAACCACAATGCCAGTGACAGTCATGTGCCTCTATTTATGTGAAAGACAGAGAAAGGCAGTTGGAGTCAGTGCAATTCTCAAAGCTTACTGGCTAGTCAGTAAGTGAGCATTGGGTTCAGTTACCTAATATTTCCTATCTATCTATACTTATCATATCTATACCCTTTCTGTTTATCAACACCTGTCTCAGAAAAAAAAAGTTATAGAGAGCAATAGAAGAAAATCATTGATCTCTAGAAAGGTATATGGCAAATATATGCAAGAACTCATATATACTTATGTACCTATGCACACAGTGAACACATACACGTATTACACAAACACACAAACTAAATAAATGCTTAATAAATAAGGACATGTATACATAAATAAAATAATTTGACATCCAGCTAGATTCTCTTTCAAATTAATAACTTCCTTGATCCTGATTGTTATTGAAACTGATTACAAAAGTGTTCTCTTCAATATGACTTATATTTCGTAGTTGTTCCAAGAGCCTCTTAAGTCATTATGTTGGGAAATAGCATTGCATTGTTGAAAGTTTTTGATAAAATTTGAATTCATAAAATCTAATCATTAAATTATGTACATTAATTTGCTTTATGATTTTAAACACATCACATATATTCTTCTGACATTATTTTCTCAGGTTTAAAACTGCATACTAAATTTTCTTTGAAATCATTCCAGAAAATAAATCATATGATCTATGGAAATGTAAATAACTTCCTTATAGCAGCAATTCTTTTTAAAATCTAAAGACTTATTGCAAACATTAATAGCATCAAAATCAACATTGTATGTGCAGATTTACAGAGTTTTATTTTACTTCAAAATGAATGTAAGGATAGATAACCCATACTATAAGGTTGCTACCATTCCAAGTAGAGAAAATAAAATCAGATTTAGTAGAGTAAGCCAGTTTACCTCTTCCAAACAAGAGGGAATCTCCATTCTTCCAAAGACAGCAAATTTTAGTTTTCACATAAGCATGAAAAACACCTCACTAATTTCATTCAGTCTAGGGGAATGCTCATTAAGACTGAATCATTCTTCGTGCCTCATATGGCATAAATGTGAGTGAATATTGCATAAATCTTCAATAGTTACTACTTTACAATTACCTTTCCTCAAAAGCATTGCAGTCAGATTATTATGAGTCCAGATTCTCTCTATTCAAACACAATGCCTTTGTATTGAAAACAAATTATAGGATAATAAAACATGCACTGTAGACTATTTCCTGAATTGCTTCAATTTAATTTTCTTATGATCAGATCTTTAGAATTACATTTTCCAAATCAATACATTCATGGAAGTTAATTTTTAAAAGGAATCTTCTGTTCTAGGAATTTTATGAGTTGCATTAAGGCGAAGCTGACAGTCTTCAAGTAGATGGAGCTCTGCAGCACTCCTGAGACTGCACTGTTTGTAGACATTTCTTCCATAGAGTTATCATTGTGCAGTTCAGAAACCAACTTAGGATGAAACTTGCATCACAGTGGATTTTCAGGTATTTAAAACCAGGGTTTTTAAGTCAGCTATCAAACGAATGTTTTAATGTTCACCAAGAAAGAGAAATTCATCTCTCCTCAGTCATAGAAAAAACTGGAGTTTCTCAGACTTCATATAAAAAAAATAGAGACACCTCATACTTTTTAAATTGGAAATGTTTTATCAAATTTTGCTTTAAAACAATTCAACGTGAAAAGGGTATAATCATTTTTTAGAAGTCTAAACATAAAATATTGAAATAGGCTTTTTTTTTTTTCCTGAAAGAAAATAGAAACAGGGAATCTGGGGAAAGGGAATGAGGGGAAGAGAACTGGAGGAGTGAACAAAGGGGAGGCTGTTGTCAGATGTATTACATGGGAGAAAAATAAATAAATACAAATAAAAAAACGAGAGAGAGGGGGGGGGGAGAGGGAGAGGGAGAGGGAGAGAGAGGGAGAGGGAGAGAGAGGGAGAGGGAGAGGGAGAGAGAGGGAGAGAGGGAGAGAGGGAGAGAGGGAGAGAGGGAGAGAGGGAGAGAGAGAGAGAGAGAGAGAGAGAGAGAGAGAGAGAGAGAGAGAGAGAGAGAGAGAGAGACTCCCCTCTTGTGAGACAGTGGTCTTTTACCCTGTATAGGTATGTCAGTTGTACTGGTTTAATAAAATGCTGATTGGCCAGTAGCCAGGCAGGAAGTATACATGGGGCGACCAAGCAAGACATATTGGCGGGGTGACCAGAATAGGAGAATGCTGAGAAGAGGAAAAGCTCAGTCTGCACTCGTCACCCAGAAAGAGAAGAAGCAAGATGATAATGCCTTGCTGTTAAAAGGTACCAAGTCACATGGCTGACACAAACAAGAACTCTGGGTTAATGCAGACTTCTGTGTGTTTCTTTGGGACTGAACGGCTGTAGGATCGGGTGGGAAAGAAACCTCTGTCGACAATCCCACAAAGGTCATACATAGCCTTGTCTCTCAAAATAAACAGCTGGATAAAAAGATCCACAGCTAGCACTGGGCTGAATTCCCAGATTGCATGCACAGGGAGGAGGAGAAAAGGGGTCAAGACCATCATGGGGATCCCACATGAACAGCTAGTGGATTTCACAGATTCTGAACTGACAGCTCAGCAAACTACATAGGCCCAAAATAGGCCCTCTGAATGTGGATGCCTGCTGTGTGGTTGGGGCAGTCTGTGGGGGTCACTGGCAGTGGGACCAGAATTTATCCCTAGTGCTTGAACTGGCTTCCTGGAGCCCATTCTTTTTGGAGGGATACCTTACTCAACCTATATGTAGGGAGAAGAGCCAGACTTTGTTGACTCCAAATGGAAAACCTCACATTCTCTAAAATGGGGATGAGGTAGGTGGAAGGTAGGGGAGCAAGAGAAGGGAAGAGAGAGAGAACTAGGATTGGTATATAAAATGAAAAAGGTTATTTTAAAAATTAAATAAATAAATAAATACAAAATATGTATAAAATAAAATAAAGTTATGTGACTCAGACAGCCAAGATATTTATATCAGCATTGGAGTGAAATACAGACACAATCCACAAAGTAATTAAAGGAACTTTAGAGGATCATGTTACAATGTGAGCAGGTACTGAGCTTTTACACAAACTTCTTAACTTTATTTACAAACATAACTGCAGCAAAGTATCCCAGTATCAAACTGGAAACTTCAATTTCCAGATTATATACTGCATGTGTACGTAAATAATCTCTGTGTGCTACGCTGAAATGCTTAGTTAGTTAAAGTCACTGGGGATATTTAGCTGTGTGAAATCATACATACCGCCAAATATCACAATTATCTAAACATTCTATCTCTCAAAACATACTTCATATTTACCTAATAACTGTGTGAAACATTGGAAGTGCCATAAAATAATATTGTCTGATCCTTTTTGTTCAAGTTAATCATTCTTTATCATCTAAGTGTTAACAGAGTTTCTTTAATTTTTAAAGCAATGATAACTTGGAATTGAGCTTAGCTACTGCATGTGTGAATTAACTTAATCTTCTTATCACCCTGTCTCCACTTCTCAAGTGTTTGGGTAACAGGGGTGCATCATCATGCCTTCTATATGAGGTCTTGAAGATCCAAGTCAGGGCTGTTTATTTTAGACATTCATTCTACCAACTGAGTCAACACATAGCATTTGTATAGTAATTCCTCAAATATTTATTATACTAAATTTGTAAGAAAAGTTACTTATAACTATATATTTCAGATAAATATTTGGAAAAGAAAATTTAATAAAATGCATGAGACAGTATGTCAAAAAATTAAGCTTACTTTCTATGTTGTAAAAAAATAGTGTAGAAATTTAAAATTTTCAATGTCTCCACAGTCTATAGGGAGTACTCTGGTTATTTTTCTTCTTTGAGTTACTACTGGTAAATCATTAACTAAAAAATGGGAGGGCAAACATGTGCTCTCATAGGGTAAGTGGTCTACCAGCTGTAGAATTTTGGTAGATGTTTTTCAGAAAGTTAATATAGTTATCTTCTATTTCTGCCTTGCTCAAAATTTTTATCTGAAAAGAGACAAATATGGAATTTCTTTACTGATTGAATTGATTGTGTATTTTGTTCCTTATTCCATCAATTTGATGAAATAGTTTAATTTATCATGCAATGTTGTTTTTTTTTTTTTTTTTTTTTTTTTTTGGTTTTTCGAGACAGGGTTTCTCTGTGGTTTTGGAGCCTGTCCTGGAACTAGCTCTTGTAGACCAGGCTGGTCTTGAACTCACAGAGATCTGCCTGCCTCTGCCTCCCAAGTGCTGGGATTAAAGGCGTGCGCCACCACCACCCAGCTCATGCAATGTTGTTATGCTAATCTAATGGACAAACCTCATTTGACACTGTTGTTTCACTACCTTGGGTATTGCTTAAATTAATTTGTTGCTACTTGGCAAAAAAAAAATATTTGTACTTGAGTTCATGAACAATTACTGTCTGTCCTTGCCAGCTTTAGAAGATAGAGAACTGGTTTCATAATGAATTCATTATACTAAAGATAAGTTTGTTTGTGAATATTGTTATCATCATAACATTTATACAATATTCAACGTTGCAACCATATTAGTCTGAATTCTTTATTTGACCATATTTAGTGTACGAATCCAAATAAAAATATAATCCTAGAAAAACTGCATTTAGTTCTAATTATGTTTTTCTGCTTACTTTCTTCTTTCTTTTCAGGTCTTTTGTTACCCAATGGTCATAGAAACTTTTATTTTGTCATTTTTTCTTTGATATTTAAAATTATGCATGATGAGAAGTCACAGTGATCTTATGATCTAGGGTAATCTAGAGCTTCTGTGCTTGGCACGTTTGTCGTCTTTAAGGTTCATTGTATAGGTTTTAGTAATGTTGCAGCATGCTGACAGTTTTATCAGTGTGGTCTTCTTAATTTAATTATAATTTCCTATGCTCTCAAAAATGAAAAAGAAGGAAATTGGAATAAAACTAGGACTTATAGAGAATATAAGCACTTAGCATTTGTGACTGTTCCAATGATTTTTTAAAGTATTTTTCAAAGCCTTATTGTGAAAAGTATATATTTTTGAACAAACTGTTTGCATGGTGCACAGTGTTCCATTTATTATATGTTTGTTCAATCCTATAAGTCTTGGTAAAATCATAGTATAGTAATCAAGTATAGTAATCAAGGTCTTCTAAGAAAAAGAGAATAAATCTTCTGCAGAAATTAGCCCCTTTAATACATTATCCAATTTCAAGTGGTCTTCCATAAAAAGTATTTATATTAAATTTAAGTAAATCATAACTCTTTAAGGTGAAAACAGAATTTCAATCATTTGGTGTTCATCAAGCTCCAAAAAATTGGTTGATATACATGACTATATCTATGTATGTTGGCTGAATTTCTAGGAAAATAAAATAAACCATTATTTTCAGGCATGAAGAAAATGTGTGTTGAAAGGGAAGGACAGTTAAAATTCCATAATCATTTACTGGGTGGAGCTAAATAGGGAGAGGGCTAAAGACAAAGATGTTACGGAACTATCAGGCTAGAAAGAGATGTAGGATTTCAAAGATGTTGGATTTTAGGTCTTTTGATGCACAGGAAAAAACCCACCAGCCTGTCTGCTGCAACTCTTCATTAGTCTGTAATTTTGTCTAAAAGAAAATGTGTAGAACAACTATTTTTGGTAGAGAAATAGGAGGCAAACTGATGAAAATAAGTATTTCTAAATTATAAGTATTATCATAGTATCAAGAAATGCAATGGCATTGTGTTTCTTTTTATCTAGGTACCATTTTATACCTAGAAGTGCTTTTGATGTGGAGACAGGCATCTAAATATACAAGTCTGTTACTTAGACTATCAATATGTTTACTTTTAAAATTTTAATGTAACTCTTAAAGGTATCTTTTATTTTTCTTTTGGGAATTTCTTACAAGTTTGCAATGCATTTGATCATATAAATATTCAGACTTCTCTCCAATTCCTCCTGCCCTACTTCCAGACTCACGATTCTTTCAAATTAAAATTCTCTTTTCTCTGTTCTTCTCAAAAATATTTTATTTTATATTATTATTTATTAGTGTGTGTGTGTAAGTGTGTGTGTGTGTGTGCGTGCACATGCGTGCGTGCATGTGCGTGTGTTCCAGGCATGTATAAGTGCCCTCCCCAAAGCCGGAAAATATGAACTCACATGAAACTGGAATTATAGATGTTTGTAAGATGCCTAAGTTGAATGTTAGGAACTGAACTCAGGTTGTAAGAGCAGTAGATGCTATCAATCCTGACCCATCTTTTATTTTCCTCCTTTTCCTCTTCATTCTACTTCTTCCATACTTTCCCCCTCTTCCCCAACCTCCCAATCCTGCTCTTCTTTTTCTTCTTGATTTTGAAGAACACTCCTTTCTGTTTAATATTTCATACATGTGCATGCACGTGGTTCTAGTAACTGATGTGTGGCTAATCTACGAGGAACAACATTCATAAAGAAAACAACATTCCCCTCCCCAATAAACCACAAACTGTCAAAAAGCTACCCAATTAAATGTAGGTCATCCTCTGGTACCACACCTCCTCCCTACCTCCTCTCATGCTGTAACATTGACTGATATCACTGTTGCTAGCTCATGATTAAAAGGTCCTGTCATGCCCAGAAGACATTGTTACTTACTGATATCTTGCTCCTCACACTCTTTCTGAATCTCTTCTGTGATGTTTCCCTAGTTTTGGGGGAGAGGATGAATATAGATGTATGTCTGAGACCTACACATATACTTGTTCAATATTTTCACCAGTTGTGATTCATTTGGCTAACCATCATCCAGCGTAGAGGGAAGCTTCTCCAATGAGGACTAAGAATTGTGTTAAATTGTGTGTATAGAGATATATGGTTAAAAGGCAGTTTAATATTACGTAGATTTAGCAAGTTAGTTTTCAACATTTATAAGGTGTTTAAATTTTATTTGTACTTCTATAATGAAAAAAATAAAACTTCAATTCCCCAAGGTGTGACAGCAGGTGGGTGAGAGAATTTGGCGGGTAAGCCAGTCCTATAAGGAGCTCATGGGAGAGACAAAGATGGGTAGGCACACCATACAGAGAAAATGGGTACTTATTTAGTGGGTTATGGAAGGGAAGGGGAAAATAGAGTGGGAGGGAGAAGGGAGACAAGAAGAGAGAGGGGCAGAGAGAGTCAGAAAGAAAAACAGGGAGAGAAAAGGAGAGGAGAAGATACCTTTTAGGTAGTGAGACAGAAAAGAGAGAGAGCTTGCAGGCTGTAAGAAGAAGAAAGATTTGCTTGCCTCAGTGAGCTGGACAGGGGAGGGGGTGGTGAGGCTTGTCTCTCAAAGGGACAGAAAAAAACATTACGATTCTATCTTCCTAGCAAAATTTATCTTGCAATCAAAAGTAGATCTATTGTGTACAGAATTCTGGCTGAATTGTATTTGTCTTCAGAGAAACAGATGCATTCTGTCCTTTGAGAATTGTGTGCATGTGTATTTGTGTGCATGTGTGTTCATGTGTGTTGTGTTTGTGCACATGTGTGTGTTTGCATGTATGAATATATGCATTTGGGGAAGTATGTTTGTGTATAATGGTCTTCTCTATCATGATATACCTTTCTGTTTTGAGGCAGACTCATTCACTGAACATGGAACTCATGGTGTTTTCTGTAGGCTGATGGCCAGCTGCCAAGACCATGATGCTTCCTTCTGTCTTCTCCCAAATCTCAAAGTGGTGAAATGACAGGAATTAGTGGCCACACTTGTTTTCCACCATGGAACTGGTGTATACCAACTCAGGTCACCATTCTTGTGCAGCAGGCATTCTTGCCCATGGAGCCATCTCTTCAACCAGCTCTGCAAAATTTTAAAAAGTAAAAGTATCCAGACTAGCAGTATAACTCAGCTGCTCATCACATGTCATCCTTGTGTCAGGCCCTTGGTGTGAACTCCAACACCAATCAAATAAAACCAACAACAACAAAACCAGAAATAAATATTATAACTTGCGTTACACTGAGAAAACTCTATTATGCCTATTTTTCATTATAGAAAAGTATATATTAATTACTTAAAGATGTTTATCGAAAGACAGTTTTACTCTTTGTTGTATAATTCATTTAAAAATTTTCCCTTTTATGACACTTTCACTAAAAATTTTGTAAACAAAAAATGAGCAAACACATACTGATATGATAATGTTTATGTAAATATTCAGCAAGTGAAAGCTAAAGTAAGTCATTTTAAACAAAAAATAACCCAAATAATGTAAATGAGCACAATAATGCAGTACAGCAAAATGTTTATGTAGACAATTTCCCTGGAATCGAGACTAAGTGAAAATAAATAACTCTATTATCACTTTAGAAACAAGAAATATATTTATTTAAAATAAGAAAAAAGATAATATACTATTAGATAAGAGAACATATGAAACTTGTATGTAAGCACTTATAGAGTTTCATAAATTAGAAGGAAATAAAATTCTAATTATTAGTTGATTTGAATCTGGCATCTATAGTAGTCTTAATGAAAACCTTCACTAAATAATTTCAAATGTTCATTAATCTATTTAGGAAACACAAGTTTGAAGTTCCATTCTTCAAACGTTCATGATGAAGCCCTCATTTCCCCAGTGGAAGCTGGTAAGCTCCCAGGACAGTCTTCTCATGTATCTAACAGCTAATGTTAAACCTACTTTTGAGATGCTTGAAGCACCATAAGACATGTTCACATGAAAAAGAGGCAACTAAGACTATCACTTTAAATAATTTTATAGATGTTTCAATGTCAATTAAAATAGATTTCACATAAAAATAGGTTGTGCTGCTTCTTTTATGAAACAATAATCTACAATATTCTACTTCAGAACAAAGCATTTAAAATGACACTGCTACTCTTTTCCTAATACTAATTGAACACATCACACATTTGGTCTATAGTGGAACCGTTGTCACATGTTCAGAAGATATTTCTACTTTGTAAAGCTGGAATTATTTAGTTTATTTACAGCTTTCTTAATTTTCATTCCTGAAAAATAAAAAAAGTATGATACAAAATCAAGCTGCTGTTACTAAGGCATATAGAGGAGACTGGGGCCATTAAAAGACCTCTATAAGCATTTATTAATTTAAGTAAACAATTTTCAATTAATAAGTACTGCTTGGTTTCATTTATAGTCACTAGAAAATTTTTCAGAGCCTCCTGTAACAGCTCAAATGCACTCTTTGTCAATGAGAATTTAGAACACAAAAGTATAATGAAAGTTATAAAACTAGTAAACATGATACTTAAATATAAAAGATTAGATCATCAATATTGCAAAAATATTTAACAGGTAAAATTTTCAAAACATCAGTCAATTCTAGAATTTTGGTTTGTGTTTCTGTATCTAAGCTGACACCATTAAAATGCATGAGTGTTATTTTATATTGATATTTATTTTGAATATTGAGAACCACGGCCACTAAATAGAATAGCTCTGTTTATCATGCACCTAAATTACAAATGAGGTTATCAAATTTATTTCTTTGTATTTCAGAAGTATTTGAAAAATATTACACTGCTAACCACAGTGTCCTTTTATGAGTGTTGGCATTGACACTGTGACTTATGCAGGTGGGAATTCTGCAACCCCATAGTGTATTGTTTGAAGCACCAGTGACTGAAGCTGTTAAGCCCACCTTCCACTATTTGGTGTCTTTATTCATGTAATATTGGAGCTTGAACTTTTCAGGTCTCCATCCAGTGTTAACACAGAAGTAAACTCAATTCAAGAAGAGCTGGACAAAAAGAATCAAAAGAGCCTTTAAAAGTTTTTATCAATTGCTATTTGATAAGTATACCACCAAAATTAATGAACGCACAAAGGATTAAGTATTGGTCCTTCAGGTAATAAAGCAGCAATACTGTTAAAATAAATTGTTTTTGAATTATTTAAATATTTTTGAAAAGGTAATAGGTTCATTGCTTTGCTAAGCAATTCAACATGTACCCCAAATCTCAAGAGTATAATTATTTGAAAACTTGTACCTAGCAATTTATAATATAAATTGCTTATTATATATTTCCATCAGTTTGTTTAACTCTGTACAGATTATTTTTAATAAGCGATGCAATGGTTCACTTCACATATTGATTCATCATTAGGCACTGTTAATGGTATTTTCATCAAAAGATTAGTACTTAGGAAACCAAATTATAGCTTAATTAATATCCATTAATAACAACAGTAAAAACACTCAAGAAATTGTGATTAGATATAATTTTGAGCCATTATTAACAAAGCAAGACTTTGTGATACTTCATTAATACATTTTTTGAAAATCATTTACCTTACATTTTTGTAAAATTAAGTTCATATCTGTGACTATTTTAGAGGTTTAGAGAAATATACTTGTTAAAAGATACTGTGATAAAAGTAATTTGTACGATTGTTGACAGAGGTTTCTACCCTGTCTGGTCTTACAACCATTCAGTCCCAAAGAAACGCACAGAGGTTTGCATTAATTATAAACTGCTTGGGCTCTTAGTTCAGGCTTCTTATTAACTCTTACATCTTAAATTAACCCACAATTCTTGTCTGTGTTAGCCACATGGCTTGGTACCTTTTATCAGTGAGGCCTTCTTCCTCTGGGTCTGGGTGATGACTACAGACTGAGCCTTTCCTCTTTCCAGCATTATCCTATTCTAGTCTCCCCACCTAAAATTCTTGCCTGGCTTCTGGCCAATCAGAAATTTATTAAACTAATACAAGTGAGAAACCGTAACAGGGTACAAGACCCTTGTCCCACAGTAGATGATTATTGGACTTTGAAATTAAAAATATATGACCGCATCAGTAATTCAATGAAGCTGCCACATATTGCAATGGGAACTGAAAGTTATAAGGAAAAAACTTCATAGTACTTATATGGCAGAAGACCACAAAAATGTTGTGTGTGTGTGTGTATGTGTGTATGAACATGTATCAAAATTTTAGTTATTTCCAAAGTCTATAAAAATAGGTCCCTCTTGTTTAATTTTACTATAAATATAAAAATGAATCATCTGATGTTTTATTGTAGCTTAAAATACCGTGATCTTGATAATACAATTTAATAAGTGCTACCCATATTTGGAGTACATGGTTGAAGCAACTATTGTACCATAAACTGAAATATGCTTTAGTTATAATCATGCTCAACAAGCTACAGTGCATAAACAATTATAAATGTCTCATGCAAAAGAAGTAGAAGAAGGAATAACAAATACAGGTAACATCAAGATTTCATCGTATAAAATTTGCATAGTGAAGTGTTTTTAAAAGTTCATATGAAGATTTCAAATAGTGAAATCCACAAGATCAAGAGTCAGACAATGAGAAGAAAATCTGTTTGTACCACAGAACTTTCAAGTGTGTACTTGGTAAACATTTTGAATGGAATATCCACACGATATTAGTATAATCGGACTGTGTAATTAAAATCCAAGATAGAAAATACAGCGCATGTAAAAGAACATTAGATTTTTTTACTTTCTTTCGAAAATATTTCTATGTTATCTTCAGTGTGGTTTTGAGGATATCTGTAATCAGCATTCAGCTTTTTGATTTTGACATCATGCAAGGCTTTTCTCAGTACTCAAACAAAAACACTCAAACACAGTCAAAAAAATTCCACCCTGTCACTTAAAACTTTAGAATTGGGCAAACATCAGGGATTACAATGGAAGTACAATGTCCTCTCTATTCAATAATATAAATGAACTTTTGCTAGAAAACTCACAGAAACCAAGTCTCCATAAATTTGATTAATAGCAAAGATATTCAGAATAGGTAAATAAACAAGTAAAGTAGAAAACTCAGAAAATAAGCAATCCACTTATTTATTCATTTAACTACACTAACTCCTTATAGTCTGTGGCTAGCTATATCATGCCTCCCACCGAAGAATTCATATCACTTATCACATGAAGTGTTGCAATAACACCATAGAGTATGAGATCATATGGTTTTCAGGAATGTAAATATATTATTCTACTCTAAATGTAATACACTCTTCCCTGTGGATGCCCGTATATAGCTCTTGAAAGTTCATTCACCTTTGTTTTATCCTTGGATCTATTTCTTAGGTTTGGGATGGGAATTCCAATCTAGCACCACTTAATTCTTTTCTGACGATATTGACTGGGCTTTTGCAAGAGACAAACTTTCTAAAGATATCTACAGAAAAGACTTAAGGAAAGTTATCTCTTCTATTAAATAAGTGCAGTATTTATGTGAAAAAAAAGTCTTCCAATTGAAGATACACCATAACAGCAGGCATGGGTGCAAGTCATGGCATGATGTGCTATCTTTTCCTCCAAGACTGAAACAATGTAAAATAGATCCAGTAAATCCCAGAAACTGACCACATTCTCTGTGCTTTTCTTCCTAAGAGTAAGCAAGTCACTCTCAAACAAGCCAAGCTGCAAAGACTCTGAAACCACAGCACCTGCCTAGAAGCAGCAGAAACCAGGACAACTGCCAAGAAGAAGTTTAATCCAATGGAGGCACCTGTTAAACTGTCTGTATGCTTCATATTCCTACTTTTTCTCAGTGTGCTTCATATTCCTACTTTTCCTGAGCTGTTACATATGCTGGGGTAGGCTTTAGGTGATGCAGCTGTGTTTGAGTCATTTCTGCTCCTGTGAGTAACCCCTTACCCACATTCCTGTGAGCAACCCTAACAAAATTCTCTCATTCGTCCAACTGGAGTTCAGTTTTCTATACTTTATTCTGTTATGGGCTCCTTATTTGGGTGAGTAGAAATTTGTGTTATAGCTCCCCAAGGAAAGTTTTTGCACACTATGGGGTTGGGGCGGTGGGCATGGAATGTGTTGTTGTCCCATTAACTACAGAAAAGGAACGATAATTTTACAATATACAACCCATGAACAATATCTGTAATTGGTTTATAGTGACTTCTTACTCTGTATTTTAGGATTTTTTCTCTTTTATTTCAGGTATTGACTGATCATCTAGTTGCCCTTTCTCAATGGATTATACTCTTATTTATTAAAGTCTTATTTATTCTTTTGAAATCTTCATGCTTGTACACAGTATATTTTGATATTTCCCTCAATCTCTTTTCCAGCTTCTCCTCTTGGAGAATGCATCTTCAACACATCTTTATTTCAACTACATCTCCTCTTGATATTTATTATTCCTAATATGATAACGGAAATTTTTCCCTAAAATGATGAGTTTCAAATAGAGTTGTATGTAATATCTCACAGTGTAAACATGAGAGGGCAAAAAAATTAACTATTTTGAAAAGATTATTTCTATCCAAGACCTATTTAAAAATACTGTATTAACCTTTTATATGACTCTTAATAAACTTTACTCTCACTCCTTTATGCTTAATTTTACTATCTTTTACTCAAAATTTGACAGTTTACATTTTATGCCATTTTTTCTGTTATATTATACTGCAATTTGCCAGAAATAGTCAATTTCTTCCCAATGTTCAAACTTATTGTTAAGAAATAATGTATATATGTGTATTATATTCCAATCCATTTTTGTTTGTTTTTTGTTTCTGCCTTGTTTTGTTTTGGTTTGGAGACAGGTTTTCTCTGTGTAACAGCTCGGGCAGTCCTGGAACTTGCTTTGTAGACCAGCCTCTACCTTGATCTCACAGAGATCTGCTTGCCTCTGCCTCCAGAATGCTGGATTACAGGCTTGTGAGACCACCCACCAGACATTGACACATTATTTATTCATGTTTTGTTGTGTGCACATTCCTTTCTGCTATAACTCTTGTGAATAATTTAATCATAAAACAACCTTCAGTAAAATATACAATATAAGTTATCATTTCAATTTCTTTCTTTAAAAAATAGTATGTGTCCATTAGTGTTTTAACTGCATATATGTCTGTGTGTGTCATATGTGCCTGGTGCCCAGGGAGGCCTCATGGGGACACCAGATCCTCTGCATTTGAAGTTTCAGATGGTCATGAGTCTGAATGAGGGTGATAGGAATCTTTACCTCTGGAAGAGTAGTCAGTGCTCAACACTGCTGAATCATTTCTCCAACCCTTCTAATTTGTTTTTATTCCATTGTTTATTTGTTATATAATTAGTATATTTGCTTGATTTTGTTATCTTTGATTTTATGCTTTTGTATTTCATAAAAATGTCATTTCACTACTCTTTTTCTGATTTTGCTTCACAATACACTATTATATTTCTTTCTATGTAATTTGACATTGTCAGTTAAATTTTATCTTACACTTAGAACTGCTGCATTTAAAGCTTTGGAATGGCCAAGGAGGAAAAGCAGGATGTTGTGGGTTGTACATGAATAAGTAAAAGGGCACACATTGATGGCAATATCATCGTGAAATGTGTAAATTAGTACACTTGTGAATAAGTAAATAATAAAAAAAACACTAGGAAAAAACAAAACCGAAGTAAAGACAAGCACATAGATACATAAATATATAGGTACTTCCCTCATAGAAGAAAAATAAATTAAAATTAGTGCTGGACACATTCTTGCTGCAATTTTATCCTCTGAACCATTTTGCGTTTAATGAGAGATTTAGTGAATAATTGTCATTTAGTACATATGCAGAAAACAGTAATTTTCTATTTTCTGTATTTATTATTAATTATCCTTCTCAGTTTTAGTCAATATTTTGAAGATTTTATTAAGTTGCTATTTAATCATATGTTCTGATTATAAATCTGGGAGTTCAATCCTAATTCTACTTCATATTAATTTCCATTTACTGTGTTCATAATAAATGCACATCCCACAACCAATGTTTGAAAGCTAGATTAATTATGCATAACTTTGGCATTTTACCTGGTTTCACACCTCAGTCTTAAATAATGAAGTTAAAATCATTTTTCATTATTGGTTTCATTTTTTAATTAGTAAAATTTGTTCATATTTTCTTTAAAGTCGTTGTAATTAATACATATTTAACTGTATTTATCTTATTCTTAAAAATAATTTTAAAAATACTGAAAAATACCACATGCTTAGTTGGAGAGATATTTAAATAGGAAGGAATACTTGATGTTACTCTATAGTAGCAGTGTTTGAGTCGGAGAATCCACATAAATTTTAATAAATTTTAAGTTGACTCATCTTCCACAAGCCAATGACAAAAGTTTTTATCTGTGTATCAGAAGTTGGTGTTAGCAATTTATTTTTTTCCTGTTAGAAATCTCTCAGTCTTAGCAAATTATCATTCATAGTTTTAAATATGGGTGTAAGTTTGGTGCATATTGTGAGCTGACGAGAATGACTGTAGCATAACACATGCACCTGGGAAATCTTTCATTTTAATACATAAATTGGTTGAAACTTCTTCATATCTTAAAAGTATGTCCAAATATAATTTAAGCATATTTGGGTGGTAATCAATCAAATATGCACTTATAGTACCTCTATAGCAATAAGTCAATACTTTGATGTATTCTACTAAATATGGTTTACTGTCTAGAAATTGATTTTCTTCTTTATTGCTTTATATCTTTTAAATAGAACACTATTCAGATTCTTCTTCTACTATATTGCACTGCTCTTTCTAGTTGTTTTTAGACATTTATATTGAATAAAAAATATCCAATGTTTATAGATTTTTTTCAAAGTATTGAAATTACTCACAAAATGGACTTTCATTTTATTAATATAATGTATTTCTCTTCTAATAATGGTAAAAATATGCTGAAAAGTTATTTTAGCAAAGTAACACCCTAATAATGGAAAACCATAGCATATCTCAAAAAGGTTGTTAAGGACAATAAAATATATGTTGATATGTATTTCAAAGATGAATTTTTTAAGTCTTCTTACTTCGTAATCAAAATACTGAAGATTACTTGGATAAAATTAATGTATTTTATTCAAGCTTTCACTGATTTTAAGAAGAGGTATTATTTGCTTAAGATTGTTATTTTCCCAGAAGGAGAAAAAAGGTTTCAATCATTTCAATCCAATTATGTGTGTTTTACATCTAATTTATCTTCAAAGTAAAATCAGTAAATTAGAGGCTTTATTATAAGTAGATAGAGATTTCTCAGTCAGCAAGGGAAGCCAATTCCATTACCCAGGTAGAAAATATCAAGCACTACTTTCATGTAATAGATCGGCATCTTTTATATCGATTTGGCTCCAACTTGACCTTACTTTCATACCCATGTGGTTTAAGTCAAAATCTCATTTCTTCTGGAAAGAGATGTGAATTTAGTTTATATGTAATGTTAAAATAAAATGTCACAAAAAATGAAAAGGGGTTTTTGAAAAATAACATAACAATTATAACCCGAATTTTTGCTAATTTATCACTAAAATAATGAGATACTCAATAGTTTACATAAAGGTGGAGATTTTAAGTGATTATCTTATTAAAATTAACAGTAGATGTGATTGCAATTATTATCATAGCAGGTAAATATAATGGTCTAAAGAAACACATACTCAATACAAATAATGTATTGTTGACATATTAGACATATGTTGATAGCTTATTAAGAAAATCAGAACAGTGTTGTGAAGTTCATTTTCATAGTAACATCATTGATATGAATGAAAGTTGTGCAGGAGTTTCTGTATTCAAGGCAGAGTCAAAGCGCTACAGCGAGAGCAAAAATAAAATCAAAAGCTTCTAGCTATCTGTGCAGTGGATATGACACTATGAAAGCAGTCACTTTTTCTACCAGCGAACCATTTTTATGCCAGGAAAATAGGTGATACTTTAAAGCAAAGAAATAACTAACAAAGAGAGAAATTTGTTCACATAATTATCTACCTGAATGACTTATGTTTTGTGTTGAAGTCAATAAAGCCTATCGAGTTATTCTCTGTAATTCGAGAAGGAAAGGAGAAAAAAAGAAGGTATGAATGGAAGTAAGAACACCTAAATCCATATGCCAGAGGATTCTATTACAGAAGGCATATCATTACTCCCATTATTATGCTCATTAAAAATTACAAATCTCTGACTGTTGGAGATCCTAGCACCCTGTGAGATGCATCATATAAGACAAAGTGTCCAATTAACACCACTGTACTACACCACAGATCAGGTTATTGCCATCTTTTCACAGGTGAGTAACATAAGCTCTGAATGCCTCAACCATTTATCATGGACTCATGGCTGATAAATGTCCATATAGACCCCACCTAATCCCAGCACTACATCTTCAACACTGAAAAATCAAAATCATAGGAGCAAATGGATAGAGCTTCATTGGGTTATTTATGTGAATTATGGCAGAAGCCTCTCCAGCCAGATATGGACTTACATACCTCCAGTGTTGAACAGAAATGCCTATGTCCATCCTTAAAGTATGAGTCAAGCTACCTCTAACATACCATTCTGATATGTATGTCCCTTTCCTTTCCCAAGTAAAACATCATTCTGCCTAGTATTCTTCTGAATCATCATTGCATAATTTCAACTACTCTTTTCTTTCCTACATTAATAATGGCTATATCAAAAATATTCCTGGAAAGTCAAAATTATGTCAAATTACAGAGTGATATATTTCTTACTTTATGTACCCTCCCCCTGCTTCATTTATCTTTAACTTATTACTGTTTACTTTATGTATTTAATATACTTTTGGATGTCTCAACTAAAATTTTTAACTGGTATATTATTTATTGTATTGTTTATTAATGTAATAATAGCATTCTGAATGGCCCTCCTAACAAAATCTTAGAAGGGTCACTTAATGTAGTTAGTTGTGAATAGGTGAATCAGGTATCTATGTCTTCTTTGAAACTACAATTCTCAGCATGGAAATGGTTATAGAAGTCTCATCCAAGAGACTTCATCTAAGAATGAATTGACTCTTCAAAGTGATTTATGCAGCAAAATTTCTTACATTTATTTAGTGATCCAATAGTTAAACTTCTTTCTAAATTGTCATTTCTTCTCAGAATAAAAACAATATATGCTAGAAATTAAATTTCTTTTTCTGCTTTATTTATTTATTAAAGATTTCTGCCTCCTCCCCGCCACCACCTCCCATTTCCCTCCCCCAATCAAGTCCACCTCCCTCGTCAGCCCGAAGAGCAGTCAGGGTTCCCTGCCCTGTGGGAAGTCCAAGGACCACCCACCTCCAACCAGGTCTAGTAAGGTGAGCATCCAAACTGCCTAGGCTCCCACTTCCCTCCCCCAATCAAGTCCACCTCCCTAGTCAGCCCGAAGAGCAGTCAGGGTTCCCTGCCCTGTGGGAAGTCCAAGGACCACCCACCTCCATCCAGGTCTAGTAAGGTGAGTATCCAAACTGCCTAGGCTCCCACAAAGCCAGTACGTGCAGTAGGATCAAAAACCCATTGCAATTGTTCTTGAGATCTCAGTAGTCCTCATTGTCCGCTATGTTCAGCGAGTCCGGTTTTATCCCATGCTTTATCAGACCCAGGTTAGCTGGCCTTGGTGAGTTCCCAATAGAACATCGCCATAGTCTCAGTGTGTGCATGCATCCCTCGCGGTCCTGAGTTCTTTGCTCGTGCTCTCTCTCCTTCTGCTCCTGATTTGGACCTTGAGATTTCTGTTCGGTGCTCCAATGTGGGTTTCTGCCTCTGTCTCCTTTCATCGCCTGATGAAGGTTAATATTCAGGAGGATGCTTATATGTTTTTCTTTGGGTTCACCTTCTTATTTAGTTTCTCTAGGATTACCAATTATAGAGTCAATGTCCTTTATTTATGGCTAGAAATCAAATATGAGTGAGTACAGCCCCTGTTCCTTTTTTTTGGGTCTGGCTTACCTCACTCAGGATAGTGTTTTCTATTTCTATCCATTTGCATGCAAAATTCAAGAAGTCACTGTTTTTTACTGCTGAGTAGTACTCTTCACAGATCTGGAGAAGACAATAATCAATTTTATATGGAAAAACAAAAAACCCAGGATAGCCAAAACAATCTTATACAATAAAGAATTGTCTGGAGGCATTACCATCCCTGACTTCAAACTCTATTACAGAGCTACAGTACTGAAAACAGCGTGGTACTGGCATAAAAACAGAGAAGTCGACCAATGGAATCGAATAGAAGACCCTGACTCTAACCCACAAAAGTATGAACACCTGATTTTCGATAAAGGAGCTAAAAGTATACAATTGAAAAAAGAGAACATCTTCAACAAATTGTGCTGGCAAAACTAGATGTCAATCTGTAGAAGAATGAAAATATATCTATATCTATCACCATGCACAAAACTCAAGTCCAAATGGATTAAAGACCTCAATATCAGTCCGAACACACTGAACCTGATAGAAGAGAAAGTGGGAAGTACTCTACAACACTAGGGCACAGGAGAACACTTCCTACGTATAACCCCAGCAGCACAGACATTAACGGCCTCATTGAATAAATGGGACCTCCTGAGACTGAGAAGCTTCTGTAAAGCAAAGGACACTGTCACTAAGACAAAAAGGCAACTCACTGACTGGGAGAAGATCTTCACCAATCCCGCAACTGACAAAGGTCTGATCTCCAAAATATATAAAGAACTCAAGAAACTAGACTGTAAAAGGCTAATCAACCCATTTATAAAATGGGGGCACTGAGCTGAACAGAGAATTCTCAACAGAAGAAGTTCAAATGGCCAAAAGACACTTAAGGTCATGCTCAACCTCCTTAGCGATCAGGGAAATGCAAATCAAGACAACTTTAAGATACCATCTTACACCTGTCAGAATGGCCAAAATAAAAAACACCAATGATAGCCTTTGCTGGAGAGGTTGTGGAGAAAGGGGTACACTCATCCACTGCTGGTGGGAATGCAAACTTGTGCAACCACTCTGGAAAGCAGTGTGGCGGTTTCTCAGGAAATTCGGGATCAACGT
Source organism: Chionomys nivalis (assembly GCF_950005125.1). NCBI lineage: Eukaryota > Metazoa > Chordata > Mammalia > Rodentia > Cricetidae > Chionomys > Chionomys nivalis. The sequence continues at coordinate 74,551,033 of NC_080090.1, read as the reverse complement.
ACCCCTGGACCCAGCAATACCACTCGGGAATATACCCAAGAGATGCCCTATCATACAACAAAAGTATATGCTCAACTATGTTCATAGCAGCATTGTTTGCAATAGCCAGAACCTGGAAACAACCTAGATGCCCTTCAATGGAAGAATGGATGAAGAAAGTATAGGAATTAAATTTCATGTGACAAAGAGAAACACAATAGTGCAACCTGAATTATGTTTTCAGACTTCTAGAAAAAAATAAACTTGCAATGCATTATCCTACAGGTTAGGTTTTCCTGAGGTATGAGACCTTCTTCTTTGGGGTTCTGGCAGTGATAAGAACATGAAAGGCATGTGCAGAGGAGACCTCATGTACCATTTCATAATGAATCTTAGTTGTGCAATGTCTCTTGTTGGCTCTCTGTGACTGGTAGAATTGCTTTGTCAATCGACTTCTGTGATTGCTATTCAAGTACATTTACTGTGGTGTGCGTTACTGATTGTTTTGGATTCTCCCCTGGGTTTTATAGCTATGCGCCGTGAACCTGCTTGACAATACCTCTTCTCTTTTGACTGTGAACACCACAAATGTAGCTGAGATTAAATTACTTAACGTGTTCCTGAAATACTGGTTTATTTCCACAGTGTTTGGCTGTCATAAAGTTTCTAACATTTTCGAAAGTAAGAACCTTGTTATGGCTTTTAAATACTTATTTGTTTACATTTTATAAAATATTATAAAGTATTGATATTACTGGTACTTTCCACAGCATTTTTGAGATATTTATGCAAAAGTAAGGGGCTGAATTCATTGCTAAGAGTCCAGTTATGCATGGACTTTTCCTGGACTATAGACTGATTTTTATCCAGTATTGTTTACAAGGTCAAATAATTTCATATGAAGGTTTCCACGAGCTTGGTACATTAGTGGAATATCATCAATGTATTCACCACACACACACAAAAAAAATATTACCATAAAAGTTGAAAGTTGGGTTCTACCCAGAATTCGTCATTAACAAAAACTATATTATTTAAAGCATGACAGTGTACAAACATTAGGTGTCACTTAATATATAGTTCTAATTAGCATACAGAATCATTAAGATTGACAGATCTTTGATCATCTTTTCCTTCTTTTTGTTTTAAGAGTATTTTTCTATTTGCTATTATTTAATTAGTTTTAGGGTATTGATACGTATTGTGGTTTTAGGATAAGATCTTCTGGGAGCCCAGAATATATTTCATCTTTCAATAATTATTTTGCTTCAGTTTTCAAAATGCTGAGATAATAGATAATAACTTAGCCTAACAGTTACTTTATGATTAACACAAAAAATTCTGCCCCATAAACATAATAAACCACTAAATAATTCTAAATTCTTTAAAGTTGAAATCATATAACTAATGAATAAATTGAGAAATATTAAAAACAACTAAATAAGCCGGGCAGTGGTGGCGCACGCTTTTAATCCCAGCACTCGGGAGGCAGAGGCAGGAGGATCTCTGTGAGTTCAAGGCCAGCCTGGGCTACAAGAGCTAGTTCCAGGACAGGAACCAAAAGCTACAGAGAAACCCTGTCTCAAAAAAAAAATCCCCCCCCAAAAAAACTTAATAATTACTTGAATTTTAAGTTGATAAGGATTATACTTTCATACTAGTGAAAATTTAGAAGAATATATCAGAAATATGTTGAGAAGAAAATATATTTACAATTGAGATTTCTAATGAGGATAAACAATGAAAGAAAATTGTCAATATATTTAGGTTATTTTCGGTTTTGTATAAATCAAATAAAAATGGCTAGAAGAATATGGCATTTAAAAGGGTGTATATATATATGCATATATTTACATTGGAAAAGTGAAAGTATAGAATATATTACATTATTTTTAAAATAATTGTGAAAAATTCCAGTAACTATTTCATAAGAATTTGATGATTTTACAAAAAATGTCAAATATGTAGTGATTAATATAATATGAAATAAAAAATCTTTCTACCCTTCAAAATACATAACAAATATTTGAGAAAAATTACCAAATTATTATGGCTATGTCTGGAATCACTCAAGAATTTGATTGAAATGACATTTTAGTTATGTTACGTTTATTTTGTTGATTTCAAAATATTGTAATCTACTGCCTTGGTCTTTAGTGGGAGTTTGAAGACTCCCATGATAACCACATAAGGTACTGATTTTCTAGACACAACACAGATTTTTTATTGTTTGTTCATTTATTTTGTATTTGTTATTTATTTATTTTTTTTCTGAGACAAGGTTTCTCTGTATTCTTAGAGCCTATCTTGGAACTAGCTCCTAGCTCTTGCAGTCCAGGCTGGCCTTGAACTCACAGAGATGTGTGTGTGTTTGTGTGTGTATGTATATAACAACATAAAATGAATAAACTGATAATAAAGGAATATATGACTTTGAAAAAGAGAAAACAAGAGTATGGGATAGCATTTGGAAGTAAGAAAAGGAAGGAAATGACTTAATTATATTGTAATCTCAAAAATAAGACAAAATAAATTTATCCTATGACAGAGAAAGTTGCTCAATCATGTTCATTGCTGCTCTATTCATAATAGCCAATGTTGGAAATGACCCAGATGTTGGTAAGTAGATGAATGGGTAAAGAAAATGCAATTTATTTAAACAATGGATCATTATTCAGCCATTAAAAAGTAAGACCTCCAATAAATAGAATTATCTAGAAAAAAATAATCCTGAGTGAGGTAATTTAGATCCATAAAGTCAAATACAAGATGTATTCACATATGTGTGGTTGTTAGCTTTTAAGTCAATGATAAGAAAATACAAACCATAGACACAAAGAGTTTAGCTATAGAGTAAGGTCCAGGTGGAAGGGTTTGCTCTCCCTAGGAAAGTGAAATAGAACAGATAGTTATGAATGGATTGTCTATAGGCAGGAATGGAAGGATCTAATGGCGGGATGAGAAAAGTGGGAGTGAGTAAGGAAATACAGAGAAAAACAACACAATTAAGGGGTATTTCTTTTGTAGTATGGAAACCTAATACAGTAGAAACATCCTAAAATATATCCATATACGAAGGCAGTCTAAATGACATCTCCGCAAAAACAAGACAGATCTCAAGTAGACATCATGCTGTCAGCTGAAAATTCCAATACTGGGACTATTTTGCATCTCTAATTGAGTTGTTGATCAAATGGGTTCTGTGGGAACACAAAATAAATAGGTTGTTGCCAAGTATATAGGATGCTCTCCACAAAAACAAAGCAGGGACCTATTGCTGAAGATAGAACCTACACAACTCACTAAATATGGGGAATTTGAGGTGATGCCTACTTAAAGTCTTCACTTTTCTTAACTAGTGTTTTTGGAAAGAAAAAGGTACTCTGCATGCTGCCAAAAGAGAAAGTTATACACCAAAACAAGTATGGTGTGGGAGGTCCTTTTGTCTTTGTGTTGCTTTCATTGGTTAATAAAGAAACTGCTTTGAGCCTGTTGATAGGGCAGAACTTACGTAGTTGGGGAAAATTAAATGGCATGCTGGGAGAAAGGAGGCAGTGTCAGAGAGAGAAATGCCATCGAGCCGCCAGAGACAGATATGCTGAATCTTTCCCAGTAATTTATGGCAATATACAGATTAATAAAAATGGGTTAAATCAAGATGTGAGAATTAGACAATAAGAGGCTAGAGCTAATGGGCCAAGCAGTAATTTAATTAATACAATTTCTATGTGGTTATTTCAGTTCTAAGCTAGCTGGGCAGCTGGCACAAACATGCAGACCTTCTCCATGCAACACAACTACAAACCTTTTAGTCTACAATAGTATCCTGCCTGAAAGATACATTTGTACAGTGGTGGCACAAAACTTGTGAGAGTAACCAGCCTATATCTGATTGGTTTTAAGGCTCAAAGAGATGTAACCCATACTTGACATTTCTTGAATAACCAAACCTGAGAGGAAATAATCCAGGGATCTAGGAGACAACCAAATTCTAGTGTTCTTCTAGTGGAGGAGAGCAATAAAATGGCTCCTGTGATATTCTGATATTACTAGATAGGTGTCTAGCCTACACATCAAATGGGAAGCTTCCTCCTATGGCACAAGGCAATAAATACAAAGATCCACAGCCCGACAATATGCAGACAGTGAGAGACCTTAGAACACTTAGCCTTAAAAAGTATATCTTGCCATAAATAAAAGACATTAAGCATATAATTTGTGATCCTAGAGAAGTTAAATAAGAAAGTGAACCCAAAGAAAATCATATAGTCACCCGCATGGAGAGGGGAAGTAGACAAGATTGCAGGGCAAAAACTGGGAACTTGCGGGTGAGGTGGCATGGGGCAAAGGGGAAATGGGATGAGAAACATGAGAAGGGGAGGATGGGAGGAGCTCGGGGGATTGGGATGGTTGGGATATAGGAAGGGAGGATACGAGAGCAGCGAAGTATATATCCTATCTAAGGGAGCCATCTTAGGGTTGGCAAGAGACTTGACTCTTGAGGGGTTCGCAGGTGTCCAGGAATATGTCCCCAGCTGGTACCTTGGGCAACTAAGGAGAGGGAACCTGAAATGACCCTATCCTATACTGATGAATATCTTTTTTTTTTTTTTTTTTTTTTTTAAGTTTTTCGAGACAGGGTTTTTCTGTAGCTTTGGAGCCTGTCCTGGCACTAGCTCTTGTAGACCAGGCTGGCCTCGAACTCCCAGAGATCCGCCTGCCTCTGCCTCCCGAGTGCTGGGATTAAAGGCGTGCGCCACCACCGCCCGGCTACTGATGAATATCTTGCATATCACCTTAGAACCTTCATCTGGCGATGGATTGAGGTAGAGACAGAGTCTCAATTTGGAGCAACGGTCTGAGCTCTTAAGGTCCAAATGAGGAGCAGAAGGAGGGAGAACATGAGCAAGGAAATCAGGACCACGAGGGATGCACCCACCCACTGTGACAGTGGAACTGATTTATTGGGAGCCCACCAAGGCCAGCTGGTCTGGGACTGAATAAGCATGGGTTGATTCTGGACTATCTGAGCATGGCGGACAATGAAGGCTGATGAGAAGCCAAGGACAATGGCACTAGGTTTCGATCCTAATACATGAACTGGCTTTGTGGGAGCTTAGCCTGTTTAGACACTCACCTTCCTGGACGTAGATAGAAGACCTTCGTCTTCCCGCAGGGCAGAGAATTTGGACTGCTCTTCAGTATCGAGAGGGAGGGGGAATGGTGTGGGGGGAGGAGAAGAGGAGTGGGGATAGGGGGAGGGGAGTGGGGGGAGGGGGCAATATTTGGGAGGAGGGGAGGGAAATGGGAAACGGGGAGCAGGTGGAAATTTTAATTAAAAAAGAATAAAAAATAAATAAAAAGGAAAAAAAAGGAAAAAAAAAGAGTGGAAAATGTGGAAGCAATTTCACAGTGCTGAGGTGAATCTGTGTACACACATGTTTTAATGTACTCTTTTTTTCTAATTAAATTCATCATAAAAGAAAAAAAAAGTATATCTTGGCCGGGCAGTGGTGGCGCACGCCTTTAATCCCATCACTTGGGAGGCAGAGGCAGGTGGATCTCTGTGAGTTCGAGGCCAGCCTGGTCTACAGAGCTAGTTCCAGGACAGGCTCCAAAACCACAGAGAAACCATGTCTCGAAAAACAAAACAAAACAAAACAAAAAAAAAAAAGTATATCTCCATCAAATCCCTCATCTTGTGGCTCAGGGAAGCCTGCAAAAAACTGTGAAAGAGTCTTAGAGTCAGTAGGGATGGAAGGAATCAAGGACAAGGTGCCTTCAGGGCAAAAGATGGGAGCATAGGACTGGGGGTGGGGTGGGTTGGGGGAAGGGGAAAGGGGGAGAGAGAAGGGAAAAGGGAAAGACTGGAGAGTGCTTGGGGGAGTGGGAGGGTGGAGATGGAGGAAGGGCAGATATAGGAGCAGGGAAGAAGATATCTACATTAAGGGAGTCATTTTAGAGTTGGTAAGAGACTTCGCTCTAGAGGGGATCCCAGGTGTCCAGAGGGATGTCCCCAGCTAGGTCCTTGGACAGCAGAGTTGAGGGTACCTGAACAAGCCTTGCCCCACTATCACACTGATGATTATTTCGAATATCACCATAAAGTCTTCGTCCAGCGATGGATGAAGATAGAGACAAAGTCCCTCATCAGAGGAACTGACTGAGCCCCCGTGGTCCAGTTGAAGAGCAGATGGAGGGAGAAGATGAGCAAGGAAGTCTGGACTCTGAGGGGTTGGTCCACCCACTGAGACAGTGTGCCTGTTCTAATGGGAGATCCCCAAATCTAGCTGGACCAGGACTGAATGAGCATGCGATCAAACTGGACTCTCTGAATGCAGCTGACAATGGGGGCTGACTGAGAAGCCATTGATAAAGGCACTGGGTCTTGTTTCTACTGCATGTACTGGCTTTTTTGGACCCTAGTCTATTTGGAAGCAAAGCTTCCTAGGTCTGGATGTGTGTGTGTGTGTGTGTGTGGGGGGGGGGGGCTTGGACTTCTCACAAGGCAGGGTTCCTGGCTCTCTCTTAAGGAGGGAGGGGGGAGTGTAAATTTTTGAGTGGAAAAATAAATTTAAAAAAAGAATGTCAAAAAAAAAAACACAGCAGGATATATGAACTCATAGAGACTGTAGCAGCAAGGATAAGGCCAGCATGGATCTCTACCTGATGCCATCCTGGTGCTGAAAGAAGAAAGGGTCAGAGGCTCCAATCCCTAGCTCAGAAGCTGTCTCCAATTGGTCACCTCTAGAAGATGAAAAAAATTAGGTTTCTAAATGAAAATCTCACTGGAGAAACAAACTATTAGTGGCCGGTTCCATGCCCAGAAGTAAATGACCCAACAGAAAATGAACACAATGACATCTCTGGAGGGTCTTTGTCTCATATTGCTTTATGAGGGTTTGATTTTGTTTTAAGCCTTATAGGTCCTTTGACTATATATTAGGACTTTTGGCCTCTTTTTTTTTGTGGGATTCCTGTGGGTGTAAATAGATGTGTCTTTGTGTCTATATGTGTTTACTGTGCTTTTTCTTTGGTCTTTTTCTTTCTGTTTTTTCCTATTCATATAGGTTAACTTTTGTTTTGCTTTATTTGATTTTTACTATGTTTTCTTTGATTCCTGACAAACACAAGATGTATATGGATGGGAGGAAAGGTGGGGAGGAATTGATAGAATTCAGGGGATGGAAAACCATAGTTAGAGTATATTTTATTTTAGCACCTTTGTTTTAATAAAATAAAATTGCAGCTTTCCATTGAAGGAGGAATCCATCCACAATATTATAGATCTGGTCCAAAAGCTATGACTGAAGAGGTCTGAGTTCATGGGTGGAGAACTCAAAACGGATCATTGGCTAAAATTATATAAAATTAGACAACCCTTAAAAATCTGCTATGACCTAGACAAAGACTATTCTCAACATTAAACAGGAAACCTCTTTGTAGCGAACAGAGGTAAATACGGAGATCCATTAGATGGTCAGAATAAATGACTGCTGTAATCGGCCCTGTTTACACCATTCCTTTGAAGCATAAGGAGCACCACAGAAGAGGTGAGGAAAGAAAGTGAGACTTAGAACATGGGGAAACGGGATGTTAAATACTGTCTTCAGAACATCGCATGGCCATGGCAACCATGAATTTATAGCCACTATGCATATTAACACTGGGTCCACAGTCGTCCTTCTCCTCACAGACAACTTTGGAGGGGAAAGCCAAAACTAATGCATTCAGGCAGTTCCCTTTAAATTTCCTACAACAACTTTTAGATCCAGACACTATTATCTCCAACACTAATTTTGCAGTGGAAGTGGGGAGATTAAGTAGCTTTTCAAGGTCAGGCTTCTAGCAAGTGGCAGACAGGTATTGAAACTTGTCATCTGATTCCACTAACCCTTATTTCTCCTGTCCTATGAATCCCTGCAGTAATTTGTTATATGACTAAAAAAAAATTGTCATTAAATATATAGTTAAAAGTTCTGATTAACCTTCTTTGCAACTGAAGATCTTCTGAATTTTGCAATGCTTCCCTTTCCCTGGTATCAGGGTCTTCTCTTTCCGCTGATAGTCTTTGTGAGCAGACTTATATTTGATTTATTCTCTCTTTCTTCAGAATTTCTCATGTCTCTTTAATTTCTCTGCCTTTTTAGATTGAATCCTGTAGAACACACTCACTAATAGTCCCATTTTCCTTCACCTACCATCTAAATGGCAAGTTTTGCAGTATAACACTTTATCACTAAACTGCCTTTTAGTGTTTACAGTTATCAGTGAATTTTTTGTTATGTAAAAATAAAGATAAAAGCTTGATATTGGTAACATTTTTATTATTATATTATACACCAAAAGCTAACTGCATGAAAATTAGATGTTAGTACACTGATAGATACATGCTCAGTGAATAATTGGCTAATTCTTATATTTACTCTTATATTATAAAATTAATATGTCTGGGAGGATTCATAGTTCCATACTACATTATCATATTTTACATATGTATATTTAGATAAAATAATATGTAATTGTATTATCATAGTAGATATCAAAATAAGTGGAAAACGTCTTTAGAGCCAACTGATTTTAGTCAAGACATTTGTTAGGTTTAACAAGGTTCAATTTTTTTATTTGAATTTATTTATTTGTTTATTAATTAAAGATTTCTGCCTCCTCCCCGCCATTGCCTTCCATTTCCCTCCCCCTCCCCCAATCAAGTTCCCCTCCCTCATCAGCCCTAAGAGCAATTAGGGTTCCCTGCCCTGTGGGAAGTCCAAGGACCACCCACCTCCATCCAGGTCTAGTAAGGTGAGCATCCAAACTGCCTAGGCTCCCACAAAGCCAGTACATGCAGTAGGATCAAAAACCCAGGGCCATTGTTCTTGAGTTCCCAGTAGTCCTCATGAAACTCCTCTATTATTTTACTTTTTAAAATCACTTTTTAAGTACCCACTCATTCTACAAATGTCTCAGTTTAGTTTGAAGCACTGTGAGTTATTTGACAAGAAAACTCTTAATAAACTCTGTTCTGACCCAGTGGTCAGGAGTTAATTGCTTTTCAAATGTTTCTTACTTGTTCGTCTACCAAGAAAAATAATTATCATTTTGCTCCTCCTCTTGAGTAAGGAACATGATGTTTAATGCTTCTTTCAATTAATTATTCTCCACATCTTTAGTTTTTGTTCAGACCCAGAAAAACGTAATAGTTCATTTTCTATGAGAGCAACAGGATGAAATTGTCACCGTGATTTTCTGCCAATTAATTAAGAAACCCCTTTACCTTCAACATTAACCTTTTATTATTTCTCTTCAGGCTCAGTTCATACCTGCCTTTTTCTTTTAATAATATAGACACAATTGGAATTGCTCTAATTCCACATATTAGAAATTATTTATTAAATTGAAAAGTGGATTAAATGAAAGTAAATGTAATAAGAGTCAAACTAATTGTGCTGTGTATCTCACAATTTAAAAAATTCCATCAGAAAGAGAACACTGCAGCTCCTTTTCCTTTGCCACCTTTCTTCTCTGGAGTCTAAGCCACACTGGCATTTTTGCTTCAGAATCTCTAGGCTTTTTTGAACGATTTTCATTTTTCACATTTTATGTAGCATTTATGGTTGATCTTGACCAATTTCTTCTCTGATACTTTAATCACCCCATTCTCAGGACACTTCAGTTCTTAAAGGTTCATCAGAAAGACGGCAGCTATGACTGCTGTTCCACTGGACATCAATGACATTTCTTAAACACAAAACAAGAGTGTTTTAACATGACTAATCTCTTCGCTTCCTCTTCTGTAGTAAACAGATTATTTCAGACCAAATAAAAAGGGGGGTGATTATTTGAAAATAGCAGTAGAATTGGAAGAGGAAGTACATACTCAGAGGGATTCTGTTTTAATTTTAAAAGTAATAAGGGATAAAATATTGCTATATACAAATGATTTTCAAAGTTTCTTATTGGAAATTATTTTAAAAAAAACACCCTCACAGACTTAAAAACCTAGGTTATTGCATTTGAAACTGCAGGATATTATATAAACAGTGGAAATTATTTTTGTGAGACGGAATTAACTGTGATAAATATAAATAAGATATATTAACATGCACAGCAATTGTTAAGATCTAAAACCACCATGCTACATACGCTATACAGTTATGATTTTCCAATGAAGTAGGTTGTCTGTTTACTCCCATTATATCAGGAAGATACTTCATTATATCATGTAACTCCCTCAAGGTTAACAGTTTGTGCAAGAAAAACACCGACATGTAAAGCACAAAACTTCAATGACACCATACATGAATTCAGATACATTATTAATGCTGCTACACACAGATACACCCACACATACACATGTATGAACAGGTCTATGAATATCGCATTTTTACAAGTACATTCAATACTTAGATTGTATTCATTTATGTTACCTTTTGTGGAGAAGCTTATTTTGAGATTGGGTTTCTCTGTGTAGTCTTGCCTTTTCTAGAACTTCTCTATAGACCAACCTGGTTCAAACCCAGAGATTTCTCTGTCTCTAAGTGATGGGATTAAAGCATGCAACACCACTGCCCAGCTTTTTTCTTTTTTTAAGAAAGTTTACAGCATATTTGAACAAAAACTGTTATTTAAATGCAAAAAATGATATATCTTATGTGCACACACACATGCACATGCCATATACATATCACACCATCAAAACAAACAAGATAATTGTGCTTTCTCTTCATTAGCTGACCTTCCCAACTTTCCTTCTCTTCTCTACTACCAGGAAGCAGTTTATTTGCTCTCTTGCAATATGAATTTACTTACATTTTTTACAAGTCTTTGCAAGTAAAATGTTTTAATCAAGTAATCAGTTTCATTGAATTTTGTTTTGTTTTCTTTGGGTTTTCGAGACAGGGTTTCTCTATAGCTTTGGGGCCTGTCCTGGAGCTAGTTCTTGTAGACCAGGCTGGCCTCGAACTCACAGAGATCTGCCTGTCTCTGCCACCCAAGTAGTGGCATTAAAAACATGCATCATCATCAACCTTCTCCATCTAATATCTTTCAATCTATTTTTTTAGATTGGTTAGTATCATTCTTCTCTAAAAAGCACATTAAGTATAAGTCATACTGAATGGGTTCAACATGCTGGATATATATCTATTAGTATAAGTTTTCTTAAATGTATGTAATTGTTTGAAAAATGGAAATTATTTATGACTTTTGAGAGGAAGAGGAAGTAGGGGGCACAGAAATATTGAGAAGAGGAGTGAAAAATGAAGTGAATAAAGTACACATATAAGAATAAATTTAAAATTTTTAAAAATATGCTTCCCTTTTACTTTTGAGTGGTTTATTCTGGTATAGATAGTACAGCTTTTATCCTTAGTTATATAAATAGACTTTAGGTACTTCTTAATCACTAAGTATTAAAGTTGTCGTGGTCATTTACATGTTTTATGTAATATTTTAGGTAATTTTTGATGAATTAATATATGCAGAAAAATGTTTTTATCACAATTTCCCCCAAATTTCTTCATGACCCACCCCCTACCACCTCCAAATTTCATGTTTTATTTTATTATTGTTTTATTACCTATTCCAACTTTCATAATGTAATTTTGTTTGTGGTGCCATCTACTGGAATATTGTGGTTCTACAAAAAGCTATACCCTACTGAAAACAGACTCTTCCCCTCAGCAGCCATCAAAAATTTGTGAGCCTTCCCTATTCCATGCTGAAATATTGACTGGCTTGATCTTGTGCAGGGCTTAAACAGCCAATCGCAGCTATCGTGAGTGTTTGTGTGCACTCGTCTTCTACTGCCCAGAAGATACCGGTTACCCTGACTGCGATTCTTAAAACATTTCTAGCCCACTTCTGTAATGGTTTCTAAATTCGGAAACGGAAGGGTGGTATAGATGGCTCATGTGTATGACTGAGCACTACACATTTTTTTTTCCTTTGAGTTGTGAGTTTCTATAGTGACTTCTTTCAATTGGACAAGGAGATAAGCCTCTACTGTGAATTACGAGATCTGTACTAAGCTAAGCATATAAAAATACAAATCTGATGGTAGTTTGATGCTATGACCATTTAGCAAAATAATAGTAGTGGGTTTGCCTATGGAGATTAGGAAGGCCACAGCTGGGTGCTTGGACAGATTTACATTCCCGGACAAGGTTTTTCTCAGAGTATGCCTTAAATCCACAAACAAACAGGCAAAAAACAGTAGGCTATGTCTAACATCCGTGCCACTATGGCATATATCTCTTTTAGTAAGTATAGTTTAAATTTCTTTTGGACAAACAAATTCTGAATAGAATAACCAAGTGAAAGGTATTTTATTAAATTAAACACATATGCTATATATATATTTTTTTCTATGACATTGGAAATTTTTCCACCAGTTCAAGAAAAATGATGAACTACTATATACTATCACCAATATTTGGCATGATTAGAGCATTTGATGGCATTTTCACTTTTGAAATTCTTTCTTATTGACTAATATTGTTCAATACTATTCATGGGTTAATTTTGGCACACTTTTTGGGGAATTGCTATTAAAAGCATGTTTCTTTTTAATTAAAAGTCAGTCATAAGACTGAATATATGTATAGCTTTATAAAATCAATAAAAATGACTGAATAGATACTAAATATGCATAGTTAAGGTATTTTAAATTTGCAAGTAATTTCTATAAAATTGTACCTTGCATTTTCATCTTACCATAATTGTCTTAATAATTTTAGTAATAATTATCTGAAAAAAGTTTTAATACAGTATAATTTTATATAATAATAATAAGCTTTTTTAGTTTCTAAGTCAAACCTTTATGCAGATATTAGACATAAGTTCAATAATATTTTATGTTTACTATTCTAAGTTGTTTCACCTTAGTAAGTATAGTTAAATCTATAATATGTCTTCAGTGTGACATAAAGGGTAAAATTGCTTCATATGGCTCCTCATTTCCCATGTTGTTATGACTCAAATGGATTTAACAGACATCTATAGAACATTCCATCCAAACATAAAATAATATACCTTTTTCTCAGAGCCTCATGGAACCTTCTCAAAAATTGACCATATAATAGGTAACAAAACAAACCTCAACAGATACAAAAAGAAAAATGGAATAGCCCCAATTATTATTAAATCACCATGGCTTAAAATTAGAATTCTACAGTAACACTAATTCCAGAAGGCCCACAAACACATGGAAATTAAACAATGCTTACCTGAATCATTGATGGGTCAAGGAAGAATTTAAAGACTTTCTAAAATTCAATGAAAATAACTACACAACATACCCAAATTTATGGGACACAGTAAAAGCAATGTTAAGAGGAAAGTTCATAGCTCTAAATGACTACATAAAGAAGCTGGAAAAATTCCACACTAGTGAATTAACAGAACATTTGAGAACTCTAGAACGAAAAGAAGCAAACTCTCCAAAGAGAACTAGATGGCAGGAAATAATCAAATTGAGAGCTGACATCAACAAAATAGAAACAAATAAAAGAATACAAAGAATCAATGAGACAAAATTAGGTTCTTCGAGAAAATCAACAAAATAGACAAACTTTTATACAAACTAACCAAAAGGCAAAGAGAGATATCCAAATTAACAAAATCAGAAATGAAAAGGGAGACATCACAACAGACATGGAAAAAATCCAGAGAATCATTTAGATCATATTTTGAAAATCTGTACTTCACAAAATTAGAAAACTTAAAGGAAATGGACAACTTTCTGGATAAATATAACTTACTGAAATTAAATAAACAAATTAAATAGACCTCTAACTGCTAAAACTAATAAAAACAGTCATCAAAAATCTCCCAACCAAAAAAAAAAAAAAAAAAAAAAAAAAGCCCAGGACCTGATGATTTCAGCAAGTTTTTCAAAGAACTAGTACCAATGCTCCTCAAATTGTTCCACATAATAGAAGCAGAAGGAATATTGCCAAACTTTTTTATGAGGCTACAATTACCCTGATACCAAGCTGCATAAAAATATTACTAAGAAAGAATTACAGACCAATCTTACTCTTGAACATTGATGCAAAAATGCTCAATAAAATATTGGCAAATAGAATTCAAGAAACATCAGTTCAAGCTGGCTTTATCCTAGAGATGCAGGGATGGTTCAACACACAAAAATCTGAAAAATAAAAACCACATGATCATTTCATGGACGCTGAAAAAGCCTTAGACAAAATACAACATCTCTTCATGATAAAGTCTTGGACAGTGCAGGGATACAGGAAATATACCTAAACATAATAAAGGCAATATACAACAAGCCAACAGCCAACGTCAAACCAAATGGAAAGAAACTCACAGTAATCCCACTGAAATCAGGAATAAGACTAGGTTGTCCATTCTCTCAATATCTATTCAATAGAGTTCTTGAGGTATTAACCAGAACAATAGGACACCATAAGGAGATCAAGGGGATACAAATCGGAAATGAAGAAATCAGACTCCCACTATTTGCTGATGATATAATAGTTTATATAAGCGACTCCAAAAATTTGACCAAGGAACTTCTACAACTAATAAATACTTTCAATAATATAGCAGGATACAAGATTAAGTAAAAAAAAAAATCAGTAGCCCTCCTTTGCACAGATGATAAATGGTCTGAGAAAAAAATCAGAGAAACATCACCTGTCACAATAGCCACAAATAGCATAAAATAATTCAGAATAACTCAACTTGTGTAGTTTTAAAGCAATTGGTCATTACATACTCAAATCGATTTGCTGAATGTGCCTTCAGTTGTTTACACACTCACTTGTCTCATAATCACTGTACTATTATAATTAGTGTTAACAACAGTCAGCCTTAGTACTCTTATTTTGTTATTTTTAAGTTGTTTTTGGTGCGTGTGACACTTACTTTGTCGAATCAGTTCTGTATTTACGTTGCTTTATTGATGAGATTGATCTTATTTTAAAAACCAGCATATGGAAAATTGAGTCGTCACATATGCAAAATCTTGAAGATTCACTTGTAATATAGGATGTGTATCAACAATAGAGTTTTCAGGGTGCAGGCAATGTACATGTTTTGTCATTTTCATGCTGATTTGATATCTTCAATTTAAAAATCACATTTCTTTATGACAGTTTTCTCCTTTTGTTAGTATAAATTGTGTAATAAATTTTGTATGCCAAAATTTTGTGGACATTTATAATATTTGTAATTAGTCCTTTTAGCTTTAACTTACAAATTTTCATGCAATCTATGAAAACTGGTTGCTTTATTTTCTTATTCCAAATGAATGTAATTTGATTTTCTTCTAAAATTTGAGTTAAGTGTTTAAGGAAATGTTTAATATCTGACACTTAGGGATAAATTTTTAATATTTTTCTGAACTTTGATGAAAATCTTGCCTTCTTTTACACACAAATGATTTTTATAAAATTGAAAATTCATTTCAATTTCCTGGGGATTTCTTTTTGAAAGTGATATATCAAGGACATGTGTATCAGTGTTTATGTGATTTTACAAAAACGATGATAACAATACTTAGGATGTTAAATTTTATTTTCTAAAAATATGCAAATAAAACTTTGTCAATATTTTTAAGTATTTTGGCCATTGTTACATTGCACTGTGAACCATTTTGCTGGTTTTGATACAGGGGCATTTTCGACCTAACAGAGTGAAATACTTAGTATCTGCTGTTGTTCATGTTCCTATCTTATTTAATAAACAAAAAGAAGCATTTTATTATATTAAGTAGCAGTCACCAACAAAGCAAAGCCTTTAAAGATTTTTTTTGATGATTATAAGTCAAGCTTTATACACACTGATTTGATTAAATTGTCTTAGATTTTTGTCACTCAAGCTTATATATTTGCCCTGGGAAGTTGGACTAAAGTAAAATTATTAATAAAAATTTTTATACTTTATTAACTATAGACTATAATGTGATAATTCCTTATTATTCACATTGTAAGTTGCATTTTTGTTACCATTTTCACCAATTAAAGAATATATCCCCAGATAATTGACTATTCATTTAATAATTTTTCTTACTGTTTCTCTCTTCATGCATCAGTGCTTTCTCCTTATTTTAATTATTTACTTTGATTGTTCAATTTAGATTTTACATTGTTTTGGCATAAAGTTATTTGGTCTTTTGTAGGTTTATCTTCTGGTATGTCTCATTAGAAACAACTGTCCTAATAGCATTGTATAATTTCCTTCTATTTCTATTTATTTCATGTTATTTACCTTTTGTTTTGCATCTCTTACTTATTTTGGCTTGAGTGTTGTTTTATGATATTATATTTCAATTGTTGGCTAATTAGCTGTAATTTTCTACTTTATTTATTTACTTAGAATATGTTACTCATAATTTTTAACAGAATCTATTTTAAAACGTGATTTTTCTAATTCAAATTATACACCCCTTTCAATAATAAGCATTCATGTCTATTCATAAAGTCATGAATCTATTGTTATCACATGTTTGTATAAATATTGTGGTGAAAAATCTTAAAATTTGTCAATTTTTTAAATATGCTTTCAATATGCTCTGTAGATAAAGTGACTTATTTTAATTTCACATCTTTTTAAAATTATTTTTTTTTTACATTGCAAAGAAACTAAACATGGACTAGATCTACAGCCTGGTCATAATGTAACTGCTGGTGTCGAGAACATTGGGTATTTGATAAGAAAAAGACTAATTTAAGAACCAGAGCCACGGGTAGAAGGAAAGACAGGGCAGCATGAGAGAAGTAGCTATGTTTGAATCAATCATTTGATTTTTCTTTCTTTTTTTTTCTTTAAAGAATTTTCTTGATTTTAGAATTGCTGCCGGCAAAATTTAGGGGAACTCATTGAAAGTAAATGTGTTAAATTTTAATTTTTATTAATCAACAGAAGATATGCTTTATCTTCATAACATAGCTTGTCATTGCTTTCAGATTTATAGCATATGACTTTTATCAGGTAAATTATTTCTTTGGATATGCTCCAATGCAGTTGTTACTGGCAATAAATACTTCTGAATAACTTTTATTCCTTCAGAAACTTTTCTATGATGAATCTTATCAGTCTTTTTAAATTTAGTTACTCCTTATCCTAATAGGTAAGAGAATGGTCTTTGAATCAAGCAATATTTTAACCATAATTTTGTTAGTTATAGCCTATGAATTATGGAAAGGTTTTGGCAATTTTATCAATTATGTCTCTCTTACACACGTACTCATCCTTTACTATGCAGTATCCCTTAGCAATGTGGAATCTAGTATTTGGACTGTTAAGAAGATGACACATTAGACCATAATATAGGACCATGATATTAGCTGGATTATTATAGAATGAATGTATCAGTGCTTCTAATTCTTAATTTTATCTTTTAATTAAACATAAAGCTATTTTCATTTAATATTTTCTGATTATACTTTCCCTTCCTTTGTTTCCTCCGAAGTCCTCCCCATCTTCCCACTCTTTTAACTCCCTGTCTTATTTTTCTCTCATTTAAGAAAATAGGCAAATAAAGCAAACAAATAATGATAAAATAAAAATTACAAGAAACACATGCAGAAGCACACACATAATAGTCATAATAACTCAAAATCAGAAACATTGATACAGAAGCAAAAACTCAGTGAGAAAAAAAAACTCTAAGAAATAATGGACAATAATTCCCCCCTAATATGTTTGTGTTCCTTTTGTGTTGGTGACTGACTGCTGGCTAAGGACCTTTCCTGGAATTTGCTTTGCATATACAGTGAGATTATGTAAAAAATAATTTTTCTTTTTGAACAGTTGTTAATTGGAGATCGTTTCTTGGTTGGAATGGTAGTTTATGTCTGCATTCCCACTTCAGGGCCAGCACCCATCTGGTTTAGATCTGTGCAAAGTCTATACACACTGCAATAGTCCTTATGAATTCACTTGTGCACCAGTCCTATTTTTCCTGGATAACACTCTTTCAATCATGTTATCCATCAATCACCACTTGTTTTTACAGTTTTTCTTCTCCACCTCCATTTTTAGTTACCTGAGACCTGATGGGAGAAAATTTGATGAAAACTTTCTGTTTGGACTGAGAATTCTTAGATCTCTCACTTTTTACACAATTTCTACTGTTGATATCTATAATAAAGATTTTCTATTAATGGCCAAGTGAGTCTCTGGTCTTTGGATATATTAGAATGCTGGTAAAAATCATTTCATTGCTGTGTTCCTTTAGCAGAACCGTAGTACTTGGTTTCTCCCTATGACCATGACATATCTAGTTTCAGATTTTTGGCCATTAGAACAGTGCCAGGCATAGGGCTCATCACATAGAGTGGTCCTTAAATTCAATCAGATAGTTTATTGGTTTCTCCCAAAATATTTGTGTCCTTATCACGTCATCTTATCATGCAAACTTGTCATCATTGTAGATTGAAGAGTTTGTAGTAGTGCTGATGTTTCCCTTACTCCCCTGGTAATGCACAGACTACCTTTCAGTACCATGAAGATCTGTCAGTAGGATTAACAGCTCTAAATAGGCATGAACTTTCCTTCTCTTTGTTTAGTGAGTAAGTAGATATTGTCTTGAGAAATAGGGCCTTACAATCAATTTGTGGAGAGCAACAAATAATCTTGGCACAGTCTGAGTTGTTGAAAAAGTTTTCCAATGGGCCGTGTTGGCCAGTAACCCAATCCTTATATGAAAAGTTTCACTTGGTGATGCGAGATATCTACTTTGAGCTCATTTCCCTGCATTATTTAGTAACTGATTTAGAATCCTGTCATATATTTCTATATTATAATTAACTTTTTCTACTGTTTAATTTTTCATATGTCCCCTAAATAGCCATTAGTTTTAGCTCCACTATTTCTTGGAGACTTAGCTGGGGTTATCCTTGTGGATTCCTGGGAATTTTTCTAGCACCAGATTTCTCCCTAACCCTATAATGGATCCCTTTTTCAAGATATCCCTTTCCTTGCTCTCCCACATTTTAAGTTGGGCTTAATGGGCCTTCTTAGTAGGAACACAGCAGAGAGTGGTGCCGAGGATGATTTGAACTGTGGGTGCCTGGTTCTAGATGTTTCAGATGAGAAGAATGTTCGCATGTGATTTATAGATCATTCCTCTGATGATATTTAGATGAGGAATGTGACTGCCTTTGTCCTCATCCAAAGAGTCTGCCTTAGTGTAAAGCAAAGTGTTGTTGAAAAATTCTGTTGGCAGAGGAAATATAAAAACAAACTAGTATTAAAAATGGACTCATCAGTGTTAACTCTAATGACCATTTATAATAAAAAGGAGCAAGCTACGCAAGGAAAAACAGAAAAATGTAAAACTTGAGGAGAAAAGGAACACCAAGAAGTAGAATGGAACTAAGACCTGTGTTAAAGGATTTAAGCAGAGTAAGAAATGGAATCAATGGAGTGGCAACCTCAGGGCACTATTCCACCCAACTAAGGTTATGATTTGTGAAAATGAATGAAAAAAAAAGCTTAGTGCCAGGTGTGTTGTTGCATGCTTTTAATTTCAGTACTCTAGAGGCAGAGGCAGGCACATCTCTGAGTTGGAGCCCAATCTGTTCTATAGATTGAGATTAAGGGCAACTAAATTTAGGCAGTGAAGGAAACCATCAAAACCAGAAAACTGGTGAAGATGTAATTGAATGAAGGGGCTATCTTCCAGACAAATAGATAGCAGAACTTAGAAGCTTTAGCTACATGATTCTCAATTTTGAATTAAGAATAGAAAAAAAAAAAAAGGAATATGGAATCTTCTTTCCAGACCATGGAAAGCTACTGAGGCAAGGCAAATGTCAGAGGTGACCCACTTGAAGGCCTAGAGAGGCCATTGTGTGAATCACTGAAGGCAAAGAAGCCTGGGGTGGCTTAGAGACACCAAGATTTTGGAGATGCCAGAGCCATGTGATACCTCCCAGGAACAGCAGCAAACAGGGAGTGGAATTAGTCCAAGAGAAAATTGTATGTAGCACTTAAAACAGCTGAAAGGAGTTGGAGATCTGAAGAGCATTTTGACATCAGAAACTGAGCTACAGAATGTGAAGATATCCCAGCTGGTTTTCAGTCTTTGGTCCATTATTTCTTCACTATGCTCCAATTCTTCATTTAGAAATGATAAAGTATATTCTGTGCCATTATATGTTTGGAGAATGAGATCTCTTTTTATTTAATTTTAAAAGAGATTACAGTTAAGAGAAGTCATGAATCTCTGACGAGACTTTCAACTTTTAAACAGGATTGAGACCATTATAGATTATAGAAATAGTTTAGTTGGATGGAATGTATTTTTGCATTATGATATTATTACAAGCCTATCAAGGCCAGTGCAAGGGATTTGTTAGTTTGAAAAAAAAAAGTCATTGAAATGCTCCCTAATAATATCCTGCTATACTTATAGATTGCTGACTAGCCAAAGAGTAACCAAACAGGCATTATCCAGCAAACTATGAGAGTACATACAGAGAACCACAGCCAACTCTAGACATAGTCAGAGGAATCCCACACAGAAGGAGAGGAAATACTGTAGGAGTCAGACGGATTAAGGACAGCAGAAGAACACATGCCGCAGAGTCAACTAAGGAGGGCTCATAGGGGCTCACAGAAATTGAATACACAAACATGGACCATGTATGGGTGTGAACTAGGCTTACTTTACATACCTTATAGTTGTACAGCTTGGGGGTGGGGGTTTCTGACTCTCTGACTATTTTGCCTGTACACCATACACATCATGGTTCAAAACTCATGCTTTCAATCTACCATGATGAAAGCATAGTGTTATTACAACAAGAATCAACTTTTTGCATTAAAAATTACAATGTGTAACTATGTGTCATCTGTACTATAATACACCTAGATTGCTGTAGAAGCATATTTTTCTGCGTGCATCTACTAAGGTGCTTCTGAAATAGAGTAAAATCTGAATCAGAAACTGAAAGAAGATTCATTTCACTATTCTGAAGAGGGACAGCAAGTAATTCTACAAAATTTTCAAAAATTAACTAATAGCAATATTCTTCAAATTGTTACATACAATAGAAACAGAAGAGACATTGCCAAACTCTTTTTATGATGCTACAGTTACCCTGATCCCAAAACCATACCAAAACATGACTAAAAAAGAAAATTATAGACCAATATAACTCATGAACATTGATGCAAACATACTCAATAAAATGCTAGCAAATTGAATCCAAGAACACATCAGAAAAATCATGCAACATGTCCAAGTAGACTTTATCCCAGAAATGCAGGGATGGTTCAGCATATGAAAATCTGTCAATGTGATCCAACATATAAACAAACTGAAAAAAAAATCACCTAATTTAATGCTGAAAAAGTTTATGACAAAATACAACATCCATTTATGATAGAGATCATGGAGAGAGTAGGGATACAAGGAACATACCTAATTGTAATAAAGGCAATATATAGCAAGCCAACAGTCAAGATGAAACTAAATGGAGAGAAATTCAAAGCATTTCCACTGAAATCAGGAACAAGACAAGGTTGTTCATTTTCTGTGTATCTATTCAATATAGTTCTTGAGGTCCTAGCTTGAGCAATAACACAACAAAAGGAGATCAAGTAATACAAATAGGAAAAGAAAAAGTCAAACTCCTACTATTTGCTGATATGAGAGTTTATATAAGTGACCCCGAAAATTCTACCAAGGAATTTCTACAACTTTTAAACACCTTCAGTAATGTAGAAGGATATAAGATTTACTAAATAAAAAATCAGTAGCCCTCCTTTATACAGATATTAAATGGTCTGAGAAAGAAATCAGAGAAATATCACCTTTTATAATATCCACAAATAGCATAAAATATCTAGGAGTAACTCTAACCAAACAAGTAGAAGACCTGTATGACAAAAACTTTAAATCTTTGAAGAAAGAAATTGAAGAAAGCACCAGAAAATGGAAAGTTCTCCCAGGCTTTTGGGTATGTAGAATTAACATAGTAAAAAAATATAATCTTAAAAAGGCAATCTACAGATTATATAGAATGCCCATCAAAATTCTTCACAGACCTCAAAAGAACAATATTCGGTTTCACATGGAAAAGCAAAAAATAAAATAAAATAAAATAAAATAAAACAGCATAGCCAAAACAATCCTATACAATAAAGAAACTTCTGGAGGCATCACAATCCCTGACTTGAAACTCTACTACAGAGTTACAGTACCGAAATTAGCCTGGTATTGGCATAAAAACAGACAGGTGGACTAAGGGAACCAAATTAAAGACCTGGATAATAATCCACACATCTACAAACACCTGATTTTTGACAAAGAAGTAAGAAAAATACAAAATATAAAAAAGAAAGAATATTCAACAAATGGTGCTGGCATAACTGGATATCAACGTGTAGAAGAATGAAAATAGATCCATGCATATTGCCATTCACAAAAATCAAGTCAAAATTAATCAAAGTTCTCAACAAAAAACCAACGACACTGAACCTCATAGAAAAGAAAGTGGGAAGTACACTTGAATGTACCGGCACAAGAGACCACTTAATAAATATAACCATAGTAGCACAGATACTGAGAGAAACTATTAATAAATGAGACCTCCTGCCACTGAAAAGCTTCTGTAAGGCAAAGGACAAGGTCAACAAGACAAAACGGCAGCCAAAGAATGAGAAAAGATCTTAAATGCTCAACATTCTTAGTGATTAGAGAAATGCATATCAAAACAATTCTGAGACACCATCTTCTACTGTAAGACTGATCAAAATAAAACACACTGATGACAACTTAAGCTAGAGAAGATGTGGGGTAAAAAGAACACTCCTCCATTGCTGGTGGGAGTACAAACTGGTAGTCGCTTTGGAAATCAATACAGTGATTTCTCAGAAAATAAGGAAATAACCTACCTCAAGACACAGAAATATCACTTTGGGGTATTTCCCTGAAAGGAAGCTCAATCATAACCCAAGAACATGTGCTCATCTATTTTCATAGTAGCATTATTTGTCATAGTCAGAACCTGGCAACAACCTAAATGCCCCTCGACCAAAGAATGGATAAAGAAGATGTGGTATATTTACACAATGGAGTACTATACAGTGGAAAAAATAATGTAATCTGAAAATTTGCAAGCAAATTGACAGAACAAGAAAACATCATATTGAGTGAGGTAACCCAGACTCAGAAAGACAAATATAATATGCAGCCACACATAAGTGGCTTTTAGAAATAAAGCAAAGAAAGTCTAGCCGATAATTTACAATCCCAGTGAACCTTGACAACAAAGAGGACCATAAGAGAGACATATATTGTTCTAATCTACATGAGAAATAGAAAAATAAAAGAACTCTTGAGTAAATTGGGAGTGTGGGATTATGGGAGAGGGTAGAAGGGGAGGAGTAAGGATGGAAGCAGGACTGGAGAAAAATGAATAGCTCAATAAAAACAATTTTTAAATGGAAGAAAAAATGTCATATTCTAAAAAAATTAAAGTGGGTATTCCTTCACTATATATGTTCAGATAGATAGTGGAGCTTTTGATTTTTATGCACTTAGATATAGGATGAAATACACAGCTAACTTTCTTACTCATGATGTTTCAGCTAACATTTTATGAGATTGCTTAGCAATCAATAACAATGCATGCCAATTGACACATTAAACTTCTTACATAACTATATACATTCTACATTTTCTGTTCTTTAATGATTCAGTACTAGTGCAATAATTTTCTTTTTTATACATATACCCCTTATTTGAAAGTAAGAGACTATATGCCATGTCAATTTCCTGCCTCATTGTCAAATACAAAAATAAGGTAGGTATCAAAGAGTATGAGTTACTTGAGTAAGAATAAACATATATAAAAAGTAAATAATGAGCCTGGCGGTGGTGGCGCATGCCTTTAATCCCAGCACTCAGGAGGCAGAGGCAGGTGGATTTCTGTGAGTTTGAGGCCAGCCTGCTCTACAAGAGCTAGTTCCAAAACAGGCTCCAAAGCTACAGAGAAACCCTGTCTCGAAAAAAACAAAAGAAAAAACAATAAATAATTATTTTTAAAGAGATGTCTTAGTGGTTAAGAGAACTTGCAGCTCATGCAGAGGGTCTGAGTGAGGTTCCCAGAACACATAGTGGGTAGTAACAAAAGCCTATAACACATGCTACAAGCAATAAACCCTCCAATACATACTCTTACAGAAAGTTACACAGACACACAAATATATACATAATTGAAAGAAAGATAAATCTGAGGAAAAACATGGTCACGATTTATGATATAATTCACTTGCCTAACATGCACAAGGGCCTTGATCTGATCACCAATATTAAAAACAAACGATAATCCAATGTATTAGCAATGGAGTGAAGAAAAACTGAATCACTTTATTGAATCAAATTGTCAAACACTGAGGAATACTAAGAATGATCGTAAACCATACTTTGATTGATGCACATTATCTTGTATTGCTGTAGGGGATGAAAATCACTGCATCCAGTTGTAAATTGAGCTGACAGTATTATTAGAATTGGAAAGATAAATGTTATAAAATTCAGCAATTCTATGCAGCAGTTTCTTTTTTATAAATTCTGTGTTAATTAACCCAGAAAAAGAGGCTAACAACCAGTTAGAAAACTAATTTTAAAAATCCAATATTTCTATAGATAATATAGGATTTTACAGCAGATCCATTTGAAAAAACCTTAAGTGGTTCCTGTGTAGACACTAATGATTAGAGAAAAATAAATTTTAAAGTGCTAACTAAATACAACAATGGTATGGAAAGTGAAAAACTTTTTGTAAGACAAGAAGGATTATAAATATACTTACATGTAAAATATAAAAGCAAGAGTATAAAACCATCAACATTTTCGCAGAGAATGGGGAGACCAACTGTATCAGCAATTGTTTATGTCTATATTTAGAATTCAATTATTGTAGCATTTAATTAGAATTCACTGTTTCTAGATTATCCTTATCTATTCTTTTCTATACTCTACAAATTTATATTATTGTAACTATTAATTTCTTTGTCTTTCTTTTATTTTTGCACTGTATTTGGCCAAACAAAGCTTTGACAAAATATTTGACTTGCCCATAGTGATTCTTCTAGAAATACCATATCATATTCACAATGACATATTTCATATTTTAATTTTTCTCTGTTTAGAAAACTCTTTTGCCGATTTGATCTAGTTTTATTTTTCTGTATCCAGTCATATAAGGCAGTTAGACTTGGGAATCACAATTTTCTGTTGGACTTTTAGGTGTAGTATTGCTACTGGAAATATCCACTAGTGCTAAATGCCTCAAATAGTCTTTTCAGTCATAAATAAAGTGAATGTGTTTTAGAAAAAGTACATATAGCATTATCCTATTCAAATGAAATGCCATGTTGCCCTTTTTAGCTTTTATTGTCAACTTGACATGGTCTAGCATTAGCTGAGAAGAAAGTATCTGCTGAAGAAATTGCCTGTATCAGATTGGCCCCTGGGGCATCCCTGTGAGACACTATTTTAATTATTAATTGATTCAGGAAGAGCAATCCTACTAGAGGCCCTTGTCCCTGGGCAAATGGTCATGTGATCATATGATGTGCACATGCATATTTATACACACACACACACAAGTTAAGCATGAGGCAGTGAGCAAGGAAGTAAGGTGTTCCACCAAAGTTTCTACTTCAATTGCCTGCATTGACTTCCTAACCCGCCTTCTTTCAGTGATGAAGTATAATCTGTAAGTATATGCAAAATATACGTTACTCTCTTAGGGTACTTTTGGTCAGAGTGTTTTATGACATGAACAGAAAGGAAGTGTGAGCAACCAGACAGATTCATTCATAGAGATAGTTTAGAAAAATCATTGACAGTCAAGGGATCAAGGAAGACATTTGAAGGATGATTGTTAATGAGTAAGGTTTCTGTTGGGATAGAAAATGATGAAAATTAAATAATCCTCCAATTAGGTAGAACTTTGACTATATTAATAGTATCAGAATCACCATTCTAAAGTTTTTAAAGCTATGATATTTAAATTCTTTACCTGTTTTACATTTAAATTACGAGAAATAGAATTTTTCCAAGATCTAAGTGTGAGTTAGTACTTTAATTGTAGTGAGTTTGAATGTCAGTTATATCTTCCTCCACAGGACTGAACACAGTAAAGTTGCTACTTCTAAGTTTCAAATCATAAGTCTTGGTGTGTCAAATGACCTGTCCTCTGTGATTTCATTTTCCTACATTGTATTTCCTTTGAAATAGGGGTATAAATGCGTCAGTGGTTATTAAAGTGCTGTCCTCCCTATATGTCTCAACACTCTCATCCATTCAATCCTTGTGCACTCATGTATAATTAGTTCACATGTGCTCTTATATATTATATAATTAATTTCATTAGAATCACTTAGGGTTGTTCTTTATTTTCAATTGTAGTTGAGAAAAACTCTTTGGAATTTTTTTTATTTTCATGTCATTACTTTCAGAAGAAAAGTATTGTAATCCAATATCTTAATTGGTGTGGTCTATGAAGGATATGATATGATTGTTCTTCTTTCATTGAATAATTAAGGGCCTTTTATGTGAAGCCCCCTATAGTATCTATGTATTTTAGTTAACACATATCTTTAGGCATAGTAATGATTCTAATCATAGTGAATCATAAGTAATGACACCCTATGCTATCTGTACATAAAACAGTCATTACTGTACCAAAATAAATGGAGTCAGGAACTTATGATAACTGATTAATAAGATAAATTGTGGTTGGCATTTATTTGTGTAAATATATACTTACTTGATTCTCAGATGCATTCCAGTACTTTTCTTAATAATGCAATGCCAACTTGGAAATAGCAACATTTTAAGCAGTTACAAACTATGGTTTTATTAACACTTCCTTAGCCATGCCTGACCATGTACCAGAAAGCCTCACAAAGTGATTTAAGCAGAGGAATGCAGAAAATGGTTAAAAGTGGCCAATTTAGCAGGGAATTAAAGAACATGCTTTTAACCACAGCATTAAAGATAGAAGACTGAAGAGGTAGAGATGTGCCTGGGGGCGATAGAGGGTTTATATGTTTAAAAAGAAAGTGTATGCAGGTAGATATACCTGAAATAAACATTTTCAGCATTTAGCTAAGATATCTGGACTTAGAAGAAATTTTAAAGAAACTTAAAGAAAAGACTAGCATATTAGTGAATTTCAAAATGTATCCCTATAACAATTATTGTAATTGCTGCGTTTTAATTATAAAATAACATATACATGTGTATATCATTGAAAGAAAAGTTATTAGATAAATTTGATGTAAACTATAAATATACTTTGGCATTTTCAAATGGAAAACTATGAAAGTACACAAAAGAAAAAGAACTAAGGGGAACAGGACAATGACATTCCTTTGAGTCTCA
The DNA here is from genome assembly GCF_950005125.1 of Chionomys nivalis. Lineage (NCBI taxonomy): Eukaryota > Metazoa > Chordata > Mammalia > Rodentia > Cricetidae > Chionomys > Chionomys nivalis. Next base: position 74,523,675 of record NC_080090.1, on the reverse strand, counting down.
ACTATGACATTGTTGGAAACAACACACTATAATATTAGAGTATACCATTTAACAATAGTTATTATCTGTTGGTCATGGTGGCTCATGCAATAATCCCAGTACTAAGGAGCCAGACATAAGTGTATATTTTTGTGTTCAAGGCCAGCCTGCTCTACAGTGTGTACCAGGACAGCCAGCACTACACAATGAAACACTGTCTTGAATGAATGAATGAATGAATAAATAAATAAATAAATAAATAAATAAATAAATAAATTTTTAAAAAGTTCATAACATTTGGGTCAACTTCTAGCAAGTGTAGTTAGTTTTTTTCATAAAACACAAAATGAAGCTTCTCAGTTTCAGGAGGTCCCATTTAGAGACAGAGACCCACACTGGAGCACCGGACTGAGCTCCCAAGGTACTAACGAGGAGCAGAAGGAGGGAGAACATGAACAAGGAAGTCAGGACCACGAGGGGTGCACCCACCCACTGAGACAGTGGGGCCGATCTATTGGGAGCTCACCAAGGCCAGCTGGACTGTGACTGAAAAAGCATGGGATAAAACCAGACTCTCTGAACATGGTGGACAATAAGAGCTGATGAGAGGCCAAGGACAATGGCACGGGGTTTTGATCCTACTTCATGTTCTGGCTTTGTGGGAGCCTAGACAGTTTGGATGTTCACCTTCCTAGACCTGGATGGATGGGGGAGGACCTTGGACTTTCCACAGGGCAGGGAACCCTGACTGCTCTTGGGACTGGTGAGGGAGGAGAAGAGGAGTGGGGGTAGGGGAGAGGGGCGGGAGGAGGGGGAGGGAAATAGGAGGCAGGGAGGAAGCGGAAAATTTTTTTTTTTCAAAAAAAAAAACCACAAAATGAATATAGTTAGAAACCTCTTAATTGAATTAAATGTATTTTAATTGTGAGCTTTTCAGTTTAACATTTTTTCAAGTTAAAGCTTCAATAAGCCTAAATCATAACTTTTTGTAGCATTTAATAGCAGGAGTTGATTCTCCTTTCGACCGTGTAGATCCAAAGGGTCAATTTTAGATTCTCAGGCTTGGGACCAAACATCATTTCTCAAAAAGGTTTGTTACTCTTCACTTCCTCATGTCCCTCAGATTAGTGACATTACCAGTGTCAAAGGTTAATGGTGAATATTTGCAGTTTACTATCTTTCTTATCCTTCAAATCGCGTACAGTGGGGTTTTGTGCTTCAGCATGGATTTTTCTGTAATATACACATTATAGTTTTCCTTTTCAGTGCTCCTTTCATGGCAGCCTCATTTTTAAAATTTGTTCATTGACTATGTAGATGGAAGGCTGGTAATGGGTACATGGGAGAGGTCAGAGGACAGCTTGTGGTGTTTGCAATCTTCCATTTTCTGGGTCCAAACCACCTATTATTTTTACGTGCTGAGTTATATAGATGAGCTTATCTTCACTTTTTTTTCACTTCAAAGTACTAAGAAACAAAAAAATAAAATAAAACAAACAAACAAAAAAGAAGAGAAGATCTCTGTTTCTCCTAGGCTTATGTTAGTTGTACTGAAATAAGGGGTAGCTCATATAATGCTCTGAAAACAAGTTGATTATCAGAGATTTGTTTCTTGCTAGGCAAACACTTGTTCTACACCTTCATCATACAAAATACTGCTTCACTTTTCTTAAATATGTAGAATATTTGGAAAATTGCCCCATTAGTTTCCTAATATTTAAAAATCCCAAGTTAGGTTTCTGGCATTTTGGTTCTATTTTAATTTATTTGTTGACTGATAGCATATTTGGGACAATTTCTAGTCTATCTAATCTGTTAGTTGGTGTTTTAGAATTCTAGAATATGCTCAATCCGTAATCATTTTCATGGGATTTCCATTCTCCATATATTAGGTGGAATATTCAATAAATGCCAGATAATTCAAGTGAATTGGAGATCCTATTCTGGCAAAACGTATCCTGATTCACTTGCCTGCTTAACCTCACAGACAGGGAACTGAAAACTAATCTCTCATTGTGGTAATGGACTTCTTTAATAGCTGTCTTATAATTCCCCAACTTTTTGGATATGGCATCACTAGATGTACAATTTTAGTCAATTCTATCCTAAAGAAAAAAAATGCTTCTTTATCATTATTTAAGACACTTCTTTCCCCTAAGAATTTTTAGTGGAATTCTGTTTTTCTAAATTAGTGTTTTAGTTTCTTCTCATTGTTATTGATGTTTAATGCCTCCAAATGTAAACCCACAATCAAATGTTTGCACTTAAAACTATGAAATGATTATGTCAAAGCTTTTTTTTTTTCACCTTTGTTGTAATGTTATGTCTAATCAGAGGATACTGGCAGAAAAATACAAACATACTACAGTAAACGATGAACATTTTTCCTGATTCGAGAAAGAACTAGGTTCCTATTTTGGGGATACTTTGCCTAGCACCAGCTTTTTTTTTCCCAGTGGAACATTTTGCAGGGTCAAGTCAAAGGCTTATGTACTACCCAGCTCACAGAAACAGAATGCAATTCATATTTAGTTGCATAGGACCGCCATCACACAATTTCCTTTCCACACTGAGGGAAAAAAAACTAATAAATTTTACCAAAACAACTTTTCTGTGTGACAAAGGAGACTTTGGCATGCAAGTCCAGCAAGACCTGGCTTCATTCTAGAGCTGAGGAAGGCATACCTTCCCTGAAGTTTTATATCTTAAATAATTGGTTTGTGTCCACTCTTTATGATTTCTGTGGCTTCATGTCTTAAATATCATTCTATAGGTATTCCAGTCTCCTTTAAAGTAACCCATTAAGCTAATAATTGGCCTATTTAAATTAGCCTGTGTCTCCTTGTGCAATATGAATAGCTGACTTGCTCTTTGCCTTCCTTCTTATCTCCACTTGTCCCACTTTTCCCAAACTTGCACAGTTTCAATTTAATTTTGATCACCATGCTCCTGATGCATATGCTGCCCATAAATATTTACTTTTGATTTTTCTTTACCTTGTTCTTCAAATTAGAAATGATGAAAGTTTTTGTCAGCTCCCTTTTATTCGAGAATGACAGCCCTGCGTGCAGCAGGAAAGCATTTGCCGGGCGTATTTGATCTCGTTTCATTTTTGTTTGCGGTGTCACAACCAGAGGCAGAGGTTGTGACACTATCGTTCTGAGTCATCCAGAACAGACGTATCCCTTTAAACAAATCGTTCTAAGCCTCATCAAAGAGATAGATGTATGCCTCAGAAATTATTGCAGATATGAAGGAATGCATATCACTTAAAGCAGCTGCAATCCTCATATTAGTCAGTACTGTTTGAACCATTCTTTTACTGCTGTAATGACATTTCCTGTAAGTTTTATTATGAGTTTAGAAATGTTAGATAGATGTACCATAGCAATTTTTATATAATTTTATATAATAATTGCCATTTAGGATTTGCACATACCACTGCTTATTCCAAGACATATATTACCACCTTTCTTTTCCCACCCAGCATTAGTTTTCTATCTTCAGTTAATTATTTAATATATGTATCCATTTGTCCCACACATGCATCCAAAAGAACAGTATACTATTTTTTTTTGAACTTACCCCTCACAGCTGAAATTAACAATAATACGTCCTCATTTAAACCCTGAAACTAGAAACTCTCTTTGGCATCATGCCCATAACTAACCACAGCACTACGCATTTCACATATTCTTTGTACCTTGCGTATTGATTGTAATGACCCTGTCACTACAGATTTAATGGATGTACTCATGAGAGCTAATTGAACCGCTAGTTCCTTACCAGCTGGAGGGGTAATTTGCAACTGTAAATGTGACCCTGTAATTTTTCCTATCCCTACATTTATTGGAGGAAAATTTATTATTCTCAACAAATTAAATCAATTATGATTCTTAATATCCTGTTACCCTTCCACCAATTTTCAGTTGTACTTTCTTTCTTTTAAGCATGTAAAGTCTTTTTAAATGAAAATACAGTATAATTTCTCAATCACCTGGTTATTCTATAAGCAGTGGGTCTGAGGCAATAGCCTTTGAACCTACTGGCTATTTTAACTTCAACTTTGGGGAATTTTACCAGTGTGGGAGGTCCTTCTGTCTATGTGTTGTTTTATGAATAAAAAAACTGGCTTGGCCTGATAGGGCAGAACTTATGTAGGCAGGGAAAACTAAACTAAATGCTGGGAAAAAGGAGGCAGAGTTAGAGAGAAGCCATGTAGCCCCTCTAGAGCCGGACGGAACTTTACCCTGTAAGCCACAGTCATGCGGCGATACACATATTACTAGAAATGGGTTAAATTCATATGTAAGAGTTAGCTAATAAGAAGCTAGAGCTAATGGGCCAAACATTGATTTAATTAATACAATGTCTGTGTGATTATTTCATGGATAAGTTGCTGAGCAGCCGGGAACCAACAAGTGGCCTCCTTACATTTTACTTAATACTATGTTAATCTCAAATTCTTTTCTAACCACCAAGGGTTTTTTATATGTATCTTAAAGAGGTAATTACATCTACTAATGAATCCACAGAGGAAGTTAATAAATGGAATTTATTATATTATTTCCATTTAAATATGTCTTCTTTTTGGTCAACTTTCAAAAGTTCCATTCAATAGACTTTGACATGCTTCATTTAGCAAAATAAACTCCACATACAGGGTCGTGTTTTAAAATATTCTTTTGATGAATCATCTAAAAGGCTTACAGACAAAATAGCATAATACGACATAGCAAATGTATAGTAATATTTTCATTCTATGCACCAAAATAACTAGAACTCTGTTTAATGTGTCCTAATACATGCCCTCTGCTATATTTAGTCACTATTAAACAGCCAGACTTTAAAATAATCCTCCATAGAGAAGATAAATAGGGCAGTGGAAGAGTCCTGTAGGGCACTAAGGTGCCATAAAATAGATTAAATGAGGGAGAAACTTTCAAAGACCATAGAAGGTGAAGGACAGTGTGAAGTTTTGAAAAGGAAAAAGGTCCTGTTTGTTTATTCCTCACAGTATGTTCCCTGGAGACGAAAATCTCAAACTTGATCTATGTATCAGGGAGAAAGGAATAGAAGCAGCATGCTCAGGGGAATTTAGCTATAAACAAATAAATTGGTGATGTCTCTTTTAAAACACATTTTCTGTCTATTTGGTGGGTTTTTGATTCCCACTATGATATTACAACTGGTAGTTTACAACTTTGCAGCAGGCAACCTCAAATTGCATGCTTCATGAGTATAAAAACAGAAGGGAAAATAAAATGTCTTGCTCTCTATAGCCTGGTACTAAATATAAACAAATATGTAAATCAGTAAAGCAAATATTTTTCTTTGCATTTTATCTTGGCTCACTGAGCCTTCTTCTATGCCCCATATCCTAGATAATAGGCAAGTAAGCTAATTTTAGACCAGCCATTTTAAACTCAGTGGAAACAAAATATAATCAGTGAAAATTATTCCCATATTTTGTAGGGTTATATTTAGCTATGAAAATAAACAAAACACAATAAATGTTGTATAAGACATGAACAAGGTGGGAGTTTTGCTTCCTATAACAGGATGGATAGCTAGCACCCAGGTGTTTATAGTACTGTTGGAAAGCTGTGAGCACCAACTCGTCCTACGCCAGAGGTTCTCAGCCTTCCTAACACTGTGAGCCTTTAATAAGTTGCTCATGTTGTTACGACCCCAACCATAAATTATTTCACTGCTACTTTTAAACTACAATTTTGCTAAATTTATAAATTGTAAATATCTGATATGCAGGATATCTGATATGCAAACCCTGTGGGGGTTGTAGGTAAAGAACCACTGTCCTATACAGTTTATTATGTTTTCATATGAGAACATATTGAGTAGAACCTGAAATTAGCTGGGAATTATAAAAATATTATTAATTTTGTGGGTTGTTTTAAAGCATTTTTCTTTTTGTTTAACTGAAACCAGACTATTTTTCCATACAATATATTTGAATCAGTTTCCCATTCTCCAGTAATTCATAGATCCTCCATACTTCCACACTCACCCACATTCACACCATTTCTGTCTTTGTCTCTGTCTCTCTTTCTCTCTAATTAGAAATAGACAACACTCAGGAGGCAGGCGGATCTCTGTGAGTTCGAGGCCAGCCTGGTCTACAAGAGCTAGTTCCAGGGCAGGAACCAAAAGCTATGGAGAAACCCTGTCTCGAAAAATCAAAAAATAAATAAATAAATAAATAAATAAATAAATAAAATAAAAAAAGAAATAGACAACAGCAAGAAAAATAGAAAAAACAGAATAGAACACACCAAACAAAAATAATAATGAGCCAAAGAAAAATTACAAGAACCACAAATAGACACAGAGTTACACAATCACTCACACGAAAATCCTACAAAAACAGAAAATCTGAAACTATAATATATAATCAAACAATACCTTTAAGGTTAAAAAAATGCCCAGAGAAAACAATATAAGACAATGAGCCTCCAAAAATACTCATTTAGTGAACTTCTTTAGTTTTGGTCATTTACTTCTGGGCAAGGGACCTGCCTTTAACAGTTGTTTGTATACCCAAATAAATAAAAAAATATATTTTGTTTATGCTGATATAATATTTCATCTTGAATTCTTATCTCCTTTTCTTCTGTTTTTTACAAAATGGGTACTCATTTGGGTGCATTGGGAGAAATCTGATGTTTGTTACCTCCAAGAAAAGAAAGAAATTCTAGTGTTGATGAGATTTTGCTGGTAATTTTTTATAAGACTCCTGAGCTGGTGATTATTGCCTTTTAGATGTATATTGTTGGTTATTCTGCTAGGTGTTATAGTCCATTGGGTTTGAATCTGGTGCCAGAGTGCACCAAGTTCCTACAGAAGTGGCCAAATTTTGAGTTTTAGTTAGTCATAACTCTTCTTAATACTCCCTCTGGTTAGAGAGACATCAGTGTCTTCTCTTTCACTCTCTGAATTGATCCACGATGCAAAAGTAAACATGCCCATTACCTGTGGATTTCCAAGATCCTGTGAAGCAGGCTCTTTCTTTTTGGCCACCTACCAGCTCCCACAGAGACTTCTCATTAGTTATGAATGCTTGGCCTTATCTTGTACTTGTCCCACCTGCTTCTTTTCATCTATGTTTGGCTTCAGGGCTTTTTTAAACCTTTCTTTTGTTCTGTATCTCACTTTCACTGCTTTCCTTGTCTGTCTGCTGTCTGACTCATAGCTGCCTTACTTCTGGCCCCAGGCATGGCCCTCTTTGTCATTCTTGTTCTATTCTCCTTCTTCTCTTTAGACTCTAGATTTCTGTTCCTACTTACTCTTTTTGCCTCTCAGCTCTGCCTATCTTTCTCCTGCCTGGCTTTTATTAGCCCAATCAAGTGACTTAGGCAGGTAAGGTAAAAGAAAGGCAGCACAACTTCACATAATTTAACAAATGCACCATAAACAAATGTAACACATCTTTACATCATTAAAAAATCAGCATAAAGAAATGTAATAAATCTTTTCATGCTTAAAATAATATTCCACAGCAATCCTGTTTCTCACATGTACTTTGAAGTACATGAGAATATGTGTGTAAAGCAGATAATTTTTAGTATTTTGTTATTATTTATAAATACTATAATTGCCAAGTTGAAATATCTATGCTTAAATTACAGACTGTTTTAGAAATTTAGGAAACATGGTAGCTAACCTTTTTTTTTCAAAGTACTTGTTGCTTTGATTCAAGTCATAGCAAATATGGAAATATTAACAAGTATTCATACATACAATCAATAATGCTTCATATTGAAAGTCACTAGAGAAATGAATGACTAGATGAAAATGTGTGCTTGCTGTAAAATCTTGAGGGCAAGTGTTCAAATTCAAAGAACCTATATAACAATCCAATCGTTCTACAAATCAACAATTCTCAATCTGCGGATTGTGACCTTTGGGGGGGTCACATATCAGATATCCTACATATCAGATAACAATTCATAATAGCAAAATTACAATTATGAAATAGCAAAAAAACAATTTTATGGTTAGCAGTCACCACAACAAGGGACCTCTATTAAAGGACTGCAACATTAGGAAGGTTGAGAACTACTGTGATAAACTTTATAATGCACTCTCCAGGGTTATGAAGACAGGAGGAATACCAGGGATTGGTGGCTTCTAGTCTAGTTAAGCAAACCTAAACATGGAGTTGACACAGAGACTCAACCTCAAAGTAAAAGATGGAAAATAAATTTGGAGGGAACATAACATGCTATGGCTTACAAGAGGATAACCAGGTATGTGCACATACACATGAACATGCATATGTCCACATATATGTGTCTAACACTCACAAACACATAAAAATCAGAAAATAAAGCAGACTTAATTTCTTAAATCAATTAAAAGTAATACTTTTAGGGAAAAGAAGGTTTTGGCAATAAGTATACTTAAAGAGATTAATGAAATACCAAAATGATCTGCTTTACACACATATTCACATGTTATTTGAAGTACATGTGAGAAAGGACTGTTGTGGAATATTATTTTAGGTAACCAAAGATACGTTACGTTTCTTTTTTCTTTTTTCTTTTTTTTCCATTCAAAAATTTACACTTCCTCCCCTCCTCCCATTCCCCTCCCACTCCCTCTTTAAGAGAGGGCAGGGAACCCTGCCCTCTGGGAAGTCCAAGGCCCTCCCCCCCTACAACCAGGCCTAGGAAGTTTTGCATCCAAATAGACTAGGGTCCCAAAAAGCCAGTACATGCAGTAGAAACAAGTCCAAGTGCCTTTATCAATGGCTTCTCAGTCAGCCCCCATTGTCAGCCACATTCAGAGAGTCCAGTTTGATCCGAAGCTCATTCAGTCCCAGTCCAGTTGGATTTGATGAGCTCTAATTAGAGCAGGCACACTATCTCAGTGGGTGGACCAACAGCTCAGAGTCCAGACTTCCTTGCTCATCTTCTCTCTCCTTCTGCTCTTCAACTGGATCTTGGGAGCTCAGTCCATTGCTCTGATGAGGGTTTATGTCTATCTCCATCCATCGCATGATGAAGATTCTATGGTGATATTAGAGATAATCATCAGTGTGATAGTGGGGCAAGGCCAGTTCATGCACTCTCTGCTCTGCTGCCCAAGGACCTAGCTGGGGACATCCCCATGGACACCTGGGATCCCCTCTAGATCCAAGTCTCTTGCCAACCCTATGCTGTTTTTGTTAATAATGTAAACTTCTAGGTTTAGAAAAGTGATATATCATAGATTTTTATAAAATAGCACAATAATAATATATGATAATAAAATGCCCTTTATATAATAATCAAAGTAAAATCTGAAGTTAACTTAGTTAAATGTTACAACATAATAAAATTTTGGGAATTAATAACTATGTCTATTTGATGTTCTTTACTTTAGCAAAACTAATATGCTTGCTTTATGATCTGAGAGACCTTTTATAAGACACTCACTTTTTGAACTTTTTTCTTTTTAATAGTGTAATAATCTTAGCTACTCACAGACATTACTGCTATGATTAACATGCATATTAATTAGTGAGCTGGAAGCTGTCCTAGTACATGGTACAAACTGTTTTCTATGATGATAGTAGTAATGCTTAATTATTGATTTTTGTTATTGTTGCCAATATATTATTTCAACTTCTCACTACTTCTTAGTCTAATATAACTTTCTTTTTTATAATATATCATTTTCTTGATTCTATTATTAATCTACTATTTTTAATTAATATAACTCATATTGCATTTGACCTATGTATTATTTCAATTATTGCTTTATTTATTATAATTTTTCAACAAAGTCATGGTCACTCTATTTAAGTGAGAGGAATCAAATATCATTTTGTTTCCATCTTCCTCATACCCTGTTTTCTGAGATTACCTATTTGTAATTTGGTGCTTATCACAAAACTGAAACATTTTATAAAAAGAATATTACTTTCACTCGCTACTCATATTTTTGCTGAAATATACCCTGCTCAAAACACTGATGAGTATATTTTCCTTCAAACCACATATATTATAAAATAATGAATATGAGTTCACAGATATGAAAAAGGTGGAGAAAATACATGAATGTCTCATAGAATGTCTATATTTTTTGTGTGTTGACACTGATAGCATCATGCTGTCAGGACATGCTGCCTCCAAGGTTTGTCAGCATCCTCTTTGGAGTAGAATTCTGGGCTGCACCTCACTCATTAAGAATGCAAAATCAGAAAGCTTGTGAAAATGTAATCGAAAAGGGGGGCTATGTTTGAGCCCCAGCAAGCAGCAGAACTTGGCAGCAGCTTTGGCCAAGTTGTTCTTCCTTTAGAATAAATGATAGAAGATAGGGGTTATGGACTTTGCTTCCACTCCATAGGAAAGCCACTAAAGCCAGAAATCTCTCAGGGGTGTCCCTAAATGAAGGCCTAGAGTGGTCATTGTTTGAAGCTTTGAAGTTGAAGCCTGGATTGCCTTGGAGACCACAAGATGTTAGATATTCCAAAGTCAAGGGATACCTACCAAGGAGAGCTGCTAATAGGGCATGGAACCAGCTCAAGAGAAAGTGTTAGAAATGGAGATGCAGAGTTTGGAGTTTGCTCAGATGGTTTTCAGTCTTGCTTTCGTCCAGCATTTTGTCACTATGCTCCCTTCCCTACATTTTGGAATGGTCATGTATATACTGTTCCATTATATGTTGGAAGTATGTGATCTGCTTTTTGATTTTTATTTTACAGGGGATTACAGTTAAAAGACCACATGAATCTCAGTAGAGACTTTGAACTTTAGACTTTTAAACATTGCTGTGACTGTGATAAACCTTGGGGACTTTTGAAGTTGAATAAAATGAATTTTGCATTATGTTATTTTTACAAGCTTATGAGGGCCAGGGGTGGAATGTGGTAGTTTGAATGCAACAGGCCCCGTAAAGCTATGTAACGGCACTACTAGGAAGTGTGGCCTCGTTGGAGTGGGTATGACCTTAGAGGAAGTACGTTACTATGAGAGTGGGCTCTGTGGTCTCCTATGCTCAAATATTGCAGGGTCAGAGTGCATTTCCTACTGCCTTCTGATCAGGATGTAACACCATGTCTGCAGCATTTTGCCATGCTCCCTGCCATGATGGTAATGGACTGAATATCTGAATTGTAAACAACCACCACCTCAGTTAAATGTTCACCTTTATTATAAAAGAAAAAAAAAGTGGAGACTTGAAGTTGTATATGGGAGTGAGAGGAAAGGTCAAAATACTGTCCATGGCCTCTTGTTTGAAAACTGTTCTAAAGACCCTGACCATCTGAATTTATGATTGAAAAGTAGTCTAATCTATAAGTATTATAAACTGTTGTGTCTGTAATAAAAATAAGGAGCATATTTTTAAAAACTTTTCTTGTTTATCTGAAAATGTTTACATCATTTCAAATTTAGGTAATGGTCATTAATCTAGATGGATTAGTTGCATTTTTAAATGATTTACATTATTGTGTTTTTACTATTGTTAGTTTTGTCTTCTTGCAAAGATGGCATGTTGATGAAAACAATAAAAGGAAATAACCAATGAAGTGAACCCTAAAGGGTGAATTAAATTAGTTTTTCCAGGCAATGGTGCCACAGGCCTTTAATCCCAGCACCTGAGAAACAGAGGCAGATGTATCTCTGTAAGTTCAAGGCCCACCTAGGCTACAAGAGCTAGGTCCAGGATAGGCTCCAAGCTACAGGGAAGCCTTGTGTTGAAAATCAAAAACAAACAAACAAACAACAGCAACAACAAAACAATGGTTTTAACAGAACTCCTAACAGTGGGAGTAGGGGGTGTCCCTGATTCTTTTCCCTGATCATAGGACCCTCTCACTTCTACTAAGATGCCTCATCAAGTCACATGTAGAGTTAGAAAACCCCAACCATGTAATAAAAATGGAGTGGCGCTCTCCACACCGAGGTCAATTGTACTGAAGGAGCATGGGCTGCAGCACTTTAACCAAGAAAGCAGTGCTCATCCATTCTCTGTCTTTCTCACTTAAAGCAATATCAGAGAATCCAGCCAAAATAAATGATTAAAGAAGATCCATGACTCATACAATAATGACTCACATTTCCTTTCTCCATTAAAATGAACTTTTAGGCTATACTCAGGAAGTTTTGAATGGGAATTAAACACACTGACAACAATGACAGCATCAAATTACAAAATAATCAGGAAAGATTTTAAAATTATCCGATGAATATTTTAAGCAGTCATCCTGAACATATTTCAAAAAGCATTAACTAATAAGTTTGCAACAAATGAGCAAAGTTCTAGAAAATTATCTCAGCAGAGAAACTGAGATATCAACAAGAGAAATGCATTTTTTAAGGTTATATAGATGAATATGGGAGAAAATAAATAAAACTAAATGGATGGTATTGACATCAGAATGGGCAGTACAGAGTTTTGGATTAGGAAATAAGAAAATAGAACAATTGAAATTACACAATTTGAAAACTATTCTCTTAGAGCAAAAGTTATAGGAGTATTTGGAGAGAGCTTAAAAAGTATAAATAGAATTTTAAAAATATATAAATTTATCAAATGATAAGAATCAAAATATTTAAAGATATCTGTTGCAAGAGGCCTCTTGTTGGTTCCTGGCTGCTCAGCCCCAAAATAATTACACAAAACCTATATTATTTAAATCACCACTTGGTCCATTAGCTCTAGCTTCTGATTTGCTAACTCTTACATCTTAATTTAACCCATTTCCCCTAATCTGTGTATTACCACGAGGTAGTGGCCTACCAGCAAGGTTTTGGCACATCTGTCTCCAACAGTGGCTCCATGGCTTTTCTCTGACTTTTTTTCCTCTCTCCCAGGATTCAGTCTAGTTTTCTTTGCCTGTCTACCCTATCAGGCCAAACCAGTTTCTTTTTTGACCAGTGGTATTCACAGCATACAGAGTGGAATCCTACATCCCCTCCTCTTTTCTGTTTAAAAGGCAGGTGGATCTCTGTGAGTTCGAGGTCAGCCTGGTCTACAAGAGCTAGTTTGGACAGGAACCAAAAAGCTACGGAGAAACCCTGTCTCGAAAATCCAAAAATAAATAAATAAAAAAGAAGGTTTTAACTTTAGCATAGTAAAATTACATATAACAAAACAGGTATCAAGCAATAATTATAGTTGCAATATTTGTGTCTATTTTATCTTTTATCATGACTAAGGAAAACTATATTTATCCTTTAACTTCATTAAAAACTCCGAAAGGTTACAATATTACCTAAGTAAACAGGAATTGCACTGTAAGAAACTTCCAAACCTCTAGAATTGACAGAGACATCTCATTGCCTGGACAGTCACCCAAAGTTCTTCTGTAATGTTGCAGCATCCATCTTCAGCCTATAGGCCCATAGTATCCAGCAGACTTTTACATGAAACAGGATATTTAAAAAACAGTTCTGCCTATATTGGCAGTTAGTCAGTCACTATCTTGTATGCCCTGCAAAATGTCTAGCAGACGCTTTCATGAAGCAGGAACCCCAAAGGATCGTCTCATCTTTAGGCAAGTTCAGCAGTCATTTCTCTGGAGTCCTGCACGTACAGTTCACCAAACATATCATCAAACAGTCCAGGAAAAAGCAGTTTCTTGCCCAAATGTTTAACAAAATGCCATAAGGAGTCTCTTTGATGGCAATCTTTCTCTCAAAGTAATTGGAACTGCCAGGAGCAGAGGTGTCTCATGTCATGAAAAGTCCTAACTTCTTAAAACAATTTAAAGATGTGTCTCATTGTCATGAAAAGTCCTAAGACATTTTACATGCCATATTCTGTAGTCTTTGAAAAGTTTGAAGAATGTCTATCCATCTGAAATACATCTCTGTACATCTAGAAAATCTAGCTAACATGACTACAAGTTTGACTATTATAGATGACTATCTATTAGCCTATATTTCTTAATTATACACTTTGTTTTTAAGTGAGGTGAACAAACACAAATCTTAATCAAGAGCAGAAATATGCATATAACAAAATTGACCTTAATTTCGTATCAATAAACCAAGATCCATACCAGTGCAAATCTCTTTAGCATATCCCCTTTATATGTAAACAAACATTTATAAACAATATTTGGGAATATGTGCAAAGTTCTCTAGACTACTTTCTGCTGATTGGGGGTACTGTTAATCAGGTATTTCATGATGTATCCTGTGTGCAAGGTTCATCTTAGTTAGCAGTTGGGTGAAGTAATTTTTTGTAGGTGTTCACAGCAACCTTTCAGAGTCTTGGTCCATCAAACCGTATTAGACTGGAAACAATGCACAGGTTCTCAAACAAAAGAACAATCTCTTTTCCAAAGCAGTATATTCTTAGACCCAAATTTGGAAATCATGATACCTGTAGAAGATACTGGTTTAGCTTAGCAGACCAATACAATGAAATGTCTCTCTATACTTAGCTCCTTCACATTTAGGAAATTCAAAGAAAACACAATAATATGCATAATCCAGACTCTCTGTAAATTTTCCATCTTTTCATGGCTTATTTGTTTTTAGTTCATTACATTTAAATATTTATTATCTTTACTCCTTTAATCTATGACTGTCTATACTCTGTCTCTTTAAAGACTGTGTTTTATTTTTTAAACCATTTTATTTCCTTTTGTAACTGTCTATACTTTATTTTTTCTTCTCTTTCCCAAGCCTATGTACATTTATCACTTGTTTTTTTATTGCAAACTAGTGTGGCTACTGAGATTACAGGTGTGTGTCATCACTGCCTTTTCTGCAAGGCAAACCAGTGGGGCCGTTTTATTCTCTGATCTTCAGGCAAATTTATTAAAATTTATTAAAATACAAGTGAAATATCACTACAACACATGTGTTAAAGATTATGAGACAAGAATGGAAAAAATTAGAGCATGGCTACCTGAGAGTTGTGATGAGAATAAAGGAAGGGAAAAAGTGATGCAATTCTATTTTAATTAAAAGCTTAATTTAAAAACAGTTTTCTATATTTCATATTGCTGACTTAAAAATTATTGTCATTGGAGGATGCTGATTCACAGGTAGCCCGAACAGATATTAAAATTGTGTACATTTCTAATTATTTTAAAGTACAGGGCTTAATATGAGTGAGTAAAGAAAGGAAAATTTATTTAAGCATTAGAGAGGAAATTATAATCAATTATGTTGCTAATAGTGACTCTAATACAAGTACTTAAACCTCACCATATATATAAAAGTGGCCTTTGTGCCTTGACAAAAATTGGTTTTTAAAGTGATTGCCAAGTGTCAATAATCATCAGAACAGTATAAAGTAGGAAGAGGAGGACTGCCGATTAGGTTTCCAGCTTAGGTGCTGTTTTGTTGAAGCATTTTTACTTTTTGGTGGTTGATATCACATGAGAGTCTTACCCAGGCTATTATTATACCAGTGGTCTATACCCACAGTTGTATAGTGTGGATTGTTTACAAAGAACATGGTATCATAGAGGACAGAAGTTGAGGTTAAGCTAAATGTTTAAAGATTGGAACCTCCTTCTTTATTTTCTGAAGGTTTTATTTAGAAGACAATATACAGTTGAAGCTACAGAAGAGAAAATAGTGAAATGTTTGATGAATATCCCAGTAATCACAAGACAAGGGATTTGAGACTTTAAGACAAGTATCTTCAGATAGATTGATATTCTTTACACTCACAAGGTGTTCTGGTTAGTTTTATTAAACTTGATACAAACTAGGGTCTTCTGCCAGGACAGAACATCATCAAATTGGCCTGTAGGCAAGCCTGTGAGGCATTTTCTTGGGTAACATTTAAGGTGGGAGTATCCAGATCACTGACATATTTGATATTCATGTTTTCTACAACAACAGAAACTTAACTGGTACACAGAGAAGCAGCTAGAAAAGTTCTAGAAAGTGTAGTTATGAAAAGTGATCCAATGGTTAATGAGAATTGATTGTAATATTCGCCTTGATATAGTAATATTAACACAGAATAAAGATAGTATGGGGAAATTAAGGAGGGCGTAAGGAGGCATGAAATATTATTTAGGAAAGTAAATTGTAATGGAAGTTCAAAATGACTAAAATTTGCAATATTAATATAGTATTCTGAGATTCTGATCTAAGTTAACAACTTTTATAAGTATAACTTTTTATTACCTGGAGATCATTTACCTTTCAGATTGCCCACTTTTTCTCATATAGTTGATGAATTTGGATTATTCAAAGAAATTACCTTGTAGACTACCTTCTTATAACAAAAGTCTTTTATGCACAGTTATGTTAGCAGATGTCCTCTAGAGATAAGCCTTGGATCTTCCCAAAATGCTAGAAATGATGTGAAATCTTGCTCGTGGCAAAAACGTCTTTGAAACAGTGTCACACTGTCATGACTGTTAAAATAGTGCATGTTCATCCTGATGAAAAGACATTTCATGTTACTTGAAAACCCATGACTCACAATCTGCAAATGTCACTTGGGTAAATAAAACAAATACTGCTTTAATTATTCATGAAAAGCACTAACCCTCTTCAAGCTTTCTGAAAAACAGGTTAACTTCATGGGTAGAAAGCAATTTTGAAGCAAAGTCTATGGAAATTTTTAACCTTATTTTCTTGATAATAACCCCTACACAGAGACTTTGCAAACATTGTGCAATCTTCAGTTTGCATTTTGTTTTATGTCTGTATTTTTAGTAAATGCTGGAATGCTTTAATCTCTATTTTAAGTAACAACATAATAGTTTGAAACCATTACTTATACTATGACTCCTGGGCATTTTATATGAAATGGTTTAGAGGTGATTCAACTTTACCTTTTTAAGCCTAAGGAAAAAAAAATGAATGATAAGACTCTTTTTTATATATAATAATTTATCAAACTCTTGGTGGAAAATTGGAGAAACTTCTAAGAAATTGCACATTATTTCCTCTGTTAAAAGACTATTGAACTTAAATCATGCAGAAGAAGTGACACCTAAGTCTTGATCAAAGTACTCAAGATATTACTTATTGTTTTGTGTTCCACTTGCTATAGGTATCATAATTCCAGGTTTCAAGTTACACCTCAGAGCTATAGTAACAAAGGCAGCATGGCACTGTGATAGAAACAGAAACTTTCACCAATGAAATAGAATTATGGAGTCACATATAACCACATACTGTTGCAGCATCTTGATTTCTAAAAAGGAAGTCAAAACTACACAGTGGGGAAAAGATAGCTTCTTCAGCAGATGGTGCTGGTCAAACTGGAAAGCTATATGTGGAAGAATGAAACTGGACTCCTATTTCTCCCTGCATAAATTTCAACGATACATGGATGAAAGATCTCAGCATGAGACTTCACTCCCTGAGTCTGATGGAGAAAATCTAGAATACACTTGAGCTAATAAGCACAGGAAGGTACTTTCTAAACAAGACTTTATTAGTATAGCCATAACAACAAAAAAATAGTAAATTGTATTTCACAAAAGTAAAACACTTCCATGCATTCAAGGAGACCATCATCTGAGTAAAGAGGCAGCCCACAGAATGGGAAAAAATGTTAACAACTACACATTTGAAAAGGGTTTGTATCTAGAATATACAGAAATCTCATAACTGATAGGGACCAGAAATCTCTTTCTGAATTGGAGTTGCATCTCAAACTTGGACTTAGCAAATTGCTTATTTTAGAACAAAGACAAGGTTCTGATTATGTTTTTACAGTGACTGGCCCCTACCTCTTTTCTTATTCAAACTATAATACATCACACACACACACACACACACACACACACACACACACACCCTCATAAGTACACACATGCACACCTATTTTATTCCACACAGAAATAAAGCCTGATGGCAATCTTCAAGGCTGCTCTGAGGTCAAGACTATATAATCTTCCTCATATAATCTCCTTTGCTACTCTGCCATTTTCCAGTGACATTGCAGGCATTTTACCACTTATGTATGCCATACCCACTACCCCATTGGCAGGTCTCAGCGACTGTTCTCCTAATGAATCTTGCCGTTTATGTGTGGGGTTTGGGCAAATTCCCAGCAACTTTAGTTCTCACTAAACTCCAAGAAGCAACATTCATATGCTTGTGTCCAGCGTTTTGTTAATTTGAGAAGAAGTGGACTTCTTTACCACTTACCTTTCCTTTGCCCATTTATTCTTCCAATATTGAACCTTTTCTATAGTGAGTAGTAAGATGGTATCCTTACAGCTTTGTTTGTCCTCAGCACAATTTCCCTGTCATCTTTCTGAGACAATGTTAAATGTTATGATATTGTGGATATTCCCTTAGTATTCTATCCAACAAATCTTTTCCCTCTCAAACTTATCTGTTACCAACTGTCTTACAGGACATGTCAAATCTTAAATGTTTGTTTGGTTTAATTTTTTTTTGCAATTGTTGAGAACAACAAATATGTAGGTTTAAAACTTGATAATCCTTAATTTTCTAAGGTCAGCTATAAGTTTTTATATATTTTATGATTAAATAATATTTATTTGTCAAAATATTTTAGAATAAGTATTTGAATATTTAAAACAAGTGTAAGGAGTCAGATACATTTCAGATATTTTCAGTTGTGGTATCAAATATTTTTATTATTATATTCATAAAGATATAAAATTCTTGAAATCAATTAATAATCACTTTTTATCTTAAAAATCCACATTTCTCTATGTTTCTTATGGCATAATACAAATGACCCTACAACTTACCATCATCACAAAAATTATCCTGCATCAACTTGTAAATTTTTGTTGCTCTCTGAGAAGAGAAAATACTGGTAATTCATAATGAACTCATTTCTCACATTAATAGACGCTTTGAAATCCAATATTAAGGTGGAAAATGTCTTCTCGCTTATCATAACATAGCAGAAGGTATCATAAGATGAGAACTCAAATGAAATGGAGACAAATACAGAAATAAAAGGGAGTTCATGTTCATAATAGACCTACTGCCAAGAAAACTCACCAGTCTCTATGACAAGGACACATATCCATTATTTATCTACATATGTAGCATTTGTCTATCTAGCTATTACCTATCTATCATCTAGCAATCTAGATAGCACCTGTCATCCATATGTCATCTACATGGCATATAGCTGATCGTCAATCACCTACCTAACTATGCATATAATCATTTGAAAAGCAGCTAATACGTTTGTCCCCATACAAATTCAAACAGCTATTAAATAGCATAATATCATAACATATAGAAGAAAAATTTCCAATATGAAAATTTGCTGTTGTCTTGAATAAATATTAATATTACATATAAATTAAAGACTTGTTTAAAATAAATTTAATTACTGATCTTATTGACAAATATTAGATTTACACAATTATTCTTTTATTTAAATATTTTTCTTACTTGTCAAAAATATCTTTCGAAATACTAACATGATTAAAGAAGCTGACATGCAAGGCAGAGATAGGAATACTAAATACACTGCCTCCTAAACATTTCTTTTTGCACAATTTGTACATATTTACTTTAAAAGTGGGATGAAATAAGAATTATTAAATGCTAAGTAAGCTAAGCATTCCCATACACAAAATAACTAGTGGTGTGGAAGTCCTTCTACATATGTGTTACTTTTATTGGTTAATAAATAAAGAAGCTGTTTTTGGCCAACGGCTTAACAGAATATAGCCAGTCTGGAAAAGAAATATTGAGAGAGTAGGTGGAGTCAGGGAGAAGCCATTGAGCTGCCAGAAAAGAAAGACATCATCTGCCAGCCAGAACCTTGCAGGTAGGCCACAAACCTCATGGTAAAATATAAAATAATAGAAATGGGTTAATTTAAGATATAAGAGTTAGCCAGAAATACGCTTAAGTGATTGTCCAAGCAGTGATTTAATCAATATAGTTTTTGATTATTTGGGGTCTGAGCAGCCAGGAATTACTGAAGAAGCAGCCACCCACAACAAACTAGGGCTGTTTTAATGTAAATTATAGATTGTTTCATTTGAAATGCATAGGAATTTTTCTTGTTAATCAGAAAAAAAACATAGAAAATATGCTTCAAATTTATAGGGACATAAACACACCTATTCAAACACTATGACGAGATAAGTTGATATAAATCTTGGAGAAGAAGAATACTCTATGGTTTATTAGCATTATGTTTGGGTTCTCAAATATGAAAAAATTAAATGATAACATTTTTGACTTGTATAACATCAACTCCAAATGCATGTTCCCAAATGGCTTTGAACAAATCACATTTTCTGTGTAATGGCCGAATAATAAATGAAATGCTTTTTGCTGACCCACTTAACGGTCATTAAAGAGTCTTACAGAGTTTACGTGCACTTTCCACATCATGGTGCTCTCATGAAATTGCTAGGCTCTGTCTCCCCTCCTCTCTTCTTTGCCCTCTCTTTGTTTCCTTCCTTCCCTTTCTCTTTCTTCCCTCTCTTCTATGTGACTTGACCTTTTTTAATTGCATTTTTAGTCTTCTCACCGGCTTATATGCTCTGTAGTATTATGGTAGCCATTTAAATTCAGTTTGCAATAGGGTAAAAACAGAAAAGTGAATTTTTATCATTAAAAGACTTTAAAAAAAATAACGATTATGTAATGTAATCATATGAGTTCATCTTTCAAAGAACTAATCAATATTATCCTGTACACTGAAGTGTTCTGTTGTTAAGTGAGACTGAAGAACAGATTTGTGTTATCTGGGCCTAGGGTCAAATTACAATTTTGCAACTGTAGATTTGTCTAAAATTCATCTTAATATATTTTAGTCACATAAGGATTCTCTTTTAAAGTGCCCTAAACTGCCTTCAAGAAAGTAATGAATAAATATTTTTTATGACACATGTTCAGAGCATTGTCATTTGACTATCTTTTCAGTGTTTCAGAAATTTTGAGTCATTCCATAGGTATTTTATAAATCACCTTATATCTAGAACAAGCTGTATGTCTCTGCATGTGTGTCCACCATTTTTCTTAAATTATGATAAAAACTGTATCAATCAATACACAAATAGAATGTGGATTCTATGATACACAGATAGCAGGCTCTCTTTAATGACTTGTGAGTGTTAAACAACCCTACACCATAATCATGATTAATTGCTAGCCAAGTAGCAGAGAGAGCCCTAGATGCATTTAAGTACAGACTTCAGCAGAACACTTTGTTCAAATTGAAGGTTCTCTCCTTTTTCATTAGTGTATCTATTAAAATAACTTTCTTTGCCTATTTAAAAGCAGAGTATACTTTCAGGGATTTAGAACCACACTTAATCTCATTAATATGGCATTGGTTTATTTCAAGTTATCTAGTTTGCTAAACAAACTCTGTTACTTGTCTGCTGTGTTGAAGTAGTGTCATGAGGAGAAGCAAATTGACTTCTATTCTCTAACCTCCTTTGGTCCTTAAACAAAGGCAAGAGACTGTTTCCCTCCTCAATAGAAAGGTTTCGATAGATGTAATTCAACCCTAAGGTAACAGTTTCTTTACCCATAATTTCTAGTCCCCATCTAAGATGTTTAGGAATATTTTTAAAGATCTGCTTATTTGAGAGTGTTAAAATGTAGTTTCCATGTAAATGAAGAGACTCTCACAGTACAAAGTCCAGGAAAGTTACAACACATTCAGCAGTGCTCTACAAGATGATGGAGACAAAATAAAACCCCTAGTATATTATGCTTTCTGTATGCATGATACGAAAAAAACATTTGCACCATTTATCTCTACAGTTATGCATGATCAAAAAAAAGCATTTTAGTAGTTTCATGGGGGCATAGTTCTGTGTCTTTTTTTCTAAGAACTCAAGCATAGGTCAGAGGTACTCCCTATCAGAATTGCACTTCATAACTATGAGCTTTATGAACAAGCTGCAATACTCCAACTTACTTCTTAAATCTTCCTTGATGACTGAAACCCTCTGGAGCATGAGGCAAAAACATTCTCCCATTGTTCCTGCCAGATACATAGAAATGCAAAAGATAATACAATATGCAATCATTTATTGCAAGCTGTAATATTTCTGTAGCATTACAGAACACTAGAACTAATTTCTCTTAACTGCTTTGACAGCTGATGTCCTGTAACCCATCCCGTTTTGTTTCCTCCTGCCTTACCACATATATGTCCTCTTGTAAACATTACACTGTATTCAACTGACATTGTTAAATGAGTAATTGATTTGTAATTAAGGTAGCTTAAGACAATTAACAGTGATGCATAATGTGAAATGGACTTTTATACTGCAGGTTTAGAGTTAATGTATGTGTCAACATTGCAATTGAAATTTAGGATTCGTTAGTTTAAAATATTAAAGAATATTGAATGTTACTGTCAAAAAATGATATTTTGCATGGATTATATTGCTTGTGGATACATGGAAGATGGAATGACTGGTGAAATTGTGGAGGCTGGTCATCTATTCAACTGAATCCAACAAAAATAAAACTTTACTACCTAACTGAAAAGAGATTCCTTTACAATCAAAGGTTTTACACACACACACACACACATACACCTTATTTAGAAATGCAGTTAATCAACAACTGGACTAGTGTTGGTAGTAGGATACTTAGTGACTCTACCCTCAAATTCAGGCTCTCATAGAAAACCATGCTGGACACTAAATCTTCCTAGCATTTTTCATGAACCAGACTTTCAACTGTTACCTATGAGATAGCCAAAGACTGACAGAAGTTTAGAGTTGATGACAACCATCAATTTTATTTGTAAAGCTGGAAAAAAAATAAAAAATATTATAGTCTAATATACTAAATCTCTTAATGGTCTGGAGATTTAGTGCTTGTTTAGTGATGAGATTTAGATACCTTTGGCAGATACAATATTAAGCTTTGTGAGGGAAGGATGCTGTAAGAAAAAATGGTTTCCTGTAAATCAATCGATCAATCAAAACATTGTGGTTTTATAATAATGGGGTTTTGAATAATAGGTTCATATATTTGAATGCTTAGTCACCAGAAAGGAGTGGTACCAATTTAAGTAGGAAGACGTGGTGTCTGGCTGTAAATTGCAAACTGTGGCTTGCTGTCTTATACTGGTGCTTAATCACTGATTAATTTAAAAAATATATTTATAATAAGACATGGATGTTGGCCGAGCGGTGGTGGCGCATGCCTTTAATCCCAGCACTCGGGAGGCAGAGGCAGGCGGATCTCTGGGAGTTCGAGGCCAGCCTGGTCTACAAGAGCTAGTTCCAGGACGGGCACCAAAGCTACAGAGAAACCCTGTCTCGAAAAACCAAAAAAAAAAAAAAAAAAAAAAAAAAAAGAAAAGATATGGATGTTAAATACTTAAATACTTTTCAGTTTTTGATGAATTTTTTTTTGTTGTTTTTTATAAGTTGGGGTTTCACTATGTAGTTCTGATTGTCCTGAAGCTCACTATGTAGACCAACCTGGCCTTAAACTTACAGTGATGCTCCTGCCTCTGATTATTGGGATTAAGAATGCAGGACACCCCGTCTGGTTTTGGTAAATATTTCTAACAATGAAGTCTCTGCAAATAACTTTTTTTGAGCACCTAGTTGAATGACAAATAATATTCAGATCACTGTTCATTGGGGCAGATGCGCATTGAGTACTAAGTATTTAGGATACTTCATACTAAACAAACTGGCTTTTTAAAAAGAGAGAGTGAAGTTAATGTCAAACTTTCAATGTCTTTTCAGAAAAATTGCAAAACATATACCTCATCATTTCAGAAATAAAATGTTAAAAGAAAAATGGAAAACCACGGTGGGTCACCTTTTAGTGGTAACAATAGCTTGAATCACTAGTCATTTATTTTTGTAATAAAACAAATTGAGAAGTTTCCTTTTCTAACCCTCTTGCTATAAATTTGGAGCATTTGAAACAGAGATTAATTTCATTAACTTCTGTGAGGTGTGAGAAAGTCATAGGCAGAAACTTGGTCATAGATCAAGGAGAAGCAGGAAGCTCTGAACAGCTCTGTTTACTGTTCATCAGCGGTATCAATTATATTCTGTAAATGGAGCATCCTCTGAAAATCTTCTCTAGTTACTTACAGTTCTTCCCACTACCTAAATAGCACTACTGTACATATCAGGTAATGATTACATGAACATTTGTATATGTTCAGTCGAGATGCAATGTTATTTTCAAACACCTCTTCAATGAGGATGAGGAACCTGTAAAATAACAAATGCTGACATCAAATTCATCTGGAATATTGGTAGAAGCCAGAACCAAGAAAGGACTGTACTAAAACAGATGTGGGATTGTTGGATTGAATGTAATATTTCTCATGATATAATAAGAGAGGGTTGCATATAGGGAAGTTATATAGCTAATGTTGCTATATTTTCTTCTTGTTACTATATACCACATCACATTTGATATTTTATCCTGGTGTGGGTTTGGTAATTAACAATGACAGAATATGGCATGGATGGTTACCAAACTGGATGGAGAAAAACCTGTGGGTTCTCAGCTGAGAATAGAAAAGGTGAGAACATATGAATTGGTTGTTCATCGAAAGCAGTCAGTCCTGAAGACACACATACACATAGCATTATACAGACTTAACAGTTTTTATTTAGGAATATTTATGTTAATATATATACATGCAAAAACAATTTGTTAAACAAAAAGCCACAATAATCCCAACACTCAGGAGGCAGAGACAGGCAGATCTCTGAGTTCGAGGCCACCCTGGTCTACAAGAGCTAGTTCCAGGACATCTTCCAAAGCCGCAGAGAAACCCTGTCTCAAAAAAAAAAAAAAAGCCACAAGTTTAAAAGTTATTATACAAGAGTATATATAGGATGGTATGGAGAAAGGAAAAGAAGAAAGAAAAATATATAAATAATAATTTAAAAGTAAAAATAAATTTAAAAACTAAAGAATTTGTGGGAAGATATTTTATTGTGATATGTGTTGCTTGAAACCAGCTTATTAGTTTACACTCTTTATAAAGTAATCCATGATTCTGAGAACAGCTGCAGTTTACATCTGTAAGTTTCATGGTCTGGTCTTCTTTTCAACTAGAAGGCACAAATTAGATGTGCAAAAGTATAAAATTACTCATTTATATGGATTCCTGAAGTCAGATTTTACCAATTTATGATCTGTAGTATATTTTTAATACTACACATTATTTGACTGGAGTCATCTATGCAATGAGTAGAGAATTTAGGGAATTGGAATAGCAATAATTTATACCCAAACATTTGTTGTCTGATGTTTTCAATTTACAACTTTTTGTTATTGTGCTGTTCTGTTGTTTAAGGGCTTATTAAAGGCATTCAGTAATTATCTTCTAGCTTTTGAATGGCAAAGGAATGTAACTGTGTTTTTGTGCATGCTTATATTTGCTATTTTTCTGCTTTTTATTCTGTTAAGTGGCTTACATGGTTTTAGGAAAGTCCTGGAATCTACCACATGAAAGCTTCATGATCATGGGATCTGAGGTATAAGGTAGTCTTTTATAAATATATTATACTATGTTTTTAAACTATAACATACACTTTAAAACAAATATCTAGTGAGAAAATTCCTCCTTTTTTTCTGTATCCTAAATTGAACTTACTATGTGTGCCTAATACAAATTCCATTATGACTCCTTGAAGTTTGTGAGTAAATAAAGTGACCTCATTTGCTGATCTCAGAGCACTTATGTTTCATTTTATGCTACCAAGGAGCTTTAACAGCCTGAAAGAATGAAATCATCAAAAAATAATTCAAAAAAATACATTATAGAAACAGATTGCGACCTCTGGAGATGATTTTTTTCCTTATCTTTAAGAAGGTGAGGCATAGATAAGAAGTTTATTCTACATTTTGCAGATACCGAGATTTTTGAAGAAGTTGGCAAAAACAAGTTATTAAATATTGGTATTATAAGTTATCATAAAGTACAAATTTTTATGTGTGCAGTCTTTGCAAATAAAAGAAACATAAGGGTGAAAATGCTGAATATATTTATAAATGTCTGATACTTTCCCCTGCAGTTGTAACTTTTGAGGCTCTTGACAGTAGTAGTGTTTTTCTGTATACCCTTTCAGATGTTGTTTTAATCTTATCTACGATCTTTTCTAACACTTTTTAAAAATATTTTTAAAATTATTTTCTGCTTCTTTTTTCAAGACAGGGTTTCTTTGTTTAGTTTTGGAGCCTGTCTTGGAACTCAGTCTGTAGAACAGACTGGCCTCTGACTCAGAAAGATCTACCTGCCTCTGCCTCCCGAGTTCTGGGATTAAAGGCATGTATCACCATTGCCCAGCTATTTTCTGAGTTATTGAGTGTTTTCCTTGCACATGTACTGTGCACCATGTCTGTTATTGGTGCCTGAAGAGGTCAAAAGAGAAGACTGGATCCGTGGAATTGGTGTTAGAGATAGATATGCACCACTATACACAGACTAAGAATGGAGTTCGGGTCTTCTGCAATAGCATTAAATGATCTTAACCACTGACCCAACTCTCCTGCACCCAAAACACTTAGTTATTATTAAAAGCATACAAAGTGATATTTTGGCGAAATATAACTAAAACCACAGAACACCATATATTAATGTGACTAAACTTGAGAGGCACAAGTTAATAGGAATTTATTTACTTTAAGGTTAATGTATGTCTTTTAAAAGGCGTTCTCGCTTAATTTGGCAACCATAAAGCAAAATGATCCAATGTATTTAACATTTTGTTTATTAAATGTAAATAGCTGTGCTTATTTTCAGATTTAACCACTAAGAGAGGATAGATTTAAGATTCATGAAAATCATCATTTTTGAATATCAAGTTATAGTTTTAAAATGTCACATTACATTGGGATGATGTAAGATTTCATTTATTCACATTGTTTAATAAATGTGATGTTTATTCTGATGGCTATATCTGGACAGAAGTCTTCTAATACAAAAAAAGAAGTATACTTAAATGAATAATTATAATGCAGTGTGAATAATGTATAAGAGAATGAAAAAATAAATACTAATATATTCATTAATCGAATAATAATAATAATATATAGATTTTCTTTTCAACTTTTCAATAATACATTGCATTGCAGGAATAGATTAATCTTTAAAGTCAAAATGATTCTGATGGAATTCAAAAGGGGCAAAACAACTGCAGTAAGTACATTATTTATTAATATATTTTTCAAGGATTTTTTTGTTTGTCTGTATGCTTGTTTGTGTCTTTCTATATGTGTGTTCATGTGCATGAAGAAGCCTTCAAAAGGCCAGAAAAGTGATTTTAGTCCTCTGGAGCTAGAATTATACATAGTTCTGAGATTTCTAACATAGTTGTTGCTACCCAAATTACAGTCCTCTATATGAGCAGTAAGTATTCTGACATTCTAACCTGCATTTCCATATCATGTCTATTAATTTCAATGATTTCATTGAGACTTGTATATAGCTAAATATTTCATGTAGTAAGGCTATAATATAAAATAATATATTTTAAGTTTTTGTATGTGATAAAA
Source organism: Chionomys nivalis (assembly GCF_950005125.1). Taxonomy (NCBI): domain Eukaryota; kingdom Metazoa; phylum Chordata; class Mammalia; order Rodentia; family Cricetidae; genus Chionomys; species Chionomys nivalis. The sequence goes on along the minus strand of NC_080090.1, from coordinate 74,496,295 downwards.
TTTACAAAAAAATTCAGTCTATTATACTTTTTCTGCTATCAATAAAAATTGAGCAATTAAAATTTCTTTATCTTGACAACTTCTTTTTCCATTTATATTTCCCTGATAAGTTTTCTGTATCTTTTTTGTGAATTTTAGGTTAAAGTTTTCCTACAAAAATAGAAGGCAGAATCACTGGAGAAGGGAGCGGCATCTTCAACAAATGGCACTGATCCAATGGTATGACTGCATTTACAAACTTTAATTCCAAATACCTTAACACAAAACCAGGTATATGGAATCTTATAAAAGACAAAATAGGGAATAGCTTTGAACTGATTGAACAGAAGATGACTTTTTGAGCAGAAAACACCGTTAAAGAATGCACTAAGATCAACAATCAATACACGGAACCTCGTGAAATTTAAAAGCTTCTGCAAAGCAAGGGACACCATCAATTTAGACAAAGTACCTGCTACCTAAGTGGGAATAGATTTTTTTTTACCAACTACACATCTGACAGAGGACAAATATCTAAAATATGTAATGAACTCAAGAAACTTGATATAAAAAAACCCAAATAACCCAATCAAAAACTGGGGTACAAATACAAGCAGAGAATTCTCCACAGAGGGAACTTGAATGGCTATGAAACACATAAAGTATTCGGCATCTTTAGCTATCAGGGAAATACAAATCAAAACTACTTTGAGATTTCACCTTACACCTGTCACGATGCCTAAGATCAATAATACAAGTAAAATCTTGCAAGGATATGGAGTAAAGGAAACACTCCTCAATTGCTGATGGCAATGAAGACTTGTACAGTCAGTATGGAAATAGTATGGTACTTACTTCCTCAGAACGATAGAAACTGACTACTTCAAATTCCAGCTATACCACTCAAGAGCATATATCCAAAGGATATTTATTTTACCACAAGGACACTTACTAAAAGATGTCCATAACTTCTCTTTCCATAATTGACATAAATTGGAAAAAAACCTAAATGATACTCAACATAAGAACAAAGAAAATTTGATACAATTACACAATGAATTATTACTCTGCTCTTAAAAAAATGACCTCATGAAATTTGTAGACAAGTAAATGGAGCTAGAAAAGATCATCCTGAGTGAGGTAACCCAAAACCATAAAGATAAAAAATGACATGCATTCACTTATATCTCAGTATCAGTCACTAAATGATAACTAAACTACAATATGTAGACCCAGAGAAGATAAGCATAGAGAAAGGTACTAGGAGGGCCACATGGATCTCCCTGAAAATGAGAAGTAGAATAGATGCTTTGAGTGGTCTGAAGGGAGAATGAGAATGTGGGAAAGGAGACGGGAAAGGGGATTGAGCAAAGGAATAGGAGGAGAAACAGGTATAATTGAACAGAATTTAAGGATCAATTTGAAATTCTAGTGCAGGAAAAATTTACTAAATATATGAAAGCAATCATAAGGAAGTATTTAATTGATGAGTAATAAAGACTCTATTGAAGGATTCCTTGTTCAGCCTCAATATAGCAGGGAAGGGCTTAGTCTTTTCTCAACTTGAAGCTTGACTTTGTAGATTCCCTATGGGAGTCCCTACTCTTTCTGAGGAGCGGATAAGGGTTGGGGGGGAAGGTGGAAGGGGCAAGAGGAGGGGAAGGAAGGGGAACTGTGCTTGGTGTGTAAAATACCTTTTAATTAAAAATAATTTAATATGTTTAAAATTATGCATTATCCATTGTTATCAATGCCACCATTTTAAAATCAGCATCATAGCTAATTTTGAGTGTTGTGGTGCTAACCCCATTTTCCAGTGTTCTCTTTGGTCTTCACTGTACTTTTCCATAAGCCAGTAGGGTTGATATTTTGTGGGGAGAAGGGTTCTTTGTTTTTGTTTTGTCGTTGTTGTTTGAATACATATATGGTGTTTTTATAAAATAAAGCTCACTTCTGTGGTAAAACACCATAAGCTCTGCTTGTAATTTAGTACTACTGGTGTTTATGTGACTTCAGAGCATATAACTATATGACACAAGAAGAGATGTAATCTGAAAGATGTAACAGCAAGTAAGACTTAATGCCTTCATAAAGGAAAACCTTTACCCTCTCTTAATTAGAAGCCAAAGGAAATGTGACCAAAAGACTGGCAAGGTGATGTGCCAGATAAAGGTACTTGCCCAACAAGTCTGACAACCTGAGTTCAGTCCTCAGGTGTAAAGGTGGAAGAAGAGAACCGATTCCACAAAGTTGTCTATGAGTGTCCACAATCATATGATGGCATGTGTGAGCCCATATACATTTTGTTGCAGTTTGAAAAAAAAAATGTCCCCCAAAGGGGACACTATTAGGAGGTACAGCTTTTTTGAAGTAAGTATGTCACTGTGGAAGCAGGCTTTGAAGTCTCATATATGTTCAAGATATTGCCAGTAAGATGGAAACTCTCAGCTACTTCTCCAGTTCCATGTCTGCCTGCATGCTGCCATGTCACACCATGACAATAATGAACAAAACCTCTGAAAATGTAAGCCACCCCAACAAATATAAACAAACAAACCAAAGCACTCACCTGTCTTTCTCTTTTCACCAAACAAAGCATCTAGTACTGGTTTTCATCCTATTGGGTTGTTTGCTGAAAACGTCCCATTGAAATCCCCAAACAACCAAGGTTGTGCAAAGGCAAGAGATTATTCTTCACAAATTGACAGCAAGTCCCCATTGGTGAAGATAACAAGCTCAAAATACATTGAACATGAAGACATCCAGTTGGTCCCTGCATAGAACCTTTACCCTATATTCTAGTGATTTTGCCTATGAAAGGTACTTTGTATGTTATCAAAAGGGAAATGCAAACACCTACCCTACCAGAAAACCTTTGATCTTCAATGTGAGCTTGTTGCAAAATATGCTAGGGAAATGGTGTCACAAACCTTATGGGAACAAGCAAAAGATATCTGATGTGATTTAACACATGCTTCATGAAATGAAACTCATATCTGGCCCTGTCTGTTTGACCAAGAATCAGAGACTAGACAACCCATGGACCTAGGGCAAAACAAAATGCTGCTGTTTTTAAAGTAACAATAAAATGACTCCTAAACATATTTAGCAATATTCCTAGATCAGCTTATTCAGCCATTATCAGAGAAACTTTCTCCACAGCAAATGGATAAAAGCAAAAGGACCCACAGGAAGATATAATGCATAGAGAGATAATTGAGACACTAGTTCTAAGCAAGATGTTTCCATCAAAACCCTCCCCTCAGAGCTCAGGGAATCCCACAATAGAGGAGGAAGAAAGAGTGTGGGAGACAGAGATTGTGAAGTTCAAAAGAAGAAAATAATCTAAAACAACAGAGCAAAGGTCATATGAACTCAGAGAAACTGAAGCAGCAACTACTGGGCCTGCACAATCTGTACCAGCTCCTTTGCATATATACCATAGCTTTCAGTTTAGTACTTTTATGGTACTCCTGAATATGAGAAGAAAGTTTCTGGTTCTTGTTCTGTCTGTTGTGTTCTTTTATAGTTCTGTTGGATTGCTTGTACAACTTCAATATGATGGCTGTTGTTTTACTTTATTATATTCTATTGTGTTGCGTTGTGTTGTTATCTCTTTGAAGCCTGATAATTTCTAATGAGAGAGAGAGAGAGAGAGAGAGAATGTGAGTGAATGCTAAAGAAAGAGGATGTGGGGAGTAACTGGGAGGCATAGAGGGAGGAGGAAAAGTATTCAGATCATATTTTATAAAAAAATTATCAATGTTCCACAAAAGGGAAAAATTAAAATCAAAGTAATCCAATATATTAAGACAAAAATAAATTAATAATAAATAAATACAATTAAAATGAATAGCTAGTAACTGTTACATTTCAGTCTTATTTATCAAAGCATCAAAACTACATATTAAATTCTTCTTAATCATTGAAAGTTTGTGCTAATGTGCTGGCCCTCTTTTCCCAAGACAGTTGTGCATATGTCCTTCCAACAACATGTACAGTGACCTCATGACCTCATGTGGCTATTCAGCTAATTCTGTTGTAATAAGAGCGGCGGGGCTGGCCCGCATGGCTTTACCTGAAATAATTACACGGAAACTGTATTCTTTTGAACACTGCCTGGTCCATTAGTTCCAGCCTCTTATTGGCTAGCTCTTACATATTGATCTAACCCATTTTTAATATTCTGTGTAGTACCATGAGCTGGCTTACCAGGAAAGATCTTAACCTGTGTCTGTCTGGAGTGGGAGAATCATGGCGACTCCTTACTCGGCTTCTTTCTCCCAGCATTCTGTCTGTTTACTCCACCCACCTAAGGGCTGGCCTATAAATGGACCTAGGCAGTTTCTTTATTAATTAACCAATGAAAGCAACAGATTAATACAAGACCCATCTCCATCATTTCCCCTTTTTCTGTTTAAACAAAAAAGAAAGACTTTAACTTTAACATAGTAAAATTACATATAACAAAACAGTTATCAAGCAAGAATTACAGTTACAATATTTATATCTATTTTATCTTTTATCATTACTAAGGAAAACTATAACTATAACTAACCATTCTTCAACTCCATCAAAGACTCCAGAAGGATATAATATTACCTAAGTAAACAAGAAATCCAAAACTCTAGAAATGACGGAGACATCTCGCTGCCTGGACAGTCATTCAAAGTTCCTCTGTACCGTTGGGGCATCCATCTTCAGCCTACAGGCCCATAGTATCCAGCAGACATTTTTATGAAGCAGGAAATTCCAAAGACAGTTTAGTCATTTTCTGCTGTGTCCTGCAGAATGTCTCGCAGAATCTTTCATGAGTCAGGAACCCCGAAAGACCATCTCACGTTTAGGCAAGTTCAGCAGTCCTCTTTCTGCGGGTTCTCTGTGTCCAGTTTATGCAACAGTCCAGGCAAGAGCAGTTTCTTGCCCAAATGGCTATCAAACTCCTTAAGGAGCCTCTTCGGTGCCCATCTTCCTCTTGAAGTAGATTGGTGCTGCCAGGAGCAGACGTGTCTCATTATCATGAAAAGCCCTAAGTTATTAAAACATTAAATGCCATATTCTGTAGTCTTTGAAAGATATGAAGAATGCCTATCTAGCTGAAATATATCTATGCACATCTAGAAAATCTAACTAACATGACTAAAAGCTTGACAATTATCGATGATTATCCATTAACAACCTATATACATTACATTTTTAAATGAACTATACAGTCACAATACCTTAATCAAGATTAGAAATATGCGTATACATATAACAGAATTGACCTTCAAATCCACACCAATGCAAATTATTCATATCTATATCATATCCCCCTTTAAATGAAAAGAACATTTATAAACCATATTTGGGAACATGGGCGCAGTTTTTTTCTCTCCAAACTGCTTTCTGCTGAATGGGGGCGCTGTATTCAGGTCTTTTATGGGATAACCTGTGTGCCAGGGTCATCTCAGTTGGCAGTTGTGTGAAGTAATTTTTTGAGAGTGTTCACAGTAACCTTTCAGGAGGGCGTGGTCTATCATACCATATTGGGATAGAAGAAATCCATAGGGTCGCATCCTCTGTGAAAACAAAAGAAGACCCTCTCCAAAGCATCATATCCTTAGACCCATATTCTGAAATCATAATACCCTTGTATCCATTCTGGTTTAGCTTGGCAGCCCATCTAATGAAATGTCTCTCTGCACTTAACTCCTTTACAGTCAAAAATTTTAAAGAAAACACAATAATACAAAGAATCCAGACTCTCTGTGAATTTTCCATTTTTATGTGGCTTATTTTTCTTTATTTCTTTTAATCTATAACTATCTGTGTTGTTTCATTGGTTAAGTAATAAAGAAACTGCCTTGGCCCCTTTAATAGGACAGAAAATTAGGTAGGCGGAGTAGACAGAACAGAATGCTGGGAGAAAGAAGCCGAGTCAGGAGTCGCCATGATTCTCCCACTCCAGACAGACGCAGGTTAAGATCCTCCCTGGTAAGCCAGCTCGTGGTACTACACAGAATATTAGAAATGGGTTAGATCAATATGTAAGAGCTAGCCAATAAGAGGCTGGAACTAATGGGCCAGGCAGTGATTAAAAGAATACAGTTTCCATGTAATTATTTTGGGTAAAGCCATGCGGGCGGCCGGGTGCTGGGGACGCAGCCCTGCCGCTCTTATTACAACATAATTCTGTATTTGTTTTCACTCTTTTTGTGTTTCTGAGAAGAAAGGTGCAAACTATTTTTATTCTCATATTTTCAATGTTATGGATAGAGAAATAACATTAAAAGAAGACAACTTTCTCTATGAGCAGCTGTGTGTTGTCCAGTATAAAATTATATATGTGCTATTTATTCTTTTGTCACTTTTACTCTAATTTTCAGGCTGTTGCTATTGATCAAGGTGCTTACATGGCAATTGCAGAAGGAAGTACATTCTATCCTTGATGATGTACTTAAGGTTCTCTTCTCAACATAGTTATCTTTCCATAAAGAGAGAAGATGTAATCATGGGATTTACAAATCCAAAGGCATATACTATCATGAATGCTCAGAACATAATAATTAAATTCATGAGCTTTGATGTCCTAGAATAAAACACAAAATATTCTTGTGAATTCATTCTCAGCCTTTGTAAAACAGAAAGATCAGTATATATTTAATATTTTGAGCATATATGTGCTCTAAAACTGGGGAAATCTGACCACCATAACTAAGTCAGTCTCAAATCCCTATAATGCAAGATATGATTATAATACATAAAATCTAAAATGTAAGCTTATTTCCTTGTCAGTGCTCTTCAAAAGCATTGAAACAATTACTTGCAAACAAATCAGTTTGAAGAGATCAAAGGTCCTCAAAATGTCTCTCTCTATATTTTTTTAAAAAAAGAAAACAAACTACCTTTTTCATTATACATACCAATTCAAGTTCCCACTCCCTCCCCTACTTTCATTCCTTCCACGTAATATATTGAAAGTTTGTAGAGCTCCTACTTAGAATTAAAGCATTGTATGATTATGCCTGCAATTTTTCTATTATATGATTTGGGTTTTCTAAACTGTTGTCTTTAATTTATCATAAACTTTTAATAGTATATATTGTAATATAGCTTAATTTTTTACAGGGATTTTCAAAATATTTTAAATGAAACAATGATAATATATGAGTTAATTATTTGTTGCTGGGATACAAAATAATGACCATAGGCAATTTGGCTTATGGATCCAGATAGCTAGATGTACATATTGGCATGAAAGGAGTGGTCAGAGAGACAGGTGCTCACAGATTAAATATCAGCTGCACCCAAGATACAGAGAGCATATATCTTAAACAAAAATCATTAATATTTATGCTCTATTATTCATGTAAACACAATTTTAAATGTACACAAGGAAAATGCAGTAATACTTATGGTAATAATGTATATACTTTTGTTTTAAGCTAAAATATTAACCATTGGTCAAATATTGCTTAAAGGTAAAGAGCACATACTCCCCGTGAAAAAGATCGGAGTTCAGTTCATAGTACATTTACCTTCAGCTCTACTGTATATGAAGCTCTTGCCTGGAATCATGTGCACTATACCCCCGTCTTCTCCATTGTCCATGAATGTATATTACTTTTTAAAATTTCAGAAAAAATTCAAGAATTGCTGAATTTCTGTTCTTCAAAAATATATATGAAGAAAATAAATAAAATCAGAGACTAGGGATAAGTCAGCAAAACCTTTTTAATTTCAAATGCTAACATATAATTACATTATAATATAAAATAAATAAATAAAAAGAAAAAAGGTTGATTAATAATTTTCAAATTAATAATAAAAAGACATAGCAATTAGCAAATGTATGAAAAATATATTTCATTGCACCAATTTTTATTCCAACCCTGAAATTCTCAACCCCTTCCCAATAGTGTCTTTCAGTATTCTTCCTTTCTACCTCATCTCTCATGTCCCCATCCCCATCAGCCCACAGTCTACTCACAAAATCTCATCTACTTCTCCTTCCCAGGAATCTAAAAGCATAACCCTAGCTAAGACTTCTGGCAATAGCAGATACACAGCCTAAACTGTCCATCTCCTGTGACCAGGCAAGACTTCAAGTTGAATGAATGAGAAACCAACCCAGTCACATAAACTTTGTTGTACAATCCATTTTGCATATGGGACACACTGGGTTAAGGGTGTTTTAGAGTTTGAGCGACTGGCCAACCAATGACTGGACTAGCTTAAAACCTATGCTGGGAGAGTAAGTCCATAACTGACACTGTCCAGAGCACTGAGACCCACAGGCTAAATGACTCAGAGACCCAGGATCGAATCAAACATGATTGGAAGGGAAAATGTCAATGAAATAATGCCTAATGGTATCACGCTATACTCATTGATGTGGGATTCCCATTTGTATTCTGTGAATATGATTTGTATTACTTTTGGCTGATAAAGAAGTTGCTTTGACTGATGGCAGGCCAGAATAAAGCCAGTAAGAAAATCTGAACAGAGATACAAAGGGAGAATAGGATGAGTCAGGGAGATAACGTGTAGTTTCCAAAGAAGACGCACATGCTGGATACTTACTGGTAGGCCACAGCCTCATGGTGATAGGCAGATTAATATAAATAGGTTAATTTAAGAGAAAAGAGTTACTCAATAAGAATCCTGAGCTGATAGTCAAAGCAATGTTGTAATTAATATAGTTTTTGTGTGATTGTTCAGGTCTGAGTGGCCAGGAAACAAACAAGCAGTCTCTGTTTACAAAATGGAATGCCAACGTGGGTCAGTTACATCCACATAAAAGTTGAGAGAGTTTGGGAAGGAATCTTGGACACTAAAGAACAGAGTTAAACAGAGCTTATTGGTAGCAGCATTTTCTTAGGTAGGCTCTGTTTGCTAAAGGCAAGCAGAGGCATGATTCCTATAAGAAAAGGCTTCCTGACTCAGCATTAGCAGCAAAAACATCATGGCTCCTTTAAGAGGGGCTCTCCTGGTTCATGCTGGTGCAGTAAAGGAGCACTTACATTGGGTTTTTGAGCAATGTGCTACTAGTTCCTTAATGCCAACATAGACTTACTACATCACTGGAGCTAGAAAGGTGAGCATGGTTCACAGAGTCAGTGAACGTATCTCCACCACGTTGGATGGGACAGAGCCAACAGGTAGGATCACAGAGTTGGTCCTAGATACTTCCACTTAGCATTTAAAAATGTGCTTCTTGTCAGGAAAAAAAATGACTTCAGATACACAATAGGACAGATTCAGACATAAAAGTACTCTAAATGAGTCTTCAGTGTATTTTAAAAAATGTACATACACTTGAGAGAGGAAAAAGAGTGTAGACAGTTATAGAACAGTAAAAGTAATATGAAACAGTACAGACAGTCATAGATTAAAGGAATAAGGGTAATGAAACTAATATTAAAAAGTAATAAAAATCCACATAAAGATGGAAAACACACAGAGAGCATAAATTATGTATACTATTGTGTCTTCTTTGAATTTTTTGACTGTGAATGAGCTAATTATTGAGAGATAATTTTTTGTATAGGCTGCTAAGTTAAACCAACCACATCATCAAGTTTCTTGACATCAAAATTTTAGTTTAAGAATATGTTACTTAAAAAAAGAAGTTCTGCTTTTGTTTCCACAGAGGATAAGAACCTGTGGAATCCTTCCAGGCTAATGTGGTTTGATTGAATAAGACTCCCAGAAAGGTTTTTATGAACCCCCAAAAATTCTTTGCTCAATAAACAGCAGGAAGCAGTTTGGAGAAAACTAAGCCCAAATTCCAAAGAAAAATTATTGTCTATAAATGTTTGTTTTCATTGAAAGGTAGATATGATAAAGATTTTGTTCAAAACTGTGTATATATTTTTCTACTCTTATTTAAGGTGTTATGCTTATCCATCTCTTTTAAAAATGCAACACAATAGATAGTCTTCTATAATAATCAAATTTTTAGTCGGATTAGTTATGTTTTCTATATATAGAGAGATATACTTCAGTTAGATAGGTAATCTTCAACATTTCAAAGGCCTATAGAATATGGCATTTAAAATGTTTAAAGAACCTTAAACTTTTCTCAACAATGAGACATGTCTGCTCCTGGCAGCACCAATTACTTCAACATGAAGATAGGCATTGAAGAGTCTCTTTATGGAGTTTGCTTGTCATTTTAAAAAGAAACTGATCTTGACTGGCCTACTTGATGGTGTGCTGTATAAAATGGACATGCAGAATCCACAGGAAATGGTCTGCTGAACTTTCCAAACTATGGGATGGTACATCAGTGTTCCCGTTTCATGAAAGTGTCTGCCAGACGTCCTCAGGACTGACAAACTGCCAATATAGGCAAAATAGTCTTTCAAATTTTCTGCTTAATTGGAAAGTCTGCCAGATATTATGGGCCTATATGCTGAATATGGTTGCTCCAATGTTATTGAAGAACTTTGGGTGACTGTTCCAGCAGTGAGATGTCGCTGTCAATTCTAGAGTTTTGGAAGTTGGTTATAATGGATTTCTTGTTTAGTTAGGTAATATTACATCTTTCTGGGGTCTTTGGTGGATTTGAAGAAAAATAGTTATAGTTAAAGTTTTTCTTAGTTATAATTAAAGATAAATTATATATGAAACTTTCCAAATGCAAATAGACTAAATATTGTAAGTGTAATTCTTGCTTGACACCTGTTTTTTTTTTTTGTTTTGTTTTGTTTTTGTTTTTTTTTTTTTTGGTTTTTTGAGACAGGGTTTCTCTGTGGCTTTGGAGCCTGTCCTGGAACTAGCTCTGTAGACCAGGCTGGTCTTGAACTCACAGAGATCCTCCGGCCTCTGCCTCCCGAGTGCTGGGATTAAAGGCGTGCGCCACCATCGCCCGGCCCTGTTTTTTATATATAATTTTACTAAGTTAAAGTTAAAACTTTCTTTTTATTTAGGCAGATAATGGGAGATGATGTTGAATTCCCTCTGTATGCTGTCAATGTGTTTTATTATCATTGGTTAATAAAGAAGCTGCCGCAGCCTAAATCCAAGCAGAGATCCCTCTATAGGACTGCTGAAGGAGGACATGTCAGGAGCTTACTGGTAGGCCACAGACTCATGGTGAAAAAAAAAAAGATGAATAGAAATAGGTGAATTTAAGATGTAAGAGTTAGTTAATAAGAAGCCTGAGCTGATAGGCCACCCAGTTTCTGGGTGATTGTTTTGTTCTGTGGGAAAGAGGAATGAAAGGCCTCCCTTTACAACCTATAGATTGGTCCCTAAGCTAATTGTCATCAGAAAGGCTTCATCCAGCAACTGATGGAAACAGATGCAGACCCACTGACAAACATTAGGTGGGTCTTGGGGAATTATGCAGAAGAGGATGAGTCAAGAATGTAGGAGCCAGGGGATCCAGGCTACCACAAGAAGACCTACAGAATCAACTAAACTGGGCTCTTAGAAGCTCACAGAGACTAGACCAAAAACCAGGGTGCCTGCATGGGACTAACCTAGGCACTCTTTGTATATGTTGTAGTTGTGTATTTTGGTCCTCTTGTGAAACTCCTAAAAAAATGGGAATGGGGGTATCTCTGAGCCTTATTCTAGTTTTTATTGATACCTACTTTTTATACTTGGTCACCTTGCTAACCATAAATATATGGGTAGGTGTTTAGTCTTATGTCAACTTGATATGCCATGTTTTGATGAAATCCATGGGATACCTAAAATCTCCTAAACACAAAAAAAAGAGGAGTGGACTGGGGAATGAGAACTTTGGGAATGAGAGACTGGTAGAAAGGGACAGAGGAGAAAATTCAGCTTGAATGTAAAATAAATAAATAAAGATCAATAATATAAAATTAACATCTGCCATCCTACTAACAAAATTGTATGAATAATAAATACTTGAAATGATATTCATATTATATATTTATATTATATATTATCACAAATCATCCAGAGAAATAAAATAAAATAGCAAGGTTTGAATAGAAGGAATGGAGTGTTTAAAGCAATACAATTATTATATAATTTTGTAATGATGCAATGCTTGCTGCTAGACATAAATCAAAATATATAGCATGTGGTTTACAAATAGCAAACCTTAAATAAACTATTGAATTTTGTTAATGGTGCCTTAATATTAGTCCCTAAATCAATAAAAATAGATTCAGCAAGCTATTAAGTCATCACTCTAAAATGAAGTATTAATACATAAAATGATATAATATTTGGGAAGTCTTTATATTTTTTCTTTATAATTTAAAGATGTTTAAAATGTAATGTCTATTATTTCCAAAATTCAAAAGAAATGGAATCAATATAATTTAATGTATTTCATAGTTTTCTATGTTGGCATTCATGATTTGTCTTTGAAAAGTTTCACTGAAATGTAATTAAAAAATTATCAAAACATGCATTTTATAGCTATAGTACAAACATTTTTTTTGTTGGTTTCTAAACCAACAAACACTTTTACAATACACTGTGATTTCATGGGTTCAACTTTCTTAATTCAGGGTACAGAATGAGTTCTCCACACAGCTTTGATCTGTGCTTTGATGCAGAATCCTAGAGCTTGCTTAAAGGATTTGACTAATTAGTTATGGAATAAATGAAGTCTGAAAGTGCTGAAATTCCCATTTCTTATTCTAGATAGACAAGTAGCTTTTTCAATTAGAAAATTTTCTGATATGTTTTTGGAATTTGGATATTAGAAGGTATTTTCTTATTTGTAATAAGGAGCATAATTTTAATAATGCTAAACATTATTCTATTTTAAATTTTAATAGATAAAATATAGCATATTTAATTGGTTAAATAAGGCCTTGTGGAATTATTTTTATGACTAAAATATTACATTATACGTTTTTGATTTTATTGACTATAAATGCTGGGTTTATATTAATTAAAATCATTAGAAATTTTGCTTTTTTTTATTTCTTGCAGTAATGGGCTTAAATTCCTGCCTTCACTTGCCAGACAATTGTTCTACTACCTAGATATATCCTTAAACCTTACTGTTGTTTTGTATATTATCTTTTGGTGTAGGAGGTCCTTTTGTCTTTGTGTTGCTTTCGTTGGTTATAAAGACACTGCTTTGGGCTTGTTGATAGGGCAGAACTTAGGCAGGTGGGGAAAACTAAATGGCATGCTGGGAGAAAGGAGGCAGAGTCAGAAAGAGATGCTTGTTAGTGACAGGATATTTATGTCATGGTCTGAGAGAAAATGAGAAAAAGAAATTTGAAAACCTAGGTTGTCATTCTTCCTTTATGAAAGAAACCTTAAAATTCTAGTGTTTTTAACTATATGCTATACTGAAAACCCTGCCTTTTGCTGGTACCATGTCCATAGTTGTGACAGATGTGTATTTTGCAATTTAATAATCATATATACATAATCACACACACACACACACACACACACATATATATATATCAGCAATCTCTTTAATGTGTCCAACATTGCATTCAAGTTTTTGAATTTAAATGATATTGTGTAATGAAGAAAAGTCCTTTCTCTTTCTTCTCTTCAAAGAGGCATGCCTTCCTTTCAAATTTGCCTTTCAAAGATGTACTCACTCATATTTGGTTTCTAGCCATAAATAAAGGACATTGAGACTATAATTCGTGATTCTAGAGAGGCTAAATAAGAAGGTGAACCCAAAAAAAAACATATAAGCATCCTCCTGAATATTAACCTTCATCAGGCGATGAAAGAAGACAGAGACAGAGACCAACATTGGAGCACTGGACTGAAGTCTCATGATCCAAAGGAGGAGCAGAAGGAGAGTACGAGCAAGGAACTCAGGACCGCGAGGGGTGCACCCACACACTGAGGCAAAGGGGATGTTCTATCGGGAACTCACCAAGGCCAGCTGGCCGGGGACTGAAAAAGCATGGGACAAAACCGGTCTCGCTGAACATAATGGACAATGAGGACTACTGAGAACTGAAGAACAATGGCAATGGGTTCTTGATCCTATTGCACGTAATGGCTTTGTGGGAACCCAGGTAGTTTGGATGCTCACCTTAATAGACCTGGATGGAGGTGGGTGGTCCTTGGACCTCCCACAGGGCAGAGAAACCTGCTTGCTCTTTGGGCTGAGGAGGGAGGAAGACTTGATTGGGGGAGGGGGAGGGAATGGGAGGTGGTGGCGGGGAAGAGGCAGAAATCTTTAATAATTAAATAAATTAATTAATAAAAAAAAGAAAAAGAAAAAAAAACAAAGTTATAATTTGAGAGCTTCACTTCAAATTCTAAAGCCAAAGAAGCTGAATAATAAACATTTTTTACACTCTTTTTATCATCTAAGAAAATATTTCACAACTAGCAAAATCACATGGTTTAAATGTTGATAATAGAGAATTAAAAGGGAAAAACAATCTGATGTGTGTGAAAAGAAAACCAAAGACTTGAATTTCCATGTACAACTGCATAACTAAAAAGGATACTAAAATTGATTCTACCACTTGATTACCTTCAAAGTACATTCCCTGTGATCTTCAATAAACAACAACAACAACAAAAACAAGTCTATTACAAGATATAAGACAATACTTCATTCATCTCCATTTTTCTGAATTTAGTTTTCATTTGCAAAAGTTGAGCAGCCTTTTTTAAAATCTGAGTATGTAGAATAACTAGGGAGTGATTTTTTTTCCCTTCAAGCTTGTTTAAACTCTACCTAGCGGTGTTTTAAGGGCATTCTGAGATCTCATAGCACCCTACATTATTCCAGTTACAGGCAGGGCAATCTCCTTAGGGGTATGTCTCCTTCATGGGATTTATGATCACTGGTTAGTTCCAGAAGGTCAGAGCTGAAGCAGACTATTCTTCAGATATTATGATCATAATTTGATTAGACAAGTGTTTTTGCCTGGAAGATAAAAGTACTTCCAGCAGTTTTTGATCATATTTTAAAGGATAAGTAGATATTTTTGTCTATGACTAGGATTAACAATTGTGTTACTCAAGTAAACCCGAGTGAAAGACATTTTCTTTTGATAAATAATTGTCCGTATCTGTGGGCTTTTGTTTTCTTTTAGACAAGAATAATTGATTTCCTAGCATTTCAAATTGTATATTGTAGTAAATAAGAAAGAAATTGGTGAGTGTTTTTCTGAACTTAGAAACCTGTTTATTTTGTTTTAAGAAAATGAGAGGTAAAATGAGCAAGAAAGTGGCTAGATCTGAAATGGATAATATTAAACAAGCTAACCTAAACTATTAAGTCAAAAGTTGTCTATTATTGAATGATAGCCTGTAGTATAAGTATGTATATACACATGCATATATACATATGGGGCATCAAAGAGAAAAAAAGACCAGGGTGTTAGAAGTGGGAATCAGGATCATCAGCAGACATGAGAAGGAATGAGAATCATTAAAACATTTTGTTCAAAATTGTATAATGATATATAGCACTTTTGTGTTGATTTAAAAAATAACCTTAAAAAGAGACAAAAAAAAACTTGCTAGTTTGTTGTTGTAGGCACTGTTGAATTCTACTCATGAACTCTTAAGCAAGAAGTATAATAACTCCTCTTCTTGCTTGCGAAATAATAAAATGGAAAAAACACAAATTTTTCCTCGATATATTTAAACCCATTTAATTTTTTTAAAAAAAGCTTGATGTCTATATAGCTTAGTTTATGTGCCCTTTCTGCACATTATATATGAAGACTTAAAATGAGTTCAAACATAGAAACTTTTATTCTTTCCCAAATTGAAAGCTGTTTAGTTCATTTATTTGCTTAGAATACTTTTCTGTTAAATTTTATTGAATAGCAGGGCCTGGAGGGTAAAGATTAATCTAGAAGTACTGCTATGTAACAGTGTCCACCTCACATTGGCCATGAAAAACCGGTTAAAGTTGAAGTGTATTAAAACCATTTGGGAAAAACCTACTTCTAAAAGCAAGTTTTTAAGATTCTACCTCTGGTCTATTTTTTTTATGTATATTTATTATTATTTTTTTTTACCTTTTTTTATTGAAAAAATTTCTGCCTCCTCCCCACCTCCCATTTCCCTCCCCCTCTCCCCACTGGTCTCCCCCTCCTCCCACTCTTCTCCCCCTCCCCCCACTCCATTCCCCCTCCCTCTCCAGTCTGAAGAGCAGTCCGGATTCTCTGTCCTGTGGAAAGTCCAAGGTCTTCCCCCCACCATTCAGGTCCAGGAAGGTGAGCATCCCAACAGGCTAGGCTCCCACAATGCAAGTTCATGCAGTAGGATCGAAACCTAGTGCCATTGTCCTGGGCTTCTCATCAGCCTTCATTGTCCGCCATGTTCCGACAGAGACCCACATTGGAGCACCGGACTGAGCTCCCAAGGTCCAAATGAGGAGCAGAAGAAGGGAGAACATGAGCAAGGAAGTCAGGACCGCCACTGTGACAGTGGGGCTGATCTATTGGGAGCTCACCAAGGCCAGCTGGACTGGGACTGAATAAGCATGGGATAAAATCGGACTCCCTGAACCTCTGGTCTATTTTAAGGTTGTTTTAAGCTATATGAAAATGACTGAAAGAGAAGACTAAGACTATACCACCCTTATATTTACTAAGAACACGGTGAATAAAGTTTGACAAAGTTACACCCGATGATGAAGAGATACAGGTACTCCATAGCTGCTGAGAGAAAAATCAGTTTGGTGCAAGTACTAGCTTCTGCATGGGATATCCAAACCCAAACATTCAGAAGAGGACACATTGAAATATAAACAATGGGAAATGGACTCAGTAGACTGTATACACATGTATGTATATATGTACCAATAATAACTAAGCAAGAAGATATGATTCTGACAAGTGGAGACATGAGAGAAGCCTTAGAGGAAGGAAGGATTGGGGTAATGCAGATGGAGTACTCATACTTTATTTTTTTAATTTACAATAAATTTTCAAATGATCTGTTTTTGTTCTTTTATAATAATTTAAATATGACTATGTGCTACCAAAGGAATATATTAGTTAAAATTTCAACCAATATTTAGGGAGATATACGAAGAACAGACATCAATGTCTTGCACATAATAACTAGTATATTAAATGGTACAATTTTAATAAATATTATTTATTTTACTAATTTAGTATTTTTGTGGATGAAAAATACAAAAGAATGACCAGTGATTAAACATATTTTAACTTCAATGATTTTTTTTTTCTACTTTAGACAAAGTTCAGGTGAACTAGAAGATAAAATATTGGCAGTAACTTAATGCATTTATACTTCGAGGTTGACCTTTTTGATAATGTCTACATAAGGAATAAAATCTCATTTTATTCAGAGGGCACACATTTTTATGGGGTCTGGAACTCAAGCTTTATATATCTAAGAAAAAAAGTAGAATTCATGGAGATGATACTTAAGTTAAAAATTGAACTGCTTCTCACACTTAGTTTTTAAAATGAAGTGCTTATCAAACAATGATAAGGAGTGATTATGATTCCCTTAATACATTTTAATTTGAAGACAAAATATGTGGGAGATTATAAACTATAATGAAACAAAGCAATATCGGTCTACCTGCAACTTTTTAAATCATTGTGGTTCACTATGCACAGATTCATTGTGAGAATAAGTACTATTTTAACTGCTAGAGTTCCAGTCATTTATTTTATGGAATGCATTTTGTCTGGGTAGTTTCATTTGGAGATTTCCATTCAATTTCACCTTTTTCTTTATATTGCTGTATAGCACTATATAAAATTCTGAACTCAAGAAAGCTACCGTTGAAATTATCCAAGTGAAATATAATGTTTACCCTTAGTTATCCATTGAATTAAGCAATATTAAAAGCAGTTTCTGGTGTAACAAAAATTAAATGCATATCTGGAATCACAACATGATATGTTGCCAAAGGAAATAGCTGAATGGTTATATTTTTCATTAGAAATAAGAATGTACACATTAGCATGACTTTGTATAGCTGTTTTTGTAAAACAACATTCCATAATACTATAGTAGACATATCAAAAAACAGTTTTAAAATATTTAATGGGAAAAAGCCATTATAGTGAGTTAAGATTTTAAATATATAATGTGAATGTTAATTTCTATAGGTAAAATTAAAACAGACGAATAAGAAGGGATGGGTTAGCTAAAACAAGATATGATTGGAATGTGACAGGGTGGAATAGAAGAACTTTGAATGGAACAGACAATCTTTAGAAAACCCTTAGTTTTGCACACTGGCTTCAAGATATTGAACAATTTAGCTAGTTTTGGAAGGAGGAAAATATCTTTTATGTCATTGCTAAATTATTTTTGAATGCTGGATTGATAATTAGACAGAAGATTGCAAGATAAATTGGCCCATGGTTTTTCTCTTGCACCATCATTTGCTTATCCAAACCGATCTCTGGCATATAAGTTGTCCATCAGACAATTTTATTCAATTCTCTTTGTCTGCTTATTTGCTATGTAATTTGGAAAACCCAGTAGCCAGTGCTGTATTATGTTCTATCTCTCTTGCAATTAGTTTTTTAAAGTAGCTTTAAAAATATATTTATATGCTGCTTTTTATTGGGAAATTGTAGACGAGATGTTAGCTTTTTGTTAATACTGTGTATGAATACCTTTCAAAATTTTCAAAGCTAATTTTTTTCTTTAAAGTGTGAAATTATTCTTGTAAGTAGACTAATTTTATGTTGGAAACGGGGAAATATTTTTTTATATTAAGTAATAAGGACAATATACAACCATGAAATTATGGGTTATGAGATCTGAAAAAAAACTCCTTTGAGCTTCAGATCTATGATGACTGATGGAAACAAAAATATATATCAGGGTGTTTTATATGTTCATATAAGCTTTTTTCATTAAAGTTAAGTTTGTACAGTATAACTTCATTAGTTAAACCAAACAAATAAATTAACATCAATAATTACAATAATAATAACTAAATAATAAGTAAAAGCTACAAAGCAAACATAACTCAAGACTAATCATTGTTTGTATTTTTACCTTTCCTGTGTCTGTGTTTGCATGTGCAGGTGTGTGTACATGTTGCACTGCATTTTAATTCATTAACTAATGTTACATTTATAAACACTATACTCTTCAGAATTCACTTTGGATTTAGCTGCTCTCAAATAAGCAGCTGCCTTTATGTTATCATTTTGGTTTCTTCAAGATAATGACAGAAGATAATATCTGCATGAGGAAAAAGGCAGAATCATCAAAACCAGGCTACCAATGTTTTAAGATGGAAAAATCATTCTATTTCATAAACTTTTATAAATGTGGCATTTATTTATATAAAGAAATATAGATCAATATTTTTGTGCATGTGAGAAGCTCAGGAAAAGACAATAAAGCCCCATCTTTGCAAACACCACATTACACCTTTCATGTGTTGATAGAGCTCAATATATAAACTGAACACGAAAATGAATAGGCATATTCCCTTCTTGACAAAAAGAGGCTAATGGAACTTACCCAGCTAAAACTTTTCACATTAAATTGAAATTATACCTCTAAATCTCAGAGGTAGTGAAAGGTAGGCATACCTTTTCTATGTTAAGACACTGTAAATATATTGGCCAAAGCAAAGATTTATAAGATGTCATCAAAAGCATTCACTCTAACAATAAAGGAGACAGCAGGATGGTGAAATGATGGTGGAGATTCATAATAAATCACATGGCACCATAATAATTCCACAGCAGTTAGATGCCCTGTACCACACTGCATCTCGCATCCTGTCGTGTTGTATTTTAAGACAATAATTGTTCATCACAGGTATTGCTGTTCAATCTCCATGGTTTGAAGTTATAAATAAATATAAAGAAAATAAAGTTTATTGTAAAGAGAGGAAAAATCCAGCAAAATAGGTATACTTGTAAGTTTTAGAGGTTGTTTTTTTTTTTCCCAATTACTATTTAAAATATGAAAATGTAGCACATCATAAAGACTATGTTCTTTTGTTTTGATTTTTGGTCTTTGAAAACTAGCAATTGTATAAACTAATAGTTCTCCGTGACAAATAAATATCCAAGCATTACCAAAGTAAGATGAGATTGCTTGTTGTTATTTATAATATTTTTCATGGATCATAAGAAATATAAAGACTTTGCATTGATAGTGACTTTTTTCTCTCCACCAGGAATGCTTCTGTCTTTGACATTTTCTTATTCTACTACTTAATTATCCATCACTGTCAAACAGTCTTAAAATTTCATGCTAAATGGAGATAATGTAAAAGAAAAACAATCATTTTAGAGCATGCTATCGGCATTTCCTCTAGATTTTAACTATTTAAAACCTTTTTGCATTCAAGTTTTTGACATTACCAATTGTATTGCTCCAGTGGATGGAATAATATGACTCCCACATCCATGTCCACCTTTAAGCTCAAACTGTGATCTTATTTGAAATAAGTTTTGAAAGGTTATATTTAACTAAAGAGGTTTTATCCTTTGAAACAATGACTCATGCATCTCAGACTGACTTCCAACCTGCTTTGTAATTAATGACCTTGAACTTCTGACCTTTCTTCCTTTACCTATTAAGTGCTGAACTTATAGGCAAAACTTTGGCTATACTGTGTGGGGTAGTACATTAGAATCATACATCCAAGAAAAGTACTCTCCCAACTAAGCTACATCTAAATTTAGTTAAAAGATTTGAAATAAAACTTATCTTGGATTTAAGTCATTTTCAGATTAGATAATTCTTGTTCTTATTTAAAAAAACCAGAAACCTATATAAAAATCCAAGTGAATACAGTTACAGGATGCATCTAAAAAGACAAAGTTACCATGAATTGTCAGCAAAGAAGAGATATTGCTGGAGGTAAACATTCTTCCTAAGAGACTGCAAAATGGTATCCTTATCCCCCATATTTGACCTCTGATACTGCTTTATACATTCACACACACACACACACAAACTCAAACACGTGTGTGTGAGTGAGTGTGTGTTTGTGTGTATAAACCATACTGTAAAGACAGTGATCATTTTCACCATAAAAAATACAGTCTCCATTCCAAATGTCTTCTCTAATTTTATAGTACTTAAGTGAGTAATACTGTTTTTAGGCCTGATTAATTTTGGAGTGGAGTTTTTATTCATTTGCAAGCTTTTAATGATAAAGTCTGTAAAATAAAAAATAAGGACAACTACTAATTGTATAAACTAGGGCTTTGTAGAAAATTTGCAAGTAACCACCTATTACTAATCCAAAGTCATGATTTTTCTTGAGGTCATGAGATTTCTTAAACTTATTTATATTATTTTTCATACACACATGTATACACATATATAATTGTTTTAAACAAATTGTTGTAGGAGGCCACTTGTTTGTTCCCAGCCACTCAGACCCAAAATAATCACACAGAAACTGTATTAATTAAGTCACTACGTGGCGTATAAACTCTATATTCTTATTGGCTAGCTCTTACATATTAATTTAACAGCAAGGTTCTGGCTGATCTGTTCCCAGCGATGACTGTATTGGATGTTGCCACTCACCTTCTTTCTCCCAGCATTCAGTTTCGTTTTCCCTACCTGACAGTTTCAAAGTAAGAAAAAGTGAAAAGTAGGTTTCAAATAAGCTCATGGGTTAAGGAGCAAGCATGAGACCATGGGTTCACACTGCCCCCATTGGAAAAAAAATTTGCATTGCTGAATTATTAACCAACGGATTACTAAGAACAATCTCATTAACTAGCATTGAAGTACTTTAGGAAGTAATAATATAAATTAAGAGATGTGACTTATCTGGAGAATAATGTTTCACTACATACATCTGGTGAATTTCATGGTTAGTTGAATAAGGAAGGGCTATGATGGAGGACCACATTTGTGTACATTAGATGAATATGTGGTTTACATTCTCCTCTCAATCATCCTCGTATATTAAACAAGGACATCAAAAGTAACAGTGTAACTATGACAAACCTAAAAAAAATTATTTTATGTTATTCTCCAGTTGGAAGTAAATATAAAGCCTTTAAAGAAAAAGAGAAAATAAATCATATCTAATAAATATGACTAACTTTGACTAAATTTTTCTTCTTAGGTGACTTCAAATATATATATATATATATATATATATTTATATCCAACAAGATTTTATCTGTATTTATATGCTGGATAGTTTTAGGTAAACTTGACCCTAGCTTGGGTCCTGGGGTCATCTGAATAGAGGGAACCTGAAGTTAAAAAATGCCTCCACATGATTTGGCTGTAGACAAATCCTTAGTGTATTTTCTCATTTGGTAATTGATGTGGGAGGGAGACAGTCCCTGTCAAATCTCATCGCCTCATCTCCTCCTCTCAGATTAATTTTTAAGTAAAATTGAGAACAATCATATTTTCTGAATAATTTGAAAAGAATATTTGTGTAAATCCAAACAGTTATAAAGCATAACACAAAATCATATTTTACACATGAAAATAAATCCATGTCATGAAAGAGGGGAAAGCATCTATTGGCTCATTTTTGACATAAAAATTCAGTTACTGATAATTTGTTAGGAAGGAAGCTCTGGTTAAATGAGGCCATCCGTTGTTAATAGCCTGGGTACATTAAGACTCACAGTGAACAGGTGATGATTACAATCCTTAGCACTTCTAGGGAATAAAAGTATAGCAACTATAATCATTCTAAAAATTACTTCATAAGTGTCACAATGTTAATTACAGTTCAAAGAATTAGCATCTGGTTGAAGTTAGAGGTGTAGCTCTGAGGAATTGGTATTACAGGAAATGCATGTAAAGAACCTTTAATCACAACATAAAATGTTATTTTTTTCTGGTTCTGGATACTCTTAAATAGTAAGTGGCACCTGGTGTTTACTAAAAATGTCAAAGTACAAGAAGAAATAAAGAATTGGCACCATTTTTTCTTTTTAGTAGAGAATAATAAAGAATATTATTTTGCTGTTTAAACTTGTTATTCATTAAAAGTAAAAAATAGGGAGACTTAAAGAGATTAAACACCAATAGCATCAAATGTATAGCTTGCTTATAGTATTTTAGTCAGATTTATAATAACTATGCTGATATGATATGATTAATAAAAAAATCAACTGAAATTAACTGATGGCTATATAGCATAAATTTCTACAAGATAGCATTCTGAGAACCATTTCATTTATCACTATCCCTTGAAGAGGAAATATTCTAAGAAGTATTCCTAAGGTACTACGATTTTTAAAATTCCAAACTTAAATTTGAAAATATCAATGGAGAAAATATGCATAAACACACTTACAGATTCATGTAGCATTTCAATGATCCATCATTCAACACCAGCAACACAAAGAATCAGTATTTCTGAAAAAAAAAAAAAAACTATAGGCTAATATTTTGGAAGAAAGGCATATTTGGGCATTCCCTAGATGTTCATAGTGAAACATTATTCTCCAGACAAGTCACATCTCTTAATTTATAACATTACTTCCTAAAGTACTTCAATGCTAGTTAGTGAGATTGTTCTTAGTAATCCGTTGGTTAGTAATTCAGCAATGCGATTATTTTTTCCAATGGGGGCAGTGTGAACCCATGGTCTCATGCTTGCTCCTTAACCCATGAGCCTATTTGAAGCCTACTTTTCACTTTTTCTTACGTTGAAACAAATATTTAATCATAAAAAACAAAATAATTAAAAACAGTCCTTTAAATGATGAGTTTTAAAATTTAAATTATCAGCACATGTGCAGCATAAGGGAATTACTAAAGATGTGGAAAGAGAAGTTAGGAAGGAATAAAAGAATAGTGTAAGAAGCTAGTGATCAACATGCATTAAATGTATTTGTAGAAAAGTCATGAGGAAATCATTTACATTACATAAACAATGTATTATAATAAAACAAAAAGAAAAACTATGAAGATATTATCCAATGTTCAACCAATAAATTATGAGCCTGTATAATACTGTAGCTCTGTGCAATCATATATATATATATATATATATATATATATATATATATATATATATCACAACTTTATAATAAAAATGAGTTAGTAGTGATGAAAATATTGTCTGTAAGGTCCTACAAGACTTACAAACATTATAATATACCTAACTTATATCAACCAAGGGATATAAGGACCTAATACAGTCTTAACACTTGAAAAAGGAGATGATGGCCTGTGTGGTTCCGTCCCAGTAGTTCTCAGTAATTTCTATGGCTGTTAGCCAGAGGTGAAGAGGGATCCCAAACACCATCAGAGCACTGCTGATATTAGTGCATAAATCAGATATTGTGTATTTTAATTGTTATTAAAATGGAATCTTCCAAACATATTAACTATAGATGACATTGTGTCATTTTATTTAGAATATAAAACAAAATAGCACAGCCAAGGGTTTCATTTGTCATATAGCTTTTGTATGTCATTAACTGTATATGAGCGCTCTCTTTTAAATAGAAAGATAAACAACATTTAAATATTGAGAAAATTGTTCACTTATAATCATTGGACAAAGATAATAAATTATGCTATTACCATAAGTAGTAATGACTCAGAAACATATTAACTGCTGAGGCTGAGATATGAATAGCCTCCATATATCAAATTCTTTATGTTTGACCCATAAATTAGCAGGGTCCAGGCTCTACGGGTTTGTATGTTCCAGGGTAGGGGCCTGTGGGTTAGTAATGTTTGGCAGAATAAACAGAGATACAAAAGAAATACAAAGGCATAGCATAAAGTCAGGTGGACAACCCAGTGAATACTGAATCTACCTGTGTTTATATCTTATGATCTTTAAATACCCCAATACACAAGAGGGGTAGAAAGCAGAAGACTTTTTTATCTTGACACAAAGAGTAAACAAAATGATTACCATATTAATTCCAAAATCACAAAGTAATCACACCCTAGGTCAAGATATCCTGTTAGTAGCCAAATCACCTGTCACTAACCTTGAGGGATCAATACTAGACCTGAAGTATTTGACCTTTAGTCAATGTGGAATGGATCCACTTCTGTGGGCTACGACAATACAGAAATAAAAAACAAAATCTAGGAAAGATGAGATTATAAGCGAGTAGAATTAATTATGAAGAAAGTGTTCGTTAATTATTTTAAAAGGGCTGAATTTTGTTATTTATGTGACACTCTCCATCAAGTAGGTTTACTACACAGCAGGAAAGACGCCTATGCCAAGGCCATCTATGCAAAACATATTACACTTAATCTAGAAAGAAGCAGAAGGCAAAGAAGAAGAAGGAATAAGAGGAGGAGGAAAAAGCAGAAGAGGAGGGAAAGAAGAGAAGGAGGAAGAGGGGTAGAAATAGATGTTAGTGGAGGAGGAAGAGAATGAAGTGGTGGTGGTGGTGGTGGTGGTGGTGGTGGTGGTGGTGGTGGTGGTGGTGGTGGTGGTAGAGAAAAAGAAGAAGAATTTCAATTATTTTTGTTAAACAATGGGTAATTTGAGAGGGTGGTGGAAAAAGAGGTTGAAGGGTTGAATATGCTCAAATTACACGCAATTTTCAAAGAACTAATTTAGAAAGAGAGCCCTGAACTCTCTGCAGTGTTATAATACATTTGATAAATATTTAATTTTCTATAGTCTAAATCTTCTGCCAGCGAATGGTTATATAAATGCTAAAATAAATCTCTAAAATAAATATGGCTACAGTAGTAAAATAGAGATCTTTGAATATTGTGAAATAATTTCTTCTGGACATGGCGAAGTTATTGCAATATGAACTCACACAGCTGTGGTCAGTACAGGACATTAGCAATATTAAGGGGGCAAACCTCCTGTATGGAGAGAGAACAGGCTCCTATGGTACTATTTCTAGCTGAAGAACTATTGCAGTTCATAGCTGCATGTGAGGAAGATTCAGGCCCTTTCTTGAATGTGGCTCGAGGAAGGTAAGCAACCTCCAGTTACTGGAACCCTGCATAGATGGCACCAATGTGAAAAGAGAAAAAAGGAGGAGAAGGAAAATAGAAAGGGGAAGAGGGGAGAGGAGAATGAAAAGAAGAGAAAGAGGAAGAGGAAGAAAAAAGTTGAAGTCAGGAGATAAATGAGCAGTATCCTAGAGGAATTAGAGAGGCTGTGAGGTGTTGGTGGATATAATCTAAATTTACTGTTGATGTATTCAACTATCAAATTAAATGAAACTACTAAAAAATACTTAGGTGCAGGTATAAAATTATTCTCATTCTTTGACTAGCCTTTCAGTCTTTTGGGGCCCTAATAGCAATGCCCAAATGTCAAGTCTAAGAAGTTACAGAAAAGAACATGTTGTCACATGATCCCTGCCCAAAATACCTTGAAATGCTAAGACAAGGGGGAGCACTCGCTGTCATGAGAAACAAAAATAGCAGAAAAATGGGCCCAGAGTTGTCAATGAATTTATTGCTAAAATGGTTTACAATGCGAACACATTTTAGTTCTTTTTCCAGAATCACAAAATCAAAGAGGACATTCAGGATTATAATTACAATGTCAGCCAGTTAGAGGTCCTGAACCTTAGTAATCTCTCACCCCTACTTTGTTATTACAAAAACCCAACCCCAACTGAGCTCAGGGCTCTCCAATCATGCCAATATGTTGGCCACACATGAGAGTCTGGGTTTCTGAACTTGTATAAGAATAAAGACACTTTGCTTTAAAAAAAATCTCATTCTTTAAACAATCCAAAGAAGACTTTAACATTTAACAGGTAATATAAATACTATGCTTTATGTACAAACAAGAAAAAGAATATTGCAAAATAAGATGAGCTTGAGGCTTTCTAAGAAGTGTAACTTCTAAAATATAATTTGTATATATAATCACTCATTTATTTAATAAGGATCAAATCTTCCTCATTGTTCATTAAAATTTCCAACATGTGCCAGGTGGTGGTGGCACGCACCTTTAATACCAGCACTTGGGAGGCAGAAGCAGGTAGATCTCTTTGAGTTTGAGGCCAGCCTGTTCTACAGAAGCATGTTCCAGGTCAGGCTCTAAAAAAAAAAAAAAAAAAATCCAACATGTTTTTAATATTGCACGTGGTCTTGTAAGGTGTTTATGCATATATATGGTGTTTATGTGCGTATATATATATACACACACATATATAGTGACTAGATATTTTGAGAATATTTTTCAGCAGAAAGAAAGAAAGCAGCTAACTATCTTCTTATCCTTTAATGTGAAATGCTATGAGAAACTTCCCAATCGATGTATAAAAGAGGAATAGATACTACTAAGGATCTTATTTCTTATCTAGTCAAACCTGAATGAGAATATTTAAATTTTTATTGTTGTGTGGGTCATTGTCAGTGTGTATTTCTTGTTGATATTTTTTTATGTAGTTCATATAACCTAAGCTAAAATGTAGCTTGAATATTTTTTATATATCATTCTAAGTAGCACCTTTTTAAAGATTCTTTTCATATTTTCTGCTTCTACCTTCACAAGTAGTGTTAATCTGTTTGTACCATCTTAGTATACAAGTATTTGGAAATAATTAAAATGAAGCAATTTATGGATAGATGTTCCTCTATTAGAGATTCACCAAAGGAACTGCTCAAAATACTTTGAAAATTTAAAATGTATGTTAAGTAACCACAATAGCTATTTACTTATATTTTGTGTAACTGGTCCGAGGACTAAAGTTTGTAAAAATAACTTATATGAAGCTCAAATAAATATGCCAGCTAATTTGAGAGAAAAAATTTTGTGAAACAATTTACTGTCTTGTTGTTTGTTAGGTTTGTTTTCCTAGAAGAGCTCAAGGTAAATTGTTCTGCTTTGTAAGTATTTGGTAATATTCATACCATGTTACAGAGGGAATAATTACTAGAAACTATTATTTCCTAATTAATTAAAACAAAATGTTACAATATGCTGCCAAACATTCACAAATACTTGCATATATTTAAATTGTATAAATGCTCTCTAAAGGACACATTTTATATGATTTATATTCCTAAAATATGTAAAGTATTTTACAATAGTTTAATGACACTAAAATGCTAATTAATGATACTTGACAGAAATCAAGGGTCTTTAGAGATGCACTCAAAACGGTAGGAAAATTATTTCTTAGAGCATTACAAATCTGTTCTTTTAAGAATGAACCCTATTTTTTTTATTCTATCCTCTCCAAGCTTGTTACTGGCCATTCAGCTCTCTAGTAAATGAATCAGAAGGTGCATTGGAAGAAACACATCTTCACATTGTACAAAAAGATTATTCCACAGCATCATTCTAACTGTGTCATAAAAAGGGTCTGAATACATAAACACTAAAAATGACTTTGATATATGCCAGAAATTTGAGAATCATAGTAAAAAATAAAAAACAAATCTTGTGCTAATAATGAACTTGATGAATTCAATAGAAGATGGAGGCTGTTCTGAGACTCCTGAAGAGCAGAAAATGTGTTGCAAGAACTGAGAGGAGATTAGGAAAACCACTGTACTGAACAAAAAACAACTGAACCTGGCTTGTATATATTGTGTGTACATACACACACACACACTCAATATATATATATATATATATATATATATATATATATTGATATTTTGAGATAGGATTTCTCTGTAGCTTTGGAGCTTGTCCTGTAACTAGTTCTTCTAGATCAGGTTGGCCTTGAACTCACAGAGATCTTCCTACCTCTGCCTCCTGAGTGCTGGGATTAAAGGTAGGCACCACCACTGCCCAGCTGGCTTGTATATAATATTACATCTGAGAAAAAAACTAGCAATTAATGGCACAAAATAATAGACTTAAAAAGTCATTTATCAGATATACTTTTATATAATGGGAAGAAATAATGTCAAAAATTTTATATAGCAATTTTCATAATGATGTGTTGAGAGCATTTGTTTGGATTATGTCAAAATACCCCAAACTCAGTCATATAGTTCAAAATTTATCTAATGGGATGGCTGCTACACTGAATTGTATTTTCATATTTTAAAACAGTTTGCTGATTTTTTTTTATCCTTGACTGTTAACATTCATAGCTATAGGGACTTGTTAAAGAAGAAATGAGTGAGAGTGTTCAGAGAAGGCAGTGTTTGTACCTGATGCAATAGATTATTAGCCAATCAAGTTCATTGAGGCTCGAAATAAAGAGGATAAATGCAGTTTAACCTAAACAAAAATAAGAAAGCTTTGGAATGCATTTAAGAAGTTACCCTAGATTTTTAATAGTAGATTCTCCTTTACATTTTGCAATTAATATTCCCTGAAAATTATGTACAAAATTAACTTAGTTTTTATATTTAAGATGTATCAATCAGTTTATTGACAGAAGACTGGTGTCTCAAATAATCATATCTAAATTTAGCTAACATTTGTCATGTTTTGAAAGTGAAGAAGGCAAATTAGAGATATTAAATCTGAATAAGTTTTTAAAATAAATATCTTTACCCATTTCTTCATATTCCTAGGTACTTGTCTTTCTTGCCGTGCATTGTGCTTCTTGGTAAGTGCCATGATCTCTATGTGCTTCATTATCTGTCATTGCTGCTTACAACTATCTATGATTTGGGATGACTTCCCTCATATTTATCTTTATTTTTTATAGAAAACTGAACATCATCTTTATCAGAAGTCAAGTTAGACCTCTAGAGTTATTGTTATAAACTTAACTTCCAAAAAACAGAATGAAAAACCATATAAAATAGACCTTGTTTTGTGAAGGATGTCAGTCATTGATAAATTGCTAACATTTACTATAAATAATTCTTTAAATCACACTTTATCCACATAAAACTAAAATTAGAAATTTAAATTATGAAAACTCTTGATGTATTAAAGTGAAAATGGTTTCCTACCCTTTTTTCTACACTATTCATTGTTAGTGAAATATAATGTCTATTTTTAAAATAAAACATCTAGTTTATTAATTACCAATTGAATTCCAAGATTATGTTGAAAATTAATTTACTAAAAATAGGGTTCATCCTTAAAAGAACAGATTTGTAATGCTCTAAGAAATAATTTTCCTACTGTTTAGAGATGAGTGCATCTCTAAAGGCCCTTGATTTCTGTCAAGTATCATTAATTAGCATTTTAGTGTCATTAAACTATTGTAAAATACTTTACATATTTTTGGAAGATAAATCATATAAAATAGAATATTTTCACATAGATATCATATTTTATTTGAACATATTTGAAGAATTTACTAGGGAAACTATCTGAGTTTTTGAAAAAAAATAATACATCATGATGAAGGTAGTTCACAAATCATTGTGTTTTCCAGATTTAATGACTCAAGATTCAGTGAGATTAATCCTGATAAGAAATAAAGATAAATTAAGTACATAAAATAATAACATTTAAATGTCTTTAATGTTAATTATAGTTTACTTTTCTTTGCAGTATTTTCCCGATACCAAACTTGCAATATCTTACCTAATTATTTAATTCATACTATTCAAGTAATATCATTTCCCAAATAATCAACTTTAAAATTTTAACTTTCCCTAAAGACCAACATTATTATAAATATATAAATATTTATATTATTTGTATTTTTTCTTTTCACTCATGATTTTTTTTACAACAATTTTTAATTAAGAAAGTTGAGGGCTTTTAGAAAGGAATAATAAATACAAATAGTGATAGGAACTAGTGGTAGTTTGTTTTTTTTTAAATTTATTTGTTTATTTATTTCTTAAAGATTTCTGTCTCTTCCCCGCCACCGCCTCCCATTTCCCTCCCCCTCCCCCAATCAAGTCCCCCTCCCTCATCAGCCCAAAGAGCAATCAGGGTTCCCTGCCCTGTGGGAGGTCCAAGGACCACCCACCTCCATCCAGGTCTAGTAAGGTGAGCATCCAAACTACCTAGGCTCCCACAAAGTCAGTACGTGCAATAGGATCAAAAACCCATTGCCATTGTTCATGAGTTCTCAGTAGTCCTCATTTTCTGCTATGTTCAGCGAGCCCGGTTTTGCCCTTCAATGGAAGAATGGATGAAGAAAGTATGGAATATATACATATTAGAGTACTACTCAGCAGTAAAAAACAATGACTTCTTGAATTTTGCATACAAATGGACGGAAATTGAAAACACTATCCTGAGTGAGTTAAGCCAGACCCAAAAAGAGGAACATGGGATGTACTCACTCATATTTGGTTTCTAGCCATAAATAAATGACATTGAGACTATAATTCGTGATCCTAGAGAAGCTAAATAAGAAGGTGAATCCAAAGAAAAACATAGAAGCATCCTCCTGAATATTAACCTTCATCAGGCAATGAAAGAAGACAGAGACAGAGACCCACATTGGAGCACCGGACTGAAGTCTCATGATCCAAAGGAGGAGCAGAAGGATAGAGAGCACGAGCAAGGAACTCAGAACCACAAGGGGTGCACCCACACACTGAGACAATGGGGATGTTCTTTAGGGAACTCACCAAGGCCAGCTGGCCGGGGTCTGAAAAAGCACTCATGATTTCTAAACAAAAGCATTTACTATAATAATTTCCCATAACAAAACATAGGAATTAAAATGCATAAAATTTACATTATATGTAAATTGCCTATACTCTATGGGGCATATTATGAAATTACATTATATTTTAGTCATTTTTTCCAGATAAAAATATAGTTTTTTCATTGAATAAATTTTATATTTTATAAAATGTAAATGCATATTGTTATATAAACTAAAATTATATAACACAATGTAAATTTATATTAGTAATGTATGGATTTAATATAATTGAATAAAATTTCATATGATGGGTATTTTTACATTGGTATTCTGTAGTGGGAGCTGCGGGCTGTGTTCCTGCCGTCCCAGCTCCTGGTCACCTGGCTAGGTTATGCCCCGAAATAACAACACACAAACTGTATTCTTTTAAACACTGCTTGGCCCATTATATCTAGTCTCTTCTTGGCTCACTCTCACACCTGGACTAATCCATTTCTAATAATGTGTGTAGTACCTCAAGGTGCGCTTACCGGGAAGATTCTAG
Source organism: Chionomys nivalis (assembly GCF_950005125.1). Lineage (NCBI taxonomy): Eukaryota > Metazoa > Chordata > Mammalia > Rodentia > Cricetidae > Chionomys > Chionomys nivalis. The sequence continues at coordinate 74,464,456 of NC_080090.1, read as the reverse complement.
CCTACATCCATCCTGGGTTGGAGCTTCATTGCATCTGCCCCAGAGAGGAGAGTTATTGAATCTGAGCTCACTTCCTCTTCCTCCCAGCATTCTGTTCTGTTACCTCCATCCACCTATGTTCTAACCTATGAGGGCCAAGCAGTTTATTTTTTAACCAATGACCTTCCTCCATCAGTATTCTGTATCATGTGTACAATAATATGTAATTACTGTATAAAGTTATTTATAATCCCTTACTACTTCTTTTTTTGTGATTTTTTGTCATTGCGTACACTTTTTATTTGTTGGTATTATTTGTGTATCTGTATGGGTGTGCAATATGTGTGATGGTGATATGTCTCAATATACATGCACACACAACATGGCACATCTATGGAAACCAGAGGAAGACTTTGAATCCCCAACCCCCTTTCAAGTCATATTTTTGGAAAATACAGCATTTATATATTATATTTAAAACAATTTGGGACAAAAAAAAATACCTCTCATAAAATAGGTTTTTGAGTGCTTGGCCAAAGAGGTTCAATGAGAACCCCCAAATAACCCTCCAGGCTATTGCCAAGGATATTCATGACTCTCTCCAAACTGATGGTAATCTATGCATCTCAGTGAAGAGTTTGAGGTGGTGCCTACATAAGTCTTCATTCTATTGACTAGAATTAGTGGTACTGGAAGGTATTCTGCACACTACCAAAGGAGAAAAGTAAGCAACAACCCAGCTATATACCCTTCAGTCTTCAGGAGTCGTGAGACATGCTGGCATAATAATGGCATAAAACTGGTGAGAATAACCAACTGATATTCCAAAGGAAATTGATTTAAAGCTCGATTCATGAGATGTAACCCAAATCTAATGCTGCTTACATGTCTACTAACCCAAGACTAAATAAACTAGGCACCCAGAGCAAAATCAAATAGTACTGTTTTGCTGAAGAAATAAATAAAACAACTCCTAAAGACATTCTGTTATACTCGCAGACCAGTGCCTTGCACAGGCATCATCAGAAAAGCTTTCTCCTACAATAAATGGGAAAAAGTACAGACACACATAGCCCCACAATATGGACAGAGTTAGAGACTTGGAATATTCAGCCATAAAAGGGAAGTATTCATCAAAACATTCCCTTCAGAGCTCAGAGATTCTGTCAAATAAGAGGGTATGGAGGACACCAATGAGTCAAGGCCTTCAATGCATTACAAGGCTGATACACATATTACCTAACATGGACTGTGGCAGCTTGTGAAGGGTCTGCATGGGTTTGTACCAGATGCAGTCCTAGAGGTGAAAGGAAAAGTGGACACAAGCTCCCTTCTCTTACTCAGAGACTATTTCTCATTGCTAGCCACTTGCAAATGTCAAATTAGTTTTATGTAAGAAGTCTCACTGGGGAAACATATGACTCCTAAGGGTAGGCCCAATGCCAGGCGGAAGATGCCAACCCAAAGTGATCTCAATGACATCTCTGAAGGTTTTTGTCACAATGTTAAAGCAAGTGTTTCTTTTTTTCTTTTTCTATTTTACTTTTCATGCTCTTTGTGACTATTCTACCGTGTAATTGGACATTTTCTGTCCTAACTGCCTGATCCCAAATTATCACTCAGAGGCTGAATATAAACTATAAATTCTCAATCAATAGCTCAGGCTTGTTACTAGTTAACTCTTATACTTAAAAAGGCCCATATTTCTATTTATGTTTTCCCATGTGGCTTGGTAACTGTTCTTAGTACAGCATGCCCATCTTTCTCTCTCTGTATCTGTTGGTGACTCTACTCTCTTGACTCTGCCTTTCTTCTTTCCTTCACTCTCAGTTTGACTTTCCTGTCTGACTTCCTACCTTGCTACCAGACTGTCATTTTTTTTTTATTAACCATTGAGAGTAAGTAATACATGTTTATAGTCTGTAAAAGGATTGTTCCACAACACTATAGCTTCTAGTTTAGGGTTTTGGTGGGATTGTGTGTATGCAAGCATGTTTCTTTGCATCTATATGTCTTTCCTGTACTTTTTCTTGGGTTCTTGAACTTATTTTATTGTTTTATCATAATCTAGTTTGATTTATCTTATTTTTATTTATCTTCTTAGATAATTGTTTTTTAATGAGAGACTAGAAAAAGGTATGGATCTTGATGGAAGGGGAGGTGAGAAAGAGCTAGGACCTTGGAAGAACAAGGTAGAGGAAACTGTAACCAATACACTGCATAGAAAAATACCTGTTTCCAATAAAAGAAAAAAGTGAAGAAAGTTTTATAAACTAATTCCAATATATAAGTTCATTAACTCCCTTCATATTGTTTTCATATCTTAGTTAGATAATTAGTATTTGTTGTCAAACCTATAGGAATATATAATTCAAATCTATTTTCTTGTCATAAGTTATAAATTTGACATATATTTTACAGTTACTTTCACCAAGATGATGATACAGTTCAAAAAGTTAATCCTTTTTAGTGAAACTTAAAACTTGTATCGTTTACTGTAATGCAGACTCATTGTCACAACTGGTCTGAACTATTTAGCTCATTTGACTTATTAATATTTAAAATGAATTTTGATTGAGTATAGATATATTAGATACCACAGTTCCTCATAGGTACAAACTTTGCATAGTCTACAGGAAATCAGGTGTAAATGAAGTAATGATACTTAATTAGATAAATGAGAACTGTGTGAAATAGTGCATATATAAACTATCATTTTTATAAACACATGCTTTGCAAGTTTCATTTCCAAAATCATTTGGGGATGAATATTGACTTAAAATATTCCCTAGATATTTATGAGAATGTGAATTTTAGACTAAATACTCAGTTTTTATAAATCAGCTGTTGATTTGGAGAGCGGAGGTAATCTACACTGATTTATTTGACACAAGGGTAAGGTAAATTTTGCTCAACTGCCATTCTCAGAAAATTTGAACATAAAGTTTCTATAATGTTTTCCAAAATTCATGTGCTTTCATAAGGCCAATTTCTATAGCAAATGTCTAAGACATTTTTCCATTTTTTTTGCTGTAGGTTGCACACACACACACACACACACACACACACACACACACACATATATATATATATATATATATATATATATATATATATATATGATATTGTTTTATTGTGCCCATACTGGAAAATACTCCTGAAGACTAATGGCTGACAAGTTTTCCACCACTAGCTGTCTTCACAGACATATAACTCTACTTTTAGTGATACCTTACATTTTTTACCTTGTGTGCACAAGAATTTTAAATTTGTAAGGCATAGTTTGGATATATGCTACAGGTAAGACATTAAACAAATCACTACAAGAAAGATATTGAGCCAGGCGGTGGTGGCGCATGCCTTTAATCCCAGCACTCAGGAGGCAGAGACAGGCGGATCTCTGTGAGTTTGAGGCCAGCCTGGTCTACAAGAGCTAGTTCCAGGACAGGAACCAAAGAGCTACGGAGAAACCCTGTCTCGAAAATCCAAAAAAAAAAAAAAAAAAAAAAAATTAAAAAATTAAAAAAAAGAAAGATATTGACTGACTTTTGAAAAATTACTTTTTAAAATATGAGGTCAGATTTCAATCAAAAGTTAGTATATTGAGTACATCTGGGCAGAGTGTTGCGATAATTTTCACACTTATAGGTGCATTTATTCCCCTGGCTACATTACATTTCCTTTCTCTTCAGAAGCTTGACTCCAAACATATATTCTCAAGCATCCCTTTTCGTCCTTCAACATCCCTTGTTTATTGCTTAGCTCCATCTTATTACAAGAGGACAAAGATGTTTCCTAGTGTCTATCACTTCTTCCAACCTAAATCTGGCAAGATATTATAAAATCGATAATGTTACTTTATTGCAACCTTGATTAAAATCATCCATTATTAACAGAAGGCTTCCTACATATTCTGTGGATAGAATCATGTGGTGTCTACACCAACTATCTTCTTCAGTATATTACAATATAAATTATTAAATATTGATCCTGTTTCTTTCATTTGCACATGAGAATAACATAACATTCTTTTGACCTATGGAATATAGTGAAATTGTTAGAAGGGGAATGGATTCCTGTCTTTCCATGTAAAAAATAAAAATTAAGAAATTTTTATAAAGGATTTTGTTCAGGAAGATAATTCCCCAGATAAAACAAAATTACACATAATACCAAAAGTAATAAATATTAGACACTGGACTTTAAAAAGACTCAAAGCACTGTACTAGTGAATGTAAATACTATAACAACATAATAGTACAAACAAAATACAAAGAAGATTTTTATGTTCCTCTTTTTCTTAAAGATTTTTATTGAATGTCCCAAAGACACATAGTCAATAAATAATAATCACGGGATTAATTTTATTATCATATGTGAAAACTCATATTGTGGATTTACCATGATTTCTAAGGCCTTTCATAAACGGTGTTTATGACTGTCCCCTTTTTTATTATGCCATTACCAACCCCATTTTTCTGTTTTGAAACAAAACTAAATGCCTTTTCTACTCTAGAAAAGTCCAATCATTCTTTATACTGCAGCACTGGTATGTACTTACTTATAAGTAGATATTAACTGTTGCATAAAACATGCTACAATCTACAGAAGCAATGAGGATAGGCTCACAGGGGGACTCTTTGATCTCCCTGGGAAGGGGAAAGAGAAGAGATTTTTGTGGGTGGATTAGGGGCAGGTAGGAATGGAAACATGTTGGATGAGTTTGTGAGTGGATTGAGGGGTAGAGTACTGAAAGAGATGAATGGAGGTGTCATTTAGGAATCAGGTATAAACATGGTGCAAAAGAAACTCTCAAGAATCTACAGAGATGAGCTCAACTAAGACTTCTAGCAAACAGTAGATACAAAGCCTGAACTGGTCATCTCCTGTGACCAGGCAAGTCTTCCAGTGACAGGATTAGGACACCAACCCAACCATGTAAACTTTGACTTACAGTCTTCCCTGCCTATGGGATGTACTGGGATAAGGGTGGTGCAGAGATTGTAGAGGTGGTCACGAATAACTGGTCCAAACTAGACTGCATACTAAGAGAGTGAGCCCATACCTCTGACACTGCCTAGAATGCTAGGACCCAAAGGCTGGATGGCCCAAAGACCTACACTAGAACCAAACACAAATGGAAAAAAGTGTCAATACACCAATGCCTATGTGTTCCGTTGTACTCATAGATTTATGCCTAGCCCATTATCAGAGAGACTTCATTCAGAAACTGATAGAAACAGATGCGGAGACTGACATCCAAGCATTAAGCCGAGCTCACTCTTATTCGTAATTTTTAAGACTAAACTTTGAATTCACTAGGCTTTCAATCATTTAAAGATGCTGAGTTTTCTTTTGTTGTTGTTGTTTTTGGAAAACCCTTCACTTTATTTTTTTATTTTTTTCATGCGTTTTTATTATTAAATTTATTAATTATTTATTTATTAAAGATTTCTGCCTCCTCCCCCCACCACCTCCCATTTCCCTCCCCTTTCCCCAGTCAAGTCCCCCTCCCTCGTTAGCCCTGAGAGCAATCATGTTTCCTGCCCTGTGGGAAGTCCAAGGACCACCCACCTCCATCCAGGTCTAGTAAGGTGAGCATCCAAACTGCCTAGGCTCCCACAAAGCCAGTATGTGCAGTAGGATCAAAAACCCATTGCCATTGTTCTTGAGTTCTCAGTAGTCCTCATTGTCCGCTATGTTTAGCGAGTCCGGTTTTATCCCATGCTTTTTCAGACCCAGGCCAGCTGGCCTTGGTGAGTTCCTGATAGAACATCCTGAGTTTTTTGTTTTCAAAATTGTCATATTCTCTTTTTGCCAGTTTTGTTGGTGTATGTGTGTGTTTGCGTATGTGTTGGAGGAAGGCCATTGGCTAATAAAGAAACTGCCTTGGCCCATTTGAGAGGTCAGCCTTTAGGTGGGTGGAGTAAACAGAACAGAATGCTGGGAGGAAGAGGAAGTGAGCTCAAATGCCATGCAGCTCCTATCTGGGACAGACACGATGAAGCTCCAACCCAGGATGGACGTAGGTTAGAATCTTCCTGGTAAGCACACCTCATGGTGTTACACACATTAATAGAAATGGGCCAAGCAGTGTTTATATGAATACAGTTTGTGTGTCATTATTTTGGGGCATAAGCTAGGCAGGCAGCCGGGGGCTGGGTGGCAGGAACGCAGCCCGCAGCTCACACTACATGTGTGTGTATATGCATGTGTTTATGGCAACTTGTTTGTGTATTTAGATGAATATATAAACAGAATTTTTTAAGTGCCCACAGTGTTAAGTGGTGTCTCTTAGGTTCAAAACTCTAATATCTCCCCAAGTGAGGAAAAGATAAAACAGTCTCAAAAAGAATAACAGAACAAAAATTCAAATCTGGAATCACAATTAAAATCAATAGAATACCTCTTCCACACTATAAGTAAAAATGGAAGTTAAAACATGAAAGTAAAGAATTAGCTATAATATTAAATATTATGATAATGTAATAATAAAATGACTAGTTAAAATATGAGGAACAGATTGCTACAAAGGTGAGAATAATCCATGTTAAGTAATAATAAAGGGAATAAGGTAAAGGCAATAAATTTAAAAGTTCTGTTGACAAATAAATATTAGGTAAATAAATTTTATAAGAATAAAATAAATTTTGGTTTCCCAGCAGCGAAGGAGGAATTTCCTTTTTCTCCACATTCTCTCCATCTTAAGCTATTATTGGTGGTTTTTATCTTAGTCATTCTGACACGTGTAAGATGGTATCTCAGAGTCATTTTTATTTGCATTTCCATGATAGCTAAGGGTATTGAACATTTCCTTAAGTGTCTTGCAGCCATTTCAAATTCTTCTGTTGAGAATTCTCTGTTTAGATATGTACTCCATTATTTAATTGTGTTATTTGATATACTGAGGTCTAGTTTTTTGGGTTCTTTATATATTTTGAAGATCAGTCATTTTTCTGATGTGAGGTTGGTAAAGATCTTTTCCCAATTAGTAGGCTGCCTCTTTGTTTTATTGACTGTGTCCTTTGCTTTACAGAAGCTTCTCAGTTTCAAGAGGTCCCATTTATTAATTGTTCCTCATAGTGTCTGTGCTACTGATGTTATATTTAGGAAGTGGTCTCCTGTGCCCATGCATTGAAGACTACTTCCCATTTTCTTTACTGTCAGGTTCACTGTGGTTGGATTTATATTGAGGTCATTAATCCATTTAAACTTGACTTTTGTGCATGGTGATAGGTATGGATCTATTTGCATTCTTCCACATGCTGACATCTAGTTATACCAGCACCATTTATTGAAGATGCTTTTTTTTTCTATTGTATAATTTTAGCTTCTTTGTCAAAAATCAGGTGATCAAAGGTGTTTGGATTAATATCTGGGTCTTTGATTCATTTCCATTGTTTAACCTGTCTGTATTTAGGCCAGAATAGCTGTTTTCACCACTGTAGTGCCATAATGGAACTTAATATCAGGAATGGTGGTGCCTCTGGAAGTTTCTTTATTATACAGAATTGTTTTGGCTATTCTGGGTTTTTTGCTTTTCCATATAAAGTTGAGTTTCTCAGAAAATTGGGAATCAATCTACCTCAAAACCCAGCAATACTTCTCTTGTAATATACCCAAAGAATGCTCCAACATACTAATATGACTTTTGTTCAAGTTTGTTCGTAGCAGCATTATTCATAAAAGCCAGAACCTGGAAACAACTAGATGCTCCTCAACTGAAGAATGAATAAAAAACAAAAGTGGTACATTTACAAAATGGAATACTACTTAGTGGTTAAAAAAAAAGAATGACATCTTGAAATTTGCATGCAAATGGATGGAACTAGAAAAAAAATTCTTAGTGAGGTTATCCAGACTCAGAAAGATGAACATGGTATTAGCTCACTCATAAGTGAATACTAGCTTTTACACAAAGGATAGGAACTTATAGTCCATGACTCCAGATAAGCTAAGTAACAAGAAAAACCCTAAGAGAAACATGCATAAATCCTCATGAGGATGGGAAATAGACAAGATCTCCTGAGAAATTTGGTAGTGTGGGGATGGAAGGAGAAGCGAAGAAGGGGAGAAGGGAGGAGAAGAAAAGGGAACAGGATGGTCGAAATGGGGGAAGGACAGAGATGGAGGACAAAGTAAGAAATATTTTGATTGAAGAAGCCACTATGGGGATAGCAAAAAACATAGCACTAGAGAAATTCCCAGGAATCTACAAATATGACCCCAAGCAATAGTGGAGAGGGTGCTGAAACTGGTCTTGCCCTGTAGTCAGATTAATGTCTGTCTGAAATGTCATAGAACCTACATCCAGCAACTGACGGAAGCCGATGCAGAGAACTACAGTGAAGCATTTGGTTGAGCTCCCAAAGTCCACTTGAAGAGTGGGAGGAGTGAGAATGAGCAAAGAGGATCAGAACAAGATGGGGATAACCACTGAAACAGCTTACCTGAACTAATGGAAGCCTTCCAACCCCGGCCTGAGAAAGGGAACCAGCATGGGACCAAACTAGACCCTCTGAATGTGGGCGACAGGTGTATGGCTCGGGCAGACTGTGGGGCCACTAGCAGTGACACCAGGTTTTATTCCTACTATTTGTTCTGCCTTTTTGGAACCCATTCTCTATGGAGGGATATCTTATTCAGGCTAGATATAATGGGGAGGACCTTGGGCCTACTTCAAATCAATGTGATAGACTTTCTTGACTCCCTATGGGAAGCCTTACCCTCTCTGATGAGTGGATAGCTGGTGGGAGGTGGGATTGGAGTGGGGAAAAGTTGTAGGCAGCAGGAGGAGAGGAGGGTGTGGAAAATGGATTTGGCATGTAAAATGAGAAAAGATAATTATTTCTAAATATATTTTTAAACCAAGGAAAGAAAGAAAAAATAAAATAAATGAGAAAGACTTCAAATAAAAGCAAATGAGTTTTGTAGGCATTGTCTTCAGCAATGGGCCTTAGTTTCCATTTTGTGGAGAGCAACTTATAGTCTTCTTAGGTACAAGAAGGTACTCTGCTTGCAATGTAGCTACATATATATACACCAGCCCAGAAAACAAACCTTTGATCTACAATGGTGTTCTGTCTACAACGGTGGCACACAGTTTATTGGAGTAGCCAACCGATATCTGGAAATGACTTAAAACCCACTTCAATACACACACACACACACACACACACACACACATATGTTTATATGTGTGTATATATATATATATATATATATATATATATAGAGAGAGAGAGAGAGAGAGAGAGAGAGCAAGAGAGAGAGAAGATCTTCTTTAGTTTTAACTTGCCACCCAAAAAGAATGACTGTTATACCAAATGCTCCCACTGAACTGTTAACTTCTCCTACAGCTAGGACTTCACATCTGTCACCATACTGCCTAGCTGAATGTTTACTTATTCTTAGCTTTAACCTCTCAGTTATACAGAAGAGCAGGATCAGAAACTGTGGGTAGTTTCTCATTATTCCCTACTAACCTTTTGTTCTCTCCATGCTTATCATCCATGATACTTCATCTTTTGTGTTTCATGCTGCCATCTCTCAATTTAGAATACCATCTGCCCCTTGTTATCCTGTCATCTGCCGTTTTACCTCAGAAACCTAGTAAAGTGTTGGGAATTGAGTGAGCTTCATGGGTTTTCATTTGTTTGCTTTTGTTTTTATTTTGTTTTGTTTTGCTTCCATTTCTGACATCAGGTTCTGGTGAAAGTACACAAAAACTAGCTGCCACGGGTTTGGTTTAGAATTGGTAGTTGTATATATATCATATCATTCCAGTTGCTGTAGTGCATTCCCAGTAGCCTGGAAAATAATGAAGCACACTATTATGTCATGAAATTATCTTTCTCTGTCGTCTGACTTCTAGTGACAGAAAAAAGAACTCAAATGTTCTTAGTATTTTCATTCCAGGTTGTTTATGTATTCTTAGTGAACTGTGACGTTTATCATTATATAATCACATCCATTATCCCTGATCATCTTCCTTCCTTTGAAGTCCATCCTCTGTGAAATTAATATACAAGCTGTCCACTGCCTTGAATGAATTTGTCATGGTGTATATTTCACCATCTGCTTCATTCTGATGTGTATATATTTTTATTTTTAACTGACTATTGAAGAAAATAAAAATTTGAGTCTTATATTTATCTACTTTGGAAATTTATTTTTTAATTGGAATCTATATTTTTTTACTGATAATAATTACTGATATGTTTTTAAATGTATCATGTTTGTTGCCCATTCACTGAACCTTTTTTAAAAGTCTGTTCTTATTTGCTGTTATTTAAAGTTTGAAATTATAATTTTGAGTTATTCAATTTTTATTCTTTTCTTTGGCTATCAGTTATACTTTTAAAATATTTTTATTATTTGTCTTATATTTTACAATATGTATTCCTAGTTCATTTAAATTTGCTTTTACATAACAAAGTATTTCACTATAAGTGTAAAAATCTCATCATTCTAAGCTTCAGATTTTTCCTTCATGTCCCTTGAATATTTCCCTCTCTCCCACCTGTTCCCAAAATACCCAGTGGCCACTTCCCAAATAATTTAGTAAGTCAGTCAATAGTCCAGGCTTATTCCTAACTAGCTCTTACATTTTAAGTTAACTAATATTCTTTATCTATGCTCAGGCATGTCGTGGTACTTTTATTAGCATGCCAGGTTATTTTCCTGCTCTCTCTGCATCTGGCTGATGACTCTGGGCTCCTTCCCATCCTCCACCGTTTAGTAACTTCAACTACACTTCCTTCCTGGCTACTGGCCAATCAGCTTTGTATTAAACCATTTTGAGTGATACATCTTTACAGTGTACAATAAGATTTTTCCACAGCACATATAATATACAATTAGTACACATATTTGAATATACTTTATTATATTGAACACACTGAAAATTCCATTAACATTCAAAAAAGACATTTGGGAGATAGCTTAGTAGGTAGAGTGTTATTTGAAAACAAAGGGCATAGATAGGAGGTGTTAATAGGCTTGCTTGTTAGGTAGGTATCTTAGGGTTTCTACTGCTGTGTAGGGACTCTGTGACCATGGCAACCCTTAATAAAAAAAACACATTTATTTGGGACTAACTTACAGTCAGAGTATTAGTCCATTATCATTATGGCAGTAAGTATGGCAGCATGCAGGTAGACATGGTGCTGTAGACAAGCTGGGAGTTCTACAACTGGATATGCAGGCAGCATGAAGAGAGTTAAACACTGGAACTGACTTAGTATTTTCTCATATACCTCAAAGCCTTCAGTGACACACCTCCTCCAACAAAGCCATACTAACTCCAAGACCAGACCTCATAATATTGTCACACCATATAAAACTATGGAGGCTATTTTCATTCAAACAACCATACCATGAGAATAGAATTGATGAGTTCCACACTCATCCAGGCTCAGAGACAAACATTGTCTAAATATTGTCTATTTTGCTCTCTCTCTCTCTCTCTCTCTCTCTCTCTCTCTCACACACACACACACACACACACTTTTTCATTTACTCTCTTTCTTTCTCTTCATTTCTTTAAACTTTCTTACCTATGCAATTTTACTTTTGTCCAATGATTATCTTCAATAGTTCCTGTAAGGTTTCTTTACTGGAACACAATTCTTTCAAATTTGTTTCTCCTAGAATGTACTTTTCACACATTTTTTGGAAGATAATTTCACACAGTGCTGAATTTGAGGCTTTCTTAAAATATTGAACATTTCATTCTATTCTTTTTGTGCTTTATGGCTTCATAGAGAAGCTGATTTTTATTCTTATCTCTTCTCTGCTATATTGTCTGTTATCTTTTAAGCTCTTGGTTATTTCATTTTTTCTTCACCCCTGGTGCTACATTTGATGAACTATATGTATGTCACAGTGAAAGGTACAGCCACGAATAAAAATGGATGGGTGAAGATGCTGACATGACTGGTGATAGGAGTTTCTGACATGTTAAGATATTTAGAGCACTCTTGTCGAATGTTGTTTACTCTTCAGTTCATTTTAATCAAGTATAATTGGAATCTTTAAATATCTTTTCTGGTAGTTTGATTAAGTTTGGGAGAAATAAAAGGTTTGTTTGCACTGGAAAGCCATGGCCATTCTGATGGAGGAAGTGAGAAAACAGAAGTTTAAAAAACTAATCAAAAAAGCATTAGTAATGATGCAGAAAACAAATGCAATAAAATAAATCCCCCTACCTCTGTCTCTTTTCTCACCTTCCTTCTATCTCCTTCCCTTTCTCCCCTTTCCTACTTTACTTGGATATGATTTTTGCCTAAACTTTCGTGTTTGGGTAGTTCTGTCCAGTGTGGCAATGTGAGACTCTTAAGAGACAGCACATAACCAAAGACCTTAGCCTTAGGTCACTAGAAGTCACACTGTCAAAAAGATTAAAGTAGTGTTTGTAAGAAGCTGACTCAGTTCTCAATAAAATATTGTTATAAAAGTGTGTGCTCTAATCTGGATACTGCCCAGTCCCCTTTGTTTCCACCACTTTCTCCTATTTTATAGCACCGTGGAGTCATGACTGTTGCTACAAGCTTAATCATCCAAAACTGTGAGCTAAGGAAATCTCTGCTTTTGCAAAGTATTCTACAGTGCATGCTTTACTGTAAAAATAAACAAATAAAAGATGTAATAGCATTACTACCATTGCAAACATTCTATAAGGAAGCTAATAGGTATATCTACTTTTGTCATCTTATTGTTAACTCTCCACCTGTCTCCCTTTTTATACACAAGGAAGAAAAGAAATATCCAGTCATATTTGGCTCCATTAACTGTAACACTATAATACAATTTTCGCTGAGTGATAACAGCCACAGAGCAGTTTCACTTTCCTCTCATATTCAAATTAACTTTTGCAATTGTGGATTTATGTTAATCTCTTTATATGAAGGTGCTGCACCGTTATTAAACATTGGAAAATGAACATGCAAATTTCAGTAAGGTACACAATTGTATTTTCCTATTATATCCTAATGTTTTTTTAAAAATCAACTAATTTACATTATTTTACTCTAGTATCTGTATTAATTATAATACCAATATGTTTGCAAGTGATATACATAATATATTATGAAAAACAGGCAATGGAATATATTTCATTTTTAAAATAAAACAAGATTCCCATAAATTACAATATCTGAAACCGAAACCATAATATACAAGCAAAAGTACAGTAAGAAAAAAATGCCCAATGGGAGAAATACTGAAAAACAGACTAAAAATTATCATAGAGTTTGTATTGCTTTGGTCATTTACTACTGATCATTAGCCTACCCTTAAATGTTACTAATATTTTCAATGACAACACATCGGAGAAAACAAGTTATTTCCTTTCAAGTTAGTGCTAATTGCAGATAACTTATTTATTAATTAAGCACCCACATCCACATCCCCCTGCAATCCTTGGAACCTATTTTTCTTGAACCTGTATTGGCACTAGGCATGCTACCAGAGTCTCTGTGAGTTAACATGTGCATTGGTCCTGCTGTATCTGGAAGTAATTCTTCCTCTCTGACTCTTTCTGCATCCTCTTCCACATAACCCCCTGAACTTTGGGGAGAGGGGTTTGATAATTATATCTCATATAGTAATGAGTGTTCAAATATATTTTAATTAAAATATAATTATACCACTTTCCTTCTCCCGTTCTTTCTTCTGGCTCTTCCCAGTTACCCTCCTTCCAGTTCCTTCCATGACCTCCCCCAACTCTCAAATTTATAGCCCCTGTATGATTATTAAACACACAGATACACACACACACACACATTTATATGTTTCTTCATACCCATGTATAAATCCAACATGAGGAGTCTGTTTTTGTGTATAATATCTGTGATGGTTACTTGGCATCATAAAAGTAGATTATTTTTTAATTGTATTCTATTTAATGTAGCTACTTATCAAAACAGTTAAATCTTGTCAAATAGAAATCTATGAAAAATAATAGAAGTAGACATGAAGTATTGACAAGCAGAAGATAGTGTATCATACACATGTCTTATAGGAAGACTTTTGTATGAGCATTAAATTTAGTTCTCACAAATATTCATCAGTTCATGCAAACCCCCTCAAAGACTTCAGTACAAAAAAAAAAGCATAATTCTGTGGTCTGGAGCAATTTGAAGACATTCAAGTCAGCAAAGGATCATGTTTAGCATTATGCCAACAGAACAGTTTCAAGACTACAGCTGCCTAGGAATCCTTCATAGACTTGAGTTTGGCCGTTGGACACAGATTAGGGGATGTCCTTGAACTAACAAAGATCAGCTGCCTCTGCCTCCCTCCCTACTGTTGGGTTTAAAGGCGTGCTCCACCACCTCCCAGGTTAGATGACTTTTCATTTTTTTTTTTTTTTTTTTTTTTTTTGGTTGTTTTCGAGACAGGGTTTCTCTGTGGCTTTGGAGCCTGTCCTGGAACTAGCTCTGTAGACCAGGCTGGTCTCGAACTCAAAGAGATCCGCCTGCCTCTGCCTCCCGAGTGCTAGGATTAAAGGCGTGCGCCACCACCGCCCGGCTTAGATGACTTTTAATACAAGCAAATCTTTATATTATTGATAAGTGAAGTTCACAAAATTCCATAATTAGAATTTTTATGTATTAAAAATGTATGTGTTTACATTTCTTATTTGTGATGGCTTGAGATTTTACTTTAGAACTTCCAAATTATTTTGTTATCTCTGTTGAGGGGTCCTCAAGTCTGTGAAACACAACTTGTTTTCCAACCAATTTTTTTTTTTTACCCTTTTAACAAATTACTTTGGGCATTCTTTGTTTTTTCTGTAATGCTTTACTCCTTTTAGCATTTAGCATTACACTTATAGACTTTCATATGAGTATTTTCTCAGAGAAAAGAAAAGTGTTTACTTGCCTATTGTTAGTATTATATTATATATTTGCCTATAAAGCTTGTAGAACCAATGTGGTTGTAGAAGCTGCTTACTTCCTGGTGGACAGAGAACAAAGAATTTGAACGGACCAGGGTTCTGATATCTTCTGAAATATTAACAATGGCCTAATTTCTTTCTTATAAGTTCTACCTTTGAGAAGTTCTACCACTTCCAAGCACTACTGTAGGCTGAAGAAAAAAAGCCTTGCAAAACATCACCTTTGTGGACTTTTCAAGACTAAAATTCCAACAAGTTTTGTGGAAGAAAATGTTAGGAAACAAGAACTGAGACTATAAATTACTAATGGTGACTACTTTATTTATTGTTATGTTTTTCAGGTTATTGAGATACAGCCTTCTCTAATATATGTTCCATGAGCAGAAGTGTCTGCGTTGTTTTTTGGTTCATTGTAAAAATAATTTTTGTTAAATTCTATGCACTATTCTGATTTTAGAATTTAGGTTTTAATGCATAAATAACTCTATGAAAATCTACTTATTGCATCTACTTCCCAATAATACTTTTTGCACAGAATATCCTCTAACTGCACTATTCTGTCTTATCAGCATTAAATTTTTCATCACTTTATTGCTTTAAATTTTATGTTGGGGGAGTATGTCAGCTTTTGATTATTTTCCTATCAATGCCAAATATAGAAAGGAATGTTTCTATAATTTTTAATATTTGTCTTGTTGTACTATAGTCTCTGCTATTTCTAGTGTATAACCCTCACCCTAGTAATGTATTTTAAATTCTCATATAAAGCTTAGAATTGAGGTTTTCATTTGCAAATGAACATTCGGAGTCTACTAAATGACTTTCACTTAAAAATATTAATGTCTTTAGGTCTTCCTAGACACCACTCAAAGTTCCTCCTTTTAATATCTATCTATATCTCACCAATCTCTTATGTCAGTTTTCTTTAAAATATTAACAATTTACAGGACTTCTCCTCAACCATTAAACATGACTTTATTCACTTGATATTTTTAGTTAATATATATGAAAGCAAAATTTTACATACCTTTTCTGTTGTCCCCTTATACCCCTTGGTCTGAAGACATTTTTAAAAACAGAAAAGTAAATATTTTCACTTGGAAACTTACAAACATCAAATTCTAAGTGTCTAAAACAAATACAGTAAAATATTTTTCAGACTTCCTCACTATTACTCATGGTCATTCTGTAAAATGTAAGTATCCATCATTTGTCATTATTGTGGTCTTCTAATCTTTATCGGTAGATGGCCTATTATAATTTTATCTCTTTTCTTAAAAACCCTCTCCCTCCCTTCTGTATTATCTTAGCTCATCTACTTTCTGTATTAGTAGAAGTCATCCTAGTCTTTAAAGCATAGACCCCCACTTCTCTTTTATACATTGTCTTAAATTTTATTTCTGACATAAATACATAATTATGTTCTTTTTCTTTATCAAGCTTATCAGTTTTTCAAAACTTCAGTTTTCTCTTTTTTCCAGAAGTAAAATGTCCCTAATATTGTTTGTCAAGCCCTTACTGATTTATTTTCTCCCCACTGTCCTATTTTCATGTCCTGTCAGGTGGAAAAGTGCCTTACACACCAATGACCAATTTTGAAATAAATGCATAGTCCCAGCCAGTATGGGTCCAGTTATTTTATCTGAAGAAATTTTGCTCATTCCTGGAATGAATATATTTAAAGTTTCAGCTTTTAAATGTGAGTTCAGTAAAGATAGCTAAAGAATGACTTCATTTTTAAAAGACCACCTCAGTATGACATCTCTCTAAAATGGAATACAATAATTCAACCCACTTATAATAAATGTAGTTTAAAGATATTCATCACTGTAAAGAACATTCTGAATGTGTTCTTGTTTTGAAAAAAGCTCTATGTTTAGATTCAAATTTCTTACCTCAGACAAATTCAGAGGAAGCTCATAACCTGATTTAAAACAAATCCAATCATATGAAGAAGAGAATCAGAATGACTTGGTTAACGTACACTTGGCAATTTACTTAGATGAAACAATGGTCCACACGTTCAGTGCCAACTTAAAAGAAAACCATATTTTCACGTGGGATTTTAAATACTTTTACTTAAAAAAATCCAAGTTTTTTAAAAACATAATTAATTGAGTTATTTTAATCCAATAACTCTATAGCAAACATCTTCTGACTTTATTATTCATTAATTTTCTTTCACAAGGAAAGATCATAATTAAGAATAGAGAAATATGGCAAAGAAGAAAATTATTATTTGTCAGAGGAAACTTCAGTGGTCTTTATCAGAGGTGACACATGTGTGGAAGACTGTTTTCTCAACATGTACACTGAGACTGTTAACAAATGGAGAGGAGAAATTTGTAACTGACTCTATCAAACATGTAAATAAGCTTGTACAATTGATGGCATTGTCATCCCTACCAAGACTGAAGGTTGTCAGTAAGTATATAAGAAGCCTGAGTTTGGAGTTATTAAAAGAAACAATGTGATTTTGGCCTAAGACAATTAATGTATTCTATTTGCATCTGCCATGAATGCACATTGTTTATAATGGTATATTATTTGGATTTTAATAAATAAATCTTGCTTGAAGACAAGAAGCAAAACTAAAGCCACTAGAGGTCAGGTAATGGTGACACGTTTAATCTGAAAGTATTCCATTGGTTCTCATCTTCTGTGGAAACAAAAGAAGAACCTCTATTTAAAACCAACATATTCTTAGTCTCAAATTGTAAAGTCAAGATATTTTTAAAGTGTTTATGTTGGTTATTTAGCTCCTTCACCATTAAGATATTCAAAGAAAACAAAATAATATTCATAATTCAGACTCTCAGTGTATATTCCTTCTTTATATGTCATTATTTTTATCTTATTACTTTTTAATATTTTATTATCTTTTCTCCTTTAATCAATAACTGCCTTTAAAGATTTTGTTTTCTAATAAATTATTTGCTTCCTTTTATAAATTTCCATACTCTTTTTCTTCTTTGTCTCAAGCCTACGTACATTTTTTAAAAACACACTGTGTCTCATTTAGATGACATTTATGTCTGAATCTATCCTATTGTGTATCTGAAAATCTTTTCTGACCAGAAGTGCTTCTTAAAATGCTAAACCTATCTTATGAACCTAAGCAGTGCCATTGCTAGGGGATATATGGCAGTGCTTGCTTGCCCCACCCAGTCTGGCATGGTAGAGCTGTTTGCTGCCTCTATTTGTGCACAGCCCCATTTTTAGGCACAGAGTCAGTCTATGCTGCCATTAAGCAAATTGTTCACAAAACCCCATTTAAACGCTCATCCTCCCAAAAGAGTCTGAGTTTGTGTTAGCAGCACAGCCCATATAAACTGCCATTTTCAAATCAGTGCAGTTTCAAAACAGCATGGCTTTCTTCCTGCTACTGCTGAATCAGGAAAACCTCTCTTTTTTTTTTTTTTTTTTTTTTTTTTTTTTTTTTTTGATTTTTCAAGACAGGGTTTCTCTGTGGTTTTGGAGCCTCTCCTGGAACTAGCTCTTTTAGACCAGGCTGGTCTCGAACTCACAGAGATCCGCCTGCCTCTGCCTCCCAAGTGCTGGGATTAAAGGCGTGCGCCACCACCGCCCGGCTAGGAAAACCTCTCTTAAAGAAGCCATGCCGCTGCTTGTTTCTAGCAAAGAGAACCCACCCAAGAAAATGCTGCTACAAAACCATGCTTAACTCTGTTCTTTTGTGTGTCTAGAATTCCTTTTCAAGCTCTCTTAGGTTTTAAATGGATTTTAGTTGGCCATGTTGGTGCATCAATTTCTTGTAGGGAGGCCAGTTGTTGCTTCCCAGCTGCTCAGCACAAAATAATCACACAGAAATAATTTTTTAATCATTGCTTGGCTCATTAGCTCTAGCTTCTTATACGGTTACTCTTAAATCTCAATTTAACCCATTTCTAGTAATCTATGCATTGCCACATGGCTGTGGCTTACCAGGTAAATTTCCCAGTGTCCATCTCCAGTGGCAGCTGCATGACTTCTCCTCTGCCTCCTTTCTCCCAGCATTCTGCATAGTTAAGTTCTGTCCTACTGTAGGTCCAAACAGGTCTTTATTAACCAAAGGTATTCACAGCACACAGAGGGGAATAATTCAAACAAATGAAAACTAATTGCATGCAAGTTTCAGCATTCACTGGAACTCCCTCCTGATACTATCCTATGCTTCTGTTTTACAATTTTCACCTGTGTATTTGTTCTTTTTACTCATTTTTCGAATCTCCATACCCCTATTCTGGTAAGAGGTATCCCTGTTGAAGCTGGTCTCTGACAATCCCTGACTTCAAGCTCTAAAAATGTTTGGTATATGTGAATCAGTGGAAAATAATCAGAGACCCTGACATAAATTCACACAATGTGGCAGAATATTTTTTACCCTCAGGTTTTCAAAAGATTGAACTTCCAATAGCAGTTAGGGAAATTCACTACTACATAATTCCCATTATTTCAATGAAAAGAAACATATTCAGAATTATTTACATCTTACTTATTTGAAATTATACCAAATATTCTGTGTAATTAAATCTAAAAGCTTCCAAAATTGATGTTATTCAAAAACATGTTTTACAGAAAAATACTTAAAGATGCCTTATTAGAGCTATTCAATAGGCATTAAGGTAGACACAGATTGCTTAAGGCGTCTATTCAAAACAGAGAAAAAAAAACATAAGGCATTGTATTCTGTGAACACTGAATAAAAAGGTACAATTTTCTTATTTGCTTTGGTAACATTTCTTTAAAGAAGAATCATTTTATTTTATAGATTAAAATACCAAAAAATATATTTCCCCCTTAGAACACATTTGTAGAGACATTATTTATAAGAGTAGAAAATTAGTAAATATTTGTAAAACAGATTGTGAGTATATTCATAAATATTATTATAGCTGGAATATTTTTACAATGGACTAAGAATTAACCTGTGGATTATTATTAAGCTTACATTACTAGTTTATTATTTTTCCTCAATCATTTTAAATGCAAATAAAGAAATGTAAACTTTATTTTTTTTAATTTAATATATCCATGGATAGGAAAGACTGAAAGGCTACTATCTGTCTTTCTGTGAGTGAATGTACACTTAATATGGGTATAAAATACTAACTGCAGGAAGTGCCTATTGTCAATATGTATATATGCAATATGTGTTCAAATGATGAGTAGCTGAAGTATCTGTTCTATTGTTAACCTTTCACATCACCCAATTTTATGAAATACAGTAATGTTTTATACTAAAAGGTTTATGTATTTCAAACAATTATTCAGAACCTATATTATTTAAGGCAAAATTTAAAAGATTACATTAGAATGATAGATAATATCTCTAAGCTTCACTTGCCACCAGTTAGCTAGAAATCAAACCTTATCCTCCGGTGCAGTTTCTGGTTTGTCCCAGTTACAAAGACAGGACTGCTGTTATATCTCACTATTGACTGCCCTTCAAACTTCATAATGTACAAAATCACACTGCACTCTACTATACTTGGAAAATGATGAACAATTTCAACAAGTAGGAATCTTGTACATGCCAGAGAAAGATGTTAGTAGAAATGCAAAAGGAATTTACAGAATAAAAGTCCAATTATGGTTTATACGTAATAGTTACCAACAGTTTAATTGTGTACAAATTGATCTTTGTGGCAAAAATACACTAGCAATATGAATTCTAGAAATGTAGCAAAAGTTTAGATTGAGGTCATACTGTATTCATGATCATAAGCAATGGCATAGACATTTGGGTATACATTAACTTTATATAAAATCAATTATAATTTTCACTCTAACAATGTTTGTTCAATTACATATTTCAAATCATTATTTCATATAAAATTCAATATTATAATACACTTTTAAAGTTACTTTCCATACCCACCTCTCTAGATATAATTTTATTACCTAGTAATTTTCATAAATTATATGATAGTATTGTGAATTTCTGCTATAATGGAATTTAGAATTTCAATATGAATTAAACCAATAAAGAATTTTACCATGAGAATGTCACTAGCATTTCTATGTTAAGATTGTATGAAATATTAAATGAAAATCAGATTCTAAAACTATCTTAAAACTGCAGCTGAATATGAGCAATAATAAAAGGGAAAAACATATAAATTACATGGATTGCTGCAGGATCAAATAACAGAGGCAAAGAAAGTGGGTGGCCATTTTTCATCCTTTGAGTAGTCGGTTACCAAGGAAACAAAGACTGAATGATTGCACAAATGACCCTATGCCTGTGGATTTAAATTGATGAAATTATATAGGACTACCATTTATGTAGATCAAGAAAGGTAATTGTTAGTATGACTGTTTATTAGGCAAATGGAAAAGTTTAAAATACTTATTTTACTTTCCAAGAGTTTTAAAATGAATTATAATTAAAATCATCTACATTACTAAACTCCTGTCTTGTCAAATCATGAGACTGAAATATAACCAGTCTACCAGCATGCTGATTAACCACTTCTCTCCAAGTCACTTCTATTCACTGGCTCAACACTGGCTCCTAACAGAGGAGCTAAACTTGATTCCAACAGGTGTCCAGACGGCATCAGTAGGACAGCATTTGAACTAGTAGGGAAGAATTTATGAAATAGCCTCTGTCTGCTGAACTTCCAGCAGAAGTAATGCTGCACAGGCATCTGCAGAGTATCTTCATGAAGTTTGAGGAGTACATCTCTCTCATCAATTCAGAACATACAAGAACCTGGTGACACATCGCCTGTGATCATTACAATAGCCCTCTGTGAAAATATCAAGTCCTAACCAGAAAGATAAAAGCATTTGCCTCCTCTTGAGAAAATAACCTTGGCAATTCTTGTACCAATTTAAAAAGCATGCCTTTCAATATAGATTAGTCTATTTAGAACGGGATTTTTTTCTATTGCTCAAAGAACAAATTTTGTAGTTTATTTCTATTTCATAATATAATTATTCATTATAAAAAATTGAATAAAATATTGGGAGCTAATGTTGATATGATAAATTAAATTAGGAAATTATAACTTTCAATACAAAAATGGGATCTTTTGAAATAGTAGTTAACATATTCACTATGAATAATGATATTAGGTATATTGTTTCAGATATTTTAACAAAATTTATCCAAAACATGTGTATAACCAAATTTTATAAAATAAATTTTATTTACATATTTAAATACATATTGAAGTACATATTGTAAGCATTGACTACTATAAATAATTTTATGTTGCTATAAAATAATATTTGATATGCTTTTTAATCAATCATATTTTATTATATATGTTAATTAAGACAGTCAATATGCATAGTCAGTGTCTATGTTTATATATATAATGAATTGTGCTGAAATATTTGCAATTATATTGGTCTAAAAGTAAAAATAAATCTCTAACTTTGAAACACTGACATTAAAAATCTTGTGATAGAATGCTTGTCTAC
The DNA here is from genome assembly GCF_950005125.1 of Chionomys nivalis. Classification (NCBI taxonomy): domain Eukaryota; kingdom Metazoa; phylum Chordata; class Mammalia; order Rodentia; family Cricetidae; genus Chionomys; species Chionomys nivalis. The sequence continues at coordinate 74,442,144 of NC_080090.1, read as the reverse complement.
TGTTCATGAGGCCCTCTGTTTAATTTCAAAGCCAGATATAAATATATAAATTAATTAAAATAAGTACTGTTTTTAGAAGATTTTTTTATTCCAGAGATAATGCTACTCATTTGAAATGTACTTTCTTTCCCCCTGATTTAGAGAATAATTTTGAACTCTTAGAGTGAAGACCACACAGTTTTTGTTCCTTCAAGTAACTCAGGATGAGAGAATAATATCGACATGATTTAATAGAGTAAGCCATGTCCTTGAGATCGTGATAAGACAATATTTTTCATGCTCAACCCTGGAAGTTTGTTTTCTGCTTTTCCATACTATGTCCTTTATCCCCACTGCTGAATAGAATATTAACTTCTGATTATTTGAAACATTTCTTATAAGTCAAGGTATATCTTGACTGCATATCTATTTTTTTTCTGTTGGAAATTTCCAGCTTTACTTGCCTGCAGCACTTTACCTTGCTATGCTGTCTCTCTGACTGAACCTTAATATTTCTGTTCACCCCTCCTTAAATTTCATGCTCTACCTTTAACTCCCAACCACCATGTTCCTTTCTTGTCTATCATATACACTATTTCAATAAATCTCAAATTCAGTGTATCACTGTTTTTTTATAAAAGAGCATTTATATATTGTTTACTAATTTTAGATCCTAGGGTCTTATTGTGATGTTTTTAGGCTTTTAGCTTATTATATTTTTACTGATATTTATGTATGTATGTGTGTGCTTATATGCCCTGTTTGTGCAAATATCCATGGATACCAGAAAGAAAAATGATGTTTTATGGTTGTAGTGTTGCTAATGGCAGGTGTGTGCTTCTGTTTGGGGATGTTAGGAACTGAACTGATATCCTTTGGAAGGACAGCAAATTCTATTAAACTCTGAGTCATCTCTCCAATGTTCGTATTTTTTTGGTTTTGAAGTTATTATTTCAGGAAGATTTTTATGTTGACTTGGGTATATGTACACAGAGTCTCAAAGTTGTCATCTAAGGAGAGTTTCTGCATCTTCCATACCTGCCTTGCACTCTTACTCTTGTTTTCTTGTTAGTGAACTAGAGAGAACTTCATAGTAAATTTCAGCACAAGTGGAAGGATAATGTTGATGTTTAGGCCTCTTCTGTTTGGACTGATACAACAAATCAGTGTAAACCTTGTATTTCAAATAGTACATATGTATTTATGGCAATTTACCAGGCTGAAATGTCCAATGTCCTGATTGAACAGTGCCTAATGAGGGCTTTTCTATTTCTTTTTTGTAAAAGTCTTTGTGTGTGTGTGTGTGTATGTATAAATAATATTAAAATATAAGAGACCATGAATTTTATGTAGAATTTAAAAAGAAGCATGAAAATTATATAACTTTATCATAATATTAAAATAAAAGTTGTCCTGAGATTACAGCCAATTTATCTTAGCATGCATTTCAAATTATAAAAGAAAAAATCTTGAAATTCACACAGAATTAAAAACAAACCTATTAAAATGACCAAGCAAACAGGAACAATAAAACAAGAATACATATTTTATATCCTCAGATATCAAAGTGTGTTGCAAAAGTAAAATAATGCAAATTGTGATGTTTTTGTAAGGAGACACATAGATTTGAATAGAAACCATCAAAATAAAGTCATGCTTTTGTGGATAAAAGTAGAAATAGAGAAAACACTTCCAAAATCATTCTATGAAGCCAAGTTCTTCTAATAGCACATATAAATATAAAGCAAAATATAAAATTAAAAGACCAATAACCTTAATGAACATAAATGCAATAATGTCCAATTAAATACTTGGAGCAGAAGTCAAAAAGTCACCACCAAGTTGTATCTATGTCTGAGTTGTAGGAAAGTTACAATTATATGTAAGTTAATGTATGTAGTAAATCATACAGATTTACTTAATGACAAAAGTTACATAATCATATCAATGGATAAAGAAAAACTCATAAAATCTCAAATGCCTTCATGAATCCAAGAGATAGCAGGACTCTAGGCAGCATACTTCAGTAAAATACAGGTTATGTATGTCAACCCCACAATCAAAATCTTTAATGGAGAAAAACTTGAGAAAAACTCATTAAAATCAGGAACAAAGTGGGGCTATCAGCTATTCGCACTAATTTTCAATAGAGTACTTGTAGCACTAGCTAAACGAGTAAGACAAGAGAGGGAATTAAAGTGATAAAAATAGAAACAGAAACAGTAAGTTTCAAATTTTGAACTATGCTTTCATACTTGGAATATATCCGACTTGATTATGTCACATGTAGCATATACATCTCTGTATATCTATAATCTTATGTCTTTATCTTTGTAAACTTCTTAAATATTTTAAATAAAGAGTTCTGCAGTGTCACGTTTGTCATTATTGTATCATAGATATCAGGCATTTTTTTCTTCTTAAAATATTTTAACCTTTCGGCATTACAGTGATGAATAATGCATACTGTTCCTGAAGAAGATCCAGTACATGTTCCAGAAAGAAGTTCACCACCAACCTTAACTCCAGTTCCAGGAGATCAGACACTTATTTTCTGGGTTTGTCAAGAAACTTCACACTTGGCACACAGGCACATAATTAAAAACAGAACAAACAAATATCAATCACCACAACGACAATGGTTGTAGAGACAATTAAGTTACTGATAGTGTTTACTACTTTTGGAGAGGATCTGCGTTTGGTTCCTGCTCCTACATTGCAGTTCACAATTGCCTGTAATTCTAACTCCAGGGAATCTGAGGTACTTTTCTGACTTCTGTTGACTCACACATATGGGTCAAATAAACACACATATGTACACACATGCACTTTCAAGAATGTATCTTTAGAAATAAAAAATAAATTACAAAATAAATTCTATCTTTAAATGATATAAATCCCCATGTCCCGGTGGATGACCCCAACAAATCAATGTACACATGGGCAACACTAATCAGACTCAGTAAAGTATTTTTTAAAGGAAAAAAACCTGTTGGGTAGAAGATATATAGGGGAGTAAGTTGGAAGTCGGGGTAGGAGTAGATATGAACAGTGTACATTTTTAAAGAATGAATTTCAAAAAATGCAACTTTGAAAGACATTTTAAAGGATGAAAACTATAAATACATTCTGTATTTAGTCAGCAGTGACTCCTGCTTACCTACCATTGGGAACCACATTTGTAACCTCTGTGTCATTTTGATGTAGAGTATATTCTTGTGTACATTATTCTTATGTATGTATATATGTTGCAGCACAATTTTTGCAACTAGATATTTATAAAAGTATCTATGCTATCTGCTTTCTTTTATTGTTATCTCTTTTCTTGTATTAATTTTGTTATTATTTATTTTATTGAAGTTTTAATAGCTTTTTTAGTTGATATAGTTTGTCTAATTCATTGACTTTTCATAGTTGATGTAGAGAATGCTGTTGTGCACATTATTCTTATGTATGCAAATATTTTGTGACACAATTAATATCTTATGGTGCAAAGCTTTCATCTGGTTTTGATGATTTCTTACCTTTAAGTTTTCACTTTACTTTGTATTCTATAATGGGATTTTTAAAGTTGCAGTTTCTCAAATGTTTGTTAAAATTTATCAATAAAAGTATCTTATTTTACCTCTTTTCTTTTAAAAATTTGTTATTATTTATATTATTGGAGCTTTGATGGTTTTGTAGTTGATAGAGTTTGTCTAATTCATTGACTTTCATAAAGTTGATTTTTAATCTTCTCTTAAGATTTGTCTTCTAACACCTTTGTCAGTGCTCCTTTGTTTGAATTTCTTCTATTTTTTCTTGATTTTATCACCACTGATACCTACTTTTTTAAGTTTCTGTAGGTGTCGTTGCTTTATACTTAAAATACTCTCCCTTTCTTACCTCCCCAGTTTCCTGATGTGATTCTTAATTTATTTAAGATCTTTCCTACTTTCTATTATCTGTATTAAAAGACGGACATTTAACTCTCTTCATTGTTTTCTCTACAACTCGCACATTTTGCACTATTGTAGCTACATTTTAATTTAGTTAAACATTAATGCTTCTTAACTCAGATAAGCTTTTGTCTTCATGACATGAATTTAATGTTGTGAAACAAATCTTTAGCAACACAACACAAAGTAGTATATTAGCTGGTGCTGTCTTGAAATCTTTACTGAACAGGAGTTCTACCTTACTGCTGCAGCTGATACTATTGTTGCAATATCACTAACATACCTTTGGCTATCGTATATTTTCTGCCCTGGGAGGTGGGACTAGTTACATTCACAAGAAAACTTCAAAGTTCTTTTATTTGCTGAATTATTAATTCTGCCAAACCACAATAAATAAAACTTAGGATCAAACTATATTAATTTTTGTAAACTCTGTGTTTTGTCATTTCACTTAAGACTTCTTGGTGAAATGTGTTATTCACATTATAATTCTTAGTACTAAAACACTTGATAATATTCTTGCAATTAGTATCTTGTTGTTATTGCTTTATACTTTAATTTAATGGTGACATAATTTGTTTGTCGAGTAAAAAAAATAAATATGTATTTCAGTCACAAGAAAGAGAGTTTAAGAACTAAAAGGCCAGGGCTCTCTGCTGCTAAGGCAAAGAACTGTCACCATCTAGAGTAGGTTCAGATAATAAAAACTGATAGACATAAACTTTAAGTCAAATGTTCTTTGCTTAAGTAAGTCTATATAAATCTAGGAAGAATCTGATACGAAGAAGTGAGAGCTAACACAAAGACAGGGTAGTACTTTATTGTAATGCCAATCTATTAAAAATATTATTAAAAAATAATCAAAGTTTGATTATATGTCAGCTCATGTATAGAATCCTTCACACAAAAGAGTTTTGTCAAAAACAAAAGAAAAACTAAAATGTTGGTTAAAAGGATTTTGTTCTCATTCAACAAATAAACACTGGCCAGTTAAACAATTGTGAGACAGCGATAAAAATTAGAATGATCTTTTTCTGGGTTTAGCACATATAAACAAGAAATGCCCCTTCTTCTCATATAAGTCACCTGAGGAAGGACATCATATAAGTCACCTATAAAAGGAAATTTGTTTTCAGGATCCATTTAACAAGAAAGGGTAGGAACAGTATAGGAATTTTTATCTGATATGGTTTTCTCATTGTACTCTACTGAGAAATATTCAACATTTTATGCTTATATTTTCAACTCCATAAGGTGTGTCTTATGGCCTCAAAAGCTCTTTGTATTTCACTTAACCTTTAGAAAAACATGCTTGTGGTTGAAAATACATGGATTACTCTGTAAATTTCAACTTTATTATTAATGTCTTTCAAACCAACTCTGTCTTATTGAATTCATTGATTACATCATTTCAATTAATGTATATAAAACATATATGTTGGAGAATATTAATATATTTTGATATAGGTATCTGTCTGGTAATATCTTGTGCTTGCCTGAATTTTCTTATTTCTCCCTCCTTTATATTCTATCTTTTTTTAGCCTCAGATGGAATTATCTCTCCTATTTATCTTTTACAATAGAATATCAATAATGTATTTATAAATTAGTAGTTATCTTGCAGTATGAAATCTATCTCTACAACTAATTCCTGTCTACCCATCAAATAACTGAGATTCTGTGAACAGTGAATATAACTTGTTACAATATTGTTCAGGAGCTGTATCCAGGGCTTTGAACTATTGTTATTCTTCGTTTCACATATCTATATTACCATTTTAAAATACAAAACTACTACTAATTAAAACAAGAATGAATCCTGTGATACTTTATTATGTACTATTTTATAGTTTGTCATTAACATTTATTTATGTGTCTTCTTTTTATTTACATAATTCTTCTATTAAAGACAAACAGTGCTGTGAAACTCTTTTCTCCATTTTGAAGTATTCTCTAGTAGAGAGAGGAATGAGACTTAGAAAATTCATTAAAATTTATAAGACTCTGGAAGTTTACAAAATCTCACAGATTGTGAAGCCCCTTCATAAGATTACACAAGTGGTCAACAGTTGGTGAAGAGGGCAACTCTTTAGTAGAGCTTCCTGAATGTTGATGGAGGAAGGTCATTGGCTAATAAAGAAACTGCCTTGGCCCATTTGATTCGCCAGCCTTTAGGTGGGTGGAGTAAATTGAGTAGAATGCAGGGAGGAAGAAGAAGTGAGCTCAGATGCAGGGTAGCTCCTCTCAGAGCCAGACTCCATAGCTCTCCTCTCTTGGGCAGATGTGATGAAGCAAGCCACCAGGTCAGACGTGCTGAATCTTTCCTGGTAAGACTAGTGCTACACAGATTATTAGAGATGGGTTGATCAGGATATGAGAATTAACCAATAAGGGCTAGAGCTAATGGGCCAAGCAGTATTTAAAAGAATACAGTTTGTGTGTTGTTATTTTGGGGCATAAGCTAGCCAGGTGACCAGGAGCTTGGGCAGCAGGAACGCAGCCCGCAGCCCCCACTACAAAATGGTGCCCAACGTGGGGCTTGAACCCACTACCCTGAGATTAAGAGTCTCATGCTCTACCGACTGAGCTAGCTGGGCAACCAGGAGCTGGGGCGGCAGGAACGCAGCCCGCAGCCCCCACTACAGAGTGTCATACAGTGAACTCCAGTGGAGTATCCCTTATAAGTTGTGGCACTTGCTGGAGCTGTGCTTCACAATGTCACAGCTGCCTTGCATTCTCCCATCCTCTCTCCCATAAGCAAATACTGACTAATGCTTCTTGTAGTAACCAATAGACTCATTGTTTCAACAAGCTAGATTTTGATAGAATCGTTTCTTTGGCTTTCCATTTGTGCCCTTTCTGTAGTGACTAAACATTTATTAATACATCCTCAGGAAATATAATACAGCACAATTATCACCTTCACAGAAACTGACAGATCTAAACTTAAGTTGGGGAGTAACACTATTGTGTCCCCTGAAATGAATGGATATGATATGCCTCTGAAGATAAACTGTTTGTAGATGAAACATCTACAGGGACAATCTTGATACAGATCATTCTCCCAATGTATTATTCCCTGTATGTTTTTTTTTTTTTTGCCATAAAAGCATTTATTAAAAGGGGAGAAAAGGGGGGAAGGAGGGAGGGAGAGAGGAGAGAGAGAGAGAGAGAGAGAGAGAGAGAGAGAGAGAGAGAGGGAAAGAGAGAGAGAGGGAAAGAACCAGAGAGAGCGCGGCCACGCTGAAGAAACAGAAGGAGTTCCCTGTATGTTTTATGAGGCACAGATCTCTTGTAGAATATAGAATCTAAAAGGGAATGTATTAGATTGGCTTTTAAGATACAGCTACGGTATTTCAGCAATGGTTGTATCATACCCAAAAGCCTAAGAAACCTGTACTTACTCTTACCATTATTATTAAAAGTACCACAGTAGTTCTACCCTGGCACTAAAGGCCAGAGGTATTCCTGAAGAACAAATGGTCTTCAGTCTGTCTTGGAAGCCTGAAGAATTTGTCTTTAATAACAGTGAAAGAATCAACAGCAAAACAACATGGCAGAACAACTTCCTGAAAAAGCTAAGGTCAAGTAAAAAAAGAGATGCAAAACTTTCCTTCTTCCTAAGTTTATCTGGACTAGTATCAAAGAATACCACACACATTTACTATTGGAGCCCACAGATGTGAATTCATTCCACCTTGAACAAAGGTCAGAGAATTTAGGTCGATTCTTATTCCTTATTAGATTATTGATAGGAAGTTTGAATTACAGTGTGGTCATGAACAGTATGTCTTGACCTAGGGTCTAAGTACTTTGTGTTTTGGATTTTAAGATGATAATTACTTTGTTTGTTCCTCATTTGTATCATGGTAAAGAAGTCTTGCTTTCTTCTCCCCCTACTCTTTTGAGTTTGGTAATTAAAGATCATGAGAGAAATAAACACAGGTGGATTCAGTATTCAGTGGGTTGTCCCCTAAATTTATTCTGTGTCTGCACATATTTCTTTTGTATCTTTGTTTTTTCTGCCTAACATTTCTAATCCATATGGCCTTCCCTGGAATAAACAAACCAGTCGAGCCTGGACCCTGTCAGATGTTACCTCAACATAGGACCTGAAAAGAGGGGATAGAAGTGAAGGTCACAACAATTTACTGTGCTTCTTCAAACCTAAATTGGGGAATATAGAAAATCCTCCAAAGAAGTGACTATAGGACAACCTGTTGTAAAAATCTTTCATTGAAGTTCTCTTCCAATGTGATTCTACTTTGCGTCAAATTGAGAAAGTTAACCATCAGAGTCAGTTAAATTCTCATTGTTCCTCTATACAGAAAACATGTAGCCATTTCCCCCCCCCTCTGGACTCTTTCTAAAAATTTTAGTGTAAGTATCCTAAATATTAAAAATAATATTCCTAGGTATTATACTGATTGCTCACATGTTGAATGTATGTTTATATCGAAACTTGCTTGGATTTTCTTCTAAGTTTGTCATTTTGTAGACTTATATTTGCCAAGTTAATTTGTGAGAATTCTGTGGTTCTGTGATTACTAATTTGAATATTTCTTCAGATTTTCTTATTTTCTCATATTCCATGTACCCACATATAAAGCTATTTATGATACAAACATTTGTAGCTCTTTTCTATCTATTCTTTGGTATTTCCATCAAAGGGTTAACAGTTGGATAAAACTATTCACTCTAATTTTCTTTGGAAACTTTCTGGGCATATGGCAATAATTGGTCACATTTCAGTGCTCTCTTTTCTGAAACTTTTATTGATGAATGTCTTGATTCTTCAAGTTTAGTGCCTTATTAAATTTCTTATGGTAATTTTCATTAATTTGCTGCATTGATACTTAATACTAAATTTGCCAGAAATTTCTTGCTTTCACTGAATTCTATTTCTATAGTCTCTGGTGATTTAAATTTTGTCTAAGCATGTTACTTTGTGAATCTCTGCATTTACTACCTGTCTATCAAGATTTTAGAGTTCTTTGAAGTCTCATCTGTTCAGTTTTCTAATGGATCAGATAAAAGTTTTGATTTTTGATCTGTTCAACTTTTACTCCCATCATAAAGTTGGGATGATGGTCTAAGTTCTTTGAGCAATTTTGAACTGGTATCAAAAGCAGTCTGCAATGGAATTTTTTTCATCTTGAATTGGATAATATGGTTCTATTATATCATTATGAATCATTACCTGATGTTAGTTAAATTGCTATAGCTGCTCAAGACTTTAAACAGCAAATGCAAATTGAGAGGGTTTCCTTAATCCATTCAAATTTGGCAATTTTCTACAAAGATTCACAGAACTCTTTGAAAAACATTATTCTCATAGTCTTTTTTTTTGCAGAGAATGAATAAAATTAATGTCATGCAAAGTTTTAAAGGCATATGTCTTAGGGTTACTATTATGGAGATGAAACATCATGAAATACAGAATCTTGAAGAGGGAAGGAGTTTTATGTTGCATATACTGAGTCACAGTTTATTGAGAGGAGTCAAGATTAGAACTCCAAACAAAGAAATAACCTGGCTTTAGGAGCTGATGCAGAAGTCATGGAAAAGTTCTGCTTACTGGTTTGCTCCTCATGACTTGTTCAGCCTGTCTTTTATATATATATATAAAATCCAGATCACCAGTCCAAGCATTTATCCACCCACAATCAGCACCTATCAATGACTTACTCCTGCATGAGTTACTTAATTAGGCAATAAATACTGGTTTGGATGCCTATAGGCTGACCTTATTACTATTTTTTGGAGCAAGAGACCCTCTTCAGCTGACTTTACTTTGTATAAAACTGGCATTAAACTAGACCAAGAGAGCAGAGCAATGTATCCATTTGGGAGCTAAGCATGAACCTCTGGGATAGAAGATTAATGTTAATTTTCTTCACACTTAATGTCTAGCAACATAGATAGGGTATTGTCTACCAAAGGAACTAAACCAAAATTTAATTTTTTTTGATTTATTGATATTTTAGTATGTGCACATGATTAGGTGATTAAATTCCTGTATGAATAACACATTTGATATTAGGTAAAGCTTTCACCTTGGTTCTTGTTTTTTTTTTTTTTTTTGATGAAAATAGTCCTTTGATAAGACATAAACAGTTTAAGCTGAAGTATATTTAACGAAGCAAGATAGAACACATCCAGACAAATACTGTACTGTGCTGACTACAAGACTGGATAGCAGTTCACTGGACTTTATGCTCTGAACGTAAAAGAAACTTATGGATATTTAAGACTTGAGGGAATACTTATGAAATACCACGGCATAACATAAAGTCGCTGGGAACTCTTACAGAGAGAGGGAAACTCACCCACATGGAGAAGTGTAATCTTAGTTACAAATCTGATAGGTCAAGCTGGGCAATGGTGGCGCACGCCTTTAATTCCAGCACTCGGGAGGCAGAGGCAGGCGGATCACTGTGAGTTCGAGACCAGCCTGGTCTACAGAGCTAGTTCCAGGAGAGGCTCCAAAGCCACAGAGAAACCCTGTCTCGAAAAACCAAAAGAAAAAAAAAAAATTGATAGGTCAAAATGTGAATTTCATTACAATGCAAGAAATATTATTTAAAATTCACCATCAAAAGTATCATATATTAAAGTTTGGACTATATGCAAGAAGTAAGAAGAACACTAACATATAAGTAGTAAAGAATATTAAAGTCAACAAGACTCGAAAGGCCAAGGAAATCTACAATCAAAATAACCACATCACTAAGGAAAAAATATTAAATTTTATAAAAATGTGCCATAAGAAAATGTATAATGATCAGGTAGGGTCAATATAAAATAAAAATGTGATGTAAAATTAGCAGATATTTTCTTACAGAGAGAACTGCTTTTCATAAAAAAAAAGAACATTTAGTCATTGCTAATTTTTTGAAGTTCATGTATGTGACAAAGTGATTATTATAATGAATTAAAGGAAAGATAAACAACAAAATCTATAAAATACAGAATTTTAATATTTAATTTTAATCTACATGAAAGTGAAACATTTTATATGTGAAAGACAAAATCAGTCACTAAATAGATAACATAATATGTGTAAACAATACAGAATGAGACACAAAGAATTTATTCAAGGGAAAATTTAGAAACGTATTTACCACCATGTAAGAGAAATAGGCGCTTGGCCACATCTCTCATGTGTGAACATTTCAGTTCTCAGAGTAAGACAGAGAAAGACAATTATGAAGACTGAACTTTCTCAAATGAAATAAACGAAACAAGCAAGATAAATATCTTCAGGATACAATAAAATACACTGAAAATCTTCCCTGGGAAATTTACACACTTGGAAAAAATAACATTGTTGTGTTGAACCATTAGTTGTGGTATGATTACAAAACAGGGACAGATTGCTAAAATAAAAATAAGGAGTGGGATAGGGTAGTGGTGGCACATATCTTTTAATCCCAGTACTCCCCAGCCAGAGCTGGGTTGATCTCTGAGTTGGAGGCCAATCTGGTCTACAGAGTGAGACAGGATAGCCAGGGTTACTCAGAGAAACCCTGTCCCCCTCAATATATATATATATATATATATTACAAAGAATGACACAACTCAAAAATCAAAAACCCAAAATTTAATGTGGGAACTGTCCAAGAATATAAATGTGTAAAAAGATGAAAAGACTGCTAATTTGGGACTCAAAAGAAATATAAAAATAAAAGTTTTGCAGACAAGGGGGCACGTGCCTGTGCTTCAATTATTGAAGAGGTAGAAGCAGGAGTATCAGGAATTCAAGGTCATAAACAAGCACACAGTAAGCTTGAGCTAGCCAACAGAAGACCACATTTCTAAACAAACAAACAAAACCATGCTCTTGGTGGTGGTGCACACCTTTAATCCTAGCACTCAAGAGACAGTGGCAGGCATATCGCTGTGCATTTGAAGCCAGTCTGGTCTACAGACTGCATTCCATGGTAGGCCCCAAAGTTACAAGAAAATCCTGTCTCAAAAAATCTGATAAAAGAATTTTAAAAAAGCCAAAACAGTTCTTAGAAGTTATTAGAGGCTGAAGGATCTAATGAACAACATGTAAAGGTATATGTATATGATTTTAGACTAGGAAAATGACAAGGCCATGATATTTAATATAAATTAAAAAATTTTATTGTCTACTTATATCCTTAAGATGGTAAAATAGTTCAGTGTTTAATCTGCTCAGAATGAAGGTGGAATTAAGGGAATGTATACGACACTGCTGAAATAAATCTCAGAAAGTTGTATTTGCATGTAACACACACTTTGGCAATTAAAAGCATCATGGGGCGTCTATTTTCTCAATGTCTTCTGCTCTACCGAAAGAACCACTTTAGTCTTTAAAATATTTGGAATGCAAATTTAGCATGTTCAGGGGTCTATAGAATTCACCAAAAACACACTGATTGTTACGATTATGAAAACTGATTGAAATAAAGAGATAATAGATGCTTTTAAAAAGCCTCTAGGGTCCTTATTTTCTAGAGACATTAAGCATTGTTAGTGATATATTCAAATGCAAACATGAGCTACTTCTCATTATTTAAGAAAGATACCTCAGACACAATTGAAAGCAGAGAAGAAAATGAATTATTATATCATGCTCAGCAAAACTGGCCTATTCATTTTCCTCTTGGGAACTGGGTGACATGTGATTGACTGTATTCCAAAATAGTTGCTATTTCTGAGTACTGTGCACTTCCTGCTATTCTCTTAATAGAAAGGAATATGACAAGAAGTAAGGCATACAAGCTGTCTGCTGATTTCTAAAGGCTTAGGATCACGAAGAATCACAATGGTTTATCCTGGTGCACATTAAATGTCTTTAAAAAAAAGTCGTGAGACCTTAAGCAAACAAGACATAGTAATAGCAGGAAGCTCTGTTTGTCTTAATAGGTTATAATCTGTTTTACATGTAGCAATAGAGATATTACTTGAGAATGACCATGGTACAATATGTGTGGTCATATCTTCTGCGGAGCTATATTAAAAGGGGGTGGGGGAACTTTCGACTTTCAGGCTTGTTAGTCTATGTTTTAGTCTCTTAGACGTAATTAGACATTCTTGCATGCATTTCCCAAACTGTAGCATATATATGACATATGACTTTTTAACTATAAATACAAAGGAAACAAGAAGTTTTTTTTGTTTTTTATAATATAAAAACATGAAATTAAAAAAAGTAATTAATTCTAGAACTAAATTTCATAACTGAAATTACATGCAATAATAAGCATTAAAATAAATATGCTTAACATTTCAAGTTTTGGTGAAAAGATATATTTATTCATACATTGTAGTCTCTCTCTCTCTCTATATATATATATATATCAATGCAATAGATTGGGCAGTCAAGAAATAAATATTAGTGAATGTTCATAGTCCTTGTTCTTAAGCGAGTCACTAAGAAAATTCAATATGAAGAAAGAAATCTTTCAGATTCAGAATCGCTGAGTATCCTGACACAGATTATTGTGTCTGGACATATAAATTATATTATATATGAAGTAAAAATATTTGCATATGGAAACATATGTAGACAAATAACAAATGAACGTAAATTATAGATCTAAATAAGGTTGGCTATAAATCTATCAGAGAAGAAATAGGTCAATATACAAAATGTTTTCAAGAGTGTGTATGGCAACGGAAAGGAGAGATAACCTGGATTCTGTCCATGTTTTGTACTGCAAATATAACCATGGCAATTTTAAATGAAAAATCAGGGAATGAGAAAAACATCGGAAAAACATGGATTTGAGAAAGAACCTGTCTACACTATAGGAAAAAAACATAAAAAGTATTGTTGCTCACTTATAAAATAACAAGCTATTAACATAGTTATTTGAATATATTTACCCAATGAGTATATACACATTACATAGCTTCATTAACAAAGAAGACAACAGGGAAGTGCTTCATCATAGTATGCAAATTATAAGTAGAATATTTTCCCTTCCTATCATTTATGGACCTTGTCTACTTATATATTTGTTTTTTTTACTATATGAACCTTTAAGACATTATATAATGATGAAATATATTGTATAGCCATAAAAGTGGTGTTCAAATATTCTATAACATGGAATTCCTTTTATACACAAATATAAAAATATAGAAAATCTAGTTTAAAAGTAAGAGAAAAAATTTCAAATCTCCCTTAAAGCAATATTAATCATATTAAAAAATTTTCCCTTTCTATAATTGATAAAACCCAAACACAAAGGATTTTTGCTTTATTAATGTCACATAGAAATGACAATTGTCAACATTGTTCCACAAATTTTTTATTTTTGTTCAATTCACAAATCAGCACTTAATACACTTATGTGGTTTAATGTAAAACATTTTTTTTGTAATTTCTCTTTTGACCTTATTGTAAGAATGATAAACTTGGAAATTGAAATGTTTTGGTTAAGAAATGATACTCCCAAAGCCAATGTGTTGCACATGTTAGCATTTGGCATTATTAAGGACTGTCTAGACCCTGAAGGTGCTAACTTCATCAATGGCTTGATGCTTTTGGTAACTTCACAATTAGAGGAGGACCTATTTAGAGGAAGTTAATCACGGGGAATATGCCTTTGAAGGATAAATAATATACTTGGTTTCTTTCTGACTCCTTGGTGCTCTGGAGATCACGTTACCTCATCCATGCCTGTCTACCCTGACTTCCTCTCTGATCCTTGGCGTGTATATAACAGAGTCAAGTCACAAGGGACTGAAATACCTGTGTTCATCAGCCCAAAGAAATTCATAATCTTGAAATTGTTTACTGACTATTTTTATCAAACTGACAAAACAATGAGTGAAACATTCTACCACTTAGTGTCTTAAAAAGTCTATGACTATAGGACACTTTTGTTGAGGCTTAAGTGAGTTTTCTGATTCAACTCAAGTATACAATAAAATTGTTGATTGCAATTTTACATACTCAAATGATCAGCTAAGGGGAATTTAACTCCAGTCCCAAACATAGGATTGCTGAAAGGTATTAGAATTTTCTTCTCTCCATGTCTTGTCATGTATGCTTTCTATATGGTAACCAAACAGCAGGGTATTTTATTCAAAGCAAACTAATAAAAGAGCCAAATATGATGAATAAAATAGATGCTCTGGGCCTCTTCTTTAAAATTTTTATTTCAGATCTGTTGTTATCAATTCATTAAAAAATGAGTTTCTAGGCCTAACTTACATCCAGTGGAAGATTACTCCAAGACATGGATACTGTGGGATGACATCACTAGAAAGGCACCAATCACTTAAAGTTATAACAGACACAAGGAAGAACTATTTTTGAGAATGCTCATGACCTGAGGGCATACCTATATATGAGCTTATGTCTGTCTGTCTGTCTGTCTGTCTGTCTGTCTGTCTGTCTGTCTATCTATCTATCTATCTATCTATCTATCTATCATCTATCATCTATCTATCTACCTACCTATCATCTATGTATCTATCATCTATCTACATATATAGCTATCTATTTATCTATTGGTCTATCTGCCAATCACTTATATATAATTTATCTATCTTTATCTATGTATATTTTCATCAATTTTTGATTTTCTTCATGGATATATAAAGATACGCATTTTTTCACAATCATGTATTTTTAAAATATTTTGTATTATCTCCTGTCGTGCTTCAGAATCCACAGAGCTCATTCAGGTTCAACTGCTCACCACATTCTCCTATGTATCTTGTATTCAATGTACAATTTGTGGAACAAAATATCTATACTATCTCTTTCCTTTCACTGCTATCTGAGCTCTCCTTGACTTGTCAATCAGGTAAATCAGATAACATAATAACAGTTTCCCTGATGTCCTCTTTAGGATATGGAATTTATTTCATCACCAACATATAATAACACTGAGATAAAAACAGTTTTAAACAAATGCTTTTGTCATATGCTACGGGATCTCTTGGGTATATTCCCAAGAGTGGTATTGCTGGGTCCAGGGGTAGGTTGATCCCAATTTTTCTGAGAAACTGCCACACTGATTTCCAAAGTGGTTGCACAAGTTTCCAGTCCCACCAGCAATGGATGAGGGTACCCCTTTCTCCACAACCTCTCCAGCAAAGGCTATCCTTGGTGTTTTTGATTTTAGCCATTCTGACAGGTGTAAGATGATATCTCAAAGTTGTTTTGATTTGCATTTCTCTGATCGCTAAGGAGGTTGACCATGACCTTAGGTATCTTTTGGCCATTTGAACTTCTTCTGTTGAGAATTCTCTGTTCAGTTCAGTGCCCCATTTTTTAATTGGGTTAATTATCATTTTAACGTCTAGTTTCTTGAGTTCTTTATATATTTTGGAGATCAGACCTTTGTTGCGGGGTTGGTGAAGATCTTCTCCCAGTCAGTAGGGTGCCTTTTTGTCTTAGTGACAGTGTCCTTTGCTTTACAGAAGCTTCTTAGTTTCAGGAGGTCCCATTTATTCAATGTTGCCCTTAATGTCTGTGCTGCTGGGGTTATACATAGGAAGCGATCTCCTGTGCACATATGTTGTAGGGTACTTCCCATTTTCTCTTCTATCAGGTTGAGTGTGTTCAGATTGATATTGAGGTCTTTGATCCATTTGGACTTGAGTTTTGTGCATGGTGATAGATATGGGTCTTGGATGAAAATAGAAAATACTATCCTGAGTGAGGTGACCCAGACCCAAAAAGAAGATCATGGGATGTACTCACTCATAATTGGTTTCTATCCATGGATAGGGGGCCACTGAGTCTATAATTTGTGGTCCTAAAGAAGCTAAACAAGAGGGCAAACCCAAGGAAAAACATATAGTTATCCTCCTGGCTATGGGAAATAGACAAGATTGCCGGGAAAAATATTGGAATCTTGGGGGTAGGGTGGGATGGGAGTAAGGGGAGATGGAGAGAGAAAAGTGTGAAGGAGAGAATGAGGGGAACTTGGGGAAACGGGATGATTGGGGATATAGGAAGGTTGGATAGGGGAGCAGGGAAACTCATATCTTAGTTAAGGGAGCCACCTAAGGGTTGGCAAGAGACTTGAACTTGGAGTGTCTACCAGATGCCCAGGGCAATGTCCCCAGTTAGTTCCTTGGGCACCTGAGGATAGGGAACCTGAAATGAACCTATTCTATAGCCATACTGATGAATATCTTGCATATCACCATAGAACCTTCATCTAGCGATGGATGGAGATAGATACAGATACCCACACTGAAGCACCGGACTGAGCTCCCAAGGTCCTAATGAGGAGCAGAAGGAGGGAGAACATGTACAACGAAGTCAGGACCACGAGAGGTCCACCCACCCACTGAGACAGTGGGGCCGATCTATTGGGAGCTCACCAAGGCCAGCTGGACTGTGACTGAAAAAGCATGGGATAAAACCGGACTCTCTGAACATGGCGGACAATGAGAACTGATGAGAGGCCAAGGACAATGGCACGGGGTTTTGATCCTACTTCATGTTTTGGCTTTGTGGGAGCCTAGACAGTTTGGATGTTCACCTTCCTAGATCTGGATGGAGGGGGTAGGACCTTGGACTTTCCACAGTGCAGGGAACCCTGACTGCTCCTGGGACTGGAGAGGGAGGAGAAGAGGAGTGGGGGGAGGGGGAGAGGGGCGGGAGGAGGGGGAGGGAAATGGGAGGTGGGGAGGAGGTGGAAAATTTTTTTTTCAATAAATAAATAAATAAATAAATAAATAAAAAACAGTTTTAAAATCTTCATGAATGTTAATTGAGAATATATAATTTTATTCTTATTGAGGTGAATATTATCTTAAAATAGTACTTTAAGTTAGAATTATCTTTCTAAAATGAAATTCCTTTTTCTTGAGCATGGCTTAAAATGAAACTTAAAGCAAAAAGAGATAGAAAACAAATCAAAATTCACTCAAACTATATTTATTTTCTATGTCTAAATTTTGTGTTATTTGTAATTTATTCTCTTTAAGTTTTTCCATACATTTCAAATGTCACTTATTAGTTGCAGATGCAGTGATGAAATCATTCACTTATGTCAACCTACAAAGCTTGCTTTGTCTTTATCCACTTTCATCTTTGTACATTGCATCTTAGTCATTAGGCATTCAAGAGCCTTTCTTACAACTCTTAATCGTGTAACCACTGTTATTCAGAACTACATCTATATTGCTCTTTTCTTCTTCAGATATCTTTTATTCTCATCTATTATTAGTCACATATCTACAGACCTTGAGAAACTTATGTAACATCTATATATTAAAGTAAATGGCACTTGCTCAGGAAGCTGTTATCGTCTATCAATGTATGTTTAGTAATGAAACAAAATAATGGCATTTAGTTATGTGGAGTATTTACAGTTCAGTCCATAATTAAGCACTAACTTTACTTTTATGATTTACATAATCTGACAACTAAATCTTTGATTTCATGAGGTTCTATAACAGCCTGCCTTATAGGGTAGTACTAGGTAAGTTTTGTCAACCAGTAGATTCTCCGTGTTGTTACTTGAACGAATAAGTAGAAACTGAATGAATAAAATTATAATTTGGCCATTGAGTAGAGGCAGAGTTTCTAAACGAATATTTGCTTAGATTTGAGAATGAAGGTCTCTCTCGCTCTCATTCCTCTCTCTCTCTTTCTCTCTCTCTCTTTTTTCTCTCTCTCTTTTTTTCTCTCTCTCTTTCTCTCTCTCTCTCTCTCTCTCTCTCTCACACACACACATACAAACACACATTTTCACACATGCATGAAATAGGGTATGTTAAGGATCATTACTTATATAGTGATTTATCTAAAGCTCTTTCCTGAGGAGAGTATTAAACATGCCTGAAATACAGTGAAGAACTGGAGAGTGACTTGTGGATACTGAATAAAGTGATGCTTGGGTTCTTAACTGAGCTGAAGGTTGCAAGGTCTCCAAATGCTGCTAAAGGCAAAATAGTGCCTCTGTGCTTCTATAAGGTGCTCCTTCCGTAGAAAATAGGAGAGAGAGACAAGGCTGCCATGTTTCCTGCCAAGATGGCAATAGACTAACCCTCTGAAGCTGTAAGCAAGCCCCTGACCAAAAGTTTTCTTCTCTAGGTTTTCTTGGTAATGGTGTTTCTTCAAAGCACTAGAACAGTAACTGAGGTAATTAGCCCACATGAGGGCGTAATTCTAGTGATAAGCTGTGTACTGATGATCTAGATGTCAGTATGATCTTAAATAAAAACCTGACTCTTACTACTTGAAAAATTGTGTGGACCCAAAGATGCGAGCCTGTTCCACCTTGCCTGGAGGTCAGAGAGTTTGAGCTTATTTTTGCTCTTTCAAAGTTGTTGAAAACAAATGTGGTTACAAACAAGAGATTCTGACCTTGTGTGTGGTCAATTAGTATTTTGGGTATGGATGTGGATCCATTCCACCTGTACCAACGGTTGGAGAATTCAAGTCTATTCCTTATATCATATTAATGAAGTCTGTTGCTTTCATCCCTCTGGAGTGAAGTATATAAGGATGTGGAAAATAAATTTGAGCAATTCAGTATTCACTGAATTTCCTTTCTGATGCTATTCTGTGTTTCTGTCTCTTCTTTCTCTCATCTCTTTTCCTTTTGCTTAATAATTCTAATTCTCATGCTTCTACCCTGGAATGCACAAATTTTGTTGCAGCTGGTCTTAGGCATAAACTAGCAATAATTTACTATGTTGAATTAAATTGGTCTTGGATTATCTTTAAAAGTATTCTTTTTGTTGTTGTTACCAATGTTATTTTTTATATAATTTACAAGCCATAGCTATTCAACAAAAGCTGGGTTCCAATTTGCCTTAGCTAAAATGTATTTTACATCAAATCTGCCTAAATCACAATAACATTCCATTCTGTCATTTTTTATTTTGCCACAGAACAGTTTACAAAAGCACAAACATTTAACTATTGCACAGACATTTCTATTTGTCCTAAAGTAGACTCTTTGTATCATAGTGTTCAACTAAAGCAGAATATATTTATTTAAAGCCCATGTAGTTATGGGTGTGGCTTGAGTCAGTTTTATGGTGGCACCATAAGACCCTGTTCTCCCCTTCTGTAGGCACTCCTAGTGGATTAAAGAAGTTGAGATGAAGGAAAAAGAAGTAAATAGTTCACTACTCTTTGTCAAGGCAAATGTAAATGTGCAAAATCACTTTTGACATAATTAACCTCACTGGTTGAGTTTTAACATCTGTCGATAACACATGCAGTACCTTTGGTTCTTCAGTAGACTGGATTAGTTCTGTAATCCTTCAACTAAAGGAGCACATTTATTTTTCTCCTACTGAATATCCTGGAATGGTTTTCTCCCTTGTCTACCTCTTAACTGACTTTGTACAAAGCCTCATAAAAACATATGTATGATATACTACTACAAAGCACATCTGGTTTTGTTGTTATGGGAAAATTCTCAGTACTTTATAGTAGGATATATTTATCAATTCATTCTTTAAGTAAGCCACTGATCCAGTCATTGGATATTTCTTGATGTTTTATACTGCCATGATCCTTAAATGACTGGAAAGAAGTATGCATGCAAAATTAGGTTACTCTCAAAGAAAATAGTGTTTAGAGTAGAGACAGGCATTGAATAGTGATCAAAAATTGCATAGCTATGACTAGCATATAGACACATAATTGAATATGATGCCAGCTATTACATGAAAAATATATGTTATCAAATGATTATCAAGCAAGACTTCTGGAAAAGGAATAAAGTCTGAGTTTCTAGCAAATATTTAAATATACCGAAACAATTACCTAACTTTAACAGAATCAAGCAAATAATTTGCCATATTTAAGTTTACAGAGAACAAAATTTTGGTTTCTGCCTAGTCATGAAAGAATGTGTTTTAATAATTCAAAATCTCAAGAAATTAAGAAATGAAAAAATTATTAAATGGGTAATTTTTTTCACCTTTACCATATTTAACATTATTTTATTCATTAATGTAACTACAAACCAAGGAATTCTCAGCTACAAAGACACCAAAAACGAGTTTCAGGGCAGGAGCTCTTACTGAAGAACCAGGCTCAGTTCCTAGCATCTAGCAGTTCTAGGGAATCTGGTACCTCCATTTCAGCTTTTACAGGCACCAGAAACATTTAGGATTCACACACATACATGCAGTCAAATACTCAGACACATGATTGCAATAAATAAATAAGTAAGCAAGTAAATAAGTAAGTAGGTAAAAATTCATATCCTCCGGTCTCAGGACTCAATTATTGAGATCTGGGCTGCCTCAATGTTTCCCCTGAGGCCCTGGTGTATGGATAGGAGCTTAGTTCCTTGTCTAAAACCAGGAACCTTCTTGCCAGAGCCAGCAACAGCCAAGGGTCCAGGGTTGGAGGATTTTTTCCTGAGGCCAAGATAGGTGGGGAAGGAATTCAGCTCCTTCACTAAAGTCAGAAATATACTTTCAGAGCCAGTAATAGCCTGGAGCCAGGTCATTGGGAAAGCTGTTGCTTCCGCTGGTAAGGACTCAACTCTTTCCCGACACCCGTGCAGCTACATGCTCAATCTTAAAATATCCTGTGTTTCCCTTGTGCAAAATAAATTAGCTTCCTACTGACTTCACCCCATTGTATATATGATACTTTCTGCTAGCCTTTATCCTATTTCTCCCTTGGAATAGTATGCAAAATATTGTACTTTTTGATAAGCTTGCTTGGCCTAAGACATAGCTTGTGCCAGACCTCCTGATCCCAACTTTCTGTCTCCTCATGGCCACTTCGACTTTCATTTAGAACCCTGTCATGCATGAATGACCTGCGGGTCCAGGTAACAAAGAAAAATAGATAAATATAAAAACAAAATATAAAATTAGAATTACTCTTTTTTTTCAAAATTGTACACATTCTTTAATTTAGAAGGACAAAAATAACATATAAGCAGGTGATAATTTAAAGTCAACAGTTGCCTCTATAATTCATACACAAAGTAAAAAACAGGAAGTGAAATGTTTCTTTCAGGATTGTGACAATGCAAATGTACACGTACAGTTCAGTATTTCCTCCACTTCTATTTACTTTTAAAACATTATGCTACAATATAAAGGATCACTTTTCTATGTTTCTTTTTGAAACCTATGGTCATATTGTACTTGATTCCCTGCTGCTATTCTGAAGACTCACACTTTCTGAGATATTTAGAAAATCACCCACTACATAGAAATTATGTTATTTGTTCCAACAGATAGATTGATGCATACCTATTCTACTCTCAGCTATATAAAACTTCTCATTTTCTCTCACAGATGTCTTATATCAATCCAGCTTGGCCCATCTCATTTACACATTACTACTGAGTAGCACAGTGGTAGAACTTGTTTTAAAGCTGACAACAGTCATCTGCCCTATGGCAAAATTGTGGATTTAGTCAGTGAACTGGAACAGTCAGAGAGGTAGAAGTCTTGTCTCTGTTGACAAGCTTTTCAGCATGATGGCTAAGATATACCATATTTGCCAGTTTACCATTTTACAGATGACTGCTTCACTCTTATGATTAAAAATGTAAAAGCTTCTTTAAATGAATAAATTATGTGTCTCTCTCTGTGACACAAGTTAACTGAAATAAATGAAGAAAACATACTTAAGCATAAATGGTTAATTCACTTTCCAGTAAGGTATACAGAAATTCTTTGAGTTGAAAGCTAAGAGAAATAAGTACAATGTCAAATAAAAACAAAACCAAAAACTCAAAGCTATATATATCCTTAGAGGGTCTTCTGTCCAACAACTTTATATTTGGGGACTCAAGTTTTTCTTTTCTCTTTATCTTTGATCATTTAAATGCATTAAAATTTTCTGTGTCTGCACATTTATAAATCACTATTTATTATGAAGAAGCTCATCACTAGCGGGCTATATCACTCAACAGATCTTCATAGATTGTTTAAGTATTCTGGCCCAACTTCTACATCCTCTCTGATAGGCTCCAGGGTCATTCTAGCAGGGATGTGGGATCAGCCCTATCACTGTGTCGTTTGCAGCAGCTTCTTTTACCACATAAACTTTACCTAACCTATCATATTCTAGAGTTTCTGCTTTGTAAATGACTTAAAGTTATATAGTGTCATTTGTATTCACATCTCCTATGTTTTAGGCACTTTATTGTCCCATATCAAGATCCATCCATTAATCGCGTATGGAAGATAAACCAGCATATACATTATTTTTGGTTATTGTCTATTGATTTCTGCATCATGTAACTTCATTAAATATACTTCTTAGCTTTAACAATGTTTTATAAAGTCTTTGGGGTTTCTTTCTAAAATAACGTCCTTTAAAAATAGGGGTTATTTGGATAATTTGAATCCCTTATTTCTAATTTGATGCCCTTTATTTATATCTTTTTCTGAATTGTTCTGGGCTGTATTTCTAGCATTGTGCAGAATAAAACATATGACAATAAAAATCTGTCTCCATTTACAGATATTTAGAGGACAATCATTTAAAATTGGCCCATCCTATGTAATGTATTGGATTTATTATATATGAATTTTGTCTATTGTCATATACTTTCTAGTTGTAATTTGTTTAGAGCTTTTATAAATAACAGATGTTGAATTTTACTGAAGCACATTCTTCTGATATTTGAAATTGCCATTATTTTGGACATTTTTCTGGGCAAATTATATATTATAGTTTGCATGTATTAAACCATTGCATCTCTGAGATGATGTTCCTTTGATCTTGAGAGAGCTTTTGCACTATATTGTTAATTTGGTTGTCACAAACTGTTTTTTTGTGTGTATAATATCTTTGATGTGATAATGTGTAAATTTCTTTGCCAATAAAGAATTCTCCATCTTTTGTAACTACTGGCATTGGATATTTTCTCCACTTCTTTAAATTTTAGTTCATGGCTCAGGTTTACTCCTTTTATGATTGTCAATATACAAATCTTCACCTCTCTTTTACTTGTACAAAATTAGTCACAGCTTGAATATTCCTAATAGCCTTTACATGGTCAACATTTATTACTATTACTAGAGAAGATTTTCACACTCATTGCTAAAAGCTTCACTACATTAATTCATTAATCTGTGCCTCCTTTTTATTAGGTTATTTCTTTCTTAAATCACTGACTGAATGACTATTAAGGAAAGAGGAAGTATTGAGGCCTATGATTTAGTAAAGTTCCTGTGATATTACCTGTAGAGACACACAGATTTTACAATGCCCCCTTCCTCGCACCAGGATGGTTTTCTCTTGGATGGGTATGCACACATCTACATGCACAGACAGTGCAATGCCTGTGAGGAAATTAGAGGACAAGTTACAGGAGTTGGTTCTCTCCTTCCACCATGTAGGTCCAGAAATTGAACTCAAGTTGTCATGCTTGACAGAAAGTTCTTTTATCTGCCAAGCCATCTTGCCAGCTTGAAATTTTATGGTTCTCACATTTAAGGAGCTGATATCAAACAATGATATGCAAATACATGACATTAAATCAAAGAGCCATTAGAATATTTAATGATATAGACCTATTCATTACATGAACCAAATCCTAAACTAATCACACTTACGGACTAGAAATTGAGAAGCAGTGGCACACACAGCTCTGTATCATCCCCAGAGAAATCTAGAACAGCTGTAAGGCAGTTCTTCACTCAATTAACCATAGTATATAGACATAAATTTATTGAAAACAGTTAGAACACTTTTGGAAAGTGGAACAGAGGGAAAGAAACAGAGAATTCTTCTGTGGAACAAGTGACTTTCAGCAGAATAGCATCTGAGAAGCAGACAACGTATAAAACCAGGAACAAGTGCAGAACAGCCAGACAATGAGAAGGATGGACCAGGAAGGAAGTGTGTGTGTGTGTGTGTGTGTGTGTGCGTGTGTTGTGGGAGGGGGTGAACCTGCAAATAAATGAAAAACATTAGAGACCAGAAAGCAAAATAATTAATGGAATTAATATTTGAACAGATTTTCAATCTAACCATATATGGCCCTAGAATCCATATAACAAATATTGATTAAGAAAAAGCTCATATCTTTCTCTGTGATTCACATCTTTCTCTTAGACTTCCCAGCATTGAGTCACATGGTCTTGTACCCTGTAAAGATTTGTCACTTGCATTATTTTGATAAAATGCTGTTTGGCCAGTAGCCAGGCAGGAAGTGTAGGCGGGACAACCAGCAAGAAGTATAGGTGAGGTGACAAAAACATGAGAATTCTGTGAAGTAGAAAGGCTCATTCTGCAGTCATCACCCAGACCAAGAGAAAGCAAGATGATAATGCCTTACCAATGAAGGTACTAAGCCACGTGGCAAAGACAGACAAGGATTATGAGTTAATGTAAGATGGAAGAATTAATTAATAAGAGAGTCTGAGCTTATAGGCCAAGCAGTTTATAATTAATGTAGACTTCTGTGGCTTTCCTTGAGACTAAATGACTTGTAGTCATGTTAGTTAGTTTTTATAGGTATATTTTAGTTAGATAATTTTCAAAGCTTTTGAAGACCTTTGAAATATGGCATTTAAAATATTTTAATAACTTAGGAATTTTCATGTCCATAAGACACATCTGCTCCTGGTAGCACCAATTACTTAAAGAGGAAGATGGGCATCAAAGAGGGTCCTTATGGAGTTTGCTAGCCATTTGGACAGAAACTGCTCTTACTGGGGCTGCTTGATGTTACGATGCATAAATTGGACATGCGTGACCCACAGAAAAATGACTGCTGAACTTGCCTAAAGGTAAGATGGTCCTTCGGAGTTTCTCCTTTATGAAAGAGTCTGCCAGACATTTGGAAGGACACAGAAGAAAATGATTAACAAATTGCCAATATAGGTAGAACTGTCTTTAAATTTTTCTGCTTCATGGAAAAGTCTGCTGGATATTATGGGCCTGTAGGCTGAAGACTGAATGCCCCAACATTACAGGAGAACTTTGGCTGACTTTTGGAAGTTGCTTACATTTCACTTCCTGATTATTTAGGCATTATTGTATCCTTCTGGGGTCTTTAATGGAGTTGAAGAATAGTTAGTTATGATAAAAGATAAAATAGATATAGATATTATAACTATAAATCTTGCTTGTTAACTGCTTTTCAATATGTAATTTTTAAAACCTTCCTTTTTTATTTAAACAGAAAACGGGAAATGGTATAGGAGGTTCTTCTGTGTATGTGTTGCTTTTATTGGGTGATAAATGAATAAAGAAGCTGCTTTGGCCAGTGATAGGGCAGGACAGAGATAGGTTGGAAAGACTGAACTGAAAGCTGGAAGGAAGAAGGAGGAGTCAAGGAGAATCCATGTAGCCCCACTGGAGACAGGCACAGGATGCTGGATGGAACTTTACCTGGTAAGCCACAACCATGTGTTGATAAACAGGTTAATGGAGATGGGTTAATTCAGGATATAAGAGCTAGCCAAAAATATACTTAAGCTATTGACCAGTCATTTAAATAATATAGTTTTTGTGTGAATTTTTCCAGGGGTCTGTGCAGCAAGGAATGGACAAAAGCCTGTGCCTACAAATGGTGCCAACATGTACAACTACAGACATATAAAACCTGCAACAACTTGGGAAGTAATTCTAAACACAAAAGAACAGAGGTAATCACAGTTTCTTAGTAGCAGTATTTTCTCACGTAGGCTCTGTTTGCTAGAGGCAAGTGTGTCACACTTAAGAGAAGCTTCCTAACACAGCTTTAGCTGCAAAATCCTTGCAGCTCTTTTAAGAGGCCCCTCCCCCAACACTAAGAAGGTATTTATGAATAGCTGACAGCATGCTTCTTGGTGATGGCAGGGACCTTGAACTCCACAGAGTTGTGGCAATAAACATAGCTCCTGCCAGTACCTCCACCATGAATCTAGACTCTTAGAAAGCTAAGGAATGGGATGGATCCAGCTATCCAAGTCACAGCTTTAATCCTAGTCATATCACTTAGCAAATTAAAGACTCATGTGGTCAGAAAAAGAGAGATATATGGTAAAGATAGATTCCGATAAAAAAAAACTCTAAATGGTTTATAGTGTGTTTAAAATATATGTATACTTGGGAGAGAAAAGAATGATAAAGTCCTTTTAAAAAGAGAAAATAGTTAGGTGTGGTGGCATATACTTTTAATCCCAAAACATGGTATGCAGAGGCAGGTGGATCTCTGTGAATTGAAGTACAGTCTCATCTGCAGAGTGAGTTCTAAGACAGGCAAAGATACACACAGAAACCCTGTCTCAAAAAAACAAAAATTAAAAATAAAAATAAAAGAAATAGAATTTAAAATAAAGCCATGTAAAGATGAAAAATATACAGAGAATCTGGATACTGTATTCATTGTCTTGTTTTTTTAATTGGTTGATGTCTGAGGAAAAAGCAACAGCTGCTAAAATACATTTGATTATAAATGCTACTGGATTAATCCAACAAATACATTTTGATAATGCCTTTACTTCAAAATTTAAGTCAAAAGATATGCTACATTGGAGAAGAGGTTTTGCCTTTGTTTCCACAAGAAATGAGAGGCTGTGGATTCATTCTGGTTTAAGAGAAATCAGGTTTGATCAAGGAGGACACACTGAAAAATCTCCCATAGAAGCAGTGGCCCAGTTGATCTAACATTTCAAAGGTCCTCTAAGTGGAGTTTCCTCTGAGTTCTACATTCAGAATAGCCTCAAGACTGCTGGCTGAGTTGATCGAGTCTCACAGAATATTCCACGTAGGGTTTGATTATAATCCTAAATTTTCTTTAGGTCTCCATAATATTTTCAATGCCAACAATCAGTAGAAAGTATTCCAGAAAACTACACCCACATTCCCAAAAAATGGATTATGGATTTTTGTCTTTGTTTAGAGTATTGATTACAAGTTGTTGTGGATAATGGTAAGGAAGAAAGCTAAACAAAGGTGATTAAATTGAAAGTTTTGTTATTGAAAAAAGGGGGGGGGGAGTCCTGTGGAACAATGATCTTGTATCCTATAAAGATTTGTCACCTGTATTGTTTTAATAAAATGTTGGTTGGCTTGTAGGCAGGCGTGAAGTATAGGCAGGGTGATTGTTTGGACAATGAAAACATGAAAATTCTGGGAAGAGGAAAGGCTCAGTCTGCATTTGTCACCCAAACCAAGAGGAAGCAAGATGAGAATGACTTACTGATAAGGTACGAAGCCACACTGCTAAGACAGACAAGAATTATGGGTTAACATAAGATGTAAGAATTAATTAGTAAGAATGTCTGAGCTTATATGCCATCTAGTTTATACTTAATGTAGACCTCTGTGTGTTTATTTGGGACTGAATGGCTGTGGGAGCAGGTGGGACAGAAACCTCTGTCAACATATAATTTATCCTTCTCTAGTGCACAATATTCTCAAAATGTCATAGGAAAATTAATTCACTAGCAAGTCAATTCTGCCAACAACCATAAGTGATAAAAGAGTGAATACTAAAAGTGTAAACACTGCTAACTTCTCAAGAACATATTTTTTGTATTTAGTCATATAGATTAGTAATAAACTGCTCTGTTTATAAAATAAAATTGTATGTGATGACAGGAAGTATGGAAGGATTTATTGTGTATGGAAATTATTATAAATTTTGCTCATGTATGTGTATCTTGAGCACCACATAAATTAAAAAATCTAAGGAAGTATAAAGGTAACATTCACTGTGTTATTATATACAATAAAAGATTGATTTAACTTTCCTCTGTGAGGTACTACTTAATGTTTTTTCAAAATATTCCCAATGGATCAATGTTTTTAAAATTCTATTATGTGAAAATGTCAATTTATTTGAGAGAATTTCAACAAATGAGTTTTCTAGATAATAAAAGATTCCTAGCTATACTTAATTAAAAGATCACTCATTCCCTCATCATAATAGACTGCACTCATCTCTGTTAATTCCTCTGTCTGATAACTCCATTGGGATTATTTCTTAACCTCTAAATAATGGAGATTTAAATATATTCCAATCATATATTATGTTAATGCTATCTAGTTAAAAATGATTGTTTTAGGAATTGTTAAAATTATGATATATTTTTAAAAACTTTAGGATTAAACCAGATTTATAACAATCCATTCTTATTTAAATATTCTTAATTCTTACAGAAGAAGTACTATCAATCGAAGTGAAGAACATACGAAAAATCTTATTAATTTACTAAATGATTTCCTCATCTCCCTTATCAAATAAAAATCCCAATCAGTATTTAATATTAGACCCAGTGGATGTCATCATTAATTATTATTGCATACATAATTTATATTGCGATATTTTTTCTGATTTATCCATAAACAATGTTTTTTTGTAATGGCAACCGTGTTATTTGTTATAAAATTTGTCTACAAAGAAACAATTACAATGGAAACTTTTATAGAGCCACATTGGCAAATATAAGATCAGCAATCTTAATGATTATGCTGGAGAACAAGTAACCTCAAAAGACTCCTGACACCAGCCTTCGGCCTCCATTTAGATATCTGCATTTGACACAAGCGCATATGCGCATGCACATATGAACATATACTCAAGCTTATTAGCAATAAACTGTAACTAAATAAGTGAATTTGTATATGCTATTTCTTCATTATAAGTAAAGTAAATAATAACACTATCCAGAGGAGTCATTGTAAGGCATAAATAACAGTTTTGTTTTTGTTTCTTATAAAGAACTCCCTATAATTTTATTCAGTATCAAAATTATGGGAGCATCTAAAGTCAAGAGTGCTATATTTTCTGTAATTAATTTTGCATGCAACTCTCCTTTCCATGGAAGACAGTTTACTTCCCACAGTTTCTTAACTCTGCATTTAGAACATATCTTACAATGGCTGACCCTTTGTAAAACCTCCAGCATGATCAAATAATATTCCATAGGTATGTGTTGGTTTGAATGAGAGTGGCTCCTGTAGTCTCATCTGTTTATATGATTGGTCCTCAGCTATTGGAATTGTTTGGGAAGGACTAAGAGTTGTGTCCTTGTTGGAGTTGAAGTGGTCTTTTTGATGATGTGTGTCATTGGGGGTGGGCATTGAGGTCTCAAAAGCCCAAGCCAGACCCAGTTTAGGTCATCTGTGAATGCAATTTATGGATCAAAAGTGAGCATTTAGTTATTGCTCCAACATAATGTCTGTTTGCCAGACTCTATGCCCTCTCACAATGGTCATAGAATAACTCTCTGAAAGTGTAAACATCCCCCATTAAATGCTTTATTTGTGTTACCTTGGACATGGTGCTATTTCAAAAGAACAGAACAGTGACCAAGACAAAGCATCTTCCATTTTCATACTTTTTTAGCAAATCAGCTCATCTGCATGAGATTCTGTTTTTATGATTTAGAAATCTCTTAAGTCATGTAGAATAAAAGCATAACAAGGAGGACAAAACTTTTATATTTATTTTCTTATTTTTGAAAAGTCAATATTGTCCAACTAATGTTTCCTAAGCGGCCTTTGTCTTCTTTTTTGAAACTCTCAATATGCATTTGTTATACAGATGCTTTGTTTTCTCCATTCAGCATGCTAGAATAAAAACATCTGATAGGTTTCAGTACTGTAGTTATTCCAAACACATCCTATTCACCACACTTTCTTCTATCTAACCATGTGTAATAAAGATCTTGGATCTTTCAAGAAAGATATTTTACCAAACAAAATAAAAAAAATTATGCCCCCCAAAATTCACATGAGTAAATGAATGTGTATGTCGATAGCTGATAAATTTGGAATTAGCTATAATTTTTTTTTTGGAAAAAAATGTAATTTAGGGCCTCCAGCAAGTTTAAAGGGTTACATTTCTGGACATTAGTTCAGGAAAGGATTTATGAGCTGCTGAATAATTATGTATCAACAAGGTCATAGATATATAACAGCTTAAAACATATCTTAAATGCCATGGTCTGTCATTATTAGCATCCTGAGAGAAAATATAATAGCTTCCCTTTTATTTTTACTTCTTCACCAACTTAAGCAAATCACATTTTGATTAATTCTTCTCTTTTAAGCTTGTTTCCAAGTATATTTACATATCTTAGAATAAAGACGTGTTAAGCACATTAACTGGTTTTTGTTAATCAGTTTAAATTTTTGACTCCTGATATAAATTGAGCCAGTGATCCTGTGCACCAGTCCTATTATATTCCCTCAGACCATTAACTTCCACTAACCTAGATAAATATTTCATAAATTTCTCTTCCAAGCCATTCAGCTTCATATTTCTTGATTAAGTGAGCTCCATATAAGGTCAAAGGATGAAAGCTCTGTGAAAATATTTTCCCAGATATATTGAAGACCAGTAAAATTGTGACATTGCTCTGGGGACAGGACTTTCAATGTAGCTACAACGTTAACTTCAACACTGAAGGTTTTTAAACCTAATACAGTTGCAAAGCTACTAGTACATAACCATGCCATTGAACTTGAGAGAGAAAGGTGAATTAAATCCTGTTAATGTGCCCCTAAATATTATTTGTCATCAGCAGGAGCTTTTGTTGGTTGTCTCTTGTTTTTGGTTATTTGTTTGTTTGTGTGTCAGTTTGTAAGTAATAAAAATTGCTGATGTTTAGAATAAAAAGATATTCACAATTTTACCAAATGTTTAATTTTTTTAATTGAGCAATATATTCATAAAACTTCTATTCAAGAATCCTTGAAGTCAACCATCTAGTGTATAGTTTTTTGAATAGATCAAATCATAAGATTATATCTATATATTTTGTTACTTTTCCACTCAGACTTGGATATATACATTTTTGTGGGATATTTTGATCATACTCTGACACTTCCAAGACTATTGATAAAGTGAAATCTTGAATAAATTGGTGGAGCCAGGGACTACATGACAGGAATTAGCCATAGAGAAGTTAGAGATTTGGATAGAGAAGAGGCAGAGGAAAAAATGGAGAAAATATGCTTTGGCATGTTTTAGGTTTTCAGTATGAGGAACAGACACTTCTCTTGCTGCATCTCTGGCCAAAAAAACAAGGTCAGTTGGCTGTTTCTTGACTTCTCTGATCTAGCAGATTTTCATCCTCACATCTGGCTTCCAAGTCTCTGTTGATAAACACAATGAGATAGAATTATTTTGAACCTACTTATTAGAGCTACAGCAGAGCTGTAATCATGGGACCAGAAAGCTCTTCAGTCAATGGCCTAAGTGGCCAACAGGGCAATGACTTGGGGGTTGCGGATTTGAAGACAGTAATTAAGGTATCAATAGATTCATTTGCAGGTGCTGAACTGACAGAAAAATTATATTTGGAATCCAACCCGTGACATGACCACACAGATAGAGAAGTCAGTACAGCTGGTGCCACTGCAGTCACTGCCTGGGCCTCTCAGTGAGCAGTCAGTTGCTCCTGAGACTCCAGAGAATGGACTCATGCTTTGAAATTGTAGGAAGGGCTAGAGGCCTCTGTGAACGGTGCTGTCATTGTGGACCAACTGGGAATTACCAGATTTGATGATATACCTGTGAAACCCTTAAAGAGAGAGTTAAATAATATTATCAAGAAAAATATTTTTCAGGTTAAGAATCAGAAATTTCACAATGCCGGGAGTTAGGACTCTATTTTGCACTAGTTTAGATGGTTCGCAAATGTAAAAAATAAATGAGGGGATAAACCACTTAACTGGATTGACATAATGCCAATTGTAATTGCTATCAATTTTGTAATTTATATTTTATCCTCAAAAATGGTTTGATAACTGTGCCAAATATGAAAATTTGACAAAATACAAGCCTTAGAAATACTTCCTCTTGGTTAGTACAAGCCTTAGAAAGACTTCCTCTTGATATAAAACAGGCCTTATAAGGACTTACTATTTATAAGATACAAGCTATAGAAAGACTTACTGCAGATAAGATATAAGATTTAGAAAGACTTACTAATGAAAACAAAAAAATTTTGGCTGATAACATACAATCCTTACAAATAACTACTAAGTAAAATAAGAAAAAAATATTCACACCGAGAAAGAGGAATTTAGAGAAGGACCTACCAAACCACTGCATTATGAAACCAAATAGGAGCAGCCCAATGTTATTAGAAAAT
Organism: Chionomys nivalis; assembly: GCF_950005125.1. Lineage (NCBI taxonomy): Eukaryota > Metazoa > Chordata > Mammalia > Rodentia > Cricetidae > Chionomys > Chionomys nivalis. The sequence goes on along the minus strand of NC_080090.1, from coordinate 74,409,235 downwards.
CAGCATTAATTCATTCAATTTCATTCAATAAAAGTCAGATGATTGATACCCCCCCCAAACTATGCAGAAACTAATTGGGATCCTGTAGAAATATTAGATTTGAAGTATTTTAGAAAGCAGTCTTTTCATATTTTATGCATTCACCCATGTGAAGAAGATGCTAAATTTACGGGCAACTCAAAACAGAATTCTTCCATAGCACTGGAAAGATTTAGCTACAGCAAGAATGGGAGTGGTGCCTTGGTTACAGTGGGAAAAATAGTAGCAAAAGGAAGTCAGGCTTATAGAACAGTTATAGGGAACTAGAAGTATTGAAACTTCCCAAGATTAGTCTTTTGGTGAAGACCACTATGCTAATTTGCAAAGACAGTGTAGATTTGATCATCATACCTTTTCTCTATGTTATCTAGAAGTTCTAAATGCTTGGTAGAAGCGTGAAGAACCAGGAAAGAGGTCTCAATCTTTTACTAAAATTATAGAAGGCCCCAAAGAAGCTTTCACTGACTTTCTTTTGTAAAGATTGACGTCAGGTGGACGTCAATGGAATAATGGAATAATATCAGATCCAGGAGTTAGACAAATATTATTTGAATCTTTGACTTTTGAAAATGCTCAATCAAAATACAAAACCTTGATTAGGCTTTTAAATGCAAGATCAGCATCCATAGATAAATGGATTAGAAATATAGCTCATATAGAATCTTACACTTATGACATTGCTTTGATAGAAGTAATTTCTAAAAATAATTAGGAAAAGTAAAAGTGTCAGATGTTTTATTCATGAAAAACAAGGTAACCTTAAAAGAGATTTAGGCAAAGCCTCCCTAGAAACTATGTTTTTTCTAAAGATAATTCAAATACAAGACCCAATTCTTCTGAAATATGAAGGAGGTATGGCAATGGGTGGTATTGGACTAATGAATTCAGATTAATAAGGAACAAGCAAGGTAGCCCTCTGTCTTTAGACTCCTCTCACAGACCCTAATATTAAAAGTCATAATCATCTTGAATTGGTAAATATCAATTGAGAAAATATCTCCATCAGATTGGCCTGTAAACGACTCTATGGGGCATTTGGGGGATTAATGGTTAATGTAAGAGTGCCCAGGCCTCTTAAAGTAGAGTCATTCTTGGGCATGGGGTCTAGACTTGAATAAAAAAGCAGGATGAGTAAGATGAGTAACCATGACAGTAAAATCACTTTCATTCCTGCCTTCAGGATCCTGGCTGAACTTCGATCAATGGTAGACTATGATATGGAAGTATAGGATGAAATAAATCTTTTCCTCTTGAAGTTGACTTTGGTAATGGTGTTTTCTTACAGCAACACAAAATCAAACTAAGACATAAATTGGTACCAAAGAGTGTATGTTGCTGTGATAGACCTGAGCTGGGGGTTTACAAGAGAATTATGATTGCTTGGCATTTGCAATTTTCGATTTTGACATAGAAGTGAAAGATAAAATAATTTTTTCCTATGGCAACAACAAACCAGAGACATTCCCATTTCAGTGTTATTATTTAGTACATCATTGACTAAATTGTCATTATACCTAGTAAAATTATAAAGAACTTAAAGTTATTATATTAGTTAAATCACTCAAGATTTGTACCTTAAAATTTAAGATACAATTTATCCTTATATAAATCTTAGAAGGAACATTGTGTCATACAATGTTAATGTTTTATTAAGTTTATTGTGAATATTAGGCAGTATAAAATTTGACCCCAAATTTGTAGCTTTTAAACATATATTGCAGTGTTTCCGTACATATTCAAAAATAACATTTTAATTCTATTTAAGTGTGTCAGAAATCTATTAATGTTTTTGAAATTCAACCATGTCTGCCTCAGTTCTCATTCTTCCAGCACATGAGAATATCCCATTTGTCACTTTCTAATATATTCCAAAAACAGAAGACTCATCATTTGTTAAAATCATAAACTGATCATCTTATTTAAATATTGTGAAGCCTCCCTTCCATTTGCACTTAAAGTTGAAATCTATAATCTGAGAGTTATGCATCCCTCTGCTGCTGTCTTCTTTACCTCATCATCTTCCATGGATCCCTGAACTATTATGCTCTCTGTAACTCTATTTTCTTAAATTTTTGTCAATACTGATGATCCACTTAACCCTAAATTTATATTCAGAATTCTATCTAGAATATTCTTTCTTTACCACCTTGACTCTGTTCTGCTTCAAGAATGAGTGCCCTCCAATTTTGCCTGACCTGTTTTACTCACATAGTAAAATCTACTTTTATAGCATCTGTCAAATTATGTTAATATCAATAAATATCTTTCATGGGATAGTATCATTTTCTATAGGTTTTTCACCAAGGAAACACATTGTTGTCGCTATTGTGATGCAATTACTATGAATCTGTCAGTTATGCCTTTTGAATGACTGAAGTTAGGAATAAGACACCAGTGACAGTGACAAAGCGTGTTGAATCTGACCCTATTGTTGTTTGTAGACCTTCTTTAATGTCATTCATTATCTTTCATTCAATCGGTCATTTTCATTAAAGTTTCAGTGACCACTAATATTATACACAAAACCAACAATTAAAAAATTCCATTTCTTTAAACTACAAATGAATATCAAATATCACCTGATGCCCAAATTCTAGTAAAGTTTGATTCTCTGATAAGATTTATGAAATTTGCAACATTTCACATTGATGCCAACTTTTTATATTTCCTTTGCAGGAGTGTTCTTAAACTTCCATCTACACCAGTCATAAAACTATCATCCTTATACAATTGCTATATCATTTTTATAATAAATCTGTCAATCATTTGTTTTTCCATATTATCATAATGTGAGAAAAATCTCAATTTACAAACAAGAAGGAAATCTTATAGCAACTGAAATTCTTTTTACTGTTTTCATTGAGCTATACACTTTTCCCACTCCTTTCCTTTCCTCATTTCTCCCTTTCTACCCTCCTTCTCCCTCATGCTCTGAATTTACTCAGGAGATCTGAGATCTTGTCTTTTTCTCCTTTCTACGTGAATCCATGTATATCTTTCTTGGGGTCTTCTTTGCTGTCTAGGATATCTGGGGTCATGGACTGTAGGCTGACTGTCTTTGCTTTCTGTCTACTATCTGCTTATGAGTAAATACAAATTGTATTTGTTTTTCTAGGACTGGATTACCTCACACATTAAGGATTTTCTAGCTCCATCCATTATCCTGCAAATTTTAAGATGTCTTTTTATTTATTTATTTTGCTGGGTCATATTCCATTGTTTAAATATACCACATTTTCCTTATTTATTCTTCAGTTGAGGAACATATAGGTTGTTTCCAGGTTCTGACTACTAAATGAACAGTGCTGCTATGAATATAGTTGAGCAAATGTCTTTGTGGTGGTATGATAGTGCATCCTTTGGGTATATGCCCAAAGTGCTATTCCTGGGTTTTGAGGTAGATTGGTTCCTAATTTTTAGAGAAACCTGCATACTGATTTCCAAAACAAATGTGCAGTTTTGTACTCCCACCAGCAATGGAGGAGTGTTCTCTTTACTCCTCATCCTTTCCAGCATAAGCTGTCATGAGTGTTTTTAATCTTGGTCATTCTGACAGGTGTAAAATGGTATCTTGGAGTTATTTTGCTTTGCATTTCTCTGATGGCTAAAGAAGCTGAGTATTTCATTGAGTATCTTTTGGCTATTTGAGATTGCTCTGTTGAGAGTTCTCAGCCTAGTTCTATACCTCATTTTTACTGAATAGTTTATTATTTTGATGTCTAGTTTCTTGAGTTCTTTGTATATTTTGGAGATTAGTTCTCTGTCAGATATAGGGATGGCGAAGATCTTTTCCCATTCTGTAGGCTTCCCTTTTGTCTTGTTGACTGTGCCCTTTGCTTTATAGACTTTCACAGCTTTAGCAGGTGTGTTAAATTTAATGTATTAAATAGAATTTTATGTAAAAGAATGTTGAGAGGTTACATGTCTCTGCATGAACAAAAATAAGTCCCTGATATGATAAAAGCAGAAAGACATAATACCATGGTTGGTTTCAGACTCAGGTGAGTAAAACCAGGGCAGATTCCTTCTTTTGCCTATGTAAACTCTCATTTTTTAAAAAACATTTTCCGATTGGAGAAGATAGATTTTATTTTAACAGACTTTGGACAACTTGATAGGTTTAAATGCTTGAGTTTTATGTGTTTTCTTTTGCATTTTTCATTATTCTCAGGACAGACCAACTGAGCCTATAGATTATTACCTCATAATGGTACTATAAAATAGGCTAGATGTAGTAGTGATGCTTTAATCAATCATACCTTCAGTGCTTGGGAGACCAAAGCAAGAAAATCAGAAGTTGAGGATTAGCTTGGGACACATGATTAGCTTCTACCTCAAAAACAGAAAACAAAAATACTGAGTTCACTCTCTTAATTAGGGTTTCTATTGCTGTGAAAAGATACACCATGACCAAGGCTACTCTTATAAATGAATATATTTAATTTTGACTGGCTTACAATTTGAGATCTTTGGTCTATTATCATCATGGCAGGAAACATGGCATCATGTAAGCCAACATAGTCTTGGAGAAATTGCTGAGAATTTTACATCTTGATCAGTACGCAGCGACACATTGGGTCTAGCTTCAACATCTGAGACCTCAAAGACTACCCGAACAGTAACACACTTCCTACAAAAATGCCATTCCTTCATCAACAAATACACATCTCTTAATAGTGTCATTAACTACAGTATAAGCATTCAAACACACACAAGTCTATGGGAACAATGCTTATTCAAATCACCACACCCAGTAACATAATGCTTTTACATTCTTTTTCTGGTAAATCAAATATATTATGTAAGACTGGATTTCAATGTGGCTAAGGCTAGAAGGAAAATGGCATATATGCTTTTTACTTAGGGAAATGTGATGGACCCTATAGTATAAATTGCCTTTGACTTTAGACATACTACAGCTAAGGAAAAATTAACACTTGGCATATAAATCCTCTCTTCTAAGAGAAAGAAGCAAAGATCTCTTTAAAAATATTTACCTTATGTAGTTGCAGTTTTAATCAAAGCATAAATAAATTCTCCTTCAACCCAAATTTTTATTTAGATGTTTATTTTTTCAAGGGGCCAATGTATGATAGACTGAAATTCTGGAACCCAGATAAATTGTCCCAGTTGGAATTGAACTTTCTTATCAGAAAATGGGCCACAGAAACAGTTTCCAGTCCTGCTGTTGATTCACTTTAATTTTGGAAAAAAATATTCTAGTTCTGAACAAAACTTTAAATAAGAAAAAACATGTTCAATAAAATGTATAGGTCTTGTTGCTGGTCATCATACATTTAAAGGAATTAAGGACCTGGGGTGGGGGTATTAACAAAACTAGTGGAAATGTGACTTTGCTTTCAAATCAACACAGTCTATTATATGGGATGGCAGACTTTTACATGTGAGGAAACCACTGTTTGCAGTGGTTGTCAGGAGAGACAGAGTTTTAAGCTTGATGGATGAATTAGGAATACATACTATTGGAGCTAATTTCTGGAATCATTTTCCAGTGTTGCAGATACTGTGAATTTGAGTCATAGAAATGATCGAAATGAGGAAACATTGAGAATTCTAATGATTAGTCAGATTTGGCAACTCATTTCAATTTGTATTAAAATAAAAACTTTTTTCATAAAATGCTCAATATAAATAACCCTCTACTGAGAGCAAATATTGATTTAAAAACAGTGCAGAGATAAGTAGCTAAAGACACTCTAAATTTCTGGGTTTCGTAGCCTACATCTGTAACTATAATATTTTGGAGAGAAGACAGGAGGATTGGCCACATGTTCAAGGCCAGTTTGGATGACAGTGAAACCCTGTGTCAAAATGAAACAAAAATATAATCCAAAATATTCCCTTAGAGTGCCCCAGTCACTGACACTTTTATTCAAATGACAATGGAAGGTAGTTGGTGGCTGAGAGTCTCACAGACACTTTTGTCATTCTTTATCCTACCCTTGGACAACTTTGTAGAATAAGTCCATAGGCCGGGACTGTCACCATAAGAAAGGGCTACTCATTTGTTACAGACGTTTCAGGAATTTAGCTTGAAACTTCAAGTGTTGAGTACTTTTTCCAAAGCTGCTCATGCGTCCCACATAGTTAACACCAGATGGCATTTGACAGTCTGTGTAGATTCCAGCTGTAGTTGCCTATTTTGTGATGCATTTCCATCTTCAAGTTTTGACATGGTTTTCTTAATAGAAGCAAAATTGTCATTTAAGAGTTGTGCCTCCATCTGCAGTTGTGCCTTCTGTCCTTCTCCATGTAAACTGACAGGTTTTTTTTGAAGTTATAAAGGGAAATGGGTATGTGCAATATATGTATACATACACATATGTATGTATATCTCACAGTATATATGTATATTTCAGTACCTGTGGACAAGTATTACAAGCTGTTCAAGAACAACAAAATCACCAGTGTCTTAACATTTTGAGATGTGTTTAGCATTGTAAGCAGTAATGCTTGGGAACATACTGTATTAACATGTTAGGGATTAGTGCAAGAATTCAATAACTTTAAACTTCATGATGAAATACTGATAATAACATAGAGTATAAAATTGGAATATCAATACTTTTACTATTTTGTGCATGAGTCTGTGATATTCTACAAAAGGATAGGAGACAAAAGCCAAAACAACTAATAGTGATCAGAATTCTGAGTTCACATAAAGAAACATTGTGCTTGAGGAAATGTCAGCCTTTCACAAAGTAACTAGAAAGTTCAGCCTGTCACTTTTCTGACCTTAAAAAGAGACCTCATCTCATGATATTGTCTCGTATTCGTAGTTTGAAGATTGATTGTTCTAATATTGTCTTCATGTTGTATGTCTTGGATTCATTTTCCTATTTTATGTCCAGAAACTATCTTCTATGTTGCATGTCTGAAATTCTATGCTCCTGGATTTTAGCATGTGTAATCTGCTGACCACTTCCGTTTCCTGTTTGCAGCATGTGTGTTAATTGTGGAACATTCTTGGTAGTATCTAGTACTCTAGGCTGTGCCTAGTTCCACCTCTGACTTGTTTGTTGATTGCAGATATTTTCATGAGAGTTGAGAGTTCAGTGTTGCTGTGTAGGTTGCCACTGAGGTGGCCTTTCTTTTGGTAATCCTTGAAGCTCTCACCTTTTTCTCCTTTTCATATGGAAATAAAGTTGTTACTTTGTTCTGAAAAACTTTTACTTAAAATGGAATTTCTACCTCAAAGAGACTTGTAAAAAGCTGCCTAGGAAATTTGGAAATAACAGGTTTTTTTTTTTTTGTAGTTTTTGTTTGTTTGTTTTTCTTTTCTTTACTTTTTTTTTCTTTTCAGTAGAGCACTGCTGGATGTTGTGGTGTTTGCTTTTAATCCCAGCATTTGGGAAGCGGAGGCAGGAGGATCATTAGTTCAAGATCATCCAAATCTACAAACTGATTTGGAGAACGTGACAATCTGTCTCTGGAAACAAAAAGAAAAAGAAAGAAGAAAGAAAAGAGAGTCTAGGGTTTATTAACATATACTATACTAGTATGATAGGAAATGTAAAAGTATTTTTAATTAGGTATATCTTCCCTATAAACAAGATGAAGACTATAATTATATATCCAGGGACCCAGGAATAGATCCTTGTAGAACATTTAAAGTAGTTGTACTCTTAGCTCCAGGTTAGTAAGTGAAAGAAAATATTTTTTAAAAAACTTGAAAAAGTAATGCATACAAAGTAGCAAAGTATACAGAAATGGATATATCCTGTTGCAAAAAATAAAAGTCATAAATGAACTAATAATGTTGAAGAAGTAGAAGCTCACTAGCAGCATGTGTTGGCTAGACTTATGTCAACTTGACACAAGCTGGATTTATCTGAAGGGAGGGGCCTCAACTGAGAAAATGCCTTTATAAGGTTCAGCTGTTAGACATTGTCTTAATTAGTGGTTGATGTGGGAGGGCCCAGCCCAGGATGGGTGATGCCCTCCTTGGGCTGGTGGTCCTGGGTTCTATAAGCAAATAGGCTGATCAAAACCATGAGTGCAAGACAATGAGCAGTACCTCTCCATGACCTCTGTATCAGCTCTGGCTTTCAGGTTCCTGCCACTTGAGTTCCTGACCTAACGTCCTTGAATGATGCCAATAAAATCTTTCCTTGCTAACTTGCTTATTTGGCCATAGTGTTTTGTCTCAGTAATAGAAACTCTAAGACACAGTAACAACTTTCTTTGCTTTAATAGTAAATCACATTCACAAAAGTGTAACACTGAGTGATTACAATTTTGAGTTTGTGGGACTTTCCAGTTTTACAGCGTTTCACAATAGCATCCTAGGCTAAAAAGCATACAATAGTTAATTTCTATTAAAACTCAAATGCTGGATTTCCCTTGTGCTTAGGATCAAGAAAGTTAGGATTTTAAGGTAAACAAAATGATTGGGTAGTAACCAGGCTAGGTTTTATTTGAATGTCTCATAGATGTATGTATGAAATTTTTGGGTTTTGTGCGACTACATAGTCTTTCAAGAAGGGGGGCACAGCAAAATCATTCCTTTCTTGATATGAGGAATCACATAGCTCACATCAAGATGTAAGAATGGAAGTGGAGTGACTTCCCACTTCCTTTATCTCATGTCTGTCTTGGCGACTCAGCACCTTGAACATACCTGAAAGGTCTGTGTTCTTTCTTATTCTGGGGTGAGAATGGGGGGTTTCTAAAGTAAATAGGTTTGAAGAAGGGACCAGAATTGTTATGATGAAAAACTTTGAATTAGTCATGACTGTTCTGGCTTTAATTCAAGGAGAACAAAAGGGTTAAAGAGTACAATCAGACAGAGTGAAAGAAATCTGGAAACCATGTGACTCAGGATGGAGAGCAATGCAATCAAATCCCTTAAATAAAAATTTATTTACAATTAAAAAAAAGTAAAAAAATAATTTTGTAGTCTAAGACTTTAAGAAATTCTTTTATTATAAACTTAAGGGTCAGAGAAAGGGCTTCTTTGAATGTAGTTTCTCTTTAAATGCCCTATGTTGTCCATGTTAGATATTGGGACATCCAAGAATTCAGACACCTATGTTATCATGGAGACATGGCTAAATTTGATGAGTTACTTCAAAGACTTTTCATAATCGCCATGTTTATGGTTCTTAATGCTAATATATCCTATAAGATCTTCTGGTATCAAAGAATGTGATTAATTACTATTCAATCTTAGTGCAGTCTATTGTTTATACTTTATGTATCTTTGATACGCAAAATATAAAGAGACCTACCAGCCTTGAGAAGTTTTTTGTTTGTTTGTTTATTTTTGTTTTTCAAGATGGGGTTTATCTGTAGCTTTGGAGCTTATCCTGGAACTAGCTCTTGTAGACGAAACTGGGCTCAAACTCACAGAGATCCACCTGCCTCTGCCTCCTCAGTGCTGGCATTAAAAGTGTGCACCACCAGCACCTGGCTTAGCCTTGAGAACTTTACATTCTCCTTATGTTTTATGTGCAAGAAAACTATCCCCAGTTCATTCAAAATATTGTTTGACACTTTACTATACTATTTTGTAAGAACCCCTTAGCCGAGAGTTTTAAAATGCAGAGGACTATGCTAAATTTCAGGGCATTACCACTCCTTTAGTTCTGCTCCTCAGCTTTTCCCAGAATCTGTTCATTAATGTGAAAGAGATAATGCACTATTCTGCATAAGTATCCTCATGACTCTCCTATACCACCTATGCTCTGATGATACAACCCTAAATAAGAGACCAAGAAAACTCACTGCTCTATAAAGAGTGTCAACTTAGTTCTTTTCCCCCAAGGCTTTAAACTCATCTTTTTCTCCCACTGGGCCAGGATTTCAAGATAAGTCTTTTAGAAGTCAATAGAAATCTGAATTTTTGCCTTTATGTATAGTAAGAGACCATTTGTTTGTTTTCTGCCACCCAGACCCAAAATAATTATACAGAAAGTACATGAATTGCAATACTATTTGGTCAATATTTTAAGTGTATTACTAGCTAGCTCTTATATCTTAAATTAACCAATTCTTATTATTTTATATTTTTCCACAAGGCTCATGGTTTACCAGTAAGGATCCAGCGGGCTGGCATCTTTTTCCTTTGGTGGCTACATGGTGTCTCTAATCTACTCTCTCTATATATGACTTTCAGTCTGTTATATTCTGCTTTGCTATAGGCCAAAGCAGCTTCATTAATTAACTAATAAAAGTAACACATTTACAAAAGGCCATCCCACATCACTTTCCCCTTTCTGTCTAAATAAAAAGGAAGGTTTTAACTTTAACATAGCAAGATTACTATGTTATCAAACAAGAATTATAGTTACAATATTTAGTTCATTTACATTAGGAAAATTAAGGAAAAATGATAGAATATTCTCCTTAAATACTCTATCATATATCCTATATTTGTTAGTCTAAAGTTTTGTATCTAAGCTATATTTTATCATAACTAAGGAAAAGTATAACTACAACTATCTATTCTTCAACTCCATCAAAGACTCCAGAAGGATATAATATTACCTAAGTAAACAGGAAGTGTATTATAAGCACTTTCAAAACTCTAGAATTGATAGAAACATCTTGCTACCTGGACAGTCACCCAAAGTTCTTCTGTAATATTGGGACATCCATCTTCAGCCTACAAGTTCAAAGTATCTGGCAGACTTTTCAAGGAAGTAGGATATTTGAAAGACTGTTTCGCCTCTATTGGTAGTTTGTCAGAGAAATTCTTTTGTATTTTGAGGAATGTCTGGCAGACTCATTCATGAAGCAGAAACCCTGAAACACTGTCTCACCTTCTTTAAGCAATTTCAGTGGTCACTTTTCTGTGGAAATTTCTGCATGTCCAGTCAAGTAGTCCAGACAAGAGCATTTTCTTGCCCAAATGGCTAACAAACTCCATAAGGAGCCTCTTTGATGTCCATCATCTCCCTGAAGTAGAATGGTGCTGACAGGAGCAGATGAATCTGATTGTCATGAAAAATCTTAAGTTCTTAAAACATTTAAATGCCGTATTCTGTAAGTATTTGAAAGGTTTGAAGAATGCCTGTCCATCTGAAAAATATCTCTATCCATCTAGAAAATCAAACTAACATGACAACAAGCTTGCTATTATAGATAATTATCTATTAACCCGAATTTCTTAATTATACATTACATTTGTAAATGGGCTAGACAAACACAATACCTTAATCAAGAGCAGAAATGTAACAAAATTGTCCTTAAATTTGTATCAATAGACAAGATCCACACTAATATAAAGTTTCATCTCTATAGAATATCCCCCTCTAAATGAAAACAGTCATAAATAATATTTGGGAATTTGGGCATATTTCTCTCCAAACAGCTACCAGCTTTTTGTTGGATGAAGCTTTTTGTGGGACCTTTCCTGGGGTCTTGTTCCATTGAAACATATTAGTCTGGAAGAAATTCACAGGTTCTCATCCTTTGCAGAAACAAAAGCAGAACCTCTTTTCCAAAGCAACATTCTTTGACCCAAATTTTGAAGTCAAGATACCTTTAAAATAAATATGTTGGTTTAGCTTAGCAACCTGTACAATGAAAAGTTTCTCTGAACTTAACGCATTCAGTCAAAAATTCAAAGAAAATACAATATACATAATCCAGATTCTCTGTGTATTTTCCATCTTTATGTGGCTTATTTCTTTTACTCATTTAATCTATGTTCTGTTTCTCTAAAGACTTCACTTTATTTATATATTTATTTATTTTGATTTTTTTCAAGACAGGGTTTCTCTGTAGCTTTTTGGTTCCTGTCCTGGAACTAGCTCTTCTAGACCAGGCTGGCCTCAAACTCACAGAGATCTGCCTGCCTCTGCTTCCTAAGTGCTGGCATTAAAGGCGTGTGCCACCACCGCCCAGCTGACTTCACTTTATTTCTATTTATTTATTTATTTATTTATTTATTTATTTATTTATTTATTTATTTTGGTTTTTCAAGACAGGGTTTCTCTGTGACTTTGGAGCCTGTCCTGGATCTAGCTCTTATAGACCAGGCTGGTCTCAAACTCACAGAGATTCACCTTCCTCTGCCTCCCAAGTGCTGGGATTAAAGGCGTATGACATCACCGCCTGGCTTTCACTTTATTTTTAAAAACTATTTACTTCCTTTTATAACCATCTATATTCTTTTTCCTATCTCTCCCAAATCTACATACATTAATTTACCCAACACTGTGACCCATTCAGAGGTCTCTTTTTTTTTCTAAATCTGTCTTTATTGTGTATCTATAATACTTTTCTGTGCAGGACTGCTTCCTAAAATGCTAAGCAGCATGGCTAGGAATAAAGCTGCTTTGCTTCTGTCTCCACCCAGTCCACATAGTGGAGGTTGTTCACTGCCTCTGAGACTGTCTTGTGGGAACCTTCCTTACCACCTCAACTCTAGGAAGCACCATGCAGCATATTAAATCTTTTTATGTGATTAAATATAATGCTGCCATATCTCACATTGTACAGCCTAGAAATGTCTCTATGTATTGCTGTAGGAATCTGCCATGCTTTCCTGTTTGTGCATGCCTAGCAGACCTGATCCTGCCACCAGCCCAGACAAGGAATGATGAGCCATGGGCATGATCTCAGCCACTTTTCTCTCAACTCAAGCACCCAGACCTGAAGTGGATAAAGGTTATCAGCCCCAAAAGTTTGGGTGCCAGTCTGTAGTAGAAAACCCCTCATTTATTCCCAGCCACTCAAACTCAAAATAATTACACAGAAACTATATGAATTACAATACTGTTTGGCAAATAGCTTAAGTATATTACTAGCTAGCTCTTATATCTTAAATTAGTTCATTCTTAATATTTTATATTTTACCATGAGGCTCATGGTTTACAAGTAAGGATCCTGTGTGCAGGTATCTTTCTCTTTCTGCAGCTACATGATGTCTCTATGACTTCACCTACTCTATATATCTCTTGCAGTCTGGCTATATTCTGCCTTGCTATAGGCCAAAGCAGCTTTATTCATTAACCAATAAAATAGCATGTATACAGGAGTGTAGGGACATAGCCCCACCCATTGGGGGCGTGTTCGCCTCGGGCTAATGTTTACGGATAAATCTGCCGGGCATGAGCCCAGCAGCCCTTTTTCTTTTGCTCTGCTTTTCCAGTGCTCCGCGGGAACCTATGGTCCTGTAAGTCTATTTCCTTATTAAAGCTGTATATATCTATATAATCTGTCTGCATTCATTTGCGCCACCACACAGGAGCACATCCAATATCATTTATGTGTGCAACTTATTTTTGTATTGAAGCAGTATAGTAGCAGCTACGGAGTACCTAACTGCAGGTCTAGGGAATTTTCCTGATATATTAAGTTGAAGTTTGCAGGTATTATTGATCTTTTCTCCACAGTTATGTATCAAAGATTTGGCTATATATTAAAACTAGTTTGGGTTGAATATATAAGCAATAGTTACAGCACCTCAAATATTCTAGAGTGCTAACAATCTAATCTTATGTAATTTTTCTAATTAATAATCTAATGGAATTTTTTATTGTTGGTTAGTTACTAGTAATTTTATGTATGAATTTATCAATAATGAAGCACTAGATACTTAACCCATTAGCTTGGCTTTATTGTTTGACTTATATTTATTTTCTAGATAAAGATTGTCTTGACCACATGACACTCAAACTTTTAGGACTATCACAAGCATTGCTTTATATATTTTCTACCTCCAGTTTTTTTCCAGGTGTGTTTGCAAATAGAAGATAAACTAAAAATGTTGGACAATCTGTTACAATCAGGATGGTTTAGGGTTTCAGGAGAGTGGGGAATAGGCATTCATATACTAGAAGTAACAGTGTTTAATGTAAAAAACAGTAAGCTATTGTACTTGTCTGATTAGATTTATTTAGGCTGTATGGAGTTTCTTAAAACTATAGATAAATCTAGACATATCATCTGTAGTCTTTGAGTAGTCAGAAGCCAGTTGGAGTGCCATACTAGAGCCTCTCAAAGAATAAGTTAGTATCTTGATGGTGAATAGCATCAGAGTTCATGCATATTAGGATATACTTCAGTTTCTCAGGAAACCTGGTATCTATTCTGGAAAGTCTTGATACTGACCGTATTTGTAAGGGTTCTGTAGCAAGTGGGCCTTTGCACAGCATAGGTAAGTACTGTCTTTGCTGCATTGATTGTGCTTGTTTCATGTAATACAATCCTAGAGCCTCAGTTTTATTTTGGAAGAGTTGGTCAATATATATATATATATATATATATATATATATATATCTTAAAATTTTTGATTCCAAATGAACAAGAAATATTTTTCTTCTAAAAGGATACTTAAATGAACAGATATCAGTGTACAGTAGTATTAAAATGAGCAGAGTTGCAATCTATCAAGAGAGTGACTACCTGAGAAAATGGGTTCAATTGCCAACACCACCAAAAAAAAGAAAAAAGAAAAAAAAAAGAAAAGGAAAGAAAACGTATAGTGGTAGCATAACAATTTCTGAGATTTCTAGACTTCAAAATGAGACAAGTAAAAAATAGTTTCAACAAATAATGGGTAGAACTTACAAAATCTGAAAAACTAAATGGAATTCGTATAAATCTATTTCACTGGGTTCAATCCAATTTACATGTTATATGATGGGAAAGTAGTTTCAAATTGATTTTTAACTTTTTCTGAGGGACTTTGGAATGAATTTCAACTGGAATGGTAATTTCGATCATTCAAAACTGAATTAGAGTTTTCATTGTGATGTTTTCTTTCAGTAAATTATGGAATTGAGGTGTTTCCCAAAAAGGAATGTCCTTTGCCGCTTGCTGTCATATCTGCCAGCCAATAAAGATTTATGGTCGGTGACTTCTAAAACTCTCCTCCTAAAAGTTCACCAAAGTCAATTAAAACAAATCACACAGAAAAAAAGTCATGTATTTAGTAGAACTCAGAGTTTTAAATGTCTTTAAAGTCAGAATGTAGTTATGTTTGCTGATTATTTTCAAAATATTTAATTACTTTTGATAGTACTGTGTTATATCCTAAATTAAAATACGCTTTTGTGTTTGGCATGTAGCTCTCAAGAACCTCTGGGATCTGGGGTCAGATTCCAGGCACTGACTCTCCACCCAAGGATCAGATAAGTATTCTGTCCTTTAAACAACAGCACTAGTCCAGGCACTAACCTTAAATCAACCTATCCCTATGTTGGAAAAGTTTAAGATAATCCTCTTGAGAATTACATGTTCCCTGTTCTTTAAACATGGTGCTTCTGTAGCTTGCTCTCCTGCGTCCTCCACTGAACTAGCAGTGTGTGAAATGATGTTAAATGAGCTTCTTTGAATATTTGTAGCAATACAAATGACAGCTTCTTAATCTATGCATATTTAGGAGTTTTGAAGGAATTTGATTGCTTGGGAATGGAACTATTTTAAGGGTTTAAAACTGAACCTATATGTATATACTTTTAGCAATAAAGCATGAGCTGAGAATACACTGAAAAATTATTGACAAAATTCATCAAAACAAATTCCAAATGATCAGATTCTTAAATCATATTCCATATATTCAAAAGGAAACTAAGATAACTAAATACATATCTTATTTGCTTATCCCAAAAAGTTGAAAAATTGTACTGCTTCCTTATCAGTCACACAATTCAGGTCTGATGTAAAGTCTTATCATACCAGAACTCAGAAAGTTGGAACAGGTAAGTGAATTTTGTAATTAAATCTCTGCCTTAGCTACATAATGATACTCAGCACGAATAGCAAGATTAAATAAATACACATTCAATGCACACAGACACATACACACACATACACAAACACACACACTTGTACATCCCCCTGGAATAGGATTTAACTACAACAGATGTATTTGAAATACAAAATAGACATTTAAGTACTGAGAACCAAAATATAAAATTATAATCATCTAGAAGTTAGGCAAAAATACAACTAAAAACTGAGAAAAGAATATTTAAATCATGAATAATTAAGAAAAATAAAACTATAAGACTATATATATACTAAAATATATCAATTTTTAAATAATAGAAATGAGAAAGTGTTTTATCCCACTTGGATATGCATATTTACAAAGGTTAGGTTTGGTATTAGAGAGAGGTAGTAAGAGAGAGAGAAAGAACATATGGCATTAGTCTGAGAATTTTAGAATCTTAGTTAACTTGCCTAATAATACACTTAGAATTTTTCAGATTAATGTTGTAAATAATATTACATTATTTTTTCCAATTCTGTCCAATTTATTGTAAATTTTATTTTATATATCTTTATAATAGAATAAAATCCCATAGTGTGTGCTTGTGTGTTTGCACACCACATTTTCATCCATTCATCTTTTCATGAACATCTTGCTATGAATATGGCAATATAGCATGGGCACATGGCTATATTGAAAAACAAGAAGAAAATAAGCCCAACAGAGAACTTGGATGAGGAAGTTTGTCTGTAGGAGCATATAGAGTGCTGTGAGCTTATGTGTCTTGTTGGGATCCTGATTTCAACAAACACAGCACTAGTTTTTTATCTAGCACTGGATAGTGGTCTCTCATACTTTGCCAGTATTTTTTTGCCATTTGCTTTCTTGATGGTATTAATTTAAAACTGTAACATTTGGAATTGATTTTCCTTGTCTTCCTGTTATTTACTCACTTTTAAGAATCATTCCTTTGAGTTTTATGTGATCTTCTCTCCAGTCCACTAACCTGGAGTCACTGTCACGTACTGAAACTTTAGATGAGTCATGTTGTCTTCTTTGTTTCAATAGTCCTTAAGCTCCAGTATTGATATTTGCATTTCTTTTAGGTAAATTGTTTCCTACCCTATTTTAATAGCCTAAGAAGCACTACCCTAATGATATGTCTTCGAGTGTCAGATACTTAAGCAAACTTGGATTTGATTCTCGGCATCATGGATAGCTTTTCTGACTGAAACTAATGCCTTTGGACACACAATGTCTTTGAGTCCTGGAAGGAATGGGATACTACAGTAGTTCTGTTTTATTGTTTGTTTGTTTTTTGGTTTTGTTTTGTTTTTTGAGGCAGAGTTTCTCTGTAGCTTTGGAGCCTGCCCTGTAACTACCTCTTATAGAAGAGGCTGGCCTCAAACTCACAGAGATCCATATACCTATGCCTCCCTAGTGCTGGGATTAACTGCGTGGGCCACCACCTCCCAATTAGCAGTTGTTTTCTCTGGAGAAAGAGTATAGGGAACTTACAGGAAGGGAAGCTGCAATCAGCTGGCAGTGCTTTTCTCAGGAACTGTTAACAATAGTTCTACTACTTTCAAGTCTTTCTAGTCTTGGAAGTACCAGTCGCAACCATTCTGGTCTTCCAGTTGGCAGTGAGATCAAATGGTGCCGGGGAAGATGCAGCTGTGCCTCCTATGACACCTAGTCTGTAATACTCCCAGCTAGAGCAGTTTGTGCTTACTTGTGTTGTAGGGACAAGATGGTAAAAAGATCCCCAGTGGTGAAGTAGCAGTAGGAACAGGTGTTAACATCCAGACAAACCCGGCCCTGCCCCTTGAGGACCTGACAGAAGCCCTGCATCATGGCTGCATGCAGGGCAGGCAGCATCTTGTTGCTTTAAACAGCGGAACTCCACCTACTTCTCTTCGTCTTCTCTCTCTCTTTGCATCTCTCTCTCTCTCTCTCTCTCTCTCTCTCTCTCTCTCTCTCTCTCTCTCTCTCTCTCTCTTTCTCTCTTTCTTTCTCTCTTTCTTTCTCTTTCCTTCCCCCACTCGCTTTATCTCAGTGAAACTCCCCACTAAAGCTTTGTCACCTGTTTATTGGCACTCTGCATTCCGCTAGTGATTCCAAGCGGGAAATCCAGCCTCGGTTTTTTCCCCTTTTCTCTCTATTTCTCTGTCTGCTTCTTCTTGCTCTTGGACTGTAATCTAGCCATGCTAAAAACTCTCTCTCCCACCTGCCATGGTGGCCTCCCACTGCTTCCCACCATATCTAGGCCTGTGTGAGGGCGGGGATCCTCCTTCTGCCTGGGAATGTTGTTTTGCTAGACTTCTCATGCTCCTCTTCAAAATGTCTCACCCATCTGTTTTCCTGTCTGTGCTGTCACTGCCACCATGCCATCCAGCTTGAGGTGGTGTGTCTTTCTTTTCTGCTTGGCAGTGCTGCTGCCACTGCTGCCCAATGTGGTGGGACCCTCTTTCCCACTCACCTTTGGGCTGGCAGCATATACTCAGAATGTTTCCTGTCTGCTTCATATTTATAAAAGAATGTATGAATGGTGTGGTCAAACATGTGTTTCCTAACGTCCTGTAGTCTATCTTTTAAGTTGTATCTGTTTAAAACTTGTACAACCGCTCTAAAAAACACATTATTTGTCAGTACCTTACAACATGTGAGCAGGTGCCATCTAGGCCAAGGCCAGGACAGATGACCTAACCACCATCTTTATTAAGGATGATCAGGTGGCCGCCACCATTTTATTTCAGGTTAAAATAGATACTTAGCTATCATCTTACTAAGGGTGGCCAGGGGACCAGCCGCCCCTGTGCCACTTAGCCCTGGGTGGCAACTGGGGCAGGGATAAACTGCAAACTTGTGTGGCTTTACCCCTAACCATTTAGATAATGATAAAATATATGCTTAGATAGGGTACAAAAAGCTGTATTGTGATTTAACACTACTTTAAGTTATATTCTATATACTGATAAAAAATTTAAGGTTATAATGATCTTTATCAAATTAACAAAAGCTAACTTAAAGATTTTAAGCACCCAGCCCTTCCTATAAGTTGTTTATAGGATTTTTACTATTGTCAGTTTTTAGTGTTAAGTTTCTATTGCAAAAGGGAATTTTCTTTACTTCTTTGTCTTTCACAAGCTTATGTGACTTGCTAAGTTAAAACAAATTACAATCAAGCCGAAAGACACTGAGTAAAATATTCTTACATAACATCTATGCTTGGATCCAACTTTCCATGCAGATCCTATACTAATGTCATTGTAGTCATAACTCAGATATAAACAATAGACAGTTGCAAAGGTTCAGAGATTAGACAGCCCTCAAATGCTCTGAGATCAGGGGAATATGGCATCTAGAATGTTTAATTAAAAAAGGCTTTTTGTAATAGAGAGACAGGCCAGCTTCTGGCACCACCCCCATTTACTCCAAAGAAGATGCATGGGAACAGAAGAACCTCTACCCAGAACTTGATTCACAAGGGAAAGCATTAGCTACTGAGCAAAACTGCTCTTCACCTAAACCACTGTTAAGATCCTCTTCAGACTGCAGATGATGGGACACTGGAATCAACTGTATCATATTGCTTAAGGCAAAAGGATGGCTGATTCTCTCATGAGTTCTTACTCTACAGATGCCTGTGGGATATTTTAGGGTCTTGCAAACTTCCCTCTGCCAGCTGGAAGATGGATGCTGCCATAAGACCTACCCTCAATGACTATAGAGGCCCCTGGGGTAGCCAATCAAGTAAGTCTCTGTCATTTTTAATCTTTAACTCGGGTAAAATTTATCCTTCTCAAGATCTCTGATGCAGTTTGACAACTGATATCTTTGACAGCTTAACAGCAGGAACCAAGGATAAGTTTAGACACGATTTACCTTGTTACCAGACTCAAAAGGAGATAAATTCACAAAAACAGATTTCAGTATAACGTCTTCCTATTCCTTTGTTTAAATAAAAGGTTCTTTAAAATACAAGGCTAAAGATGTGAGAATCTAAGACTGCTTCAGTGTACTGGATAGTTACTTAATGTGTATCATGCCAGTTATGAAGGTCTGAGGATAAAAAGCTTAAGTGATGACAAAGGCTAGTAATTTAAGATGTTTAAGAGAATAAAACATGTTCCAAATTTTTCTCTTTCATTATGTGACTGATATATTAGGACTCCAAGAGTTTATAGTCTTAACATTAATCAATAATGTTCTAATAAGCTATAAATACAATTCCAACAAAGTATTAAACCACATACTATACCACTATCATCATAGCCACAAGCTAACCATAGATCTCAAAGATACTTTTCATTGTGCAAAAAAAAATCTATCACAGTGTTTTCTGGCATGAATATACTACTGCTTATACAATGTAAATTTCAATACAGATTATAAATAGTGAAATGCTAATGTGTTTAAAACCTATGCTTTCACAAACTCAAAAAAATTATTGCAAGTTCCACAAAGTGGATTTGGAGTCACCTCAAACAGGACAGAAGCATGCCCTGTCCCCCAATTACCAGGACCTAAACACCCTAAGGCATTGCACCTTTCCTTGATCTTGATACCCCACTCCCTCAATTACCAAAACTTAAAGAAAATTTTCCTTTAAACTTAACCTTGTCCTCTGATCTGCTAACATCTTTCTGGGTCCAAGAGGCACCAGAGAGTTCCACATAGCTGTTGACAGATGATTCTGTCCCACCAGGTCCCACAGTCATTTAGTCCCAAATAAACACACAGAGGCCTACATTAATTATAAACTGATTGGCCTATTAGCTCAGGATTCTTATTAACTCTTATATCTTAAATTAGCCCATAATTTTTGTCTGTGTTAGCCACATGGCTTGATACCCTTTATCAATGAGGCATTCTCATCTTACTTCCTCTGCATCTGGGTGACAGTTGTGGACTGAAACTTTCCCCTTCCCATAATTGCCCTGTTCTTATAGCCCCACCTCTATTTCCTGCCTGGTCAACCCACCTATACTTCCTGCCTGGCTACTGGCCAATCAATGTTTTATTAAAAACAATCCAAGTGACTAGGTACAAGACCATAGTCCCACGACACATAGCCTGGACAGTGAAGTAAAACAAACAGCTACCCTAGGATGTGAACAGCATCCCAGATTTCTCAGGTCCCCTAAATATGGTCTATGCCCCAAATCAACAGGAAGAAGTCTCGAGAACTCAGTGTGCCCTCATTTCTCTAACCAGGCACATGTAATCCCTCAACCTTTTTTTTTAAATAAGTAAAGAATACAGTAATATTAACTTCCATATGAACCTTGAGGACCTGACAACCTCACCCTTTAGGACCTGACAGACGACCTGCATCATGCCTGCATGTAGTCTGAATATCCTGCCTCTTTAAAAAGCAAAACTCTGCCTATTTTTCTCTCTTTTTTTCTCTCCCCCCTCTCTCAGTCTCCTTCTTGTCCCTCTCCCATTCTCTTTATCTCAATAAAACTCCCCACTTGTGAGTGCGGGCAGGCCTCAAGGTCCCCGCGAGGGAGCGCGAGCCCCTGCTGCTGGGGCTGCAGGGTCTGCTGTGCTCTCCTGGACCCGCCCTGCCTTCCTCCTTCTTCCCTTGGTCCCTGGCTCATCGGGCTACCAGGTGTCCCTGTGTAGGTGCGGAGAAGTTCCATCTGGACGGGTGAGTGTGTACTATGCAGGGGCGGACTGTCCCGGAAGAGAGCACAAACTCCCCTCTCCCAGCTCCTGCTGCAGGGCTTTCATTCCTACACATGAGATACTGTCTTACACCTGTCAGAATGGCTAAAATCAAAAACACCAATGATAGCCTTTGCTAGAGAGGTTGTGGAGTAAGGGGCACACTCATCCATTGCTGGTGGGAATGCAAACGTGTGCAACCACTTTGGAAATCAGTGTGGCGATTTCTCAGGAAATTTGGGATCAACCTACCCCCAAATCCAGTAATACCACTCTTGGGAATATACCCAAGAGATGCCCTATCATATGACAAAAGTATCTGTTCAACTGTGTTCATAGCAGCATTGTTTGTAATAGCCAGAACCTGGAAACAACCTAGATGCCCTTCAATGGAGGAATGGATGAAGAAAGTGTGGAATATACACATATTAGAGTACTACTCAGCGGTAAAAAACAATGACTTCTCGAATTTTGCATGCAAATGGATGGAAATAGAAAACACTATCCTGAGTGAGGTATCCCAGACCCCAGAAGAGGAACATGGGATGTACTCACTCATAATTGGTTTTCTAGCCATAAATAAAGGACATTGAGCATATAATTTTTGATCCTAGAGAAGCTAAATAAGAAAGTGAACCCAAAGAAAATCGTATAGTCATCCGCCTGGATAGGGGAAGTAGACAAGATTGCCGGGCAAAAACCGGGAACTTGCGGGTGAGGTGGCATGGGGCTAAGGGGAAATGGGATGAGAAACATGAGAAGGGGAGGATGGGAGGAGCTTGGTGATTGGGATGGTTGGGATATAGAAAGGGTGGATACGGGAGCAGCGAAGTATATATCCTAACTAAGGGAGCCATCTTAGGGCTGGCAAGAGACTTGACTTAGAGGGGCTCGAAGGTGTCCAGGGATATGTCCTAAGCTGGTACCTTGGGCAACTGAGGAGAGGGAATCTGAAATGACCCTATCCTATACTGATGAATATTTTACATATCACCTTAGAACCTTCATCTGGCGATGGATCGAGATAGAGACAGAGACTCGATTTGGAGCAACGGTCTGAGCTCTTAAGGTCCAAATGAGGAGCAGAAGGAGGGAAAACATGAACAAGGAAGTCAGGACCATGAAGGGTGCACCTACCCACTGTGACAGTGGAACTGATCTATTGGGAGCCCACCAAGGCCAGCTGGACTGGGACTGAATAAGCATGGGTTGAAACTGGACTCTGAACATGGCGGACAATGAAGGCTGATGAGAAGCCAAGGACAATGGCACTAGGTTTTGATCCTAATACATGAACTGGCTTTGTGGGAGCTTAGCCTGTTTGGAAGCTCACCTTCCTGGACCTAGATAGAAGTGGGAGGACCTTGATCTTCCCGCAGGGCAGGGAATATGCACTGCTCTTCAGTATCGAGAAGCAGGGGGAATGGAGTGGGGGGAGGAGAAGAGTTGGGATATGGGGAGGAGAGTGGGGGGAGGGGGCAATATGTGGAAGGAGGGGGAGGGAAATGGGAAATGGGGAGCAGGTGGAAATTTTAATTAAAAAAGAATAAAAAAAAACAACTCCCCACTTAAGGTTTATCTGTAGGACACAGTTTTCTCTCACCAACAGTGAGACCTCGGGGCTTTCACCAACCAAGATACCTCTAACACTGAATCATATCAACAGGTACACTGTATCTTGCTACTTCTGTGACAATGCAAGACTAAGGGCCAGAGTGGTAGCTGAACCATCAGCTTTTCAAATGGAAAAATGGAAGCTTTTTTTTACCTCTTATTGCATAAAATTTGATGATTTGTATTCCATACCTACTCCTTCATTAGAGATAATGATTTAGACACATTGTTTAAATTGTGGATATACCAATATCTCAAATATGGAAGAAACTTTTAACTAATCATTATTTAATTGTAACATTTGTTAGCATATTTGTCTTAGTACCTTTATGCAACTATAACAAACTACCATAAATTGGATAAGCCAATTCAGATGACATTTATTTCACCATTGAATTCTATATGTTGAGATGCCCCAAATTAAAGTATCAGATGTTTGGTGTCTAATTAAGATTTGTCTGTTTCATGTGTTGCAATCTGGCTGCCTCAACAGTGGGATGAAAGTATAATGAATTTCATTCTCCTCTGTGTCTCTTCCTTTGTCTCTCTTTCCTTTCTTCCCTCCCTACCTCCCCTTCCTGTATGTGCATGCATGTGTTTATATAGTGTATGCACCATGTCATGTATGTGGAGGTCAGAGGACAACATTCCAATGGTTATTTCTGTACTTTCACCATGTGGGTTCTGAGGAATGAACTCCTGTCCTCAAGTATCCTTATCTGCTGAAATGTCTATTTCACTGGCCCTTTGAGATTTTTTTTTATAATTTCACTGATCTCATTTATGAATATGTACCATCACATAGTAGCCATCTTTCTAATATCACCTGAACATGATGAGAAACCAAAATGATTATCTTGGAGAAAATTGTTTTAACCCTAGAAAAACAAGGAAGACAATAGCCAAAGAAGAAGGAAAACAGAAGACAGCATGTGTTAAATATAATATAATAAGAGGAAATAGCAGTATGAATCAGTAGAAAGGAATAAAGCAGACAAGAAGTATGAAGCATCAACAGAATTAATAGATGATTTGAGTAGATTCTCAAAATTGAAAAATGTGTACATAAACTTTTATAGAACTAATTAAAATTAGAAATAAAAAAGGAGATATGGAGCAAATCTCACAGAAATATAAGGAAAGACCATGAACAATTATACACCAGCAACTCATATCATCTAGAAATATTGAACACGTCTAGAAACATTTATTTCACTATTACTAAATCACAAGTAAATAGAAAACCTGGGACTGGAAAGATGGTTCACTCAGTAAAGCACTTACCAACAAGCAAGAGAACCTGAGTTCAGATACACAACACTCATGCAAAAAACTGGCATGGGAGCAGCGTGCAACCCCAGTGCAGAGAATACCATGATATTGATCTCTGAATTCTCTGGCCACCCATTTTAGTTGATAAAGTGAGCACCAGTAAAGTGACAAAGTGAGATATTCTGTGTCAATGTGTCTGCACACACATACACACACTAAGAGGTGAAGGGAGGAGCGGGGAGAAACTCTAATCAGGCTAATAATCAGAAAAATTATTACATTAGTATTACAATCTATAGGCTAAAATTTCCTATTCTTGCTGGTCAGTGGTGGTGCACACATTTAATCCGAGCACTTGTGAGGCAGAGGCATGTGGACCTCTGTGTGTTTGAGGTCAGCCTGGTCTACAAAGTGAATTCCAGAACAGGCTCCAAAGCTACACAGAGAAACACGTCTTGAAAACACAAAACAAACAACCTTCTTACTCCCTGATATCTTTTTTCAAAAAAAAAAAAAAAAAAAAAAAAAACTATAGCATTAATCCTTAAAAATGTCTTTCAGGATTTAAGAGAAAGAAGGATTTCCATACCCACTCATTGGGTAGCCATGTCCCAACACAAAAGTGACATACGAACACTGCAGAATATAACAGCCTAATACATTTGATGAATATTCCTGCCGAAAATGGATCTGAACATTTCAACTTTTTATAACTCCAACGAAAAAAAATATCAAAGTAGGTTTAAAAGTAATTGCTTAAAGATTATAAAAGCCATATGGAAAATGGACTGACCATTCTTACTGTAAAAATCATAATACAAACTACTCAAAATTTGAAAATTTCCTTTGTGTTGTATATACACATTTAATTTAAAATATAATGTAAAATGACTCATAAAATGCTTATAAAATAAAAATTTTGTGGTTAGATTTATGCTCCAACTAAAATGCATTTCAATATGATTGTGGAAACATTTCAAAATTCAAAGGGGTATGATTCTAGTACTTCGGCTCACCTACACTGAAAGTATTCCAAAGCCATAATAAAAATGAAGAGTATTATTGAGGCCGAAAGAATGATTACCTTAAGATAAATCTCCCATCACTGTTGAGTTTCTGTGAGTGCAAAATGAGCTATCTTCTTCTGTGACAGGGTGGGACTCATTTAGGACACACAATCTTGAAAAAATTAGAAAGGGTAAGAGAAGAAAGAGGAGTAGGAAGAAGAGGAGGAGGAATAGGCAAGAATATAAGACCTCTCAGTAAATCTAAAATTCACCACAAAAGAAAAGTAAAACAAAATAAACACACAAGAAAACACATTGTCTTAATTTTAGAGGATTAGAGTCTGGCAATACTTGAATCCCTTGTATCTGACTTCACTACTGTAATATGCTTTAGCCCATGCCTGTTGTGTTTTGACTTGTCATATTTCTGTGCTTGGGTAGTGATCTCATGCCTAGAGTCCACTAACTATATAGTGTGAGGACCTCGGTGGTGGAAGAACCTTTATATTTTTACTTTTCATTTAGCTGGGAGGTAATTTCCAAGAGATTCTGGCTCTGTGCACAATTTTTCTTTGTGTTTGCTACACTTGGGTCTATGTATAGGGGTTTTGTCCCGAATAAGCAGCGATTAATTATATATGGTTTGAGACCTACATTATTGCTGCCATTTTCCATAGATTGTTGCAGATTTTAGGAATTAATTCCACAGGATACACCTGAGCTCTATGACACATTATGTCTTTATCAGTGACTCCAACCAAATCTTGAAGTATAGCAGATTAGTTAGAAACATTGTTCCATAATGCTAGAACCAGACAATAGAGCTGTCCCCAAGAAACAAGTCCATCAAGTATAAAGAGGTATTTTACTATTCTCAGATTGTTCATCTAGAGCTCTAAGGTTGTGGCAGAAGACTCAAATAGCTCTAAAATGTCTTCATAGTCATTTTTCTGTGGTACTTATTATCAATTCTATCAATTCTTTCTGCTTTCATGCAGTCATACCCTTGATTTCCTGTTTTATGTACGCCTTTTCATTGTCTTCTACTGATGGAGGCTGAAACATTTTCAATTGTTTAGCATTCCGTTTTGATTATTAATTCTATCATCAAGGCATATTGTTTTTTTCATGTCACAGTAAACAGCTAAATGATCCAGGGAGCCAACTTATTGCTTTGCTGTTTGGAAACTCCTTTTGCAACTTATGATAGTTTATCTCATAAATTTTGAATTGAAAAAAAGCTTAGAGTAGATACAGAACACATACAAGTTTACAGCAATATTCTAACAACTTTCTCATCAAGTGAAACTGTTTTATTAGATTGAAAATAATTTATTCAAAATTATCTAGACATGAAAAGCTTACAACAGAAAGAGTATGATTCATAAAATACATGAACATATCAAGGACATCATTAAAGGTAGTCGTATTTTAAAAGCAGGGCCCAGAACTCCTACTTGACCAGACAAAATCTGAGCTATAGCATTCAGCTCACTTGCTAGTGACAAAGGAAGTCATTATTTTGTTTCCTATTGAAACACAAAGTGGACCATACAATTTCTGAAACACACTTCGCATAAACAGGAACCTCAGAATCTGACTGGAGTTTTAAAGAGAAATTCAAGTTATCATGGCCTTTCTACAGAGAAGCATAGGACATTGTTGTCTGACATTGTCTCCAAAGACTAGAAGGGACAACTTACATAGATCCATCTGCATAGAACTGCCTTGGTGGTGAATTAATTTGCTTAGAGAAACTGTCTACTGCTTCCTTCAGTACAAATAAATGAAGGAGTCATAAGATTATATTCCAAATTACAAAAATTATTCATTTATCAATGTTAGTAAAATACATTGAAAGTACTAATAAGTTGCAGTTCTGGGAAAAATGAATTAAAATAAACCAAAGCATGTAGTTTAAACAACTCCAATTATTTGCCATTTTGGCATTATGATTTCAAATGATTTTTATGTAACTACTAAAGCCTTGTAAGCTGTACTTGCTAGCAGTTCATAATAATATAAGAATACTTATTTGTTGGTTTCTTTCAGAGCAATATATTCAAGTAATTAAGATCAAATTATATTTCTTTGAAAAATAATCTTTGTGGAATTCATTTATTTGGATTCCTTATCAAACTCACCATTAAATAATAAGACAGTGCTTTACTACCTTCCAAAGAAATGGTTTTCTAATATAAAAAACTAGGCCCTCTGAATATGAGTGACATTTTATGGCTGGGACAGTCTATGGGGCTACTGCCAGTAGGAGTAGGATTTATATCTAGTGTTTGAACTGGCCTTTTGGAGTCCATTCTCTTTGGAGGGAAATCTTGCTCACCCTAGGTATAGTGAGGTGGGCCTTGGCCCTGCTTCAAAGTGATGTGCTAGACTGTTGACTCCCTATGGGAAGCCATACCCCTCTCTGAGGAAGATGGGGGTGGTGTGTGGAAAGTTCAGGGAGTAGGAGGAGAGGAGGGAATGGGAACTAGGATTGGTTGTAAAATGAGAAAAGATTATTTGAAAAAAGGTTTGTAAAAAAGTGATAGAGTCATTGCTTTCCTTGTTAAGAATCAAATAATTATTCTAGCTTTTTAAAATGTGTTTAGTATATATTATTTCAGTTTTTGCTAATAAATACTGTAGTGAAGAGGTGAGCGGGCCTGTTCTTCATCCCTTCCTGGCTCCCACATGGTTAGCTTTACACCCAAAATAACACATAAATTGTATTCATTTAAACACTGCCTGGTCCATTAGTTTTAGCCTCTTATTAATTCTCACTTCTTGCTTTAACCCATATTTAGTAATCTGTGTAGCACCACGAGGTGGTGGCTTACCGGGAAAGATCTTAACGTGTGTTCATCTCAGAGAGAAGAGCTATGGGGTCTGCCTCACTTCCCTTCTTCCCAGTATTCTGTTCTGCCTACTCCATCCACCTATGTTCTGACCTATCAGGTCAAGCAGTTACTTTATTAATTAACCAATGAAAGTAATACATAGACAGATGATCCTCCTACATCAAAATACAAACATAAATATTGCACACCTTTAGGATTATATATAATTTTTCTAGGATTTTTTTTTCATGTGTGTGTTATGTGTGTGTGTGTTCACATGTGTGTAGGGGCCTATGAAGTATAGAAGAGTATGGCAGATCTCCTGAAGTTAAAGTTGTGAGCTACTGGACATAGATACAGCTAACTGAACTGAAAGAGGAATAAATACTCTTAGTCATGGTGCGGTCTCTCTAGCCCCACTTTTAAACATTGAGGAATTTAACCAAGATCATCTGTGTGATCATGGGTTTGTAACTCATTATTGATCAGAGCCTGGTGAGCTTCTCAGTATGCATTAAACTGAAGACAATTACTGTTCCTGTGACAGAATTAATCATTACTCAATGGTTCAGCAGAGATGGCTAGCAGCCCCTCCTAGCCATTTCCCTATTCATGTTTGACTGTTGATAAATGTAGTCTTATGTAGTCCCATTTTGGATAACAACAATTTCTATATAAGTTCATGATTATATTGACTGGGTAATGTTCAGGGTATAGCATTTCGTAGTACTTCTTCTTGTCTTTAGGCTCTGAATTTCATTCCACTTCCTTTTCCAAGATGATCCCTGAGACCTAAAGAAGGTGATAAATGTCCTCCTTATGGTTAAATCTTCAACTGTAATTTATTCTCAGGACCTTCAGTGACCATGTGCCTCTGCATTCCCAACAATTCCATGCAAGGAAAGTTTCTAGGGTTAAGGCAAGCAGTAGCATTTGTTTACAGCTAAAATCAAGTATATAGAAGACAGTTTGGCACCATAACAAACTTTGGAGCCCTAAATGAAAAAAAAAAAAAAAAAAGACTGATCAGTTGGTTACCTCCATAACAGTCCTACTACTATCATCCTAGTGGGAACATCTTGTTTAGAGGCTGGTATTAAAGTTCAAGGTGTTTACAGATGGGTAAGATGCTTGATAATTTTTCTCCCCAAGTGGACTATAATAGCACCTCTAGTGCCAGTTCTGTTTAACCTTGTCAGCAGAGAGATAGCTTCCAATTTAGCTTGAAATCAACTTATTCTACACTTCATAACTAAGGTGTGTATTTCCAGAAGCAATAAGATTTTTTAAGAGTTTATTTCTTTCAACTTTGGTCCTTGACTTTTTTTAAATTGATTTTTATTGAGATCTATATTTTTATCTGCTCCCCTCTCTGCTCTCCTCTCCCCTTCAACCCTCTCCCAAGGTCCCTATATTCCCACTTTACTGAGGAGATCTCTACTAAGCAATAAGATTTTATCAATTAGCTATGAAGGTAACAAAAAGGAATGGTAAGACCTCTGTCTAGGGCCTCTGGACTCTTACTAACCAGGAGCTCATAAAACTGAATACCACATGTGGAAATAGGTTTTTTTTTATTTAATTACCCTTGACTTTTAGGAACATAAATATACAGATGTGCATACTATCTTTTTTTATGCATGTATAAAATACAATTTGTTTGCAGCAAACCCTACTTTCTTTAATTTCCTTCCTACTTCTATTATTCCCTCCTCCTAACAAATCCCATCTTAGGACTCATGACTTTTTAAAGTACTGCTGAGATCCACCCCCGTTGGCACCTTTTCCTTTAGGTTCTTCCGGAACAGAGGGGGAGTCTTCAGTGCCGAGCTTATTATAATGAGCGCAAAGAGTCATGCCTGAGCTGAATCTCCTGAGTTTTAGCCCTTATGAGTCTAACTAGCCTGTTGAATATGCAGAACCCAAAAGTACAAATCAGGGTAAGTATTCTGAGCACTCCCAATACTGTTGTAATTAGCGTTGTTAAACAGGGGGACCAGTCAAGTCATTGTTTATACCAACTAGTATTTAAATCTTTTTATGTCTCCTCAATTCCTTTTCTAATCTCATCGAGATTTTGAGTGACTATACCAGCCTAAAAACAGCATTCTTCCCCAGGTGCCTGGTATAAGCCTCCTCCTCACCTGTTTTGTAGGGAGACTTGCACTAGGGAATTAAGCAACTTTTGGAAATATCCAATAGAAATTTCTTCCTTATCTTGGTTGAAATCTATCTGCATCTGTAGTTCTTTGTTGGAGTGCTGCTATGGAAGCTGCTCCTAAACCAGCCCCCATGTCCCCCAGCCCTAAAAGGGTGGTTACAGCCAGGGCGGTCAGTGGTTCCTGTTAGGAATAATCTTAAAATGAGCCTCTCCGCCGAAGCAAATAATTCCAATCAGACAAAATTAGACCAAATAAAAGATGGTTTAATGCAGTGTCCACAAGTGGCTGGGAGAGCGTGGCGAGGGGAAGAGAGAGGGAGAGAGGGGAGACCATGCAAAACCACATATTCGTTTTTTGGGCAGCCTAAAATAGTCTGTGGGATTGGTCCTGACCCTCCCTGGGGGAGGAGTCAGGGCTTTGACAGCTTTTCCTGAGGTGGAGTCTGGACCAAGGCAACTCCTAGAGGGAGGGGGCTTCCAAAGATTGATGCTGAGTATTAACAATTCCTTCCCTACTCAGCCACAAGAAGGTATCATTATCTCTTCCTTTGAATGATACAATATTTGGGGAAGCCATGTTACAAAGCACAAGCATCAGAACAGTGTAGCATTGACTCTAGTGAGATATAATGGGTAGAGCCAAAAAATGCCGTGTTCTTTAGGCACCGATTGGGTTCTAACTCACCCTTAGCCAAGACACAATTAATGTTTTTCATATCCAATGGGAAAGTTAGTCCGACTGGGTGAGTCTCCTCTGGATCCTGCATTCTGCATTTGTTTGGGGAGTCCTCAACAAGGTATTCCCCCTCTAATACCTAAGACCTCTTAAAATGGAGGTGTGTGCTGCAAGCGTAGCCAGAAGGAGTTAGTAAAATCTGGTCATGTTTGATTTAGCGCCTGAAAAGCTAAATGCATAGTGGATAAAATGAAGTCCTTCCCCTCCAATGATACAGGTATAGAATAATGAACCCCTGCCCCAGGATGGGAGAGGGAAAAGGGAGCCAATTTTGGGAGTCCAGCCGCAGCCGCAAGCTCCCAATTATGAGGTACCTTCTCCTCTTGGAGCACTATTCTATCTGCCCCTGTGTCAATTAAACAGTGAAACCTCTTTTTTGTTGTTGTTGTTGTTGTTGTTTTTGTTTGTTTGTTTTGTTTTGTTTTTTGTTGTTTTGTTTTGTTTTTTGTTTTTCAAGACAGGGTTTCTCTGTAGCTTTGGAGACTGTCCTGGAACTAGCTCTTGTAGAACAGGCTGGCCTCTAACTCAGAGATCTGCCTCCCTCTGCCTCCCAAGTGCTGGGATTAAAGGCATGGGCCACCACCGCCCGGCTGACAGTGAAACCTCTTATCACCTATGAATACACTCATTTCAGGACGGAGTCCCTTCACCGGAGGATAGACTAGTTAGCCTGGGTCACCCTGATACGGGGCGCTCTTGACCCCCTTTGGAGGGTTTCCTCCTTCAGTTGACGGGGCTGGAGGACGCCCTTCTTTTAGGTTAAAGACTTCCTCTAGATCAAATTCGGACCGACAGTCCTTTTTCCAATGATACCCCTTACTTCATCTAGGACAGGGGTAGGGGGTGGCTTCGATTCCCGTGGCCAGCTGAGGGGAGAGTGTTGTGGGTATTCTCTGTTAAAATGCTCCTCCTGTTCATATTTGAAACAGGTCCCTCTCCCAAAAGGCTTTGAAGTTTCTTGACCTTGGGCCACTAATGCCTGGATAATAGTCTCAGTCATCACTGATGTCTGGGCTCATAGTGCCAGGGTCAGTGATTGAGATTGATGCTGTTGTTTTACATACATCCTGGGAGGCCACTACCCATCTGCTTAGGGAACCTTCCCTCAGTCCTGCACAGGTCATGCGGTGGTCTGCGATCATACCTTCCCAAACTAAGAGCTGTACAAATTGGTCCTCAAGGTTTCCCGGCATCAACTTACAGTGGACACTTTGCTGGACCCCGTCTATGAAGTCTGGCATAGACTCACCCAGTTTCTACCTCACTTTAGCTATGGGGGACTTGGTGGGTCCTTCATCCAGTTTGTACCATACTTAAGTCTGGCCTGTCTCACCTGGTCATGATATGGGCCGGGTATTGCTGCCTGCTGCACCCCATTGGAGTATCTTTCCTTGTCCCCACCAGCGTAGCATAAGTGATTGGTATCATGGGCTGGCTAGCTGGTTGGCCTCCACCCATACTCTGCATTCCTCTTAACCTTCACTGTGCATACTTCAGTTTGGTTAATGTGCTCCCTGTTGAATTTGGCCCATTCCTTTTCCTCTTTGTCTTTTGTGTTTTCTCTTATCTCTCCCAGGCCCTGCACTGTTCTCTTCCTCTCAGTGGCCCCTAATGGGGCCGAAGTATTGTATCTGGGTGGAAGGACGTTCTAAGGGCTGTGATGGTAGGATTGAACCCCAGAGGTGCTGCAATACCAAAATGGTTTTCCCTTTCTACAGCTAATTTTCCACCAGGGGCCAGGTAGTCCAGGAGAAAAGGTTGGAGCTGGGGTCCTAGAGGGACAGGTTAACAACAGTGCCCCAAGTCTTGACAGCATTACTATTGCATAATTCAAGACCCCTGGACTTAAGCATGAGCTACAAGTTCTTCAAGGCCAGCTCTTCTTTAGGTGAAATAGAATTACCCATACTAAGGGTTTCACTTACCCTAAGAGAATGCTTAGCCTCGGCCAAAATGTTATTCTTCACCAGCTGCTGGGACTTAGCCCACCCTATAACCATACATGTCATGGAGAAATCAAAAATCTTTGTCAACAATTATCACTCAGTGGTGAACTGAGTCAATCTTCATACTCTTTAAAGAACTCATTCACATCAATATCCAAGGACTCATAGCTTGAATGATATGCATAATTAAACCGTGTGCCATCATGCATGGACACTTTAGAAAAAAAGTCTTTCACCACTGTACAACTATACAATCTTTCAAAGGAAATACTCTACTTTTAAAGTATTATACATGTAAACTGGTATGCATTTTCTATCTTATTGACTTTGTGAGTCCCTTGGTCAACAGCTTTGTGATTGTTTTGATTAAAACCAGTAGATATCTTTGAAGAATAAGAATATATAATATGTAGGCTTAAGAATGTTGCATTATCAAACTGGAGAAGGTAGCCCTCTCTTTGGAAAGCCTTTATAGATGTGACATGAATATAGACACAGAGAGCTAGGAAATCCACAAAATTCTGACTGAAAACAGTGGCAGATTTACACTGTGATAAGCAAGTTGGTTCTTGATAGCGGTGTGTATAGCAGAATGTTTGTTGTGGAGGAGTAAATGACAGAGCATGTCTTTGCCATTCTAGTATTTTTACTTATGAGGTTACCAGTCACAGTCTTTGCTTTCATGCTCTTATCATGTCATTTATCTTCACAGCACCTTTCCCTTTCATTTTCAGGTATAAAAAGAAACTTTTACCTTATGAAGGAAACAAGAAAGCTTCTCATGTAGCCACATGCTTCAGGCAGATCTGTTTACTTCTGTAAACGTTCTCTGGGGAAATGTTCTGAAGAGGACATAGGACAAAGTTAGCAGCTTAAGGACACTTACATCCATGAGTGGAGAACTTAGCCATTTTAAAATAAAATAAAACAAGAACTATCAGATTGGAACTGAACAAAGCAAACAGAAGAAAAGGAGCTCAAGAGAAGACACAAGAAAATCAAATAAAAAAGTCCTAAACTAAAAGCCATAAAATGCATTCAAAAGCCTTGGTGCATACCCATGCAGATTCTGTGTACACTGCCTAAGTATCTGTTAGTTCATATGAATTTGATCATGTTGATTTAGAGGAAATTGTCCACCTAATGTCCTCTATCACCTCTGACACTTAATATTTTTCAACCTTCTTATCTGTGAGTTTCCTTTAGTTTGAGAGGATTAATTTGATGAAGACATTGTATTTCGGGCTAAGTGTTTCAAGACCTATCATCCTCTTCACAGTATCTGACCATGGGTGACAGTATTTGTTCTGAACTGCTTCAGTAGGAAGCTTTCCTGATGAAGGCTGAGCAGAGCAATGTACTGAGATATGAATATAGCATAATGTCATTAGGAGTAATTTTATTGCTAAAGGTTGTTATTGAATTGAATTGAATTTTAAAAAAGTAGTATTTAATTTTCTCATAGGTCCCTAGGCTGTTCTCAAGATCTTGGGCACTCAACCAGTGTCAGGTATATGTTACATATTGCAGAATGGGTTTTGAGTCAAATTAGATATTGGCTGGTTACTTCCACCAGTCTTGTGGCAGCATCAAACTAGCATATCTTGCAGGCATGACACCATTGTAAGTAAAAATGTTTGCAACTGCTTTGCTTCCAGAATTTATTCCAGTACCCAAAACCCTAGAATGTATGGGTGACAGCTTCATGTAGGCATCAGTTTGACTTCTCCAAGTACAAGGGGTTGTGTAGATGTTGTCTGTAGCAATAAAGCCTTACGATCAGTTTCTGCAGAGCAACCTATAGTCTTAGAAATATCCTGTGTTGTTTTCAGGTTGCCATGAGAAACCCTTGGGCAATTCTCTGTTAGATGCAACCCAATCCCAGTACTGGAAGCTTAATTTGGTGATGAGATGTCCAGCTGGGGATCTGTCTCCTCATGGTTTGGTGATTTCATTTAGATAGTCTTTATAAATGCATATATTTTATAAAGATTCTACTATATAAGCTTCTATATTATCCATCTTATGGCCCTTATTTTTAGCTATCTTTCCCCTTATCCCTCCTCTCTTCTTTTTCATCTACTCTGCCACTTTTTCCTCCAATTCCAGCCTCTTGATCACTTCAGAACTATTTCATTTCCCTTTCCTGATGAGATATGACCCCCCAATCCCGTTTGCTACATAGAGGTTTTGAAGTTAAAGCATCTTGTTTTCTACATTTTAGTATGAAAGTTCATTTTTTTCAGACTAAGCAGAGGAAGTATAATCTTGTAACACTTTTGTCAGCATTTAGAAACAGCAGCACAGTCTATGATGAGAACATACAGTAAAAACTGCAGAGGCGCTATGAAGAACTTGAATGTAAGCTTTACATAGCTTCATGACTTAATGCCATGTAGAGTATTAGTGTTTAGGAACCTGAAATATATTTTTCCCTTGTAGTAACACTTTAAATGATAGGAGATGGTCTTAATATAGAACACTATATTTATTCTTTTATTTTCCTTTAAAAGAATGTTAAAAACAACTTATACAAAAATGAAATCTGTAATGAGGAATTTTATAGTTAATTTCTTCAACGCTGATAAGATAGGGTAAACAGGTAGCATACTCCTTTGTTGTGTAAGTACTGCCCAGAAGTGAAATCTCTCATTGGTCTTGGCTATTGATAGTTTGGAAACATTTTGGGGGACTATTATGTTGCACACCTCAAAATGCCTTACTACATCCAAAGTAAGCACAGGCTGAATAAGAGAAAATGGTGCAAGTTTGAGGTTGGTTCCTAAGAAGTTAATGAAAAAAAAATGGAAATCAGAGATGAAGCCATATCAGCTTCTGATTATTAATTTAAAGTCAGAGCAGTCACCAGAGTTGAGTTTGGTTTTATTATTTTTTGCTTGTTTATTGTAGAATTATTTACCTTAATTTAGAGGCCATGTAGGCACAAATACTATTTGGAAATCCTTAATTTTGGAATTCAGTTCTTTATTTTTTAATTAATTAATTTATCTATTTTTTTTTTTTGCTGCTCTTAGGTTTTGGCTTTTTTTTTTAATTAAAGATTTCTGCCTCCTCCCCGCCACTGCCTCCCATTTTCCTCCCCCTCCCCCAATTAAGTCCCCCTCCCTCGTCAGCCCTAAGAGCAATCAGGGTTCCCTGCCCTGAGGGAAGTCCAAGGACCACCCACCTCCATCCAGGTCTAGTAAGGTGAGCATCCAAACTGCCTAGGCTCCAGCCAAGCCAGTACGTTCAGTAGGATCAAAAACCCATTGCCATTGTTCTTGAGTTCTCAGTCCTCAGTAGTCCTCATTGTCCACTATGTTCTGCAAGTCCCGTTTTATCCCATGCTTTTTCAGACCCAGACCACCTGGCCTTGGTGAGTTCCCGATAGAACATCCCCATTGTCTCAGTGTGTGGGTGCACCCCTCGCGGTCCTGAGTTCCTTGCTCGTGCTCTCTCTCCTTCTGCTCCTGATTTGGACCTTGAGATTTCAGTTCGGTGCTCCAATGTGGGTCTCTGCCTCTGTCTCCTTTCATCGCCTGATGAAGGTTAATATTCTTGAGGATGCCTATATGTTTTTCTTTGAGTTCACCTTCTTATTTAGCTTCTCTAGGATCACGAATTATAGGCTCAATGTCCTTTATTTATAGCTAGAAACCAAATATGAGTGAGTACATCCCATGTTCCTCTTTTTGGGTCTGGCTTACCTCACTCAGGATAGTGTTTTCTATTTCCATCGATTTGCATGCAAAATTCAAGAAGTCATTGTTTTTTACTGCTGAGTAGTACTCTAATATGTATATATTCCATACTTTATTGATCCATTCTTCCATTGAAGGGCATCTAGGTTGTTTCCAGGTTCTGGCTATTACAAACAATGCTGCTATGAACATAGTTGAGCTGTCACTAAGACAAAAGGCATGCCACTGACTGGGAGAAGATCTTCACCAACCCCGCAACTGACAAAGGTCTGATCTCCAAAATTTATAAAGAACTCAAGAAACTAGACCGTAAAAGGCGAATCAACCCAATTATAAAATGGGGCACTGAGATGAACAGAGAATTCTCCGCAGAAGAAGTTCAAATGGCCAAAAGACACTTAAGGTCATGCTCAACTTCCTTAGCGATCAGGGAAATGCAAATCAAGACAACTTTAAGATACCATCTTACACCTGTCAGAGTGGCTAAAATCAAAAACACCAATGATAGCCTTTGCTGGAGAGGTTGTGGAGAAAGGGGTACACTCATCCATTACTGGTGGGAATGCAAACTTGTGCAACCACTTTGGAAAGCAGTGTGTTGGTTTCTCAGGAAATTCGGGATCAACCTACCCCTGGACCGAGCAATACCACTCTTGGGAATCTACCCAAGAGATGCCCTATCATACAACAAAAATTTATTTATCTTTTAAAAACACATCTTTTCTCGTTTAACATACCAATCCCAATTCCCACTCCCTTCCCTCCTCCTGCTCCCTCCACCTTCCCTCCCCATCCCATGTCTACTCCTCAGAAACAGTAAGGCTTCCCACTGGGAGTCAACAAAGTCTAGTAGTACATTGCTTTGAGGCAATGTCAAGGCCCTCCTCACTATATCTTTGCTGAGCAAAGTATTCTTCCTAAGACAATGGATCCCAAAAATCCAGAATAAGCAGTACGGATAGTTCTTGAAAAACAGATACAAAATATGTGTATATTAAAAATGTTTCAAAGAACCAAGTAAACAATGCTAAACAGAATCTAATTAAAGTACTAGAGAAGAAAGTAAAATAATAGTGTCATTGTGTCAAGGCAAATGAGGCATAGATAAATTAAGTAAAGTAAGAAAAAAATAGTTGCGATGGCTTAAGTTTGAGTATTGATGAGAGTTCAAAACTGTTAAATCTGATCATCTTAATTTAAAGCTTAAGTTTAAATTGATTTTTGAGTATGCCTATAATTACTCTAATATGCATATTTATATTTATATATAAGTATTTATATACACACATATATTTCAGTGTACAGTTAGTTATCTTTTCTACCAGGAGAAGCTTCTATCATAGTTTGGGGTTCTGAAGTGTCTTCGGCAATAATGCAGGCATAGAAGTTTTCTCAGGTGAGTGAGTGCTTTCACAAGACTATTAATAAAACTTAACAAATGCTCAACTGTGTCCTCTCTGTGAATGGACAGAGCTCTGCTTCATTCTCATCAACTCTTCATGCTGCGAAGACAGAAGTGTCCATTTCCCAATCAAGTCTCTTTATGCTGCATAGACAGAAGTGTCCATTTCCCAATCTAGTAAAGCATTGCAAACTTTATCAGTTCAGACTTATGAACTTGTTCTTAGATCTTAGATAACATTCTTGTGTCAGGGACATGGATATCTGGTAGCAGGCATGGTCCATTCTGAGCTGCATAGGAGCCATCTTCTCCACCTTCAGCTCTGATGGACCCTGAAAGATGTATTTTGGACTGCAATTCTGATTTTTAAAAAGCCTCTTGGAAATCCTATCCCAGTCCCCATCATCCTACAGCAGAAGATTCTTCAATTCTGTCTTAAGTTTTGATGTTTCTCTATTAACTACTCAACCACTGTGCTAGTGAAGTTACCATACTCACATTCTTCAGTTTGCTCTATACATTTGATTGCTCTGAACATCTATTTTGGTTCCCAAACACATTAGACACATTTCCACTTCCTGATCATGTATAAGATGGCCTTAAAACTTAAGGTGTCTAAAATACTACCTTTGAATTATTGAACATACATATATCTGTATATACACACACATATGTAATCTCTTTGTTGTACAACAGTTACTCATGAATTCTCGTATGCTCTTATACTAGAACGAATTTCTGTTTTATATGACTTAAAATTTTCATATTGAAATATTTAAAGGATAGTAAATGAATATTTGGCAAAATAACTCCATGATAATGATGCAGATATAAACAGTATTTATTAACTAAGAATAAATTCACTCTGTGTTTTTACATCATAAATCAGTCGTGCATAGACACTTGGTATATGTCCCAGAGAATTCTAGCTAGGATTATATCATTTATAGTTTTCCCTTTGAGAATTGCATGTGTCTGCAGTTTTTGACAGAGAAAATATAACATAACATTTTAAAATCATATGTTATAAAAACATGAATGAATATGATAATATTTAACACGGTTTTTAATAAAGATTACTCAGTGCCATTTTTTTCCTCTAAATCTATTTTGTGAGTTCCACATCTTTCTATATTATTCATTTCAAATTTTTTCTATGTGTGCTCTTTAAGGCTCTGAGATATAATTTTTAATATGTTTGTGTTTTATCTTCATATTTTTATCCACATATTTTGTACCTCCCATCTACTCTTTATATGAATAAAGATTTATCATTTGAGAAATCTGTGTTTTCAAATATCACATATTTGGTACCTTATATCTAATCATTTTATTTTATGTTTGTATTGATTGATTTGCTCTTTCAACAATTCAAATGTCATCCTACACAGAAGTGCTCAAGCATTATCAATTATCAATTTAACTATTATTTCTTTCTTATTGAAGTCTGCCAGAATCAAAAGATCTGAACGACTGATTACTTCCGTGAATCTAGTGGTCTAAAGACATATCAATACAATATATACAGGATAATCAAAATGTTTATCTGTATTTTTGATACTAATTAATCAATAGCATAGCATATTTTAGGTAAACATTTTCATATGAGAATAATCTAGGCTTCTTCTTAATTACTAGTTTATCTTATTAGATAAATGAAAAAAATTAATCATAATAGTAACACATGAGAAGGTAAACTAATAAAATTATTATTTGGGTACTATAGTTAGTTTAAAACTAAATTTTAATAATATATGACTATAATAGTATTAATCTACTGATGTTCAGTACATTTTCATATTAACACAGAGTTACTACAAAGTTATTTAATGATTCATTGAATAAATTTTTAAGACCAATTTCTTTTCATGCATCATTCATATAGTTCAGAACAACTTTTCTAGTTAAGCTATTCTGAAGCACTGTACTTGCATATCCTTTATTTTTTACATTTGTTTCGCATCAAGCTCTTGTAGGAGATAAATATGATATAAAATGAAATAAATAGGAGATAAAATGAAAGCTCAATCATATCACAAGCAATTTGTTCATATTTAAATGTGAGAGCAGATTAAGAAAGCATGACATACATGATGCTTAATTAAACATTACACTTGAAGTGAATAGTAATTGCTTACTGTTTAATATCCACCCAAACTTTTATTGGTTGTTTGGCATCAGCTTTATATATGTAAGGATAGCCATCTGTCTGTGGTTATTATTTCTGTATGACATGAAATTTGAAGATTTGATGAAAGAAAATACCAATTAATTTCAATAACATGGATTAAATTTTAATAGAGGAAAAAGTTGCTCAAAATTATAGAATGCATTTGAAAATGTTTACCTTTCATTACCTAAAGTCCATTAAAGCTCAACCTAAGGTAAGTTTCTCCAGAGTGGGATAGATTGAGGGTTAGACAGTGCTGATTTAGTATTAACATGCAATTAATATGCAAACTTTGGAAAAATATTATGTAAATATTTTTAAAGGAAATTATTTACACTTCTAATTGCTTTAAACATGTTTTTGCTTGTAAATTGTTAAGTCTCTCATAGGTTATATGGTCATATGGATATGGTCTCGCAGATCATATCTCTGTCTGTCTCTGTCTCTTCTCTCTGTCTCTCTGTCTCTCTGTCTGTCTGTCTGTCTGTCTGTCTGTCTCTCTCTCTCTATATATATATATATACATATATATATATATATATATATATTTGAGAGACCTTTGATGACTAAAATTCAAACAACTAGCAACTAATGTGGACAAAAATGTTAAAGCACTCAAGAAATGAAGGTGTGGTTACAGAGATTTCTCAGTAGTTAAGAACATATACTGCTCTTCTACATGGGATGCTAACAACATGCCATAACACTAGATGAAGAAGATCAGATACCTTATCTGTCCTCCTTGGGCACCTGCTTTACATCCCCAATACATATAAACACATACTAGTAATTAAATGTAAAATAAATCTTCAAGAAAGAAATGAAATCCCCCTTGTCAGGACATTTGACACATTGATGATAAATCAAATTTATTATGAAGGTAAAAAATTTAGTAGACATGAATGATCATGTAAGCTTGAGTTTTGTTTCACTTATAAAATTTCTTCACAATTATTTTAGGATCAATAGAAATAATTTCATATTCCTAACTTTTAAACAATTGTTTCTTACTTTGTTTTAAAAGTCATATCTTCAGTACCTACATGTTTGATCCACAGTTATATAGTAATGTGCTGTTAGTCATTCAAATTTCTTAAAATTAATGTTTATTACTTTTAGCACGAAAGAAAGTAAAATTTTACCCCATTTCATTCTAAATAAAATTCTGTTTTATTAAAATGAATTATCTTTACACAAAATATCAATTTAATTTTCATTTAATTTCTCCTGGTCTAGCCAGGAAATTATGTAAATAGTACTGATTGGTATAAATTGAGGTAGGGTGTATGATATAAAAAATGGCATTATTTTTTAAATTTATTTTTCTCTAATATATTATATCCCGGCTGCAACTTCTATTTTCTCTACTCTTCCAGTTTCCTTCTCACCTCCCTTCTCCCCCTGATCCTTGTTTCCATTTCCCTTTAAAAGTACAGGTTCCCTAGGCATATCAACTTAACACATATAAAAGGTTATATTAAGACTAGATGCAAACTCTCATATCAGGGTTGACCATGGAAATCCAGTAATAGGAGAAAGGTCCCAAGAGTAGGTCAAAGAGTCAGAGACTCCTCACTACCACTTCTAGGAGTTTCACAAGAATGTCAAGCTGCACCATAATATCACATGTATAACACATATGTCAGACCCTTATAAACTTCCTGATTGTCACTTCAGTCTTTGTGAACCTCTATGAGCCATGCTTAGTCAGTTCTGTGGGCTATCTTCTGGTACACCAATGATAGCCTTTGCTGGAGAGGTTGTGGAGTAAGGGGCACATTCATCCATTGCTGGTGGGAATGCAAACTTGTGCAACCTCTTTGGAAATCAGTGTGGCGATTTCTCAGGAAATTTGGGATCAACCTACCCCAAGATCCAGTAATACCACTCTTGGGAATATACCCAAGAGTTGCCCTATCATATGACAAAAGTATCTGTTCAACTATGTTCATAGCAGCATTGTTTGTAATAGCCAGAACCTGGAAACAACCTAGATGTCCTTTAATAGAAGAATGGATGAAGAAAGTGTGGAATATATACATATTAGAGTACTACTCAGCGGTAAAAAACAATGACATCGTGAATTTTGCATGCAAATGGATGGAAATAGAAAACACTATCCTGAGTGAGGTATCCCAGACCCAAAAAGAGGAACATGGGATGTACTCACTCATAATTGGTTTCTAGCCATAAATAAAGGACATTGAGCATATAATTTGTGATCCTAGAGAAGCTAAATAAGAAAGTGAACCCAAAGAAAAACGTATAGTCATCCGCCTGGATAGTGGAAGAAGACAAGATTGCCGGGCAAAAACTGGGAACTTGCGGGTGAGGTGGCATGGGGCTAAGGGGAAATAGGGTGAGAAACTTGAGAAGGGGAGGATGGGAGCAGCTTGGGGGAATGGGATGGTTGGGATAGGAAGGGTGGATACGAGAGCAGAGGAATATATATCCTAATTAAGGGAGCCATCATAGGGTTGGCAAGTGACTTGACTCTAGATGGGTTTGCAGGTGTCCAGGGAGATGTCCCCAGCTGGTACCTTGGACAACTGAGGAGAGGGAACCTGAAATGACCCTATCCTATACTGATGAATATCTTGCATATCACCTTAGAACCTTCATCTGGCGATGGATCGAGATAGCGACAGAGACCCAATTTGGAGCAATGGACTGAGCTCTTAAGGTCCAAATGAGGAGCAGAAGGCGGGAGAACATCATGAGCAAGGAAGTCAGGACCACGAGGGGTGCACCCACCCACTGTGACAGTGGAACTGATCTATTGGGAGCCCACCAAAGCCAGCTGGACTGGGACTGAATAAGCATGGGTTGAAACAATGGCGGAAAATGAAGGCTGATGAGAAACCAAGGACAATGGCACTAGGTTTCGATCCTAATACATGAACTGGCTTTGTGGGAGCCTAGCTTGTTTGGATGTTCACCTTCCTGGACCTAGATAGAAGTGGGAGGACCTTGATCTTCCCGCAGGGCAGGGAATTTGGACTGCTCTTCAGTATTGAGAGGGAGGGGAATCCAAAACCACAGAGAAACCCTGTCTCGAAAAAAAAAAAAAAAAAAAAAAGGAGAGGGAGGGGGAAAATGGAGTGGGGGGAGGAGAAGAGGAGTGGGGGGAGGGGGAGGGAAATGGGAAACAGGGAGGAGGCGGAAATTTTAATTAAAAACGAATAAAAAAATAAATTAAAGCTTCTGAAATAAAAAAAAAAAGAATTTCCACCTTGCTCTATTCTGCACTATCATAGGCCTAAGCATCTTCTACATTAACCAATGGTAACAAAACACATTATATAGAGTGCAATCCCATATCATCAAATATAATTACATTATAATCATTTTCAGTCTATCCCACCTGCACCTTCCATATCCACACCTCCCACCTATATTCAACACCTTCTCTTCTTAACCTTCACTTTGACTTATACATATAAATTAGTAAACACAAATATTGATGGGTTTGCTCCTAAGATTGACCATTGGTCTTGGATAGCCCATCAGGGACCTCATTCCTGGGGAAACCAATCTCTCTATCTCAGCAGTTCTTAATTGCTTATACCTCTTAAGTCAGACACAAAAATAGATAGGTCCCACTCTGCCTGTAAACTCTATCACCTACGACCTCAGGGTAACTCTGAAATGCAGGCTGAAACTACACAGTGAGGACCAAAAGGTGAAGAATCACCCACCCAGTGGGTTACCCCACATTCTAGGCCCCCCATACCAGGTCAAAACTCCAAGCCCCTCCACAACCTGCCTCAGTTTGTCTAGCCAGCCAGCAGGCAAGCCTCCTGCAAGTAAGCTTCTCCAACACACCACCTCAGTGATTGGATTTTACAAGCTACAAGTCCCGCTCTATCACTCTTCTGAATCCTACTGCCCCCCATTACCTCATAGGAACTTTGAAACACAGGCTGCAATATATAGAGATGACCAAGAGTTGAGTGATCACCACCCAGCTGAACATCCCACTTTCTAGACCCTTCATACCAGGGCAAAACCCAGGACCCCTCCCCCACCTGCTCAGCTTTTCTAACCAGCCAGCAGGTGAGTTTCCTGCAGGTGGGCTGCCTCAACCCCTCACCCCCTGACCTTATTGAATGGATCCTGTAAAGTACAAGTTTCACTTTGTCCCCAAACCTTCTTGTCCCTCCCTCTGTGAACTCAGAGGACCTCTGATGTACAGGCTACAACTGCACAGAGAAAACCAAGAGCAAAACTCTGAAGCATAGGCTGTGACTGCACAGAATGGTCCGAAGGAGAGGACCAAGGGAGCAAACAAAGAGAGTGGATCAAAATAGTGGGCCTAGAAGGACCTTAGTGCCTCCCTGAGACCCAGACAGCAACTTACAGAGCAGACAAAGAACATTTCCCAAAGACAAGTACAGCAGCTGCAATGATGAACCAAGAGGTAAAGACACTGCTTGCTAGCACAAACTGGAAGAAGAGATGGTAGGCGCCAATACAAGAATTTATTCAACAATCTAAAGTCAACATGATAACATCGGAACCCAGTTGTCATACAACAGG
This sequence comes from Chionomys nivalis, assembly GCF_950005125.1. Lineage (NCBI taxonomy): Eukaryota > Metazoa > Chordata > Mammalia > Rodentia > Cricetidae > Chionomys > Chionomys nivalis. The sequence continues at coordinate 74,364,450 of NC_080090.1, read as the reverse complement.
GAGACTTGATCATCCTAACCCAAAAGAGGTAAAGAAAATAATTTTAAATGTAACTTTATGAGGATTAGGGAGATCTTTAAATAGGAAATGAACAATTCTCTTAAATAAATGGAGGAAAAGACAAACAAAAAAATTGATGAACTCAATAAATCTCTTAAAGAAACCGAAGAAAACCAGAAAAAGACAACCAAACAGGTGAACCAAATAGTTCAAACAGTTTAAATCTTGAAGACTGAAATAAAGGCCATAACGAAAATACAAATCAAGGGAATTATGAAAAGGAAAATCTGGGTAAAAGAATGGGAATGACAAAGGCAAGCATAACTGACAGAATACAATAGATGAAATTGAGAATCTCAGATGTTGAAGATACTGTAGAGTAAATAGATTCATTGGTCAAAGAAAATATTAAATCCAGCAAATGCTTAATGCTAAACATTCAGGAAATCTGAGACACCGTAAGAAGACTAAACCTAAGAATAATAGAGAGAGAAGAAGGAGGAAAAACTCAAGTTCAAAGTACAAAAAATATATTCAACAAAATCATAGAAGAAAACTTTCCCAACATAAATAAGCATATTCCTATGAAGGTACAAGAGGCTTACAACGCACCAGATAGACTGTACCAAAAAAAAAAAATTTCTTGCTACATAGTAATCAAAACACAAAACATATAGAATAAAGGAGGAATATTAAGAGCTGCAAAGGAAAAAAGGTCAAATAACATATACAGGCATAGCCATGAGAATTACATGCAACTTCTCAATGGAAACACTAAAACCCAGAAGGTCCTGGACAAATGTGCTGCAGACACTGAGAGACCACGGATATAAGTTCAGACTACTTTATACCCAGCAACATTGCAATTACCATCAATGGAGGAAACAAGATATGTTAAGAGTAATAGCAGCTCCACCGGCACAAGAAATCCAATTAAGTCAAATGAAACCAAATCAAAATGCCCATCGTTTTCTTAAGGATGACACTCTCAGGTGGCTGAGCGCATGGTGGGAAGACAGGACAGCCAGGAGCCCACGCAGACCCCAAAATAATGTGTTCCTCCTCTAGGAGGCCCCTTAAGTACCCTGTGGGACTGGTTCCTCGAGGGGTGGTCAGGACCTTGCATGCTGGGATTTGGAGTCCAGAGCAATGCAACTCCCATGCCAGGGGCTGGGGCTATGCCCCCAACTTAACATTTCCATTACAAAAACAGATTTAAACAGTACCTATCCACGAATCCAGTCCTACAGACAGGACTAGAAGGAAAATTCCAACCCAAGGAAACTAACTGTATCCACAAAAACACAGGTAACAGATAACCTCACAACATCAAACTTCAAGGAAAGGAAGCACACAAACTATACCACCAAAAAGTAATAGAAGTTAACAATCACTGGTCATGAATATCTCTTAATATCAATGGGCTCAATTTCCTTATAAAAAGACACAGGCCAAGAACAGAGATACAAAAGCAGAATTCATCCTAATCTTGTATACAAGTAAAACACCTCAACCTCAAAAACAAACATTACCTCAGAGTAAAGAATTGGGAAAAGGTTTTCCAATCAAATGGACCGAAGAAACAAGTGGGTATAGATATCCTAATATCTACCAAAATAGATTTCAAACTAAAATCAATCAGAAGAGATGGAGAAGGACACTTTATATTCATCACAGGAGCAATCCATCAAGGTGAAGTTTCAATCCTGAACATCTATTCCCCAATATAAGAACACCCACATATATAAAAGAAACATAATGAAAGCTTAAATTACACATCAAACTCCACACACTAGTAGTAGACTTCAATACTCCACTCTCTCCAATGGACAGGTCAACCAGACAGAAACTTAACAACGAAATAAGGGAACTAAGATATATCATGACTCCAATGGACTTAACAGACATCTGCAGAACATTTCATTCAAACATAAAGGAATACAGATTCTTCTTAGCACCTCATGGAATGTACTCTAAAATGGACAACATACTCGGTAATAAAGCAAACCCAAAGAGACACACAAAAAAAGGAATAACTCCCTGTATCTTGTCGGATCACCATGGTTTAAAGTGAGAATTTAACAACACTACTAATTGCAGATAGCCTATAAACTCATGGAAATTGAACAGTGCTCAATTGAACAAGGATGAAATAAAGAAAGAAATTAAAGACTTCCTTGAACTCAACAAAAATGAAGGCACAATATACCCAAACCTATGGGACACTATGAAAGCAGTGTTAAGATGAAAGTTCATAGCACTGAGTGCTACATGAAAAAAGTAATCAAAATGCAGAAAGAGAACATCCAATTTAACAAAATCAGAAATAAAAGAGGGTTATAATAACAGACACTAAGAAAATCTAGAGGATCATCAGGTCATACTACAAAACCCTGTACTTCACAAAATTGGAAATATAAAAGAAAAGGACAATTTTCTGGATAAGAACCACATGCTAAAATTAAATCAAAACCAGGTGAACAATTTAAATAGACCTATAAACTGCAAGGAAATAGAAGTAGTCATCAAAAGGCTCCCAACTAAAAAAAGCCCAGGGCTGGATAGTTTCAGAAGAGAATTCTACCAGAACTTCCAAGAAGAGATAGTATCTATACTCCTCAAAGTTTTCCACATGATAGAAACAGAAGGAACATTGCCAAACTCTTTTTATGAGGTACAGTAACCCTGATAGCAAAAGTACACAAATATTCAACCAAGAAAGAGAATTAGACTCAAATCTCCCTCATAAACTTTGATGCAAAAATATTTGATGAAATACTGGCAAACTGAATCTAATAACACAGAAAAAAATCATTCACCAGCCAGGCATTGATGGTGCATGCCTTTAATCCTAGCACTTGGCAGGCAGAGGCAGGTGGATCTCTGTGAGTTCAAGGTCAGCCTGGGCTACAAGAGATAGTCCAGGACAGGCTCCAAAGAAACTCTGTCTTTAAAAACAAAAAAACAAAAACATCATTTACCATGATCAAGTCTGATTCATCCTAGAGATGCAGGGATGGTTCAAATTAAAATCTATCAATGTAATCCACCATATTAAAAAAAACTGAAAAAAACTCTATGATCATCTCATTAGATGCTAAAAATGCATTCGGCAAAATCCAATACCCCTTCAAGATATATGCCTTGGAGAAATCAGGGATATGAGTAACATATCTAAACATAATAAATGCAATATACCTTCAGTGAGAGGATACAAGATCAACTAAAAAAAAATTAGTAGCCCCCCTATACATAAATGAGAAAGAAATCAGAGAAACATCACCCTTCACTATAGCCACAAGTAATATCAAATACCTTGGGAGTAACACAAACTGAATAAGTGAAAGTCCTATTGAACAAGAACTTTAAGTCTTTGAAGAAAGAAATTGAAGAAAATACCAGAAAATGGAAAGATCCCCATGCTTTTGGATAGGTAGAATCAACATAATATAAATGCCAATCTTACCAAAAGCAATGTATAGATTCAATGCAATCCCCATCAAAATCCCAACACAATTTTTCACAGATTTTGAAAGAACAGTAATCAACTTCATATGGAAAAACAACAACAACAAAATAACCCAGGATAGTCAAAACTTCAGAGACATCACCATCACTGACATCAACTTCTATTATAGAGTTGCAGTAATGAAAACAGCTTGGGACTGGCATAAAAACACACTGGTTGACCAATGGAATCGAATCAAAGGATATTAATCCACACACCTACAAACACCTGAGTTTTTTATGAAGATAAAATTATACAATGACAAAAAGAAAACATCTTCAACAAATGGTGCTGGCATAAAGGGATGTCAACATGTAGAAGAATGCAAATAGATTCACATCTGTATTCATGTATATAACTCAAGTCCAAATGGTTTAAAGACCTCAATATAAATTTGACCATACTTAACCTGATCGGAGAGTAGGAAGTAGCCTTCAATGCATGGGCACAGGAGACCACTACCTAAATATAAACCCAGTAGCACAGACACTGAAAGAAACAATAAATAAATGGGACATTCTGAAACTTAGAAGTTTCTGTAAATCAAAAGACACAGTCAATAAGACTAAAAGGCAATCTCCTAAATGGGAAAAGATCTTCACCAACCCCCATCAGATAGAGGACTGATCTCCAAAATATATAAAGAACTCAAGAAATTAGACATCAACTTTCCAAATAATCCAATTTAAAAATGGGATACATATCTAAACAGAATTCTCAGCAAAAGACTTTCAAATGGATGAAAGACACTTAAAGAAATGTTCAAGAATCCTTAGCCATCAAGGAAATGCAAATCAAAACCACTCTGAGATACCACATTACACCAGTCAGAATGGCTACAATCAAAACCACTAATGATATCTTATGCTGAAGAGGATACAAAATAAGGAGAACACTCATCCATTGCTGGTGGGAATGCAAACTTGTACAGTCATTCTGGAAATCAGTATGCTAGTTTCTCAGGAAATTAAGAATTAACTTACCTCAGAACCCCACAAGACTACTCTTGGGGATATGCTCAACAGATACTCAATCATACTACAAGGACATTTGTTCAGCAATATTCATAGCAGTATTATTTGTAATAGCCAGAACTAGAAAACAATCTAGATGCTCCTCAACTGAAAAATGAATAAAGAAATTGTGGTACATTTATTCAATGGAGTAGTACTTCTCAGTGGAAAAAAAAGCATAAAAACAAACAAACAAAAAAACAACATCTTGAAATTTACATGCAAATGGATGGTACTATATAAAACCATCTTAAGTGACATAACCCAGGCCCAGAAAGATGAACATGGTATATACTTACTCATACGTGAATACTAGTTGCAAAGCAAAGGATAACGATCCTATAGTCTATGATCCATGATCTTAGAGAAGCTAAGTAACAAGGTGAAGGTGAACCCTAAGGAAAATATGTGTGTGTGTGTGTGTTTGTCTGGGAAGGGAAAATAGTCATGATCTAAGAAAACTGGGAGCATGGGAGTGAGTGGAGAAAAGAGGGTGGAAGGCAGCAAAGAGGGGAGTGCCAGATCCCTACTCAAATAAGACCACCAACCTTCATTTTTATAAGCCGGTGGGGCCGTGGGAGTTGGATGTGAGTCTTTTTTTACTCTACGTTTTCTCAGCTTTCTAAAGAGATTTTTTTAATTCCTTACGTATAATCTCCTCTTCTTCTGATAAATCCTCCTCACTATCCTCCACTAGCTCTAAATCATCAAACTCCGCCCTATCGTCCTACACTTTTCTAAACCAAGAAAAGATACCTCCCATATTTACCCCGGCTTCCAAGGACTGTCTCTCAGCGTTCCCTTTCTTGATATCTCGGAGGGACCTCCAATTGCCGCATACCACGGCCCGGGTCTGAGCTCTATGTGCTAGTCCCCAGTTCGCGAGCTTCGGGCAAGGGGATGGAGGTGGAGAATACAGACGCAGAGACAGACCAACACGCAGACCTTCAATCACTGGTACCAAAAGCCCCTCTTTAATAACACCATGGAGGCTTAAATACACTGCAGTCAATGGCCCACAGGTGAAAATCCCATCCTCTGATCCTCTAAGCTAGATACAGCTTCTAGTAACTTCAATTAGAAGGTTCTAGCAGGGAAGAGCAGCTGAAGGCCAGTACTCATTAGTTCCAACATCCAGCTGAAGGCCAGGACTCATTAGTCCCAACAGAATGGGATTGTCAAGATGAGGGAATGACAGAGATGGAGAACGTGGAAAGGGATAGCTTGATTGAGGGAGCTATTATGGGGCTAGCAAGTAACCAGGCACTAGAGATATTTTCTGGAATCCACAAGGATGACCTCAGCTAATACCCTAAGCAATAGTGGAGAGGGTGCCTGAAATGGCTTTGCCATGTAGTGAGATTGATGACTGTCTTAAACGTCACCATAGAACCGTAATCCAGCAACTGAGGGAAACAGGCAGAGACCCACAGTGGGGCACTGGGCTAAGCTTCCAAAGTCCAGGTAATGAATGGGAAGAGTGAAAATATAAGCCAATAGGTCAAGACCATGATGGGTACAACCCCTGAAACAGCTTTCCTGAGCTAATCTGAGCTCACCAACTCTTTCCAGACAAGGAAAGAAGCAATATAGGTCCAAACTAGCTCCTCTGAATGTAACAGTTGTATGAGTGGGGCAGACTGTGGGGCCACTGGCAGTGTCTCCAGGATTTAGCCCTACTGCTTGTACTGGCTTTTTGGAACCCATTCTCTTTGGATGGATACCTTGCTCAACCTAGATATAGTAGGAAGAACCTTGGCCTTTCCTCAAAGCAATGTGCCTTTCTGAGACATGGATGGGGGGGAGGGGGGTGGTAGAGGAGAAAGGTAGAAGGAATGGGAGGAGGAAAGAGAGTGTGAACTGAAATTGGTATGTAAAATGTAAAAAGATAATTTTCCATTTTAAAAATAAACTTAAAAAACTTAAAAATAAAAAGCATAAATAAGCATCTTTACTAGTAATATTTTTAATTTCAGTGAGTGGGGAAAATGTAGAAACTCTAAATAAATTACTTTATTAGTTTAAAATAAGTCATATAACATGAATGAGTTATGGCACATAGTATAAGTTTAATCAAATAAACTTGAAGTTTCATTTAGACAGTTACCTCACACATGAAAATCTAGGCATTTCCAATACCTCAACCAAAGAAAGTCCAAAGGATTAGAATAAATACCTCTGGAAATTGGTGGTTTTTGCAATATACCAGGAGGAATTAATCATGTTAAAAATGAACAAAAATATTAATAATTTACTGTCTTAAGAGCTATTGTTTTACTTATGAAAGTAGTATTTTATCTTTTTGGGTCTGGGTTACCTCACTCAGGATAGCGTTTTTTATTCCATGCAAAATTCAAGATGGCATTGTTTTTCACTGCTGAGTAGTACTCTAATATGTATATATTCCACACTTTCTTTATCCATTCTTTCATCGAGGGGCATCTGGGTTCTTTCCAGGTTCCGGCTATTACAAATAATGCTGCTATAAACATAGTTGAACAGATGCTTTTGTAGTATGATAGGGCATCTCTTGGCTATATTCCCAGGAGTGGTATTGCTGGGTTCTGGGGTAGGTTGATCCTGAATTTCCTGAGAAACTGTCACACTGATTTCCAAAGTGGTTGCACAAGTTTGCATTCCCACCAGCAATGGATGAGTGTTCACCTTACCCCACATCGTCTCCAGCAAAGTACTCACTCATTAGTGGATTCTAGCCATAAATAAAGAACTTTGAGCCTATAGTTCGTGAACCTAGAGAAGCTAAATAGGAAGGTGAATACAAAGAAAAATATGTAGTTATCCTCCTGGATATTAGGAGACAAGATTGCCAGGCAAAAAATGAGAGCTTGGGGGTAGGGATGGGGTGGGGGTAAGGGGAAATGAGGAGAGAGAAGTGAGAAGGGGAGGATGGGGAGAGCTTGGGGGAATGGGACGGTTGGGATAGAGGAAGAGTGGATTTGGGAGTCGGGAAGTATATATCTTAAGTACGGGAGCCATTTTAGCGTTGGCAAGAGATTGGACTCTATAGGGGTTCCTAGGTGTCCAAGGAGATGCCCCCCCCCCCTTGTTCCTTGAGCAGCTGAAGAGAGGGTGCCTGAACTGGCCCTATCCTATAGCCACACTGATGAATAACATGCATATCACCATAGAACCTTCATCTGGCGATGGATGGAGATAGACACAGAGACCCAGATTGGAGCACTGTACTGAGTTTCCAAGGTCCAAACGAGGAGCAGAAGGAGGGAGAACATGAGCAAGGAAGTCAGGACTGCGAGGGGTGTGCCCACCCACTCAGACGGTGGGGCTGATCTAATGGGAATTCCCCAAGGCCAGCTGGACTGGGACTGATGGAGCATGTGACCAAACTGGACTCTCTGAACGTGGCTGACAAGGAGGCCTGACTGAGAAGCCAAGGACAATGGCACTGGGTTTTGATCCTACTGCATGTACTGGCTTTGAGGGAGCCTAGGCAGTTTGGATGCTCACCTTACTACACCTGGGTGGAGCGGGGAGGACCTTGGACTTCCTACAGGGCAGGGAAGCCTGACTGCTCTTTGCACTGGAGAAGGAGGGGGAAGGGGAATGGGGGGAAGGAGAGAGAAATGGGAGGAGGTGAAAATTTCTAATAATAATATAAAAATTAAAAAAATCAAAGAAGAAGTTAGTATTTTAAAGTTAAAAATATTAACTTTTAGTATGTGAGTAAATATATATTTTTGTGATTGAGAAACTATTTGTTGAGAAATTTTATGTTATTGGTTATAAAGTACCAGTAATAACAAAATTCTGGATTGTCTTTAGCAACTTGAAACCTTCCTGAGATTAAGGCAAAACTTTGAGAACTTTGGTTCAGTGACAACATACATTCTTCAGTTGCATAATGTTAGTTGATTCTCAGACATTACTTCTTTGTACACATTTTGATGGTTAACAAATGGGGGGGGGGAGTGAACGATTATGAATACTTTTAGGAAGTGGGCAATTTCCAGTTTGGGATTTAAAGAGCTAACTGTTGTCCTGGAATGGGAATATGATATAGCACTCAAGGTATCTAGAAACAATTCGCTCAAAACAAATAGGTCTAATAGCCTGCTTTGTGATTTCAGGATCACCACGCCCCACATGGATGATTATTATTAAAAATCAATTCCTGGGTTTTTGAGGTAACTTTATTTTTAGAACAGTTGTCAATTTATGAGAAAATACTGTCAAATGTATGGAATTCCATGGGCCTATTGGCAGCATCACCTTAGCACATATTCTTATGCCTCACATGTTCACCTATGGCTTTTCTGCACAGCACCCTGACCGATCATTGATGGAGGAAGGTCATTGGTTTAAATAAAGAAACTGCTTGGCCCTCATAGGTTAGAACATAGGTGGGTGGAGTAAACAGAACAGAATTCATGGAGGAAGAGGAAGTGAGCGCAGACTCAATAGCTCTCTTTTCTGAGGCAGATGTGATGAAGCTCTGACCCAGGATCGACGTAGGCTAGAATCTTTCCAGTAACTGCACCTTGGGGTGCTATACACATTATTAGAAATGGGCTAGTCCAGGGCTGGGCGGTGGTGGCGCACACCTTTAATCCCAGCACTTGGGTGGTAGAGGCAGGCGGATCTCTGGGAGTTCGAGGCCAGCCTGGTCTACAAGAGCTAGTTCCAGGACAGACACCAAAGCTAGAGAGAAACCTTGTCTCGAAAAACCAAAAAAAAAAAAAAAAAGAAAAAAAAAAAAGAAATGGGCTAGTCCAGGTGCGAGAGTTAGCCGAGAAGAGGCTAGATATAATGGGCCAAGCAGTGTTAAAAAGAATGCAGTTTGTGTGTTGTTATTTTGGGGCATAAGCTAGCCAGGCTATCAGGAGCTGGGGCAGCAGGAACACAGCCCGCAGCTCCTACTACAGATCACGATGGATTCATCAATAGGAATAAACAATTATCACTCAACAACCATATCCCTCAAAACAGTTATGACACATTATCACTCAAAACACAAGGCTCACATGCAAGTACAGTCTTTTGTTGTATGTTCTATAACATTTTACATATTGGAACTACTCATCTTTCAAGTTTTTTTTGTAAACCTTGGCAACCAATACCTTTTATGCCCTTGTCCTTTTTTGTATTGCTCAAAGGATAACGTATGTAGCCTTTTCAAATAAACATCATTCGGTAATATGCATTCTGATTTTCTTGCCTATGTTTTTGTAGTTCATCCATTTGTAACTGAATACAATTCCAAAGTGTGTGCCACACTTTAGTTTTTTTCAGTAGCTGTTCTGGCTATTTTTATGTCAACATGACATAAGCTAGAGTAATCAAAGAAAGAGACAATGCCTCCACATGACTGGGCTGCAGGCAAGTCTGCAGCAGGTTTTCTTAATTAATGATTAATGGGAGAGGACCCAGCCCACTTTCACTGTTGAAGTATGCAACTTCTGAACTAGTGGTTTTGGATTCTATGAGAAAACAGGCTGAGAAAGCCATATTGAGCAAGTCAAAAGAAACACCTCTCCATAGTCTCTGTATAGCTCCTGTCTCCAGATTCTGCCCTCGTTAAAGTTCCTGTCCTGACATCTTTCAGTATCTCACTTAGATATGTAAGCTGAATAAACTGTTTCCTCCCACAACTTGGTTTTGGTCATGGTGTTTCATCACAACAAAAGAAACACTAACCAGGACAATAATTTACTGCAAAGAATTTTACTTACTTCCATGTTTTAATTGCTTCTAACAGTGAACACTCTCAATATAATGAACAAAAAAATGATTTGTTATATATAGTGTTAGTTTTAACTTTTTTACATTGTAGAGTTGAATTTTAATTTTGTAAAGATTATTAAGTCTTAATTTTCCTTTATATTCTCTCTCTCTCTTTCTCATTCTCCATTTTATTTATTATCTAAGATATTTTTGGCTTTTTTAAAAATAGGATGTCACTGCATTGGGAATACTAGCCTTAACTTCAGGGTCTATCTGCTTTATTCTTCCAGATTCATATGAACGGTCACACCTAGCATACTTGCTTGCTTTCATCACAATACCTTTACAAAGCAGAAGCTTTTATGTTGTAATTGGCTAGATTGTTCTTAGGTAGTTTATATATTTTGCTTGTCACCTTGATCATGCTTTCTGCTAGATCAGGTTAGTACTGGCTATTATTATCGAATTCAAAGTCAGATTTTTTTTTTTTTTAAATTTTAAAAGGATTTTATGACAACAAAACCCTGGCCAACAGAACATGTCTCCAATCTTTCATCCTAAATCAGACTCAGACTATCACAGTGTTAGCCAGCCATTTTATAACTGCTTATATATAGGTAATATAAATTCTGTCTGGTCTTACTTCAGGTTTACTTTCTGCTAGCATATTTGCCTTAAGGAAAAGGATCAACTCACTTATCCACATATGTATGAGCATCAGTAAAGTTATTGCAAGGTGAAAGACAAAAATTAAGGGTATTTGACTTTTTCCTTTGAATAGAATTGTATACTCATCTGTAAAGGAAAAGAGACCAAGGAATATAAGAAAGCTTTATTTACAGAACAACCAAAAGAGGAAAGTTTGTAGTATTCTCTCCATAGTGATGTCTGTGTAGCATTCCACACTGTTAAGAATCTCAGTTTCCTGCTTCTTAATTTCTTTAGTAATGGTCAGTTTTGTTTTGTTACCTAGAGATAATCAGTTAGATACTGTTACTCTCCTTCAGGGATTCTTACTAAAATCAATGTAAAAATACTATGTAAACTGAATCAGTTATATAATGAAATTGAGCAAGCTTTTTCTCTATCTGAACTCAGCTTTGTCTTCGTGGATAATCCATATCCTGTCTGACTTTTTTTTTTTAATGAGAACAGGGGATATATTTATTTGAGATTATAGGTCACAGCATTCAATCATTCTTTTATTGTATTTATTGATTTTTATTGCTCTCTACATTTTTATCTGCTCCCATCTGTGCCGCTCCCCTCCCATTCAACCCCCCCAATGTCCTCATGCTCCCAGTTTACTCAGGAAATCTTGTCTTTTTTTACTTCTCATGTAGATTAGATTTATATATGTCTCTCTTAGTGTCCTCATGTTGTCTAAGTTCTCTGGGATCATAGTTTGTGGGCTAGTTTTCTTTGCTTTATATTTATAAACCACTTATGAGTGAGTACATGTGATAATTGTCCTTCTGTGTCTGGGTTACCTCACTCAAAATGATGTTTTCTAGCTCCATTCATTTTCCTGTGAAATTCAAGATTTTTTTTTTTTTATTGTGTAAATGTACCACATTTTCCTTATCCATTCTTTGGTCAAGAGGCATTTAGGTTGTTTCCAGGTTATGTCAATAACAAATAATGCTGCTATGAATATAGTTGAGCAAATGTCCTTGTGGCACGATTGAGCATCATTGGATATATACCCAAAAGTGGTATTACTGGTTCTTGAGGAAGGTTGTTTCCTAATTTTCTGAAAAATTGCCACATTGACATCCAAAAGGACGGTACCAGCTTACATTTCTACCAACAATGAAGAAATGTTCCCTTTATCCCACAACCTCTCCAGCATATGTTGTCATCAGTTTTTAGATCTTGGCCGTTCTTACAGGTGTAAGATGGAATCCAAGAGTTGTTTTGATTTGCATTTCTCTGATGACTAAGGATGTTTAACATTTCCTTAAATGTTTTTCAGCCATTTAAGATTCCTCTTTTGAGAGTTTTCTGTTTAGGTCTGTACTCTATTATTTTTATTGGATTATTTTTTCATTTGGTGACCAATTTCTTGAGTTCTTTGTTTTTGGAGATCAGCTCTCTGATGCAGGGTTAGTGAAGATCTTTTCCCGTCCTTTAGGCTATTGTTTTGTCTTGTTGACTATGTCCTTTGCTTGCAAAAGCTTTTCAGTTTCAGGGGGTCCCATTTATTAATTTTTCTCTCAGTGTCTGTGCTATTGGGGTTATATTTAAGAAGTAGTCTCTTGTTCTAATGCATTCAAGTGTTCTTTCCAGTTTCTTTTCTATAAGGTTCAGTGTAGCTGGCTTTATGTTGAGGTCTTTGATCCATTTGGACTTGAGTTTTGTGCATGGTGTTAGATATGGGTCTATTTTCATTCTTTTACATGTTGATATCCAGTTATGCCAGCACCATTTTATAAATGTTTTTGTTTCCATTTGATATTTTTTGGTTCTTTGTCAAAAATCAAGTGTTTAAAGATGTGTGGATTAACATCCGTGTCTTTGATTCGGTTCCATTAATCCTTCTGTCTGCTTTTATGCCAATACCAGGCTGTTTTCTGTACTGTAGCTCTGTAGTAGAGTTTGAAATCAGGCATTGTGATGCCTCCAGAAGTTCTTTTATTGTATAGGATTATTTTGGCTATCCTGGGTTTTTTGCTTTTCCATATGAAGTTGAGTACCATTCTTTTGAGGTCTGTTAAGAATTTTGCTGGACATTTCATTGAGGAATCCACTGTTTCTTAAAAAGGTCACGTGTTTTTTTTTGTTTTTGTTTTTTGTTTTTTCCTCTCATGCAGAATCGGGAAGACCACTTTGAAATGAGCCGTGGCACCTCTGCTCACTGTCAGTGAATAGAACCCATCTGAAAATAAAATGTGGCCAAACATTTTTTTGTGTGTGGATGTGTGAGTGTGTTTGTATGTATCTAGGATTTTTTATAAGTTATTTTTGTTTTATGTGGATTTAGCTGGCACATGTTGGTACACTAAACTGTTGTTGGAGGCTGCTCATTCATTCCCAACTTTCCAGACCCAAAATAATCCCACAGAAAATATATTATTTGCAATACTATTTGGCCAATAGCTTAATTGTATTGCTAGCTAGTTCTTATATCTTAGATTAACCCATTTCTATCAATCTTTTTATCAGCACGTGGTTGTGGTCTACCAATAAGATTTTGTTTAGCATCTGTCTTTTGCTTTCTGTTTCCGGCAGCAGTTCCAGGGCTTCTGCGTGGCTCTGCCTACTCTCTCCTTCTCTATCTGCTTGGAATTTCTGCCTTGCCCTATTAGGCTAAACCACTGGCTGTAAAAGCAACACATAGACAGAAGCATTTTACACACCAACCTTCAAAGCATACCAGATGAAATTGTGGTGAGAAAGCTAAATGGTTCAAAGTGGTCCATTTTTGTTAAATGTGACCTGTTTTAGTGTGCACTGTAAAAGGTCTTCTCCAAAGACAATTGATTTATTTGCTAAGGTTGATCATCAGTAGTAGAAACCAAATCGAAGCATATACTCTCTCTCCAGTCATGATCAACATTTGAAATTTTGATATTTCAGACATGTTTACTATTTTTTTTTAAAAAGTTAATGCCATTGCACAAGTGCCCTGTGAAATTCTGGGAGGTTATTTAAAGATAATCATGAATTACCTCATGTACGATTTAAAACTTTATCCTAGTTTTCTTAATTGAGATTATCGTGATAAATTAAGGTCCATTATTTGATTACTAAAAATAATGTTTATGGATTTTTTTGATAAAAAATATTTTTGATTTTTTTTTTTGTTTAGATGAACTTTTTGAATATCTTGAGCATCCTTTGCAGGACTTAAAAACTCATTTGCACCAGTTTTAGAAGAAAACTTCAATATCTCCTTACATCATCAAAATATGTTATTTCAATGCCAATGACCAGTTATTTTTCCTGAGCAGAAGCTCCCAGCTTGTGGAAGTGTGCTAACTGAGTCTATGGGAATATTTAGTACCTTGTCAATATTTCTGAGATTCATTTTCTGCACCTTCTTTTCCACAGCACTTAGGATTGATAAAGGACTGATGGGGAATGTAAATATATTCCTTTGATGTAGATGAAAATCTGTGGTCTGAAATGTAATTCTTTAAAACTGCTATTGTTGAGCCACCAGGAACACAAGGTATCAGGAAAGAGCCTTCAGCAATATTCCTTCAGCATGCTGGGCAACTTGGGGGGACTGAAGAATTTAACTCGGGCAGCAAATCTTATTATTCTGTATTTAGTAAAATTTTACACCCTTGAAATAGTTTTATCTCTTAAAGTCTTCACACGATGTTTGTATTATGAAGCTAATAGTAAAGTAGCCAACATCCATAGTTTGAAAAAGTGGGTAAATTGCAAATACAAAATGTATTTTTTTTCTGATTTCCCAAAATAGTTTTGCTATTAGTAAGACTTAGAAATACAGCTAAATAAAGTAGAAGCCAAAGGAATTGAATCCAAATAATTTGTCATGGTTTAATAACTACAGCCTGGATGATAAATGAGCAAAGAACTCCTTGAAAAGATAAACATAAAGTGAGAATTTGAAAGTACTATGAAAACAATGAGCCCTTTTTAACATTTATCTGACCTACATAGATAAATGGAATGAGAAAAATACCTAAATATGCCAAACACATGCACCAGTTTCCATGACTCTTATTACTAGGATCCAGGAACCTTTACTTCCTCAGTAATAGAGGTGATCACAAAGGTATTTATAGGATGCCATCTATCATTTCCACAATGCTAAAAACAAAAGAATATAAGTGGATGGAGAAGGAAATACAGCTCTACAAGTGTAAAATTCTTTATGCCCTAAATAAAATCAGATTATCATTTAAGCAAAAAGTCTTCTGTCTAACCTGCAGCATGACTTACCTGGCTCAGTTTCTTAAAATAGTACAGTGGTTTTTTTTCCAAGATGTTAACATGTTGCTTTCTGAAACAACCAGGTTTCAGCACGTTATTGTCTGATATAATCAGGTAAACTCATATATACACATACATGCATGTGTGCATCCTCCTTTACTCCCTGTCTCTGTGCTGAGTACATATTGTCATTTCTAAACATGGCTCCTTGAATAAATCTCTGAGACAGTGATAGAAAATAGAAAAAAATAAGCTCTCATGTCTCAAATTAGTGGACTCAATAGTAATCAAAGCTGAAATAATCCTAAGAAGACATAATTGAACTAAAGCAACTTTGTTAGGGACTGGTGTCTTCTGAAGAAAGACATTCACAGTAAGAGATAATCCCCAGTTATGTCTAGGAAAAAGAGTTTTATATATAGATATACACCTAGTAAACACATACAAGAGGCTCTAAGAACAGACACAGGTCTGCAGACACCAGCAAGTAAAGTAATTAAAAAACTAAATAAACAAATAGAATGAGTTTAACACTTACATAAAGGAAATTAAATTTGTCAGATGCTAAAGGTAGCTTTCAAACAGAGTCCGACTTTAATACCTAGAAAGTGACACAGGAAAGGCATTGATATAAGCCTGTTATGAAATCAAAGCATAAAAATCAACTAGACATACTGACAAATTAGACATTCCATATTCTCAGGACTCTCTGGGATAATAGGTATACATTGCTTCCCGTATCCCTTTATTTTATTCAGAAAGAGGATAGGAGAAAATGAAGAACCACCTCAACATCAAAGTTCTCACTGTCCTTACTTTGCCTCCAAAATGTTGGGAATATAGGGAGATGTCAGTAGGCTTGAATAATGTATACTCAGTGAGGATGTTACTTTGTAGCAATTCTTAATTATATTAAAACAAAGAAGAATAGAAGCAAAAAGTATAAATCTTTTTATCAAATAAAAGGGAAAAAAAGGAGAATAGAAGGAATGAATTGGGAATGTAATCAATGGCACAAAGTAAATTAAAAGTTTAAAAAGTGATACATTATGAAGAAATTAGGACAAATATAAACAGAAAATGGCATAAAGTACCATCAATTTTAAAATTACCAGCATTGGTTGAGACATTAGGTAAGATGAAAATAATTTGTGTCATTAATTTGTTTTTGTTTTTGTTTTTTTTAGTAAATGAAATCAATCAAAGAAAGCATTAACTGACTTTAAACAAAACCTAGAATGAACAGGAAAATGATGCAGGTAATTATTACTGATTTATACACATTAAAGAAATGGAAATTCAGTAATCAAAACAAAAAGAGCTAAGCCAAGAGGCAGAAATAAATAATTTAAGATGTGTTCTCTTGGTGATTGCTAACCAAGCCAGAATTTAGAGAATCTGTCAGTCATTCCTTTGGAAAAGTGAAATATTATGATACAGTATACCAAAGGGAAGTATTAATAAATTTTCAAAATAGACAATACACATTGACAAGCTTGAGAAGGTTTAAAAGTAAATAAAACATGCACTGCTTTGTTTTCCTAAAGGCAAAATCGAAAGAAGAAGAAGAAGAAGAAAAAGGAGGAGGAGGAAGAAAAAGAAGAAAGAGAGAGAGAGGGAGGGAGAGAGGGAGGGAGGGAGGGAGGGAGGGGGGGAGAAAGGAAGGAAGGAAGGAAGGAGAAAGAAAGAAAGAAAGAAAGAAAGAAAGAAAGAAAGAAAGAAAGAAAGAAAGAAAGAAAGAAAGAAAGAAAGAAAAGCAAAGCAACCAATGGACAAAATGTCATAACCCAACACAGAAGACTATGGAATAATTTTAGGAGAGTTATGAAGCAAAGGTATCTAGCTTTAGATTTTATGGTTTATTGAATAAAAACAAAATCCAAGCATTACCAAATATGTAGAAATAAAATGGTGGCGCACATCTTTAATCCCAGCACTCGGGAGGCAGAGGCAGGCGGATTTCTGTGAGTTCGAGACCAGCCTGGTCTACAGAGCTAGTTCCAGGACAGGCTCCAAAGCCACAGAGAAACCCTGTCTTGAAAAACCAAAAAAAAAAAAAAAAAAAAAAAAAAAATTCTCATTATAGTTAATGTTTTGCTTTCACAAACATTAAAAACTCAGGTCTTTGCCTGACTAAACGGAAGAGGGTTTAAAATCCAAGAAATGTGTCAAAATTATTTAGAACTGGAAAATTAAGGATTACTGAAGAATCCAAATGTATACTAACAAAGAAAAGAGAAATGTGGATACATGGCAAACTGTTGCTCACTCAATACTAGGAAACACTTGAAGTATTCAGTATTTAAAATTTATTTATTTATATGTTTGCTTTTCCCATTTATTTATCATGGTGAACCATAGTTTTAAACATGAAATACATTAGAGAATATTTTTAAATATTATGAAAATAAAATTGAGAGGCTGGAGAGATGGCCCAGGGGTTAAGAGTACTGAACACTCTTCCATAGGACCCACGTTCATTTCTCAGCACCCACATGGCTGCTTACAACTGTCTATAGCTCCAGTCCCAGGGGATCTGACATGTTCATACCAATGCACATAAAAAAAACCTTCCAGAAAATGAAACAGAATTATGTAATATCTCTCCCTCCCTGTTATATCTCCAACTCTTCCCTTATACCCCACCTTGACCTCTTTCAAATTTATAGCCTAAATAAATTCTAAATATATATACTTATTGTGACAAGTAAGTGTTAAGTGTCACCACTCATCAAATAAACATTTCCTTGCAACAGAAAAGAGACCATTTCAGAAATCCACAATTGATCAAAATGAAGAGAACAAGTGAGTGTTTCATGGCCAGACCCAACTGATCCATCTACAATTTAACTTCAATAATAACAATAGAAGAAGAGAAAGAAAGATTATGAGAGCAAGAGTAACAAGAAGTTTACTGTGAGATTGTCTCTCCTGATGACCTATCACCATGGCTGTTTGGAAGCCATGCTGATGATATTAGTAGATATGCTTCTGTGGAAGAAGAAAATTTCATGGGGCTGCAACCCTAGATGAAGAATTAAAGACAGTTAATGGATGCTGAGAGTGGGAGAAATAAATCCCCAGGGTAGAGACCCTAGCTTGGTTATCCAATACCAAGTAATCTTCTTTGACAAAATGCACATACATACAAATAATATTATATAGACTAAGCATGCTGTTTTTATATGCTTAGGCATGAACACATATGTGTACACATGTTTGTGTATGTATGTATCTATGCAAAAACCAATGAATAGATTTTAAAAACAAGATTAGAATGAAGAAACCTATAACTTCAAATAATCTCTAAAAGCTTTATGTGGAAAAATATTTAATATATTTTAAAATTAAACAACTGTAGAATTTGAATATTTAGTAAGAAAATATGAACCAAATTATCTAAGAGAGAAATAAATGAAGAATTTAAAAGTGAATATCAACAAGTAAATTTGCATGAACAAATTATCTAAAATATTAAAAAGCATATGCATTTAATAATAATTTTATAGAATTAGTTTTTATAACTAAAATCCATTCTTTAAATATGTAAATTTCATAAAATAATAGTAATACCAATAATATGACTATATAGTTAGGAGATAATGAATTAAAAAAAAAACGCACTACATAGCAAAAGAAGCAAAACTCGTTGCAAAAGAAGGGAAAAAAAGAGGAGGAAGAAGGGAAACAGTATGAAGTTGGTCAATTGATGAGTTTGTATATGAAATCAAACACCAGAAGATATAATATTATTTCAAAGATTATTTACTTTAGCTATATCCATCCATTTGCAAATAAGAAGTCATGTTCAAATGAGTGAACATGCATATGGAGTCCAGAAGACAGTATTGGATCTCCTTAAGCTATCAAATTTAACTTTGATTTGACTTTGATAATTTCTGCTTCTCTTTAGTCAAAGTTTAAATTCTACAGTAACAGTGACTTTTGCTTTAGGACAGAGTTTTGATTTTTTTTTTTAATAATACAAGTCAACAGCTGCTTTTTGAAATTTTTGAGAATGTACTATTGAGACAGAGACCCAATTTGGAGCAACCGTCTGAGCTCTTAAGGTCCAAATGAGGAGCAGAAGGAGGGAGAACATGAGCAAGGAAATCAGGACCACGAGGCGTGCACCCACCCACTGTGACAGTGGAACTGATCTAGTGGGAGCTCTCCAAGGCCAGCTGGACTGGGACTGAATAAGCATGGGTTGAAACTGGACTCTCTGAACATGGCGGACAATGAAGGCAGATGAGAAGCCAAGGACAATGGCACTAGGTTTCGATCCTAATACATGAACTGGCTTTGTGGGAGCTTAGCCTGTTTGGATGTTCACCTTCCTGGGCCTGGATGGAAGTGGGAGGACCTTGGTCTTCCTGTAGGGCAGGGAATTTGGACTGCTCTTCAGTATCGAGAGGGAGGGGGAATGGAGTGGGGGGAGGAGAAGAGGAGTGGGGATGGGGGAGGGGAGTGGGGGGAGGGGGCAATATGTGGGAGGAGGGGGAGGGAAATGGGAAACGGGGAGCAGTTGGAAATTTTAATTAAAAAAGAATAAAAAAATAAACTAAAATAAAAAAATATTAAATTACATAAACATATATTGCTAAAGCTGTGACCAAATCTTATACTTAAATAAGTCACAGTTAGTCTTAGTTAGGGTTACTAAGGATATGAAGGCACACGATGACCACGCAAACATTTAATTGGGGTGACTCACTTGTAGTTTCATAGGTGCAGTCTATTACCGTCATGGTCAGCAGCATGAAGTCATGAAGGCAGAGATATTATTGGAATCAACACTGCTACATCTTGGAGGCAACAGGAAGTGGGTTCAGAGTCACACTAAGGGCAGCTTCATCTAGAGACTTCAAAGTCTATTCCCTCAGTGACACACTTCCTCCAACAGGGCCTTACCTCCCAATTGTGCCACTCATTTAGGAATCCATTTTCTTTCAAAACATGAACAGTTCTTCCATCAGTTTAGTTTGAGTTAACACTAACCAAATTATAATTGCACAAGTGACATTTTTATTGTGCTCATTTATTTCATATAAAAATCAATAAGGGTCTGATTATAAAATTTAAAATTGGGAGAAGAAATAGAAAATTGATACAGATAGCCGTGCTTATGTTAACGGTCTTTGATAACTGGGCAGATATTTGGAATGGTTATTAGATTCACTCTACTCAAAATCTACAAATTGATCAAAAGTATCAATACCAAAATATTAAAATAATTAATATCTTCTTACATGCATACATTAAAAAACATTCTGTGATTTCAGTAGAAAATTAAATTAGAAAGAACATTGAGGATATAAAACAGGCTTTTCATTAAAGATAGAATTTTGTAATGTTTTAAGGTACAACAATGTTCATGTTAGTGCTGATGAGAAAATTTATGTTCAGGAAAAAGGCATAGGAGTAAGAGATGCAATAATTTCCACTGAAACTTTCTTGCTATCTGGCATGTCAAATGCTATCATTGTACAGCATTGCATTATGTAAAAATTCTGTGACATTAATAGGTTCTGCATCAGTGTCTGGTGAAATCATTGTCACACTTTTCTCTTCTATAAGGATCACTGCTACCTTTTCCTAATTTTTCACTGATAAAACGAAGCTGACACCTTCTTTTCTTCATTTGCTTGTCAGAGGAATGGACACAACTCAAATACAGAGAAAAAGATAACGAGGAGAAGCAGGGATAATTTTAGAATCTAAGCATATAAAATCAGTGCTTAAGTAAAATGCTTTTATGAGTATTTTGGTGGCCACTGTGGTACAATTGTACCAATAAAGAAATTTGAGTAGTCAGCAGTCTTTTAAGTGACTAAGATAGGTCATAGGGATTAAATGGTTAAAAATAGGGCATATCTGAAACAGTTACATGGGAGATGATCACTAAAAGGATTGGTGCAAATGTGAGTGATAAAGAAAAGGAGTGAGGTCTAGTAATAGGTAAATGGCCATAGCACTATTATAGAGGTGCTAATTCATTGTCTTAGAAAGAGAAAGTGCTTTAGTGGACACTATAACAATAGCCTAAATCTCAAAGCATAAAACATCATCTTTTAACATAAGTGTAAAATCTAAAAGAACATATAAAACTCTGATCCTTGCTCTTCAATGAAGTGACATTAGTGTTATTTAATGTAAGATGCACATGTCCATTATTTCTTTTTTTTTTTTTTTTTTTTTTTTTTGGTTTTTCGAGACAGGGTTTCTCTGTGGTTTGGAGCCTGTCCTGGAACTAGCTCTTGTAGACCAGGCTGGTCTCGAACTCACAGAGATCCGCCTGCCTCTGCCTCCCAAGTGCTGGGATTAAAGGCGTGCGCCACCACCGCCCGGCGCACATGTCCATTATTATCAAATAGTTTTGTTCTCTATAAATTCTGGCATATTATTTGAAAGTGGTGTTTGGTAACATGTAAAAACTAAGCTTGAGGTCCAGATTTAAGGAATTTGAATAAATTATACCACTTCAAAATACTAATTCTAGACATGAATTACATTTTAATAAGAACCATTTTCCATTTCATTCTCTTATGCTTAGTACCAAGCCCCTACTCATGTTGGGAAAACACTCCAAAAACACAGATGAATTTACTCCTTAGTATTATACTACTATGAACGGTGTGACAAGTTAGACATAGGCCAACACATTTTGAGAGAGACATTATAATAAGAACAATAGGACTGGAGTGGCTTACTGGCTCATTCAATTGGAATCCCTGATTCTGTTGGCATATTAGCTCTATTTATATGAAATGCTCTAAATGTATTCAACTCTGTTATGAGCTATACTTTCTTCCCAGAATTTAAAGAATCAAGTCTTAGATTGTGGTACTCTCTATGAATAGAAGTCCTTAATGGAAATTACTTTGCTTAATAGAATAAGAAATATGCTCGGATCAAATATGAACTACATTTTTCTTTAATGTGGGATAGTCACAATGGAAGAACACATGAAGATATTGGGAGAAGAGAGTCATCTAAAAGTTTGGGAAGACACTTTCGAGTAAATAATTCTATGATACCTTGACCTTCTTGACTAGATTTAAGATAAATTTATGTCACTCAAACTACCCAGTCCCTAGTATGTCCTTATACATCCTGAGCAAACTAATGCAAACCCAGATTATTTTCTTTCATGATTTCCCCAAATCAAGAATACATCTAGCTCCATTTTATCTTAAAAATGATAGTCCCTACTAGTTGATGATCTGGTAAATACCACTGTCCCCTTCAAGGAAAGCATACACTATACTTTCGTCATTCTTACTGGTCTTATTAAGGTATTATTTTACCAATCCATCATCTGAGGAGCTTCCTTCTGCAGCAAATAGGAATAAATAAAGAGACCTGCAGCTAGATGTTTCATAGAATTTAGTGTTTTCATGGGATTCCTGAGCATATGAATGAATGGGTCACTGATTTTTGTGCCTTCTCTTTGTCCAAAGTTGATGTGGTAGTTTTTGCTTCATCTTAATATATTTTATTTTGTCGCATTTTTAAAAATGAACAAATGGATGGATGGATGGATGAGAGAAGCTAGTGCCAAAAAAAAAAAAAAAAAAAAAAAAAAAAAAAAAAAAAAAAAAAAAAAAAAAAAAAAAAAAAGATTAGCCCCTGAACTGTCACATTTACCTGTTGGGAGTTGGAAAATATGGTGGTCCAGTGGAATGACACTTGGTATAAAAACCACTCCAGGA
Source organism: Chionomys nivalis (assembly GCF_950005125.1). Taxonomy (NCBI): domain Eukaryota; kingdom Metazoa; phylum Chordata; class Mammalia; order Rodentia; family Cricetidae; genus Chionomys; species Chionomys nivalis. The sequence goes on along the minus strand of NC_080090.1, from coordinate 74,341,606 downwards.
AAGGTAATGACATATCTTATCTCCTGTGAAAGCTGATGCTGTACTGGGTTGAATGGGAAGTAATATATAAGATATGAACACCATTTAAAGAACAGGCCAAGTGAGTGGAAGGATATAGATTTGTAGCACAAACCATTTAAGACAAGGCTTCCAGGACTAATAGGATCATTACTCAGGAAAGGTCCAAATCAAAAGCATTAGCCAAGACAATACTAGAAGGCATTTTAAAAAGATCATGGCCTCTCCAGGCTGGTGAGTTGCAAGAATTTCTAACTTATTATATTCCATTTTGTAACTTCTATAGTTCAAGAAATACAGTGGTTATTTCTAGTGTACAATAAGACTTAATATGTAGGTGGCTCCATTCAAGAGAGAAAAGCTGCCATAAATTTCTAAACCATATTCTTTTTTTTTTTGGCTTTTCAAGACAGGGTTTCCCTGTGGTTTTAGAGCCTGTCCTGGAACTAGCTCGTGTAGACCAGGCTGGTTAAACCATATTCAAACTGAGGCAAAGTTCAACCATTATTTGTTTTTACTCCCAGTAAACAGCCAAAAAAATTTTTCAGATTAAAACACTCCTACGTGTAAATAATTAAAAAATAAATAAAGTTTAGTAAATCCCTTCTATATTCCATTTAAACTGAGAAAAAGAAGTGTTATCTAGTTTTAAAACAAATTAAAATCTCTACATATTCTATGGGAAAGAAGTACTTAGACAATAATGGAAGCCTCATCAAAACTTTAAACATTATTTGTAGAATCATTGTGAAATAACTACCTTTCCTATTTTTAAAAATTATTATACTGGTAAAGCAATAACATATCAAATATATTGCAAGGCAAGCACTCCAAAATGGTGGAAGTGATATCATCATTTGTAAAGTCAATTTACCCAGAAGAACAAAAACCATGACCTTCCCAGAAAAAAATAGTATGTACTGCCCATTCCTTGGCAAGAACCACAGGCATGCATTTCCAATCAGTGGTTTTTGTGTCAAAACTGAATAGATTTAATCATCAAAAAAATCATGATTCAACTGTTTTATAATGATGTTAAGCCAATAACTGTTTTATACTCTTCTTCTCAGATGGATTGTTTGAAAACTGTTTTCTTACACATCATATTTTCATATCTGTCATTTTATAACACTGCAAAGACCTTACAGATATTCAATTTTAAAATTTCTTTTTCCTTTTCTTTTTTCCTTTCTTTCTTCCTTTTTTTCTTTGAATCCTCTATTCCCTTTTCTCATATCTCTTCTTCTCATTCTGGACCTCATTTTCTCTGTAATCTCCCCTTTCACTTTCATGTTCTATATTTGTGTGTGTGCTCTTTTTTTTTTCTTCCTAACCATGCTTGGTTATTTATTGGAGCAAATGAGGAAACATGTCAGTGTTTACACCATCAAAAAAATGACTTTCCATATTCCAATAACTGTTATTGTAAAAGACTCTCAGAGAAGGGTGGGGTCTCATTGATCCTTCCCCCACCCATGAGAAAATAGTAAAGGAACCAATTTTTATAGATTGTAGTGAGTTCATTAAAACAATGGCTTTACAATATCTTTGGGGATCAAAATGAGTGATTTTCATTAACTAGGTAAGCTTCCTTTAATTTATCTTTAAACATAGCTTGAATCCAAGTTCTTATAACATATAAGTTACACCAGCAGTATATTCAAGGCTTCTAGACTAGAACATTCTGATTTATACAGCTTAGCAGTATTTTGCAGCTTATTTCTTCTCTCTAGGGAAACTTTTTTCTTGTTTGCTTATTTTCTTTTTTTAACTTTTTAAAATATTTATTTATTATGTATATAATATTCTGTCTGTGTGTTTGCCTGCTTGCCAGAAGAGGGCACCAGACCTCATTACAGATGGTTGTGAGCCACCATGTGGTTGCTGGGAATTGAACTCAGGACCTTCGGAAGAGCAGGCAATGCTCTTAACCTCTGAGCCATCTCTCCAGGCCCTGTTTGTTTATTTTTTGTTTGTTTTATTTTACTTTGCTTCAATTCTTCCCCAAAAGTTTTACTTTCAAATTTTTGTAACGAATTTCACTTGTTACCCATTCACCACTGTTTTATGTACTTATGAAACCCATAAACTGGTCACAGTCCTTGATTCTTTTCCAAGTGTAAACACAATCTCTCTGGACTACCTATATATTATTATTTTATTTCAATTGTTTATTCCAACTATAAAGAAATTATCCTTATTCCTTTCTTTACTTTCTCTTTATGATGACATCTCTAACATTTTCTTGGACTTTTTTTTTTTCTGGTTTGTCTGTTTATTTTGATCTCCAAGTGCAATGATCAAAAGTTTAGTAAGATGAATGCAGGCAATGTTAGAGTAAACAGTTGAGCATGCATGAGCAGGAGGGAGGAGAATGTCATTCTAAAACATCTTCACCAGGTAGCCAGAAAGTTAGATTGAGCTAAGAAAGCAACAATTGTATCTTGACAATTGTGACTCTAATGGATAAAATGCTCATAAATCAGCCTGTTTCAATACATTTCTTGAGTATATTGTAGCTTCCTTGTCTTTGGTTTGCTAAATAAACTTCTGATAAAACGGTGTCTCTGGCCGAGATCCTTCTTTTGGGAAGACAAGAATGAAAGACATAACCTTCCCCCAGTAGCACAACACATAAATCTTAAGCATGTCAAAATAAGAAAATCACAGCTGGGAAACTGGAAAGGTGATACTTTATTTTGATATGCACATCATGAAAATTTTCTTGTTTCTAAGATTTTTGGAGTTTTTCTCCTTCTTTTGTTATTTTAGGTGGGTCTCACTATGTAGCTTAGACTGGCCTTAACTTGCAAGCTTCCTTTCTTACCTAGTTTTCAAGGTAAACTTGTACACTTTTGTGGGGACTTTCTCTGTATTAATTATTTATCAAGTATATATTTCTTATGATTGGAAACTATACTAGAGTCTTTCGTAGATTCTACATTCTTTAAGAATTATTCAGGAGTCCAGTCAAAGAGAGAAAGGAGGGAGTACACAAGCAAGTGGGGTCAAGATTATGACCGAGAAATAAACACAGACAGCTGACCTGAGCTCTCAGGAGCTCATGGACTCTGGAGAGCTTGGGAGTCTCCATGAGACCAAACTAGGCCCTCTGTATGTGGGTGATATTTGGATAGCTTGGTCTGTCTGAGGAGATCTTGGCAGTGGGACCAGGGTCTATCCCTGGTACATGAGCTGGCTTTTGGACCCTGTTCACTATAATGGGATGTCTTGCTCTACTTTGGTGCATGGGGGAGGGGTTTGGTCCTGCCTCAACTTAATGTGACAGGCTTTGTTGACTCCCTTTGCAAGGCCTTACTCTATCTGAGGATTGTATGGGGGATAGGCAGTGGGAAGAATGGGGAGCAGGAGGAGGGGAGTACGGAGGAATCCTGATTGGTATGGAAAATGAATGAAAAGATCAAAACAAAAAAGAATTCTAAAGGAATGCTTCTGTACTATTGTAAAGATAAATACAGAAATCATTTTTTTTTTTTTTTTTGGTTTTTCAAGACAGGGTTTCTCTGTGGCTTTGGAGCCTGTCCTGGAACTAGCTCTGTAGACCAGGCTGGTCTCGAACTCACAGAGATCCGCCTGCCTCTGCCTCCCGAGTGCTGGGATTAAAGGCGTGCGCCACCATCGCCCGGCTGGAAATCATTTTGTCTTACTGTGATTATACAATGTGCAGAGTAAAGACAGAAGTCAAGCCTTTCATATGCAGATACTTTACCACCAGACCATCTCTGTTGTTAGTATGTAATTTTCATACTACCAATAAAATTTCATAATTAAACCATGCCATTCATATATTTTCTGCCCATTTGTCTTGGAACTACATATTGTTCTTCACCATTGACCTTGGAATTCATAGATCATAAACATTTATAAACAGGATTCAATTCTGCATACTACTTCCATTGATTTAGACGATTCAAAGTGAATGTTTATGCATTTATTTTTGTTATAACAGCAGCCCATCTACAAAAACACTCTTATTTTTGAAGACAAATCAAAGTTTATTATCTTCACAAAAACTCAGGACTCATGAGTCCTTGGCTTTCTTGTGTTCAATGATTTAAAGACCTATTTTTAAGTTATTGAATCTCATAATTGTACATATAGAAGCCATTTACAATGCCTACATTTTGCAACTCTGAAACTATTAACCTTATATCTCTTACTTTTGATCTTTATAGTTTTACAACCACCATAAAATTCAGTTCATAGAATAGGTTAACTTTATTTTTACTCTTTTACATGGTGTCCACATTTCTTCTCTTTTATTCACGCAAATATATATATATATAGTTTTATTTATTTCTTTCGAAAGCAAATGCTCTCACCTTTCTTTAATAAAAGTGCCACTTGAATAACTTTGATTAATATAGAGCTAGACACAGATATTTTCCTCAGCTTCCACAAAATGCAAGTGCTATACTTGAAATCAATGGCCATGAAACTTTAGAGTGCTCTTGCTGCTACCTGGAAACCCTAATGTTATGTCCTTAGTACGAAAGTTTCACTCTGCTCTCATACTTCTAATATTTCTCTGTTATCTCACAGCTAACACTATCTTTGCTTATTTAGTTTACAATAGAAGGCTACAATTATAAAATGCTGACAATATTCTGGGACTCAAGATCAATATCCCAGCAGACATCAATTCACAATTAATGTCTACTGGAATAGAGAAAGCCTTTTAGGGTTTAGCTGATGCTAGGTTGATCATTATTCAGTGAAAGTCCTATGTCTAAGAGAACATGGGTAGTACAAACTGTATTTCATGGTCTTGATTGTATCTTTTCTTAAAGGAGTTGCTGTGACTGTGCAGAGCAGACCAAGAGGAAAGTGTGAACCCCTTGAGGCTGAACCATGACAATTGGTGCCCAGACATGTGGGGCCCCAATAGACACCCTTCAAAGCAGGAGAGATAAACATGGATGAGTAGACAGTGGTAAAGGAGAAAAAGCATGGAGGACCCACATGGTAAATATTACATTGCAGGTATAGAAGTGATATTTGAGTACTCAAAATTAGACAGTAACAGATAATAAAGGTAAAAAGCAGGGGATAAAATATCAGGAGTAAAGATCTGTAAATAAATAATTATAGATATGGGACAAGAAATGAAAAGACAGCTGTCTGTATATTTGCTTGGGTATATATATATTTTTGATAGCCAGAGAAACTAGTGTGGAACAGAAACAAATGCAGAGATTTATAGAGTTTGCAGATACTGCAAATATTCTCCTCTGTCTCCCACACTGGCAACATAGCTGCAGCGTCTGGACTGCTCCGGACTCAGAGAGATCAAGTTGCAGCCCCATCCATGATCTAGTTAAGACAACCTGTTGATGCTGTGGCCTCAGAGTCACAGAGTCTGCTGCTGCTGCTGCTGCTGCTTAGCAGTTGGGGAAATGAAGGGAGCACGGGATGCATGAACTTTCTATGGCCTGGCTCACATGGTGGCCTCCCATGCACAGGCGCTGGAGTCAGTGCCTTCTAAGTTTGAAAGCCACTGCCACCAACACTGGCCTACAGTGCCAACACCAAGGCTTGGAGCTGCCAGAGCAGTTTCAGTCAGTCTCTGGTCTGTGGCAAAAATGCAGGACTGCAGAGAGTGTAGCTGCGTGCCACATGAACCAACAGACAGTTGCTATCTGAGGTCCCAGGTTTCCTGCAGGAAGGCCAAGTGGCAGAGAATGCAGCTAAATGTTCTAGCCTAGCAAACAGGTGTAGAGATAGCACAGCTCTCTCCCACCCAAGTAAGCATCTTTGAAAATGTAAATGAACAAGTTATTATATGCCAGCTAGTGATACTTGCAGCAACTTGGATTAAAAACAAAAAGAGCTTATAAACTTTAAATCATTCCAAAAGTTATTTCAGAGATATCCAATGGCTATATTCTTATTTGTTGTTGTTTATAGGAGATCTTGAATATCTCAGTGAAATTATTAAGGGGACTAATAATGCTAATTCCACTAGGAAGCAGACAGAAATGGATAAACAAATTACTGCCTCTAATAAAGCATAAAATTATTGTGTTCATAGAGTTTAAAAATACAGCTTTAAAAAAATGGGGGAGTTATAACCTTAGTATATTATGGAAAGGAACTGATCCTGGTTTAATCTGTGGTCAAAGGTGTGTTTGTGCTTTTTTCACAGGAAGAAACTGCCTGCAAGACAAAGGAATTCCATCCGGCGGTGGTGGTGCACGCCTTTAATCCCAGCACTTGGGAGGCAGAGGCAGGCGGATCTCTGTGAGTTCGAGACCAGCCTGGTCTACAGAGCTAGTTCCAGGACAGGCTCCAAAGCCACAGAGAAACCCTGTCTTGAAAAACCAAAAAAAAAAAAAAAAAAAAAAGGAATTCCAATCCGAATGACACTGTAGCTAGTTGTGACCCCACAGATTAGCTGTAATGAGAACCAATGATCCAGACCTTCTTACTTTATCATACTGTAGTCTGAGAAAGGAAGGAAGATCGTGGTTGATATTGGTGGTTCCTAGTTTCTTGGTGTACCTACTGCACAAATTTCTAGAACTCAGTGTGTCTTGTTTACTTAGCCAGCCCAAAAACGCTGACTGAATGTTTGGCAGCTTATACAAACACTTTATCGGGACCTCAATTTTCCCTTCTTGGGAAAAGGGATTCTTTATGGAGACAAAAAGTTATTGAAGTCCTTCTTAAGTAATAAAGATAAAAATCCTAAGAGAATTTGCTGCTGCTCAAAGACTGGGACAGTTCAGACTTTTCTTTAAAATGTAAAAGCAATGCAGATGGACTATAGAAGGAAAAGCCTCAGAACACACCCATCACAGAAACCTTTTCTTGTCTTTGATTAGAATGGACTTAAGACAAATGTGATTTGACAAATTGTGTATTTATGGTTAATTTTTGTGCTATAATTATGCTATTGACCTGTTAATGTTTGTAAATCCTTTAGCTCATTATGAAGCTGTTACTGTTATAAAAAGGTTAGAGCTTATCTGAGAGAATTTTGACATTGCTAATGAGTTCTTAGCTGTCATATTTTAAAAGGACAAGTTTGGATTTTGATTGTAGTAAAAACTAGGGAGGTGGAGACAGGAGTGATATGGTTGGGTAGAGAGAGGAATATGAAGGAAAAGAAACAGTGGAGTGTGGAGTCTGAGTTTCATGGAAGAGCATTGCAGGATCGCCTTGTCTGAGCCTTTCTAGAGGTAAGATCTCTCTAGTGACTTGGCTACTTTGCTTTTCTGATCTTCAGCTTGAACCCCAATATCTGTTCCTGTTTTTTTATTATTATTATTATTTGTGCTACATTTGGTGCCACACTTTTGGAATAGAAATTTACAAAACAGCCATTTGCCTGTGACTTTACATCCACCAGCATAGGTTGGAGCTACATGCAACCATAGACAATTCTAGGTCTTTTTTCTTCTATCCTGGTAGACTGTCCTTGACCCCGTTCTCAGGATGCTGTCAAACTAGATAGCTACCTTAAAATCCAGTCCAGTATTTATTATCCTACAAAGCAGCAATAAACCTCACATCTTCATCATGATTTGTGGCTGATTTTGTAAGATAATTGGGAATTTTTAAAGGGAGAAATTGTTTAAAAGAGAACTTGTTATAACACTAAAAACATTAAATGGAGGGATTTGAGTCTTTATATGATAACATGCTAGACAGTTTGAAAATGGAATGGTTAAATGAGATGATAACCAACCTAGATGGGATATTGTAATGTCAAATTTAAGCATCAGTAGAATCATTTTTATTTTATTATTAAAAAATGTTGGCTAATATGAGTGCTCAGATACAGGCCTTAGAAAAACTTAACAAAACAGAATACAAAGATATTCAAATCTAGAGAGAAAAATTTAATGGAGAAAGAATTTTAGCAATGCATATAAGGTTAGAGAAAAATAGCCTAAGAATTTCAAACAAACAACCTTAACATAGCCAATAACCTTATAGGAACTGTATAATGGTAACAACTCTGTTACAGCTAATTGGACTCCTGTGCCAATGTTAGATTTAAGGAGACTCAAGGAAGCAATAGTCTCATATGGCATGCATTCACCCTTTGTGAAACTACTGTTAAACTTGTGGTCAATTTGTAATAGAATTATCTCCCAAAGACTTGATGGAATAGGTTAAAGCTGTTAGAGACTGGTCCACAACTACAATGGAGTACCTAGCTCAGAGAATAGGCTAAAATTATTAAACAATGGAGACAGGAGTGATATGGCTGGGAAGGGAGAGGAGTATGAAGGGAAAGAGACAGAAACTCAATGAAGTATTGATGGAGTCTGAGGTTGGTGGAGAGAATTACAGGATCACCCTTTTGCTTGTCTGAGCCTTGATAGAGATAAGATCCCTCTAGTGGATTGACTGCTTTGTTTTACGGGGTTTCAGCTTATTGAATCCGAATATCTGTCTCTGTTTTATTATTATTATTTGTGCTGCAGTAAGGTTTGAATAAATAATGTGGCATGTCAAAAGATTTTTTTGGTATAAACAAAGAATATGTTGAACTAAAAACATTGCTGCTTCACGTTGTAACCACGTGAAGGAGAACAAACAACAGATATTATTTTATTCCTGTCACATGTGTGCATGCATGAGGTTGTTCACATGTCAGGACAAAGCTTAATTTGTGATAAATAAATACATCATCAACAAGAAGAAAATTATAGCTCAGGAAATGATATGGATGGTAAGAAAGAAGAAAAGTTATTTTAACAGTATTAGAAACGAAGGTAACCTTCATCCAGTAATGGATGACGCAGAAGCAGATATCCACAGCTCAGCACTGGGCTGAGCTCCTGGACTCCAGTTGAATAGAGGGAGCATCAATAATATAAGTAAAGGAGTCAAGACCATGATGGGGAAATCCACAGGAACAGTTGACCCGAGCTAATGGGAGCTCGCTGATTCTGGACTGAGAGCTGAGGAACCTTCACAGAACCAAATTACGCCCTGTGACTCTCTGTATGACAGGTGAGTGACTTGGGCAGTTTGCGGGGTCACTGGTCACGGATCCAGTATTTTTTCCTAGTGCATAAACTGACTTTTGGAGTCCATTCCCTTGCTCACACTAGGTACGGGGAGGAGGGCCTTGGCCCTGCCTCAAGTAATGTGACAGACTTTGCTGACTCCTCATGGCAGGCTTCACTCTGTCTGAGGAATAAATGGGGGAGTAAGGTAGGAGGAAGGTGGGGGGAGCAGGAGGAGGGGAAGGAGAAGAAATAGGGATAGGTATGTAAACTAAACAAGATTGTCTTTTAAAAAAAAAGTGATGATAACCCTTCTTAAGCAGAATGTTTATATTTTCATTGTAATATATTTTCTTTTTGCAACAGGGTCTCATTAGATAGCCCGGATGGCTGGCCTGGAATTTCATACAGGCCAGACTGGATCTATATGAGGAGCTCACAAACATCTATCAAATTGCTTCCTTAGTGGTGGGATTAAAGCTATGCATGCTTACACGTAGCTGAGTGTTTATTGTACTTGTGTTTGTGTGTTTATAATATATTCCCATAAACAAAAATATATTTTAAAAAAGACTGGGGAAAAATTTAAGACAAGTAGTAAAAAAAATCTGTGTCTATGGAGGAGTATAGATTAATGCAATGAAAGATTTGGACTATATACTCAGGCTGATTCACACCTATTTAGAAGGTGGTATGTGTATAGGAGTCAGAGGCAGATCACATTGTATTGAACAAATGTAAACATTATCATGATAATTATAGATTATAAATTATTTTATAAATTTTCATATTGGGAAACTGGGAAACTCATCTAATAAAGATTTTTTTTTAAGATTCCAAAAGCATTATGAATAAATCTGTGATGTTAAATGGAAGAGAGTGAGGGGTTCAGGAAATAATGGAGATGTCAGCTTACAGGGACAAGAAAGCTAATACAGACACATAGTGACTAAAATATGTAAATTTTTATGTCACACTAGACGTTTGCAAATCAATATGTTCTTTCATTTTCTTTATAAACTCTTGGGAACTGACTATTCTTTGTCTCTGGTGAAGTAATCAATTTAGTTGTTTAACACCACTCTGACACTGATATTTTGATATACAGAGAAAAACGGTACACACGAGTGAGAACAGGTCTAGAGCAACAACACTTCCTTTTACAACAAGGTAATAAAGACCACTACTGTCAGTCTTATATGTCAACTATCCATCGAAATATCTAACCTTGTCAAATTGAGTGGCTTTTAAATTCATTAAAATGTACTTTTCAAAATAGAGCAGGAATTGGCATCTTGATCTGTATATTTCTCAAGTTTTTTAAGCCAGCATTTCATGAATTTTCATGGTATAGTTGATAAGCACAACTGTCTTCATAACTTCATAAAAATGTTCAAATGCGCTAATATAAAACCCAGTTACATGTGTCTGAAGATTGTCAGCCCTTTTCCGTAGTGATTATATGAAGGAAAATTAACTGAGATTTAAAAAGAAAAAAAAAAGAGAAACAAAGAAAGGAAGAAAGGAAGAAAAGAATGGAACAAGTCATCTAGTTTTATATGGATAATTACAATCCACGATGTTTATTACACAGTGTGCATATGTACTTGCCCTGACCAAGACACCTTTGATTTATTTCAGTGAGAATAAACTTTACATTTTAATGTCTGTTTTGTGGTCAATATTTTACTTTCATTTTATATTTCAATACACACTATTCTGACTTATAATTAGATTATCTGATGACTATTTTAGAACAATCCATATTTGGAATATCTACATCTATATTTTCATTCATTATGTCTAGATAATGTTCAAAGTCAAAAGCTCTAATAATGGAAGCTGTCAGTAAAAACTTTTTATTCATAGATTTTAATGAGGATAGATTAAAAAGAAATCTAAGTTCCTTAAAAATTTAAAGAGTGAATATGTTGTATGGTAAAAAGTCTCATTTTTTTGATATAAAAGAGAGCCAAACTGTAGCTGTGTGTGTGCATACACATGTGTGTTGTTGCAAAGATATATTTACAAAGGTTTGTTTAAAATTTCATGATCAGAAATGCAAAAGTAGTGAGAGAACATCTGGTTTTGAATTCATGTCTATACTCATTCACAGTTTTGCATGCATATTAAAGGGAAGTATTTTAAAATGCATTTCACCCTCTAAAATAGCACTTGTTAACAGTAATGGTGAGTGACAGGGAAAGCATGGAAAGAAAATCACCATGGCTTAGGAAGTGATCTTCATTGCAACTTCAAGTGTTTGAAGGATGACTTTCTGATTTACTACATATTATGGAGGAACAGGAAGCTTACATTTGTGTACTTCCAAATCTGTTTTTTAACCTTTGATGAAACATGTGTCTACCTCTTCTGCCAGTATGAAACTTAGTATCTCTTTCAAAGAAGACTTGTGTAATTCTTGTCTGTTTCCTCCTTTATATGAATAGAAAACCTGAAAAAGAGTCAGCATTTCTGTTTTGTGAAAAGGTTAAATGAGCTTCAAATGTTTCTGCTTCCCTTTCTTCAGTAAGACATCAACACATTGAATAAAGTTGGGGTGAAATGCCCCTTTCCAGCTTTTCCACTGACTTAGTGCAAGTGAACCAGAGCACAGTCCCAACCTCTGCCTACAGTCAGTACAATTTGATGATGTAGGCAATTTCTTTTGTGGTTCATAGACCCAGGTGAATATGTGTGTGTGTATGTATATATCTATCCTAGATTACCATGACCAGGAGATTTTAAATGTTATATTAGTTTATGTGTTTATGTAATTCTCCTTTAGAAAAATGGGTCTTTATATTTTAGGTATGATATTTTTAGAAATGTTGTATACCTAAGAAAGAATAAGTTCTAATACACAAGTCCAATTCATATTTATATTAAAATTAAATTAGATATTATTTCTTTCAGTTCAAGACTTTCAAAAATATCTGAGGGCTTATTTGAAATTTCTTTTATTGCTCATTCTTACATGGAATATTGAAATTCAATGGATGCTATACAACATTCAAATAAAAGACTTTGAAGTCACATGCTGCAAGCCAACTTGACTTTCTTTGTTTTCTTTAAAGAATAACTTTAATGGATGAAGAAAGTATGGAATATATACATATTAGAGTACTACTCAGCAGTAAAAAACAATGACTTCTTGAATTTTGCATACAAATGGACGGAAATAGAAAACACTATCCTGAGTGAGGTAAGCCAGAGCCAAAAAGAGGAACATGGGATGTACTCACTCATATTTGGTTTCTAACCATAAAGAAAGGACATTGAGCCTATAGTTTGAGATCCTAGAGATGCTAAATAAGAAGGGAAACCCAAAGAAAAACATATAAGCATCCTCCTGAATATTAACCTTCATCAGGCAATGAAAGGAGACAGGGACAGAGACCCACATTGGAGCACGGGACTGAAATCTCAAGGTCTAAATCGGGAGCAGAAGGAGAGAGAGCACCAAGACCGCGAGGGGTGCACCCACACAATGAGACAATGAGGATGTTCTATCGGGAACGCACCAAGTCCACCTGACCCAGGTCGGAAAAAGCATGGGATAAAACCAGACTCGCTGAACATAGCGGACAATGAGGACTACTGAAACTCAAGAACAATGGCAAAGGGTTTTGATCCTACTGCACGTACTGGCTTTGTGGAAGCCTAGGCAGTTTGGATGCTCACCTTACTAGACCTGGATGGAGATGGGGGCTCCTTGGACTTCCCACAGGGCAGGGAACCCTGATTGCTCTTTGGGCTGACGAGGGAGGGAGACTTGATCGGGGGAGGGGGAGGGAAATGGGAGGCGGTGGCGGGGAGGAGGCAGAAATCTTTAATAAATAAATAAAATGAAATAAAATAAAGAATAACTTTAAACATAATATTTATTATTAAATTAAATTAAGACTATGTATTTAATACATTTGAGTGAAATATGAATATTTACTTTCTTTTGTATCTCATTTATATTGAGATAATTAACCTTTGAAACATTTTTGCTTACTTTCATAAAGATACAATCAAATTCAATATTAAGAGATATATCAATCTAATATATATATATATATATATATATGTATGTATGTATACACACACACACACACACACCCTTGGTACTAAATTTTAGCTACTAAAAATTACTGGTCTTTAGAAGGAATTGAAGCCAGGTAGAACTGATATTTAATTATGCTTAGGCAATGAAAATATAGGCACATTACAGAAGTCATTTCCAATAATTCTTTCATATACTTGACTTCAGTTTCATTTTTTAAGTATGAAGATTTCATTTTGAGTCTTTACCACTGCTTCCATGTTCTATTCATTAGAAAACAAGTGTGAAAGTATTATTCATTATCTAGATAATTTTCTAGTTATTCTATACTTGTGTGCAAATCCTTCTCTCTTAAAAGTGAGTGAATAAATATATTTAACTCATATTTTATGAAGGAGAAAATGAGTTTTCAAAACTTAACTGGCTCGGTAAAGAACAATGTCTAAGTAGAATCAACATTTTATTTCTATTTTGAGCATTTATATACGAAAACTTTTTTTTAGAAACTTATATATGAACACTGAAAACTAAATATTTTTAACCTTAACCTTAGATTTTTAATGCAAGAAGTCTACTTTATATTATATCATACAATTAAATAATGTTTCTCTAAAATGAATATGTAATTGTATGTGATCATCTCCCTAAATGTATCATAAAAATCAAAGATGTTTGCATTCAATATTTTAAATAATTTCATTAACAATTGTTAATGAAATTATTTAAATAAATATATATATATGATCTCAACAATGTAACTGTTATTCACTTCTTTAGGATGAATAGAGTTATTTGTTTAACATTTAGAAAGTTTAGGCGTCTATGTCAAGCATTTCTTACTTTTGAATTTTGAGTTGAGCCGGGCTAACTATAAAAAGTTGAAGTTTACAGAAATAGCATTGAACAAGAACAACAAAGAAAAGAAGTTCAGTTTAAATTGTTTGAGTTTGTCCTTCACTACCTAGTTGTTAGGAAGCTATACAATGATTGGAATCCTTAACAGTTTTCCCTGACATTAAAAATAGCGATAGAAATGAGACCAATCCATCAAGTAGTAAAAAGCACAGACAATAGTACTTCTGTAATATTAACTGAAGGCTAACTAACAAAAGGGAAATTTAACGAATTCTTCCCACTGTGTTGAGTAAGTCTAATAACTATCAACCATCCTGTAAGTGGGAATTTTGATTACAATTTAAAACAAAACAAGTGCTAAATTGTCATTCAAAGTTGATTAAAGGAAGCATTCTGTGGCAACAAAGTAATACTTGGCCTAGATCATTTTTCTTATAAAGTCACACTTCAACAAAAACAAAACACTGTAATTTAAAAGCTTAAAAAGGGATAAATAGAAAAATGTAGAGCTCAATAAAAATCAATAAAAAAGAATTAATAACACTGAAAGCTTTATGAAACACCTTTTTATAAACCTGTTACTTTAGAAACTTCATATATATGTGTGTGTGTGTGTGTGTGTGTGTGTGTGTGTGTGTGTATGTGTGTGTATGGAGTTATCCTATTATAGGGGGTCTTTAGACCAACAATACATTTTGCAATAATGTTTAGAACTCCTAGAACCAAGAGTGAGTAACAGTTTTTTGAGTTGATAGCCAGTGACTTCACATAGACCAATAAACATTACTGGCAATTGCTAATGCTATTGCTTATTCACTAGGACTTGGAGGTAAAACCCTAATAATTTAATAAAAATCTAGTTGGTACTAAACTGGAAGCTTTGTTCTTATTGGCTAGCATTCATAGTAATAGAAGATACTATACATGTTCATGAAAGAAAATTAATCATTAATTACAATTTGGTATAAACCTTCAAGTTGCAATAATACCTGCCTTGACTAGTTTAATAGTGACAAGAAAATTGCAGGAGTAAGCAACAACCTTTCTTTATTGAATTTAAGAACTTCTCTATGAGATGCCTTACCTTGTCAGTGATGAAAAACCTGAACCTGGATAGGTCATAGGCTTTAAGAGAAAACATATTACTATTATTCTGCTGAAGATAAAATGCACAGATAAAATGTTTCTTACTGACATATGAATATACCCATAGATAGGTGCATTGTTCAGTCCTTATTAGAGGATTTTTTTTCTTTCAATAGTTAGCACTTAACCCAGGACCTCAAAATAGGTCTTTGATGTCAATTCTTGATTGGCAACATGACTACATGTGGAATTAACGAAAACTCAAGCAGCTGAGCATAGCTGTGAGAGGTGGTATTTAATGGAATCAATCAACTGAAGGGAGGAAACTTCAAATCCAGATCCTTTGAGGTAACAAGTTCCACTTTAAATATGAGCCACACGTTCTAAGAGCAAACTAATAAGAGACATTAATTAGTAAAAACTGTGATTCTGTAACTAAGGATGGAGATAAGTGAGAAGACTCTACTGAGTTTGTGCACCTTGAATGTTCTTATTGTCAAAGGATAATCTCAGCTGAGGAAGAAATATCACCAACATTAACAGAAAATGTACCTCATCCCTAACACCTAAATTATTGCCTTGTCCACCTTTGCTCATGAAAATTAACACTGTTATATGTTCAAACAGTAGCAACATTCCCTGAACATGTTTGTCAGGTAAGACAATATTTAGAAACAATATTGGTGTTTCCTTAGAGCCCACCAGTAGTTGTCTCTAAACCTATAACCAGATTCAGGGAAAAGAAGGCTCCTAGAAGGATACAGAAATTGTATTCCATGAGGAAATGCACAACACCATTAAAGGATTTAATGAGTTTTCTAATTCATTCAAGCAGAAATCTGGGGAATATATGTGGAATTGTTGTTAGTGAGATGGAGTTTTAAGGGTGTGGGATCATGATAGAAAGAACATAAAACTGGATCAGGCTGAATTTGTTGATACTGGTCACTGAGTGGAGAGTCTAGATTTAACATGGAAACCCACAAAGTTTTATAACAGGTGTCAAAGTTTAAATTGTTGGATGAAACATTTGTCAAAAAAAAATGGCCTATTGAAAAGGACTCGGAAATGTCTGCAATTTCTTGGATTACTACTGATGAATGGATTTTAAGGATCAAGGACAGTGCAATGCTAGAGTGGGTAGTAGGTGTAAAACCTAACCCTACACAATGGGAAGGAGAAGGCATGTTCTTAATTGATCCTTTAAAACACAAAATGATAAGAGGAACACCAGCACATTTGAAAAGCTTTCTTGTTGCTCTTTTTCTTTTTCCAGATATTAGGGTCAGATATTTTACTTCTAAATTGGATGAATTAAATTCAGCGGGTTTAACTGAGCTTTCAAATAACAGGGGCCAGATGGTAGCACTGAATCATCAAAGGTAAGGCAATCATGGTTATCACAATGGGCAGCACAGCCACAAAAAATGTTCATAAGGGTCTGACCAGTAACACAATGAAAGTGATTTTATGATGGCATGAGAAATATGGACATTTGGAAATGTTGATCAGTCATAGTATTCCCAGGCACGAAATAGACCAGAAGTAGTTATCTGACCACTTCCATAAAGTACAATAGAAATAAATGTTCTTAGAAGTTGTAAGCATTAAGATATTGGTTACCTGATGTATAATGAGACCTATTATGGTTGGAAAGATCAAGCTTAAGCAAGTCGGGATTCCTCTATGAGAAAAAATAGTGACTCAAAGACAAGATTTCATGTCAGGAAGAACTTCAGAAATGAGTGCAGCCACCTAAGACTTCAATAATGCAGAAGTGGTGGTTTGTACTTCGTTACACTTTATTTGTCTTCTCTAACAGTGCAGGAGACGGACTATGGAGAATTTTGATTATCAAAAACATAATAAGTAATGTCTTATATTGTGGTTGCTGTATCAATGTATGTGTTGATACCTATTTATCAACATAGATCAACACACCTGGTACACGGTTTCCAGTTACTGATGTAGCAAATGATCTTTTTTTTTTCTTGGTGCCTATCCATAAGGCCATCCAGAAGCAATTTTCTTTCATTTGGTATGGCCAGAATCATACCTTTACATTTTTACCTCGGGGATCTTTTGAGGTTGAAAGATCCTCCTTAAATCTGGGACATACCTTCTAGTGGTACCCTATATAGAGGATATGAAAGAAGGAAACACTCATTTTTGACTTACTTCCCCTTCCTCTTGCTGTCAAATTCATCACTTGATTTTTATTATAGACTCCATTTTTAGCATTCCAATATATATTGAATACCACTAAGACATAGAGCATAGTGTACTGAAAAACTACTGGCTCTTAGATTTTTCCATCAAAAATAACCATTTTTAGACAGATTGACCTAAATGCTTATATATGCATGCATGCCTGACTGTGTGGATATGTATGCATTCTATTATTTCTATTTCTATATACAACATTCATTAATATATGGTTACATGCAAAGAATAAGAAGATTTGGCATGTTCAGCCTTAAATGGGAAGTGTATATAGAACCAATCAGAGTTCAGAGATTTATGCAAAAGTGGCAAAATTAGGAGCTAGAAATCGTGAACCACTTCAAGTAAGCAGCATTTTCTGGACACAACATGGCAAATGCACATATAAACTAAAGACTGTGGAAAAAATGTAGAAGATCTGTCCACACTCAAGCTAGAAAATATCCTAGCATGAGGAAGGAAGTGAGAATCAAGTCCTAACTCTATCCAAGCATCTTTAGGCATTTAATTGCTTCTGGGCAGGTGAAGTCTATTTCATTAAAGGAATATCTCTTGTTGTATTGGCCACTTCTATACTGATGTTACAATACATTATTGTCTGGGAAAACTTAAAAAATGTGTTTAGTTCAGCTTACATTTCCAGGGTTTTAAGAGTTCATGATAGCAAAGACAGACAAAGATATAGAAACAACTGACAGTTGACATCTGAAACAGAAAGCAGTGAACCACTTGTGAGGTCCAGAAGCATTTAAAATCCTAACGTCTACTTCATGACTCACCTTCTCCAACAAGGTCACACCTCCTCATCCTTCTCAAATAGTTATATTTCCTGGGAATGAAGTATTCAGATATATAGGAACCATTCTAATCGAAATAACTACACTTTTTAAATAGGTCCAATTAAAACCAATACAAACTGAACTCCATTTTTTTTTTTTTTGAAAAATGTAATTAGAGAATGCAGGTTGGTTTCCTGGTCACCCAGACTTGAAAATCACACAGAAACTATATTAATTGTCATGGCAGACACTGGACATCATTTTGTAAGCTGAGACTGCTTTTTCATTCCACAGTTGCCCAAACTTGAGTAATCACAAAGAAACTATATTAACTACAACACTGTTTGGCCTATTAGCTCAGGCTTCTTATTAACTAACTCTTGCATCTTAAACTATTTCTGTTCATCTATGTATCGACACTAGGCAATGGTGTTATCTCATTTTCCTTGTATACATGTATATTTTCCTTGATAGTTGGCTGGCATCTTTCCCCTTCAGAAGCTACATGACATCTGCCTGACTCTGCCTTTCTTCCTCCCTGCATTCAGCTTAGTTTTCCTGCCTAGCTTTATTCTGCCTTGCCATAGGGCAAAGAAGCTTCTTTATTAAGCAACGGTAATAAGACATGTTTACAGTATACTGAGGGGGAAACACACAACAGAAAGAATGTGAACATGAGTGGCTAGGTCCACTAAAAAGAAGCCAAGTACCACGAGACATGAGAGCCTAAAAAGATGTCTTGTGGAACATATCATAATTTATCTTGATCGCAAATCTTATACTCTGCAAGGCATAAAGTTTGTAATTCAACTGAAAAATCCTATCTTGAGGAGAAGACCCTGAGGATTTTAATGTCGTGAAGCTGCCTTAAGAAAAATTTTGCTATATCCAACTGTCCTGTTTTTCAGAAACTGCTGCAGCAGAGCTGTGTGAAACATATGGGAATCACAGTGAAGAAATGGAAGGCAGATGAACTCTTGAGTCCTTGGTTTATCGCTGATAAGCCACCTATGATTTTTCAGTTTCTATTTCCCTCTTGTTCTGCATTAATAAACCTTTAAGTTAAGTACTACCTTCTATCCATCCAAGCAAACCAATAAAAGTTTTTGGTTTACTTAGTTTGAAATACAGTCTAGCCTGTCAGGATTTACTACTTTATGGTCATGAGCTGTTCTCTAAAGTAGAATTAGTCTAGTCAAGATTCTTAAAACAAATGATTCATGATTATTGGGAGGCTAAAATGGAAGTTGTTATTTGATTTTAATATGCTACATATGGAAGTAGGTCTTAGGTATAGTCCTTACCTTATGACCATTAAAAGAGGGGATTCTAAAGTTTATAAGATGATAAATAAGTTTTATTAACTTTGCAACAATTCTAATAAAACATATTAGTATTTAATAGAAAGATATATGGTGGTACAATGGATTTTTTTTTTCCATGTGGAGAGATTTATTGCAGAGAGGGTAGAGTGTGCCCGACAGTGAAGGGAGGAAAGGAGAAAGAGAGGGTACAATGGATTTTAAAAGGTTCATCTGCTTTATTTATAAACAAACTACCTTCATTATTCATATTGTATGGTGATAGATAACAGGCTGATATATCAGTGGAGCAATTGACTAGTAAAATCAAAATTACAGATTTTTAATAATATATTGTAATGGTTGAGATTATGTTTTTATAAATATAATTATCTGCACTATCCCTTTTTTGCATAAAACATAATTTTCAGACTTTCTGTGCCACCTTTATCTGAGGGGGCATTTTAAATACCTCCACTACCTAAGCAACTATTGCCATACATCTCTTCATATTGGTAATGATTAACTAAATGAAAAGCATGGGTTCATTAAATATTATCATGGGTTTGATACTGTATAATAAAGTTACTTGTATAAAAAACCTAACAGGGCCGGGCGGTGGTGGCGCACACCTTTAATCCCAGCACTTGGGAGGCAGAGGCAGGTGAATCTCTGTGAGTTCGAGACCAGCCTGGTCTACAAGAGCTAGTTCCAGGACAGGCTTCAAAGCCACAGAGAAACCCTGTCTCGAAAAACCAAAAAAAAAATAATAATAATAATAATAAATAAATAAATAAAATAAAATAAAATAAAATAAAATAAAAAAATAAAAAACCTAACAGTATACTTGCTTGTGATACTCTGCTTGAACTTTTCATATTACAGTACAGTGATACCCACTGAAGATTTTAAGCTTCAAAAATGAAGTGCTTATGAGAACAACAAATCACTCAACAAGAACTCACAACACTAAATGCAACTGTTAAGGACACAGAAGAAAGTTCTATCAAATGTGTGACATTCTGGGGAAGTCTAAAATTCATAAAACCCCATAAGTACTTTCAATAAATTCAGTAACCAATGACATTTCATTATTTTAAAATTCCATTAACTATGCTATTTGCTTTACACATCAATATATTTTTGTTAACTTACTGTTGTAAAAACCTCATACTGATTATTTGTTTTCAGAGAAAAATATTGAACTGAAAACATTTTCACAATCCATTCTTGTTCCAAATTACTGTTGACATTTATTTACTTGGCAAACATAATTGCTCTAATCTCTTTCTAGGTTCCTAAATGTCCTGCTGGGTTAACCTGAGTTTAAAAATACATTGTCTTCAAAACCTGCAGGGATTCTTAACACATTTACATTGACATTGTTTGTGACTAACATCATAATCCCAACAGGCTGTTTCATGAAATTCATCTGACTATTTTGTTTATGTGATAACATAGAACTAAACTTAAAAAATTTTTTTCTCCACATAAGCATTAATAACAAATGTATTGATACATTTGCATATCAATTTTTGTTTATTGTACCATTAACTCTCACATTATTCTTTATGTCCTTTTATTTATATTTTATCTTTTAAGAATTTCTTAAGTACTGTATTTACACAATTTTTTCCTCTTCCCTCCTTCCATGTCACCATGTCCCCACTACTCACTTTAAAATTCATGTTTTACTATTTATAGTAATTATTGTTACACATATATACATACATTCATATGCATTCATATATATATAAATATCTACTATATACATATGTATATATACACATCTTACAGAAACCCATTTAGTATTGCTTGTATGTATACATGATTAAATCTGACTGATTACACATGAATACTAAGGAGGAGACTGATTTCCCTTCTCTCAGCATATACTGATTACCTGTAACTTTTTACTTTGATATGGGGCCTGATAGAATTTCCACCAATATATTGGAGTTACGGTGGGTGTTGACATTACATTAATCTTATTTGGTAACCATGTTGTTGAGATCTTTTTGGATGTACCTTTTCAATAAGCTTTAGAAAATGCTATCTAGGATCAGACCTTCTTAAAATTTTCGGCTTTCTCTTCTGTACTTCAAACTCTTTAGTTTGAGTATATAATCTGAAGTTACTATAGAAGTTAGCAAAGTAGAAAGGTGGAAGAGGGGAGGAAGTTGAGACAGTCAGATAGGAATAAATGCTTGCTATGAAGGAAGAAATGGAAAGATGGAAGGAGATTTAAACTATGGATAGTGGATAGAAGATGATAAAGAGAAGGGATAATGAGAGATAAATAACTCTAAGGGGGCTTGAAAAAATTTTTAAAACTTTTAAACACACACAGTTTAAATGGATTTATGCTGCATAGAGTGACAACGCTCCTTCCAAAACCATAGACCAACTTCCTCTCTGCTCTCATTCCCAGCAGATTACTTAGATATTTTCTACAGCCTCCCTTACCTCACATCCATTTTGTTCAACCAACATATCCCCTGGCATTCCCTGGTAACACTCCAGATGCAGCAGTCAGGAAAGCAGATAGGCAGTCTCCAAACCTTTCAGTATCCTACCTCTGTTCCAAACCTAATGCTCCACATTTATACACAGATCTTTAATAGACTACGGTCTTTAAGCCCTCCCTCTCTGCCCCCATTCCCAATGAACCGAACAGAACATGGTGGAACACTGTTTTTTCCCCTCCTGTGAACTCCCTTAGCTCCCCTGCCCTCCTAGTAGTCTCCTAAGATCCCAGTACCTAGAAAATACCAAAAGAATTTCCTAGTAGCTAAAATACAGAAAGCCTACTATCCTAAGAATGAGAAGGGAAAATAGACACAAGGCAAAATGAACCAGTAACAAATAACAGATATCCTTACCTAGAATTACAGTGTTCCCAAACCCAAATGCCTAGACTCCAGCATAAAATCTGAATTGAATGAAAATGAACATAGAATATACTCAAACTTTTGGGTACAGTAAAGGTGATTCTAAGAGGCAAATTCAAAACATGATACACATAATAAAATTGAACACATATCACACTAGTAACTTAATAGCACATCTGAAAATTCTACAATAAAAAAAATGTAGAAATTGCAACCCAAGAAGTAGACGACAAAAAATAATAAAACTCAGCACTGAAATCTGTAAAATAGAAAAGTAATACAAAGAATCAATGGCACATAGGATTAGTTCTAGCGCATAGAGCACAGATGGGGGCCACGGTGCGCGGTAATATACCACTTGCTAAAGTTAAATCAGATAAGATAGTATAAGTAATTCAAATAGAACTATAACTTCTAGTTAAATAGAAGCAAGCATTATAAGTCTCCTTACCAAAATAAATGGAGACAGATAAATAAATACATACAAACATAAATAAATAAATAAATAAATAAATAAATAAATAAATAAGCAGGCCCAATTGGTCTTAGGGCATAATTCTAACAATCTTCCAAAGAAGAGATAGCACAAATACTCCTCAAATTTTTCCACACAACAGAAACAGAATCAAAACAAAATAAAAAATCTGCCAATTCATTTTATAAGGCCACAGTAGTCTGATACTTAAACAAAATAAAGAATGAAGGATTAAAGAGCTTTATAGACAAAATCCCACATGAATATAGATACATAACTTTTCAATAAAATACTTGCTAACAAAAGTTGAGAGCACTTCTAAAAGATTATCCACCATGGTCAAGTAGGCTTCAAGTCAGAAAAGCAGGAATAGTTCAATGTAAGCAGATCAATAAATATAACCCATCATACAAACAAACATAAAGACAGAAATACACAATATCTCACTCACTAGAGCTGAGAAGGCATTTGTCAAAAGCCAACACCACTTCATGATTAAAAGTTGTGTAGTGATTAAAGACACAAGGAAAATACCTCAAAATAACAAAGATAGTTCACAAGTCTATAGTCAACATCAACCTAAATGGAGAAAAATAAATCAACAAGTCTAGGTTGTCTACTCTCTTCATATTTATTCAATAATACTAGATGCCTAAGTTAGATGAATAAGACAACTGAGGATAAAAGGAGATACAAATTAGGAAAAAAGTCAAAGGATTCTTATATGCAGATGATAAGATAACATGCATAAGTTACCCTAAATATTCTACCTAAAATCTCCCAATACAATAAACACATTATATAAAATTAACACAAAAATCAGTAGCATTCCTATATACAGATGTACTGCAACATAAATCAGGAAAGTATCTCCTTTCACAATGACCTGAAAAGTATAAAATCGCTTTGAGTAAATCTTACAGAGTAAGTCAAAGACTCGTGTGAATAAGACTTCAGTACATTAAGGAAAGAAATTAAAGATCCATAATTTAGAAAGATTTCTGATGCTCATGGATTTAGTATGATTAATATAGTAAAAAATACCATTATAATAAAAGCAATGCACAGGTTCAGTGAAATTTCTAATAGAATTTCATCATAATATTTCACAGAACATGAAATGAAAATTTTCAGCTTCATATGAAAACATGATGGAGAAATAGCCATCTTCAATCAAAACTTTAACCTGTCAACAAATTAAACATGTTATTAAATGTTATCAAATTGAAGATCCAGACATGAAATCAAACATCTATGGATATCTGCTTTTTTGATAAAGAGGACAAAATATACAATAGAAAAAAAAAAACAGCATCTTTAACAAATGTTGCTGGCCAAATTAGATGTCTGAAGAAAAATCTTAACAGATCCCTACATTTTAAAATATATTCTATCTTGTTTTCCATACCAGCAATAGTTCCCTTTCTCTCTTCTCCTTCTATTCCCTCCCCTAACTTTTTCTAATCTGCACCGTCTGCTTCTCTTCTGTCTCCATTCAGAATGGGTAATGCCTCCCATTGTAGTCAACAAAGCATGACAGATCAAATTGAGTCAGGAACAAACTCGTGTTCCCTGTATCAAGGCAGAGAGAAGCATCCCACCATAGAGAATAGGTTCCAAAAAGCTAGCTAATGCACCAGTTATAGGATTTTGTCCCACATCTAAGGGCCCCATCAATAGAACAAGCTACCCAACTGTCACCCATTTGCAGAGGGTCTAGGTAGGTTCCATGCAGGCTTCCTAGATATAGGTCTATAGTGCCTGAACTTCCAGAAGTTTGGGTCGGCTCTCTCACTGGGTTTTCCCACCTTCATGATCTTGACCCTCCTTGTTCATATAATCCCTCATCTCTCTCTTAACTGAACTCTCAGAGCATGGCCCAGTGATTGTCCATGCATCTCTGCACCTGCTTTCGTCAGTAATTAGATGAAGATTCTATGATGACGGTTAGGGTAGTCACCAAGATGATTACAGAAGAAGGCGAGTTTAGGAACCATCAACACTATTGCTAGGTATCTTAGGTGGGGTCATCCTTGTGGACTCCTGGAAGTTTCCCTGGCATCACGGTTCTCCCTACCTCATATGGACCACCTCTTTCAATGTTTGTCTTTCATAGCTCTCCTTCTCCATCCCTCCCCTAACTTGACCATACTGATCCTTCATGTTCCCATGCCCCATCCCCTCCCTTTTTCTCACCACCCCCACTTTACCCATCGGATGATATCTGTTTCCCTTCTCATGCGACCCTTTTTGTCTTCCTTGTTACTTAGCTTCTCTGGACCTGTGGATTATCGCCTGGTTATCCTTTGCTTTATATCAACTATCCACTTATGAGTGAGTATACAACATGCTGATCTATCTGAATCTGGGTTACCTCATTCAGAATGTTTTATTTTTCTAAATCCATCCATTTCCTACAACTTTCATGATGCCATTGTTTTTTACCCCTGAGTAATACTCTGTTGTGTAAAAGTACCACATTTTTTAATCCATACTTTGGTTGAGGAGCATGTAGGTTGTTTCCAGTTCTGGCTATTATGAAAAATGCAACTATGAACATGGTTGGGCAAATGTCTTCACCGTATGATTGAGCTTCCTTTGGGTATATGCCCCAAAGTAGCATTGTTTGGTCTTGGACTAGATTGATTTTTAATTTATGAAAAACCACAACACTGATTTCCAAAGTGCCTATGCAAATTTGCACTCCCAGCAGCAGCAGAAGAGGATTCCCCTTCTTGCACATCCTCTTCAACATAGGCTTTGACTAGCATTGTTTATTGTAACTATTCTGAGAAGGGTAAATGCATTTTGATTTGCATTTCCTTATTAGCTAAGGATGTTATATAAGTTTTAAGTGTATCTCAGCCATTTGATATTCTTCTGTTGTGACTTCTTTGTTTAAATCTGTATCCAATTTTTAATTGGATTATTTGATATTTTGAAGTTTAGATCTTGAGTTCTTTATATATTTTAGAGATCAGTCCTCTGACAGATGTAGGGTTGGAGAAGATCTTCCCATTCTGTAGGCTGCTGTTTTGTTTTATTGACAGTGTCTTTTGCCTTAAAGAGCTTTTCAGTTTCAGAAGGTCCCATTTATTAATGTTGATATTGGTGTCTCTGCTTCTGGTGTTATATTCAGGAAATAGTCTCCTGTGCCAATGAATTCAAGGTTACTTCCTGCTTTTTCTATCAGCTTCAGTGTGACAGTTTATGTTGAGGCCCCTGATCCACTTGGACTCTAGATTTGTGCAGGGAGGTAGATAAGGATATATTTGCATTCATCTACATGGTACCATCCACTTATACCAACAAAATTTGTTGAAGATGCTTTCTTTTACTCTGGTGTATATTTTTGGCTTCTTTGTCAAAAATCAGGTGTTCATAGGTGTGTAAATTTATGTCAGGATCTTCAATTTGATTTTATCGATCCCTGGGTCTGTTTCTAAGCCAACACCAAACACTTTTTATTAGTATATCTCTATACTAGAGATTGAAGTCAGAGATGGTGACACTTCTGGAATTTTCTTTATTGTACAGTATTGTTTTAGCTATACTTTTTTTGTGTGTGTGTTTCCATATGAAATTGAATATTCTTTCAAGGTCTGTGAAGAATTGTGTTGGAATCTTGATAGAGACTGCACTGAATCTGTAGATTGATTTTTTTAGACTGTCATTTTTCCTATGTTAATCTTACCTATTCAAGAGCATTGGGGATCTTTCCATTTTCTGATTCCATTTCTTTCTTCAAAGACTTAAAGTTCTTATCATACAGGTCTTTCACTAGTTTGGTTAGAGTTACCCCAAGATATTTTATATTATTTGTGGCTTTCATAAAGGGTGCTTTCTTCTCTTACTTCTTTTTCATCCTGTTTATCATTTGTAGATAGGAGGACTACTAATATTTTAAGCTAATTAATCTCATATCCTGTCACATTGCAGAATGTGTTTATCAGTTATGGGAGTTTCCTTGTAGAATTTTTGGTGTCACTTACGTATACTAACAGATCTGT
Organism: Chionomys nivalis; assembly: GCF_950005125.1. NCBI lineage: Eukaryota > Metazoa > Chordata > Mammalia > Rodentia > Cricetidae > Chionomys > Chionomys nivalis. The sequence goes on along the minus strand of NC_080090.1, from coordinate 74,314,933 downwards.
AAATCGTGAAAGTTTGACTTCTTCCATTCCAATTTTATTCCCTGTACCTCCATTGCTGTCTTACTGTTCTAGCTAGAATTTCAAGTACTATATTTAACAGATATGGAGAGAGTTGACAGCCTGGTCTCATTTCTGATTTTAATGGACATCACTTTTTGTTTCTCTCCATTTAATTTGATCTTGGCTGTTGATTTGATGTATATTGCTTTTATTATGTTTAGGAATGCTCCTTGTATCACTGATCTCTCCAATACCTTTAACATGAAGCAGTGTTCAATTATATTGAAGGTGTTTTCCGCATCTAATGAGAAAATCATGTTTTATTTTTTTAGTTTGTTTTTATGGTGGATTATGCTTACAGATTTTTGTATGTTGAACCATCCCTCCATTTCTGGGATGAAGCCTACTTTATCAAGGTGGTTGAATTTTGAAGTGTTCTAAGATTCGATTTGTGAATATTCTATTGAATATTTTTCAATGTTTATGAGTGAGGTTCTTCTATAATTCTCTTTCTTTGCTGGAACTCTGCATTTTCTTTCATATCAGGATAACTATAGCCTCATAAAATGTTTGGAAATGTTCTAATTTTTTTCCTATTGTGTAAAGCAATTTGAGGTGTATTGGTATTAGCTCTTCTTTGGAATTCAGGTAAAATTCTGTGCTAAAATTTTTTATTCGTTACCTATTCAGAAAATTGCCCATTTCTTTTAGATTTTCCAATTTTGTGGAGTAAAGGTTTTTGAACTATGATCTAATGATTTTCTGGGTTTTTTAGTTTCTGTTGCTAGTTACCCCTTCTCATTTCTGATTTTAGTTTGGATATTCTTTCCTTGCCTTTTGGTTAGTTTTTGATAAGGTTTTTCAATCTTGATGATTTTTGTTTTAGAACCAAGTCTTTGTTTCATTGATTCTTTGTCCAGTTCTCTTTGTTTCTATTTCATTGTTTTCAGCCCTCAGTTTGATTATTTCCTATGATCTGCTCCTCCTGGGTGAGTTTGACTCTTTTTGTTCTAAAGCTTTCAGGTGTGCTGTGAAGTCACTAATGTGAGATTCCTTAAATTTTTTTTTTTTATGTAGACACTTATTGCTATGAACTTTTCTCTTAGCACTGTTTTCATAGTGTTTCATAAGTTTGGGTACAGTATGTAATGAATTCTAGGAAGTCTTTCATTTCTTTCTTTATTTCTTCCTTGACCCAGTGGTGTTTCAGCTGAGCATTGTTCAGTTTCAGGCTTTCTGTATTTTTATTGCTCTTGAATTTTTACTTTAAGACATAGTGATCTGATAAAATTCATGAGGTTATTCCATTTTTTTTAGTCTGTAGAGACTTGCTTTGTGACCAACTGTGAAGTCAGTTTTAGAGAAGATTCCATGAGGTGCTGAGAAGGAAGCATGTTCTTTTGTGTTTGGGTAGAATGTTCTATAGTTGCCTGTTAAGTCATAACATATGTTAGTTCCCTTATTTTCTGGTGAGTTTCTGTCTAGAAGACTTGTCCATTGGTGGGGTATTAAAGTCTCATAGTAATAGTTTGTGGGGTTTGATGTGTGATTTAAGCTTTAGTAATTTTTCATTTATAAATGTGGGTGATTTTGTATTTGTGGCATAACTGTTGAGAGTTAGGACTTCTTTTTGATAGATTTTTCCATGTAATGAATTTGAAATATCTTTGCCATCTCTTTTGATTAATTTTAATTTGAAGTTTATTTTGTTAGATATTAGGATAGCTCCATTTACTTGCTTCTTAGGTCCATTTGATTGGAATTTTTTTCTCAGTCCTTTACTCTGAGGTAGTGTCTGTCTTTGAAGTTGAAGTTTGTTTCCTGTATGCAGCGGAAGGATGCATCCTGTTTTCATATCCATTATGTTAGCCTGTGTTTTCTTATAGATGAATTGAATATATTGATATTGATATTAAGAAATATTAATGACCAGTAATTGATTGTTAATCTTTGCTTATTTTTTAGAATGTATGTATTTCCCTTCTTTGGTATTTGCATACATGAAATTATCTATTGCCTGTGTTTTCATAAGTGCAGATAATTTCCTTAGGTTTCAGTTTTTCTTCTGTAGTGCTGAAATTGTTGGTAGGCATTGTTTAAATTTGCTTTTGTCATAAAATATTGTTAATAAAAGATGTTGCTTCCTCCATCTATGGTGACTGGAAGTTTTGCTAGGTATAATAGTCTGTAATTTCACCTAAACATTGCCTGAGAGTCCAGCTCTTCAAGACCACCTCCAGGTTTCAAGGAAAAAGTTGACAAAGAATCAAAACTGAGTTTTTCTTTCTAAGAACTAAAGTGTTGTGTTGGGAGAGGTTGCTTGTTCATTTCTTGGTCTCACAAACTCCCAAAATAATTACTCAGAAATCTGTATTAATTGTAATACTGTTTGATCAATAGCTTAAGTGTATTTCTGGCTAACTCTTATATCTTAAGTTAACCCATTTCTATTAATATGTGTATCACCATGTGTCTGTGGCTTACTGGCATGGTTCTGGTGCATCTGTCACCTGTGGACAGTTACATGGCTTCTCACTGACTCTGTCTACTCTCTTTATATATCTTTTCCAGCTAAACTATATTCTGTTAAGCCATTGACCCAAAGCAGCTTCTTATTAACCAATGGCAATAAAATGTTTTCATAGCATACTGAAGGGAATACACATCATATGAGATCTGAGGGTCATATTCTTTTTGTTCAATAGCCCTATTTCTACCTTTCCAGTTTCTTGTTATCCTTTCTTTCAATTTTCTGTTCCAATTCCTCTTGTTTCTTTGTTCACCTAGATTAAATAATTTTTTACAGGACATTGAGACAATAAGAAAAAGACTTACAAGAGTTACATATCATTGGTCATAGCACATTCCTTGGGTAAAGAATAAGGAACTGATCTGTTTACTATATCTACACAGGTTTCAAGGTGACCAGAAACTGGGCACATAGTACCCAGTTGAGACAAGTTGCTGAGAGATCATCACATAGAGTCAGGTCATATCAATCAGACTTGGCAAGCAAAGAATTGGCCTTATTTTTTAGATTGTTTTGTATTGATACCTTGGCTAGACATCTACAACTCTGACCTTCTGTATAACTGTAAAGTTCTTTTTAACTTATGATCCATTTATAGAAACATTTAGTCTAGTGCGAACTTGCTCTGAGGTTAAAATTAGCCAATTTTGTGTAGTTAGAATAAAAGAACAAAGCAGTCCTTTCAGTGTCTTACAGTCCTCATGGGACAATAGATCTAGTTATGAAGCATATCCTGGTATATTTTCTTTTCTTTTCTTTTCTTTCTTTTTTTTTTTTTTAGGTTTTTTAAGACAGGGTTTCTCTGTAGCTCTGGAGCCTGTACTGGAACTAGCTCTTAAAGACCAGGCTGGCCTCAAACTCACAGAGATACACCTGCCTCTGCCTCCTGAGTGCTGGGATTAATGGCATGCACCACTACAACCCGGCTCCTAGTATATTTTTCTATTTTTCAAAATTATACAGCTAAATGAGAAGTAATCTCCCTGGCCATCCACAAATATATGTTCCCATAAGATTGAGATGCAAATCATGAAATTTCACACTCCAATGTAGAAATTAGGGAGACACTTTAACTGCTTTTGCACATGTGAAATTAGAGATAGGAGCAATAATTTCCAGAGTTGGCGGTCCCACAGACCCTGCCTAGATAGAATTCTCCTCCATCAGAAAAACATTCCTCTGGTACACAGACATCTTAACATTAGTTGTCACCTGCTGTATACTCCTAGCCCTCAACAGGGACCCATGGTATCTTAGCCTCTGTAAAATGTCTGTCCAGGACTTTCTGGCTTTCAGAGTCTCCATTGAGAAGTCAGGTATAATTTTGATGGATCTGCCTTTATATGTTACTTGACTTTTTTCCTTTGCAATTCTTGATACTCTCTTTATTCTGTATGTTTAATATTTTGATTATTATGTGACTAGAAAACTTTTGTTTTGGTTCAGTCTATTTGGTGTTCTGTAAACATCTTATATTTTCAAAGGCATGACCTTCTTTAGGTTGGGAAAGTTTCCTTCTATTATTTGATTGAATATATATTTTCTGTACCTTTGAATTGAATTTTTTTCCCTTATTCTGTAGCATTTTGTCTTAGTTTTGGTATTTTCATGGTATCTTTGTGTTAAAAATTTGTTGGATTTAACATTTTCTTTGACTTATAAATATATTTCATTTATCATGTCTTCAATGCCTTTGATCTTCTCTTCCATATCTTCTATTCTGTTGGCTATTCTTTTATCTGTAGCTCTTGCATATTTACCCATTTTATTTCTTGAATTCTGTCAGTTTGTATACTTTATTGCCACTATTTCAATTTTCAAGACTTGAACTATTTTCTTCAAGTGTTTGTTTGTTTTTCTTGAGTTTTAAAAAGTGGTTTATTGATTTCTTCCATTTTTTTGTCTTTTCCTTTATTTCTTTAAGATAAATTTTCATTTCATCTTTAAGGGCCTCTATTATTTTCATGAAGCTATACTTTTAATTTTATTTTTATTGATTTTTGGTGAGCTCTACATTTATCTGCTCCTCTTTCTGTCTCTCCCCTCCCCTTCAACCCTCTCCCCAGGTCCCCATGCTCCCAATTTACTCAGGAGATCTTGTCTTTTTCTACTACCCATATATATTAGATCTATCTATATCTCACTTAGTGTCCTCATTGTTGTCTAGGTTCTCAGGGATTGTGATTTGTTCATGAAGCTATTTTTAAGGTAGTTTTACTCTGCTTTAGCTTTTTTTGGATGTTCAGGTCTTGCTGTTGTAGACCCACTAAGTTCTGGTTTTGCCATATTGCTCTTTATGTTGTTGATATATTCATACACTGCCATTTACCCATCTGAGTTTGGAATAATTACAGGTATAAGTGTTGATTCCTGTGTTGTCTTTATTGGATCTGTCTTTTTTCCTTTATTGTCTTTTAGCCTGAATGGCCAAGTATTCTGGTGATTGACTGGTTGTCAGATTGAATAGAGTTGTCTCAGCTGATGTCTGTGGGGTGTTTGGTGCCTAGGTACAGTATGACATCCAGTTCTTTGGCTGATGTGGGCTTTACTTGTGCCTATGGGATCTGTTCCTACAACTGGTGTGGGTTTTTTTTTTCCTGTGCCTATGATGTCTATTTTTCCAATTGGTTTAAATTTTGTCTATGTCTTTTTTTCCAAATGTTTGGGTGGCATTTTTACCTATAGGGTTTGCTGAAGTTGCTGGGAAGGCTGTTCATGAAGAGGATGCTGGAGTTGAAAGGATTTGGCAGCAGAGTGGGTCTGTTCATTGAACTGATATAGGTAGTGTTTGTCCCTATAAAGAATGATGTTCTTTAAACTGGTATATAGAGTTTGTGTTTCTCGAGCCTGTTGGTGTTGCAGGGTATGGCTGAAGAAGGGGAGTATGATGGTTTTGGTGGCAAAGTGGGTCTTGTAGGTTACAGAGTCGATTGGTGACTGCTGTGGTGAAGCAGCCTACCCATACGACTCTTATATGCTGGCTGGCTACTAGGGAATCACAGAGATATACTTATCATCCTGCATAAAACTCAACTCCAAATGGACTTCATTACTCAATAGCTCTTGTGGTTATAGGCACTACTTTCTTTTTATTTACAACTAGATGTATTGTTACCAACTCCTTTATGTTATATTGAAATCATTATTTCCAACACTTTATTAAGACAGGTATCATGCAGTTTTTAATGTTACAAGTGAATCTGTAGATCATCATGTATAGTTCTTATATTTTAACAGTAATGATAGTTGTGATTTAGAAACATGTTGTGTCTCTCCATCTTTATGTCATCTGTGACTCTTTCCTTGATGTCTAATCATTTTAATGGTAGAGATCTTTCATCTTGCTGATTAAATGTTTTATTTAATTTTCTGTAGCTACTTATAAATGGAATTGTAGCTATTTTAAATGGTCTTGGAATTTCAATGCTATTGTTCAAATAATTTGTCATTGGTCTATGACAATATTATTGATTTTGGTGTTTTATTTGGTGACTTTGCTAAATTCTTCTCATTACTTCTACTGGCTTAGGGTTAAAGTCTTTGAAGCTTTATTTACACAGATGATCATTCTATCTTTATATAACTGCATTTTGATTTGGACATTTCCAATTGACCAAAACTATGCCTCTTTGAAGTATATTTCTTACATAATCCACAGTTATTACACAGGACCTCTACGTAATGGGAAAGTGTCTAAAATCAGAGTAGTTACAATTTTCTAAATGAAACATGGGTTCTTTTAGTGAGCTTGTATCTTGTTGAAGGATTCCTAATATTGTTTTGGGGATTTATAGGTTAATAAAATTATTCTGTATAATAGTATAATGATGAATACCTATAATAAAACATTTATGAAGACTCTTAGAATGTGCACCTAATATTAACAATAATATAAACTGTAAAAATACTCTTATAATTTACTGATACAGGTGCATTAGGTACAACTGATGCATCATGAGATGTGAGGTGGAAATGCTAGGGAATGCTTTCCATGTACCCAAGTAGAAAATAGACATTCTGCACTGCTGTTTTTGTTCTACTTGTAAATAAAAAAACTTTCAAAAAATAATCCATTAAATATATTTAGAAATAGTTATTTAGTACTATAGTTTCTTTAAAACTTATCTTTTCAAGTAGGGCAGTAGTGGCACATACCTACACTCCCAGCACTTGGGATGCAGAGGCAGGCTGATCTCTGTGAGTTTAAGGACAGCATGATCTACAGAGGAAGTGTGAGTACAGACTCCAAAGGTACACAGAGTAATCCTCTCTCTCAAATATATATTTATACACCCTTTCCAAGTTGTGACAGTTCCAGTATATTTATTTGCAATCCTGATTCTTACTATTTTTTTTCTATATTAGATGATAGAAAAGACTGGGAGGCTTTTAGTGGAAAGAATGTCTTTTTTCCCCCAACTGAAATGTTTTTCAACATTTCCTGTTTGCATGCAGGTCTTTGCTATAAAGACATATTTTGGCATTGATGGTTCTCTCTCTGCAGAACTCTGAAGGGATTTTTTCTAATGCAGACTTTGGGCAAAAGTAAATTAAATTAAATTTAAAATTTAAAAAAGGTGTAGAAAGGTTTCTCCATTCAAAGTCTATGAAAATCATTTGTTTCTTATGCTTCATGGTAGCATGCATAGAATCTGTACAATTTTGTCAAATTGTCTTTAAAATATTTCTAACAGCTAGTAGGTCCAAAAAATTCTGGTCTAGTGTGATGATCTGAGATGCAGCTGTTTAAGTATTCTAGTATGAACTTTCTTTCAGTTTTCTATTTGCTAGTGGGAGTCACTGCATTTTAGTTTTCCCATAATTCTAGATGTTCCACTTAGGGATTGACGTAGGACAGATGCTTTTTCTCCCTACTTTGGCAAATATGATTTCCTAAATTAGCCAACACTCTGTATACAAAGGAACTTCTCTTTTCCTGGCTGAGCATGTCTCTTGTCTATGATTATAAAAATTAATATTCAAAAAGGCAGCTAGACAGTTTGTTCATTATAGAAACAACTGTTGTATCTTTTTCTCTTAGGCTAATGACTTCCCCAGTCCTCGACTTTTGTAGTAACAGATACATCTTTCCTTCAGCAGAGCAGGCTTCCCATGATTACTAAAGTGGTTGGTTTCCAACAATGTAACTGTGTCACTATTCCATTAGTTGGCATGTGTTCCTGGAATGTCTGTATTATAGTGTATGAGGTCTATACTTAGATAATAAAGTATGTGAGGTTTCTACCCTAACAGTTTTATATTATGTTCATGCACTGTTTTCAGTAAGGAAAAACTTTGAAGCTCAGTTTCAACTGGAATTTTTGTGTGTCTTGTAACCAAAGTGCTCAGTGTCTTCAGCAATATTTCCTTACTATTAAGTTATGTTGGAAAATCAATTGCATTGTCAAAATCCAGGTTACATTAGAAGTCTCTGGAACTTCACTGTATATCACCTTCTACGGATTCATTTCAAATCTGGTAGTGACATTTTCTTTTCTTTTTTTTAATTAAGAATTTTTAAATATAATCCTTTCTCATTTTACAAAACTATCCCATTCCAACTCCTTCCCCTCCTCCCGCTTTCTCCACATTCCCCTTACCTCACTAATGAGGAGCTCCACTCCTCAGAATGGGTAAGGCATCCCATGGGGAGTCAACAAAGTCGGACACTTCACATTGAGGCAAGACCAAGGCCCTCTCCCTTATATATAGTTTGAGCATGGTATCCTTCCTAAAATAATGTCCTCTGAGATGCCATTTCAGGCATTAGGTTTAAATCCTGGTCCCACTGTCAGTGACCCACAGACTGTTCAAGCCTCACAGCTGTCCTCCATATTCATCTCCCTGGGAAGGGGAAACATACAAGAACTCAGAAAATTAGGAGCGGGGAGGAAGGAAGAGTGGAAGTGGAGAGGAAGGGGAGGAGAAGAACATGAGGGACCGGGATACTCAAGAATAGAGAAGGACAGTGAGGGAGAGAAAGGAAAGAGACATCTTGATTGAGGGAACCATTGAGCCATTAAAGGGCTATCGAGAAATTCAACACTAGGGATATTTCCAGGAATCATCAAGAATGACCCCATCTAAGGCTATAAGCAACAGTGGAGAGGATGCCTAAATCGGCCTTCCCCTGTAATCAGACTGATGATTACCTTAACTAACATTATAAAACCTTCAACCAGCAACAGACAGAAATAGCTACAAAGATCTAGAGTGAAGTACTTGGGCTAAGCTACCTGAGACCAGCCCAAGAGAGGAAGGAGCAATAATATGAGCAAAGTGGTCAAGACCATGATGGTGATACCCACAGAAGCAGCTAATTGGAGCTAGCGAGATCTCACTGACTCTGGATTGATAGCTGGAAAACCTGTATGGTACTGATATTTTTATTTAAAAGTCCATGACTTCTAGAAACAAAAATGTCAATTTATGAAGCATACTTTTGTTCCAAGCACTTTGTATTAGTGACATTACTATTATATACATTTGATTTGATTTAATTTCAGTGTGAAAAGTAGTGAAATGATATATTACTTTTTCATATATCCTTAGTTGTCATTCTTCACTCAAGACATCACATATGCCAACATAAATCCTATTTACACAACTTCTTTCATTTTAAATTTTGTTTAGCTAATGCTTTAAAATCAATAAACTATTTATTTAACTTCCAGCAGCACTTTGCCCTCCCTCCTCATTTCCCAGGCCCTCCCCGTCCCCCACTTTGCTCCCACCCCCAATCCACTGCTCCTCTATTTCTGTTTAGAAAAGAGCAGGTTTTCCATGAGTATCAATGGAACATGGCTTATAAAATTTCAGTAATACTAAGCACCTCCTATGTATTAACACTAGGCTAGGAAAACCACTCTTGGGAGTAGGTTATCAGAAGCCAGTAAGAGTTGAAGACAGCCCCGGTTCCCAGTGTTAGGAGTCCTATATGAAGACCATGCTACACAACTATGATATATATGCAAATGCCTAGTTCAGTTCTGTGCAGGGTCCCTGGTTGTCAGTTTTGTATCTGTGAGACCCCTTGAGCCCAGGTTAGTTGATTCTGTGAGTTTTCTTCTGGTGTCCTTGAATCCTGTAGCCTCTTGAGAACAAGTGCGACGGGCACCAATCTGGTCACGTTAAATGGCCAGTTCAGGCTACATATCTGCTATTGCTAAGAGTCTTAGCTGGCCCTTTATTGTTGATTCCTGGGAGATTACCTTTGTTCTAGGTTTTTACCTGGCCTTGAAATGCCTACCTTTTCCAGTAGTCACTTTCAGTAATCTTCCCCTCCTCACTCCCTCAGTCTGACTGCTTGTGTTCCCATCCTGACACACTCTTAGTTCAAAAAAGAAAAAAAAATCTTTTCTAGTTCCCCATTCCCAGAGAGATCCAGGTGTCCCCCATAAACCCTCTTTGTTACCTAGTCTTTCTGAGTCTGTGGATTTTAGCATAGTTATTCTTTGTTTTACAGCTAAAATTCCCCTATGAATTGGTACATACCATGCTATTCTTCTTCAGTCTGGGTTACCTCACACAGACTGATTTTTTTTCTAGTTCCATCCACTTGTCTTTAAATTTCCTTAAGTTATTGTTTTTAATAGCTGACTAATACTCCATTGTATAAATGTATCACACATTTTCTTTATCCATTCCTCTGCTGAGGAACATCTGGGTAGTTTCCAGATTTTGGCTATTATGAACAAAGTTGCTATGAACATAGTTGAACAAATGTTCTGTGGTATGAGAGAACATCATTTGGGTATCTTTTCAAGAACAGTATATCTAGGACTTGAGGTAGATATAGTCCCATTTTTTTTTCTGAGAAATTGCCATTTTGATTTCCAACATGGCTGTGCAAATTTGTACCCCCATCATCAATGGAGGGGCATTCCCCTTATTCCACATCCTGGTCAGAATCAGCTGTCACTTGTGTTTTTGATCTTAGTCATTCTGACAAGTTTAAGAGAGAACCACATAGTTGTTTTGCTTTTGCATTTCCCTGATGGTTAAGAATGTTGACCATCTCCTTTAAGTGTTTCCTGACCTTTGATATTATTTTGTTGAGATATTATTCTGTTTGTGAATGTACCCCATCTTTTAATTGTATTTTGTAATTTATTGATATATAAATTTTGAGTTCTAGTAATAAAAACCACCTGGTATTGAAAGACAGGAAAGCAGACAGGTGAATCAATGGATTGAATAAAAGAATCAGACAGAAATCCACACCTCCATGTACAATGGATTTTTGATATAGAAGCTAAAATTATACAATGGAAAAAAAGAGAGCATCTTCAACGTATGGTGCTGGTTGTACTATATGTTTACATGTGAAAGAATGCAAATATATCCATCTCTATCTCCGTGCACAAAACTCAAGTAGAAGTGGATTAAATATCTCAACGTACTTCAAGAATCTCTTATAAGAGAAAAAAAATGGGAAATGACCTTGAACATATAGGCAGAGGGAACAATTTTCTTTCTTTTTTTTCTTTTTTTATTGATTTTTTTTGAGCTCTACATTTTTCTCTGCTCCCTTCACTGCCTCTCTCCTCCCCCTCCACCCCTCCCCCAAGGTCCACATGCTACTGTTTACTCAGGAGATCCCAGAGAACTTAGACACCAATGAGGACACTAAGAGAGACTTATGTAGTTCTAATTTACATGGGAAGTAGAAAAAAAAAACAAGATCTCCTGAGACAACTTTCTTAAGAGAACCCTGATATCACTGACACTAAGATTGACAAGTAATAAACTGGACCTCAGGAAACAGAAAAGTATCTCTAAGGCAAAGGGACACCATCAGTGGCAGCCTACAGAATGGGAAAAGATCTTCACCAGCCTCACTTGGAACAGAGGACAGATTTCTAAACTTTTTAGACAGTTTCATTCATAGTATTTCTTGCTTCTAACTCTCTATTTTTAATTCTTTTCTTACCTGGCCCAATGTACCTACATTGGTCTTTCTAAGACTTATTTTCATCTGGAGAACCTTTCAAATTGCCACCTAAATATCTACTCTTTCACTCAACTAAGCATTTGTTAAGCATTTTCTGAATAGTCACAACACAGTTAATCACATTAGTGTTTGGAGCTTGAAAGTAATATGGCAACAGCTTTTAATATCCTTAGGAATTACATTTTTTGTATATCGCCCAAAATATAATTATTTAGTTTTATACAAAAATATTTGCTTTATTGATACACGAGTAAAAAGCAAGCAAACTAACAAAGAGTTCAAGTCAAAAGAACAAAGGAAATTTGAATCCAGAAGTAAATGATTCAGTAAGTAGTCCATAGCTAGGACTCTAATTTTCAATATCGTTGTCCTTGACCCAGACAGCATGTAGTAAAATGTATAAAAAGTCTTTCTCTAATGCAGATCACGGCAGAATAGTGCTTCTAATGTAATTTCAAAGTGAAGAGTAAAAAGCAATAATCACAGTGGTTGGTAGATTGGAGACTGTGGGAATATAAGCAAAAAGGAAAACCTTCTCTAAATGAAGAGAAATGAGGGATTCCACTGCAAACACACTTGCCCTTGTGTAGCTAGATCTGTTTTGACTCAGCTCATTTTCCCCATCACTGAGAAGGGGCAGCTGGCCCATAAATCACAGTCAGATCATTTTTCCCTGTGTTAAATAGACAACTTGTCAGGTAGCTAACTAAATATGTGTTATGCTCCAACAATGTCACTTAGGAACAGAATCAACACTCTGAGCATGACTTTCACAACACAACATTTCATTACCAAGACGGCAGCAGTTCCAATAAAGCTCGGAGGGCAATTTCCCAACAGCCAGTTCAGGGAAGTCAAAGTCAGTTGAACTTTACTAGAATGGAAAATGTTACTTGTGCAGAAAGTCAACCTGCTTGGAACAGTTTCTCTACTAGCTCATTTATTCTTGCAGAACTCCCAGGAGAGAGTAGTTTTCATTGCTTTAGAAGCTAGAATTAAGTCTATACTTTAGACAACTGATACTAAACAAGAAACTGATAATATAAACAAATAGATTTTCAAATGTGTACTGAATAATAATTGTATCATACAAGAATTGTGTTTGTAATTAAAGGTTCACATTAGAGTATCTACCTAGAAATGTCTTAGGAAATAATATCGGGACTTAATACTTTTAGAAGAAAGACATTCTGTATATTGTACTGATTAAGAAAACGCTTCAAGCCTGCTTCAAAGAACCTTTTATGAATGATAGCATGAGATCATAGAGCAATCATCTCTACAGTTCAGGAAACTTTGGATTAGATAGGAAAATGATATTATCATTTTGAATTTATTATGAATCAAAATATATCTATTGTTATCAAAGGAGGTTAAAAATCTCCAAGAGGAATATACAAGATACTCCATCACTGTTAGAAACAGCAAAAGGAATCAAACTATATTAAACAGCAGTAAATTAAAATGAACTTCCAACCAGAATAGTATATTTTAGATGTTTTTTTTTGTGTGTTTATGCAGTTATATATGTTTGCTTGCCTTTGTTGAAACATTGTGTTATAGTAACAGGCATGATTTACCTCATCAAGGTAAGAAAGCAGCTTTAAAACACATGTAAGCTATGATATTGTTTTATTGTTTGTTTATGAGAGAAGTCTCTGCAGCACAAGTTAAACTAGTGTTTTCTTTAGAGTCCAGGATAACCTGAAACTTACAGTAATCATCTTTTTTTAGTCTCAGAGCAAGGAATTTTTAAGAAGAAGGCATCTCACCTCTTTGTGTTCCATGCAAAGGGTTTTGAAATCAGGGTTTTGAAATCAGGAAGTAGTCTCACTGTATATGAACACAAAGCTTTACCTCCTTGTGTTTTCCTTCTGTGTTTTCACATGGAAAGAAGGGAGATCCTTATTGCATGAGAGGTATAAAAAAACATGAAGAAAAAAAAACATGAAGAAGTAGAAGGTTGAGAAATCATAATCAACATATAGTCCAAAAGAAAAGGAAAAAAATATTGACAAACCAGAAACATGCAATTAGTTCTCAGAAGAATTGTTTATTGGATTTTTCTGCAAAAAAAAAAAAAAAAAACAAAAAAAACAAAAAAAAAACTCCTGCAAGGAAGCCTCAGAGAATATTAGAGAAAGGGGTCAGAGAGATTTTAAGAGACAGAGTATCAGGGAGTTCATTGTGACATTGTGTCATTCTATAACATCAAACGCTACATTCTAAAATCTCATCAACATAACTGCCCAAATGTGAACTGGAAAAAGGCATGCAAAACTGGACAGAGAAGAGCCTGCAAGGCTTCAGTGGAAAATACAGAGCTACAAGCAGTAGAAGAGCTGGGAATGGAAGAGATGGCCGGCCACAGAAAATAGCGTATCAATTATTTTTTTTCCTTAAAGAATGGTGATCCCTGAAAGCATACATAAAAGCAACATTACTAGGACCAAACAGGTTATACTTAGTAGTATGTATGTATACACACAAACCTACATGCATAGAATAACAATTAGTGATAAAAAGAGGCCATAAATTTGAAAAAGTGCAGGCAGGGTTATAAGTTAGAGTTTAGAGGGAGGAAACAGAAAGGAGAAATGTTGTATTTGCATTATAATATCAAATTAAAAATAAAACAAAACAAAAACAAACCTCAAAAGAAAAAAATAAGAATCAGACAAAAGTAAAATCCTAGAAAGACTATGGTTACTCCTAGAAAGAAAGGCAAGCACTATGTTTGGAATCTAAGATATACAAAGGCAATAATTTGCCTCTTTCAGAAGTGGATGAGTTGGCCCCACCCACACTCCATTTGATAATTGTGACTTCTCATTGAAAAATTTCATTTAATACACTTTTCCTCAGCAAACATCTCTCATTGCTAGCATCCAATACATATGATGCTCTCCCTGAGATTTAGCCTTCACTTTCCCTGTGACATGCACAGTACACCCAGAAGTTCAATGAAAAGAATATGAAAGTGTGTCACGTTGTCTTCTCTCAGAAGCTTTGTGAAAACTTGGTGTAAATCTCCATGACTTTATCTTGCTGCCTGCAACAGCCTCACCATTCAGAAGCACAAGTTATGATGTCAAGTTGAGAACTGTCTTCGCACTTTTTGACCAGAACTATAGTACTCTTGATATTCCTTCAAGTTGGAACAGGGGAAAACACTTTTGTATGAGGCTCTGCTGGAGCAGCACGCACACCCTACAGGCACTCGTTCTGGATTTCTACGTTGAAATGAAATGTTTCATTCATGTTTGCATTGTTACATTCTAGTGTTCCTCAAAACAGGTCTTGCCTTCTAAAAACATTTTCTCTTGTTTCAGCGCCAATTGTGAAATTATCAATTAAAGCCACTTTATTTTTAGCTTCCATGTATTCTACTGTCTCAGTATAAAATTAACAAATACAATGTAAAATAATCATTTCACAGCCTAAATGTTATACAGTTTTAAATATCTTAGACCAAAGAAATTCATTTATTACTGTTCTAGTCATTCTCACTTAAATTAACAAGATAAGATGTTGGTAGAGAGCTGCCATGTTATTTTTGTTTTTCTTTTGCTTGTTTTTCTGGATGCAGAACAAATGTGCTCTCCTTCATTTCCCAAAGGTCTTCACTTTCTTATGAAACTCCTAAAGTACAGTCATTAATGCCTGATGTTTGGACATTATTCTGGACTCCTGAATTTCTACTAGAATCACCTGTTAAGCTCTGATTATGACTTTTCTTTTTTTTAAAAAAAATTGTTTATTTATTACTTTATTAAAAATTTCTCCCTCCTCCCCGCCACCGCCTCCCATTTCCCTCCCCCTCCCCCATTCAGGTCTCCCTCCCTTGTCAGCCCTAAGAGCATTCAGGGTTCCCTTCTCTGTGGGAAGTCCAAGGACCACCCACCTCAATCCAGGTTTAGTAAGGTGAGCATCCAAACTGCCTAGGCTCCCACAAAGCCAGTACATGCAGTAGGATCAAAACTCAGTGCCATTGTTCTTGACTTCTTAGCAGTCCTCATTGTCCACTATGTTCAGCGAATTCGGTTTTATCCCATGCTTTTTCAGACCCAGGCCAGCTGGCTTTGGTGAGTTCCCGATAGAACATCCCCATTGTCTCAGTGTGTGGGTGCACCCCTCGAGGTCCTGAGTTCCTTGCTCATGTTCTCTCTCCTTCTTTGCTCCTGATTTGGACCTTGAGATTTCAGTCTGGTGCTCCAATGTGGGTCTCTGTCTCTGTCTCCTTTCTTCACCTGATGAAGGTTAATATTCAGGAGGATGCCTATATGTTTTTCTTTGGGTTCACCTTCTTATTTAGCTTCTCTAGGATCACGAATTATAGGCTCAATGTCCTTTATTTATGGTTATAAACCAAATATGAGTGAGTACATCCCATGTTCCTCTTTTTGGATCTGGCTTGACTATGACTTTTCTAACCCACAAATGCAAAAATATCTGAGATTTATTCTAAACAAAAATTCCAGAGACCTACACATAATAGGTTTTAGTAAAAAAAATCAAACCAATGGTTCACACCAAATACCAATTTTTAACATTGATGACTATATTTATCACCATAAAAGATACAACTTAAAGGATGAAGTGTTCCTTTCATCTAGTAGACAGAAGATTATAGTCCATTGTGGAAGAAACACAACAGAAGGAATACTTTGGTCCCTGATTGAACTGGGAAAACTTGGAGAGAACAATGTTGGTTCTCTTCTGGGTTGCTTCTTCCACCCTGTTTTTATTTAGATCTGGACCTCAGCTGATGGGATTGGTCCACTTACATTCAGATTCAGATTAACTCTTACCCACTAAAACAAACATATGTCTAAAAGATATACCCATAAGTTTATATTTTCTATTTGAATCTAAATTCAGTCAACTTGACAATAAAGAAACAAATCTAATTATCTGTAGTTGTATTATGAATGCATTCTCTCTCTCTCTCTCTCTCTCTCTCTCTCTCTCTCTCTCTCTCTCTCTCTCTCTCTCTCTCCCTGAGACAGGGTTTCTTTCTGTAGCCCCGGCTGTCATGGAAATGGCTCTTTTTCTCAGTCTAGTCTCAAACTCAGAGATCTACTTGCCTCTGTCTCCTGAGTATTGGGACTAAAGGCACAAACCACTATGTCTTGCTCCTAATAAGTTTTTATGTTTTATTTTTATTATTTTTTGCATTTTCTTGTCATTTTTTGAGACAAGGTTTCTCTGTGTAGCCTTGACTGATGCAGACCTAGCTCTGTAGATCAGGCTGGCCTCAAACTCAGAATCCCAACTTTCTCTCCCAAACTGCAAATATTTCATCACATAACTTCCTTTCAATATATATATATATATATATATATTTGGATTTTTCGAGACAGGGTTTCTCCGTAGCTTTTGGTTCCTGTCCTGAAACTAGCTCTTGTAGACCAGGCTGGCCTCGAACTCACAGAGATCTGCCTGTCTCTGCCTCCCGAGTGCTGGGATTAAAGGCGTGCGCCACCACCGCCCAGTTCCTTTCAATATATTAACCCAACTGCAAGCATACATATTCCTTATTTTCTTAGCCAAACCTAGTGACATTGCCATGTGTTTTGAGAGCTTGGGGGAATGGAATGGTTGGGATGGAGGAAGGGTGGATATGGGACCAGGGACTTAGATATCATCATTAAGGGAGCCATTTTAGGGTTGACAAGAGACTTCACTCTAGACAGATTCCAAGGGGTCCAAGGAGATGTCCCCAGCTTGTTCCTTGGGCAGCTGAGGAGAGGGTGCCTGAACTGGCACTATCCTATTGCTGCACTGATGAATATTTTGCATATCACCATAGAACCTTCATCTGGCGATGGATGGAGATAGAGACAGAGACCCACATTAGAGCACTGGACTGAGCTCCCAAGGTCCAAATAAGGAGCAGAAGGAGGGAGAACATGAGCAAGGAAGTCAGGACCGCAAGGGGTGCATCTACCCACTGAGAAGGTGGGGCTGATCTAACGGGGATTTCACCAAGGCCAGCTGGGCTGGGACTGATGAAGCATGCGATCAAACCAGACTCTCTGAATGTGGCTGACAAGGAGGGCTGACTGAGAAGCCAAGGACAATGCCACTGAGTTTTGATTCTACTGCATGGACTGGCTTTGTGGGAGCCTAGTCTGTTTGGATGCTCACCTTCCTAGACCTGAATGGAGGGGGGAGGACCTTGGACTTCCCACAGGACGGGGAACCCTGGCTGTTCTTTGTACTGGTGAGGGAGGGGGAGGAAGGAAGGGGGAGAGAAATGGAAGGATGGGAGGAGGTGGAAATTTTTAATAAAAATAAAAAAAATATATTACAACATTGTAGACAGAGACTGTTTGTTGGTTTCCCGGCTGCCCAGACCCAAAATAATTACACAGAAACTATATTAATTACAACATTGCTTAGCCAATTAGCTCATGCATATTTCTATATAACTCTTACATCTTGAATTAAACCATTTCTATTAATTTATGTATCGCTATGAGACTCATGGATTACTGGTAAGGTTCTCCAGCATCTGTCTCCCTCAGAAGCTACATGACATCTCTGACTTCACATACTCTCTCTATATTTCTCTTCCAGCTTGGCTACATCTGCCCTTCTATAGGTCAAAGGAGCTTTTTTATTAACCGATGGTAATAAAAGATATTCACAGCATATAGAGGGGAATACCACATCACAACATAATAGCATTATTGTATATTTTATATCATTTATGACTATGTTGGTTTCTTGTTAACAAGGAAGATGTCTCATTTGTAACTGCTCTTTTACTAACTATACTTTCATACATTGTTCAATTTTAATAAATGTTGATTATATTTAAAGAGGATTAAAGTGTTTTCTACATCTCAACAACATACTCAAGAATGAGATACCACACGAGGCAACTATTAATGAAGAAGAGAATAAATTGCCCATTTCAAAGAGTTTATGCTGCAGTGTTTTATCAGTTTTGTCATCATTATTCTACTCCTAACATACAATACGATTTAGCACAAGAGGGAACCTGTTTTTAGCAAGGGTTCTTGTACTATGCAAGCTCAGAATACTGATGTAGAAAATTCTCATATCAATGTATTTGTCTTGAAAAACATAATTATTGTAATGGACCAGAAAACTAAGATGTGATTAGCATATTCTTTTAAAGGCTGAAGCTGCAATAGTCAAATAAGGCAAGGGTTGTTTGATGAGTGTGAGATCATTATAAACTTTGAATACTGAATCTCTTCAAGTTTATTCATGCTATGTTCATCTCTAGAGTTTGATAGGAAATGCCAGTGAACGATGATTATCCAACCATTGCCTCCTCTGATTAGGTCCATGTTTGAGTGCTAAACATGTACACGATTTTCTAAAAAGTCAAATCTCACTGTTTTTCTATTGTGATTTTACAAATCTCTCTTTTGCTTATGCAAATCAATCAGACTAATTGTGAAGGGTTGACTTAGTAAGTTTGCAAATGTTAATTGAATTTAATGTATTTGTCACTCTCTCTCTTGAAGTATAGGTAAACCTGACAGTTTCAAACTTGTCTTGGGTATTGCCTTTTGTCAAACATCATTGTGAAACTAGATGAATAAAAACAAAACTTAGAGTAGAAGGCAAAGAAAACCAGTCAGCAAATGATATGAAGAATCTGCATGCATGTAGTTAAGTAGCAGTAGTCCTTTCAGAGATCCTCATTCTCATAAAGGTAGTTAGTTCATAGAACAATGAATCAGAATAGAAAAGCCACAAATAATTTCAAGGATAAATGATCAGCTAATCTTAGAAAAAATTCCAAGTATATTCAAAGAGAAGAATATTCTCTTCAATAAACAACATATGAAACATTGGATATGAATATGCAAACACAAATACAAGTGATCAATTAGAAGCCTCACATATCATATTCAAAATTAAACTCAAAATAAATTTGTGAACAAAATGCATTGACGGGATTTATAAAATTTCTAGAGTTGGTCTAGCTATCTGTGTAATGGTGTTTTGGATTCATCATACCAAAACAACAGGCAAT
Organism: Chionomys nivalis; assembly: GCF_950005125.1. Classification (NCBI taxonomy): domain Eukaryota; kingdom Metazoa; phylum Chordata; class Mammalia; order Rodentia; family Cricetidae; genus Chionomys; species Chionomys nivalis. Next base: position 74,295,430 of record NC_080090.1, on the reverse strand, counting down.
AAATTAAATATGATCTGGAAAAATGAAACTAATGTTTCTCAAAGAACAGAAGACCAAAAAGCAACCAGCAGGTAACCTGTTCTGTAGGAGAAATATTTCTAAGCCATATAATTGGTAATCTGTTAATTTGAAAAGCTTCTAAAGAACTTCTCCAAATTAATAGTAAAACAATGGCAAACACTAAGAAGGGGCCTTATAACTTGAGCAACTATTCCTCAGAAAAATACATAGAATTCTTAATAGACATATAAAAAATCATCAACATCCTTTGGATAACACTCAAAAATGGTATTACTGGGTCTTTAGGAAGGCTGTTTTCTAATTTCTAATTTTCTGATAAATCACCACATTGACATCCAAAGGGGCTGTACCAGCTTGCATTCCCACCAGCAATGCAGGAGTGTTCTATTTACCCCACAATCTCTCCAGCATAAGTTGTCATCAGTGGTTTTGTTCTTGGACATTCTTACAGGTGTAAGATGGAATCTCAGAGTTGTTTTTATTTGCATTTCTCTGATGACTAAGGTCGTGCCACAAGGACATGTACTCTACTATGTTCATAGCAGCATTATTTGTCATAGCCAGAACCTAGAAACAACTCTCAGTCAAAGAATGGATAAGGAAAATATGATGCATTTATCCAATGGAGTACTACACAGCCGAAAAAAAATAATGACATCTTAAATTTTGCAGGCAAATGGATGGAGTTAGAAAACGTTATTTTGACTGAGGTAACCCAGACCCAGGAAGACAATTATCACATGTACTCACTTATAAGTAGTTTTTAAACATAAAGCAAAGAAAACCAGCCTACAAACCACAATCCCAGAGAACCTAGACAACAATGAGGACCCCAAGAGAGACACCTTTGTATGTGTATGCTTTGGCAAACCAAAAGAAAAAATAACTTGCCTAAATGAAATGTCACCAGAAAATGGAGTGTAGAAAGGAGTGAGCAGAACATATGAGAACGAAGAATTAACATTCCTCAAAAATACTGCAGCTTTAAAAAGTACTTTCCAGGTTTAACTTGCATAAATTTACATTAATTTATAAGAAAAAACAATGTTTTATTTAATACAAGTTGGCATTAAAATTAATATGTTAAATCTCTCTCTGATATTTGGAATTGGATTTAGTTTATAATAGCTATATTTCCTAAATAACTTATTAATAAAACTTCTCATTGTATTCACTATGTTTTTTGGTAATTTATTTCCCTGAAATTCTCTTAATTCTTTATAAAGAATATTTTAATATATCATTCCTCAATGTTATTATATATATATAAAAGTATGGGCTTTGGTGTAATCATGTAGCATCTAGGAAAAATCTTGAATTAATGTAATGATGTACAAGATCCATTATTGCATTAAAAATAACCTGACCTTGTGTAAACATCAGGAAATATAGATAGGGAATATGTTGAATATATAATATACCCAAGAAATAATTTAAACATATAGAGCATTAAACTTTATGACATGAAGGACTCTCAGCTATCTTTCACTTGTAATATGAAATAAATATTACTATTTAGACAAATAATCTTAGTACCATTTCAGAAATTGTAGAAATCATGGGTCATAATTTGCTGCAAATGAGATTTTGAAAAAGTTGGTGAAAGCAAGGCAAATGACAACATGGTTATCACAAATCATTGAGGCAGCATTGTTTCCACTCCTTTAAACATTTCTTTTCTCACAATATTTATCAAGCTGTTCACACATTCATGCTTTATGTGGAAATTATTGCCAAATGTTTGGGCAGTATTTACAAATGAAAGTTTTGGTACTACCAAATCTTGCAATCATTCATTCCCAAAGAAACAAGCAGAGGATTCTGTTAATTATAAACTGTTTAGCCTATAGTTCAGACTTATTATTAACTATCTCTTACAATTTAAATTATTTCATAATTATTGTCTATGCTTAGCCACGTGGATTAATAGCTTTCTTCAGTGCAGTATTCTTATCTTGCTTTTTCTGCATCTGACTTATGACTGACTGTCTGCCTTTCTTTTTCCCAGAATTCTCCTAGTCTGGTTTTCTTGCCTATACTATACTATACTTGGCCAATCAGTGAGTGACAAATCTTTAGTGTACAAGAGCATTCTCCACACTGTTGCAATATTGCTACAAATCTCATGGGGGTAACTAATCACTTTCTGATTGAATCCAAATACCAATCCACAGGATGAAATTCACATCTGTCACCACTGTTGGACTAAGAACCTATGACTAGACATCCTATAAGACTTTAAAAAATACTCCTCTATTTTGATACTGCTTAAAATGGACATGATATTAAAATGACTCCTGGTGTCATTATACCCATTGATTATTGCATCTCTCAGACTTCATCTATGAAAGTTCTGAGTGAAATAAATTGCGATTTATCTTACAGCAACACATAACATGACCACATAAAGAGAATAGGAGACTGTAACTGTGAAATGCTCACTTTTAAAAAGAACATATATAACCACACCCTGTCAAACCTCAGAGATTATTGTAGAAAAGGAGATAGAAAGAGTGAAGGAACCTCAGTTGGTGGAAGATCATATTTATACTCCGGAGGCAACAAATTTTACTGACTATATGTCTGAATTTTCATGTGTTTTAGTGGTATGCAAATTATATTCATGTGCACCAATAATTCCCCTTTGTTTGTGAATATATATGTTAGTTTTAGGATTTATGTATAATAAATTTATCCCAAGATTTATGTATTAAAAATAATGAATGAAATTGTGCAATTTTTCTCATAGGTAAATATTTTCATCCTATATTGGATAGTGACATGATCTTTATAATTAAGTATAAACCATAAGATATGAATATATACATTTTATCTGCTCAATCAGAGAGAATTTGGAAAGAACTAATAATTTTTTTAAATAATGTATCAAAATACTGTCCAACTATTTCTACATTCATTAAAAGGTTTCAACAAAATAAAGCTGAAAATTACCTGACAAATTAGAAAGCATTTTGGTGTGTGTGAAAAATGGCTAGTTACATTTGTTGTTTTTTAAACTATAATTTAAAATAGGAAGATTTATAAAGTGCATTTAGAACATTTATTGGATCTTTTAAAAGAGGTAATTTCTCTAATGCAAATAACATGCTTTATAGACATGTAAATTGAGACTTTAACATGGTAAAGATTATAAGTTGAAAGTTGCTCATACTGAGAGAAAAAGCAAACTTCCATTATTGAGTTTGTGAGAAAATAGCAATTGATATGTGTAAATTGATTTGCATAATTTTTGCCCAAAGAATACATTTTAAAAAGTTCAAAGTATTTTCTAAAAAAAATAGATTTTAAACATATTATAGATATTTTGTATCCATAAATAATTCCCAAGGTTCCTATAATATCAAGCCAGTCAAAATCATGAATTGACTGAGGGAGAGGCTCATGAATTCCAGTTCTATGTTAGGAGCTCCTAGAAATTCATGGCTATTAGAACAGGAGACATCACTTTTCTTTAAGCATGCAGGCTCTGAGAGGCTATCATGATACTGTACTAGATCATCCCCCATCCATGAATAGATGGACATATTAAATTGACTTAGTGGGTATTACATTAGAGAGGAGGAATGAGAGAGAAAGAGAGAGAGAGAGAGAGAGAGAGAGAGTAGAAAGGGAAGGTGGGACTAGAATAACAGCAGAATTAGAAAGAATACAAAATGAAAAATATGATAGGGGATGGATTAGATGCTAATACCATGGATTAATATATCAACATTTGATAAAATATTCACTTTTTAAAGAAAGATATTCCACCCCATAAATGTCATCTACTTTTAATTTTAATATCTACATTATATGAAGTTCACATTGTTTGCATATATGTAATTTTTCAGCACTCCTTTTTATTATAACTTTTAATGTGTCTATACAAGTTATTTTATTTGTGTTATATACTAAGAAAGGATAAAGGTTTCTTAAATGACCCAATGAACCATATAAATAGAAAATGGAATCCATGAAGGTGCTGTACTTTGATTTACTAAACTTAAAGTTTCTATTTTTTCCCACAGCATCAAAATTTAGAAAGTGTTATTTAACAAAGTGACTTTGGTCTGCACGACTGTCCTTTCAACAGGCTCTGGTAATGTGGCTTAGCAGCAGGAATTTTTTTGCCACTAACTCTTACTACAGCAAAGCACTCTCAAAAGGGCAATTGTTCTGTGCAAGTCCTCAGTGGGAAACAGAAATGAACAATGTGTTGAAATGTAAATTTCCTTCAGATTTCTTATAAATCCTTTTCTACAGGGATTTCATGTTCCAAAGGAATATTCTATATTTACTACTTCACTTGTTAAATTGTAACTCCCTGGGCCAAGATTTGTCAAATGATCAGAGAACTGTCACCACAGGGCTAATTCAGGCATGTCTCTACCCTTGTTACATGGTACTACTTTCAACCTAAGCCTAAAAGTGTATATCTCAAAAAGTGTGAAAATCACTGCAATATGCAACTCTTAAAGTGTACGCCGAGTCTTTTTCATCTTAAAAATATAATAACCAATGCCTTTCTTAAGAAAGATAGCAGTCAAGGATGTATTCTTTGCAAAGCTTTACCTCTACAACTCAATCCAATGTATTCATAAAGATGCTATTAAAAAAAAACACATGAAGGCTGAACTAGGAGAGCCATATGTTCCGAGTCTGCCTAAGTTGTAGAATGAAATTAAGGCTGGCCAGGGCAACTAAATAGAATTATCTTTAAACATGAAATTAGAAATGTAAAAACAAAGCTGAAGATAATATTATATACTTTAAGATAAAACGGCTTTGTTCAATAGATAGTTATTTTTTAAAGTAAATTTAAAAATAGGACAAAAGAAATATCTGAAACAATTTTAATTTGATATAATTTAAATTCTAAGTTTCTAAAAAATATAAATTTTCTCATCCAAATTGATGATATATCAATAAAACATAGATTTCTTTTTGGATTTGTATGAGCTTCAGAGATATTGCCATTTTGAGAATTTGATGGTTTCAATGAGTTTATCACATACTATATGCATTCATCAATTACTATGTATATTTGTTGCAGTTTAAGTAAGGACTCCATTTCATTACATGAAATATTCTGCTCAATAAGAATTGGAGGTTTCTCCCTTCTATATGTTCTCCATTTAGTATAACTAGTGAGATCTTCTTTGATTTCATTAATATTTTTTAAAACTTCACAGAAGGAAAAGAACATGAGGACAAACCATAAAATGTATGAATTGAGTATATAAGTTTGCCATTGATGTTTCAACAACATGTATGAAATATTTGGTCATATCCATACTGCATTATATACTTAAGAAACACACAATAATATTTATAATGATATCTATAAGTGTGACTCTTGACAAAAATATTTGATTTATAGATAATTATAGATTTATAATTGAATTTCATAAAATATGTATGTTACTATTGTTATCTATAATTGCACAAGGTTATAGTAAGAAGACTTCTCATGTTGTGTACTGCACAAGAAAAGGAAAATTAAATAGACAAAATGTGTTATATGGACTAAAGGTAAAAATTTTGCTTTTGTGCTATGAATGGAATATTGGATGCCAATTGCATATGTGCAAGAAATTCATAACCAAACTATACTAGGAGCATGGATAGGAATAAGATAGGCTTATATAGTCAATGAGTATTTGAAATGATGAGCAAATATTTCAGTTGTGCATTTATTTTAAAGAAATTAAACTAGATTCCCAACAAATTAAACAAAACACAATGCTGTACCACATCTCTGATAGGCAAAATGGTATGGTCTTTATATTGCACACTGAGAAAACATGACTTATGAGTAGGGTAAGGGGGTAAATAATATAATATGGCAAGAGTCTTTCCGTGGATTTATGTGGGATTCCCCTCTGTATGAAGTGATTATCATTAATGAATAAAGAAACTGCTTTGGATCTATTTTAGGACAGAACTTAGCTACGCAGGGAAAATTAATCTGAATGCTGGGAAGAAGAAGGCAGATTCATAGAGAAGCCATTAAGCCTCCATCAGAGACAGATATGCTGAAAGTTTGTTGGTAGGCCACGACCTCTTGGTGATGCACAGATTAATGGAGATGGGTAAAATTAAGATGCAAGAGTTAGCAAATAAGAAGCTAGAACTAATGGACCAAGCAGTAATTTAATTGATATAGTTTTGTGTAATTATTCTGGTAGTCTGGGCAGCCAGAAAATGAACAATCAGCCTTCCTACAACAAATTGGCACACCAACGTGGTCGACTATATCCACATTAAACCTGAGAAAGCTAGACACAAACAAAATTTCACCACATTTTTTTTCACCTGGCAGCTTGCTGCAGCTCCCTTATGAAAGGTCTTCCTGATTCAGTAGTAGCAGGGGAAAAAAGCCATGTGGTTTTGAAATGGCTGCAGCTTCCTGGGCCTTGCTGCCCATATAAACTCTGATGAGGTCCAGTGGCCAAGCATTTAAATGGGATTTGTGAACTGACTGCTACAACTTACTTAATGGCAGCATAGATGTGCTATGTACCTGAAAACAGGTCTGTGAGCATGGCTCTTGCTAAATAGACAACTGCCCCACCATGTTTGAGTGGGCAGAGCCAAAAGACATAGCAACCTTAGTTCCTGCTTAACATTTAAAAAAATGCTCCTGAACAAAAAAGAATTACAGATACACAATAGGAAAGATTCAGATATAAAAGACCTCTAAACAAGACACAGTGTGTTTAAAAATTTACAGAGCCTTGGGAGAGAGAAGAAGAAAGGAAGAAAGATATTAAAATAAATATTAAACTTGTAGAAAAGTAATAAGTCATGTAAAGATGGAATATACATAGTCTGTATTATGTATATTATTGCATTTTCTTTGAATTTTTTGACTGTGAAGAAACTAAGTAACCAACATGTATACTTTAAAGTATCTTGTCTTCAAAATTTGGGTCTAAGAATATGTTGCTCTGAAAAAGAGGTTTTTCTTTTGTTTCCACGGTGGATGAGAACCTGTGGAATCCTTCCAGACTAATGTGGTTTGATGGACCAAGATCCGCCAAAAGGTCACCGTGAACACCCCCAAAAATTTCTTCACCCAGCAAACAGCAGAAAGCAGTTTGGAGAAACCTACATCTAAAGTCTCAAGTATTGTTTATAAATGTTTGATATAGAAATGAATAATTTGATCACAAAACATTCAGGAAATCTGGGACACAATAAAAAGACCAAACCTAAGAATAATAGGGATAGAAGAAGGAGAAGAAGTACAGCTCAATGGTCCAGAAAACATATTTAATAAAATTATAGAAGAAAACTTTCCCAACCTTAAGAAAGATATTCCTTTGAAGGTCCAAGAAGCATACAGAACTCCGAATTGACTGGATCAAAAAAAAATCTCCTCGTCATATAATAATCAAAACACAAAACATACAGAATAAAGAAAGAATATTAAGAGCTGCAAAGGAAAAAGGTCAAGTTACCTAAAAAGGTAAACCTATCAGACTTACACCTGATTTCTCTATGGAAACCATGAAAGCCAGAAGGTCCTGGATAGATGTACTGCAGAAACTAAGAGACCATGGATGCAAGCCCAGACTACTATACCCAGCCAAGCTTTCGTTCACTATAAATGGAGAAAACAAAATTTTCCAGAATAAAAACAAATTTAAACAATACGTAGCCACAAATCCAGCCTTACAGAAAGTAATAGAAGGAAAATCACAACCCAAGGAGTCCAATAATGCCCACAATAACTCAGACATCTAATGACCCTTCACCAGCACAACTTGAAGAACAGAAACACACAAACTCTACTACCTAAAGAAAGAAAGAAAGAAAGAAAGAAAGAAAGAAAGAAAGAAAGAAAGAAAGGAAAAATGACCGGAGTTAACAACCACTGGTCATTAATATCACTTAATATCAATGGACTCAACTTATCTATAAAGAGGCACAGGCTAAGAGATTGGCTATGAAAACAGGATCCAACATTCCACTGCTTACAAGAAATATACCTCAACCACAAAGACAGACATCTACTCAGAGTAAAGGGCTGGGAAAAGGTTTATCAAGCAAACGGACCTAAGAAACAAGCAGGTGTGGCCATACAAATTTCTAAGAAAGTTGACTTCAAACTAAAATCAATCAAAAGAGATGGAGAGGGACATTTTTTACTCATAACAGGAACAATTCACCAGGATGAAGTCTCAATCCTGAATATATATGCCCCTAATATAAAAGCACCCACTTATGTAAAAGAAATGTTACTAAAACTCAAGGCAGTCATCAAACCACACACACTAATAGTAGGAGATTTCAACACTCCTCTCTCACTAATGGACAGGTCAATCAGACAGAAACCAAACAGAGAAATAAGAGGATCAAGGGAGGTAATGAATCAAATGGACTTAACAGACATCTATAGAACATTCCACTCAAATAAGAAAAAATATACCTTCTTCTCTGCAGCTCATGGAACCTTCTCGAAAATAGACCACATACTCGGTAACAAAGCAAACTTACACAGTTACAAAAAAAATATCAGTAAACACCTGTGTCTTATCAGATCACCATGGATTAAAGTTAGAATTCAACAACAATGCTATCCCCAGAAAGCCTATGAACTCATGGAAACTGGACAGTCAACTACTGAACCACACCTGGATCAAGGAAGAAATAAAGAAAGAAATTAAAGTCTTTCTTGAATTCAATGAAAACGAAGACTCAACATACTCAAACCTATGGGACACTATGAAAGCAGTGCTAAGAGGAAAGTTCATAGCATTAAGTGCCCACTTAAAGAAAACGGAGAAAGCACACATTGGAGACTTAATAGCCCACCTGAAAGCTTTAGAAAAAAAAGAAGCAGACTCACCTAGGAGAAGTAGAAGACTGGAAATAATCAAATTGAGGGCTGAAATCAACAAAATAGAAACACAGAAAACAATCCAAAGAATTAATGAAACAAAAAGCTGGTTCTTGGAGAAAATCAATAAGATTGATAAACCCCTATCCAAACTAATCAAACGGCAGAGAGAGAATACGCAAATTAACAAAATCAGAAACGAAAAGGGAGACATAACCACAGACACAGAGGAAATTCAGAGAATCATTAGATCTTACTACAAAAACCTGTATGCCACAAAATTGGAAAATGTAAAAGAAATGGACACTGTTTTAGATAAGTACCATATACCAAAGTTAAACCAGGACCAGGTGAACAATCTAAATAGACCTGTTAGTCGCGAAGAATTAGAAGTTGTTATAAAAAACCTCCCCAACAAAAAAAGCCCAGGTCCAGACGGCTTCAATGCAGAATTCTACCAGAACTTCCAAGAAGACCTAATACCTATACTCCTTAATGTATTTCACAATATAGAAACAGAGAAGTCATTGCCAAATTCCTTTTATGAAGCTGCAGTTACTCTGATACCAAAACCACACAAAGACACAACCAAGAAAGAGAACTACAGGCCAATCTCACTCATGAACATCGACACAAAAATACTCAATAAAATACTGGCAAACTGTATCCAAGAACACATTAGAAAAATTATCCATTATGATCAAGTAGGCTTCATCCCAGAAATGCAGGGCTGGTTCAACCACGAAAATCTATCAATGTAATCCATCATATAAATAAACTGAAAGAAAAAAAAAACATATGATCATTTCATTAGATGCTGAAAAAGCATTTGACAAAATTCAACATCCCTTTATGATAAAGGTCTTAGAGAGATTAGGAATACAAGGGTTGTACCTAAGTATAATTAAAGCTATTTATAGCAAGCCATCAGCTAACATCAAATTAAATGGAGAGAAACTCAAAGCTATTCCACTAAAATCAGGAACACGACAAGGTTGTCCACTTTCTCCATACCTCTTTAATATAGTGCTTGAAATTCTAGCAATATCAATAAGACAACATAAAGGGATCAAAGGGATTCAAATTGGAAAGGAAGAAGTTAAACTTTCATTATTTGCAGATGATATGATAGTGTACATAAGCGACCCCAAAAACTCCAGCAAAGAACTCCTTCAGCTGATAAACACCTTTAGTAGCGTTGCAGGATACAAGATCAATTCCAAAAAATCAGTTGCCCTCCTATACACAAAGGATAAGGAAGCAGAGAGGGAAATCAGAGAAGCATCACCCTTCACGATAGCCACAAATAGCATAAAATATCTTGGGGTAACTCTAACCAAGGAAGTGAAGGATCTATTTGACAAGAACTTTAAGTCTTTGAAGAAAGAAATTGAGGAGGATACCAGAAAATGGAAGGATCTCCCTTGCTCTTGAATTGGGAGGATCAACATAGTAAAAATGGCAATTCTACCAAGGGCAATTTATAGATTCAATGCAATCCCCATTAAAATCCCATCAAAATTCTTCACAGATCTTGAGAGGACAATAATCAACTTTATATGGAGAAACAAAAAACCCAGGATAGCCAAAACAATCTTATATAATAAAGGATCGTCTGGAGGCATTACCATCCCTGACCTCAAACTCTATTACAGAGCTTCAGTATTGAAAACAGCTTGGTATTGGCATAAAAACAGAGAAGTCGATCAATGGAACCGAGTAGAAGACCCTGATTTTAACCCACAAACATATGAACAACTAATTTTTGATAAAAGAGCTAAAAGTATTCAATGGAAAAAAAGAGAGCATCTTCAACAAATGGTGCTGGCAGAACTGGTTGTCAACCTGTAGAAGAATGAAAATAGATCCATATCTATCACCATGCACAAAACTCAAGTCCAAATGGATTAAAGACCTCAATATTAGTCTGAACACACTGAACCTAATAGAAGAAAAAGTGGGAAGTACTCTACAACAGGAGATCACTTCCTACATTTATCCCCAGCAGCACAGACATTAAGGACAACATTGAATAAATGGGACCTCCTGAAACTGAGTAGCTTCTGTAAAGCAAAGGACACTGTCACTAAAACAAAAAGACAACCCACTGACTGGGGGAAGATCTTCACCAATCCTGCAACAGACAAAGGTCTGATCTCCAAAATATATAAAGAACTCAAGAAACTAGACTTTAAAATGCTAATTAACCCAATTAAAAATGGGGCACTGAACTGAACAGAGAATTCTCAACAGAAGAAATGAAAATGGCCAAAAGACACTTAAGGTCATGCTCAACCTCCTTAGTAATAAGGGAAATGCAAATTAAAACAACTTTGAGATACCATCTTACACCTGTCAGAATGGCTAAAATCATAAACACCAATGATAGCCTTTGCTGGAGAGGTTGTGGAGAAAGGGGCACACTCATTCATTGCTGGTGGGAATGCAAACTTGTGCAACCACTTTGGAAATCAGTGTGGTGATTTCTCAGGAAATTTGGGATCAACCTACCCCAAGATCCAGTAATACCAATATTGGGAATATACCCAAGAGATGCCCCATCAAATGACAAAAGTATCTGTTCAACTATGTTCATAGCAGCATTGTTTGTAATAGCCAAAACCTGGAAACAACCTAGATGCCTTTCAATGGAGGAATGGATGAAGAAAGTGTGGAATATATACATATTAGAGTACTAATCAGCGGTAAAAAACAATGACTTCTCGAATTTTGCGTGCAAATGGATGGAAATAGAAAACACTATCCTGAGTGAGGTATCCCAGACCCAAAAAGAGGAACATGGGATGTACTCACTCATAATCGGTTTCTAGCCATAAATAAAGGACATTGAGCATATAATTTGTCATCCTAGAGAAGCTAAATAAGAAAGTGAACCCAAAGAAAATCATATAGTCATCCGCCTGGAGAGGGGAAGTAGACAAGATTGCCAGGCAAAAACTGGGAACTTGCGGGTGAGGTGGCAAGGGGCAAAGGGGAAATGGGGTGAGAAACATGAGAAGGGGAGGATGGGAGGAGCTTGGGGGATTGGGATGGTTGGGATATAGGAAGGGTGGATATGGGAGCAGCGAAGTATATATCCTAACTAAGGGAGCCATCTTAGGGTTGGCAAGAGACTTGACTCTAGAGGGGTTCGCAGGTGTCCAGGGAGATGTCCCCAGCTGGTACCTTGGGCAACTGAGGAGAGGGAACCTGAAATGACCCTATCCTATACTGATGAATATCTTACATATCACCTTAGAACCTTCATCTGGCGATGGATCGAGGTAGAGACAGAGACTCAATTTGGAGCAACGGTCTGAGCTCTTAAGGTCCAAATGAGGAGCAGAAGGAGGGAGAACATGAGCAAGGAAATCAGGACCACGAGGGATGCACCCACCCACTGTGACAGTGGAACTGATTTATTGGGAGCCCACCAAGGCCAGCTCGTCTGGGACTGAATAAGCATGGGTTGAAACTGGACTCTCTGTGCATGGCGGACAATGAAGGCTGATGAGAAGCCAAGGACAATGGCACTAGGTTTCCATCCTACTACATGAACTGGCTTTGTGGGAGCTTAACCTGTTTAGACGCTCACCTTCCTGGACGTAGATAGAAGATGTTCGTCTTCCCACAGGGCAGAGAATTTGGACTGCTCTTCCTTATCGAGAGGGAGGCGGAATGGTGTGGGGGGAGGAGAAGAGGAGTGGGGATAGGGGGAGGGGAGTGTGGGGAGGGGGCAATATTTGGGAGGAGGGGAGGGAAATGGGAAATGGGGAGCAGGTGGAAATATTAATTAAAAAAGAATAAAAAATAAATTAAAAAAATGAATAATTTGTGTTGGTATGTATCTTTGTCTATTGATGTTAGGGATGGCAATGCCTCCAGAAGTTCCTTTATTGTATAGGATTGTTTTGGCTATCCTGGTTTTTTGCTTTTCCGTATAAAGTTGATTATTTTTCTCTCAAAGTCTGTGAAGAATTTTCTTGGAATTTTGATAGGGATTGCATTGAATCTATAGAACACCTGATTTTTGACAAAGAAGCTAAAATTATACAATGGAAGAAAGAAAGCATCCTTAACAAATGATGCTGGCATAACTGGATGTCAACCTGTAGAAGAATGAAAATACATCCATATCTATCACCATGCACAAAACTCATGTCCAAATGGATTAAAGACCTCAATATACATCTGACCACACTGAACATGATAGAAGATCAAGTGGGAAGTATCCTGTAATAAATGGGCACAGGAGACCACTTCCTATGTATAACCCCAGTAGTACAGACAATAAGAGCAACAATAAATAAATGGGACCTCCTGAAACTGAGAAGCTTCTGTAAAGCAAAGGACATAGTCATTAAGACAAAAAGGTAACCTACTGAATGAGAAAAGATCATCACCCACTCCACATCAGACAAAGGATTGATCTCCAAAATATATAAAGAACTCAAGAAACTAGACATTAAAATTCTAAATAACTGAATTAAAAATGGGGTACTGAACTGAACAGATAGTTCTCAAGAGAAGAATTTCAAAGGGCAAAAAAAAATGCTTAAGGACATGTTCAACTGCCTTATCACCCAGACCTAAAAATATGAATATGGTATGTACTCACTCATTAGTGTATTCTAGCCATAAACAAAAGACATTGAGCTTGTAGTTAGTGATCCTAGAGAAGCTAAGTAATAAGGTGAACCCAGAGTAAAACATATATAGATCCTCCTGGAAATTGGAATCAGACAAAATCTCCAGGCAAAAGTTGGGAGCATGGGAGTGGGGTGAGATGGGGGAAGGGGATAGGGGGAGAGAGAGGGGAGAAGAGGAGGGGGGTTGGGGAGAGCTTGGGGGAGTGGGTTGGTTGGCTCTGGAGGGGTTCCCAAGAGTCCTCAGGTATGACCCCAGCTACGACCCTGGGCAGTAGAGGAGAGGGTGCCTGAACTGGCCTTGTCCCGTAGTTAGACTTATGACTATCTTGAATATCACCATAGAACCTTCATCCTGAAACAGAAGGAGATAGAGACAAAGACCAACTTCGGAGCACTGGACTGAGCTCCCAAGGTCCAGTTGAAGAGGGAAAGGAGAAAGAATATGAGCAAGGAAGTCAGGACCACCCACTGAGACAGTGTGCCTGAGCTAATGGGGAGCTCACCCAATCCCCCTGTCCTGGGACTGAATGAGCATGGCATCAAACTGGACCATCTGAATGTGGCTGAGAATTAGGGCAGACTGAGAAGCCAATGATAATGGCACTGGGATTTGTCTCTGCTGTTGGCTTTTTGGGATCCTAAGGACCTTGGGCTTCCCACAAGGCAGGATACCTTGCTCTCAGGACTGGAGGGGGTGTTGGGGAACACGAGTGAAGTGTGAGGAGGGAAGGAAGTGGAAATTTGGATTGGTATTGTTTATAAAGTAATAAAAAATAAAAAAATGACTTTCTTCCGTGAACTCATCAGTAATACTATAGAATGGAGGAGTAGAGCCTCTTGACTTTTTCTCAGATCTATAATATATTGTTTGTGAACTTGCTTTGTCTTGTGTTTGTCTTTTTCAGACAAGCACTGTTGTTGTGAGATCATAACTGCTTTGTGTATGGAATGCCCATAAAATAACATTTCACAGACCTTTGCTTTATTTTCCAGCTCTTAAATAATTTCTATCCTTTTCCCATGATGATTACTTCTACTTTAAATTCACTATGATTTCCCTAAAAGAGAAAGTTGTTTTTATTAATTCTTAGAATAGCATAGGTTTATGAGTATAGACAAATAATTAGAAAGCACCTTGGATCCATGATGAATTAGCTAAGCAAGTGTAAATTCATCCCTAGGGACTATAATCTCCTCAGCTATGGATGTTGTTCAGGCTTATAGTTCTGGGTATTAAAACTTAAGTCTTCTTGTGGAGCAGGAATCAAGTACAATCAAATATAGATTGATTATATCAAAGCAGTACCTACATTCTTTTATAAAAATATAAATTTAATGACTATAAAAATGTTTTCGGTGACTATGGGACATTTGCCTGGCATGGAGCCTTCTATTAATTGTGTGATGCTGATTGAGGGAAGGAAGCTATGGCATAGTCTATAAGAAAAGTAGTGACTCTTCCAGAGGCAGATGGGGTAGGTTAACATTTCTCACTTGTCTCTTATGATCACTTCAATCAAGTGGTTGTGTACAGAAATCATGAAGCGCATCCCAAGGATGAGGAAATGGGAGAGCTCTGAGAGAATAGCAGGACTACAGCACCAAATAACTTAATAACCATCATTCGTCTTGCTATAACCAACATAACTTTTTGGTGAAATAATCGACACAAATGTTTTTCATCTTATATTAGGTCTCCATAACTTTTTAATTACTGAATATTAAGATTAGTTGATCCTTCCTGAAGTAGAAAGCAGGTACAGTTTAATAAGATTAAATTATGCAAAACCACACGTACTCACAAATTTATAGATATATCTGTATGCACAATAGAAATTATAACTAATGGATTTGAAGAAGAGTATCCAGCATATCTGAGAAATAAAACACTGTTACAAATCATAATGCTGTTGAGTCAAATTCCAATGTTTATTGTAGTCATAGTCTTAGCAGGAAAGCTTTTCAGCACTAGACAGTAGTTATTGTAGAGATTCATAACTAATTACACTGCTGAGAATAAGTGATTTGTTGTTTTGACAGAGTAATTCAGCATTCAGTTATACATCAAATAACTTTCTCAGACATATAAAATCCTCTTCAGTGTTCAGAGAACATTGTAGAGTATGGGAAAGAAAAACTCAAAAGCCAGAGAAAAGAATGGAATGTTTTATTCTTATTTCTACCAAACTGAAACACTCCATTTTTAAAGTAGATAAACAGATTCTAAGACTTAGAAAGCTAAAGAAATGTATCAATATGGGAGTCTCTTGATTCTCATTTGAGTCTCCATATAAGTATATGAATAACCATTGAGATCAAGGTATTAGTAAGGGATTGTAAAAGTTGTCTTTTAAGAAAGGAGAGATAAAATTCAGAGGTATAAGAGTGTTTAGGGGAAATATTAGAGTAGGGAGAATTAAATAGTGGGAGAGAAGGAAGGGTACAGGATGGAAAATGGAGAGACTTAAAGAACTATATACCATCTGAAAAACAATGATATGGAAATCAAGTACTATAGAATATTTCTAAAGTTCTACCCAAACACACAAATAGAAAGGGTACAGGATGGAAAATGGAGAGACTTAAAGCACTATAGACCATTTGAAAAACAATGATATGGAATTCAAGTACTATAGAATATTTCTAAAGTTCTACCCAAACACACAAATAGAGAGATTGAGAGAGAGAAAGTGAGAGAAGAGGGAGGGAGAGAGAAATGACCAACAGAAATTTCCAGAGATACAGAAAGATGGTTTGAGAGAAATTGATAAAATAGGGTTGCTTTACAATGGGGGTAACAATGTACTTACTAGACCTGACAGGGTAACAAATAAAATGTCCAATGTCAGGGTTATATTATATTATATTGTAACTGTAATTCTTGCTTGATAATTGTTTTGATATATGTAATTTTACTATGTTAAAATTAAAGCCTTCCTTTTTGTTTAAACAGAAAAGGGGAAATGGTATAGGAGGTCCTTCTGTTTGTGTGTTGCTTCTATTGCTTAATGAATAAAGAAATTGCTTTGGCCTGATAGGGAAGAACTTAGGTATGTGGAGAACTGAATGCTGGGAGGAAGAAAGGCAGAGAAAAAGAGAGAGATAGAGAAGGAGAGAGAGAGAGAGAGAGAGAGAGAGAGAGAGAGAGAGAGAGAGAGAGAGCATCCATGGAGCCAACCAGAGTCAGACATGCTAAATCTTTCCTGGTAAGCCACAGCCATGTGGAAATATACAAATTAATAGAAATTGGTTAAATCAAGATGTGAGAGTTAGCCAATAAGAGGCTAGAGCAAATGGGACAAGCAGTGTTTTAATTAATACAATTTTTGTGGTTAATTCAGGGCTAAGCTAGCTGAGTGGCCGGGATGGACAAGCAGCCTCTCCCTACAACAGTCTCCATCATCTTCATAAATTTATGATTAAGGTCATTTTCTTCTGCTTCTTCTGGGTTAGAATGGTCAAGTCTCCCAGTTGTGTGACCAGTGGGTTCTGGTGTTATCATGTTTTTAAGTTCTTGCATGAATTTTTGCATTGGTACCTACCCATCTCTTCCTTCAAGTACTGGCAGAATCTTGGTGTCTTGGTCAAATCCTTGCAATGGCTGTTTGAACCTTTGGGAATTGTTCTTTGTCGTTTCTGTACTGTCAATTTCTGTGTCTCAGGGAGCCACTGAAGTCTCTCTAAGCCTGTTGTCTTTGTCTTCTCTCCTGGTTTGCTCTCCTGGTCGTCATTCTTGGTCCCCTCTGTGTTGTAGCAAGATATGTTTTAGAGTTCTACCAAGGTTCCAGGAGGATATATGAGTTTGTGTGCAGGATGGGCCTAGTAGCTTGCAGGATCTGGTGTATGGAGGTGAGTATTGGGGCAGCCTACCTGCAGGAAACTCTCTTGCTGGCTGACTAGAGAAGCCAGTTGGGGAAGGGGCCCAGGGTTTTTTCCCACCATGGAGATCCTAGAGAGTAGGGTGTCTTGCCACATGGCTGTTCACTTGTCTCTTAATCCTCTCAGTATTGTAGAAAGCTCTGTTTCAGGGTTCAAGCAAGGTTGCAGGAGGATAGGAAAGTTTGGTGGTGGGATGGGGCTAATAGCTTGCAGGTTCCAACAGAACTTACCAAGAAATCTAAGACAGAGAGCAAGAAAATGTGATGGGTTAATTATATCTGAGGTGCAGAAAAATATTTACATACAACTTTACTTGTTAGGAGAATCACAGAGGACTATCCTGGTTTTCAACCTCATAACGAAAAATAAAGCAATTGAAAAAAAGAGACACATGGGGAAATTGATGGACACTTACTAGGTTTAAATGAGGAATTGAAGGAAAAGATTGGGAATGATAAGCAAAAAGGGAAATAGAAATATTGGGGGGAGAGAGAACTTTGAAGGTATGAGACCATCAAAGTTCTTGTCTCTTCAGTTTCAGTGAAGAGACAAAATAAGATGAAGGTAGATAATCATGCTTTCTAAAGAAAAAAAATAATAAATGAAGAAGGCAGGTAACTAACTGATTTCAACTTTCTAATGAATGGAACATTAGGTGATAGATACTGACAAATACAATAGAGGTAGCTACTCCTTCAATATCCTTATATCCTTAAGCATGTTGCTTTTCTAGCCACATTTTGCCTTAGACTAGTCTCTTTTAGGTTTTAGAGAAGTATGTCCTTTGAAATATAAGTGGGATTTTACATTAAATGAGATTCACAACCTTGTCTGTACATCAGCAGTGTCCACTCTGTACATCAAATTGTTAGAGAGATAGATATTAGCAGTAGACAATTTGAAGGTCATTTAGGGTAGGTCACTTTCTCATTCTAGGAAGCTTATAAAAGGCAAGAATTTAAATTGAAGGACTGTGGTAGCTGGTGAAAAGAATGGATGGTGAGTGATGTCTCTTGACCCTGGGTGGAGACTTGACATTTTGAACTGCCCTAAAAATAATAAGATTGCCATATAGCTGTAGGTTTTCTGATTAAAAATAAAAGACACATCATTTCCCCTTCCATTATATTTAATTCAAATGAGTTTCAATGCCCTATTTGCTGAAGATGCTGCCCTTTCTCCAATGTATATTTTTGGTGTCTTTGTCAAAAATCAGATAGTAGGAGTTATATGAAATTATATCTGAGTCTACAATTCTGTTGTATTAATATACCTGTCAGTCTTTGTGCTAGGCCATGCTATTTTGATAACTACGTCTCTGTAAAACAACTAGAAATAGGATGTTTTACTGTCTAACACATTCATTTACTCAGATCTGTTTGTCTGTCCTTCACCTTTCATACCATGCTTTTATATAAATTTTAGTATGTTTTTTTAATATCTGCAAAAAGCAGCCCTGGAATTTTGATAGGGTTTAGTTAGAATCTAAATGATGATTTTAATAAGATGGTCATTTTTACAATATTAGTTCCTCTTTTTCTTATATTATTCTTCTTTCATACATTCTTACATCCCATACCATCCACAGTTTTCCCTCCTTCCGATTCCCAGTCTTTTCCTCCACCTCCCCTATCTTGCAGATTCAGACTCCTTTGTCTTTCATTAGAAAAGACCAGGCCTCCCAGGTACATCAACCAAACGCAGTATAACATACTATTATAAAACTTGGCATATGCCATTACATCATATGGATGAGGAAAGCAAGTAGGAAGAAAAGGGTTCCACAAGTGGGAAAAGAGTCAGAACTGCCCCCACCCTCACTATTTGGAATTCCATAGGAACACAAAGTTACTCAGCCATAATAAATATGCAGAGGACTGAGATTAGACCTTTATAGGCTCACTGATCTCTTCAAGCCCCACTGAGTCCCTGCCAGTTGATTTTATGGTCCCTATTCTCATAGTGTCCCTGAGCTCTCAGATTCCTCCACGGCTTCCTTTCCCCTTTCCTGCTGAACTCTTCAAGCTCAGTGTAATGTTTTACTGTGGGACTCTGCATGTGATCTCATCAGTTGCTGCGTGAAGTCTTTCCTTTTTTTATGAGAATTCTGCTCAGCTTCTTTCCCAGAACACTCTGCAGGCAGGTCGAACAGTAGGCCAAACATATTGTGGCTGAGATGGTGTCTCAATGTCTCCACTCTGTCAGGATTTGCCTGGTTGTAAAAGGCGGCTTTCAGGCTCCTTTTCCCCATTCCTAAGAGTCTTTGTTAGGGTTACTATCATAAATTCCATGGAGTTTCCGTTGTACCATTTCCACCTTTCCCCTAAATGCCCCCCTTTAGTCTTTTCTCCCAGTATTTGTTCTTTCCTCCAATTGATCCATCCTGTTCCCAACCAACCCCCACCTGCCTCCAGCCCAACAGAAAAAATCTATTTCACCTTCCCAGGGAGGGCATTGCAGCCCCACTTTGGCCCTGCTTGTTGTTACTTAACCTTCCTGAGTCTGTGGACCTTTGCATGATTATGTTTGATTTTACAGCTACTATCCACTTATAAGTGAGTACATAACATGTGTTTCTTTCTGTGTCTAGGTTAATTTACTCTGGATGATTTTTTCAAGTTCCATAGATTTAACTACAAATTTAATAATGTCATTGCTTTTAGCAGCTACTTAATACCCCTTATGCAAATATACATCTTGGTTGTCTCCAGTTATGTTTATTATCAAGAAAGCTGCTATGAACATAGTTGAACAAGTATCCATGGAAGAGTTCTTTGGGTATATGCCAAGAGTGGAATAGCTGTATCTTTTTTTGTTTGGTGGGTTTTTTTTTTGTTTGTTTGTTTTTCGAGACAGGGTTTCTCTGTGGTTTTGGAGCCTGTCCTGGAACTAGCTCTTGTAGACCAGGCTGGTCTCGAACTCACAGAGATCCGCCTGCCTCTGCCTCCCAAGTGCTGGAATCAAAGGCGTGCGCCACCACCGCCTGGCCTAGCTGTATCTTGAGATAGATCAATTCCCAATTTTCTGAGAAATGGTCATTTTATTTTCAAAGTGCCTGTACATAGGGTGTGACTAACTAGTATTTTGGGTATAGAGGTGGATCTGCTCAACCTGGACCAAAGGTGGTAGAATTAAAGTCTATTCAGTATATCATGTTAATGAAGTCCGTTGCGAACATCCTCCCTTTCGGAGTGAAGTATATCTCATATCCCTGTTCCTTTTGCTTAATAATTCTAATCCTCATGTTTCTACCCTGGAATTAATGAATTTTGTTGAGGCTGGTCTTCAACAGATTTGATTACATTGATCCACTTGTCTGTATTCATGTCAATACCATTAAGTTTTTATGACTATAGCTCTGTGGTAGAGATTGAAATCAGAGCTGGTGATACCTCTGGAAGATCTTTTATTGTAAAAAAATTGTTAGCTACCCAGGGTTTTTTGTTTTTCCATACGAAGCTGAGTATTATCTAAAAATAATTGTATTAGAATTTTGATGGAAATGTCTTTGACTCTGTAGATTGCTTTTGGTAAGATGTATGTTCTTCCTCTTTTAATTTTACCAATTCATGAACATGGGAGATTTTTGCATCTTCTGATTCTTCTTCAATTTACTTCTCAAAGACTTGTTATCATCACACAGGTGTTTCATTTGTTTGGTCAGAGTTACCACAAGATATGTTATATTAATTGTGATTATTATGAAGGGTGTTGTTTTCCTGATTTCGATTTGCATAGTCACAAATGATAAATACTAATCTTTTTTTTTCTTTTAGTTAATCTTGTAAACTGCCACATCTCTGAAAGTGTTTATCAGCTATAGGAGTTCCCTGGTAGATATTTTGGGATCTCTTACGCATACTATTATATCATCTGCAATTAATGATCCTTTGAAATCCTTTTTTAAAATTTGTTTACTCTAGATATCATTTAGCTGTTTTCTTGTTCTAGGTAGAACTTCAAGTGCTATATTGAATAGATATGAAGAAAGTGCAAAGTCTTGTCTTGATCCTTATTTTAGTAAAATTGCTTTAAGTTTCTCACAGTATTTAATGTTAGCTATAGACTTTCTATGAAATGCCTTTACTATGTTTATGCATGTCCCTTGTATTCCTGACCTTCCAAGACTTTTATCATGAATGGGTATTGGATTTTGTTAAAGGATTTTTCAGCATCTAATGTGATAATTATAATGTTTTGTCCTTTCAGTTTGTTTATATGGTAGATTACATTGATAGATTTTTTTTAGTTTGAACTATTCCTGCATTTCTGGGTTGAAGTCTACTTAATCTTGGTATATAAATTTTTGATGTGTACTTAAATTTGGTTTGCCAGTATTTTACTGAGTATATTCTGCATCAATATTCATGAGGGAAATTGGTCTGTAATTCTGTTTTTTTGTTGAATTTTTCTGTGGTTTTGCTACTGGGGTGACTATGGACTCGTAAAATGAATTTGGCAATGATCCTTCTGTTTCTACTTTGTGGTACACTTTTAAGAGTACTGATACTACGTCTTCTTTAAATTTCTCATAGAATTGTGCACTAAAAATTTTTGGCCTTGCACATTTTTTTTTTCAGTTCAGAGACTTAAAATGACTGCTTCTATTTACTTAGGCATTATAGGTCTATTTTAACTCTTTATTGGCTCTTCATTCAACTTTCTTAACTATCTAGGAAATTTGTTCATTTGTTTTATATTTTGCTATTTTATGCAGTATAGGTTTTTGAAATATGGTCTACATGTTCAGATTTCTTTGTTGTCTGTTGTTATGTTACCCTTTTTGATTTTCTTAATTTGGATATTCTCTCTGGGTTTTTTAGTTAATTTGGATAAGGGTATCTCTAGTTGTTGATTTTCTCAAAGACCAGCCATTTGTTTCCTTGATTACTTTTATTGTTCTTTTGTTTCTATTATATTGATTTTAGCCCTCAGTTAGTTTATTTCTGCTATCTACTCCTCTTGGATGAGTTTGATTCTTTTTATTATAGAGCTTTCAGATATGCTATTAAGGTACTAGAATGAGATCTCTGCAATTTCTTCATGAAGGCAATGAACACTATGAACTTTCCTCTCAGCTCCACTCTCCTTGTACTCCATAAATTTGGGGTCTGTTTTGCATTCATTTTTTTTTCTAGGAAGGCTTTAATGGTCTTTCCCTTTCTGTCTGCCTTGACACAGTGTTCATCAATATGGAGTTGTTAAGTATTCATGAGTTTGTAGGTTTTCTGTTGTTTTTGATTTTTGGGTTTTTTTTGTTTTTTTTTTTTTGTTTGTTTGTTTTTTGTTTTGTTTTGTTTTGTTTTGTTTTGATTTCCAGCTTTAATCCATGGTGTTCTAATAGGATAGAGGTGATTATTTCAAAATGCATTGTGATATCAAATGTCCTGTATCTCTCAAGACTGGATTTGTGACTAATAAATGTTAAATTTTTGAGAAGGTTACATGAGATGCTGAGAAGAAGATATATTCTTTTGTGCTTGGGTGGAATGTCTGTTAGGTCCATATGTTTCATGGCCTTTCTTAGTTCCATTATTTCTCTTTTTTAGTTTTTGTCTGAATGACCCGTTCATTGGTGAGAGTGAGATTTCGAACTCTTCCACTATTAATGTGTGAAATTCAATGTGTAATTTAACTTTTAGTAATGTTTCTTTTGCAAGCTTAAGTGCCCTGGCATTTAAGGCATAGAGGTTAAGAATTGAAATACTTTTTTGTTTATGAGTATGAACTGTCTTTCTCCATCTCTTTTAACTAATTTTGGTTTAAAACCTAATTTAGTAGATATTAAAATAGCTATACCATCTTGTTTCTTACATTTACTTAAAAATATTTTTCCCAACCATTTACTATGAAGTAATGCTTGTCTTTGATTTTTATGTGTGTTTCTTGTATGCAGCAGAAAAATGGGTCCTATTTTTATATCCATTTCATTCGCTTTTATCTTTTTATTGTTAAATTAAGTCTATCAATACTGAGAGAGATTAATGAACAATGACATCAATTTCTGTTTTGGTTTTGGTCTTAGTAGTAGTAGTAATTGTAGTAGTAGTGTGTGTGTGTATGTGTGTGTGTGTGTTACCTGTGGTTTCATAGGTTTCATGGGTGTAGTTAACTTCCTTGGATTAGACTTTTCCTTCCAGGTGTTGGTTTTGTGGATGTTACTGATTTGACTGTATCATTGAATATCTTGTTTTCTCTATCTATGGTAATTGAAAGTTTTACTGGGTATAGTAGTCTGGGCTAGTATATAGTATCTCTGGCCTCTTAGAATTTACAAGACATCTGTCCAGGTGCTGCTGGTTCTCATAATCTCTCATGTAATTTGGGTGTAATTTTAGTAGGTTTGCCTTTATATGCTACTTGAACTTTTACCCTTAAAGCTTTTAATACATTGTTATGTATGTTTAGTGTCTTGATTATTATGTGATGTGTGGACTTTCTTTTATGATCTAATATACTTGTTGTTCAGTAAGTTTCTTGTACCTTTATAGGCATGTCCTTCTTCAGGTTAGGAAATTTTTCTTCAATGATATTAATAAATACATTATATGGATTTATGAACTGAGATTCTTCTCCTTCTTCTATTTCACTCATCTTAGATTTGATCTTATCACAGTGTTCCAGATTTCCTTGATGCTTTGTGTCAGTAACTTTTTAGATTTAACATGTTCTTTGATCAATAAACTTATTTGTTCTATATTATCTTCAAATACCTTCAATTTTTCTCTTCAATCTCTTGTATTCTGTGTCATACTTCCAACTATAAATCCTGTTCATTTACCTGGATTGTCATTTATAAAAATTCTTCACTTTGTGTTTTCTTTATTGATTCTCTTTCAATTTTCAGGTCTTAAATAGTTTCCTTCACCTATTCGTTTGGTTTTTCTTTGCTTTCTTTGTACTCTTTAAGGGATTTATTAATTTGCTCCAGTTTTTTATTCATTTTTGTTTGATTTACTCTTAAGGACCTCTGAAATCTTCATAATGTTGTTTTTAACCTTCTTTTTCTTGAGCTTCATTGGTGTTGAAATATCCAGATCTTGATGTCGTAGGATATCTGGACTTTGGTATTGTCGTATTACCATGGCTGTTGTTTATTATATTCTTACACTGACATTTTGGGATGATTATAGGTCTAAATGCTTATATTTGAGCTTTTTTTTGTTGGATGGTTGTTTTGTTCCTTGGCTTCTGTTTCTTCTTTGACCTTCTGGGCTATGTGGCTTGGGTTTCTGGCTGCTCAAATTCCCTCTGATCTATGAGTGAGTCTTTATCCATGGTCAGTGCTGGTCTTCTGAAGGCTAACTTGACCTTTGGAGCAGCAGATGTTTTCTCTTTTCCTGACTAGTGTGGCCTGCTGTTATGATTGGTGTGGTTGTGCCTGAGAATTACAATCACCTTCAAACAACCCAGGCTATTACAAAAACTATTCGTTGCTTCCTACAAACAGGCATTAAAGTCCTATTGCTGAAACCAAAATCTACATAGTTTATTCAACATGGAGAATTTGAGCTGATTCCTCCGTAGAGCCTTCACTCCTATGTGTTAGAATCTTTAGTACATGAAGGTTCTCTGGATGTTTCTAAAGAAGAATTACAAACACCAAACTAAACACAAAGCACTAGATCTACATGGTACCCTGCCTGAAAGATAAGTTAGTTCAATTGTGACATATAACTTGTTTGGAGTAATCAACCAATGTACAACTTGGAGAAAAGCCCACTTCCCAAGATGGAACCAATACCCAATACTGCTTAGATAAACAAGAACCGAGACTTGATAGACCAAAAAACTTGCTATGGGACAATGATCCTGTTACCTGTATGGATTTGTTACTTGTATTTTAATAAAATGCTGTTTGGCCAGTAGCCAAGCAGGAAGTATAGGTGGGGCAACCAGAATAGGAGAATTTTGGGAAAAAGTCAGTCTGCAGTTGACACAGAGGAAGCCAGACACAGAGAAAGCAAGATGCATAGTTATCCTTTATTTTACATCAAATAACCACTTATAAATGAAGACATACCATGTTTGTTTTCCTGGGTCTGGTTTACATCACTTAGGATGATTATTTTCCTGGTTTACTTCTTTTTATAAAAAACAATTGACTAATACTCCATTGTAAATTTCTTTATTAATTCCTTCATTAAGGGACAGCTAGCTTATTTCAAGGTTCTGGTTATTACATATAAGCTGCTATAAGCAAAGTTGAGCAAATATCCTTGTGGTATGATTGAGCATACTTTGGGTATATGTCCAAAAGTGATATAATGGGTCTTGTGATAGATTGATGACCAGTTTCCTGAGAAACTGTCACACTGACTTCCAAACTATTTGTACAAGGATGCATTCCACCAAAACTGGAGGAGTGTCCTTCTTGCTCTACATCTTCTATAGCACTGTCCCTTGTATTTTTTTTTATCTTAGTCATTCTGAGAGGTATAAGATTATACCTCAGAGTTGTTTTGATTTGCATTTTCCTGATGGCTAACGATCTTGAGCATCTTCTTATGTGTTGCTCATCCATTTGAGATTGTTTTGTTAAGAATTATATTTAGATCTGTACCCCACTTTTAATTGGATTATTTGGTTTCTTATCTATTTTTTGATTTCTTCATATGTTATGGAAATCAACCCTTTATCTTATGGGGTTTGTCAAGAATTTTTACCACTCTGTAGGCTGGCATTTTGTCCTATTGATGGAATACCTTGCCTTACAGAAACTTTTCAATTTCATGTAGTCTATTTATTAATTGTGTTAATGTATTCACAATTTCCCACTTTCTCTACTATCAAGTTTGGTGTATCTGGATTTATGTTGAGGACTTTCATACACTTGGACTTGAGGTTTGGTAAGGGAGGTATGTTGCGGGAGGTCCTTCCGCTCCTCCAGCCAATAGCCGCCAAGATACCAGCCCATTGGGGCGTGGTATCTTTCCCTTTAAAAAAAGCGGCCACTTCCCTCCTCTCTCTTTTTACTTCCTGCTCTGGTTCCTGCGACTAGACTTCTTCCTAATTGCGTGCGTAGAGGGCTGTTGTCTGGGACGGTGATTTGTAAGTTTATTCCCTTTTAAATAAATACCACCCTATTAATCACAATTCCAAACTGGTGTGGGATTGTTTATGACTTGCACCTTCATCTGGCACCCAACGTTTGGTTTTAGGACCCCTCCTTCCCCCGCTCGGCTGCCGGCCGCCAGTTCGGCCACGGCCTGTGCCTTGCGGCCTGTGCCTTGCGGCCTGTGCCTTGTGCGTGGAGCCAGCAGTTTAACATAAATCATCACGCAGTGGCTTTTCTTGCTGCAGTTCTTTGTATTTTCCCTTTAGACACCTCAGATTGACTTCAAGTCCCCACGCAGCCTATCATTTGCCTCGCTACATGGATTTAAATTCCACAGGCCCGCGTAGTCTCTGCCCAGGTGGTTTGCTCTTTTCCGAATCGTTTTCAAATCTCCCTTGCAAGCGCAGCTCTTAAGCGGAGCGAACTAGAGCACGCGGTTACCGGTTGCGGAAAGCTGCAACCCCTTGGGACGACTCTGTCACGTGGAGGCATAAACGGCTTCCGGGTTACTCTTCTCTACCCCTGGATTCTGGGTTTATGGTTCCGTGTACGGAATTGATTTAATTACATTTACTTTGTTGAGCAACTTGCATTTCCCAGTTTTTAACAAATACTAGGCGGACACTGAAACAGGACCCCGTTTTCGTCGCGACTTGGGAACAGCGCCACCTGCTGGATAATAGGTAATATGGCAGTTTTCGTTTCCAACATGAATTTTACTATTTTGACTACCAAAACAATGGGTTTTTTCATGCAAGGTTTATACGACTATGGAGATAACTTAATTTACTGGTTACTAGGTTTCAGTATTCTTTTGAATATTCTATTATTTAGGAAAAATATGGTCCTAAGAACCATACAATCTTTACCAGAAACTAATACAGGTCAGGAGATTCAGGATTCAAAAGCTTTGAAATCACAGGTGCAGAATGGGGACCAAAAAATTGATACCTCAGTGAAATCACTAGAAACACATGTAGCTCAGGAGATTCAGGATTTAAGAGAGACAATGATAAAAAGACTTGAAATGATTGAAGAAATTATTGGAGCTGGTGAACAGAGTAAGAAGGCACAAGGACAGGATACAATGCCACCACCAGCTATTAGATCTGGCTTACCCAGGGTTTTAGCGACATACCCTGTAATTCATTCTGACAAAGCGTCAACTTGTAAAGGCTCAAAGGGAGTCAGAGAAGCTAGATGGATGCCAATAGCAATGAATGATCTAAAAGAAATTAAGCAGGCAATTGTTACCTTTGGCTTGCACTCTGCATATGTTAAGGAAATGATAAGGACTTGGGCTTCTAATGCTAGAGCTACCCCCCATGATTTCCATCAGTTAGTGTCTGCAGTCTTAGATAATGGACCTTCCTTGATGTTTGGAATCTATTTCAGAGAAGAATCCAAACATATGGAACAGCAAGGAAGAGCAAAAGGTGTGGAGGTTTCCCAAGATCAAATTCTTGGTGTAGGAGAATATGCTGACCCACAGGTCCAAGCTCTTTATGATGATGAAGTACTGTGTTTATGTCACCAAGCAGCTTTAAATGCTTGGAATAGGCTACAAGATCCAGCAAAAAGGGTTGAATCATATACCAGAATTAGGCAGGGACAGAGAGAACCCTTTATTGACTTTTTGCAAAGATTAATTAAGGCTCTGGACATAGGGGAAACAGACCCAGAAGCTAGACGACTACTTCTTGAATCTCTAGCTTTTGAGAATGCAAACATAGAATTCAAAAAGATAATTGGGCCTTTAAAGTTTAGATCAGCACCTATGGATGAATGGATTCAGCATACAATGAATGTCGAGACGTTTAGCTATAATGATGAATCTTGGGTAGGAGAAGCGATTTCCAAAGCAATGAGGAGACATCAAACTGCCAGGTGTTTTAATTGTGGTAAATTAGGACATCTGAAAAGGGATTGCAGGCAAAGGATTTCTAGGAATAATATCCCTTCTGGGAATGACAAAAATAGGAGACCTCGGCCTTCAGGTATATGTAGGAGATGCGGTAAAGGCTGACACTGGTCCAACGAATGCAGGTCAACAACAGACAGACAAGGCAACCCGATACAGTCGGGAAACTCCTTGAGGGGCCTCTCGCAGGCCCCCAAGCCAACAGTGGCCCAGTCATTCCCAGTCACAGTAGAGAACGTGCCTCACCAAGAAAATTAAAAGCTCCAATTTCTGCTGTAAAAAATATTACTGGTCTAAATGATGAATTACACATGGAGGATGAGTCAAAAAACCCAGTAGGACAGAGTAAACGTATATTTTGGCAGACTTCTATTAATGATCAAAGACCAAAGCTAAGAGTCTGTATAAATGGCACTTTTATTGAAGGCTTATTAGACACAGGTGTGGATGTAAGTATCATTACTCCAGAATCTTGGCATCCGAATTGGCCTCTTCAAGAGGTAGATGTTCAGTTCCTGGGAATTGGAACCCTATCTCGTGTAAAACAAAGCACAAGATGGGTTGAATGCATAGGGCCTGAAGGGCAAATAGGAAGACTAAGGCCATATATTGCGAATATCGCAATAAATTTATGGGGCCGCGACCTGCTACAGCAATGGAATACCCAGATTAACATTCCTGTAGTTCCAGGAACTCATAATTCTGGGAAGGATATGATGAGGTATTATGGGAAAAGGTCACCAACCATTCAGGCTGTACAAGAACATACAGCAAATACCAAACCTTTAGAGGTACCAACAGCCCTACCTTTAAAATGGCTAACTGAGAAGCCAATATGGATCAAACAGTGGCCTCTAGCTGAAGATAAATTACAGGCATTGGAACAGCTGGTGCAAGAGCAACTAGATGCTCAACATATTGAAGAATCAACCAGCCCTTGGAATTCTCCTGTGTTTGTTGTAAAAAAGAAATCCAGTAAATGGAGAATGGTGACAGATTTAAGAGCTGTCAACAAGGTAATTCAACCTATGGGCCCACTACAATCTGGAATTCCTTTGCCTTCTCTATTACCAAAAGGATGGCCTCTTATAGTTATTGATTTGAAAGATTGTTTTTTCACCATACCGTTACAAGAAAAGGATAGAGAAAAATTTGCCTTCACAGTGCCTACTTATAATAATTCTCAGCCTAATAGGAGATATCAATGGACTATCCTCCCACAGGGTATGCTCAATAGTCCTACATTGTGCCAATATTTTGTAAATAAGCCATTGGAAATAATTCGTAAACAATTCCCCAAATCCATAATTTACCATTACATGGATGACATCTTGTTATCTGATTCAAATAAAGATACTTTAGAAAGGATGTTTGAAGAAGTAAAGAAAATCTTGCCTAGGTGGGGATTACAAATTGCCCCTGAAAAGATTCAAAGAGGAAATTCTATTAATTACCTAGGTTACAGAATAGGGCTAGAGAAAATTAAAACGCAAAAGGCACAAATTAGGCGAGACAGGTTAAAGACTCTTAATGATTTCCAAAGATTGTTAGGAGACATTTCCAGTCTACGACCAGCTGTTGGGATAACACCTGATCTAATAGTTCATTTAAACAAAACCTTAGATGGTGATAAAGATTTGAATAGTCCAAGAAAACTGACAGCTGAAGCAGAAAAGGAACTGACAATGATTGAGGAAAAATTACAGGAGGCACATGTGGATAGGGTGAACCCAAATCTTAGCTGCATCCTAGTCATATTGCCTTCCAGAATTTCTCCTACAGGGATTCTAATGCAGAGGGAAGATATTATTTTAGAGTGGATATTTATACCTAATAAACCAAGTAAAAAATTAAAAACTTATGTGGAAAAAGTCTCTGAATTAATTATAAAGGGTAAACTGAGACTTCGTCAACTAGCAGGTATAGACCCAGCAGAAATTATAGTGCCTTTTACTACTGAAGAAATAAAAAAGTTATGGGAAGACAATGAACCATGGCAAAGAGCTTGTGCTAATTTTTTGGGAGAAATTAATAGCAACTATCCCAAAAGTGGTAGACTTAACCTCATAAAGAGAACTTCTTGGATTCTTCCTAGAATTGTACGTGATGCTCCAATAACTGGAGCCCGTACATTCTATACTGATGCAAATAAATCAGGGAAAGCAGGTTATAAGTCAGATGAATTGAGTAAGGTGGAACAAAGCCCTTATAATTCTGTCCAGAAGGCAGAATTATATGCCATTCTTATGGTGCTAAGGGATTTTAAAGAACCTCTTAATATAGTTACAGATTCACAATATGCAGAAAGAGTTATCTTGCATATTGAAACTGCTGAATTTATACCAGATGACACAGAGTTGACCTCATTGTTTATCCAGGTACAAGACATAATCAGGAACAGGCTTTGTCCGATGTACATAACACACATCCGGTCCCATACAGGTCTGCCTGGTCCTCTAGCACAAGGCAACGCTGAGATTGATCAATTATTGATTGGAAGCGTGTTGCAGGCCTCAGAATTTCATAAGAAGCATCATGTCAATAGTAAAGGCCTAAAGAAAGAATTTTCCATTACATGGCAACAAGCTAAGGACATTATAAAGAGATGTCCTACTTGTTCCTTCTATAATCAAACACCGTTGCCTGCAGGGAGTAACCCAAAGGGTACTAAGAGAAATGAAATCTGGCAGATGGATGTGTTCCACTTTATGGAATTTGGTAAATTAAAATATGTACACCACACCATAGACACATATTCAGGTTTTCAATGGGCTACTGCCCTGAGCTCAGAAAAGGCTGATTCAGTAATCACACATCTATTGGAAGTTATGGCCATCATGGGAATACCTGCACAAATAAAGACAGACAATGGTCCAGCATATGTATCTAAGAAAATGAAACGCTTTTTTGCTTATTATAATATAAAACACATTACAGGTATACCACATAATCCCACAGGTCAGGCAGTTATAGAAAGATCAAATCGTACTATAAAGGATATGCTGAACAAACAGAAAGGGACCGAAAATACTCCCAGAAATAGATTACATAATGCTTTATTGACCTTGAATTTTCTTAACGCTAATGAGAAAGGAACGACAGCAGCAGAAAGACATTGGATAATGGAAAAGTCTGCTGAACTAAATCAACCAATTTATTTCAAAGATGTGCTGACCTCTCAATGGAAGCCAGGAGATGTGCTACGTTGGGGAAGGGGTTTTGCTCTTGTTTCCACAGGAGAAGAAAAATTGTGGATACCATCAAAATTAATAAAGGTTCGATTTGAAGAGGAGAAACCTCTTGGAAAGGAGAAATGACAACTCATCCACAATGATGATATTCCTACAGGGGGTAAGAAAAACATATAGAATGGGGGCAGGGTTCTGTTCTTATCTCCACAGGAAAACACTCATCTTTGAAAAATTCAAGGGATCCTGGATGTTTGGATACTGACAGATGGAAAAATACCTGACCAATAGGAACTATCAAGAAAACTGAATAAGTTGTGTAAGTAAAATATACTAAACCATATTTCTAAATTTATAGAGCTGGTTTTGAAGTTGGACTCTGGCTCAGTCCCTCTCCAATTCCAAGCCTGTTGGTAAGAGAAAAACCCAGAGTTTCTGGAGTTTCTGTCTCATGTCAAGAGCCATGATAGGGGACAGAAAGAAATATGAGTTTAGAAAACATCTTTGCTTTTCTTCATATCTATCATACTTTTCATTGAATATATCTATCATTCCTTTCATTGAATATATATATATATATATATGTGTGTGTGTGTGTGTGTGTCTATATGATTAATGTTTAAGTTTTTCACAATGAACAATGAGTTTTTCCTGAAGTGACATTTAAAGTTTCCAGGAAGAAGATGGGGCCCCATAACAACGACTCCACCTGGTAGATATGATGTCATGATACTGATAGCGCTACTACAAGACCTGTTTTGGGTACCAGCTGCACAAGACAATCCCAACTTGGTTAGCTGAAATGGTGCACCTCTTATACAACATTCTGGCCAGACCTGCACAAAATACTCAGAGACTCTTTGCAATTTTAAAAGACATCGATCTTGAAATTTAACCATCATTTTACTTTCACAGGATCCCCCAGAAAGAACGTCGCCCCCATGACAGCTGGAAGTAACTCTAGAGGACGACGTCCCCTCTCCCAGTAAAGTTTGCCCTTGGGTTTAGGGACATCATTTAGGGGTTGATTATAAATTGGTATATGGTTGAGGGTTGGGGAAGGAATTTTATAATAAGCTCAGGGATCATTTGAAAAAAAAAAAGAGGGATAACAGATTGGTACTTGTTGGTACTTGTGAGTTATTGTTTTGAGACAAATGTATTGGTATCGATTCTTAAATATTGATACAAAGTGAAATTATATTGACTATTGTATGCATGCATGTTTCTACCTCTGTTTAAAAACATTTTTTATGTATTGACATATATTGTATTGATATATATTGTATATATTTACCATATTGCAGTGTACATTTCTACCTCTGATTAAGATATTTACATATTGCTTGTGTATTGATATACATTTACCATACTGCAATGTATATTTGTACATTGTTTATATTTGGAGGTCATTGTCCTCATTTGTTTCACAGTTGTTTATTGTCTTAGTCTTTAAGTTAGATAGGTATTGAGAATTATATAGATCAATAGTATTCTAAGTTTGTCATTTATAATTAGACTAATCAGGTTCTTTAGACACATAGAGATTATACTCAGTATAGATAGATAATCTTCAACCTCTTCAAAGAGCTGTAGAAAATGGCCTTTAATCTAACTCAGAGTTTTGTGGTAGTGAGACACAATTGCTCCTGGCAACACCGCTCTATTCCCGAGAGAATGTTGAGCACCAAAGACACTCCACCTGGAGCCTTTCTTCTTGGCTGAACTGGCCTTTGGGTAAAGAAATGCCCATACCTCAACCACTGACAGAAATACAGAGTATCTGTGAATGGAAAAAACAGGACTGTCATATCCTGCCAAGACAGGGTAAGATAGTTTTGACAAGTTTCTTGCCTTTGAAAATGGTGTGTCAGTTATGTTAGGCCTTAGCCAAAGTTGGTTGCTTCAACGCTGCAAACGTGACCTTGGGTGATTGCCCAGGTAGCTAGTTGTCTCTGTGATTTGTTGCATGTTTTAGAAGTTGTTTGATTGCACTTCCTAATTACTCAGGTAACATTATTTCCCTTCTCAGATCTTCGATGGGGTTGAAGACTATATAAATGTAGTTACTTTCGACTCATGACTTAGCCAAGCTATTTATTATATAAGACCTAAGATAGTTAGAATAGGATATTTGTACTTATTGTATATAATTTCATAGTAGGTTTAGAACTCTCTTACTTAAATAAAAGGGGGAGGTGTTGCAGGAGGTCCTTCCGCTCCTCCAGCCAATAGCCGCCAAGATACCAGCCCATTGGGGCGTGGTATCTTTCCCTTTAAAAAAAGCGGCCACTTCCCTCCTCTCTCTTCTTACTTCCTGCTCTGGTTCCGGCGACTAGACTTCTTCCTAATTGCGTGCGTAGAGGGCTGTTGTCTGGGACGGTGATTTGTAAGTTTATTCCCTTTTAAATAAATACCACCCTATTAATCACAATTCCAAACTGGTGTGGGATTGTTTATGACTTGCGCCTTCAGAGGTAGATTTGGAACTATGTGCATTCTTCTACACATCCACACCCAGTAATAATAGAACCTTTTGTTGAAGATGCTTTCTTTTTTTTTTTTTCACTTTTTATTTTTGGCTTCATGAAAATTAGGTGTACATAGGTGTGTAGATTTATATCTGGTTATTTATAAGATTCCATTGATCCACCTGTCTGTTTTTATGCTAATGCCTTGTTGTTTATGTGATTTTAATTACTATACCTCTATAGCACAGAATAAAATCAGGGATGGTGATAACTTTGCAAATTCTTTTCTTGTACAGGATTTTCTTTAGGTATATGGGTTTTTTCTGTTTCCATATAAAGTTGAGAATTATTGTTTTAAAGCCCGTAAAGAACCATGTTGGGATTTTAATGGGGGGTGATTTGAATCTGTGGACTACTTTGGTAAGATGGCCATTTTTAGTATGTTAATTCTACAAATCCATGAGCATGGGAGATCTTTCCACTTTCTGATATTTTCTTCAACTTTTTACTTCAAAACGTGATGGAGGAAGGTCATTGGTTAAATAATAAAGAAACTGCCTAGGCCCATTTATAGGCCAGCCCTTAGGTGGGTGGAGTAAGCAGAACAGAATGCTGGGAGAAAGAAGCCAAGTGAGGAGTCACCATGATTCTCCCACTCCAGACTGACGCAGGTTAAGATCCTCCCTGGTAAGCCAGCTCGTGGGGCTACACAGAAAATTAGAAATGGGTTAGATCAATATGTAAGAGCTAGCCAATAAGAGGCTGGAACTAATGGGCCAGGCAGTGATTAAAAGAATACAGTTTCCGTGTAATTATTTTGGGGCATAAGATAGCCATGTGGGCGGCTGGGTGCCGGGGACGCAGCCCCGCCGCTCTTATTACAACAGAGTGGCGCCCAGCGTGATAATGAACTCCACGTAAAACCTGAGAGGGCTTAAAAAGGACACGGAGAGAATTTAAGACAGCTTTTTGCTGTTTCTGGGTTGCTTGCCGCAAAGAAATCGTCCTGACTCAGCAGCAGGAAAAAACTGGCTGTTTTAAAATGCCGGCTTTCTGGGCTGTGCCGCCATCGCGATCTCTGTCTGGCTCCTGCGGGAGACAGAGTCTTTGAACGGGGCATTTGGAGTAAAGTGCTACAGCTTGCTTGATGGCAATGTGGACTGCTTTGTGCCTGGAACTGTGTGTGGCTCAGGGACACCAAATGGCTCTGAGGCAAGAGCGGCTCAACTCCGCCATGCTAAACTCTGCTGGTCTCAGGCAGGAACTACTGTAATTACCATAATAACAGCACAGTTAAGGTTTAAACTGAGCTGGACACAGGTGGTACCGTATTACCCCTACATGGTGCAACTTAAGTTTTTAAGAACTGCTTAACATTTTATGAAATGCTCCTGGAAAAAAAAAAATTACAGATTCACAATAAAACAGATTCAGACATAAAAGACCTCTATGGGTCACAGTGTAGGATGAATGTACGTAGGCTTGAGAGAGAGAAAAAACAAATATAGAGAATAAAGTTAATGGTTTAAAAAAAAAAGGTAAAGTCTTTAAAGAGACACAGTACAGATAGTTATAGATTAAAAGAAATAAAGAAAAATAAGCCACGTAAAAATGGAAAATTCACAGAGAGTCTGGATTTTTTGTATTATTGTGTTTTCTTTAAAATTTTTGACTGTAAAGGAGCTAACTGCAGAGAGACATTTCATTATATGGGCTGCCAAGCTAAACCAGAATAGATATAAGGGTATTATGATTTCAGAATATGGGTCTAAGGATATGATGCTTTGGAGAGGGTCTTCTTTTGTTTTCACAGAGGACGAGACCCTGTTAATTGCTTCTATCCCAATATGGTATGATAGACCACGCCCTCCTGAAAGGTTGCTGTGAACACCTTCAGAAAATTACTTCACTCAACTGCAGACTGAGATAACCCTGACACACAGGTTATACCATGAAAGACCTAATTAACAACGCCCCCATTCAGCAGGAAGCAGTTTGGAGAGAAAAAAAAACTGCGCCCATGTTCCCAAATATTGTTTATAAATGTTCTTTTACATTTAAAGGAGGATATGATATAGATATGAATAATTTGCTTTGGTGTGGATTTGAAGGTCAATTTTGTTATATGTATATGCATATTTCTAATCTTGATTAAGGTATTGTGACTGTATAGTTCATTTAAAAATGTAATGTATATAGGTTGTTAATGGATAATCATCGATAATTGTCAAGCTTTTAGTCATGTTAGTTAGATTTTCAAGGTGTGCATAGATATATTTTAGATAGGCATTCTTCATATCTTTCAAAGACTACAGAACATGGCATTTAATGTTTTAATCACTTAGGGCTTTTTATGACAATGAGACACATCTGCTCCTGGCAGCACCAATCTACTTCAAGAGGAAGATGGGCATCGAAGAGGCTCCTTATGGAGTTTGATAGCCATTTGGGCAAGAAACTGCTCTTGCCTGGACTGTTGCATAAACTGGACACAGAGAACCCTCAGAGAGAGGACTATTGAACTTGCCTAAAGGTGAGATGGTCTTTCGGGGTTCCTGATTCATGAAAGAGTCTGCGAGACATTCTGCAGGACACAGCAGAAAGTGACTGAACTGTCTTTGGAATTTCCTGCTTCATGAAAATGTCTGCTGGATACTATGGGCCTGTAGGCCCAAGATGGATGCCCCAACGGTACAAAAGAACTTTGGGTGACTGTCCAGGCAGCAAGATGTCTCTGTCATTTCTAGAGTTTGAAGTTTCTTATTTCTTGTTTACTTAGGTAATATTGTATCCTTCTGGAGTCTTTGATGGAGTTGAAGAATAGTTAGTTATAGTTATAGTTTTCCTTAGTTATGATAAAAGATAAAATAGATATAAATATTGTAACTGTAATTCTTGCTTGATAACTGTTTTGCTATATGTAATCTTACTATGTTAAAATGAAAGCCTTTTTTTGTTTAAACAGAAAAAGGGGAAATGATGGAGGAAGGTCATTGGTTAAATAATAAAGAAACTGCCTAGGCCCATTTATAGGCCAGCCCTTAGGTGGGTGGAGTAAGCAGAACAGAATGCTGGGAGAAAGAAGCCGAGTGAGGAGTCGCCATGATTCTCCCACTCCAGACTGACGCAGGTTAAGATCCTCCCTGGTAAGCCAGCTCGTGGGGCTACACAGAATATTAGAAATGGGTTAGATCAATATGTAAGAGCTAGCCAATAAGAGGCTGGAACTAATGGGCCAGGCAGTGATTAAAAGAATACAGTTTCCGTGTAATTATTTTGGGGCATAAGATAGCCATGTGGGCGGCTGGGTGCCGGGGACGCAGCCCCGCCGCTCTTATTACAACAAAAACGTTGATGTTCTTAAAATACAGCCTTTTACTTACTTGGTTAGAGTAACACCAAGATATTTTATATTATCTGAGTATATTGTAAAGGATGTTCTGAAGCATGGTTAATGAAAACTCAGAGAGAGAAAAGGGGTCAACCTGCAGATCTTAAAAGCAAAACACCCAGCCACTGACCTCGATATCAGTCAAAATTGGCATTCTAACCTTCAGGAATCTCAGAATGAGACTGTGAGTTGTGTCTTCCCATTTTATATTTCTCACTAGAGTTGGGAATAACTATTTGTACCACTAGAATTAAAGGCATGCAACACCTGGTCCCTAAGGCACACTAATGTGGTTACTGGGATTAAAGGTATGTGTTACCACTGTGTGGTCTGTAAGGCTAACCCTTGGGACTGTTTACTCTCTGATCTTCAGGCAAGTTTTCTTTATGAAAATACAAATGTAATACCACTACATTGTTCATTCTTTGCTTTTTTTCACTCCTCAGTCAGATTTGTATATAGGAGAGCTATTGAGTTTTTTATTTAACCTTGTATCTAGCCACTTTAATAATGGTGTTTATCAGTTTTAGGAATTCTCAGGTAGTGATGTTGGGGTTGCTTATGTATGCTATCATATGTGAATAATGTGTGAATCTGTGAATGATAATTTGACTTCTGCTTTGTTGACATTCATAGAAGGACTTCTATTTTCTGAATAGAAACGGAGAAAGATTGGATGGGGATGGGATTTAGAAAGAAGATAAGGGAAGAAATTGAGAGTAGAGAGGGGAAACCGAGGTTGATATGCTAAGTAAATTTATAAATAAATGTACTAAAAAGAAAAAGTCTACTTAGATAGACTTAAGATGAATGGATAAGTGGAAACAGAGAAATGAAAGCTAGATGTTAAGAAGGCAAAAAGTAGGCAGACAAGAAGGTAGGTAGATAGGAAGACTACAGAATATTTAATGGAAAACCAGCTTGTTTCAAATAAAACTGTTGTCAAGTTTGAGTAACAGGTAACATATTTGGTTAAAAATATTTATGTTAGTATTCTTTATCCATAAGTAATTTTCATGTTATTCCATACTATTGCTTCCCTTTGGTGTTTTAATCATACATTTCATTCCATCCCATCTTTATCACTGTGTTCTTAAATTGCATCATGAAGTTTCATCAAAATTTGAGGCTCTCAATTTCTCTGTGAGACCCAAGGAATAAAGTATTCATTTACATTTCAAGATCTGTCTTTCCTGTACACCATGCTTGGGGCTGCTGCCTGTACTTGAATAATACTTTATATTCTCAGCACAAGTGTGAATTAGAATACATTTACATGGAAATAGAGTAAAAATTCAGCAGCACCTCCTTTCATTAGAATCCATGCACAGACACTGATTTCTGATGAATTTTTATTAGAGTTTTTGGCAGATTTTAATTAGATTCATTGAAAAACTTAGATGTACATATAACATACTAAATTCCTAGAGTAAATTCTTATAAAAATTTTGACAAATTATAGCTTTCGTAAAATAGAACAAAAATACATAGCATCTCCTATTATTTACCATTGAAAAAAATAGGCATTAAATTATTTCCCAAAATAAAGGAATTCTGATAAATATGTTTTTCATAAAATTCTAATTTTTTCCTTGTAATGATTTATATAGAAATTAAAATGTGATATGTTTGTTTATTGATGATAATGATGTTTTACTTTGAATATAATTTCTTTTAAAGCAATATATCCATTCAAACAAAAATTATCTCTTTGGAATTCCTGTTCTTTAAAAATTTTTAGCATAGTACTATCAGAATTTTTGTAATTGGAGTTTTTTTTAAATATATATTTCACACATCAGTTCCTTAACATGCTCCATATTGATGCAAATGCCCTCTGAAATCCATATTTCCATATTCTTCATTTCCTATCTACTTATTCAAGTTTCATGTTTTAATTAAATGCCTAACATGATATACCTATTAATGTCATTTTTGTTAATATAATTGCCAGTTTATCTTTCATCAAACACCCACCATTTTCCACTTCCATGAAAAATAGAGAGACTAAACTGTGGGTGCCCTGCTCATTATTTTTTTTTTTTTCTGGATTTTTGAGACAGCGTTTCTCTGTAGCTCTGCAGCCTATTCTTGAACTAACTCTTGTGGTCCAGGCTGGCCTCTAACTCAAAGATCTCCAAATGCTGGGATTAAAGGCCTGTGTCACTACCACTACCTGTTAACCCTGTTAATTCTTAATTATATATAACAACAATTATAAATGGAACAAACAAAGGAGAAATATTTTTTAAATCACTAAAAATATATCTGGATTTTATGATGTTCTTGGGTATAAAACGTTTAACAGGAATAAGGACATAAACTCAAGGAAATGAAAACTTATTTACTTGATATTATAACTTCATAAATCATCAAAAATTCTACATAAATTATCATGTAATAATGACTAGTTCCATGTACCTGAATCTCTCTTGAGATAAAACCAACATTAATTTCATGCTTTAACTTAATTTTTTTCTTTTTTTAATTATTTAATTAAAAATTTTCACCTCCTCCCATTTCCCTCCCGCTCCCCCCAACCCCCTTCCCCTCCCTCTCCAGTCCAAAGAGCAGTCGGGGTTCCCTGCCCTGTGAGAAGTCCCAGGTCCTCGCACCTCCATCCAGGTCTAGGAAGGTGAGCATCCAAACAGACTAGGCTCCCACAAAGTCATTACATGCAGTAGGTTCAAAACCCAGTGCCATTGTCCTTGGTTTCTCAGTCAGCCCTCCTCATCAGCCATGTTCAGGGAGTCCAGTTTGATCACATGCTCTATCATCCAGCTGGCCTTGGTGAGCTCCCATTAGATCAGCCCCACCGTCTCACTGGGTGGGCGCACCTCACGCAGTCCTAACTTCCTTGCTCATGTTCTCCCTCCTTCTGCCCCTCATTTGGACCTTAGGAGCTCAGTTCAGTGTTCCAATGTGGGTCTCTGCCTCTAGCTTCATCCATCGCCAGGTGAAGGTTCTATGGTGATATGCAAGATATTCATCACTATGGATATAGGATAGGGCCATTTCAGGCTCCCTCTCCTCAGCTGGCCAAGGATCTATCTGGGGACATCTCCATGGACACCTGGGAACACCTCTAAAGTCAAGTCTCTCGCAGACCCTAAAATGGCTCCCTTAATTAAGATATACATTTCCCTACTCCCATATCCACTCTGCCTCCATCCCAACCGTCCCATTCCCACAAACTCTCCCATTCTCCTCTTCTCATTTATTTCCTCTCCATTTCCCCTTACCCACACCCCATCCCCACCCCCAAGTTTCCAATTTTTGCCTGGCAATCTTGTCTCCTTCCAATATCAGGAGGATAACTATATGTTTTTCTTTGGGTTCACCTTCTTATTTAGCTTCTCTAGGATCTCATATTATAGGCTCAATGTCCTTTATTTATGGCTAGAATCCACTTATGAGTGAATACATACCACATTCATCTTTTTGGGTCTGGGTAACCTCACTCAGAATAGTGTTTTCTATTTTCTGTCCATTTGCATGCAAAATTCAAGATGTCATTGTTTTTTTTTTCTTTTTTTCTTTTTTTTTTTCCGCTGAGTAGTACTCTAATGCATACATATTCCACATCTTCTTTATTCATTCTTCCGTTGAGGGGCATCTAGGTTGTTTCCAGGTTCTGGCTATTACAAATAATGCTGCTATGAACACAGTTGAACAAATGCTTTTGTAGTATGATAGAGCATCTCTCGGGTATATTTCCAAGAGTGGTATTGCTGGATCCTGGGGTAGGTTGATCCCGAATTTCCTGAGAAACCGCCACACTGCTTTCCAAAGTGGTTGCACAAGTTTGCATTCCCACCAGCAATGGATGAGTGTTCCTCTTACTCCACATCCTCTCCAGCAAAGGCTATCATTGATGTTTTAATTTTTATAGTATTTTGATCTTAAAGGATTAAAAAGAGGTAAAACTAATTTAGTCCTCAAATCAGGACTTACATTTTCATGAATTTTATTTT
Organism: Chionomys nivalis; assembly: GCF_950005125.1. Lineage (NCBI taxonomy): Eukaryota > Metazoa > Chordata > Mammalia > Rodentia > Cricetidae > Chionomys > Chionomys nivalis. Next base: position 74,254,033 of record NC_080090.1, on the reverse strand, counting down.
ACGAAATTAAACAAAGCAATAAAGTTGATTTTTTTTTTGACATCATGGACATGCTAATCAACATTTTTTTAATCTGTGGTACATTCATTTCGGTGGCTTTTTGACAATAATTTACTTGTTTAAATATTCAGCTTTATTACAAATTTTAACTTATATTTTTTCCTCTCTGATTTGTATGGTTCAAAAACTGTGTGATCACAAAAATAAATACAAAGCTGAAAATAACATTCAGCAACACTGAAATATATGTGAAGAATGAGGTCATGGAAAAGGCTATCCTTAAAAATGGAAAGAAACAAGGGAATACAGTGAGCAACACTACACCAGATATTTCCCAGTAGAAACATGCTCCATGGTAAGAAACACAAATCATAGTTCACTTGAAACATCTCTGAGAAGTTAATCTTCCATAGGAAGGTTGTTTAGGTTGTACCCAAAATTTTCTAAATTTTATGTTATAGAGATTGACTTGGTTATTTTAACAAATTCTAGGGAAATAAAATGCCTAACTTCAATCAAGAAGAAGGAAAATTGCAAACACTTTGAAATACATTAAGGCATGTATTGCTTCCTAACAAAGTCTATATTGGAAAAAAAAAACATAATAAGGGAAACCTAACAAGGTAAAACAGAAGGTTTTAAGTATAGCATTTCTTAGGCGTCTATCAAAACATAATTGATATGAGAGAAGGGCTGCTTTATCCATCCTGTCTTATATTTCTGGCCATAAAAGAAACTTAAAAGGATTTGTGAAGTTTAAACAAAGGTGCTTTAAAATTACTAACTGAATCACAGGGCTATCGGTTGCTTCCTCTTGCTCCATGTCATTTTACTGTACTTTAGGCCTCTAGACAGGAGCTTCTTTTTCTCAGGAACAGCGGCCTGCTAACAAGAAAAATGTATAAGACACACTAACGTGCAGAAAATAGATGGAAGAGAGCAAGTCAGAACCAGAGCCAGACTCACGTATGCCAGTGACTGTCAGGCTAGAGAAATACTTTACATAAATGTGAAAAACAAGAAAGGATGGAATAGACACAGTATACAGTCTATAAGGTCAGGTGAAAAGTGTCATCAAGAAAATGACATTGTAGGAAAAATTACAAAGGAATTTTAGAGATTAAACATATCACTAAGTAAGACTGAATATAATAATCTTGGTATATCAGACACGACAGAATAAAAATTCAGTCTTCAAGGTGTGTCTGGCCTTTATATGGTTTCCATTGCTGTCATCAAACATAATGACTAAAAACAAGTTGGGAGGAAAGGATTTATTTGGCTTAGACTTCCACATAATGGTCCATCACTGAAGGAACTCACACTGGGTAGGAAACTGGATGAAGAAAGAAATGTCCCACATAAATGTCCTATTACTAGGTAAAACTGAATATATTAATCTTGCTATATCAAAAATGACAGAATAATAATTCAGTCTTGAAAGTGTGTCTGCCTTTCATATGGTTTGGTCAATATGGTGTGGTCATTTTCTTGATTGAGGTTCCTCTTCCAAAATGACTCTATTCTGTGTCAAATCAACATTAAAACTTGCTATAACAGTTTTTCAATAGGATGTTCAAAAAGATCAAAACAATAAATTGTGCTGACAAACAGAAACACATATATGCACACATACATTATCCCTTCCCATAGAATACCCAATTTCTTCATAAAAGTCAATCTTATTGTGACAAAATACTGAGAAAAAATAACTTTTTAAAAAACAGGTTGTCATGGTTAGTATTTTGTCTGTCTGAAACAAGCTACAAAGGGAGTCTCAGTTTAAGAAAATGTCTCCATTTAATTATTTGTAATGAAGTATATTGGCATTTTCTTCATTATTAATTAATATAGGCAGGTCCATCCCACTGAGAGAGATGCTATTCCTGACATGTGATCTTGGTGGTAGAGGAAAGCAGCCTGAGTAGAACATGGAGAACAAATCAGGAACCATGGTGAATTGATGAGATACTAGAGACCAAACCCAGGGCTTTTTACATTGTTGACAAGCAGGTTGACAACTGAGTCATGTTTCCAGACCCAAATATCCCTCTTAAGAAAAAAAGTTTCATTTTATATGCTGGCTTCACAATTTAACCCATGATCACTTGGAATCATTGTGTTTGGATGTAAGGCTGAACATTACAGCATAAAATAAGTACATGATGGCAGGTGCTCCACTAACATAACCTATTAACTAAAAAACAAAGGGAAAATAGTGATGGAATCCTAATATTCTCTTCAAGGCATACCATCCATTAACCTTACTCTTTTGACCCAACTCATAAGGTTTCTGTTACAACAGAGGCATAAGATGGAACTTTTAGGAAATGCATGATCATGTAAAAGTCAAGAACAAAACTGCAGTCTGTAACTCAACTACATAAGATATAATCTCTCAGTAACAATAAAAGAAGATAACTGGGAAAAAAAGCAATACGAGAAGCAACACTGACTTAAAATATCTCCAACTTGGTATTAGAAATCAAAACACAGATTTAAAAAGTTAAAGAACATTAACCAAAATGGATGTCAAATCTAAAACAAAACCTAAACAAACAAAATACACTTACCACTCAAAATACTATACTATACATGTATGTGTCAAATGCTAACTGTACATTAACCAAAATTTAGTGTAATACAACAAATAGATATAAAGCAAAGGATGAGAAAGAAAAAACAAACCCACTTCTCTTAATAGCCTGTGAATGTGAGGCAGAGTGGAAAGAAACTTATGATAACAGTACAGACAGGGAAACAATCACTGAAAATCACTGTGAAATTGTCCATTTGAACAAGACTCAGGTTAACAATATTTAAAATTGATTATTTCTATCTGTGTCTACTGAAAGAATGGATTTCCAATCTGTTTTTCTTATTATATAATTTTAAATCATATATGTTAGTTAATTTATCTTCTGAAAGATAAAAATATACTAATTTTTCAGAATTTAAGTATTGCAATTTGTTTTCATATATCTGTATACAAAACTGAGCATTATTTTAGTGTTCAATGATTTGCTGATAAAGTTTTATTGACCTTGTGATAAAGTTGTTCATCATTTTGCTGTTTATAGCACTTAAAATTTTCTCTTTTATATTGTGAATTTTGCTTTTATTTTTCATGCATAGGTTACACATCTCAGTAAATAAGCAAGACTTGTACTGTTTGGGATGGTAGGAACCGAAAGTTTTGATAAAGTTCAGTTTATTAAAACATTATGTTTCATCTATGGTAATTTTCCTCATTGCTTTTTTTTTTTAGTTTTGTGTGCTAATGTCTGTTGTGTGTGTGTGTGTGTGTGTGTATACAATTGCCACCCTGTAAGATCTTCCAGTATCCATGTCTACTACTTTCTGTATATTTTTCTTAGACTTCTTTTTCCCCTTAAATCTGACATTCATATTATAGCTTGCATTGAAACTATCGAGCCCCAGGGATCTCCTTTCTCTGCCTGCTCCATAGCTAGTATGACAGACATTTGCAGATATTCCTGACTTTTTATAGGAGTGTTGACATATGAACTCTTGTAGAAAAAGTGATCTTAACAGCTGAGATTTTTCTCCAGCCATTCCTTAGTAATTCACCTAAGCTAGAATTTATATAAAAAACTTTTTATTATTTCGATTCAAATTTATTTTTATATACACAACTGTTTATTTAAGTATGTATGTATATTCTTAATATCAAGAGGCATGTTAACATATATTTTTTATATGTCACTCATATTTAACAGATGACTCATATACTTAGCCATATTATGTGCAATGTTTCCTTCATATTTTACAAAGTCTTTAATCTTTATAGTGTGCTTTTAGACTGCTACTCAATCACAAAATAGAAAGAAATGGCAATGGTAGCACACTTATATATTTCTTATTTTTTATTTCATTGGGTAGGATGAAGCTCATCCTTCTTCACATTCTAAGCAAGGGCTTTACAACTGCACTGCTAAAGCTCTATCCCCTCATTTAAAAAGATAAATATTATTTTCCGGTGCTTCCAGCTTTGTTTGTTTTGCTAAGATTGCTTTAGCTATTCAGGACCTTTTGTGATTCTGAATGAATTTTAAATTGTTCTCTCCTCATTATGTAAAGTATGACATTTTGTTGGTGAACCCACTGAATCTGTAGAATGCTTTGGAAGATGCAGGTATTGTCACACTTTAGCAGTTTCAGCAATTCTAATCCATGAATGTGAGCAGGCTTTGTGTGTGTTCTTTATTAGTGTTTAAGCATTGTACTATAAACTGGGCAGCACACACCTTTAATCTTAGCACTCTGGTGGCAGGGGCAGGCAGATCTCTGTGAGTTTTAGTCTAGCTAACAATTATTAGTGAAATCTCATTAGCTAAGGATGGAACTGTATGCCTACATCCCTCCTTCATGTTGACGTTTAGACTGGCCTGAACTTGCACAGATCATGTATATGCATTCATAGCCAATAAAAGTTTTTCATATTCATAAGCTATGCAATTTTGTTCAGATATTAATGTTTCTTATATTTATCCATATATCTGTCTACAATCTTTCTTCTCTCTCTTCCTCAACAATTCCCGAGTCTTGGGAATAGGCATGTATGATACAGATATAGCATTGAGAATTCTTCATTAAGTTATTCTCTGCATTTGACCAGTTATGGTTCTCTGTTTTCATCTACTGCAATTAGAAGTTTGTCTAATGAGGTTTGAGAGATCCACTAATCTATGAATATTACTGAAAGCTGCAGTGAGTCAGTTTAATACAATATACCATTAAGATAGTAATGGCAGTAGATTCTGACCAGGTCCAAAGACTTGTCCAGTCATAGGTTCATCATTCCAAGAACTGCAAAGTTTGTGTTACATTTCATTAAGCAAGCCTAGAAAGTGTCTGGGTACTTACACAATATTTATTCCATTAATGCCTAAGCATATTTTTCATGTAGGTTGTTACTATATCTTAAAGAGTTCATACCTGGAGAAAATTGGCGATTACTTTGCACCTTTGGTAACATGTCTGGTGCTTCAAGTACTTTAAAAACCAATGAGCCAGGAGATTTGAGGCTTTTGGGTCAATACCAGTCTGATTTCTTCATATTTACAAATCAGGCATGCAATTATCATTATCAATATAGTTATTAAGTTTTTAGGCCTAAACAAGAGTGATGGCAATATCCTATAATATTTGGAGGTTGATGAGTTCTCACTGGCAAACAATTCCAATAGAGATAAATCATTCTTGATATTGGTCTTCTTTGTTTTCTTGTAGTGATCTGTAGAAACAGTCTTGCCTGAAGTCTACTTGTGTATGTGTAATTATCATTTTAGGGATCTTCCACACAAGTGTTTTTCATAAGACTTTCCCATAAGGTTTTTTGTGTTAGTTATTCCTCACACATTCCCTCTTCTACCTTACTCTCCAAACACCCACTTTATTTAATCCTTTCTCTTCTGTTATTCCCCTACCTCTTTGTATCATTGTATTTACTTCTTTCCCTTGAAAGTCATTCCTCCACCTGTTTTTACTAATTGTCTGACTTATGTAGATATTCCAAATGAGACAGACACATCTAATGATTGAACGCTTACATTCTCAAATCAGACAAAACATGTGACACTTCTCTGTTTCAGTCTGAGTATTCTCACTCAGAACAAATGTTGCAACTTATATCCACTTGCCGGTGAATTTCATAATTTTTTTTATTTGAAAGTGTATATACATAGCACATTTTCTATATCCATTCACCCATTGATTGACAGCTAGACAACTTTCATAGTCAGTCTCTTGTAAATAGAGCAGCAAAGCATGGGTGTCTTAATTACTATTCTATTGCTATGATGAGATACTATGACCAAGGTAAGTTATAAAAGAACACAGTTAACTGAGGGTTTGATTACAATTTGGGAGACTGAGTCTGTGACTTTTATGGTGGGAATTTGACCATAGGCAGACAAACTGGAACAGTTGCTGAAAGCCTATATCTGATTCAAAAGCAGGAGGCAGAGAAAGTCAGACTGGGAATCCTATGGGATTTTGAAAAGTCAAAAGCCACTCCTAGTGACATGCTTGATGAAACAAGCCACACCTTTGAATCTTATCTAAACAATCTACCATATGGGGAACCAAACATTCAACTATATGAGCCGATAGGAAACTATGCTCACTCAAATCACCACAATGGATCAGAAAGTATTTTTCTCATAATACCGAGTATCTTTTGAAGATAGTATAGTATTTTTATCCAGAAATAAACAAATATTATGTAATGAGAATCAACTACACTAAAGAAAGAATGGGAAAATTATAACAGAGAGAAAATTAGTGGATACAACAACAGAAGCATAACATATATATATATATATACATATATATATATATCATGTGATAGTTATATTTACAGTATGTTATTAACCTTTCCTACTAAATGACAGAGTAAAATGAGAATAATGTAAAGAACAGCTGAAGGATACTTCACAGTGAAAATATACAGATGGATTAAATGAACTTGAAGTTTTGCTAACTGTATTTATCATGAAGAAATAAGAATTAAAGTACAAACTGTCACAACATTATTCTCTTCAAATGGATGTAAAATTAAATTAAATATTGCATTTGGTGAGGGCATAGAAAAACAAAAACTCATATCCTTCTTATATTTCTTAAGCAATATAAGTAATAAAGTGATAAATTCTTTAAATGACAATAAGAAAAAAATTATGGCAACAAGGATGGGAAATTTATTTTCTACTGTGGTGCTTTGTAACCGCCCAGTGGGTCAGTTATTCTAAGGTTGTAACCCGCCTGGCAGGTCAGTTATTCCAGGGTCCCGAAGAGGCGCTATTTGAAAACACATGGGCGGGAAAGAGGAAGGAGGCCAAGCAAGACATACCTGTTGTCAAAGCCTCCGTTTATTAGCGTCATGGTTGTGGCTTATATAGCCCCTGGATGAGGAATTTGGGTTGGGATGGGGGCAGGGGCATGGCCAGGGCAGGAAGGGATCTTGCAGCAATGGTCACGAGCTGACACTTGGTCAGGAGTCGCTCACGAGGACACGAGTCATCGGTCAGGAGGTCACAAGTCGACACATCTAGTGTTCTCTATGCAGGCAGAATCGTTCCTTTTGTGATTCCAACTTCAAACAGTTCTCTAGATAGTTGGAATGCGGGGCAGGTTCCTCTAACAGATAACTCTCAAGATAGTTAGGTGTGGGGTGGGCTCTGCCAACAAACAGTTCTCAATACCGTTGGAGTGTGGGGCTCTCTGCAAACATCCCCAGGACAATGGTCTCCACTATACTTTTTGGGAAAATGGCTCCTGATAGTGCTTCATAAACCTTTATGAAAATTTTACTCAATAATCAAATTAAATTTAAAATCTTACCTTGACTTCCCAAATCTCAGTCATGAGTATCCTCGTTTACTACCATATCTTCCCGTCATACTTTCCATCACTTACTGTAGTCTAGGGAGTCAGATCATCAGTTCCCCAAGCATCAATCTCTTCAGATTCAAGAACCTTTGAATATCTTTTGATTATTGGTCTTGTAATAGATTACTAGTACTCAAATGACTCAAACTACATTAACTATCACTCTCTTTGACTAAGAACTTTAATGAAATTATTATCTCCTCTTTCCTTTCATTTCTATATTATTGATGTCATATCTTTATCATTTGATAGACCCATCTCTCTCCATATAACTTATCAACACTGCTATTATATATATCATTTTATATTGCTTCTTTCAACTCATTACAAATTAAGTCCATAAGATATCTTTATTCGATGATGCTTTAGAGTTCTTTTAATAACATAATTCTTTTTTTTTTTTTTTTTTTTGGTTTTACAAGACAGGGTTTCTCTGTGGTTTTGGAGCCTGTCCTGGAACTAGCTCTGTAGATCAGACTGGCCTTGAACTCACAGATCTGCCTGTCTCTGCCTTCCAAGTGCTGGGATTAAAAGTGTGTGCCACCACTGCCCAGCTTTAATAACATAATTCTTTATTGATTCTTTGGGCTTTAGAGCCAACTTTCCTAAGTCCATGCCACTGGGGTTAGCTCTCTATCACTGGTAATGTGGGTTGGGGCCAGTTCTTCCATGAGGGTTGAGACCATATCTCCTGCTACAGTGTCTAGTGAGAGGCAGGGCCGGTTATCCTAGAGTTGGTAAAGGGTAGGGCTGTCTTTGCACAGTCCTTGGTTTCCAACATGTATGATTCCTATGACACCCTGAGGTAAAACAGGTCATGGACATCAACACAGACCCCAACTTCATCAGAACCATGATGTAGTCTTTCTCTATCCCACAAGTCACTTCCCAAATAATGACATGGAAACAACTTATTAATTATGAATGTTTGGCATGTAGCTTAGGGTTATTCTTAACTAGCTCTCATAACTAATTAGCCTATTTATATTAGTCTATATTCTTTCATGTGTTGTTACCATTCTTCTATCCTGCACCTCCTATTTCCTCTCTATGTTCCCTGGTTTCTCCTGCTCCTTGATTTCTCCTTTTCTTCTTTTCCCTCCCTGGAAATCCCACCTATACATTTGGCCACTCAGTTCTTTATTAAACCAATCACAGCCATGTATCTTCACAATGTGTACAAATATCCCACAACACTTTCAACATTTTGTTTAAGTAAAAAGGAAAACTTTTACCTCTATCAAAGTAAAACTGTATACAATAAGAACAAATACCATGTAAGAATTATATTCACAATGCATAGTTCATTTATATCTGTTAAATTTGAAAAAAGTACTGTATTATCTATCCTATTTTATGAATCCAGAGTTTTATACCTAATTCGCTTTCTGTCTTAACTTGTATTGCCAACCTAAAACTATCTTTGTGATCTCAATAATTTTTTTAGATAATCAATTTAAGCTTTTCTGGTCTTTCAATCTTATACATTTTAAGTTTCTTAGGTAATTTTCTTTTCTAAATTTGGTTAAAAAAAACTCTAACTATAATTACCTCATCTTCAATTCCATCAGATACTTGAGAAGGATATATTACCTGAGTAAACAGGAAGTGCAGAGCAAACAGCTTTTAATACAATTGAAATGACAGAGACAGATGGCTGCCTGGACAGCCACCCAAGATTCCTCTGCATTGTTGGGGCATCCATCTTCAGCATATAGACCTAGAATATCTTACAGACATTTCTGAGAAACAGGAATTTTGTAGGACTGTTCTGCCTTGTCTTAGTAAAGTTCAACAGTCACTTTCTCTAATGTCTTGCTTGCCCAACTTGGACAACACACTGTCAGTAGTCACAATAAGGGTAGTTTTTTTTTTGCCCAGGGACTAACTTTTTGACAAAGAAAGCAAACTCAATATTGAGGTTCTTCAATGTCAAACATCTTTTTTTGAAGTAGATTAGTGCTTCCAGGATCATAAGAATCTCACTGTGATAAAAATTCTTATATTATAAACATTTTAAATTCCATTTTCTGTATATATCTGATGTATTTCAAGACCATCCATCTATCTATCTACAACATATCTTTGGCCTTGAAATCATACCTAAAATGAAAACAAATTTGTTTTTAATTATAAAATACTAACCTGTGTTTTTTAATTATACTAAATGGTATATAATAATGGCTATCAAAAACTATACTTTTACATTATGATCATAAATGAGATGTATAGGTACAGTATCTTGAACCATAGCAGAAATCTACATACAATATAACAAAAATGGCCTTAAATTTGTATTAATATTCAAAAATCAATGCCAATGTAAAATATTTGGGAGTAATAGCATTTTAGTCTAAAAGTAGATTCAATACCATTTTATCCATGGCTCTATGTGACAGCAGAGACCACCCATATCAGTACAGCCAAAGTAGCAAGATGGCCTTCAGACACCAACATAGTCTCGAATAGTTGGCTAGAACTTGGGCATTTGCACAGTCATTGTTGAGAACAGGAGAAATAGAAACCAATAGAGGCACAGGTCACTGGAAGTACACGAATTCTTTTATAATATGTAACTATTGTGCTCACATCATTCCCTCACATCTATATACCCCTCCAAATCCCCAAGCTCTCCCTTTCCTTCTGAAAGCCATGAGATTTTCCCTATATATTTTTGCTGTATTTCGTGTGTGTGTGTGTGTGTTTAGGATGAACCTCGTGGGATTGGATAACCTCCCAGACAAAATTGATTGCCCCATTCTCAGTAGCCATTGATTGTCTATATCTTTTCATCTAAAGTGGGGATTTGTGAGATTTCCACTATCCATGTTGTCATGTCAATTGGTCTTGTCATTATGCAGGTCTTGTTCATGCACCCAATTGTTCAGATTCAATGGGCACAATTTTTCTTTCATATTGAAGTGAAACTATCTAGCAGCAGGCATTATGATCTTCTAGTAACTTATCCTCTACATTTGGACGATTTGTTCGTCACTCTTTTATGCACCACCCATAGAATTGATGCTTCATGCACAGGAGTCAGTGCTTGACACAAAACTTAAATAAAACAAGGGGTTATGGGTTATGATTTAAAATGTGGCACCTAGGAAATTTTATCACTAGTACTTTAGTGCTTATTTTACACCTTTAATTTAAGAACAATATTTGTCTTTTCATGCAATCTAGAGCATGATCAAAGTAAGTTCTTATGAAATAGCACCTTGTATTTAATTTAATGTAAATTTTTACATTAAAACTATAATGAATATTCAAATATCTTACCCAAATCTTTGATTATTAACATATATTCAACACATAAATACATTCTACTTTATCACATATTTGAACATTTTGCTTTCCTATATACTACTAAATATTTGGAGAAACTTAAATACAAAAAAATTCATAGTTGTAACTCTTGGACAAGCTAATTATTGACAATTATATTCAAAGTTGTCAAAGTTTCAGCATTGATAAAATTTAGGCTGTTGTTTCAGGAAGATACTCTAAGTCATAAAAGCAATTCAAACATAGGACATTAGTTATGTTTGCACATTGTAAAATTGCAATATTATTAGTAGTAAGACAGTTAATATCATGAACATGTTTTTAAAAATTAAAGCTATGGATAAGTTCTTAATTCAAGTATTGGGAGATATCGTGTGATCGTAAACTGTTGAAAATTTTGTGGAAATAATACTGAATAGCTGTAGAAGGTTTTTGAGGAATAAAAAAATCAGCACATTATTAGGCTTCAATTAAGTTGGTAAAAATAAGTTGAAGATTTGGCTTGATTTGTAAAAGTTGCTAAGCAACACACTGTCTTAAAGACACATGATCCACTTTCACTTCTGCCAACAGAACAGATTCTAAAGTAATCTCTCATCGATCAATAGCTTTCCTCTAACATAAACTAAAGCACAGATAAACCATGTCTCCATCAATTTACTCAGCCAAGACAAATGTCTGTGGAAGGATATCTCCTTCTGGGTTTGATAGACAGGACATGGTATTGGTAATTAAATAAGACAAGAGTTATGGTAAAAATCCAAATACACAGTACCACAGCATCAATCTATTTTTATTTTGACATCTGTCAAGTCTCTTAGTCAAGGTTACTGTCTTTGAAAATAAACAATTTATGTTTTAATAATAATGAACAGATAGCTATTCATTCTGACAAAAGAAGAATAGTGATCTGGAAAATTTCATAGTGAGGTTTCATCGGGTAACAATCACAGAAAAAAAATTAATGAAGAAAGCAAAGTTGAGTAGAAATGTTTTACTTGTACTCTAAAAGTCTGTAAAGGTTCTGATCTTGCATGAAACTCTGAAGCTTGAACAAACTTTTAGACTGCTTTTGTACTGGTTCACTTCCTAGTAATTGTGATCCAGAAGTCTCCTAAAAAATGATAGCATTTAGTGCAAGGTTATCGCCAGCCTTAGAGGGTCATTTCCTGTGAGAGACACAGCTGTGAACCTTCATCATTATTGCGCCAAGAAATACAAAGTCTGCAAGACTTATGTCTGTTACATTTTCCTCACAGAACATGATTAAATATTTTTCATAAAATACGAACTAGGTTGAACTTTGGTTTAAAAGTATTTAAACTTTTCCTCTGTTGAAATATTGTAACTCTGGGGGTTTTGTGAACACAAAATTAATTTGGGAATTCAAGCCAAATTTCTGTTGCACAGTAATGATGTAGAATGAATATGCATAACATATAGGAATTCTTAGCAGCCTCTGTGTTGCTAGTGTGGATAACGCTAAAAGAGCATCAGTGAAACTACAGTGGTCGGACAGGTCAACAAAGTGAGTTCCAGCACTCTTCTCCAGGGGGGCTCTGGGCTAGAATGAAATGTGGTCTGCAGATGGAAGCTGCAGGTGCTGATACATTTCATTATCGTTCTCTGGGCAATGAGGCACCTGGCATGCTTCCCATTAGTGGTTCATCTGAGGATCACAGCTCAACCCTTCACCATTGTAGCTGTTTTGCAGGAAGTCCAGCATAGGATGAAAACGCTTCATCTGTTGTAAGATCTTTCCTACATCACTAAGTGAACTGAAGACGTGTGGAGGCTCCAAAATGTGAGCCTATTTGAGCCTACTTTGAAGGTCAGAGAGTTTCAGGTTGCTCAACGTTGTTGCCGTTCTATGCTGACAAAAGTTCAGAGAGTTGGAACTTATTTCTGTTCCTTCAAGATTATTTCTTTTTCTTTTTTTTTACATTTTACATTTTTTTATTTTTTTCTCTCTTTATTTTATTCTTTTTTAATTTAGATTCTGCCTCCTCCCCGTTTCCCATTTCCCTCCCCCTCCTCCCACACATCGCCCCTCCCCCCACCCACTCCTTCTGGAGACCTAAGAGCAGTCCAAATTCTCTGCCCTGCAGGAAGTCCAAGGTCCTCCCACTTCTATCTAGGTCCAGGAAGGTGAGCATCCAAACAGGCTAGGCACCCATAAAGCCAGTTCATGTATTAGGATCGAAACCTAGTGCCATTGTCCTTGGTTTCTCATCAGCCTTCATTGTCCGCCATGGTTTCAACCCATGCTTATTCAGTCCCAGTCCAGCTGGCTTTGGTGGGCTCCCAATAGATCAGTTCCACTGTCACAGTGGGTGGGTGCACCCCTCGTGGTCCTGACTTCCTTGCTCATGATGTTCTCCCTCCTTCCGCTCCTCATTTGGACCTTAAGAGCTCAGTCCATTGCTCCAAATTGGGTCTCTGTCTCTATCTCGATCCATCGCCAGATGAAGGTTCTAAGGTGATATGCAAGATATTCATCAGTATAGGATAGGGTCATTTCAGGTTCCCTCTCCTCAGTTGTCCAAGGTACCAGCTGGGGACATCTCCCTGGACACCTGTGAGCCCCGCTAGATTCAAGTCTCTTGCCAACCCTAAGATGACTCCCTTAATTAGGATATATATTTCTCTGCTTCCGTATCCACCCTTCCCTTATCCCAACCATCTCATTCCCCCAAGCTTCCCCCATCCTCCCCTTCTCACGTTTCTCACCCCATTTAACCTCAGCCCCATGCCACCTCACCCCCAAGTTCCCAGCTTTTGCCCGGCAATCTTGTCTACTTCCCCTATCCAGGCAGATGACTATGTGTTTTTCTTTGGGTTCACCTTCTTATTTAGCTTCTCTAGAATCACAAATTATATGCTCAATGTCCTTTATTTATGGCTAGAAACCAATTATGAGTGAGTACATCCCATGTTCTTCTTTTTGGTTCTGGGATACCTCACTCAGGATAGTGTTTTCTATTTCCATCCATTTGCATGCAAAATTCACGATGTCATTGTTTTTTACCGCTGAGTAGTACTCTAATATGTATATATTCCACACTTTCTTCATCCATTCTTCCAATGAAGGACATCTAGGTGGTTTCCAGGTTCTGGCTATTACAAACAATGCTGCTATGGACATAGTTGAACAAATACTTTTGTCATATGATAGGGCATCTCTTGGGTATATTCCCAAGAGTGGTATTACTGGATCTTGGGGTAGGTTGAACCCAAATTTCCTGAGAAATCGCCACACTGATTTCCAAAGTGGTTGCGCAAGTTTGTATTCCCACCAGCAATGGATGAGTGTGCCACTTATTCCACAGCCTGTCCAGCAAAGGCTATCATTGGTGTTTTTGATTTTAGCCATTCTGACAGGTGTAAGACGGTATCTCAAAGTTGTTTTAATTTGCATTTCCCTGATTGCTAAGGAGGTTGAGCATGACCTTAAGTGTCTTATGGCCATTTGAATTTCTTCTGCTGAGAATTCTCTGTTCAGCTCAGTGCCCCATTTTTAATTGGGTTAATTAGCATTTTAAAGTCTAGTTTCTTGAGTTCTTTATATATTTTGGAGATCAGACCTTTGTCCGTTGCAGGGTTGGTGAAGATCTTCTCCCAGTCAGTGGGTTGCCCTTTTGTCTTAGTGACAGTGTCCTTTGCTTTACAGAAGCTTCTCAGTTTCAGGAGGTCCCATTTATTCAATGTTGTCCTTAATGTCTGTGCTGCTGGGGATATATGTAGGAAGTGATCTCCTGTGCCCATATGTTGTAGAGTACTTCCCACTTTTTCTTCTATCAGGTTCAGTGTGGTCAGACTGATATTGAGGTCTTTAATCCATTTGGACTTGAGTTTTGTGCATGGCGATAGATATGGACCTATTTTCATTCTTCTACAGGTTGACAACCAGTTCTGCCAGCACCATTTGTTGAAGATGCTTTCTTTCTTCCATTGAATACTTTTAGCTCCTTTATCAAAAATCAGGTGTTCAGGTCCCACCTAGATTTAGGTCAGAGAATTCTGCTCTCTTAAGGTTATTGTCAACAAGTGTGGCTAATAGCCAAACCTTGTATTTCAGGAATAGAGACGTAGATCTGTTTCTACTCAAAACCAAAGTCTAAGAATCCAAATAAGTTCCTATTCACATAAGGAGATAACAGTGGATTCTACCCAGGTAGTTGTCTACAGAATGTTTTGGTCTTGGATTTAAGTGTTGCTTGTCTTGTTCCAGCAACAGAATGTCTAACTATGAATGTAGCCCCCACCTTCAACTAGTATCATGTTAATAAAGTTTTTTACCCTATACCAACCTTTTGGGGTCAGGGTATTTTAATCAAATGGAAATTAAAAGTGGGTAACTTCAGTACTCACTGGAACTCCCTCGTGGTACTACTCTATGTTTTCTGTTTTATTATTTTCACTCATATCTTCTTTCTCTTTACTATTTTTCTAATCCCCATCCCCCGACCCTGGTAAGTGGTATTTTTGTTGAAGCTTGTCTCTGACAAACACATAAATAGAGGAATGGAGTTTGACAGCATTCTGTATTATAGTCTTACTCTATGATTTCATTTTAAATCATAAATTGCTATGTTACACATTTTGATTTCTTCAAACTAGTTTTTACTTATTCTTTAAAACATTGCATACATATACAAGCATATATGTTTGTCAAACCTACCTGCAACTCTCCTCTCCTATTCACCTTATAATGTTATAGATAGTCTATACACATCTTCCTCTCATATGCTATGTCCTCTTATGATTTCAGTAACTTCTGAATCCAATTAGTGCTGTCTGATGGAATATAGTTAGGTTAAACCCATGTAGATCTTGTGTATATAATCTCAGCTGCAGTCATGTTATGAAAGTAACTACTATGCATGCTCACCAAAACATTTTATCACAAACTATCCCATCCTCTAGTTCTTCTATTGTTTCCACTCCCTCTATGATGTTATCAGAGCCTTGGGTAGCATATAGGAGAGGTGTATGTAAGTATGTATATATGTATATGTGTATGTATATAAACTTATATATAACATATATATAATGTATATTTATTACATAGATCCAACCAGTCATGAATGGCTTATTCTCAGGATTTTGATGAGTTATAGATACCCATATCAACTACTGACCACTGCCAACAGAAAGCTTCAGTGCCAAAGCTAGAAGATTTTAACTTTAACTTTAAAGAAATAATGACTTAAGTGAACAAAGAAAATTCCATTTAAGAAAAAAGATATTTTTTCCATAGAAATTTAGGAAATTTTACATAATCTATAGAAGTAAGTATTTCAAATATTTTAGTAGGATATTAGAATTGCAACAATAATCTTACTGGGTTATTTTATCATTAAATTTACATTGCCAATTATTACTTTGAATATTTATTTGTTAAACATTAGAGGATTTCTGTGAAATAAATGTTATTTAAAGAAATATTTGTTATAAAATAAGCTTGGAAATACCAAGGTGAAATGTCAAAGTACCCTGAGGCTTTGAGCCCCAAACTGTACCTTACCAAAACATTCTGAGAGTAAAGAGTTCACCTGATCGGCTCTCTTCTAATGCCTACAAAACTTTTACCAAGAAAGCATGCTTGAAACTAATGTATATCTGAGTGAAAAGTGGCTTTATTTCCTGCTGTTCAGAGAGGTTTCACTGTGTTCTTAGAGATAAAGGTCAGAAGACAGACGATCCAGCACCAGTGGTAACTCCAGACAAAGAGTAGGCTTTAGAAAGCCAGACCAGTCAAACAAACATTTATAAAAGAAACTAATACTACTGTGTTATAAATATAAATAACTTCCTGTAGCATTTCCATATTTCTTGTTATTTAAGTCACAGTGATATTGTCAGCTACGATTTTGAAACACAAATCTAAACCATGAAAATTTTATCAAAGTGTCATAAGGGGAAAAAAAATCTAATGAAAACATTGCTAAACTTTCTTCCCAGTAAAACCAATATTCAATGCAATTATTCACTGTTGTCTGTATTTAACTAAAAAGATATTTTTAAAGCATATAATGAAAAGTGTGATGCCTAGTGAGCTGCATTCTTACTCCTCAAATGATGTAATCAAAGTAAAACCATTATCCAGAAGAAAAGTTTCAATTATAATAGAGCACTTCTAATATTAGAAATCAGCAAAATTTCTGGAATGTAAAATTAATGAATGAAGTAATTTACCTTAATGGCGATCATCTCATTTTCTGTAAAAGAAATTGGGCCCAACTTTTTACATGCAAAAATTTATTTTGTAGAAAAGTGCTTGAAACTCATATAAATTAGACTTGAACAGAGGATTCTATTTTCTCCCTCAATCCCCTCCTCCTGCTCCCCTCCAACAGTGGATTCTGATGGAATGTTTTAGTCACTGTTTGCTGGTCTATTACTTACCCTGCTATTTTATTCTATCACTATGTGTGAATGAAAATGCATAAATTACTGTACTAAATGTTGTTTTAAAATTTGAGGATACTATATGACTTGGGATGTTTATAACCATTTTCATAAGTGAGTGTGCTTGCTCAATTACTCATCTGTCTATCATAATTTTATTGTTTTTGATGTAAGTAGCCTCATTTAACTATAGTAGATGAATATCAGATCCTTAAAATATAGTATCTAATATGCTGATTTATGCTAATGAAGAAAATAGAAATGTTTGTTTTCTTTTCCAGAAGAATAGTGATAATGAAATAAAAGATCATAGCAAGTTTAAAGGGGTTTTGTTTTGCTTTTTAACAATTAAAAATCAAGAACTGGGGATTTATTCTGGAGAAATAAAGAACTGTAGACATATATGTGAATACAAATATTAAAATAATTTTACATGTAATGTTCCAAATCTGAAAATATTGAAATATTATTCAGTGGTTTAAATAGATTAAATAGAGTGTAATTCTCTAACTTTAACACCATAGACTACTATGAGAGGCTATTGATACAGGAAGAAATCTTAATGAACTTTCACAGAATTACACTAAGTATAAACGGTCAATCCTCAAAAATTACATTTTAGATAATTTTACTGGTGTTCTTGGAACAGCAAGCTTAGAAATGGAGAAGGACTTAGTTGTTTCCAGAGAATACTTAGAAGGTAAAGTGGAAGCCAAGTGGGGGATGGAAATGACTGTGTCTTCCTTGTCAGTATATTGTGTAATTGTGTAATGATATGCTACAGCTCTATAATATGTCACAGAGTACAGAAGACCTGTCCATTGTATTTCAAATGGAAGCATTTCTAAAATTATTAAAATGTAGTAGGTTATCTTAAAAATGTTTTTCTGGGGTTCTCTGTATATATACATATATAGTTATAGATACATGTATGTATAGATATAGTTACAGATACATGTACAAATGCAAATGCTTGCCTTGCAAGCATAAGAACCTCAGATTGGCAACTCCTAATCTATCAGGAGTGGTATATACTTGCAACCCCAGTTCTGGGGAGGCAGACATAGGATGACCTCTAAGACACACTGGTCAGTCTAATGTTAGGCTAGTTTAATTTGTGAGATCCAAGCTAATGTGAGACACTGCCTTAAAAGAGGGGCAGTAGATGCCATTCCTGAGTCAACCTTGAGGATATCCTTTAGTCATTTGTACACTGATATACATTTCCATGCTTCCACACAGAAAAATATACCCATACACATACAAACATGTATAGTTGATGACTGAAGAAGGGAAAGGGGGAAAGTGGGAAGTAGCTAGGAGGAGTGGAGGGCAGGGAAACTTGTTGGGATATATTTATGAGAGAACACTATTTTCAATAAAACTGAAAATAATTAAGAGTAACTAAAAAACAATAAATTAATTAAAAGAAGTAAAAAAATTAAAAAGAGATAAAAAAGAAAAGGGAAAGTGTATTCTCCTCAAATGATATGTTCATTAAGGAATGTAATAAAGAATTTGAACAGATTGTGTTCTTTTAACAGCAAAATACATATTCTCAACTAGTGAGAATCACTTTATTCTGGAGTATTCTTTTCAGTATATCAATAACAGACAACAAAATATTCTGTGTCAATTGCCTAGTTTTCCAATCTTGTTGACTTCACCCATATGCTGAAGAGCATATTATTTAAAATATTATTTTAAATATTTGAGGATGTATATAATTTGAGACAGTTTATTGTCTCCACTCTAGAGGAGTGGGCCTTCAGAGAATGGAGCTGACAAAAGATGCAGACTAAAGTCTTGTGCAGTAACCATCTTAACGCATAGCCTCAGAGAACTTTTCATCTGAGTGTTTAGAAAGATCACATGAGTAAGGTTCGTATAAGTTCAAGCTGTATACAATAACAAATACACACAAGTAATATTTAAAAAAAATTTAAATATCAATAGCACACAACAATGACTAATCTGAAGTAATCACATGTCTACCTGCTACATCTGGGAGGAACACAAAAACATATTTTCAAAATTATTTTGTGATTTGAGGAAGCTAAGTTCCCAAGATTCTCGTTTTGTTTTGTTGGAGTGTGCTCAAATATATTTAGAATTCTCTTTAGTTAACTTTTTTTCAAGGAAGGTATGCCAACACTTTCTAACTACTTATATCAAGATAATGCCTCTCTAGTTCTCCAAAGGTGTCATGGCAGAGTGTTGGATCCCTAGGAACTGGAATTACAGAAAGCAGTAAGTCATGTGAGCGTACTGAGAACTGAGTTTGGGTACACTTCCAGAACAAATGCTCTTAAACACAGAGTCTTTTATCCATTCCCACCGGTGTCTTTTAAATTGCAAGCAAACCAAAAAGAAAATGTTTCTTAAGCTTTATGCATGTCATATGTATTATTTTTTAAAAAAATAAATGTATATGCTTGAGGGGATAGTCCTGTAACGATTATTGTTAATTCTAATCAAAATTCAAAATAAGAAGTATATTTATTGATCACTGATGTAGGACAAATTGTGTGTGGTGAACTAGCACATACTCTTAAATACTATTAATATGATAAGCTGTTACATGCATTAGTTTAAATGATATTTGAAACTGAAATTAGGTATTATAATGACATTAGTCTATTACCTGAAATCTATTGCATCTGAGAAGAAAATTTCAACATGGAATTACCTGATAATGCCAGGAATCAAAATGTCCTCATTTATTTTACTGGCTCATTTGATTTAAAATATGTAATCCTTGGGATTCTCACCCTTTCACTCATTTCCTCAAATATATTCACTTACTAATACCATATCCATGATAACAGTCACTTAATCTAGTTAATACTTATCCATTATGATATCACCAGGTCTAAATTGCTAAATCATACACATTATGTCCATTTCTCATCTATCCTGTTAGGATTTTTCCTTATTTTTCAAATGAGAAACTGGCAACTTTCTTGACAAGGTAGAGCCCCTGGAAAAGAAGAAAGTCAGATTAGTAAAAGCTACACCGTAGTTCCTTTGATTATACCACACTGTGCACTTCAGAATAGAAGCTATGTGATTTGCATCTTTCAAATAGTATTTGTGATATTTTTATTAAAAAATGGTTTGTAATGTTAAACTTGAAAAAACAATCAAAGAGTATAAGTAAAAATATCACCTCCACACCATCCAGTTATTATTTCTTATCACATCGATTAAATATTGGCAGGAGTAACTTACAGTGAGAGAATAAAGCAGTATTTGGAAGAAGTCCACTAATCTATTTGTGAGGTCATTAAAGCTAAGATTCTATTTTCTTTTCCTAATGTGTATTGTCAACATTTTAACAGAATTTAATTATATTATTCTTGAGTCTCTTCTTGTACTGGGTATTATATACATGGATACAGAAACCTACATTTTTCTCTCTGCTAATATAGAAAAACTTAACATGTGGTTCCAAACACCTGAAAATCTCATTTTTGTAGAGTCACACACATGGATGATGAAGAAGGGGGCAAAACTACAGTTCTGCCTGAATCATGACCCAATAGACCCACCTAGAACTGACCAAGATTATGTAACATGCTATCTCTTCCTGTGGTATTGGCAATGTAGGTGTAAACTTTCAGTGACACACATATTGATATTGTAAAGTAAGACTCCTATGAACAAGTAAAAAGTAGATGTGAATATACTGCTGAATATATTCATGAAAATATGGTTGCAGCGATTAAGACTTCTGAAAAGGTGGAAGACAAGTTTTCCCATGTATCTTCACAGATATATTTGAAAATTAGATATTTGTGGATTGTATACCTATTTGCATCCTATTCTGATACACTGTTATCTTGAATAATTATTTATTTAT
The DNA here is from genome assembly GCF_950005125.1 of Chionomys nivalis. Classification (NCBI taxonomy): domain Eukaryota; kingdom Metazoa; phylum Chordata; class Mammalia; order Rodentia; family Cricetidae; genus Chionomys; species Chionomys nivalis. Next base: position 74,233,059 of record NC_080090.1, on the reverse strand, counting down.
CTATTTAATTTGGGTGGGTACAATATTTACATTATTTCCCTTTTTTCTCCTTGATCTAAGTCCCTTTGTGTCCCTCCCACTGATGCCCTATCAAATTCATGATTTCTTTCTGTTTAATTATTATTCTCTCACAATCCACAATCGGTTCTACCAATTACATATGCATGTAAACAATGCTAAACAGACTTAGTGGAATACAGATATTTACTTCAGAGTACACATAAAAATCTCAACAATATTTTTACCTAAAAAAGACCTGAACAACAACAATCCTATTACCAGTATCAACATAGATGCTCACATTGGTATGTTACCATGTTACCAATGTCAACATGGATTAGACAAAAAAAAATCTCATTAAGAGTCCAAACCTTGATGAAGAACTATAAAAAAATATTGACTACCAAGAAAAGAGAAATAAGTCTTTCTTAGTGATGAGTTATCCATAATGAATTATCCAACACTAGTCACAATTTTTTAGTTAATATTCTTCTGCTACACATATATTTATTGCTAAATTTTAGTGATTATTATTTGCAAGAACCTAATGAATCAAAGACTATTAGATAGGAGCACATAGCTGAACAAAGACAGATTTATTGAATTGATAATGCAAGAAAAAGTATTCCATGGGTAGCATAAAATATCACTCTATACAAACGATTAGGAAACCATTTCCTCTAAGGTTGAGCATCTGTTGCCGTATTTTCAAGGTGATCATAATGGGCTTATGGGTAAATTCTGATTGGTCTCCATCTCAAATGCTTAGGAAAGAGAGTAACAAGAAATGAGGCTCTGTTCTCATGCAACGGCAGATTACTGATTAGGCATCACTAGTAAAGAGATGAATAGGCAAAATGTCTCTAGGGTGTCACTGACAAAAGAAGCAATAATCATTAAAGAAAGGGACACTTCACAGCTGTTGTGTAGCATTGAGACAAATAGAATTAAATTGCATCAGGCTTTATCTGAGTGTGCTCCTCTTTCGTGATTAATAGTAGAGCTGCCTTCCCTCTAACACTCCGTGTTGACTTTTAGTCTTTTGGTTCTACAAAGGATGTATTATATAAAATAGTCTTCATTGTTTTATAAAATAAACTTGTCACTTAACATGATTTATCTTTCTTTTTATTATCTTAATAAAGCTTAAACCAAAGCCATTACTTATTCAGTGTGTTCATCATTTCTTGTTGAGATTTTGTGTGATGTATTCTTTTAAAAAATGCCTACATAAAGCAAGAGGAATTCTCTGATGTCTCCCATTTTAACATTCATGTTGTCTTAAATTCATTTAGATCTGGCTCTTTAATACAAGATAAGGTAGTGCATTAGTGGGTTATCTAGAGAAACAGAACCAATAAAATAGATGTGTGTGAAGGAATTGATTTGAATAGCTTATCGAGGAGAAGACTGGGTAGTCCCATGGTGGTTATCTGTATGTGTGGTGTTTGATAAGTGAATTCATAGTACAACTTTTATACGAGATTTTATACAGCAATCTCCTCAAGTATTTATAGTTTCTTTGTGATTAAAGATTTTCAAATTCGTTTCTTCCATTCCTCAGAAAAGAAATGTGCATTTAATCTGTGATCACTTTATGATACAGTAGCTTACAGAAGTTACTACTAATTTAATAACCTTTTCAAGAGCCCTTTCCATCTCCTCTTCCCCCATACTAACCCCATTCTCCAGGAGCCACAGTTTATATGTGATCACTTTTTATACAGAGATATAATGTGGCATTTTTCTTTGTATACCTGGCCTTTTAATGACATAAGCATTACCAGGCCATTTTAATATGATCACAGATAAAAGAATTTGCTCTTTAGATGTTTGAATAGTACTCTACTTCATATATCCATTTCTTTATCTCCTCTTCAATTGGAAGATAGTTCAAATTGTTGCCACTTCTTGGCAATTGTGATCAATAATACAGAAAACATGGGAGTTTTATGTACCTGATACACTAATTTCATTTCTTTGACTCATTTATTCATTTGTAGAATTGTCGTACCATAAAATAATTCTGTTTTGATTTCTTCTGTTAACCTTTATACGGTTTCTATAATGGTTTTACAAATGTACATTATTGTCAACAATATGATAAGAAACCTAACGTTTTAAGAAAAGTTCTTTTTGGTGGGGGCGAGTAGTTAGTATTCTGTCTGTGTTTTGTTGCTGTTGTTTTGTTTTCAAATTGACACAAACTAGGGTTATCTAAAAAGAATAAATTACAATTGAGAAAATACCTCCATGTGATGGGACTGTTGGCAAGCCTCTACGACATTTTCTTCTCTAGTGAGTGTTGTGGGAGGGCCCAGCTTATTATTGGTGGCACCACTCCAGGATCAAGATAGTAAGCATTTTCATGCTTGCATAACATCTTCTTCAGTTCCTACTTCCTAGTTGCTGCCTTGATTCCCTGTCCTGTCTTCCTTTTTTTTTTTTTTAACATTTATTTATTTATATGTATACAATATTCTGTCTGCGTGTATGCCTGCAGGCCAGAAGAGGGCACCAGACCTCCTTATAGATGGTTGTGAGCCACCATGTGGTTGCTGGGAATTGAACTCAGGACCTTTGGAAGAGCAGGCAATGCTCTTAACCACTGAGCCATCTCTCCAGCCCCGTCTTCCTTGATATGTGATGTGGAGCTCTAATCTGAGATAGTCCCTTTCCACAACAAGTTACAACTGAACATGCTTTTTATTACAGCAATAGAAATCCAAACTAAGACAGAAACTAATTAGGAATACACAGGCCCCACTGTGACAAAATCTGACGAATGTTCCCGGCTCAGCACACACAAATTGTACCACAACTAGGTTGAATGCCGACCCTTGTGCTGGCAATGTAACTGAGTATTGTAGAATTTTCTGAAGTTGTGCTAGTTTTTTTTCTTTTTATTGTTTATTTATTTATTAAAGATTTCTGCCTTCTCCCTGCCACCACCTCCCATTTCCTCCCCCCTCCCCCATCAAGTCCCCCTCCCTCATCACCCATAAGAGTAATCCGGGTTCCCTGCCCTGTGGGAAGTCCAAGGACCACCCACCTCCGTCTAGTAAGGGGGGGTCATAAAGAGCACATGAGACCTTGTGCTGAGAGAGGTCAGGAGAGGCCAATGATGAAGTTCCAGCATCAGTTGCAGCAGAAGTCCCAGGATTAATGGCATAATGGTGACAACTTGAAGCTAGAAACCCTGTGGTAGAGTTAGAGTCCCTGAAGAGAGCCCTGGGGTGGCGACCCGTGAAGGTACCACCCAGTTGCAGCAGAGAACTCAGCAGTTTAGAGATGCCAGTACCTACCATGGGATGCCCAGGAAGGACACTGGCACAGTCGAGTGGAGCTTGTGTGACTTTAAGAGATAAGCTATGTGCAAGGCCAGGACAGAGCTAAAGAAATGGAGCTCACTGGAAGAGTTCAGAAGACGGTGGGTAAATCCCAACGTCCTGTATTGATTGTTTTTACATGATTAGACTGGTTTTGCTTTGATTTACCTGTCCTTGTGCCCTCGCTCTTCTTTTGTAAAATAAGGGTTACATAACTTGTTTTTTAATTACTGGAGCCTACCTTTTAGCGATTTTTGAAGGTTTTTTTTTTTTTTTTTGAGACTTCGAATTTTAAAGAGATCGTGGATATTTTAGAGAGTCTTTGGATATTTCAGAGACTGAACTTTTAAAGTCTTGAATTGTTAAAGTCTATGGTACTTTTATATTCCAGAGTGTCATTGATATTGAAATATTACTGTAGTGGCATTTCATTTGTAATTTAATAAATAAAACCTGCCTGGAGATCAAAGAATAAAACAGTCCCACTAGTCAACACCAAGCAGTGGTAACACACACCTTTAACCCTAGTAGCCACATTAGTTTGCCATAGAAACCAAGTGGTGCTTGCCTTTAATACCAGTGATGCATGTCTCTAATCTCAGTCCTAGAAACAAATATAAAATGGAAAGAAACAAATCTCAGTCTCAGTCACATTCTGAGATTCTTGGAGGCAGGATAGCCATTTCAGACTGAGGCAGAGGTAAGAGCTAGTGGCTGGCTTCTTTGTTTTTCTGACCTTCAAGTTGAACCCCAGTTTTTGTCTCTGAGATTTTATTAATTGTGCATCATATGGCACCCAACTTTTGGGGCATAAATTGCCTGAAGGTTTTTAACCACCAGCCCAGGCCAGAGGGGGGGGTTGGAATTTCAGCTCTAGGAATTGGAACTCAAACCTAGCTACCTGGATTCAGGAGAAGCACTAGCCCTCCCAGCCCAATTCACCCTGGATTAACTTCCATATAAAGATGGAAAATACACAGATAATCTGAATACTGTATGCTATTGTGTTGTCTTTAAATAGTTTGTTGAGAAAGGAACAACAGCTGCTAAAAGACATTTGATTATGTATGCTGGTGGACCTATATATTTTAAAAATGCCTATATATTTTGAAAATGTTTTGACTTCAAAATTTCAGTAAAAAAAATGTCACTTTGGAGAAGAGATTTTCCTTTTGTTTTCACAGGAAATAAGAGCTTGTGGATTCATTCTGTGCTAAGAAAAATAAAGTTTGATCAAGGAAGAGACCCTGAAAAATCTCCAATAAGAAGGAATGGCCCCAGATGATCCAATGTTTTAAAGCACTTTTTTTTTTCTTTTTTTGGTTTTTCGAGACAGGGTTTCTCTGTAGCTTTTGGTGCCGGTCCTGGAACTAGCTCTTGTAGACCAGGCTGGCCTCGAACTCACAGAGATCCGCCTGCCTCTGCCTCCCGAGTGCTGGGATTAAAGGCGTGCGCCACCACCGCCGGGCTAGAGCACTTCTGTGGCAGTTTCATTTGACTTCTGTATCCAGAACAGTTTCAAGGCTTCTCACTGAGATTTTCTAACCTCATAGAATACTCCAGCCAAACTTGATCATAATCCTAAATTTTCTTTGGGTCCCCAAAAGATTATCAGTGCCCCTAATCAGCAGAAAGTAACCTAGAAAACTATGCTTACATTCCCCCAAAATGGATTATGGATGTTTGTCATTATTTACAGTGTTGTTTACAAGTTAATAGGAATAATGATCAAGAAGAAAACTAAACAAAATGAATTAGATTCAAGGTTCTTCTTTTGAAAATAAAATGGGGGGGGGCCTGGCGGTGGTGGCGCACGCCTTTAATCCCACCAATCGGGAGGCAGAGGCAGGCAGATCTCTGTGAGTTCTACAAGAGCTAGTTCCAGGACAGGCTCCAAAACCACAGAGAAACCCTGTCTCGAAAAACCAAAATAAATAAATAAATAAAATAAAATGGGGGCTATAGATATGATAGAATTAAAGGGTAGATTATTGAATCTACTCTAAAAAGAATGAAAATGATATAGAAATGATCTTGTTTTGAAAAGGGAAGATATTGATATGCTAAGATAAAAAAGTAGATTATTGAATCTACTTTTAAAAAGCAAGCACTAATTTTCAGTGTTTTACATTGGATTGGACTTTGTATATTGTATACAAATTTTGTACATTAATATAAATTTGAAATTATTTTTTTAAAATACACTGTACATGTTTCTAATCCTGATCAAATGAACCTATACAGTTCATTTAACAATATAATGCAAATATGTAGTCCTTGAAAATTATTATTATCAACTGTCTGGAATAATAAGGAAATATAGGATAGTATTAGTCACCTATTATAATCAAACTTGTAGTCACATTAGATATGTTTTCAAGGTCAGACAGATATATTTTAGATAGATAGGTCATCATCAAGCACTCAGACATCTACAGAATATGACATTTACGATGTTTTAATAACCTAGGTTCTTATTTTTTTATGACAATGAGTCATGTTTGCTCCTAGCAACCCCAATCTACTTGAGAGGAGATAATGGGCATCGAAGAAACTTCACATGTCACTTGTGACAAAGGTAAACCACTGGGCAAAAAAATGCCCCTGCCTTGACTGTTGCGAATATGCTGTCCTAATTAGACAAGCAGGACACAAAATATCCTGCTTCACAGAAAAGTCTGGTAGATATGCAAGGCCTATAGACCATAGATGAGTGTCTCAAGATTGCAGCAGAAATTTGGGTGACTGTCCAGAAAGGCAGCTGTTTCTGTTATTACTCACATTTTTTGGAAGTTGCCTGCTTGCACTTCCTGCTTACTTGGTTAATATTGTTTCCTTCTTGGGTCACTGATGTAGTTGAAGACTAGATAGTTATAGTCATAGTCTCCCTTCCTTACTAGACTCAGAAAAGAAATTCACTAAAAAAAATGTAAACCATATAAGGTTGAGACATATCAAAATGTAGTTTTTGATGGTAATACAAACTATGACAGAAAGTAAATTAGATACAAGACTTTGTACTCACCAAGATGGTATAGATATGGCATATTTTCTCTGAATTTGTCAAATGCAAATGGAGTAGAAATTATTGATGAATTTATTGCCTGTGTTTATTGAACATTGTTTTTTTGTACGACTTATAGTCTTTTTTATTTTAGACAAAAAAAAGAAAATATAGAGACATTTCATTTGTATTTTAATAAATAAATCTTTCCTGAAGACCAGAGAGTAAAACAACTCCACTCGACAGCCTTTCACATGAGGCAATGGTAACACACACCTTTAATCTCAGCCATAGAGATGAATATAAAAAGCAGAAGAAATAGCAATCAGTCATAGTCTCAATCTGAGATTCTTGGAGATTGGATCACCATTTTGGACTGAGGTAGATGTAAAAGCCGATGGCTGAGTTCTTTGCTTTTCTGATCTTCAGGTTGAATCCCAATTTTTCTCTCTGAGTTTTTATTAATCATGTTTCACAAAAAAAAGGCTGTTGATGAAGAGGCATGTTTACTTGTGTTTCAAATTAACAAGGTTTCAGGTCTCTTTTGTTGTTGTTTTTTAACTTGACATAAGCTAGAGTTATCTGAGAAGAGGGAACCATAATTGAAAAAAAATCCCTCCATCTGGTTAATCTTGTGTGTCATTTTCTTAATCGGTGATTGCTGAGGGATGTCAGAGCTCATTTTTACGTGGTGAGGGGGGCTGCACTAAGAAAACATACTATGAAGGCCTAGCACTCATGTCCCCTCCACGACTTCTGCTATGGTTCCTTCCTGCAGGTACCTGTCTTGTGTTTGTACTGTGACTTCCTTTGATAATAGACTGCGGTGTGGAATTATAAACGGAAGCAAACCTTTCCCTCTCCAGATTTGTTTGGGATGTGGTGATTTATACCAGCAATGTAAACCCTAACTATGAAAATTACCTTTTTGTTATTTGAAACCAGAATAATACCAAAGAAGTTTTTGTTTGGTTTAGTTTTGTTTTGCTTTTATGTGATGTTTCTTCATGTTCTAGTCATTGTTGCCTGAGGTTTATACCCACAGCCTCATAGGCATGGAATGTTTACTTGCACTGATACCTCAACACTCCATGCAGCATATACAGCTGCAGTTACTTAAAAACAACTTCAGGCTCCAACATTTGTACCAAATTATATATATTGAGAAATGATATTCTCTCCTGTTCTAAGTCTGATAGTTATATAACAAAATTGGAAACATCTTTTTATTTTATACAAGCTATTTTCTTCTTTTCTTTTTCAAGAAAGCGGTGTGTGCATGTGTGTGTGTGTGTGCACGCATGCATGTGTGCTCGTGCATGCTCTAAAGTGAGTATCCATATCTATGTGCACATGTTCTTGCCCATGTCTGTATATGTAGAGGCCAAAGACTAACAACAGGTTTCTCATTCCATCATTTTCTATATTAGTTATTAGGACAGATTCTCTCACTGAACCCAGTGTTTACCATTTTCACTATCCTGATGGGCCAGTGAATTTTCAGGACCCTCCTCAATCCATCTTCCATAATAAGGTCACAGGTGCATGGTACAATATTTAATTTTACATGGCTTTGGGCACCCAAAAATAGAAACTAATCATTACACAGCAGGTACTTTTACCAAAGAACTATCTCCCAAGCCTCAAACAACTATTTTCTCCAATTCTCCAATATATTGTTCTCTTTAGACCTTGGATACTTTATTTAACACAAATTGTGAACTTATTTTATTACTTTGTGTTATTAACTTTCAACTTGAGGAAAAACAAAAAGGTTGTATTTTGGGTTATACTTCCAGAAGTATTAAGAATCCATAATGGTGGGGAAACATGGCAGCAAGTTGTGGCAATAAGAGCAGGAAGCAGAGAACTTACATCATATACATCAAACATGAAGTAGAGAGAGAAAACTGAGCGCTTCATGGCTTTTAATCTCACGGCACTACCCCCAGTAACCCACTTTCTCATCCAGTACTGCATCACTTTAACTGCCAAGAAGAGCATCACCATCTGGAACCAAGTATTCAAGTGTCTGTGACTAAGGAGGACATTTCTCATTCAAACTACCACAGTCATCCATTTCTAAACCAGTATTAAGTCCTAGGTCATGGGATTTTACCAGAAAAAAAAAATATCTACTGATGAGACTCAGGTTTTTAATTTCAAACCCAATCCTATTAACTAGCGGTCAAGCATATATGTTAGAGTGATCATCTCAATGACTGTGTAAGAATGTACTGTATCACAGAGGTTTAAAGGCATTTGCTAAACATTCTAACCTTTTTTAAATGATTTATTGGGTTCAAGTAAAGGAAAAGAGAAAAAGGGATTAAAAAACCAGACCATTTTCCTACCCTGTCATTCTCAGAGCCTACATTCTTTCAATGCTTTTTACACTGGGATTTGTAAACTCAACAATTTATTTAATGCCCTGTTTAATTTATAAACACTATACAAAAACACAGAAGATGGAAACCTCATTTATTTTCTATGCTACATGATCTTATATATGAGGGTGGGGGATATTTTGATTTTCAAATAGATGTTAAATTCATGCAGTGCTTTTATTTTTATGTCTGATTTGTTTCACTCAGAATATTTCTTCTGGCTTCATTTTTGATTTCAAACATCAGAAAGAGATTTCCTCCAGTTTTCCTCATATAAACATTTTTTTAAAAAAATCTATTAATATGTAACAAAATCCATCATTTTCTCCACTAAATATGAATCAGTATTACTGCCATGATGTCCCTGAAAGTAATTAAAATTTCCCATAAATTAATGTAATTCCATTACCTGAAAGAATTTTTATATATAAATATTGTAAATAATTAGTTTTGAATATGTTTATCCTGTACTGATAATAAATTGGTGAAAATGTGCGATAATTATCATGTTTACCTTGATATTTACTCACTTTACAGATGAAACAGAAACTTTGCCTCTGTGTTTATTATATTTTTCATTAAAGTAACAACCCATAATTGAACCCTACAATTTTTGGTGTTAATCTAGGTAACAGAAATATACAAATCTCATTACTTTTAAAAATATTCCACTTTTGTAAAAAATGATTTTTTAAAACAAAGTACAAACATAAAGTTGTATGAAAATCATACTGTGGGCATTTCTGCATTTGTATTTAAAAAGTTTTCTAATTTTAACAAAAATATTAGCATAACTGTTAAAATGTGGATGTAATAACAAAAATCAGATATGGTCCAGAACTGACAGAAGTCCTTTGAGATATAATGATGCCTTCTTTATGCTTCACAGTCAGAGCTACCTGATACAGTAAGAGGTTAGAGCTGGAAAAGAAAATAAGTCAACATCTGTGCTTTAAAATCACTGACTTGGTTATGGTAAAGAACAAATCAATCACATCACTGATTTGTTGTGTAAATAAAAAAGGGAAGATTGCAATGTTTATAGGACTAACACAAAGTAATTCTGCTAATCATCTACAGATAACGATAATCCAGTTATTATTTTTCAAAATACTAACAACATGTTGAATGCTTCTTCTCTAAAGAAATAATAAAAACTTGAGGAGACATATAAATATATGAGTCAAGCATTTTATAATGTATCCTTGCATCAGCACTTCCTAAATTAAAATCACCAAAGGAGGGAGCTTTTAATGAGAAATTGTCTTCATCAGGTTGGTATGCAGGTACACCTGTGACGACCTGTCTTGATTGTCTTAGCTGAGAGGAATGATCCATCTTAAATATGGGCACCACTTATGACAATTTTTAGCAGCTCAAATTAAAAAGGACCCAGATAAAGAAAACAATTTGCTTCCTGCTCAGTTGTCCTTTCTTGTTGCTGTCCAGATTGCTACCCCAGTTACTGCTGATGCTTCTTTTTAGTGGCACCAGTGTCAAATTTTCCAGATCTCCAACAATGACAGCCAGCCAGTTGTTCTCCAGAAATCACCCAGGTCTTCAGTGTAAGATCAGGACAGCTGAAGTCCCCATCCTTTTGAATTTAGCAACTACAAGGTTCACAACGTTTGAAGTGTGCAAAGATTGACTCAGTTCTTCTTCAGTGTACAGAAATTCCTTCTATGGCTTACTCCTCTGGAAAACTCTGAATAAGCCAATAAACTAATCAATTAGTGAACTCATGTTATATGAATTATATTTAAATATTCATGTCTGACATTTAAAAGAAAATTATTTTTATTCTGTTTATTGTAAATATGGTTTCTAATAAATTTTATGATCTATTTTATTAGAAACTATTTTTCTAAAGGTAGCAATACAATTTTAAATGTGAGGGGAAGTACTAATTGATACCATTACAATGTCTAAAAATCTACTTTAAAATGTACTTTAAAGTCCTTCTTGGGCCCAGAAAAAGTGAAACATCAATAATGTAGTCATTTCACATGGACATCCACATAGGCTTTGTGCTGGTCCAAATCAAAGGTGTTGGAAGGGCGGCCACACTCCTGCTGCTGCTCTTCAGCCAATGGCAATTATTTTCACTCTAGGTTAATAGGGCACCATTGCTCTGTGTATTCTGACAACTGAAATTTTGCCATTTAAAGGTTAGAGTCTTTTCTGGGAGAAAAACAGAGAAGCCCTTCCATCTTATGAGACATTTTGTAACTTTCAAAAATATGTGAAAATATTGTTAATACTACAACCATTAAATTTAGGGTAATGTGCCTTTTTTATTTCTGTATGAACCTAGTCATCTACATTACTTGTCTAAACATAGTATTAGAGTACTCATCAACAAATGTAAATAAGATAAAATTCAAAATGTTAATAAATACATCTTGAAACAATGAAAATCTTTAGTACCAACAGAGAAAAATAAAAATCAATTCAACACCAAATTTGTATTTTTTTATTGTTGGACTAATAACAATTAAAAAGCTGAAAAGTACTAAATATTTCTATGAATATATATACATAAAATTATCCACACAAAAGAAATTATTGGCAGTTTCTACAAATCAATAATAAATGTATTTCAAAGATGATCCCAAATTTAATTTTTACTATTTAATATTCTAGAAAAAAATATTTAGCATTATAAAAATACTAAAAACTATTACAAAATTCATTATCAGCTATATATATTTATACATCTCAAAAGTTTAAAGAAAAATCTCCATATAGTATAAATAATTTTACTTCTAAATTTGTATATAAAGCCTTATGTGTTTTAGTTTAATCTCTTTTTCATTACATTTTTATAACTTGACATACATACAAACATTACATACATAATCATCAAGGCAACATTCACCCATATTGGGATAGGCTTAGTAGAATCTTTTCTTTACTAATGGCATACTTTGTTAATTTGTGGGAAGCCATAGTAGTCAAGATGCTTAGTCATCTTAGTAAGAGCATAAAGAAATTCTTGCCATTGCTTAGAAAAAGATCAATACTGACGGAATCTTGCCTAATCTTTAGCATCTCCATTATCGCAATATTAAAGAACATATCATTATATACTATTTCTTTATTTGTACTGTACCAGTATTGGGGGGGAGTTTATAAGTTTAAGCTGCTATAATAGGGTTAGCCTAGAAAATATTCTCTTTGACCTGATAAGAAATTTGTGGGAGCCTAGGCTGTTTGGGTGCCCACCTTCCTAGACCTGGATGGAGGGGGGAGGACCTTGGACTTCCCACAGGGCAGGGAACCCTGACTGCTCTTCCGGCTGGAGAGGGAGGGTGAGGGGATCGGGGGAGGGGGAGGGAAATGGGAGGCGGAGGCCCGGAGGAGGCAGAAATTTAAAAAAAAAAAAAAGAAAAGAAAGAAATTTGTTTTATTATTCATAGAGTGCATTTGGCAGCTTGGCACAATAAAGGGGGCATTCTTGGGGAATTCAAGGATGACCCGTGTCGCTGTCTCTCTGTATGTGTGTGTCTGTGTATTTTAACCTCCAACCCCCTTGCCCAAATCTCTAGAACTGGGTGCCAGCGCACAGAGCACAGACACAGGGGCGCCATGCACAGCATATTCCTGGGAATTTCTCTTGTGCTAGGTTTCTTGATAGCCCTGTAATGGCTCCCTCAATCAAGATATCTCTTTCCTCTTTCTCCATTTTTCCATTCCCCATTCTCAACCAACCTGTTCCCTCAAGTTCTCCTTCCCACTTTTCCTATGCTCCCAATTTTCCCAGATTTTGTCTACTTCACCTTCCCAGAGGGATCTATATATGTTTCTCTTAGGGTTCTCCTTATTGTTTAGCATTTCTGGGGTCATGGACTATAAACTCCTTATCCTTTGCTTTAAAGTTAGTATTCACCTATGAATGGGTACATACCATGCTCATCTTTCTTGGTCTGGGTTACCTCAGTCAGAATGTTTTTTTTTTTTCTAGTTCCATCCATTTGCATGCAAATTTCAAGATGTCATTATTTTTTTAATGCTGAGAGTACTTCATTGTGTAAATGTACCACATTTTCTTTATCCATTCTTCGGCTGAGGGCCATCTTGGTTGTTTGCAGGTTCTGGCTATTAAAATAATGCTGCTATTAACATAGTTGAACATATGTCCTTGTAGCATAGTTGAGCATCCTTTGGGTATATACCCAAGAGTGGTATTGCTAGGTCTTGCAGTAAGTTGATTCCCAATTTTCTGGGACACAGTCATAATGATTAAAAACATACTGACATTTTATTTTTTTGCTATGGCCTTTTATACATTGAACTGTGACTGGTGTCCACTCTGAACTTCTCACATACATAGATAATATCAAAAGCTGAGACAGTTTGACTTCACCAGAAAGACTCTCCTGTGTACTTAACTCCATCTTCTAAGCTGCATAGGCTTCAATTGCCCAAATGAGCTCAAGTAAGTCCAGCCCTGTAAGCTTGAAAATGAAATAATACAATGACTCAGGATGTGTAAAATTCAAATACGAGCCATTTAAGCAGATTCATGAAGCACAAACTCTGAGTCTTTTCCTTATCTCATTCCACCAATAAGCCCTCATAAAAATAATCCATCTCTGGCCCCAAGTCTATAAAAACTGGATACAAAGATGAAGGAGTCCAGAGTTCATTCCTTTAACATTTGGATTGTGTTCATTCTGTCATTTATTGATATACTACTCTGACCTGATCTAAATATCTTACCCAGTGATTTTTCTGATAACCTTTAATAAGTTGATCTGTGTATATTGGAACATAAGATGAGGAAAGCTATTATTTTCCTTTCTCTGTTCTAGATTCAATGAAAATTAATTATAATACAGGGGAAAATACTTATGTAATTGACAACTCTGATACAAGAAGCCAAAAGTAGTATGGTTACTCTGACAGGCATTCCTGACCTAGCTCTACAGTAATTGAGCAGAATCAGGGGAAAATTAGGGAGTTAAGAATTTACAGTTTCTCGTCGGGCGGTGGTGGCAAACGCCTTTAATCCCAGCACTTGGGAGGCAGAGGCAGGCGGATCTCTGTGAGTTCGAGACCAGCCTGGTCTACAAGAGCTAGTTCCAGGACAGGCTCCAAAGCCACAGAGAAACCCTGTCTCGAAAAACCAAAAAAAAAAAAAAAAAAAAAAAAAAAAAAAACAATTTACAGTTTCTCAAAATAATTACAACTAAAACTGAGTTTTAGGAGATATTTGTTTCTTAATTTTTATGAAAATACATAGAATTAATTTTGGCATTTTAAATAAAATTGCAAGGAAATTTTAATCATCCTAAAATAATACAAAGATACAATATATGTATTATAACTTTCTTCAATCCTGTTATTTTGTTGCTGTTTGACAAAAAATATACTTTTGTAAATGATCCTTTCAGGACCAAGAGATTATTCCATGATTAACAGCAAGAATTATTCTCACAGACATCCCAAAACTGGCTTCTAGAACACATAGGAAGCGTCTCACAATTGTCTGTTAATCTATTTCTAGGGAATTCAATGCTTTCTTCTGGCAGTGAAAAACTACAGTTATACAAATATGCAAACAAATACACATTTGCCCATAATTAAAAATAAAAATAAATCTTTAAAAAAGTGATTCCTTTAAAAATACTTTAAACTGGGAATAAGAAATGCCAGTGCTCTAAAATCTGAAAAATCAAATCATTATGTATTTTATATTATGAAAGTTTTATGTATTCATTGAGAACTAGAACTTGCTGTGTTACATTCTTCTTCTGTGTCAAGGTAGTAAGAATGCTAGCACATCTAATAAATTTTCCAAATTTATCAAATATAATTGAGAAGTAAATTCATAATTTCAAGAAAATTTGATATAATAAGATTTGATTATTTAAACTGGAAAAAAGTCACCAATGTGCAGTGTTGAGAGATTAGAGAGATGTCTCAATGTTTGAAAGCACTGGCTACTCTTCAGAGGACCTGAATTCAGTTCCCAGCACCAATGATGTAGTTCATATTCATGTAACTCATCTTCCATGTGATTTATCTAATTCACTTTTCTGGCCTCAATGGACTACAGGCATGCATATTGTGTACAGACATACATACATACAAATGATTATATTTATAAAATCAGTTTAAATATTTTTTTTAAAAAATTCAAACATGGAAATGTCATTGTTGGTATAAGACTTGTAAAACTAAAATCTTACCTTAAAGAAGTTCTTGGTTGTTTTTTTTTTTTAATTGAGTCACACATATTTATTTATTTAATGCATACAAGTGCTCTATATGCATGTATGACTTTATATCAGAAGAGTGCAGCAGATCCCACTACAGATAGTTGTGACTTGCCATGTGGTTTCTGGGAACTGAACTCAGGTACTCTGGAAGAACAGTCAGTGCTTTTAACCTTTGAGCCATCTCTCTGGACAAAGAAACTCTTAATCATTTCTCTAACTATGTAAGAGATTGGATCATTAGATCTCTCTCTCTCTCTCTCTCTCTCTCTCTCTCTCTCTCTCTCTCTCTCTCTCTCTCCAGCTTATTCTTTATACAAAAGCAGCACAATAAGATAATTCCAGAGAATTGTATTTGGGATTCAGGCTACCCTAGAGTACACTGTGTAGTCCAGGCTGGCCTCACATTTTCCATCAAACTGCCAGGGCCTTCCAAATGCTGAACTTACTGGCCTGCAGTACGTTTTACTTCTTGAATATGTTATTCTGATTTATAAGAAATAATTACCATATTTTTGACTGTTATTTCACCTGCTCTATTGTTTCTGTTGAATTTTGCATTTTAAATACAATATCTGAAATAAAAGATATGAATATTAAATAGAATTGATTTTTAAAAGATTTATGAAAAAATGTCTTGAACAAAGACAAAAGAAAAAACAGTTGGAATAACTATTATTAATTTTACAATACAAATTACTATCGTTAGCCTTCGTATAATTTATGGCGTCTTCCAAATTCAAGAAGCAAATGAAACTTGGAATTTAGAAACACATGAGAGACAATGTGTGTGTCTATCTGTCTGTTTGTCTGTTTTCTTCATGGACTGAGGCCTACAAAGTTTCATACTAATATGGAGTAGTGTTTTAAATTTACATAATTTCTTCTTTTGAAAACATATCTAAATATAGTTAGGGTAAGGGCTACCAAGAATCTATCCTTTCTATATGCTTTTCAATGTAATGATAGACCTTTTCTCAAGTGTATTAAAAGAGTGTCTTTGTTAGGGTTTTATAGCCATAAAAAGACTTAATTGGGGCTGGCTTAGAGTTCAAAGGTTTTGTCTGTTATCAACATGGTGGGTGGCATGCAGGCAGACATGGTGCTGGAGAAGGAACTGAGAGTTCTATACCTTGATTCACAGGCAACAGAAGGAACCTCCATGTGTCACACTGGGTACACCTTGAGCATATGTGACCACAAAGCCCACCCCATAGTGACTTACTTTCTTCAACAACGTCGTACCTCTTATTAAGGCCTCACTTCTTAATAGTACCAACCTCTATGTGCCAAACATTCAAGCACTTGAGTTTATGGGGGACAGGTTATTCAAACCACCACAAAGGGTATGTTAACACCTAATATTTTAAATGAAATCCACCTACCTCATAACTTTTCAAACAGCTTCTGAGAGATTTCCATTCATAGGATACACACCTTATTTATAATTCTTGACTAATACTGTTTTTTAAAAGATATGCATGCTTTTCCATTAGTATTTCCTAAATAAGTAGTATTCACCAGTGCCTTATATTTTCATCAAAACCAAGTAGGTCAGATTCAGGACTTAACACTCAGCAACTGGGTGGCTCTAAATTGGAGTTGCGGATTTCTGTGGAAACCTCACAACTGATGGATATTCAGGATATATGAGGTAATTTTGTTCTATAAGAAGCATATGAATGACAGTTCAAAGTTGTCAGTGCTCTGTTTGTTCACAGTGACAGTTTTAGTTACAAGGAATGACCGTGTAAAAGAATATTCAAGATGTCACCCAGGTCTGAATCCCAGTAACAAGCATTTTGGGGTCACCTGTTTTACATCTCATTCTGTTCACTGACTAACAATGAATCTGCAACACAGCTTTTCTCCAACTTTTTACAGCTGGAAAAAAATTTAAATGAAATTTGATGGGTTCATTTGGTGTTTAAAACAGATTTAAGTACTCAGTAGGAAACACATTATTTTATTTCTCATCTCGCATATCCTCTAGGATTTTTATATTCCATCCAAATTGTCATGCTAATATGTAACCCAATTGTCTTTTTTGTGTGTGTATGTGCAAGGTAGAGTTCATGAACTGGGTATTAGTAAAGCGTTTCTTTCCTAGCAAACACTCAAGATGCCTCTGAGATGAATCCTAAAAGTCTGCTTGACAATAATATTTTATTGTGATTTTATTGTCAAGCTCATGAACAATTTTACTACATTTTTGCTAAACTGCATGCTCCACTTCAGTCACAGGCTCAAATATTACATATTCCAGATTGAGATCCACATTGTTCTGCAAGTGGCATTATACCTCATGCAGATTTCATAATGGAAGTACTATAAAGAGCTTTACAGATATAAAATGCAAACTTAAACTGTGCAAAATTCGTGGGAATTAAGGATAATCAAGGAGAAAATTAGCATTGGAAGTCTTGCAGTAAGTCTTCTTTTCAGGGAGCACACACAGGCAAACCCACAACCCTGGACTCAACCTCCAGCATTGTCAAAAGAAAAACATAAAAATTTTCTTAAGTTGGGAAGACAAACCTGGGTATAAAGACTTTTTTATGGTTGTTTGTGTTTTTTTCCCTTCATAAATGCTAAGACCAAAATTTGGAAGGGCTCATAGAGACTCAGAAAAACTAAAGTGACAAATATAGACCCTGTGTGGGGCTGAGCTAAATTCATTGCATATGCCTTATGGTTGTGTAACTTGGTGTTTTTGTGAAACTCCCAAAATAGAAAGGGGGTTTCACGTACTCTTTTTTTTTTCTGTTATTGAGACCCCTTACTTCCTACGTGGTTACTACGTTAAGCCATGATATGACAGAGTCCAGTCTTAATGTATCTTGTTACGCCATGTTTGGATTTTATACTTCGGAGGGAGAGGGGAGGTGCAGGGAGAAACTGGGATGAGTGAAAGGAGAAGAAACTGTGGTCAGGTGTACTGGATGACACAAGAATAAAAGGTAAAAAAGGAAAGAGGAACAAATTTTGATATAGAAAATATTTCACACATGCATATTACATATATTACGTAAATAGGTAACTATAGAAATTCCATATGAACTCGTCCGTCTCATGTTCCCTAAGTGACTGAACAGTGTCATCCATTGGCAGATTATGTTTAAGTCTGGCATACATAGAGTGATGAATAAGCTGTCATCCTTGACTCCGTGCCGCCTATTACAAAGTAGAAGCAAACACACTTTAGATAATTAGACACATAAATGTATAACATGGCCAGTTCTAACAAATTCTATTTGGCATAGTGTAAAATTGATGAATAAATGTGGGTATGCCCAAGATGAAATGTATTTCCTTTTTTCTAAAAAAAGAAATACATTTTGTTTTTATTTTTGACAAAGGCAGGAGAACTAATAATATGAGTCAAGCAGACACATGTGAAAAAATTGTTTTGAAGCCCCTGTGAGTTGAGCCAGTATGGGGCTCACTATAGAGACAGACTGACTGGGGAGACTGAAGAAAGGATGGGTAGTAAAATATAAAGATGACATTGTATGTATCATGTAGAACATTGTATACAATTACAAGGACATTTGTTTAGAAAAGTTTAAAACTTGAACAATGTGAAGGTTATTTAATAACTTTCACCTATCTAATATATACAATCCACTCATAAAATGCATATTAATACAGCCCGTTGGTGAAACTAATTAATCAGGTAATTGTATATTTTAATTAAATCTTATAATTAATTCACAGTTCCACACATCTCATTCTGTAACCTCATGCTATTTTTGTTTCAGAAGTCCACCAGTCTAACACAACACATCCAATTACCATGTCTCTTTAGTTTCCTGATAAGCCATTTCCAGTTCTCAGACTTTTGATTATCCTGTATTTTCAGGTCCAGTGGTCATGTCCTTCATGAGCTTTATCTTATTTACTTTTTCATAATTTATCTGATACACCATCGAAGGGAAACATATCCTTAACATAATGGTGAACATTCATGTTGCCTTGAAAACTAGAGTGAAGAAACTGTGGAGATTTCTCCAGTTTAGCTGCTATTTAGCTCTCTTCTTCCCTTCCTGAATTCTGAATGAAAGTCGTTAAATTTATCTCACACTAAGTAGAGACTGCTGGTCTCCTGGATTAATGACAGACAAACTACACACATCATTTTGAATTCTAAATCACAGATAAGTGTTTTCTTTGTTTGTCTAAAGGGTGGACTTGTCCAGCTTTCTTTCACTATGACAAAATACATGAAATTATCAATTTCAGAATGATAGGATTATTTTGACTCATGGGTTCAGAGACATCAGTTCACAATGGCTAACTCCATTGCCTTTGTGTCTATAGCAAGGTAGCAATCATTGGAGTACATGACAGAGGAAGCTGATTACCTCATGGTATCTGGAAAACAGAGAGGGCTAAGTATTTCTTCAATATTATGAAAGCTTACCCTCAAGTGACTGGAAAACTTGAAGCTACTCTCTATCATTTTAAGGTTGTACTACTTCCAAATGGTACCACAGTTCAGGTGGAAACTTTAATAAGTGACTCTTTGGGGAATACTTATCCATATTATAGAAGACATTACAATCATGATTATATATATTTTTTTTCTTTTTGGATATTTGTCTTGTACTTTCTTGCTCAAATGCTTTCATTATAAAAGGTTGCAAGTTCTTCTTGTTTTCTTTTGCATTCTTCATATTAATAGATGAAATAAAGCACCAATACTGTTCATTTTGTCTGAAATTTGTTTTTCTTTTTTCCTTTTGAAATATTTATTTATTCTTTTATTTACATTTCTATCTTGAGGGAAAATTATGCTGCACATCCCAGGCTGGCCTCAGAGTAACTGTGTAGTCCAGACGAACCTCAAACTCATGTTGATTCTGCTTCATTCTTCCAAGTGGTGGTGGGAATACAGGTTTTATATAATCACGTGGCTTATATATCTATATTTTGCATCTCTCTATATGAAAATTATAGTCTGTGCCTAACAATAACCTGATGCATATTGATGCTGCTTACTGATATTTCAAACTCTACTATTCTCAAATATAGATTACTCTTGCCTTTTTTAGGTTTTATATAAACTCTAATTCTAAAGGAGAAATTTTGTTCTCATTGTTTACCATACTCTCACTTCATAGCTCAATACCAGATATGTACATATATGCAAACATAATATAATATATAAAACCCTTTCTCCTCTAGAAAAGTTAACATTAATTTCCCAGGGAACCCCACAGTAGTTGAAATAGATAGACTTCTGATGCTTTTTTTTGTTTTCATTTTTTATCTAAATCTTATGTACATTGAGGCTTAACGCAACACCTTCCAGCACCCATATCCTTCTACAAAACACATGGCATATATTTATAGATACTATTGCACCTCTTGTCAAAATTTTGATTGCTTCCAAATATTCTAAAATAATTTTACTTAACATAAAATTTACTCTATGCCATACATAAGGACCATAGATTTAGATAATCGTGAAGTTCAATGCAAAAATTACATATATGTTAACAATCTTACAGACTACTGGACTTTGCCTAAGTAGGAACCCATGTTTGAGGAGACAAGAGAAACTTTAGGTCAAGAGAAAAAAATTGTCTTTGGCATTTTTGGCAAAAATCAGACTCTTCAAATTAACATTCTTTTCATTGCTGTATAAATAACCTATTGGAATGTATGGCTAAATGTGATACCCTTGAGTTACATCAATGCTAAAGTATATATACACATATGTGTGTGTGATACAGACAACATCTAAAACTGTAAATATTTCTACAATTTTCTCTAACCTACTGACATGTGACCACACCAAGGAAATTTACATAAACATTGACTCTCTGATTTTCTTTTCTGTGACTATAAATGCTGTTGTAATTGTTTATGCAGTGTACATAGCATTCTGAGTAAATTGAGTCTAGGTTCTCTGGCCTAGTAACTCAACTGTCATGACATAAATTATTTTCTTATGTTCCTAAAGCATAATTGGCATTGTTTTACAGTTTTATAATAAATTATGTCCCATTTTCCAACAGAGAAACATTATACAAAATGGTATTAATGGCTCAAAATTATTTTTGCCCTCTCACCTTTTTTCCTAATAAATACTAAGCAATTCCTAATATTTATTCTCTCTCTAGAGATTTTTCTTTAAATAACATATCAGTTAACTCAACCACTATTGCTACACCAGAAGTATAGTCACTGCAGAGATGGTTTGTTCAATCTCTCTACAGCTTCTCCCTCATCAGAGGCCTGAGGCTCCCCGAGTTCCAGTCTTCTATCCTATATATGACCTATACTGTGCGGCTAAACCTATAACACATAGTAGTTCCATGGTACGTGGAAGATAGGATTGATTCTCCTGACCCAGGCTCAAGGCAGCATGAATTTATGGCCAGACGATAAATGGTGTATCTTCATTAAAGTTTTAAATTCAAAAAGCCTTCCTTGTAAAGTCTACAAATTAAGAACAAGTCTTTTCTTTGGGATGTTGCTGGATCTCCTGTCCCAGATTCTCCTGCCACCCAGATGTGTCTAATGTTACTATAGAATATTATAATTGTAATAATCTTTACAACTTCTTTATATCAAAGCTAAACTGAATATTTAATATTTAAAACAACTATTTAGCCTCCTTTCACTGACATCTCAATTATTAGTAAGATTTTCATGATATTTTGTCTTAATTGTCTATTTTTCTTATTGTTTAATAAAATTCTATTATTGCTATTTGTTATAGGTTTTATAATTTGTTCATCTTGTTGGAAAAGTTTGAGTTATATTAGGCTAATACTTTTGAAAACAATGAATTTAAGTAGTTATGGTCACTTTTATTTCTTAAAAGCAATGTATGAGAATCAAAATAGGAGAACACCTTAAAATAATTTATCCAAACTTTAATGAAACTACTGGAAAATGAGAGAGAGAGAGAGAGAGACAGACAGACAGACAGACAGACAGACAGACAGACATATTTCTATGCTTTAAGATAAGCTCCTAGAGTTTCCAGAGGCAAGGTCAAACAGCAGTTGGAAAATGAGGTAAGATCTTTTAAAATTAACTAGGGAGTGGAAAGTCCATAATCTGCATTGATTATAGATAACAGGAATAGTACATTATGAAGCTAGGAAAGTTTTAAAGAGTCTTATCTATAGAAGCACTTATTGTTTCTGAATCCCTCACATTTGAGTCTGGAGTGTTCCCAAATACGCAAGGCTGATGTTGCTGGTGGTGGTGAGTGATGGGGATGAAATCAAAGAATTAGTAGTAACAGTTGGTTCGGTTATAAACAAAATTAAATGAATTTCCTTTATTCTTCTTCCCTCTGTTCTCCAATATTTTTATTTAAATGCCTTATATCTTATAGCTTGCCATTGTCAATTGTTCAAATTTGAAGATACTTAGAAATAAAGCAAATAAAATGTTTCTTGTGATTTTGACGTTGATGTAGATACTCAGGAGTTTAGACTTAATAATCACTACTGACGTTGAATTATTAAGTATCATAGGCATCTCACTGAAGTAAATACTTAAGGTATAAGTCTAGCTACCGTTACTGTATGGTGTGATATACAACAGATACATTGTCAACCAGCAACTCAAGTTACAGTCAAAATTATGTTAACCTGTGGATTCATCGCTTATAACCTTTTCATGTTAACCTCTCAAATATACTACACCAAAAGGATGAAATTATAAGATTACTTTCTCATAGATTCATAGCAATGATTCAATTAATTTTAGATAAATTCTAAGATCTTTACAGAAAAATTAGATGTCTGAGATCCCCTTTGAGATAGGATGAATCACTGGATTTCTTTTTAAATATGTCTGTTACAAGTGTAATACAAGATCTGAAGAAAACCTTTTATTTTTTACTCTCTTTGTTTGTGTTTTGAAGCATGCTCCAGTGATTGCATGCTGAATAAAAAGTATATAGCTAGCACCAGTTGTACTAAAATAAGGTTAACAAAAATGAGGATGTAAAGCTGGGTGGGAAGTAGGGGATTAAGTGGAGGAGATGGGGCAGGAAGAAGAACAGAAACAATATATATGAAATTCTCATTGGATAGCTTTCCTACAATTTAACAAATTGTACTTGATATTTATTCCAAGCAGTTTTTGGAATTTCTATTTGAGTGTATTACATTATTTTGAAATGAAAAAAAAGTGATGAATATTTATTGACACCATGATTAGGTGTTTGATATTCATGGCATTCATTTAAATTTCTGTTAATTGCTGAATCATAAAGACTGTCAAAGCAATCGTTGATGAAATGAGTTTATTGATCATTACAGAAAAACATCACCATTTTGACTATCTTGTTATCATATAGTAGCAAAGCAGCCAAATACTACACACACACACACACACACACACACACATGCACATAGAAACATAATTGTACAAATCAAACTGAAATGACCCTTCTTACCAATTCTCTCATATTGAATACAAATGTGCTTGAAATAATAAAGTGGGAAATTTGATGACTGTGAATATAGTACTAAGAACAAAGTACTGTCCTGAATTCTGATGCAGAAATTTTGATATGCTGTGTTTACTTTTACAACTCTAACATGCATTGAAAAACCTTTTTATTATAATTTTCAATAGCAAAACTGTAGCCTGTTATTTGTTCTCTTATATTAATCTCCTATATTTTGGACACTCCTGGCCTGGGTCAGAAAAAGCATGGGATAAAACCGGTCTCGCTGAACATAGCGAACAATGAGGACTACTGAGAACTCAAGAACAATGGCAATGGGTTTTTGATCCTACTGCACGTACTGGCTTTGTGGAAGCCTAGACAGTTTGGGTACTCCTCTTACTAGTCCGGGATGGAGGTGGGTGGTCTTTGGACTTCCCACAGGGCAGGGAACCCTGGTTGCTCTTAGGGCTGACGAGGGAGGGGGACTTGATTGGGGGAGGGAAATGGGAGGTGGTGGTGGGGAGGAGGCAGAAATATTTAATAAATAAATAAAATTTCCATACATCAAAAAAAAGCAAACATTAAGACAAAACAATATATTCAGATTTTTTATGGTAAATCTACCATGGAAGTCCGAATAATGTGATTTAGTACACTAACTTACCAAAGGGAAAATCTGAAAGTATGGTAAATTCTGCCATTGACCCAAAGAAACTGAATTCTTGCAGCATCATATGGTTTGAGTAACGTGTAACCTCCAATTGGCAGAGACGGGGGTTTAGCTCCTTTAGTTTGTGAACTTCAGGGTCTACCGATTTGTCCATTCTTTACCTAGTTTCCCAAGGATAATTTTCAGAGCCGCCTCATCAATCATCCCCCGCAGCATGTTTTTCTTTCCTCTCACATGTCCTACTTACTTTGTGAGTTTATTGTTAAAGGGCCTTTATCAAACCTATTTCAGAAAAAGCTTCTAGAGCAGCCATCAAGACTTTTAATGAATTTGTTACTTTCCATTAAATCACTCCATATCCAGGTGAGTGATGTTGACATGACTGACTGCTTCTGTTTCTATTGAAAACTGAAATGCCAAGGTCAAGGTAGGATTTCAGGACAGGGTGTATTATTGTCACCTGTGGTCACTAGCCTGATTGTGTCTCTACGGGAGACTTGCAAGGTGTTACTGAGGAATTTTTAAACACAGATTGACAGAACTGAACTTTATTATTAGGTGAGACACATTGAATGGGTATATACAGAGGCTTAAGGAACGTCATTGATTGTGATTACTACAAACTTTGAATTTCATGTACAAATATCCATATTTGAAAGCTGCTTTATCATTGTAGAAAATTTATTTTCCCTAGAGAATGTACCACCTTCATACTGAATTTAAGTGAATGTTTTAGAATTCAAGAAATAAATCATCCTGCCTTTTAAAAAAGTAATTTGAGCCACTTCCAAAAGTGATTAACACATTTGGCTTCATTTCTTGCCCAAATAAATGGTATATTAAAACTCATAATTGATATGAATATAATGAAACAAGCTATTCTTAATCATTCTATAAAAATTTTTAAAATTGATTTAGTATTAGACAGTCAGTTGGTTCAAAAGAATGAAAATAAAGAGAAACACTATTCAATTATTTGATCTTTCAATTTCTTTTGTTTTGAGGCTATTATACATTCATATAATAGGATTTGGTCACATACACCCCCATTCTATTCCTTCCAACACCTTCCCTAGGCCATCTACCACCATTCTCTTTTATTTTCTTGTGTTTTTCTTTCACTCACTGAGTCCACTAAGTGCTGTAAATATTTACCTTGGTGTGGTGATACCTACTGGAGTATGCACAATATCTTAGGGGCTGCATCTTTAAGGAAACCTGATTCTCCATTTCCCATGAACCAGCATATTTTTATTATGTAATAGATTTTATCATTAAAATTTATGATGTAAAAATATTTCATTAAACTTATGTTATGTTTGCCTATGTGTACACATACATGTATACTACGATGCACATGCGGAGGCCAGAGGCAAACTCCTGGGAAGCTGTTTTCCTTTCCCTCTCTGTGGGACACCAAGATGGAGCTCAGCATGTCAGTCTCAGTAGCAAGCTGCTTTACCAGTTGAGCTATTTAACTGGTCTGAAATTTTAATTATTTGGAATTTATTTTCTATTTTGATGACTCAAGGCACACAAATTTTATGTCCTCACAAATATCTGAGACTTCACAGAACATGATGTAGGAAATGTAAGAGCACATAGAAATAAAGAGGTAAGTTGAAGATGTAATAGCAAAGAATGAGGGAATAGATAAATTAAGAAAACATGAAGTCCCAGTTATAACAGAAAGTAAGGTTTATTTTGAGATTATGCATATGAAAATACATTGAGTCTGTAATATAGGTATAAAAATTTGTGTAAGGTCACAGAATCACCAGTAAAATATAGAGTTTCAAATATATATTCACCATAATTCCAAAAGCAAATCAAAATAAAATATTTCACAGGCATTCAGAAAGAAAATTAAAAAAAAATAAGATTAAACACAAGAAGAAACAAACATCCCCAAAATGTACAACTGTGCAAATAAGACAATCATTCACTTAAAGAACACCAAAGTTCTGAGACAATAGTGTGACTCTATAATTATCTTTGAAGACCAATTGTCTTTGATTGGAATCATAAAAGCTACTATGAGAACGAAGAGAATCTGGAGAAGTTATTTATGAATTATTTTTATCACTTTTATAAATTAGGCACACATGAAAAGAGAACAGAAAAAGATGATTTGAAGAAAACACGTAGGAAAAAAGAATAAGTATGTTAATTAGTGTGTATTTTTATACCCTGTTTGTTGTCTAATAGATTATAGGAAGTTTTCTATGTCCAGGGTTTAAAATTGAGCTTTAATTAACTTTTGTCACAATACCTTCAAGAGGATTGTCTTTAATTTCTAAAACAATTACTTTTCTTAAATCTCCAAAGCACATAACTTTGCTCATATTATCTTAAACATATGTACAGAGCATGAGCACACACACACACACAGAGAGAGAGACAGACAGACAGAGAGAGAGAGAGAGAGAGAGAGAGAAAGAGAGCAAGAGAGTCACCATTTCTCCTTTTAAGATTTTTAATGACCTAAGTGTAATATGGAGGATAAAACACAGCATAGTGGAAGAAATAGTCATAGAAATCTGAGTCATATTTTTTTCCTAATTTTAATGTTATTGGATGCTAAACAGCAAGGAATAAACAGAGCCATTTTCAACCATCTGTTTCCGAGGCACCTTTTGGGACGTGTAAATATCTATATGTCTGTCCTCTGGAAAAAGTGAGTGCAATAATAGGTGGTTGGCAGTGAGCAGTGGGTACCTCTTGTGCCAGTGAACTGGTCTATGACACAAATGCCAACATACTGGCATCCTCTGTCACAAGTTCTTTATGGTTTGTAACCTTTTTGGAAAATTGTATTTTCGGAAGTTGATGTCGCTTTTGTTGTGGAAAGGGAAGATGGTTTCCTTGCACAGACAAGACCAAAGACATGCTATGATGAGGAGGAAATGCTAATGAAGACAACTGACTACATTGAATGATTTTTTTTTCCTGGAACCATGTGAGCAAACACCTATACACCTGACACAGAGCACTGATGATAAACTAAAGAAATAGTTTTACTGAAGTTTGCCTCTGTCAATCAATGAGTTCGCTGGAGGATGTTTTGTAGGACCTTGTCTTTGGTATTACTTATAGAAGTAACACCAGCAACTCAATGATTTCTGAAAATTCTTTCCTCTACCCCATGTGAGGGTTTTTGCTGTCAAACTTTTTTAATGTCTGATATTGCTTTTTTTTTCATGTGGTTTTCCATGTTTGTGAGATATTCAAGGGTGAGTACTATATAATGATTCTCCAGTGCCCAGGGTAGGGAGACTATCAGAAGACCATACCACAGTGTCTTCTGAGCAAATGTGATCTCATCCAGGTATCAATGACTCAGTGGAATAGTATTTAAAATAAAAACAACAATAAAGCATTACTCAATTATAGCACTGGGGAAAATAACACCTCACTAAACTTGTATTCACTAGTTTAGTGAAAAATTAAATGTAGTGACATAAATGGGAGGAACTGCCTGTTTTGGTTCTATGAAATCCTCAGCCATTCTGGATAAATTTTTTCCTTCATTACTATCCTTGGGCATTGACCACAATTTTCCACATGTATTCCACCATTTGCCTCTGTAAGTCTTGTGAAGGAGAAGGAAGACCACAATTCTGTTTGGTTTTCCTCTTGCTCCACAAATTGATTCTGACATTCTTTGAGATAGTTCCGCATCAGTATCTCTTGATCAGTCACAACAGAGTCACGCACTGAGAAAAATAATATTGACTCTCAGTATACTTTTTTACATGAGAAAATAAGAAAAAAAGAAAGGAAAGACATCATGTTCACAGTTTACTTTGAGGGTGGGGAGTAACTATTTTACTCCCTGAACATGCTTAGCTTTTTCCCTTTTGCTCTACTATATTCTCCTTTCATACTTCTTATCCAGATTTTCTGATAAAACAGTGGCTAATGCAAAAGACAGCACCTGTATATTATTTTCTTATTGTAGCTCTTTTTTTACATTTATTGGAAAGTTTTGAATCTGTAGATTGCTTTTGGTAAGATAGCTATTTTACTATGTTAATTCTACTTATCCTAGAGGATGGGAGATTTTTCCATTTTCTGGCATCTCCTTCAATTTCTTTCTTCAAAGATTTAAAGTTCTTCTCATACAGATCTTTCACTTGTTTGGTTAAAGCTGCTACTTCAAGAGATTTCATGCTATTTGTAGCTATTGTGAAGGGTGATGTTTCTCCGATTCCTTTCTCAGTCCACACATCTTCTGTATAAAGGATGGCTACTGATTTTTTGAGTTATTCTTGTATCCTGCTACATTACTGAAGGTCTTCCTGAATTGTAGGTGTTCCTTGGTAGAATTTTTGGAGTCACTTATGTAAACTATCATATCATCAGCAAATAGTGAGAGGTTGATTTCTTTTCCTAATTGTATTCCCTTGATCTCCTTTTGTTGTCTTATTGGCTCTAGCTAGGACCTCAAGTACTGTATTAAATAAATATGGAGAGAATGGACAAGCTTGACTTGTTTCTGATTTCAGTGAGATCACTTTCCGTTTTTCTCAATTACTTTAATGTTGGCTGTTGGCTTACTGTATATTGTCTTTATTATGTTTACAAATGTTTCTTGTATCTCTAATCTCTCTAAGACCTTTATTATGTATTTGTGTTGTAATTTGTCAAAGGGTTTTTTTCAGTATCTTATGAGATAATCACTTGTTTTATTTCAGGGTTTTTTTTTTTTTTTTTTTTTTTTAATATGGTGGATTACATTGACAGACTTTCATATGTTAAACCAACCCTGCATCTCTGGGACGAAACCTACTTGGTCATGGTGGATGATATTTTTTATGTGTTCTTGGATTTGGTTTGCCAGTATTTTATTGACTATTTTTGCATCCATGTTCATGAAGTAGATCGGTCTACAATTCTCTTTCTTGGTAATGCCTTTTTGTGATTTGAGTATCAGGTAATTGTAGCCTTGTAAAAGAGTTTGGCAGTGTTCCTTCTGTTTTTATAGTGTTGAACATTTTTAGTAGTATTGGTATTTTGGGGGGAAATCATGTCGAATTATGTGCTGAAACTATTTAGTGCAGGGCTTTTTCGGTTGGGAGACTTTAGATCACTGTTTCTATTTCCTTTTTTTTTTTTTTTTTTTTTTTTTTTGGTTTTTTGAGACAGGGTTTCTCTGTGGTTTGGGAGCCTGTCCTGGAACTAGCTCTTGTAGACCAGGCTGGCCTCGAACTCCCAGAGATCCGCCTGCCTCTGCCTCCCGAGTGCTGGGATTAAAGGCGTGCGCCACCAACGCCCTGCTACTGTTTCTATTTCTTTAGTGGGTATAGGTCTATTCAATTTGGTTATCTGGTCTTGATTTAATTTTTTGTGGTAGTTAGCCAGAAAATTGTCCTTTTTTTAAGCTTTCCAATTTTGTGGAGTACAGGCTTTTGAAGTTTGACCTGATGAATTTTTGGATTTTCTCCATGTCTGTTGTTATGTCCCCTTTTGTTTATGATTTTGTTAATTTTGATATTCTCTCTGTGTCTTTTAGAATTATGTTAGAATTCCAACTTAAGTCTTTTAGAATTATGTTAGAATTTTGGTTAATTTCGATATAGATTTGTTTATTTTGTTGATTTTCTTAAAGAACCAAGCTTAGTCTCATTGATTCTTTGTATTATTTTCTTTGTTTCTATTTTGTTGAGTTCTGTTGTGATTGACAGCGGATCCCCAATTTCATCTCCTATCAAAGGTAAAAAAGATTGTGCATTCTGTCACAGCTTACTTACAAACTCATCACATATATACTCTGTTCAGGGATTGCAATAAATATTTCAACTTGTCATCAGGTTTGAATGCATCTTTTTATTTTAATGGCAGTCCCCATTTATCAAGAGGCATTAAAATTATGCCAAAATATACAGAAGACAGCCATCATGAGATTTCTTCCATTGATCATGTTATCATCTATAGTAGGGAGGCTATAATTTTTGTTAGAGTAAGATTCATACCATACCACATAAAATATTACACCCATAAATTCTATGAAAATAAGAAGCAAATTTTTTCTAGCACATGAAAAAAAAATTCATTGGGAAAGCAAAATCATCTACTCAATTTGAGTTTAAGATGGGACTAAATAAAGCCCTTACTGGTCTCAAGTGATCTCATATTATTAAATCTCATAAAGGAATGAAGATGTATTTAAAAAAGATTCTATAAAGCATGGTCATCTTATGGGACTCGTAAAAGTAATAACAAGAGCTGTCTCTGACTCTTTTACTAACTTTTACTAACTCTTCATACTGTGTCCCCTTGTCCAACTTTAACATGGAGGAGAGGTATTTAGTTTTATTGAGACTTGATATGCCATATTTTTTGACACTCATGGAAATCCTGCCTTTTTCTAAGCAGAAATGTAAGGGATGTGGATTGGGGAAGAGAACAGAGCTTGGTTGGAGTGTGGTGACTGGGAGGTAAAGAGGGAAAGGAAACTGAAGCCAGAATCTTAAATAAATATATACATATATACATACATATATAAATAAACATATAAATAAGTAATTTTAAAAGTTTCATCAATGTCCTGCTTTTCCAAGTTATGCAATACAGTAAAAAGGAATGACTGCAGGTTTTTGTAATCTATTTAGGACAGCTTGAAACAAATACTCAGCAAATGACTTTAGACATATTTAGTTATTAATTCAATTATTTAAAAAAGAAATGAAATTTCACAAATTATTTTTGTTTTCAATCTGATCTTAATGTTTAATCTGATTTCAAGATCGTCCAACGTTGACTCTAACTATTGAAGTGAGTTTCTCATTCATCAAAAATGAAATTTAAATTTCTATCTTATTTATAGGATATAAACCTAGGCAAGGTCAAATGAAAATTGATCTTCCAAATATTATCAGTCTTAGTTCAGTAAGAAGGTATTTTTGTTGTTGGATAATGGAAATGATGACTTCTCATCAAATTTCTCATTCTTTATAAGAACATGTACATGTAAAATCCATACTAAAAGATAGTTTGACATTGAAGGAAAAGAAAAGTTAATTGTTACCTGTAATATACATTACAGGAATAAATTTCTGTTTAAGTTACTGATAAGGTTGTATATGGGATGTATGTGTTTTGAATGTACTATAGACATTTCTGAATTCATCAAAAAATAAGCCATGAATTTGAAAGAATTCATGAAGAGAATAATGGGAGATTATAAAGCGAAGAAAGGAAAGGGGGAATTTAATTATCTTATATCTCAAAAGTAAAAGGAAATAAAGTATCTCAAGATACTGGCTTAGAGTTCTGTCTCTTTGAAGACTTTTGTTGTAGAATAATACATTACAGGGAAGGAGCAGTACAAAAAGAAAACAATGCAAGGCTTGCAAAAGTGGGGAATGTGGGGTAAGAACTTTGTTGCTCTCCTTAGTTCGTTCTGGTAACTAATGACTATGGAAGAGAATTTACATTATTGTGCATAGGCAAGAAAGTTATAGGATCATGTTTGTCATTTTTATATATCTCTGATACTTCCTGTTTCTAGATAAACAAAGGAAAGATGAAGAACTGACTTAAAGTGTAAATATCTTCTTTAAATATTTTTAAAATTTATTTCCAGGAAAACATATTTTCTTGTGTGACAGATTAAGGAATTTAGTGAAAAAACAAAAATGTTGTTTTATTATCCTTTTTGAAAAATAAAACAACTCTACATAGAACTACTGACCAAGGCAAATTTATGACATTAAGATAACATTGGCAAACATGTCTGTGGTTTGTGGTTTTCAAGTTTAAGGAGTAATAACTTTTCATGCTCCGGGTTATCATAAGCAGGTAAAGCTTAAATATAAACTGTAGCATTTATACTTATTTAGTTGTCCATTAAATTGTCTTCTTTACTGGTGTCTTTGGTGTCTCGAATATATATAAATGTATATGAGAGGGGGGAGAATGTATGTATACATGTACTTTCATGGCCATGCATGTGTGTCCAGGTGCCAATGTACATGTCTAAGCATGTGTGTGGATATTAGAGAAGTTCAACTGTGTTTCCTTGGTCACACACCTCTGCATAACTAGGATAACAACACACACTTCCATACTTGGCATTTCTACATTGCTGCGTCATTACGGAACACCAGGCTTCATGGTTGTAAGGCAAACACTTGGCTAACTGAGCAGTCATCCCATCTCTATTCAGGATTTTTTGTTCATATTAATAATGATGCTTTTTAAATCCATGTTATAACCCATTAAATCTCATATTTTCTTGTTTATAGAGCTTAAACAAGTATGGTAGGCCTATTGAAAACATCTTATTTTTCTCTACAAATATATCCAGTTTTAATTATGCATTTTAAATTCAAAGTAGCCACAAGGTATTTGCATTAAGTTCCATATGAATTAGCATTTATTCCATAAAACCTTAATTCATGAGTTTTTAACATATACTGATAGGTTTGCTAGACTTTTGTTAACATATTTGCACTTTAGGGTTCATTAGACACAAATGATGAAACTAGATAAAATTATTTAAATGCAAATCTTGTGAGGATCACATATTGAGGATCTTGCTTCATTTCCAACTATTCTTTGACCAAACACAGCATAGCTCCTCACTGTGTTTCCAGTATCCAAGAAAGACTCCTTGTCGAGCACTCAGAAACATTGCCTGCCACTAACAAGTTTTGTGAACAGAAACATAGCTACAGGGATAAAAGTTGCTCCTCTGCTCTAATTCCTTTAAAAACACTCCTACCCTTACTTTTTGAGAGCTTTGTAACACTTGCAACCCATAGGAATACCAATTTTATAAACCAGTGGTTAGAACACACACAGCTGGACATCTGTGGTTGCAAGGCAGGCTGGGAGAGTTCTCAAATGACAAAAGGAATGAGAGTGTAATGATTAGTTTTAAATCCAATTCAGGCCTAAGGCTATGAACTGATCAAAGTCAGAGTTCTAGTGGCAAAGAAAGAATAAGTAGAAATAACAAAGAATTTCTGTTATACACATATTCTTCTCAAAAGTACAGCACAGTATTATAAGTTCACTTTTTGAAAGATTTCTAATCTAATAAATAACTAAAAATTCAGTGTCTTGTAGTAGCTGTGACTTTTCTTTGTAAATCCAATAGTCAAATTGCATTCAAAATGTTTCAGTTGGGTTAGGGAGCTGGCTCTATGGATGAAATGTTCACTGTGGAAATGTGAAGCTGTAAGCTTATTTCCCCCACAATATAATGAATATATATATATATATATATATATATATATATATATATATATATATATGCTTGTGTCTATAATCCTAGAAGAACATAGGCAGAAAGAGGAATATTTAGAAGGCTTGCTGGCCAGTTACTCTGGACCAAATTGTCAGATTCTAGGTACAATAAGAGCTTCAATATCAAAATATAAGGTGTAAAATATTGAGGGATATAAGTTGTATAAGGTGTGTAGGCTAATTTGTATACATGTCCATATGTGTACACACATGAACATAAACAACATAAACGCCCAGAGGAACACATACACATAATAAAATGAAGTGTTTCAACATTTTCCTGAATTATATTTAATTTACTGTTAATATTATATTGTTAAGTTTAATTCACATTAAAATATGTTGAAAAAATCAATCAATTCTAAACAATTTTTTCTTGTAAGAATAGACCAATGATACCTAAAACAGATTTTACTATGTGCTCAGATTTAAGGAGTGCAGTTAATGCCACCTATAATGTTCCTTTATTTTTAAACAATTAAATTCCAAACATATATAAAGATTTTATTGATAAGTAGTTTAATTCATTTCAGTGACAGTTGTATGTATGTCTACACTGAATAAGTCATAAAACGTTAATTCTTCTTCCTCAGAAAATGTTTTACTTGAAAATAGAAACTTTTATTGATTAAAAACAAGCAAGGGCGATTCCCCTTTAAACTTTTGGATAAATAGGTCAGTTGTCCATGTATACAATGAAAATGAGAAATATATTATCATTATAAGTTTATACAATGTATTTCTAACTAAAAACTTGATTGTATTGTCTTGAGGACATCGTGGGTTCCATATAGTCTGTAAATTATGAATGTAATAAATCACATTTTCTCCACAGAGGAAGTGACATTTTAGCCAATGAGTGGCTGAGTTCTGAACAGTGTGACATTTCTCCCTCAGTTAAGATCAAAGTGACAAATGTGTGCTTTCATCTGAATCTGCAGACTGTGCACAGACGATGATCCTAGTGCCTGATCTTTAACATCTATGCATTATTAACCCCAAAAGACATACCCACAAATAGATATGTCAGTCTGCTGCTAAATATTGTCCAAAATTGGCTTTGGCTCCTCTTAGCAACAGTGTTTGATAACATAATAGGCAGCACAAATGGGTAACATATCCTTCCACCACTGAAACACTTTTAGTAGTTATTTAACATGTCACTCTAAAAATTAGGGCAAGTGATTACTATATAGATCTTATGTCCATCCTGCATATATTCTGTTAAGTCATAAAGCAGCTTCTTTATTAACCAATAAAAGCAAGACATATACAGAAGGACTTCCCACACCACTGATGGGAACTCAGGAACTCCTCCCCATTCCATGTTGAGATTTTTACATGAATTAATATTGTGCATATAACTCCAGATGCTGTGCGTTCTATGTATATGTGCAATGTCAAGTCCAGAGGACAGCATTTCAAGCATTCATCCATATCTTCTGTCTCTTCCATTCTTCCCATTTCCTGGATGTTCCTTAAGCCTTGGCTGGGAAAGAGTGATATAAAAGTTTTGTCTTTGCTTATTCTGAGCACTTTGTGAAGTAATGCTTCTCTGCATTAGTCACTAATCCGTGCAAAAAGAAGTCTCTCAGTCTTATATTTTAAAAGAAAATTGTGGAAAAATATATGTACCATAATATTAACCACATTAATCATTGTTAAAAAAAATCAGTTGTGATAGTGAGTTCATTTACAGTGTCTTGCAAATATTTTGACCTCTAGAAATAATTTAATTTTTTTAATTTGCTTTTATTATTTGAGTGCAGATGTCTTCAGAGTTTGTAGTAAAAGGGTATCGGATTTTCTGGAACTATAGTTCCAACATGTTGGTTCTCTGTAGGTGTTGGGAACTAAACTTGTCTTCTATATAAAAGAAATATGCATTCTCAAATACTCTGCAGTTCCATGACCTTGAAATATTAGAGCAATTGTGTCAGTTCTTTCCAACTATTAGTCCCTGGCACCCATATCTCTGTCCTTTACTTCCCTTTGGTTATATGAATTTGTACTCAGGTAGCATAAACCACATAAACAGATTAAAATGGCCCTATTGTGAAAGTCTTTTATCAGTTAACACAGCTAACTGTCAAGCTTCTTCAATTTTGTAACATGTGTCAGAATATACTTTTTCCAAGATGAATAACTTTCTATTATAAATATCAATCATGTTTTGATTGTCCATTCATATGCTAGTACATAAATGTGTTGTTACCACTCCTCAGTTCTTAGTAGTACTGCTACTATGAACATATGTATATAAATACCTCTTCAAGTTCCTGTTTTTAATAAATAGAGGTAGAAACACAGAGTTTCTGAAGTATGTGTTTTTTATTTTTAATATTAATAAGTATGTGCATATATGTATATATGGATATGCATTTAACACACACATGCATGTGTATATAATATAATATAATATAATATAATATAATATAATATAATATAATATAATATGTATAAATGTGCCATTTTGCCCATGTGGAAGTAAGAGAGAAATTCTCACATGTTGGTTTTATCCTTTCACCACAGGTTTCAGAACTGATATCAGTTTATCAGATTCATGAGGCATTTGTGATTGCCTGCTGATCCATTTTGACAGCCTGGTTATAGAGAACTTCTATGATTAATAAAGCATGAAGCTATTATACTCTTTTTCATAGGGACTCTACTATTTTACATTTTCAGTAGCTGTGCATCGGGCTTCATTTTTTTCTGATCCTTACCAGTCCTTCTCATTTGCTTTTTTGACTACATCCTAATAGCAGTAGTAAAAGAAGCTTTTAAGAATGTATTGATTAGGGTCAGAGAAATAACTTACTGAGTAAGACTGCGCTATTTAAACAGGATTCATTGGTTGCACATGTCCTTAATCCTAAAACTCAGGAGACAAGAAGAGATAGATCTCTGACTTCAAGGCCAACCCAGTCTACAAAGTAAGTTTCAGGACTTGCCAGGACTACACAGAGAAGACCAGTCTCAAAAAACCTAAATAAATAAATAATAAAAATAACAAAAAGAACCTGAGTTCAGTGTTCTACACCTACATAAAATTTTGAAAATTGTTCAAGCACACATGTAATCCCAACCCTGTGGGTCAGAGAGACAGGAGAATACCTGACTCTATTGGCTAATATTCTAGCTTCAGGTTCAGCCAGAGACCCCATTTTCCAGATTTAGAATTCAGGAGGATTATAGTTGAATACCATCATTCTCTGGCTTCATAACACACACAAGAACACACACGTACACATGGTATGGGAATTCCTTCTGTATATATGTTGCTTTTGTTGGTTAATGAATAAAGTTGCTTTCAGTCAATGGCATAACAGAGTAAAGCTGTAGACATAAGTCACAAAACATTCCCACACCAATTTGGAATTATGATTAATAAAAGGATTATTTACTTAAGGGGAAAAACTTACAGATGACTGTCCTAGACAACAGCCCTCTGCACGACCAGGAACGAATCTATTAGCTGGAAGCAGAAACAGAGCAGGAAGCAAGAGAGAGAGAGAGGTCAGGGCTACTGCTGCTTTTGAAAGCAAAAGAGACCACATTCAAGTGGGCTGGTATCTTAAAGGCTATTGGCTGAAGGTGTAGAAGGAACTTCCGCAGCATAAATCTAGGTAGGAAATTCAAATAGTGATGTAGAGAGAAAGTAGGCAGAGTCCATGAGAAGCCATGTAGCCACAGCAGGAGACAGATGCTGGATGCCAGAAGGAAGTTTACCAGTAGGCCACAACCATGTGGTGATACACAGATTAATAGAAATGGGTTAATTTAAGATGTAAAAACTAGCTAGAAATATGCATAAGCTAATAGGCCAAGAAGTGTGGAATTATTATAGTTTTAGTAGGATTAATTCAGGTAGGGGCAGCTGGGAAATGAACAAGTAGCCTCTGCCAAGATACAAACATACATGTTTCTAATGTAAATAATAATACAAATATCAAATTGTTTTATATGATGTATTTTAATACTACCATATTTTATTTTCTAAATTAATTTCCATCCTTTTTAGATATTATAATATAATTGTAACAGTTCTCTGCTTTCCTTCTTCAATACACTCTCATGTACCTGTCCCTGAATTCTTTCAAAATCATGGCCTCCTAATTAATTGATATTGCATGGACTTACATATATATTCCTAAATATACATATTCATGTTTTTAAAATAACTTGTTTGGTCTATATAATACTATTTATATGCATGTTTTCAGGGTTATTTGACACTGAACTCACTGAACAACCAATGGTTGTATTCTTCCCTGAAGAAGACCACTTTCCCATTCCTAGATGTTCCCAATTACCTATAGCCCTTTTTGGGGTGTGAAGATTCATGGGCTTTTTTCCTATCCACACT
Organism: Chionomys nivalis; assembly: GCF_950005125.1. Taxonomy (NCBI): domain Eukaryota; kingdom Metazoa; phylum Chordata; class Mammalia; order Rodentia; family Cricetidae; genus Chionomys; species Chionomys nivalis. The sequence goes on along the minus strand of NC_080090.1, from coordinate 74,195,399 downwards.
GACATGTCCAATGATGTCATCCTTCTTAAGTTCACATTTGTTCAGTAATGTTGGTAAAACATGATACATACTCAAACAATGGCAATAGAGAGTTATTTTTATCAAATTAAGCTATACTTGTTGTCTTGACAGAACACAATGTTTTCATGGAAATTTTAGCTTGGCGATATCATTGAGTACAAAAGAAAGATAACTGAAGTTTCATAGACACTATCAGTTAGCTTCTTTTACTAACAACAAATGTTAACGTGGTAGAAGAATCCATTACAACCATAAAACCAAGGCATCAGACACCAGAATATCTTGCTGTGTCATAACAAAGGTATGCTCATGACTTAATATATAATTATGTTGCCCAAATTCTGTCTCCTCTTCCCTCTTCCTTTTTTCTGTATTTTCTCTTTGTCCTATATTTCTCCTTTTTTACTTCTTCTTTCTCCTTCATTTTTCTATATTACTCTTTCTCCTCCTCATCACTCTCTTTTTGTTTTTTCTCCAAAGGTCAAATATATCCATTGGCTGTCATCTCAATACGAACAGTTTCAACTTCTATTTGCTGCATAATTATTTCTTTGTTCCATAGATGTTGCAACTTCAGCTACTGCCACTTTATGACCTTTATTAAAGCATCTTTTCAAATGATAGTATTTTATAAACTGGAAGGTAGACTACTTTTTTTATTAGTTAAAAGTACCAAGAAACGAACAGAAACATTTTATATACCTAGATTTTATGGAGCTCTTTCTGTGCAATTAATTCACAAGGTACTAATCAAACCTTAGGAAGACTTTGAACACAGCATGGCCCCTTAGGGTAGTTTTTTGAATTAGTATGATTGTCCCTGAGACACTGGGCAGGTATTAAACACTATTAAGGTTTTTTAAAATAGCAATTGCTATTAATGCTAAGTTCTTTCAATTTGTATAGTAAGCATTCCTTTGATTCTCACTACCATGCAAATAAGCTAACATGTTGGAGATGGGAAATTATAGTCCCTTTGGATTCCCTCTTACTACCTAGGTTTCCTTGATCAAAAGAACCATCATCCTTTGCACCTAGTGCACTGCCATCTTGAAAGCTCTATGAATTTTTTAACTCAACCATGAAAGATTGTATCTGGTTGCCTGGCTAGAGAAGGGAGAGCCTCAGCATTGTTTACAGCAAACATTCTGCTATCAAGCTCAGATAAAATTCAGATGTTTCTGAAACCATTACCATCCTTGCAAGAAGGGAAGGTCTATAAAAAAAAAACTTCTGTGACTGTTATGAAGAGACAAGGCTGTGACTGGTTCAGACAAATGGTTGTTAGTGTTCAAACTTCAGGCTATATAAACAGAGGCCCAGGCTCATTTAATGAATCAGCTGGGAGCCACTACCCATGCTATCTTCTTTGGTGGTCTAATACTAGGTCTCAAAAAATGTATTTTCTAGAGTGATCTCCCCTTGAATACTTGCAGTAATGCCAGCTAATTGAAAAACACAAAAGAGCAATAGATAGAACAAGGTGGCACCAGGGACAGCTGCATGGCAGAGCTAGCAGAACAGCAGTCACTGCAATGACTAGGCAGTCACCAAGCCACACTATAAAAGAAGCTATAGCAGCAATGGAGGTCATAGGGACATGGGTTCATCCAAACACTGTAGTCTCTTTAGCAACCCAGCTGAGTGTCCAGTCTTGAATAGGTGATCACCAAAAGGGGTACCCAATACTGTTCTTTGTGTAAATAGTCAAGAAACCAAAAATTCTGAGGATGGAATTCAGTCATTACGTTATCCACAGAGAGTGTTAAAGTAATTATGAAGTCAATTATACATTTTTGAAGTTAAAATGAAGCCATGTGAAACTGTGATAAATGATAATTTTAGGCTAATGCTGATTACTTACAGATGTCTGTGTGTGAGTACATATTCACACGCACACACACACATAGAAAACAACAGAGACATGGCAGAGACAGAGAGACAAACAGAGAAATGGAGAGAGACAAAGATACACAGACACAGGAAATGGTATTTGTTAAGAAGAAGAACATGGGATGTACTCACTCATAATTGGTTTCTAGCCATGGATAGGGGCCACTGAGTCTATAATTTGTGATCCTAAAGAAGCTAAACAAGAGGGTAAACCCAAGGGAAAACATATAGATATCCTCCCAGCTATGGGAAATAGTCATGACTGATGGGCAAAAAATTGGAATCTTGGGGGTGGGGTGGGATGGGGATGAGGGGTGATGGGGAGAGAAAAGTGTGAAGGAGAGGATGAGGGGAACTGGGGGAATCGGGGTGAATGGGGATAAAGAAAGGTTGGATAGGGGAGCAGGGAAACTCATACCTTAGGTAAGGGAGCCACCTAAGGGGTGACAAGAGACTTGAACTTGGAATGGCTACCAGATGCCCAGGGCAATGTCCCCAGTTAGTTCATTGGGGCACCTGAGGATAGGGAACCTGAAATGAACCTATCCTATAATCTTACTGATGAATATCTTGCATATCGCCATAGAACCTTCATCTAGCGATGGATGGAGATAGAGCCAGAGACCCACACTGGAGCACCGGACTGAGCTCCCAAGGTTATAATGAGGAGCAGAAGGAGAGAGAACATGAACAAGGAAGTCAGGACCATGAGGGGTGCACCCAACCACTGAGACAGTGGGGCCGATCTATTGGGAGCTCACCAAGGTCAGCTGGACTGCTACTGAAAAAAACATGGGATAAAACCGGACTCTCGGAATGTGGCGGACAATGAGAGCTGACGAGAGGCCAAGGAGAATGGCACAGGAACTTTCATCTGGCGATGGATCGAGAGAGAGACAGAGACCCAATTTGGATCAACCGTCTGAGCTCTTAAGGTCCAAATGAAGAGCAGAAGGAGGGAGAACATGAGCAAGGAAATCAGGACCACGAGGCGTGCACCCACCCACAGTGACAGTGGAACTGATCTATTGGGAGCTCTCCAAGGCCAGCTGGACTGGGACTGAATAAGCATGGGTTGAACCTGGACTCTCTGAACATGGCGGACAATGAAGGCTGATGAGAAGCCAAGGACAATGGCACTAGGTTTCGATCCTAATACATGAACTGGCTTTGTGGGAGCTTAGCCTGTTTTGATGCTCACCTTCCTGGGCCTGGATGGAAGTGGGAGGACCTTGGTCTTCCTGTAGGGCAGGGAATTTGGACTGCTCTTCAGTAGCGAGAGGGAGGGGGAATGGACTGGGGGGAGGAGAAGAGGAGTGGGGATAGGGGAGGGGAGAGGGGGGAGGGGGCAATGTGTGGGAGGAGGGGAGGGAAATGGGAAACGGGGAGCAGTTGGAAATTTTAATTAAAAAAGAATAAAAAAAAAAAAAGAAAAAAAAAAAGAAAATTAAGAAATCACTTTTACAAAATCACTTTATTTTATTGTAGAAATTGTTTTGTGGTTCTGAAAACCTAACCTTAATATTCATCATGAGCATGACCAAAAATTGGGCCTCCTATTCTGTTTGATACAAAAGACTATACATTCTGTAAATTGCGCACAATCAAATCAAAAGAGAATTTCTTTCGCAACAGGAAAACAAAGTAAATATATAAGAATAATAACAAAATTCATGCATCTCATAATAATATGTACAATGCATGGCATTAAATTAAATACACAGTGGGGTCTTTGATGTGAAATAATTCACAGAATTCACCAAATCACAGTGTCATATCATTATCTAATCTAATGGAACTTATGTTACAGATGGTGAGTAATGCATACTGAATTTGGGACAATACTGATACCTAAATAACAGTGAAGTAGTAACAATGCAAGTTTTCTGATTCATTAGTGACTGAATTCAGTACTTCTCTAGGGGAACATGCTTACCTGTGTGCACCTTTGGAATAAAAATTGAAAATTTGGAATTCAGACTGTAGCGTATTGGGTTTTAGAGGATCTTACATATTTAATGAAAAACAAACATAGGCATAAGGAGTAATCTTAAGTATAGTATTATGCAAATCTCCTGTGCTCTCTAATTCATGAAGAGTAGGAATGTACAGGGTTACAAAACACTTCAATTGTAGCTACTTTCTTTAATGTAAAATAACAAGGCATTTTTCTTCAATTTTACAAAATAATTTAAAACTAAATTTATCTAAATACATCTGTCAGTAAACATTACTGTGCTGTCCTTACTTTCAATAATGATAAAACTAAACAAGAACCCAACTAAAAACACCTAATAAAGTGATTATTTTTTGCCTCCTAAAATTGACTTTCACTGATTATGCTAGTTCTTCTGTGACAAAATAAGCATTGTAAGATGAATATCTTTTCTGTTAATTCTTTCATAGGAATTGCTCCATAACCTCTTTAATTTCATTCCAGTCACTATAAATGTTGCAGATAGATGGATTTTAGCTGTGTGCACTAACTGTTCTTTCGTTTTGGTAAAGGGAGTTGCATTTTGATTTGATTATGCTCAACTCTCAGGATGGGAAGCCCGATGGGACAGTTACAGGAGGGGTCCCAAATGTTTATCTTGCTCTGAACTGATATTCATCCTATTTCCTCATCGTGTACCCACTACTCTGCATCACATCACCATTTACTCATTTTTATTTTTTTTCTTTATCTTTGCGGCCAAAGATCACTTAGCAGAAACGAAGGTATACAAGTTCTGATTCTAAGCCTAAGAAACTTTGCTGATTTACACCGTGAATGAATGTTACTATTTAATAAACTAAGGAACATTTGCATTCTAGAGACATCCCTATTAAGAGAATGATGGAAGACTGATTCCCACCTCTCCAGCTTGGGGGAAACAAGAACACTTCCTTATATACTGGAAGCAGACAACTGAAGTAAGGTTTACCCTGTGCTTGTGCTGTGCAAAAATTTCTCAATGACTCAGGTGGTTTAATGGAAACAACTGTATCTTCTCAAAATTCATTTTTTTCTTACAGTATCTGAATTTAGCACATTTAGCAAAGGTTATTATAGTGAAAACAAATTTATTCTAAATGAACCTAAACGAATTTGGAGGGTGACATTATCAGACAAGTTAATTAGCATGCGTACAGTAAGATTAAAGAAAAACACGTAGGGAGAAGAAATACAGAGGGAAGGCTTAGTGGGTAAGGAAATACACTGCTGTGAGAGAACCAGAGTTCATTTCCTAGTACCCACATATAGTGGCTCAGAACTTCCTACAATACCAGCTCTAGGAGAATCAACACCCTGTTTTGCCTCTACAGACACTCATACACATAAATAAACTAAAACTAAATCTTATTTTAAAAGAAATAGGGAAAAGTCTGAAATGTAAAAGTTATAGCAGGAAAACAAAAAATAATCTAGTCCACAATTTTTCCTAGACATCTGACCTCCAGAGCCATGAGAAAATAAATGTAATTTTTCTTTTCTTTTTTTTTTACTTTAAAAAACTATCTTTCTTCATTTTGCATACCAATCTCAGTTCCCACTCCCTCATCTCCTCCCATTCTCTCCAATTTCTCCCCAACATACCTCCCATCCACTCCTCGAGAGAGTAAGGCACGTTGCTTTGGGAAAGATCCAAGGCCCTCCCTACTATATCTATGCTGATCAAGGTATCCATCAAAAGAGAATGGGTTCCAAAAAGTCAATACAAACAGTAGGGGTAAATCCTTGTGCCACTGCCAGTGGCCCCTCAGTCTGCACCCATTATCAGATCCTGTAGTTCGGTCCTATGCTTGTTCCTTCCCAGTCTGGCTGGAGTTGGTAAGCTCCCATTAGCTCAGGTAAACTGCTTCAGTGGGTGTCCGCATCATGGCCTTTACCTCTGTAATGTTTGAATATACTCATTTTGGGAAACTTTGTGATGGAAGCAAGCAAACACACATGTCACCAGTACCTTTACCTTGTTTTGTTTAGTCAGTACATTGATAAAGTATGTGTAGCCATTCAGGTTATACTACAAAGATAACATCTAGATTCTGTTCTATGTTAAAGGATTGTATCTGAGAAATTATGACTTTTATGACAGTTAATATAAATAGCAACAGGGCATATCTGGCAATTCAAATAACTAAACAATAAGTCAAGACTTCAGTTACAGCAGATCATTTTCATTGTTCAGTATCTAAATAGAGCAACTGACTGTTACATTTAAGAGTATAAATTGTAGACATTTCTCTTTTCAGAGAATGATTGCATAGACTTGACCTAGGGAACAATCATATAGAATTAGATGTAAATTTTTTTCACTTAAATTTTAAAACTGTAGGTGTATAATAGTTTTAGTGTATTTACTGAAGACAATTCACTTAGAATCTCATGTGAAATATCTAAAATAAAAGATAAAGTCCCTGCCTGGTCTTTTCTCTCTAGCATAAAAACACAACTACAGCTATTGTAATTTTATTAGTGTGTGTGTGTGTGTGTGTGTATGTATGTATGTATTCAAGTGTGTATATGTGTATGTATATGTGTATTAATATGTACGTGTGTATGTGTGGTGTGTATGTATCTGAAAGTGTGTGTATGAATGTGTGTGTGTATGTGTGTGTCTGTGTCCCTGTTTATGTGTATGTCAGAAGTTAGCCATGGGTGTCATTCCTTAGGTTTCTTCCAATTTTATTTTTTGTTATTTTTACTTTTGAGACAATCTTTCAATAAGACCTGGGATCACAACAGAAAAGATAGGTTGTTTTTTGTGGATTCTGAGAATCAAACTCAGATCTTTATGCTTCTTTTCCAGGTAACACTTTACTTAATGACGCATTTTTCTAGTACCTTTCCCAAAGCCTCACGCAAGTAGCAACTATTAATTCATGGAAGCAAGTTTGTTGAAATACAAAAATTAGGAATGAAACCATAACACCATGCAGACTACAGAACTGGTACTATCTCTATCCATCTACCTGTCTGTCTGTCTATGTGTCTACAATAATATTATAATATTTATCAACCATCCTATTGTTGTGACCTTTTAACACAGTTCTTCATGCTATGGTGACACTCAAACATAAAATTTCTTTTTTGCTACTTTATAATTATAATTTTGCTATTGTGATGAGTCATAATGTTAATATCTGATATGCAGAATATCTGAGTATAAATTTTTAGACATATCTGTATTTTCAGAGAATAATTGAGTAGACTTGACCTAGAGAACCAATTCATGTAAGTAAAGGTGGTCACAGCCTCAGGTTAAGAACTGTTGATCTAATTTTTATTTATTTGTTAGAAGAATAGGATTTGATCTCTCTGTGACAACATTACTTATTTCCCCATTTGACAAAATAGTGAACAAGACTTCACAGAACAGACAGTTACTATGGTAGTAAAAGAAAGGTGATAAGTTCACCATCCATTTCTTCCAAATGCCAGTGATTTTTTTTTTTTAGGAGAACCAGAACTCTTATGTTATGGAACATCTATATCAGATAGACACAAATAAAGGGGACAAAACTCAGAGTGACTAGTACATAAATCATGGAGTAGATCTACAATCATGGCCTGAGCTTGTTGCCAGATAGCCACTTTCCTGCTTCTGAGTCTAATACTAAGGTCCAACAGATTTAATCCTCAGAGTTTAAATTTCTACAGTGCATGAACTCTCCACCTATTCATCCTAAGCATCAACTATATGAAACCTCAGAGACTATGTAGTCTTCAACCCTGCCCTCCCCCCATCTTCATCTGTGTCTTGGCAGGAACTAAAACCACATGCAATTAGAAGTTAGCATTTTACTGAGTCAAAAGACACTAGACCCAACACAGCCCATGACATTCTTAGGAGACACAGTCTCACAGCAAACTTCCTGTCCTCTGGCTCTTATAATCTTTCTGACCCATGTTCCATAATAATCCCTGAGAGTAAGCTACTTCATAGATGTACCTATTGGAAGTAGACTCAGCAACTCTGTGTTTTGATTCTAGTAAGATTTTTGAAAATGACATATCATCAAAGAAGAAAGGGCAGAAGAGAATAAACACCTTCACATTCACAGTCTCATCAAAAGGCAGATGCTACACTGCCTCAACTTGAAGTATCTTTTGAAGAATATAGACCCAAATGATAAATCTGAACAAAGGGTCCAAGTAATGGAGAAAGTTTGGGTGAAGTCTTGTGTTTCTTTTCATACCAAATGCTGAGATGCCTGCTTTCTTCTGACTTTCTACTGACCCTAAGCACTCAAGTGAATTGTGTAGTGGTACAGTCCTGGTGAAGGATATGTGAACATCTTAACCTTATAGATCATTTATTGGTCAAATCAAATATGGTACCTTACACTGGCAAAAGAGAGACTCCTCACTGCTGAGAAGCTCTAGCTACCAATCTGATGGAGGGTCATGTGAGCTGCAGTCTGAGGAAAGCTGTGTGTTCTCAGTTAAATCTGATCCTGTACTTAATCTAAGGAAGCAAAATACAATATATTCAAGGATTCCAAGTAATGATGTCTTGGTATCCCTTGAATTTGTGGTGAGGTAAAATACTATGGCAAAAATATATTTCAGACAAATTTTGCTCATCTAATGGGGACCAGAAGCAAAAAGAGACAGAAGAAGAAAAGAACACTAAGAGAAGTTAGACATGTAGAAGGAGAGGGGAGGCAGAAGAGATAAAAAGAAAAGCAGGAGAGAGAGGAGGGGAGAGCAAGAGAGACCTTAGTTACACAGTATGTCAAACTTCTAAAACTGAGCTTACTTCTGCTGTGATTATGGATTATGAATGGCTTCTCTTCATGTTGAATGCATTTTGCATAATAAGGGGGCAAATGAATAGCCTATTATAAAAAATGATTCTCAAAGAAGACTTCCTTCTTCTTACATGTTGGTAACACTTTAATTCTGTCTCTCCCAATCCAGATGGTCTATGATCTGCATTATCTGAGTCTTGTGTTGCTTCTGGGTCTATGCACATTTATTTTTCAATAGTCCTAGAAACAAACAACAGCGTAAAACCTTTAAATATACTGATTCCTTCATTCTGTAAGTCAGCCTAAATCACCACATCCTAGAGACACCAAGTTCAGTAAAGAGAAGCATGCAGACATTCTCTAAGTTAAGCCTCCAGACAGCAGCCTGGATATTGAAAATGACCAAACAAGTCACTGAATTTGAAATCAGGTTGCCTATTTCAGCTAATATATAGCAAATCTTCAACCATTCAATAATTCTACTTAAGTTGTTACACAAGTAGAATAAGTAAAAGTAAGATGTGAAAGTATGACATTGGTATAGCATTTCATTATATCCGAACTGCAGAAGCCTGAGGAGAAGCCTCACCATTCTACCTACCTAAACATTAGCTGAAGAAGGGCAACACCATAGACCTGCTAAAGTGGATGGAAGAAAGAGCAGGAGACCTCAACTGTAGACAAAGAATTATAGACAACTCAGGAACACTGAGTACAAAGACAAACAGCCTTCTCCAGGGGAGGGCATGAAAATTGGTCATCCAGTACCATAAGATCAGCCCTGAAAACAGACCTAGAAGTAACACTATACAGACTGAGAAGGGCAGACTTATATATTTAAGAATACATGTGTATAAGCCCCACTTAGCACGTGACAACATGTGTTATGACTGAGTTGCCATAGTGAATAAACAATGAAGATGGGGGAGGGTTCTTTGTGTATTTTTTTTTCTCAAGACCAGAGTAAACATAAAGGTTCTTGGACACTTCAATAAAGAACCTGAATGTAAAGTGATCATAATGATATGATTTGTGTAGCTAAAGATTTAGAAGCAATTTTAAAATAGCAAAGCTCTGTGGTTAGATACATCTTTTTACTACATTTCTTTTTCTTGGAAACTCCCCACTTCCCATTTCCCTCCCCCTCTCCCCACTACTCTCCCCTCCCCCACTCTTCTCCCCCTCCCCCCATTCCTTTCCCCCTCCCTCTCCAGTCCAAAGAGTTGTCAGGGTTCCCTGCCCTGTGGGAAGTCCAGGGTCCTTCCCCCCTCCATCCAGGTCTAGGAAGGTGAGCATCCAAACAGGCTAGGTTCCAACAAAGCCAGAACATGAAGTAGGATTAAAACCCAGTGCCATTGTCTTTGGCTTCTCATCAGCCTTCATTGTTCGCCATGTTCAGAGAGACCGGTTTTATCCCATGTTTATTCAGTCCCAGTCCAGCTGTCCAGCTGGCCTTGGTGAGCTCCCAATAGATCAGCTGCACTGTCTCAGTGGGTGGGTGCACCCCTAGCAGTCCTGACTTCCTTGTTCATGTTCTCTCTCCTTCTGCTCCTCATTTGGACCTTGGGAGTTGTTTGGTAGAAGTGTTTGTATACAAATAACAATTAATTTTTAAAAAAGAGGCTATGAATTTGAAAGAGAGCAAGGAAGGATATATGGGTGGGTTTTGAGGGAAAATGGAAAAGTAAAATGATATAATTATATTATAACCTCAAAATATAAAAGGAATAATTGAAAAATAAAGTGTAAATATGTAGTTTCATGAGACAATTTTGAGATTTAAATAATAACCACTACTGATTATTTTAGAGTAGTTCTCTGTAAGCTTAAAATATTGCTCAATAAAAAATTTTAAAAAATCATACAAGTGATGATACAATTTAAGTGTATTCCCTCAGATCTCGTACTGAAACTTAATGTTTCATATACAACAGTGCTGGGAACTGATGCCTAGGGAGAGATCATTAGGTTGTCAGTGCTTCACCTTCATAGGATTAATGGCAATGATATCAGGACTTCAGGCTGTGAGGTCAGTGTCTTTCTCTTTCTTCCCAGTGTTCTCTCCTGGCATCTAAAGAAAACAAAAAAGATGATGCAGACAGATGCATGCTGAGTACCAGCTCCTTCATCATGGCCTTTTCAGTCTCTGTAACTCAAATAATAAACGCTTGTTTTTTATAGTAAAAAAAAAAGAAAGAAATAGCTTTTTCCTAAGAAAGAATATTGTATTCTTCAGTTCCATATTAAAACTATATTTTATAATCTGTGATTCTTTCTTTTAAATAGTCTATCTTTCTCTTCTTAAACATATTACAATTTGTATTATCATCTGAATCTAACTCTTATATGTTATGGATATTTAAAAAAGACAGAACTACATTACTACTAAAACTCAGGGAAATTTCCAAGAATCCACAAAGATGATCCTCAACTAAGATTCCTAGCAATAGTGGATATGGAGAACAAATTTGCCTCCCCTTTAATCAGATTGGTGAGTATCTTAACTATCTTCATAGATCCTTAATTCACTGACTGACAGAACCAGAGGGAGAGATCTACAACCAAACACTAGACTGAACTCTGAGGATCCAGTTGAAGAGGAGAATGAGGACATATATGAGGAAGGAAGGTCCAGATCATGATGGAGAAATCTACAGAGACAGATGAACCAAGCTTGTGGATACTCATGAGCTTTAGAAGGACAGCTGTATAGCCTCCGTGGGAACAGACTAGGCCTTCCATATGTGGGAGACAGTGGTGTAGCTGGATGAAGTGTGGGGGCCCTGGCAATAGGATCTATCCCTGGTGCATGAGCTAGCTTGTTAGAACTCATTCCCTATAGTGGGATGCTATGCTCAGCCTTAATACCAGTGGTGGAGGTGGGGTGGGGCTTAGTGTGCCAGACTTTGTTGACTCCCCATTGGAGTCCTTACCATTCAGGAAGAGTGGATGGGAGGTGGGCTGGGGAGAGGTGAGGGAGGTTTGGGAGGAGGGATGGAATGGAGAACTATGGTTGGAATGTAAAATGAAATTTATAAAAATAATAAATTAAAAAAAAGAATACCCTCAACTATTGCAGCCACATAATGGCGTATCAGATCCAGAACCAGAAATCTGAATTTACAAAGCATTGTGGAAGATTCAACTCGATAATGGATTAATAATCATGTCTAGAAAAGCTATAAAATCTATTGTATTTTTAGAGCTACAAATACATATATATTTAGAATAATTCTCACTAAGCCTTTGTAGTGTTAATGACAAACATCAACATACCAGCGATTATTTTACATTAATAATAGTTTCTAATATTGATGTTAATATGATTCATAAGAGTAATTCCAGAAAAACTAATTAGATATTGACTTACTTTTACAAAGAATACAACCCAGTGATAGTATAAAAATGATATATTTCCAAAATAAATAATTATAATGCACTAGAAGATTGCTTAATTTAAATGAACCATAGAGTGGAAAATGATTTTTCAGGAAGGTTAAAAAGTTGAAAAATAAAATAGAAGTTTGATGTTTAAACTGATACACAACAAACTAAAGACCAAGGTGCAGCAATTACTAAGTTTTAATACAGAAGAAAAATGATAGTGATTTCATATTGTTCAAAGTCTATAGATTTTTTTATATAATACATACAATCAATACATATTTGAAATGTTAAAAAATGAAGAGATAAAAGAAGAATGTCATTATTTTGTTTTTATTCACATATGGGTATATGTTTATATAGATAAAGAGGCATATAGTTGTACAGATATTACTATAAAATTATTTCATTACTTTCTATTAATGTTTCCTCATATTTACCCATTTCCATATTATCCTACCTACCTCTGTATTTCTTTCTTTTCCTGGTGTAGGACCCAGTTATGACAAGCTCAATAGAGACCTGAGTCTCTGGAGTTTACCCTATGACAATACCTGGTTCCCATAAAGACCACAAACTTAATTAGACTACCGAGGCACCACCCAGGAACAGACCATCCAAAGTAAATTCCTAATGTTCCAACCATTGTAGAGAGGATCACCTACTACCACACACCCATCGCTTTACACCAGAACACCTCTAAACAAATGTCAGCCAATCAGGGGTTTTAAACCTTAGGAACCTGTAAACCTAGATCCGGCTAATATATCTTTTCTAGGTTTTGCCTTTAAATAATGCCCTCTAGAAGGGTCGGGTACCTCCTTTGCTGCTGGCATGCCAGTTGCTTTGACGAGGTCCCTGCCAATTTGTATTGTGCACACACTAAACCTTGCTTTTGCATTTCAGTAAGTCAGTCTCTCTGGTGGTCTTTTGGGGTCCCCACAAACTTGGCACAATACTGGTTAAATTTCTTTAACCCACTAGAAGCTTAATGTGATGGTTATTCTGTAATATTGACTTGACACTATCACCCAGGAGACCCACCTCTGAGAATTCCTATGAGAGTATATCCAGTGAGATTGATCTGAGGAGGTAAGGCCACCCTGAATGAAACTTATTTGAATAAAATGTGGAAATTTGAGAAGAGAAGATGTTCACCCTTTCCTACTTCCTGACTAAAGACTGAATACAAACAGATGGTCTTCATGTTCCTAATCCCACATCTGGATCCTTTCTCACCTCTACAGTTCACTTCCGTTTTGAGACATGCGCTGCCCTTAAACCAAATCCTTCCGTCTCTTCGTTACTTTGTTAGGAATTTTGTCACAAGTAAGTGGAAAATAACAAATAAATTTGTTAAAATACATGTGATTCCATTTCTCTTTTGGTCATCCTATCACAATATCTTCCTTAAGTGGCTTGGAGGCCAGTTACCTATTGACTGGCAGAAGCATCACAGAACATCACCTCATGTAAATGATTCGAGAGCAGCTGCTTGCTTCAATTGGCCAAATTTCAGAAATGACTGGATATGTATAGACAGGGTAAGTTGAGTATAGCTCTTGCAATTCAAGATTCCTATTTCACATGTAAGATCTGCATAAAAGAAGCACTTATTTTCTTGGTATGTTGACCTTTTTACTGTATGACGCTCTATTTTTTAAAACTCATTAGCTGGCACAATACATTAAACAGCCTGGAAGTATACTTCTTGAGAAAGTGAATTGGAAGAGAGCATGCTAAAGAGAGGGGAAAAAATGGAAAGGAAAGCCAGGTAAATTCAAGAAAAGAGGCTTGGGTTAGTGAGTCACATTATGTCTTGGAAGATAGCTTTTATAAATAAATAATTTTAATTTAATAAATTATTTTAACTGCGGTGGCCATTTTTCAAGCATTATGTTAGTTTTTTAGAATGTTAGCTTGTGAGTTTACCTCACTTTTCTATGAAAGTTTAAAGCTTAATAGAAGTCAAACCTTTAAGAAGGATTACATTATTCCTTTGATGTGGAAGTCCCCTCTGTATGCTGTGATTACCATTAATGAATAAAGAAACTGCCTTAGCCTGTTGATAGGGCATAGTTTAGGTAGGCAAGGAAGACTGAACTGAATGCAGGGAGAAAGAAGGGCAGAGTCAGGAGAGGCCATAGATCTGCTGCCAGAATAAGACATGCCGAATCTTTAACAATAAACCACTGCCACGTGGCGATATACAGATGAATAGAAATGGGTTAAATAAATATAAGGGTTAACCAATAAGAAGCTAGAGCTAATGGGCCAAGCAGCATTTTGATTGATATGGTTTCTGTGTGGTTATTTCCAGGTTGGGCAATCGGGAATGAACAAGAAACCTCCTTCTACACTCCCTTAAAAGAAAGCACTTCTTTCTAACTGAATGATCAAATGTACAACAAATTATTTACAGTGTTTCTTGGAGGCAACACACTCTTCAGTGAATATTTTAGTCTGAAATTTGGATTTCTCAAACTTTTCACTATCACAGGTGATCTCAAGATCTATGTAGATATTAAAAGAAAAATGGATCTTAAGTAGTTTTTAACATGTTTGTTCTTTAGACTGAAGTTGCATAAGTTTAGAAAATGAAAATATAAAAATCATTATTATATCAATATTTAAAAGTAACTCTAATAGATTTGTTTAAAAGGTTGTTCTTCGACAAAACTATATTATTGTATTTAAAAATTATACCAATAAAATATAAAAATGATGATGATTATTTGTTGTATGCAAGAAAATTTAATAAATAAGCAAGCATGCTGTGCTGTCATGAAAATAGAATATATTTTTTAGCTTATAGAAGAACGATAAATGAAGTATTATCAGAAAAACTGTGAAATTTACTAAGAAAATATAACCAGATCACTATAATAGTTCTGGAAGTGTAACACTTTGAATTTTGCACTAAAAGACTTTATAATTTAGATAGTTACTATAGAAATAGAGTCTCTACTATGATGCAAAATAACTAAATAGCTTTCTCTATAAAACAGATGCACACACAGCACATGTACAGAAATTCAATGATCACAGATGGAGACATTACTCATAAAAGGCAATTACTTTAATATGTCTAAAGAAAGAATCTTTTTTGTGAGTACAAGGTTATTTTTCAGTAAAACAAGAAACTTTGAATTCAAGCATAAATTTCAGAGCATTTTTCCCTATAAAAATTTTAACAGGTATGAAATTCAATGTATATGTCTTTTAAGAGAATAAAAGTGTTAGAGAAAAAAACGCATTTCTAGTTAATAAAAAATCAATGAAAACTTCTAAAAGTATCACTGAGAGTCATATCTAATATCAACAATAAACAATAAATTCACCTAATACTTTCTGTTAATATTTTACCTCATGAACATAACCTGTTCTTAGAATCCTGATGGAAACTGATGCAGAGACCCACAGTAAAACATTAGACCAAGTTCCCTTCTGAAGACAGGGAGAACTGTAGAAGTCAGTGGGGTCACGATCTTCATAAGAAACTCTACGGAAACAAGTAGCCTGGCTTATAGGAACTCACAGAGTCTAACAACCAGGGAACCAGCCTGGAACTGACCTAGGTCCCTTCTATGTATGTGACAGTTGTGTTGCTTTATCTACTTATGGAGCTCCTAACAATGGTTGCAATTAGGAGCTTTCCCTGTTGAAGGAGCTGCAGGCTGTGTTCCTGCCACCCAGCTCCCGGCCGCCTGGCTAGCTTATGCCCTGAAATAACAACACACAAACTGTATTCATTTAAACACTGCCTGGAGCTGGGCGGTGGTGGCACACGCCGCCTTTAATCACAACACTTGGGAGGCAGAGGCAGGTGGATCTCTGTGAGTTCAAGACCAGCCTGGTCTACAAGAGCCGTTCCAGGACAGGCTCCAAAACCACAGAGAAACCCTGTCTCGAAAAACCAAAATAAATAAATAAATAAATAAATAAATAAATAAATAAATAATTGCCTGGGCCATTTCTATTAATGTGTGTAGCACTGAGAAGCGCTTACTGGGAAGATTCTAGCCTATGTCCATCCTGGGTCGGAGCTTCATCGGGTCTACCCTGGTGATGAACTGCATGCCGTCTGTCTGAGGCATCTTACCTCACCTCCTCTTCTTCCCAGCATTCTGTTCTGTTTACTCCACTCACCTATGTTCTAACCTATCAGGGCCAACCAGTTTCTTTATTAATTAACCAATGACCTTCCTTGATCATTTCCCTAATGCTTTGACTGGCTCTTCAGATCCCATTCTTCATACTAACTTGCCTTCTGCAGCCTTAGTACAAGGGGAGGTGTTTAGTCCTATGGCAACTAGATATGCCAAGGTTTGTTGATACCCATGGAAGGCCTGTCCTTTCTGAACAGAAACAGAGGAGGAGTGTGGATTGAGGGTAGTGCAGAGGGAAGGTTATGGAAGGGGTTGGATTGAAAGAGGGAGAGGAAACTGTGACCACAATGGAAAATAAAAAAAAAAAAAAAAACTAAAATTAAAAAAAAGAATTCTGAAAGTTTTTTTTTTCTCTGAACATGGCATCTCAGCATTTTTTTTTTTTTTTTTTTTTTTTTTTTTTCTTTTATTTATTTTTTTATTCTTTTTTAATTAAAATTTCCACCTGCTCCCCGTTTCCCATTTCCCTCCCCTCCTCCCAAATATTGCCTCCTCCCCCCACTCCCCTCCCCCTATCCCCACTCCTCTTCTCCTCCCCCCACACCATTCCCCCTCCCTCTCGATACTGAAGAGCAGTCCAAATTCTCTGCCCTGCGGGAAGACGAAGGTCTTCTATCTACGTCCAGGAAGGTGAGCTTCTAAACAGGCTAAGCTCCCACAAAGCCAGTTCATGTATTAGGATTGAAACCTAGTGCCATTGTCCTTGGCTTCTCATCAGTCTTCATTGACCGCCATGCTCAGAGAGTCCGGAATCAACCCATGCTTATTCAGTCCCAGACCAGCTGGCCTTGGTGGGCTCCTAATAAATCAGTTCCACTGTCACAGTGGGTGGGTGCATCCCTCGTGGTCCTGATTTTTTGCTCTTGTTCTCCCTCCTTCTGCTCCTCATTTGGACCTTAAGAGCTCAGACCGTTGCTCCAAATTGAGAATCTGTCTCTACCTCGATCCATCGCCAGATGAAGGTTCTAAGGTGATATGCAAGAAATTCATCAGTATAGGATAGGGTCATTTCAGGTTCCCTCTCCTTAGTTGCCCAAGGTACCAGCTGGGGACATATTCCTGGACACCTGCGAACCCCTCTAGAGTCAAGTCTCTTGCCAGCCCTAAGATGGCTCCCTTAGATAGGATATATACTTCGCTGCTCCCGTATCCATCCTTCCTATATCCCAACCATCCCAATCCCCCGAGCTCCTCCCATCCTCCCCTTCTCATATTTCTCATCCCATTTCCCCTTTGCCCCATGCCACCTCACCCGCAAGTTCCCAGTTTTTGCCCTGCAATCTTGTCTACTTCCCCCTCTCCATGCGGATGACTATATGATTTTCTTTGGGTTCACTTTCTTATTTAACTTCTATAGGATCACACATTATATGCTTAATGTCTTTTATTTATGGCTAGAAACCGATTATGAGTGAGTACATCCCATGTTCCTCTTTTTGGGTCTGGGATACCTCACTCAGGATAGTGTTTTCTATTTCCATCCATTTGCACGCAAAATTCGAGAAGTCATTGTTTTTTACTGCTGAGTAGTACTCTAATATGTATATATTCCACACTTTCTTTATCCATTCCTCCATTGAAGGGCATCTAGGTTGTTTCCAGGTTTTGGCTATTACAAACAATGCTGCTATGAACATAGTTGAACAGATACTTTTGTCATTTGATGTGGCATCTCTTGGGTATATTCCCAATAGTGGTATTACTGGATCTTGGGGTAGGTTGATCCCAAATTTCCTGAGAAATCGCCACACTGATTTCCAAAGTGGTTGCACAAGTTTGCATTCCCACCAGCAATGAATGAGTGTGCCTCGTTCTCCACAACCTCTCCAGCAAAGGCTATCATTGGTGTTCTTGATTTTAGCCATTCTGACAGGTGTAAGATGGTATCTCAAAGTTGTTTTAATTTGCATTTCCCTTATCGCTAAGGAGGTTGAGCATGACCTTAGGTGTCTTTTGGCCATTTGAATTTCTTCTGTTGAGAATTCTCTGTTCAGATCAGTGCCCCATTTTTTTATTGGGTTCATTAGCATTTTAAAGTTTAGTTTCTTGAGTTCTTTATATATTTTGGTGATCAGACCTTTGTCTGTTGCAGGGTTGGTGAAGATCTTCTCCCAGTCAGTGGGTTGCCTTTTTGTCTTAGTGACAGTGTCCTTTGCTTTACAGAAGCTACTCAGTTTCAGGAGGTCCCATTTATTCAATGTTGCCCTTAATGTCTGTGCTGCTGGGGATAAACGTAGGAAGTGATCTCCTGTACCCATATGTTGTAGAGTACTTCCAACTTTTTCTTCTAACAGGTTCAGTGTGTTCAGACTAATATTGAGGTCTTTAATCCATTTGGACTTGAGTTTTGTGCATGGTGATAGATATGGATCTATTTTCATTCTTCTACACGTTGACAACCAGTTCTGCCAGCACCATTTGTTGAAGATGCTCTCTTTTTTCCATTGAATACTTTTAGCTCCTTTATCAAAAATTAGGTGTTCATAAGTTTGTGGGTTGAAATCAGGGTCTTCTACTCGGTTCCATTGATCAACTTCTCTGTTTTTATACCAATACCAAGCTGTTTTCAATACTGAGGCTCTGTAATAGAGTTTGAGGTCAGGGATGGTAATGCCTCCAGACGATCCTTTATTATATAAGATTGTTTTGGCTATCCTGGGTTTTTTGTTTCTCCATATAAAGTTGATTATTGTCCTCTCAAGATCTGTGAAGAATTTTGATGGGATTTTAATGGGGATTGCATTGAATCTATAAATTGCCCTTGGTAGAATTGCCATTTTTACTATGTTGATCCTCCCTATCCAAGAGCAAGGGAGATCCTTCCATTTTCTGGTATCCTCCTCAATTTCTTTCTTCATTGACTTAAAGTTCTTGTCAAATAGATCCTTTACTTCCTTGGTTAGGGTTACCCCAAGATATTTTATGCTATTTGTGGCTATCGTGAAGGGTGATGCTTCTCTGATTTCCATCTCTGCTTCCTTATCCTTTGTGTATAGGAGGGCAACTGATTTTTTGGAATTGATCTTGTATCCTGCAACGCTACTAAAGGTGTTTATCAGCTGAAGGAGTTCTTTGCTGGAGTTTTTGGGGTCGCTTATGTACACTATCATATCGTCTGCAAATAATGAAAGTTTAACTTCTTCCTTTCCGATTTGAATCCCTTTGATCCCCTTATGTTGTCTTATTGCTGTTGCTAGAATTTCAAGCACTATATTAAAGCGGTATGGAGAGAGTGGACAACCTTGTCGTGTTCCTGATTTTAGTGGAATAGCTTTGAGTTTCTCTCCATTTAATTTGATGTTAGCTGACGGCTTGCTATAAATTGCTTTTATTATATTTAGGAACGACCCTTGTATTCCTAATCTCTCTAAGACCTTTATCATAAAGGGATGTTGAATTTTGTCAAATGCTTTTTCCGCATCTAATGAAATGATCATATGGTTTTTTTCTTTCAGATTATTTATATGATGGATTACATTGATAGATTTTCGTATGTTGAACCAGCCCTGCATCTCTGGGATGAAGCCTACTTGATCATAATGGATAATTTTTCTAATGTGTTCTTGGATTCGGTTTGCCAGTATTTTATTGAGTATTTTTGCGTCGATGTTCATGAGTGAGATTGGCCTGTAGTTCTCTTTCTTGGTTGTGTCTTTGTGTGGTTTTGGTATCAGAGTAACTTCAGCTTCATAAAAGGAATTTGGCAATGACTTCTCTGTTTCAATATTGTGAAATACATTAAGGAGTATAGGTATTAGGTCTTCTTGGAAGTTCTGGTAGAATTCTGCATTAAAGCCGTCTGGACCTGGGCTTTTTTTGGTGGGAAGGTTTTTTATAACAACTTCTAATTCTTCGCGACTAACAGGTCTATTTAGATTGTTCACCTGGTCCTGGTTTAACTTTGGTATATGGTACATATCTAAAAAAGTGTCCATTTCTTTTACATTTTCCAATTTTGTGGCATACAGGTTTTTGTAGTAAGATCTAATGATTCTCTGAATTTCGTCTGTGTCTGTGGTTATGTCTCCCTTTTCGTTTCTGATTTTGTTAATTTGCGTATTCTCTCTCCGCCGTTTGATTAGTTTGGATAGGGGTTTATCAATCTTATTGATTTTCTCCAAGAACCAGCTTTTTGTTTCATTGATTCTTTGGATTGTTTTCTGTGTTTCTATTTTGTTGATTTCAGCCCTCAATTTGATTATTTCCAGTCTTCTACTTCTCCTAGGTGAGTCTGCTTCTTTTCTTTCTAAAGCTTTAAGGTGGGCTATTAGGTCTCCAATGTGTGCTTTCTCCGTTTTCTTTATGTGGGCACTTAATGCTATGAACTTTCCTCTTAGCACTGCTTTCATAGTGTCCCATAGGTTTGAGTATGTTGAGTCTTCGTTTTCATTGAATTCAAGAAAGACTTTAATTTCTTTCTTTATTTCTTCCTTGATCCAGGTGTGGTTCAGTAGTTGACTGTCCAATTTCCATGAGTTCATAGGCTTTCTGGGGATAGCATTGTTGTTGAATTCTAACTTTAATCCATGGTGATCTGATAAGACACAGGTGGTTACCGATATTTTTTTGTAACTGTGTAAGTTTGCTTTGTTACCGAGTATGTGGTCTATTTTCGAGAAGGTTCCATGAGCTGCAGAGAAGAAGGTATATTCTTTCTTATTTGAGTGGAATGTTCTATAGATGTCTGTTAAGTCCATTTGATTCATTACCTCCCTTAATCCTCTTATTTCTCTGTTAGGTTTCTGTCTGATTGACCTGTCCATTGGTGAGAGAGGAGTGTTGAAATCTCCTACTATTAGTGTGTGTGGTTTGATGACTGCCTTGAGTTTTAGTAACGTTTCTTTTACATAAGTGGGTGCTTTTATATTAGGGGCATAGATATTCAGGATTGAGACTTCATCCTGGTGAATTGTTCCTGTTATGAGTAAAAAATGTCCATCTCCATCTCTTTTGATTGATTTTAGTTTGAAGTCAACTTTCTTAGAAATTAGTATGGCCACACCTGCTTGTTTCTTAGGTCCATTTGCTTGATAAACCTTTTCCCAGCCCTTTACTTTGAGTAGATGTCTGTCTTTGTGGTTGAGGTGTGTTTCTTGTAAGCAACAGAATGTTGGATCCTGTTTTCGTATCCAATCTCTTAGCCTGTGCCTCTTTATAGGTGAGTTGAGTCCATTGATATTAAGTGATATTAATGACCAGTGGTTGTTAACTCCGGTCATTTTTCCTTTCTTTCTTTCTTTCCTTCTTTTGGTAGTAGAGTTTGTGTGTTTCCCTTCTTCAAGTTGTGCTGGTGAAGGGTCATTAGATGTCTGAGTTATTGTGGGCATTGTTGGACTCCTTGGTTTGTGATTTTCCTTCAATTACTTTCTGAAGGGCTGGATTTGTGGCTACGTATTGTTTAAATTTGTTTTTATCCTGGAAAATTTTGTTTTCTCCATTTATAGTGAATGAAAGCTTGGCTGGGTATAGTAGTCTGGGCTTGCATCCATGGTCTCGTAGTTTCTGCAGTATATCTATCCAGGACCTTCTGGCTTTCATGGTTTCCATAGAGAAATCAGGTGTAAGTCTGATAGGTTTACCTTTATAGGTAACTTGACCTTTTTCCTTTGCAGCTCTTAATATTCTTTCTTTATTCTGTATGTTTTGTGTTTTGATTATTATATGACGAGGAGATGTTTTTTTTTGATCCAGTCGATTTGGTGTTCTGTATGCTTCTTGGACCTTCAAAGGAATATCTTTCTTAAGGTTGGGAAAGTTTTCTTCTATAATTTTATTAAATATATTTTCTGGACCATTGAGCTGTACTTCTTCTCCTTCTTCTATCCCTATTATTCTTAGGTTTGGTCTTTTTATTGTGTCCCAGATTTCCTGAATGTTTTGTGATGAGAATTTGTTGGTTATGCTGTTTTCTTTGATGAGAGTGTTTATTTTCTCTATGGTATCTTCAGTGTCTGAGATTCTTTCTTCTATCTCTTGTAATCTGTTGGTGGTACTTGTCTCTGTAGTTCCTGTTCGTTTATTCAAATTTTCCATCTCCATCCTTCCCTCGGTTTGTGTTTTCTTTATTACTTCCACTTCATTCTTCAAGTCTTGAACCGTTTCCCTTACCTGTTTGATTACTTTTTCTTGTTTCTCTTGGTTTTCTTGGGTATCTTTGAGAGATTTATTCATTTCCTCTACCTTTTTGTTTGTAATCTCTAATTGGTTGTGGCAGTTTTTCACCTCCTGTTTAAGGTCCTCTATTATTTTCATAAAATTCACTTTTGAGTCGAATTCTTCTAATTCTTCTGGATTAGGGTGTACACTTCTCATTTCGGTATTCCTGGATCCTGGTGATGTCACGTTGCCTTTCAAGTTGTTGGGGGAATTCTTGCATTGGCGCCTGCCCATCTTTTCCTTCAAATGGAGCCAGGAGAGGCCTGATGTCTTGGACCAGTCTTTGCTGTGACTAACTCTCTAGGTGTATCTCCTCAGTGTAGGGGCAGGAACCGTTCCCTTCCAGATGAACTCCTCAACACCAAAACATGGATGCGTGGTATTCCAATGACCCGCGTAAAGAAGGCCGAATGCAAGGGGTCGGGCGGGGTCGAGTAGAACACAGGCGACACTGCAGTACAAGCTGGAGGTGCCTGCACTCCCTTTCGGGGGTTGCTGAGGCCTGCCCGCTAGGCAGGCACTCACTGCTCTGGTTGGGTAGCCTTAGTGTAGGGGCGTTTGTGCTCTCTACCGGGACCGTCCGCCCCAGGATAGTACACACTCACCCGTCCCGATGAAACTTCTCGGCACCTACACAGGAACTCCTGGATGCCACAATGAGCCAGGGACAAAGGGAAGTAGGGTGCAGGCAGAGCAGGTCCAGGAGATCACAGCAGAGACTGCAGCCCCAGCAGCAGGGGCCCGCTTTCCCTGGCGGGGACCTTGAGGCCTGCCCTCTAGTCAGGCACTCACTGCTCTGGGCTGGTAGCCTTAGTGAAAGGGCAGGAAACTGTTCCACAGCTAAGGACCTTGCAGACAAGGCAGGCTTGGGGGTGGGGGTGGGGGGCGGGTGTGTAGGAAAGAAAGCCTTGCAGCAGGAGCTGGGGGGGGGGGGCGTTTGTGCTCTCTACCGGGACAGTGCGCCCCAGGATAGCACACACTCACCCATCCAGATGGGACTTCTCAGCACCTATGCAGGGATTCCTGGTGGCCCCAATGAGCCCGGGACCAAGGGAAATAGGGGGCAGGGAGAGCAGGTCCAGGAGATCACAAGCAGAGACTGCAACCCCAGCAGCAGGGGCCTGCTTCCCCTGGTGGGGACCTTGAGGCCTGCCCTCTAGTCAGGCACTCACTGGTCTGGGCTGGTAGCCTTAGTGAAAGGGCAGGAAACTGTTCCACAGCTAAGGACCTTGCAGACAAGGCAGGCTTGGGGGTGGGGGTGGGGGCGGGTGTGTAGGAGAGAAAGCCCTGCAGCAGGAGCTGGGGGAGGGGCGTTTGTGCTCTCTACCGGGACCGTCCGCCCCAGGATAGCACACACTCACCCGTCCTGATGAAACTACTCGGCACCTACACAGGAACTCCTGGATGCCCCAATGAGCCAGGGACAAAGGGCGCATCTCAGCATTTTTATTCAATGTTTTAACATCAATTCTACATTATTATATGTATATGTAATTATATGTATATGTAATATAGAATAATATATAATTATTCTACATTAATAACTTCTTATTATATATTTTATTTGAACCAAAGATTGATATTATGGTTTATGAATAAAATGTGATTAAATATCTTAAAACAGCCAATATATCAATGCCTGCAAATGTTTTGGATCAAACCCTTTAGTAATTCAATATTCACTGTGCTATTAAGTAGATTTGCATTACAAACAAAACTCCCCTTCTTGACACTTTTGTATCTGACACCTGACTCAAATACTCCTCCCATTTGTCTCAGCCCCTGTTTGCAAATTTGCTTCTATAAATTTTGAGTTCTGATTCCACACGAAAATATGTGGGGTTGCCTGTGCCTAGTTATTGCATATAGGGTAGGTAGTGTTCTCCAGTTTGAGATATTTTGTTGCAAATAACAAAAAAAAATGTACCTTTTGCTTCCAGCTCTCTAATAATACTTCTACCAAATTTTCTTCCCCATTCATCCATTGCTGAACATCTGGATTAATTTCACAACTGGACTATTGTCACCAGCACTACATCAGATATGGCAGAGGGGGTACTTCTGGGATGAACTAACTTAAAATCCCTCTGGTGAGACCCAAAGGAAAGATGATATGGCCATCATATTTTCAATCATTTGAGATGCTTTCATACATGTATCAATAGTAATTTTACTAATGCATGTTCTATATATGATATAAAGTATGTCCTTTTAGCCACAATATGTTCACAGTGTGAACATTTTATTATAATGAGTTAAGATAACATTTTTTACAACAACTCAGCACATGTGGAACAGTGTAGTATAGAAGACATTTAGGCGATGAAAGGAGACAGAGACAAAGACCCACATTGGAGCACCGGACTGAAATCTCAAGGTCCAAATCAAGAGCAGGAGACAGAGCACGAGCAAGGAACTCAGGACCGCGAGGGGTGCACCCACACACTGAGACAATGGGGATGTTCTATCAGGAACTCACCAAGGCCAGCTGGCCTGGGTCTGAAAAAGCATGGGATAAAACCGGACTTGCTGAACATAATGGACAATGAGGACTACTGAGAACTCAAGAACAATGGCAATGGGTTTTTGATCCTACTGCACGTACTGGCTTTGTGGGAGCCTAGGCAGTTTGGATGCTCACCTTACTAGACCTGGATGGAGGTGGGTGGTCCTTGGACTTCCCACAGGGCAGGGAACCCAGATTACTCTTAGGGATGATGAGGGAGGGGAACTTGATGGGGGAGGGGGAGGGAAATGGGAGGTGGTGGCAGGGAGAAGGCAGAAATCTTTAATAAATAAATAAAGAAAGAAAAAAAGAAGAAGACAATGTATTTATCATTTATTCTGCATGTTTGTACTGTTCAAGTAGCCATTAACCCCCATTCTTAGCTATATTTCTGCAAAGAAAAATTAAAAGATAATGAGAAAAAATGTCCTTGTTGTGATGAAATATTGGTTTGATGGAGCTTTGAAATTTAGTATGGAATACTATTAAAGAGAAACTTTAAATTTGGTATAGGTTTTCAGCATGTAGTTTTCTTTCTTGGGAACAACCATAGTTTAGAAAGATCTAAGCATTTTCTAAAAACTTAAAACAATTTAAGCAGCCCAGAATGTTATAAAATGTCCTGCACCAAGATGGTCTTAGTCATTCTATATAGCCATGCAGTTCATTTGATACAATTAGTAGAGATTCATTTGCACATTTTTTTTAAAATTAAAGTGTCATACATTATGCTGTTTTTTAAAAACTCTTTAATATTAGCCAAATGCCCATCTCCATTCCTGAATCCCCATCAGATGTCATATTAAATTTGTACTGTCTCCTTAGACTTCTCTCAGCTGTGACAGTTTCTCAGCTTTTCCTTGTTGTTTATGGATATGACAGTTCTGAAGAGAACATGACAGGCATTTTGTAGGTATTTTAGTGACTTCCCATTGTTGATGTTAAGCTTGATCACCTTACAGAAGAGATTCTTGTCAGGTTTTCCTTCACAGAGTTCCTCTGTCTTCTATTTTTTTCTTGTTTATATAATTCATATTTTGAAGGGACTGTTTGAACACCTCACACACAAGAAGTAAGAGATTATGCAACAGCACGTTCAAGGAGGTGCGTAAGCAATAATACATAATTCAAAATTGCTTTGAATGAATTTATAACTTCTTACACAGTTATTTAGCTAGCAATAATTTATTCACACCAGCATGGATTCATGGATATTTATTTATAGTGTGGGCTATAAGCTAATTCTACTTTAACCAGTGATTGCCTAAACTGGCCATTTATTTCTTGCTCATTTATTTGACTTCCTGACCCTCCATTAGTATTTTTCTTATTACTTGTTCATTTGGTATACAGTGTTCCACACATTTGTACATAATTCTAGTTCAGTACTATAATCATCCATTTCTACAAGGTATCATTTTTCCTTCTACTGGAGTATGACTATAGAAGCCAAAATATTTTTACTAGAATGCTTATTGGTATTATAGTATTACTACACAAAGCACTTCTAATATGACAAAGTAAAGCAAAGTTAAATGTGAGTTTACTTATTCTTTTAAGTAATCTCTTACAACAGATGTTTTATCTCTCTCACTTCCATAGCTGCAAACTCTCTCACACACAAAGGAAACCCACTTTCCACCACTTACCATTCATTTTCTTTATTGTTGGATTTATGTTTAACAGCATCAGAATTGTTAGCTAACACTTCTACAGTAAACAACACTATCAAGTGAAGTGCAATACTTCTGTGCACTTGTGGACTTTCTCTAAATTTTAAAGAATATACGTACTTCTGAGGTTACTAAGGTCAGCTCTTTATAACCACCTACACTTTCTTGTCAATGCTTGCATTTGTTCCAAGTACCTTCAGTACTCTAAATGCTTTTAAATATTTTATATATTGATCTTCAATCTTTGTGCTCCACTGTTTGGGGGTTTTGATATGTACATATTATGTGTCCATTATTACCACAGCATATAGTTGGCGTCCATAAAATGTTACTCATTCTTTACCTGCAAATATTCTCTTCACTAAGCTCCAGGAACTACTGAGGCATAATCTATTTTCAATGTTACATATTTACAGTTCAGAAATGTTTGTAAGATAAATAATATATTATTTATCTTTTTAAAGCCAGAGTTGCTCCTTTACCAACACACATATACAATTCATACATGTCTTTTTGTTAGGTCTATTCAGCTTTGCTACTAATGAACATTTCATTGTACGGGTATACCATCACCAATCCCTAAAGATATCAGTGTGATCTTCTTTGGTAATGTTTTTGTGCTTATTTTCAATATACTTGTTTGAAATTTTTTTCTATGATTTTGTGTTTTTGTTTTTTGCCATTAGGGTTTTTTGTATACTGTGAGTTGTTAATTTTCTAAAATCCAACTTACCAATTTTCAGCTAGATGTCTCTCTTTTAAAATCAATTTTTAAAACTTATCCATTTTTATGGCCACCTCCTTCTTACTTTTTAGAAACCATTAAGATTCATAACATACTTTTAATGAAAAATTATATACTTCATAACAATTTTAATAAAAATTATGTTTGTGTCTAGGTAAAGTTTTGCTTGTTTTGTTCATTTCTTTCCAGAAAGATGTTTAAATATTGCCACAGTGTTTGATGAAATAATCAAAGGCTTTCCATAGAGCAAGTATTTTCTGCCAGATGACAGCCTACTATAGTCGAAGCCTGTAAGTGGACAGACGATACTACATCATTGTTTTCTTCTACTGACTACTCACCATATCTATATAACCTTGTCTATGATAACTTTGTCTGTAGGTTAATACTGTTCTTAAATACTGTGCTGGTTATTGATTATTGCCTAGTGTTTCAAATGTTTATGCTTGCATTCTATGATTGGGTGTTAGTTTTTTTCCTAGTAATTGATAACCGATGATTATGTTCCTTTAGCATGCTTATCAGTGGTACATTAGACTTGGTGTTAAATTATGAAGCAACATTTTACACAGACCACTATCTAACTTGATGTGGACTCATTCTATACACTGATAGAGTCACTTAACAATTTAGGCAGATGTTTTGAATCCATGTTTATGAGATATTAACCACTAGTTTTCCTCTAACACAATTCTATCTGCCTTCATAATAAGATAATACTATCATTATAGAATGAGTTAACAAGTAGAATGTGCTAGCTATTATTATGTCAACTTGACACAAACTGGAGTCATTGGGGGAAAATAACCTTGATAGAGAAGTTGTCTCTATAAGACCCAGCTGCAGGCAAGCCATTTAGGACATTTTCTTAAATTTGTGATTTTTATGAAAGCACTCAGCCCATTGAGTGTGGGTGTCATTCCTGGGCTGGTGGTCTTGGCTGAATAAACAGCACTCCTTAATGTCCTCTGTGCCGGTTCCTTCCTCCAGGTTCCTGCATTGTTTGATTGAGTTCCTGCCGTGATTTCCTTTGATTATGATATCTGATGAAATTTTCTTTCTATTTCCACCAATATTTAAAAGTTGTGTGATATTAGTTGCTTGTTTGGTTGGCTTTGATACTTGAAAATTGTGTCTCACTTTGTCATCCATGTAGGTTTCAGACTTGCATTGTAGCCATGGCTGATTAAGAATTCAATGCTTGCCTCAGACTCCCAAGAAGACTGATTACAGGCATGTGTCACCATACCTTTTCAGTTTCAACTGACATATTTTGAGGAGAACGAGTGTGCATGTGTGTGTGTGTGTGTGTGTGTGTCTGTCTGTCTGTCTGTTTGTATACTCTAAAACTTACTTATGTGGGACTCCGCTCCATATGCTGTGAATATGTATTAATACCTTTACTAAATAAAGAAGCTTCTTTGGGTCTGTGGCATGGTAGAATAGATCTAGGCAGAAAAATTAAATGGAATACTGGGAGAAAAAAGGTGGAGTTGGAGAGATGCCACATCACTGCCAAGGAGAAATGTGTATGCTGGTAGGCTACAACCTCGTGATGATGCACAGAATAATAGAGATGGGTTAATTTAAGATATAAGATATATATGTATAAGCTAATAGACCAAGCAATGCTTTAATTATTATAGTTTCTGTGTGATTATTTCAGGTCTGGATGGCTGGGAAACAAATAAACAGCCTCTGCCTACAGTTTACCTCTTCTTTTTTATTTTTTTTATTTTTTTATTAATTAATTTATTTAATTATTAAAGATTTCTGCCTCTTCCCCGCCACCACCTTCCATTCCCCCCCTCCCCCAATCAAGTCTTCCTCCCTCCTCAGCCCAAAGAGCAAGCAGGTTTCCCTGCCCTGTGGGAGGTCCAAGGACCACCCACCTCCATCCAGGTCTATTAAGGTAAGCATCCAAACTACCTGGGCTCCCGGTTTACCTCTTTTAAATTCTTTATTTCCCTTCCTTTTCTTCCCTCAACATTCTGCATTCTGAAGTCTTGTGTCTGCCTTAACACAGAAGACTCTCTTTTAACTAAATTCATGCAATTTATGTCTCTTGATGCCTTTGAATTTTAAATATCTGAACCTTTATATTTAAAGTGTTTTTTAA
Organism: Chionomys nivalis; assembly: GCF_950005125.1. Classification (NCBI taxonomy): domain Eukaryota; kingdom Metazoa; phylum Chordata; class Mammalia; order Rodentia; family Cricetidae; genus Chionomys; species Chionomys nivalis. The sequence continues at coordinate 74,165,995 of NC_080090.1, read as the reverse complement.
AGGTAACATATTGCTAAATGCATTGATATATATTTTGGTAATCCCATTACATGTGAAATAGTCATATAATTCAAACTTAAACGTGTGATGCATTTCTTACAGTAATTTGGTAATTATTTCTCTAAGTAGACACTCTATATTCTTTCTGTTGCTTTTGTTTTTTTCTCTGTCCTGATATCTTTGCCTTACCCTAATTTAATTAAGTTTTCTGTTCTTCATCTGCTCTATTGCTACATCCACTCTGCAGTTATTGTTATTGCTTTATCTGGACCTTCCCCAGAGTGTGTAGTACGCATTTTAACTAATTTAAGCGTACTTTAAAGTAACATGATATTGCTTCAAATATGGTGCAGGATACTTAGAATCCTATTATTTCTGAAGAAAATGTCTATTATTAATATTATCCCTAAATGCCAGCATTATATAATAAACTATGGCTGCTTATTTACAGTATTATTTTCAGATCAATTAATGAAAGACATTTTTATTTTCTTTGTTTTTCTTTATCATAATTTAAATTTGTATTTGAATTCTTGATTCAATTTTCTGCTCAATGACTTTTTTGAATATTTATTTCAAATTTACTGAAAAGTTGTTCTTTTAATAATAAATGTCCTATTTTTTTGCTGTTGTATTCTCTGGTTAGTTTTTATTTTATCTTATTTTGTTTTGCGTATCTGAGACTGTCTTTTCTTCTGCTTTGAATGTGTGCTAACTGGATAAAATCACAGGCTGCCATCTTTTGCTTTACTTGTTACTGAATATTGTAAATATGTCACTCTACTTACTCCTTGTTCTCAAAGTTAGGAACTAAAGTCCCCTGGACAAACATGGCCATTTCCATAAAACCCCCCTTTCCTGTTGTGTGGAGACTGTGTGCTTTGTGCTTTGCTTTGTTATACATGCTGAGCTCCTGTCGCTTGATTGTCTCATAACAAATCTACTATTGACAGGAATGCCCTTCCCTTCCTAGAGATGAACTCATTCTTCTCAGAAACTACCCTCATTTTTTTTTTCAGCTTTCTCTGTCTCGGTTTTCTCTGAAGAAAATTTTATAACTTACTGTAACATTTTCTTTTAAAATTAGAACATGTCCCAACAATGTGTGAAACAGAAATTATAGGAAATGTCTTAGTAAATTTAGTGGGTCACTGATGAGGATATAGCATTATTCTATATATTTGAGGAATCATGTCAAAGCAATTCGGTTTACATTATTTTAGATTAGATTATGGTACAATATTCTTGATCCCTGTATAATTTTGCATAGACTTCAATAAACAATCTCAATGTAAATGTGTTCATGCTTCTCAAGTTTACTGATAGAAACAGAGGAAACTGGTTCCCACATCTAGCAGAACAAAATGCTGTAATTCAAGTACATTTCCCAGTGATATGGTGCTCCCATTTGGGAATCAGCTTGTCACAATTATATTATCACTTTCTTCATGAATAATTTCATCCACAAATAACAATTATAAATGACGAATTATTATTTGTCTGTGAACTGAATCTATTATTTACATTAAGAGAGGACATCAATAAACAGGTTTGACTTTATTTGAAAGTTTGTTTGAATCTTTAATAAACATCTCATTCACAAATTTTATTGATATAAGAGCATTTTCCCTAAAAAGTTGAAAGAAAAATCAGTATCTATAAGAAGTGGTAAAATATTCTTGGTTAGGAAGCAATTGAGAGAATTGGATTTAGTCAGAGTTTAAACATGGGAATCATGGGAATGTGCTAAAACTGATTTTGTGAGAATGTCTTTATTATAAACATTTTAAAAACTGTAAATTTTTTAATATATTTTAATTTATACAGTAAAATTACTGACAATGACAATAGAAATAATATGTAAAGTATTACTAGAGAAAGCAGAAGCTGGATCTCATTCTGACTTCCAAACAAAACCCAGCTATGACTATTCCTACCCACCCAGTGAGTGACGCCACTTATCCCAGACTGTAGGGGGCTGGGGCTCTGTGGTATTGCACTGATATGACATTCTAAGTGCATTTTATTTTTATTTTTTATAAATTCTTTGTATTGAAAATTGATAATTTTTTATGAAATATATTCTGATCATAGTTTTTCTTCACCCAAATCCTTCTAGATCTCTTTCATTTCCCCATTCATGAAATTCACATATTCTTTCTCTTCCTTGTTATATGAAAAACAGACATATAAAATAAACATAATGTAATAAAACTAAAAAATGAATAGGTTAAAACAAACAGGCAACTAAAATAAATATAATACACTATAATAAAAAAACAAAAGGAGAAAGCAAACAGAATAAAGAAACAAAGAAAAAGAGCAAGATGCACACACAGTTGCAGACACAGACTTTGCCCTACACATAAATTCCATAAAATATAAATCTGGTAACCAGAATATATGCACAAAAGAGCTGTAATATTAAACAAAGAAAGAAAGAAGGAAGAAGGAAAGAATGAAAGAAACAAAGAAAAAGAAAGGCTTTTATGAGACACAGAATCTCCAAAATGCCCCTCGGTTTGATTTTGACCGTATAGTGCTGGGTATGGTATTCAATTTTCACAACAGTTTGTGTACCCAATAAGACTGTATTGGAGAAATATAAGGGTTCCTTTGCGAGTGATTATCTGTTGAATATAACTTCTTGGATAGGGATCCTGTCATGTGTCATTTTCCCCTTTTGGCCCAGAGATTCCATTTCCTTTAGACCTGCACAGGCCTGTGCATGCTGCCACAGTCTGCATCAGTCCTGTTACATTTAGAAGGCTTTGTTCCCTTGGTGTCCTCCATCTGCACTGATCCCTACAATTTTCCCCAATCCCCTCTGCAGCTTCCAGAACCCTGACGGGAGGAATTCGATGGAGACATACCATTGTAGGCCTGCATTTTATATGCTTTTTAATTTTTTTTTAATTTTATGAGAAACTGCCATATTGATTTCCAAAATATATGTACAAGTTTGCACTGCTACCTTTAATGGAGTTTCCCCTTATTCCACCACCTCTCCAAAAAAAGATGACATCAGTATTTTGATGTTAGCTATTCTGATAGGTATAAGACAGTAACTCGGAGTCATTTTGATTTGCATTTCCCTAAGGATAAAAGATGTTTAAAATTCTTTAAGTATATTTTGATCTCTTGTTGAGAATTCTCTGTTTAGATATGTGCCCCATTTTTAATTGGATTATTTGGTATTTTGATGTCTAGTTTTTTGAGTTCTTTATATGTTTAGGGGATTAGCCCTCTGTCATATGTGATGTTGGGGAAGATACTTTCTCATTCTGTACCCTGCCATTGTCTTATTAAAAGTTCCCTTTGCCTTACAGACACTTTTCAGTATTTTTTTTTTGAAACAGTGTTTCTCTTTGGCTTTGGAGCATATCTTAGAACTTGCTCTGTAGACCAGGCTGGCCTCAAGCTGACAGAGATCTGCATGCATCTGTCTCTCCAAGTAATGGATTAGAGGCATGTGTCACCAACACCTGGCCAATTTTCAGTTTTAGGAGGTCCATTTATTAATTGTTCATCTTAGTGCAAGAAATTGACAGTTTTCTTAATACATACCACATTACAAAATTAAGTGAAGACCAAATAAACAATTAAAATACACCTGTAATCACTAGGGAAATAGAAGCAGTCATTAAAAGTCTCCCAACCAAAAATGCCCAGGGTCAGATGGTTTCAGTGCAGAATTCTATCAGAATTTGAAAGAAAAGCTAATACCAGTATTCCTCAAATTGCTCTACACAATAGAAACAGATGGAACATTGTCAAATTCTTTTTATGAGACTACAGATACTGTGAAACCAAACCACACAAAGATGTAACAAAAAAAGAAATTCACAGACAAGTCTTCCTCATGAACATTGATGTAAAAATTACTCAATAAATGACTGGCAATCTAAATTTAAGAACACTTTAAAAATCATCCACCATGACCAAGTAGGTTTCATGCCAGAGATGCAGACATGGTTCAACATAAGAAAATCTGTCAATGTAATCCACCATATAAACAAGCTGAAAAGAAAAATAAAACATCTCATTATCTCATTAGATGCTAAAAAAGCCATTGACAAAATCCAACACTCTCCCATGATAAATGTCTTAGAAAGAGTGGGGATATAAGGAACATACCTAAATGTAATAAAAGCAACATAATGCAAGCTGACAGCTAATATCAAATTTAATGAAGAGAAACTCAGTTATTTCACTAAAATTAGGAATAAGACAAGGAAGTCCACTTGCTCCGTGTCTATTCAGTATAGTACTAGAGATCCTAGCTAGACCAATAAGACAACAAAGGGAAATGAAGGGGAAACAAATTTGAAAGGAAGAAGTTAAACTTCTGCTATTTTCAGATGATATGATAGTATACATACATCATCTTCAAAATTCAACCAGGGAACTCCTATAGGTAATAAAAAACCTTCAGTAATGTGGGAGGTTACAAGATTAACTCAAAAAATCAGTGCCACTATTATATACAAATAATAAATTTGCTTCATCTTATTTTAAACACTATAAAATATAAATAAAAATAAATAATAAAACCTAAACCACTAAACAAATAATATTTAAAGTGAAATAACTACTATGAGGAAACATTTAAAACTTCCCTAATATATTCATTTAGTAATAATGACAAAAATTTTATTGAATTGGATGTAATATTTTTATACTAATAAAATAGAATGTATTCAGTGATAGAGAAACTACACTGAAAAGGTTGTTTATTATAATTTTCATGTGATTTTTATTGTAGCTACTTAAATACTTAAAAAATATTATGGCAAACTATTGACCCCAAAACATACTCACCAATGTGTGACAGAGAAACAAGGTAACACAACAGAAGGAAAATGGTCCATTACACAATGTTGAAAATGACCTGGACATTCAGAGGCAATAAAGGTAATTAGAGACATAAGCATCATGCCTTGTATGGACGTGTATGCTGGGAATTGAACTCAGGGCCTCACACACTAGAGAAGTACTCCTTTATCAATTAGCTACATTCTCAGATTGGGTTGTATATTTTTCTACACACACACATACACACAATCTAAAAATTCTTGAATAGTAAATGTCCTCGTGACTCAAGGCTCCACTCCCAAAGATTCTCTAACCGTCATGAGGGAAGGCAAGGTCATCAGCTTCACCCACCCCCTTCCTATTCTATGCCAGCTTCCTGTGTGAATGAAATTGTCATCAGCCAGCTACTCTTGGGTGCCCATCCTTCTATGAACCCCTCATGAATAATAAGCCAAAATGAATCATTTCTTTCTTCAGTTATTTCTGTCACTGTATTTTTGGCATAGCAACAGATAAGTAACTAAGACTATGACTCACTGTCCTAACCTTACACCTTTGAAGGAAAAGAATGGATTGCATGCTTTAAACACAGAAGTGTTGTCAAAGATTTTAGCAAACATTTAATATTTACAAATATTCTCACTTCACATCTGTTTTAGTTTTTTATAATTCTATTTAGACAATTTCAGCTGTAGGTTCTCTGTGTGGACTTAACCAAATAAATATTGAAAATAATCAAAGTAAAACAATTGCATGTGGCCTTAAAGTGTAATGAGTTCCTATTTTGTTTTTATCTGTTCCTCTTTGCCTTCCACCTTTGAGCTAGTGTGTTCACCCCTATTGCAATAAAGTAGTTGCTATCTCATTATATTAATATTAATTTTATTGTAATGATTTACTTTCATGCATTAATCTGTGTTTTACACTTATGCAATGCTATAATTTGTAAAGATCTCCAAAAAACCTACACATTGATTGAAGGCTCAGTTGCTATTGAGAAGTGATGCAATGTCTATGACATCAGGCCTAGTTGGAGGACATACTGTATTTTAGCAGCATGTGTGCTTTAACATGATAATGGGAATTATGTTCCTTCCTATCCTCTCTGTTTCCAGGTTGCCATGATGTTTACATATTTTACCCCACTCTACATTGTTGCCATGACGTAATCACTCACAAAGCGCCAAACTAAGGAGACTCTTTCACAATGAGTTGAAACTCTGAAACAGTGAGCCAAATCAGTCTTTCCCTATTTTTAAGTTGATTTGACTGGATATTTTGTCACAATAACAAAAGTTAACAATTTGTTTACTTTGGGTTATTTTCACTTGAAACTCAGACAATATTCATTGATTCCAATTTTCATGCTATATTAGGAAAGGTTAGACCTTTGCCTTACTTTGAATTCTTTCTGCTGGGTCGTTCCCATCAAACTGAAATAGATACTTTATACTCTAATTCTTGCACCTGGATACTGACGGGTCTACAGCTGCATGTGTTTGAGACCCCACGCAGTACACAATTAGCTTTGAAAATGGGAGGTACAGTGTAATCAAAAAGTTTGTACATCAGAGTGATGAGATATGAATGATTCTGAAATTTTTATCTTGACTTGTGATCCAGCTTTGGCAATGAAAGTACATGAAGGAAGCCAGCATAGGCAAGACTGAGCATCTGGCAAGACTTAATTGGAGCTAATTGCTGATTGGAGACTGGCGATTACTAATTACTCTCACCTGTAAAATAGGCCTATAAAAAACTTTATGAAAGTTAAGTAAAAGGATCCAATTTAATAGCCTGTTACAGTGAATATTAAAACAGACAGAATAAGTGATTGAAGCTGTGGGAGGGAGAATAGTGAAGGCAAAAGTAAACTTGAACACTTTTACTTAATGGTATATTAACTGAATCAACAGTTACTGTTGCCTTCAGGGCATCCTTTTGTTATATTGGACAGGCTGGTACCAATTTTGTGCTTATTAAAGAAAAGTAGTCTCCCTACTTTAGAACATTTCAGAAGACGAAAACTTTTCAAATATGATGAAGAAAATGCTGTTGAAAATTTGAAATCTTTAAAAATATTTTTGGGAAAAAAGTAATGGAAATATGAATATATATATATATATATATTCAAAGTTTCTATTGTGGATAAGCTAATTCCTAATATTATTAACCATGTTTATTCTTGTCGAAAATAATAGGTATATGCCCAATAATTTGTCAGCCACTATGTTAATAGATATTGAGCCAAGATCTGGTAGAAAAGAATTTTCTTTTGAAAGAAACTACAAATCATTATCACCAGGCAGAAGACTATACATATCCTCCAAACACATGAAAATATGATAGATGCATTTCTATATACACTAGAATCCCGAATTTTTTTCATTCTTCTTATGCAGACCAATTAACTGAAGCTGAATTGTGTTGAAATATGCAGCAAACAGTATGAATACATGAAGAGAAGATTTGATTCTTCTGGAGCAATTATTTCTGGCTGTTATGAGTCATTTAACGTGTGTTTGTTATTAAACTCAGGTCTTCTGGAAGAGAAATAAGTGTTATTAATTTCTGAGTCTTATCACTAATCCCAGATCATTTGTCTCTAAAATTATTTCCCTTCCTTTTAGCCAAATTTTACCACACCTTAAAAAGGCTAAGCTAGATACTAGGTTATCTTTAAATGTGTGTCCCAAATATTTGCATGAGTGATTTCATATACCTAATAATGTTTCACATTAAAAGTATTACTTATAAAGACATTCAATGAGAAGCATGCCTAAAGCTGTAATATTTTACCAGGTAGAATATACATTTTCATGTATATGATCTATATATGATGAATTATACATGCAAGATAAATATCTTGGAAGTAGAATATTGATGTAAGTAAAATCATTGTTATTCTTACCAGGCGACTATTACAAAACTAATTAAACCAATTGATCATAGCTTTCTTTTCTTACCAAAAATAAATAAGAAATCTTGTTGATCTAATTTCCAACAACAGCAGATATTAAAAAATTTTATCTTTAGCCACTTGAACAGTTGTGTGATAGCTTGGCATTATGATGTTAGTCTGCATATTTCTAATGACTAATGATATCCATTAGCTTTCCAGAGCTTGTCTATATGCATCATGTATGTGCATTCACATGTAATGTGAACAAATGAATTACACATTCAAGTTTTGATAAAGTGTATATTGAAATTTCTAACTCCTTTTTAGTCAAGGTGCATCCTACAAGTGAGTTAAAAAAATTATAAAGTTTGGTACAAGATCTTTGCCAGATGCATGTTTTTACAAATACTTTCTTCTGTGCATTTTTCGTCTTTCCATTGTTTTACATTTACTTGAAGAGTAAAGTTTCTTTAACTTTTGAAAATGTCAAATATTAGTGTTTTTTTTTTAATTTGAGTGTTTTTCTTTACTGTCTTACATAAGGTATCTAGCGTAACTGAAGGTGACAGTGTTAAAATACATTTTTTCAAGAGGCTATGACTTTCCTTTCTCCATCATCTGTATTCCATTTCTGTTTTGATATTTTGTTTATGTTTTTTATTTTTTCATTTGATTGTTTTGTTTTTTGTTTGCTTTTTTTGAGATAGGGTTTCTCTGTAACATTGGAGCCTGTTTTAGAACTAGCTTTTGTAGACCAGGCTGGCCTCGAACTAAAAAAGTTCCACATGTCTCTGCCTCCCAAGTGCTGGGATTAAAGGTGTACGTCATCACTGCCCAGCTATGTTTTTTATCTTTAGTAAAAGAATTGTGGTTCAGTTGTTTTACATCTATTTTTCTTTCTCTTCTTTTTTTTTAAGAAAAAAAATCTTCGTTACTAGCAATAACTATGAACTCAATACATGCTGAGTGCCTCAGAGACAGCTCAGTCCCTCTCACTCTTTTCATTCAGGGATCATTGAGCATTTTTGTGGTAACCGTGTATTATGTCATTAAATTTTAGCTTCTAAGCTCCTTTTTTAAAGTGTGGTCTTAATATTACATCTGTTTTTCAAGTAACATTTGTGTATACACCTATGAGAGCTGAACCTAAGCAGATTCATTTTCTTCTCTTTTATGAGCCTTATTTGTTTACTGTTTTCAAATAAGGCAATAGGCTAGTGCAAGTGGTTTATGAAATAGGAAAAGAGATGAGACTGTAGTAAACAACACAGCCATATCTGAAGTCTTTACTAAAAGACTCTGATTTCATTATAAAGAACAGGTTCAAACTCTACTACAGAGCTACAATACTAAAAACAGCATAAATATAGACCGGCAGGTTAGTGAAACCAATAAAAGACCCAGATATTAATGAACACACCTACCTGATTTTTGACAAAGAATCAAAAAATATAAAATAGAACTAAGAAATCATATTCAACAAATGGTACTGGCATAACTGGATAGCAACATGTAGAAGAATGAAAATAGATCCATATCTATCACCATGCACAAAACTCAAGTCCAAATGGATCAAAGACTTCAACACAAAGCCAACCACACTGAAACTCATGGAAGAGAAAGTGGGAAATACACTTGAATGCATTGGCACAGACCACTTTCTAAATACTACCCCAGTTGCATGGACCCTAAGAGAAACAATAAATGGGACCTCCTGAAACTGAAAATCTTCTGTAAAGTAAAGGACATGGTCAACAAGACAAAATGGCAGTCTACAAAATGGGAACAGATCTTCACCAACCCCATATCAGACAGAGGACTGATATTCAAAATATACAAAGAAATCAAGAAATTTGTCATCAAAAGAACAAATAATTGATTTTTAAAAAATGGGCTATAGATTTAAACGGATAACTCTCAACAGAGGATTCTAATGGCTAAAAAACACTTAAGGAAATGTTCACTATCCTTAGTCATCAGAGAAATGCAAATCAAAGCAACTCTGAGATTCCATCTTACTCCACTAAGAAAGGCCAAGTTCAAAAGCACTGATGACAATTTATTCTGAAGAGAATGTAGGATAAAGGGAGCACTCCTGCGTTGTTGGTGGGAGTACAAACTGATCCAGCTCCTTTGGATAGCAGTATGGTGATTTCTCAGAAAATTATGATCAACCTTCCTCAATTCCCAGTAATACCACTTTTGGGTATATATCCAAAGGATGCTCAATTGTGCCACAAGGACATGTGCTCAACCATGTTCATAGCCGCATTGTCACAGCCAAAACCTGGAAACAACCTAAATGACCCTCGATCGAAGAGTTGATAAGAAAAATGTGGTACATTTATACAATGGAGTACTACACAGCAGAGAAAAATAACAACATCTTGAAATTTGCAGGCAAGTGGATTGATCTAGAAAACATCATATTGAGTGAGGTGACCCATTCCCAGAAAGAAAAATATCATAAGTATTCACTCATAAGTGGCTTTTAGACATAAAGCAAAGAAAAACTAGCCAACAATTCACAATTCCAGAGATCCTAGACAACAATAAGGACCCTAAGAGAGACATACATTGATCTAATCTTTATGGGAAGTAGAAAAAGATAAGATCTCCTGAGTAAATTGGGAGCATGGGGACCATGGGGAGGGTTTAAGCAGAAGAGAGAAGAAGGGAAAAGTTCAGAGAAAAATGTATAGCTCAATAAAATCAATTAAAAAATGAGAAAAAAAGGACAGGCTAACACTAAAGCATTTTAAGGCAAGTGGCAGGACTATAGTTAACTGTCTGAAACACACTCTGTTTTCAGTAAGCAAGAGCAATATATGAGTTGCTGCTGTCTCGTGTATGGCATTAAGTATTTATTAACTGGCAATAAAGAAATACAAAAGTATTCAGAAATAGTTGAAGAACTGACGGTTTCAAAGTATTATGTTATTCTCAGTATTAACCATTGTCATATTACTATGTTAAACTCCAATGACTTAATTCAATAAGTTGAAGTACACGTTCTGAGAGGTAATTCTGAAGAAAAGAAATAATAAAAGTTTTCCCAGATAAATCAATTTAACTCTTTTTATATTTCTACTGGAAAAAATTTTGCTTTAATAAAAGATGATTTGGCAAACGTAAAACACATATCACTTATGAATAAATGTGCATAAAATCAAAATTAATAACAAGCTTACCAAATGTGTACATGTCCTCTGCTGAATCAGATAGAAAGGAAGTGATAACATTGTTAGAAAATAAATGGAATCATTTCTCACTTTCAATAGTGGATAGTTTAAAATTTATCCCAATATATAGTCAATGTCAAAATGAGAAAAAAAAAATGAGAAGAATTACTTTATATAGAAAGTTGGTTATTTAAGTGTGCCTTAATCGTAGAGCAAAAATGAGTTTTGAAAAGTGCAAACTGTATCCTGAGAGCAATTATAGTCTGACAAAAACCAATAATTTCACATTAGGGAGATAGATAGACTATGGTTCGATATACATACAACATCATTAATTGTTGTAGGACATTTTGAACATCTTTATACATAGTTTGATTAATACAAATTAAGATATAAACTCAAGAAGACTGGATGAGAGAACAAAATCCAGGAGACTGTATAAAAAATATTGAGACTTATTACATTAGTCATTTTCTTATATAATAATTACACAAAATGTGATTTTGTACTCCTTTTATGTATTATTTTTAATTTTAACAAATGAAATTAGCAGATCAAAGAGAAATGTCTATGGTAGATTTTCAGTTGTTGGGACTGAATACTTTCAAGAAACAATAAGAATGTAACTTCAAAATATTATTCAGAAAAGTTTGAAATGTTTTTGTTAATGAATATATCTTTCATGGGCTGAAATTTCAAAAGTTTCCAAGGGCCAGATTCTAAGTATTCCCGGGAAGCCTGCAGGTGGATAGGCAGTTTATTCTTTTGGAGGCAGGTGCGAGAGAAACAAAGTGAAGTAACCCTGGCTGCGCTCAAAATGGAACATTTGTGGCTTCACCCCTGCTTCATTGGTTCCTCTACCAGAAAATTTACCCATGATGATCTGCCCCCCCTCAGATCCAATGAGATGATGGAGCCAGAGGATGTGAACTGAAAACTCGGAAACCCAAATCATTGACTTTCCTTCTTCTAAGGTAATTTTTCCTAAAGTATTTTGCGGTACTAATACAAAGCTAACACATTACCTAAGATGAAAATCAGCATATGTGATTTTCATCAAACACAAACGTTTAGCTTTGTTCAGAAACACACAGAACAATAAAACTTTGCCTTAATGATTATTTGATTAAAGTCTTCCAAATCTAGCTTCTCATATTCATTACTTAAAGTTGATTTGCAGTATTTTAGAAGGCGATTTTCACTCCTTAATAATAGATTTTGGGTAATTCTTCTATATATCTTCGTTTATTAGTTCATTTCATTTTTAAAGGTTAATTGGTGACTTTTTCTTCAGGCACTCATCTTTATAACAAGGTTTGCTGACTAACATCATACAATCTCTGTGAAATCTTTCTTGTTTCTCATAGAAAAGAGCTACAAACAGAAAAGTCACAATTTCTAATGCATCAAAATCATATTAATTTAATTTTGTATCAGTTTCACGTCGCTTACAGGTAACATCTCCCAAAGCACCTGTGCATCACTGATTTTTCTTTTCCTTCAGTACACTTTTCTTTTTTTCCTGTGAGTTTAAATTTCAAGCATGGGCAGCTGCCATGATTAGTTTTTGTTCATCTTCTGAGGATAACATGAGCAACCAGGCTTTGAGGCTGAATAGTAATTAATGGGAATTTGACACTTACAAAGATTTTGGAAGAACTGAGAAATTAATGTCCATGGAATTCACCACAGTCTGCAGAACCAGACTCTTCTAGAAACTGATCTCTACTGGCCTGCTGGGAAACCAAGACACTTGTGTAATCTGAACATGAAATCTCAGCAGTCTTATTTAGCTGGAACACTGTGCCTGGAACTTCTCAGTTCCCCGGGAAGCCAATGTGTCTGGTGAGATGTTGCTAATGTGAGTCTACTGAAAATAAATGCCTTATCTGTTTGTTTCTCCTTTGTTAACTTCTGTTTGGTGCCTTTCGATTGCCTTTTTTCTTGAAGGCATGGTCTGATTGATAGTACATTAAATAATAGCTTTTACTTCAGCCTCTAAAGAAGAGGAAACTGAAGTCTGTCAATATGCTTAGAAAAATAATTCAGCATTAATAATAACACTCAGTGCAAATAAGAATACATGAGTAATCAATAATTTTGTTGTTTTCTTTTTTTGATTGTTAACGCTGTGTTCCATGTTTCTACCTCTGCTCATTCTCTGCCTGCCGTCTCAGCTTATCTTTGTTTATACCTCGCTATTGGCCATTCAGCACTTTATTAGGACCATCAGGTGCTTTAGACAGGCAAAGAATCAAAGCTTCACATAGTTAAACAGATGCAGAATAAACAAAGGTCAGATACTTTAAAATAATATTCTCCAACAAAATGATGAACTTCATTTTACTTATTTTAATTTATGAACTAAATTTATAAAAAAATTAAGTAAAATTTCACCGGTAGATATTCAAATAGTTCTGTAAAGCACATTAAAGAACTTTCTAATTCACATTTCCATTTATATTTAGAACTCTATCATAGGACAATCCAAGATTGCATGTTTATGTGTTTTTGCTCCTATTTCTCTACTATTTAAATTATGTTTATAGATAATCTCTAAATTCCAAAATTCCATGATTCATTTTTTATTTGGCCTTAGCATAATGAGATTCATATTCATTGGGTGTTTGGGTGTTACTGAAGGCCCTAGTATTGGTTTTGTGTACAAATATAAATTATATCCTTTCCAAGTGAGTCTTTCTACTCTGTCCTTGGTACACACTCCCCAGTGAGGATTCATTGAATGCTCATTACAACTAAGCACTCTTAGTGGGACTAAGGATCCTTTGCACCTGAATTTACCAGCTGAAAGATGGTAATTCACTGCTTAAATCTCAAACAATTTTGGTAAGTGCTCTAGACGAGACAATTGTACATGATTGCAATGAGGTATGGAGGTATTTCACTACTTTCGGATTTTCATGGCACAGGTGTACGTTACTAAAAAAATAGTATGCTTAAAGGTAGATTTCATTTCTTTTTTTCTTCTAAATAGATTATGATCAAAGAGAGTTCACTAAGAACATTTCTGCATTTCTGCTTGGCACTCAAAAGGATATTAAATTCTGAAGTCAAGTACAGTTGGAAGATGAAGTAGATCAATTTTAATATCATTTTTTATTTTTACATATAAACACACATATATGTACACACATATATGTGTGTGAATATGTATGCATATACATATATGTATACATATTTCTGAGTGTATACATATGCATATATATGTCTATATGTAAAACTGTATAGCAAGACAAACTAACTCATTGCTTACGTAATGTCAGTTTCTTATGAGGCCTGTTTACTTGTATGAATGTATTGTCACATCACTTGAGAAGTAGATTTAGTAATCCGTAAATATTTTCTCAGTTTCTTTAAAAGGAATGGTTAACACAGTCTTAATGTTATTAAATAGAATACGTAGAATTTATATGCTTTAGACATTGAAGACATTGAGAGATTTTTGCTCAAAAAGACAACATGAAAATAAAATATATTAGGAGCCACAATTAACACTCAAAAATAGAAATCTCTAAAAAGTAAATTATATATTATATAAAGTTGTAAATCATTATGAAAATGTATAAAATTTGCCTCCTTTTTTTCTTCTTTTTATTCATTATTTCTTCTTAGTAGTCATTTTCTGAAGATTGTGCTAAGTAAAAATAACAGTTTTCTTTTGTGAGCGACTACCTGAAAATACCCTTTCAAACCCAGTTATCCCTAGATTAGTCAACATGACAGGCTTTAGTATACATGTAAAACGTTAAATTGTCTCATCAGCATCATTAACTCTATACTCTTATTTTTCTTCTTTAATAATAACTTATGAAAGTGCCCTTCTTAATAGAGATATGAATAAATAGAAGTATGGCAATTCAAAATGTGTATTCAGTATATCTCGTTACCTTCCTTTCATTTTAAAATTTGAGTTTTGCATAAGTTCAAACCAAAGCCTTTTCTTAGTCCATGAACTGGATGCTTAGAATCTACCATCCCCAATTTTATCATTCTTCATTCACTATTTCTTTATTTTAGGGATAACAGAAGGAATGGGAACACTGAAGAACATTTTAATTTCCTCAGATTTTCTCAGCAAATTATCATAACGTTTCTGAAAACAATAATGATTACTTTCTGTGAATTTTTCCCTACCCTAAATTGAAGAAATTAGCAGAGTTTTCTTCTAATAAGGCCTTTGACAAAATATTTTCCATGCCTAGATTCTCTTTAAGTCTAGCAAGCAATATTTTATTTTTGTAGATTGTACCTGACTTTATACTGGTATCGATTAATATAATGATCTGTAGTGGACAGTTAGTAATGAAAACAGTAGAGGGTGTACATTAAAAACCTGTTCAAGAAGGAAGGGATAAAAGGGGTCTTAAGACTTGGGAAAATCGTACAATTACCATAAGAAATTCATTATCACTTATCACTAGAAAGCTTTCCTGTGATAAAAGCAGAAAGGAGTCCTTTAGCCATAGTCTCCCAATGGTGCTCTTCCTTTAATTACTATTTTTTTCTTTCACGTCTGTGTTTGAAAGTAGTTTATGTCTGCTATATGTCATTTCTGGAGCAGAGTGTATCTGTATTGTTCATCTTTATGCAGCAATGATTTAATGAAGTAATGGAGCTTGCACGGTGGGGGCAAGAAGAAGCTGAATTTTTGGCCCTCGAAGAGGATTGTCCTCCTGGGAGAGACTTCTCATAGCCTAAGTCTACCTCTGTGCAGCTCCTGCTTTTATGGCACCTCTTGTATAACGTTTAGCATCATCACAAAGCAAGCAGAGAAAAACTTGGAGTTTCTCTCCCACATTCTGGACCATATTGCAAATGAAGTACTTATTGAACCTCATATTTCTCTAAGCTTGGCAAACAGTAGACTTAGATTCCTATTATATGAATTATTTGTTCCTACTCTCTTCAAATTTGTCACCTTTGGGTTTTAGCGAATAACTATTCCTCAGATTTATTTATTTTAAACAAGATGTCTCCATGCCATTATTTGGGAGCTGGCTGGCAGGAAAGAGAGACTCCTTGCATTACCCCATTTAAAATACTCTTATCACAAGCACTTAGTAAGTTCTATTTCTTTATGAGATGCATTCTGATGCTTAGGCCTATTATTTTCTTTCCTTACAGAGAACCCCTTTTGTCTTACACACGAAGATAGACTTGTTTCTCTTACGTTATCTCACCTATAGTGACGTGCTATTCACATCTCTTTCTGTTTCCAGTAGGTTGCAAATGATTTCTAGCCAAACCATTATTGAAAATAAGGTGTGTCAAATGTCTATTTATTACTAAGATTTATATCTCCTCTGGAAAGAAGTATTTTTCTTTTTATTTGTTTCTTTGTTTTTAAAGTGGACTTTTTCCATTTGTACAAGCTGTCGTGAAATTTGTTGAGTAGCCAGGGTTGGGCTCCATATCAAATTTGTCTTCTTCAAGTATATGAGCTTTGGTATTACAGGACTTCCAACATCAGAGGAGGAAAGGAGAGACATTGTGTGTACAAAGTGTGCAGTATTTCAATGTAAGACAATGCAACACTTAGGAGAGGGTATCTTTTAATTGTTTTTTTTTTAAACTTCCTAAATGCAATGTAATGTCTTAAAGCTTATGTGTTTCATGGACTAGATGATGCCATTCTCCAATCCTCTCAGTAGTGACATTTGTCTTTCATTTTACTTAAGTACTAGTCAGCTGGTTTCCCATTATATCAATCAATCAAAAATGGTAGAGAACATGAAATGAGTCATCAGAGAAATAGACTTATAATGCTTATGAAACTGCATACAATGAATGTTTCTCTTGAAATTGTGCAATGTCAATTGACATAAAAAAGAACATGAGCAATTTTACAATGTATTGGTCATATAACATTTATTATTATGTCATGGATGTTGTTTCTAGCAAACTAAAGTTCAGTGACCATATTTGTTTTTCGAATTGACATCTTTAGAATTTGAAGGAAAGAGAAGTTGCTCAAAACGTATTCTTACTACTTTTCTCAATGCAGTGTTTCTGTATATTCCCTTGCTTTTCTATAATACAGTTTTGCCATGTCTTCTCATATTGCTGCCACTTACAGATGTTTTAATTGATTACTATCACCTCCTTTGCTGAATGCATTTAACACTTAATTGTTTTCAAAAATATCAAAAGAAGTCATTTAGATAAAATAAAGATATTCTTCTCAGGAACTTACAGAATTAAAGGTTAGAGAGAAAGATCAGCAGCAAAGACTATTTTCTACTCTCCCAGAAGACCAGCTCTGTTTGCAGCACCTACAGATCTCATCTAATTACAAGCTACGACTCCAACTCCAGGGAGATCTTTTCCCTCTAGCCTCCATTGATATCTGCACACAGGTGCTCATAATCACATGCAGACATACACAAACAAATACATTATTAAAATAATGAAAAGAAATTTAAAAATGAATTTACAGAAGAGGAGATATTCATAGGATAGAATATTCAGGAAGGAAAAGTAATCTTTCTTTTTAGAAACTCTCAATGGTTTAATTTTATATTATAATTTTACAAAAGTCAAAAGTGATTTGTATATGGCTACAATAGTTGCTAAAGTTGAATTTACTATCATCTCACCAGCCCTATCCACCTTTTTGTTATACCACACTTTTCAAGGTTTCATTATGATTTAATTAACTTTACTAAACATAATTAGCATCACTAATATTGTAGAGGGCAGGTAAGGGCAGACAAAAACAAAAATACTCCCAGTGGGCATGAAATTTTGTTAAGACTCCCAGTAGTAATCATTACAGTTCACACATTTGTCTATTGGACGTTGACTTTTATCTCCAGAATGCGTCAATGAAATGCACTCTAGGTTGCAGGCACTACTCTATTTTAAAGGGATTGGCAAGAAAAGAACGTATCCCTTTTGAGGGATTTTAACTATATATCTGAAGCATATCTTTCAATTTTAAAGACTTCAACATTAAAAAAAGTTAAAAACAAACACCAATACTGCAAAATAGGAAGTGTTTTTTAAATAATATTTTGAAATTAAAATATAATTGCATCATTTTGTCCTTCCATATTCTCCCTCCAAAAGCTTCTATGTTCAACCCTCCCGTTTCACTCTCAAATCTGTGGTCTATTCTTCTTTAATTAAACATTGCTTTGAAGACTAAGACTAATGAACTTGGGGAACAAATTACAGGTCCTGGACTGTACTAGTCCTCATTTTGAAAGGAGGGATGATGAGGAATTTTGTAAGTAAGGTTTTGGGGTTACAGTGGTGCAAATTCTATGCAATATTAAGAGAACAATTTGGTATCGGCATGGAAATCACAAGAAAGTCAAGTTATTTAATAAAAATTAGAGTATATATGTGTATTCCTAAAGAATTCAACATAAAAATAGACTAAAGAAGAAGGCTTGAGGGTTCTGAATGCTTTATAGAGGAAATAAATGATGCATCATGATAGGTTTGAAGCACTATTTGACAACTAAAACTATCATATGAAAATGAACTAATGGCTGTAAGAAAAATGAGATTATGTTTTAAAAAGAAGTTAGCATGTTGCACTCAGAAAGGAGATATCCCCAGTGAGATGTAATTCACTGAGCGAGATAAGATTTAAGAGATTATGATTGAAGAAGTATTCATGGAATTCTGATATTGTGCTCTGGCAAGATTTTTATAGATTTATAGTACTGATCAAGAATTAAAAACAGAATAAGAAAAATAAAATGAATATTTTGGCAGAAACAAAACTGGTGGGCTTTTATGATAATAAATAATAATAATAATGAGGGATGAGAATTAGTGATTTAGAATTCAGCTTGGATAATTGGAACGATAATACGAGCAAAGAAGTTTCTAGGAATAGTAGAGAAAACACCAATGTCTTTTTGTACCACTAATCTGGAAGATAAAAATGAAAGAATTTCTCCTTTCAAGGGAACAGAAAAATGTCACTGTCTTATGAGAAAAGCCAGCGATGCAAACATTAGAGAGGAAAGTAAAGACATGTGTCTCCCAGCTTCATTGACTCTAGGTTTCCCAAACATAAGGAAAGCCTGCCATACATTTCATTTTTAAGCTGTCAAGGTTTCTTCTTAGGCAAGATGACTGGTTCAAAGGGATGTTTAAGGAAACAGAAAGGGTGTGCAATCCTATGGGAACAGGATCGGTAAGATAACAGATGAAAAAGGTTCACTCGAGTTTCCTCCGGCATAGCTAACTAACCTGACTCCGATTAACCCAAACCTTGTGTTTTAGAGACAAGACTATTTTTAAGTGAGGGAAAGTGAAATAAATTCATCATGACATGTCCCGAGACTCCTGACATAAAATATAAAATAATATATTTATTGAGGAACAGCTAGTTTTGTACTAATAAAAACATTTTGAGATATTATAGTATGAATTTAGCTAATGCTGCTATACTTAATATCGAGTCTTCTGGAAAATATTTTCTACTAATATTTTACATGAATATTTATTTTTAACAAATTAGTATTTTAAACAATCAACTTGTATGAGATTAAGTAAGAAGAGGAATCAATTTCAGATTTTGTTAATATACTGGATGCTAAAATACTTTAAAAATGAAATTTAATTTCAAATTGTATTTTCCCAAACTCTTCTTAGTTTTCTTCACATTATCCGGTTATTCCGGCTCATTTGAAGTCTCAACATCAAAGTATGCAACAATACTGTTTTTAAAATATAGACTTAAATATTTCTGATAAAGAGCAAATTCCTCTCAAATCAAGTCAGCTATGAAAATTAACGAACAAATTACAAATTCTGTTGCCTCGTCAAAACAATAGTTCTTTTGGAGGACTATTTGAGAAGACACAAAATATATTTTTCTGTACAGTGATGAGAGCACCCTCTAAAATCTGTAGTGAAGATGGGGTTAAATTAGGGTTCCTATCATTGTTTGGCCTGAGAAAATGATAGAAATGATTAAATTTGAAAAACTTTAAAGATAACAGCTAGTTAACAATATAGCTGAATGATTGCCTATGGAGTATTAACATTACAGAAATAAAAATGACAAAAGTTTCTGTTTCAAACCACCGATAGAATCACAGTTTTAATAAGGAAAAGAAGATGCCTGAGAAACAGGTATCGTGCCGCTAGAATAAGTTAATTTTAAAATTCATGTTTTGAGCATATATTTTACGTTTTGTATTTTCTAAAAGCGTATTATTTGCACAAAATATAGGGAATTAATGTGTTATCATGCCTATGCCATGAGTCAGATTCCAGTCACATTAACTCTACCTTCGGAACAGGGTTTCACGGGACTAAAATGGAGAAGTTAGCTATTCCGCAGAGACCTCACTTGGAACTGCACTAAGAGAAACTCTACTTCCGGGTTCCTTCAGTTCATTCCAAGAAGAGCTCGTGTTTGTATAATGGAGGTCTTTATTTTCCTTTTAGCATTCAGGGGAAATTACTTTGAATTCCTAGGGGCTGCCCGCAGTTTCTCACCATAACTCTCTCTACTGTATAGGAAGTTCCTTACCTGAATGTTGCTGTTTTTAGGTGAAAAAATATTATCGAATATTTCATCTCTGTTAATGGATTCTTTGATTAAGCCGAATTCTAGGTCACTTCCATTTGATTAGCTCAAAGAGAATTGATTAGTAACTAAATCACAATGGTGAATTCCATCAATTTCAAGTCTTTGCCCACACTCTAGGCAGGAAAAGTTATTTAATTTCCACAGCCTTTCTAATCTTACCAACTACATCTACACTAATATTTCAAAGTACGCTATTGAAGATTTAGATAAATACTATCTGTAACAATAATCTATAATATTTTTATGGGAATAACTAATTCTCCAACCAATATAGGAATAAGTAAATAGGTACTTTCTTTAAAACAAAATATTGATCTTGGTATGTCTTTCACTGCCAAATAAAATTATTTAATATTGCAGACCATTGTCCTAAACTTTGTCCTGAAAAAGATAAAGGAGGAAATAAAAATTAAATAACTATATAAATTTAAGAGCCTTATATTTTCCTTTGACCTCAGATTAATGAGTATATGAGATTTTGGCAAATGTGCTATTTACCCAGGGAAGAAAAGCATACTAGAGAGAAAGATAGCATTGCCATGAAGAAACAGATGTTTTCTTTTCCTGTCATCCTGCAGGCTTTTATCTGACTCTCTCAATTACAGTCTGTACATTGGAATTCTCGCAATTCAAGCCATTAACCTTCCTCAGAATGACGAGCTCTGCATCAGGTTCATTGTCTTTGCTCATTCTCTGTGAAAGTCTATGCTTTCTTGGAGAATGAAAAGGCTTTTTACAATTTTAACATACACAAAAATGTTGTTTCTCCCCTCAGCATATCAGGATGAAACAAAACTTATTTAGCCATATTCAAGGATAAACAAAAATATTTTAATTGCAAAATCAGTAATAATGTATTGCTGGAAAACAACTGATTCAGAATGAAAAGAAATACAAAGAGAATTAAAAAATAATTTAGTACTTCGAAAAGGAATTATGAGCAATTACATGTACAATTAAAAAGGCTACTCTTCACACACATAAAAAAAGAAAAATTAGCTGCCCCCATAAACAGATTTCTGGCTTAAAATTCAGTTTTGGTTTTTAATAATTACTACTTAGTCTTCCATTTTAGAAATATCAAAGGAAATAATCACTAGTTCCTCTCATTTCTGTAACATGGACTTAATATGAAGGTAGGATATTGCATGTAATAGTTTATAGCTCTTAAGTGAGCATCAAAAAATGCTTTAGATTAAATTTCATTCAAGAAATCTCAATTATCCCTTTAAGAAATGTTAAAGTATTGACAATAAAATTTGAAGATAGCTAGATTATTTTATTTTTAAATTATGTATATATCTATCTATTTAGAGGAGTTTTATACAGGAAAATGAATTGTAACATTTATAAATAGTAGACTATTTTATGTAATAGAATCATACAACTGTTTCAGTAGTTACTCATCAATAGAAAAAATAGTTTTCGTAGCTTATTTTAAATCCAAGAAGAGTATGTTTTCATACATTATAAACCTCACGTAGTAATTTCTGAAATATCATTTAGTACCCTTACAATAAATATAGTTTTAGAGCTGAAAATAATTTTGGAAATCACCTAAAACCAGGCTTGAATTTTGGTATGGAGTGAAATAGCATGTAAATTGCTGTCTGTTTGTTATTTGAAAAATAAAACAAAACAAATATATACACTGGTTTATGTGCCTACTTAATTCACGAACTAGTAAACATTTAAAAACAGCAGGTTTCTGGATAACAAGTTCTCATTTTGAATTCTAAATAAAAAAAATCATGAAGAAATATCTATGTTTACTTTCTGCAAATCTTAGCATCTTACCTTTAAAAACATACTTATTTGCTTACAAATTTAATCAAAACTGAGTTGACCAAAAATGTAGACACATTAGCTTTTTTTCATCCTTTGTATAAATTAGATATCTGAATCATAAACTCATGCGAGTTACTAAAAAATAATTGATTATATTGAGATAATCTTTTTTATGCTGTAACATTGTTTATATTTTACTTTCATATCTTCAAATGATAGCTTATATTATTAATTCTTAACATAGCAATTATATTTTATAATAAAATCAATTATTACTTCTAATTATTACTGACACCAGTAGGTATCCCAGCATAGTATAGCATGGTCATGTGGTAGATCTATTTCTAGCTCTTTCTTGAATCTCCATTCTAATTTCCATGATGGCTACACCAGCTTGCATTTTGACCAGCAGTGAATATGTATTTCCCATCCCAATATATTCCAGAATTAGCTGCCTTTTTATTTCACCATTTGAGAATTTCTTTTTCAGTTTTTACTTAATTTTAACATTTTAAACATTTTTTAGTTTTAATGAAAAAAATTTACATATATTTCAATTATGTTTCCACTGCCTCCCAAATCGCCCCCATTTTTTAAAGGGAGTTGTTTAATTTCATGTTCTTTAGTTCTTTGCATTTTTTTGCATATTATAGACATTAATCCTCTTCCAGATGTATCACTGATAATTTTTTTTCTATTCAATGGATGACAGTGTCCTCTTATGTGCAGAAACATTTTAGTTTCATGGGGTACCATTTATTAATTGTTTATCTTAATAACTTCACTACTGAAATCCATTCAGAAATTAATGTATTATGGCAATAAGCTTAAACACATTTCCCAATTTCTATTCTGTTAGATGCAGAATATCAGATACCAGGAAAGTCAAAATAGATAAAAATAAATTGAAATAAAATCATATATCCTGACTGTCACAGATTAAAACTGGATATCAACAACAGAAATAATAGCAAGCTTATAGCCTCATGCAAACTGAATAACTCACTGATGAGTAGAAACTTCAATTATCACAATGCACAAATATCAGTTGCAAATGGTCCTAAGACCTTAAATAAGACTACATACATAGAAAATAAATTGGAGAATTGTCTTGATTCTTTTGACTGTAAAACAGTTGCTGAAAAGAACACATTAGCAATGGGATTATGACCAAGAATTAATAAAATGACCTCCTAAAGCTAAAAACATTCTCAATAGCAAATCATCATTTGGAAAAGGTGTCAGACTCCAGAATGGGAAAAGTTTTGAACAACTATCAATCTCCTAAAGGCATAATATCTAAAATATATAAATAATTTAAAACCTGTTCATCAAGAAAACAAATGACCCAATTAATAGTGAGAATAGATCTAACCAAACAAATGACAGAGAGTAACATAAATAAGTGTCCAAAATACTTAGTCATCAGCAAAGTGGTAATTAATACTACACTGATGTTGTATCTCACACAAGTAAAACTGTCCAAAACCAAAACAAATGTCAACTTATGTTGTTGAAGATATGGGGTAAGGAGAACTATTTCTGATGGGATTGCAAACTTATGGAACCACTGTGAAAATCAGTTATGATATTTCCTCAGGAAGCTTAGAAGATCTATTTCTAGATCCAGCTTTACCACTTTTGCTTGCTAGTTCTATGTCAACTTGACACAAACTAGAGTCATCAGAAAGGAGGGAACCCCAATTAGAAAATGCCTCCATAAGATCTAGCTCTAGGCAATCACATAAGTGGTTTTCTTAAGTAGTGATTGATGTTGGAGGGTTCAGCCTGTTATATTGGTACCCTGATGGGATAATGGTACTTGTTCTATCAGAAATCAAGCTGAGAAAGCTATGAGGAACAAACCATTAAGCAGACTCCTTCCATGCTCTCTGCTTCAGCTCTTGCCTCCAGGTTCCTGTCTTTTTTTTGGGGGGGGGGGGTCCTGCATTGAGTTCTTTCAATAATGAAAACTGATGAGGAATCTTAAGCCTAATAAACCCTTTCACACCTAACTAGGGCACCACTCTTGAACATACATCCAAACAAATTTACATTATACCTTTCTGGAATATTACTCTAACTATGTAAAGGTGTGTTACATTTATTTATGCTGTCTGTGTTTAATTATGTAAATATGTGCTGCTGTTTCAGCTTGCCTGCCTAAGCCACATGATTGGTCTAAAAAACTGAATGGCCTAATGCTAGGCATCAAAGAGATAGATGGGGCTGGTAGCCTGAGAGAATAAGGAGGAGGGGGGATCTAGGTTTGAAAGAGAAAGAAAGAAGAGAATTAGAGAGAGAACCTGGAGGAAGAGAACAATGGAGACAAAAAGATGCCTGAGGACAGTCAATTAGGCATCACCCAACCAGCCAGACACAAAGTAGGACATAAACAATAAAAGAAAGATAAAAAGCCCAAAGGGAAAATGAAGATGAAGAGAAACAGATTAAAATAAGTTTTTAAAAAGTTAGCAAAAATCAAGGGTAAGTTAAGGCCAACCATTCATAACTAATTGGAAGTCTCTGAATCTTGATTTGGGAACTAGTTGTTCTTGCAAATGGAAGCCTCCTACACCCGACTACAGAAGACACATGCTCAATTATGTTCATTAAAGTTCTAGTCATAATAGCAAGAAATTGTAAACAGATTAAAATTGAAATATTGAAAATTGAAGATTAATGTATGGAACTAGAAACTATCATCTTGAATGAAGTTATTCAGATCCTAAAAGACAAACATGATACGTAATTATTTATATGTAGATAGTAGCTGTTCTCTCTTTAATAAGCAGGGTACAATCCCTATATTGCATAGGTTAGCTGTAGTGTATAAACCTAGGGAAAAGGATTGTCTTGGAAGGGAAAATAGATCGAATAGTTCTCAATGGATGTTGGAAGATTGGAAAGTATTGATCAAATTAGTAATGGGAGGGAAAAGTATAATGATAAAGGGAATAGACAGAGGGACATCTAAAACTAAGGGTTATGTGAGCAGTATGGAAACCTAATACAGTAGAAGTTACCTAAAATGTGTGAAGATTATCTAAATTGAACAACTAAATAAATAGTGGTGGAGACAGCTCCAAATGGGCATATGTAATCACAAAATAAAGCTGTCATTTTGCGGATGAGTTACAACTAAGTGAGTTGTTGTCCAAAGGGATCCTATGGGAAACGCCAAATAACACAGGCTATTATCACAAGGCTGATGTGGGATTCCCCTCTGCTTTCTATGAATATGCTTTATACTATTGCCTATTAAAGAAACTGTTCTGACCAATAACTTAGTAGAGTGAAGTCGGGCAGGAAATCCAAACACAGATATATAGAGAGTTGGCAGGGTCAGAGAGATGCCATGTAGCTGCCAAAGGAGACAATGCTGGAACTTTATCTGGTAAGCCACAATCTTCTGGCAATAAACAAAAAAAATAGAAACTGATTAATTCAAGATATAAGAGAAAGCCATTAAGAAGCCTGAGCTAATGGACCAAACACTGTTGTAATTAATATAGCTTCTGTGTAATGTCTGGGAGGTTGAAACTAATGAGCAGTCTCGGACTAAAAAATGCCACCAAATGTGGGGCTGACTTCATTCACATAAAACCTGAGAAAGCTTAAAGCAAAATTCTAGACACAAAAGAACAGAGTTTACTGTAGCTTCTTGGTATCTGCACATTTTTTTTCAGATGGGTTCTGTTTACTGACTGTGAGCAGAGGCACCATGGATTTTTTAAGAGAGGTCTTGCTGACAGCATTGTCAGGAAAGGTTGCGCAGCTTTTATAGGGAAGGGCTTCCTGATTCATGCTAGTTGCACAAACTCTTTCATGAGACCAAGCACTTAAATGGTGTCTATGAATAGTGTGTTACAAATTGCTTAAGGATGATAGAGATCTGCTGTAACCCTGGAGCTGGGGCACTATGCATAGCTCTCAAAGGCAGTGACCTGCTGTGGGACCATGGTATTTTATCCTGTCACTGGTATTATTTTTAAAAAAATGCTGATTGGCCAGTATCCAGGCAGGAAGTATAGGTGGGGTGATGGTGACCAAAAAGGAAGTAGAAGCATGGCAACAAGAATTCTGGGAAGAGGAAGTTTGAGTCTGGAGTCATGACCCAGAGACAGAGGAAGGCAGATACAGAGGAAGCAAGTTGTGATTGCATTGCCAAAAAGGGTACCAAGCCATGTGGCTAACATAGATAAGAATTATGGGCTAATATAAGTTATAAGAGTTAACAAGAAGCCTGAGATAATCAGTTTATAATTAATGTAGACCACTGTGTGATTTCTCTGGGACTGAATGATGGTTGGGCAGGACAGAAACTACACTCAACAGAATGGTGCCAATGTGGACAGCTAAATCCACTTAAAACCTAAGAGAGCTTGGGAATTAATTCTAAACACAATAGAATCGAGTTAAGCAATACTTAATGATAGCACTTTCTCATGTAGGCTCTGTTTGTGAGAGGCAAGGGCATCTCATTTAAGAGAGGCTTCCTGACTCAACTTTAGATGCAAAACTTTACAGTTCTTTTAAGAGGTCCTGCAACAAAACACTTAAATGGTGTTGAGAAAAAGCTGATTGCATGCTTTTTGGTGTTGGCAGGGACCATGAAATGCCCTACAATAGAACAGTGGCAATAAACATGGCTCTGGACAGTACCTCTGCTATGAGGCTAGACACTCAGAAAGCTAAGGAATGGTCTGGATCCAGCTGTTAAAGCCACAGCTTAATCCTATCCATATTTCTTAGCAAATTAAAGACTTATATGGTCAGAAAAAGAGAGGTACAGTAAAGATAGTTTTAGAAGAAAAAGCCTTTAAACAGTTTACAGTGTGTTTAAAAATATATGTAGTCTTGAAAAATAAGGATAAAGTCCTTAAAAGAAAAAAAGAGAGTAGTTGGGTGTTGTGGCACACACCTTTAATCCCAGTACTTGGGAGGCAGAAGCAGGTGGATCTCTGTGAGTTCAAGGACAGCATGGTCTACAGAGTGAGTTCCAGGACAAAGATACACAGAGAAACCTTGTCTCAAAGATCCAAAAGTTAAAAATAAAAACAAAAGAAATAGAGTTTAAAATAAAGACACATAAAAATGGAAAACACACAGAGAATACAGAGAATCTGGATACTGTGTTATTATGTTCTCTTTGAATTGTTTGAATGCTGAGGATGGAGCAATAGCTGCTAAATGATATTTGTTTATAAATGTTGCTAAATTAATCCAAGGCATATAGTTTGAAAATACCTTGACTTCAAAATTGAAGACAAAAGGTATGCTGCTTTGGAGAAGAGGTTTTGTTTTTGTTTCCACAGGAAATGAGAGGCTGTGGATTCATTCCTGGTTAAGAAAAATCAGGTTTGATCAAGGAAGTCCCCCTGAAAACTCTCTGATGGGGTGGATGGCTCAGATATCCGGTTCTACATCCATAACAGATTCAAGACTGCTGCCTGAGATGATCAAGCCTCACAAGATACTCCAGTCAGGACTTGATCATAATTCTATATTTTCTTTAGGTCCCCATAAGATTATCAGCACTGCAAATCAGTAGGAAGTAGCCTGGAAAACTATGACCATAATCCCAAAAAAATGGACTATGGATATTTTCCTGTGTTTAGAATGTTTGTTACAAGTTGTTGTGGATAATGGTAAGGAGAAAAGTTAAACAAATGATATTAGAGTCAGAGTTCTTGATATTTTTTAAATGAGGAAGTGCTGTAGAACCATGGTCTTCTATCCTGTTACTGGTATTATTTTTAATACAATGCTTATTGGCCAGTAGTCAAGCAGGAAGTACAGGTGGGATGATGGTGACCAGGCAAGAAGTAGAGGTGTGACAATGAGAATTCTGGGAAGAGGAAGTTTGAGTCTGGAGTTGTGACCCAGAGACAAAGGAAGGCAGATACAGAGGAAACAAGATGCATCTGCATCACCAAAAAAGGTAACAAGTCAAATGGCTAACACAGACAAGAATTATGGGCTAATATATGTCATAAGAGTTAACAAGAAGCCTGAGCTAATAGACCAAACAGTTTGAAATTGATGTAGCCCTCTGTTTGATTTCTTTGGGATTGAATGATGTCTGGGAAGGACAGAAACCCTGGTCAACAGTGGATATGCCTCTGCCATGCTGGACTGGGCAGAGCCAATAGGCAAGGCTGTAGAGTTGGTCTTAGCCATGCCTGCTTAGCACTTAAAAAAATTAAAAAGGCACTTCTGGTCAGAAAACAATTATAGATACACATGTAATAAGTGCATGTCCAGATGAAAAAGAGCTCCTAGTGTGTCACAGTGTTGAATAAAAGTATGTAAGCTTGGAAGAGAGAAAGAGAAGAGAGCATAGATAGTAATAAAAAGAAGTAATTTTAAAAAATAAAGTCTTTAAAGAGGCAGAGTACAAGCAGGCATATATTAAAGGAGTAAAGATAATAAAATAAATACTAAACTTGTAGAAAAGTAATAGAGTCAGAAAAATAAGGCACACAAAGATGGAAAATACACAGAGTTAAGATTATTTATATAATTTTGTTTTCTTTGAATTTATAGAGTGTGAATGAGCTAAGTAGTGGGAGACATTTCATTGTACAAGCTGATAAACTAAACCTACAAATGTATTTTAAAGGTATCTTAACTTAAAATTTGGGTTTAAGAATATGTTGCTTTGGAAAAGAGCTTCTGCTTTTGTATCCACAGAGGTAAGAAAGCTGTGGTTTCCTTACCAGCCAATGTAGTTAGATCAAAGAAGATTCCTGAAGCAATGGCTCAGATAATCCAACATCCATGACAGTTTCATGACTGTGTGCTGAGATTGACCTACCACAGAGCATACTCCATGAAAGACCAGATTAACAACACTCCCAATCAGCAGGAAGTAGTATAGAAAACAATACACAAATTCCCTAATTGTTTATAAATGTTTGTTTACATTTAAAGGCGGATATGCTATATAGATGAATACTTTGCATTGGTATAGATCTTGGTCTATTGATACAAAGGTAAACTCAATTATATGTTTATTTCTGCACTTGCCTAAGGCAATGTGTTTGTGTGTCTCTTTTAAAAATGTAATGTATAGTTAAGAAATACAGTTTGATAGTCATTTATAAAAGGGAAACTTGTAGTCATGTCATGTTAGGTAGACTTTTTAGATGTAGAGAGATACATTTCATTTTTTTTGTTTTGTTTTGTTTTGTTTTGTTTTGGTTTTGGTTTTTCAAAACAGGGTTTCTCTGTGGTTTTGGAACCTGTCCTGGAACTAGCTCTTGTAGACCAGGCTGGTCTCGAACTCACAGAGATCCTCCTGCCTCTGCCTCCCGAGTGCTGGGATTAAAGGCGTGTGCTACCACCACCCGGCGAGTGATACATTTCAGATGGATAGGTATTCTTCAAATCTTTCAAAGACATGCAGAATGTGGCATCTAAAATGTTGTAAAAACTTAGACTTTTCTCAGTAATGACACATATTTCCTTCTGGCAGTACCAATTACTTTAAGAGGATGATGGTCATCAAAGAGGCTCCTTATGGAGTTTGCTAGCCATTTGTGCGAGAATCTGTTCCTGCCTAGACTGTTTAATATTATGCTGTATAAATTGGACAAGCAGGAACCACAAAAAATTGACTGCTGAACATTTCAAAACATGGGATGGTCCTTCAGGGTTCCTGCTTCACAGAAGAAACTGCCATACATTCTACAGGACACAGAAGAAAGTGAATGATAAACTGCCAAGATAGAGCCTTTCATATTTCCTGCTTCCTGGAAAAGTCTTCTGGATACTATGGGCCTGTAGGTTGAAGACAGATTTCCAAATTGTATAAAAGAACTTTCAGTGACTTTCCAGGCAGTGAGATGTCTCTGTCAATTTTAGAGTTTTGGAAGTTGCTTACAATGCACTTCTTGTTTACTTAGATAATGTTTTATCCTTCTGGGGTCTTTGATGGAATTGAAGAATAGATAGTTATAGTTTTTTTTTTTTTAGTTATGATAAAAGATAAAGTAGACATAAATATTGTAACTTCAGTTATTGCTTGTTCCCTGTTTGTTTTGTCACATGTAATTTTACTATGTTAAAGTTAAAATCTTCCTTTTTATCTTTACACAGAAAAGTGGAGATAATGTGGGATTCTCCTCTATGTGCTATGAATACATTTTATTACTATTGGTTATTAAAGAAACTGTTTTGGTCAATTTACTTTAGTAGAATGAAGTCAACAGGAAATCCAAACAGGGACATATAGAGAGAGTAGCCAGAGTCAGAGAGATGCCATGTAGCTGCTGAAGGAGATAGGTGTCAAAACTTTTCCTGGCAATCTATATCCTTGTGTAGATACACAGAATAATAGAAATGAGTTAATTTAAGATATTAGAGCTAGCCAATAAAAAACCTGAGCTAATAGGGCAAACAGTGTTGTAATTAATATAGTTTTTGTGTGATCATTGCATGTCTCATCAGCTGGAAAACAAATGAACAGTCTCCCGCTAAATAAGACTATTGGTTTCTATCCACAAATTTGTAGTGAGTCACGAACATGGATAAATTTAATGGACTCCTATCTAGATCCTTCACCATTACTGACTAGTGTTTATGGTACTGGATAGTCTTCTTTATGCTATTAAAGTAGAAAGGTAGTCATCTACATACCCATATACTCTCTGTTTTATAATGGTTATTTGCCTGCAAAATATGCTATGGCAGTAGTAGCACAAAGCTTTTGTGGTTAACCAGTTGGTATCTATTCTGCTATATCCATATACAGTGTCTTACATAGCATTATCAGAGAAGCTGTCTCCTGCAGTAAATGGAAGCTAATATAGAGACCCATGACTGTAAAATGTGCAAATAGTGAGAGATCTTGGGATACCAGTTTTTTTTTTTTAATGGGATGTCTCCAACAAACCACTTTCTTCAGGGCTATGAGAACTCTTCTGACGAGGAGGAGGTAGATATATTGCAAGAGACAGAGGGGATATAGGGCACCAAGGAGACAGAAACTCACAGAGTGAAGGAATATGCACAGAGCTTGCAAAGTTTCTTGTCTGACAGTGTTCCAGCACTGACAGAAGTGAATACAGACTGCCATCTGTAACCCAGAAGTGATCTCCAATTGATAACTACTTGTAAATAATAATTAGTTTACTCCAAGGAAGTCTCCGTGTGTTTACAAACCACTCTTAAGTTCATGCCCCATGCCTGGCAGTACATGACCACTACAAAATGAACTAACCGCCCTCCCCGATTCTTTGTATTTATTACCTTTTATCCATACAGGTTCTTTGCATATACATTATGGTTTCCATTATTTTGCTCTTATGGATCTCTCTCTCTCTCTCTCTCTCTCTCTCTCTCTCTCTCTCTCTTTCTCTCTCTCTCTCTCTCTGTGTGCATCTATATGTGTTTACTTTTATTGAGCTTTTTATTTGGCTCAGTTTTTCTGTTTTTTTTTTTTTAAATTTTTGCCCTATTCAGGTTTATTAGTTTTTGTTTCATCTAATTCCATTTTATTAGTCATTATTTTCCAGATAACTTTTAGTATATTAATGAGAGAGTGAAAAGTTATGGATTTGGATCAGAAGAGAAGTGGGTAAGACCTGGGAAGAGTTAGGTGTTGGAGGGGTGCTTATTTGTCCCAGCTGCCCAGAACTGAAATAATCACACAGAAACCATATTATTTATTTAAATCACTGCTTGGCCCATTAGCCCTAGCTTCTTATTTACTAACTTCTACATATTAATTTAACCCATTTCTATTAATCTGTGTGTATCCCTACATATGTGTATCCCTAAACTTACCGGCTAAAGTTTCAGTGTCAGTCTCTGGCAGGACTACATGGCTTCTTTCTTACTCTGCATCCTTTCACCCAGCATTCAGTTTAGTCTTCCCCTCCTATCTAAGTTCTTTCCTATCAACAAGCCCAAAGCAGCTTCTTTATTAATCAATAGTACTCACAACATACAGAGGGGAATCCCACATCAGTTGGGGAAGGGGAAACACTAATCAGAACATTTCGTATTTTAAAAAAATGTCTATTTTCAATAAAAATTCTAAAAAGAAAGTCAAAAGATCAAATAGTTGTCAGTTAACCGAACTGAATGTGTAACCTGCTTCTTAGTATATACTGGGGAACTAAAGAATGTTCTAATACCAGCAAGGGAATGCCTGAATAGCAGGAATGAAGAACTTCCAGAAAAAGTGAAGGCAAGCTGGAAAAAAAAAAACACTTCCTTCTTCTACTTCCTTTTATATAGACTGTTACCAGATGATGTGGCCCAGATACTGGCTTTCAATCTCAGATGATCCTGATTTAGGGTACATCCTCACAGGTCAGATAATCCAGATTCATATGTAGGTCTTCCCATTTTAAATGATCTCTTTCACAGATGTACTCAGCTTATTCTGGTTTAGTTAATTCCAGATGTTGTAGAGTTGGTAACCAAAATTATCCATGTCCTAGTATCCATGCCCTCTTTTCAAAGCTTTCCAGAAATAGTTATTTGACTTTTTGTTTATTTTAGTAACTTGTGTTACTATTTCTAGTTATGTGTTCTCTATTCACATAGAATGATAAATGAATCTGACATAGTTTAATCTCTCCTATTAATATTTCAACTAAATGAAGCTTCTGAAATAGAAATGATATAAACCTGTCTACAAAAAAGCAAAACAAGCAGACAACAACAACAACAACAAAATAACAAACAATCACATCTTAAAATTTCTGTTATGTGTTTTTGGTTTATTGTTTTGTTTTATCAATACAGGGTTTCTCTGTATCTTTGTAGCCTTTCCTGGAACTAGATCTTATAGACCAAGGCTGTTCTTGAACTCACAGAGATTCACTTGCCTCTGCCTCCTAAGTTCTGGGATGCCACCACCATCCAGACATTTCTACTATGTGAAAGAAATTTTTATTTAAACAATTATTTTATTTTAATTTTTTGTGTTTGTGTATGTGCCTGAATTGTATGGTATAACCCTAGGTCTCAGGACACAGAGAAAAGGTACTGAAACTTTTGAAAATGGAATTATAGAAAGTTGTGCGCCACCACATGACCTGAATAAACTAAGATCCTATGCAAGAGCAATGTGCCCTTTGAACTATCAAACCATCTATCCACATCCTGAGGGAAACAGAGAGCTTCCTCCATCCTAATCACCAACCCTAATAGATGATAAGATAAAAATTCACTCGAACTTTAAAATTCACCAAAATCTGAACAAATCTGAAATAAAAATTCATTTGCACCATGAAGTGGTAAAATATATTTTAAAACATTTAAGGCCCTTGATTACACAAAATTAATGAAATTTGAAAAAAAAAAGATCTTACTTTATTTTCTAGTGATTCTCTTTTTATTGTGACTGCAATTGTATTTAATTGTCCAATGTAAATTTTTATTATTAATATTACCCTAATCACACCCAATTTATCCAATGGTAACATTTCCCTACATATTTTGTTTTAAAAGGCAAAGCAAATCAAAACAAAAATATGTGTATAACAATTTATATTTGTGCTGGATACACTGTCATTGAAAGTATTATGAGGGATTAACATTTTCCCCAATTTCAGCACTTGTCTGAAGTTTCTTCTTCCAGAGCAAAATGCTATTTTTAAAACTTCAGTTGCTTAAGGCAAGAGAAGAAACATTTAGGATAGCGCTAATGAGAAGAATGTCACCACCTTCAACCATCTAAAATCTTAACCTGGACAAGTTGTAGAAGAAAGAATTAGGGGCATTTGAGACCTTGAATGACAAAAGAATAATAGAGACAGCCTTTCCCTATGGTAAAGTCTGCTTTTCTTGATTCATGCCTGGGACAAATTACACTACTGAATATGCATTAAAAGTTAAAAATAAAGCAATATTTGTGTCTGACCAAAATAATAATTCCTTTTTTCTAAATGACAGATTCATATTTCGTGATTTATACTATTATAAAATTAAACCATGCATTTCTTCTTAAGAATAAGCTGCACTGAGTTTTCATCACTTAGTTACTAAATTTCTCTGTTCCTTAGTATGATAAAAAAAAATTTGGAAGAATTTTATAATCACCTACCCCTCTCAAACTTCTCATTCCTGTCTTTTGAGCAAAGTATTGGTTCCCCAAACTCTCAGGGATTTATGTCATCAAAGTGACTGTTGAAATTTACAATGCTAAAACCAACGAGTAGGTTTTAGTTCTCACTATGTATGCTCGGCATGAAGCACTGTAATTTACTACATATTCTGAATATATTGTTTTCATGTTTCAGGCACGGCAGACCAGAGAAGAGATGAGTAATCATTATTTGCCTAGGTGCCTGTCAAAATCTGAGAGTGGTGTTTCTTTGGTAATTTCTTCATCAGTGTCCGTAGTACACAGTCTAATATTCACATTCTCTAGATTATCTCAGGCAGACTGACGTTCTAAGTCACTTCTTTATGCTCTCTTCATTTAAGTGACTAGCTCTGAAATCTCTCTAAAATGAAAATCAGAAGCCGGGCGGTGGTGGCGCACGCCTTTAATCCCAGCACTCGGGAGGCAGAGGCAGGCGGATCTCTGGGAGTTCGAGGCCAGCCTGATCTACAAGAGCTAGTTCCAGGACAGGCATCAAAGCTACAGAGAAACACTGTTTTGAAAAACCAAAAAAAAAAAAAAAAAAAAAAAAAAAAAAAAAAAAAAAAAAATCAGATCACCCAGTGTTAGGGACCAGCCTCGACAAAAGTACCACTTGTAGGGTAGGGGCTTGAAAATTAGAAATATAAATAAAGAGTATGAAGACATGTGAAAAATAATAAAACAGAAAAACCTAGAATAGTACCGAGAGGGAGTTCCAGTGAATACTGAAATCACCACGTTTAATTTTCCATACACTTTTATAGCCACAAAAGACAGTAGACTGCTTTGGCATGATACAAACGGAATCCAGAATAGTTACTTGCTTCAATCTTTTGAGATATCACGACATTAGCATTCTGCTGTTTAGGCAGTAAAACTACCCTAGACCAAGTATCGTAAAGGCAGCCATTACCAATGTCAAATCCCCTATTTCAAAAGAAGGAACAGATGCATGCTTGAATTTCCTGACCATTGATCAGGGTGGAGTGGATCTAACTGTATGGGCCATCTTAATTTCTAAAGAAGCAAGTAACCACATTCTGATTTAGGATGTGTAGTCCTGATTATTAACAACTGAGCAACTTCAAACTCTGACATTCAGACAAGGTCGAAATAGGCTCAGATTTTTGGGCCTCCACAGCCCAGTTCTTAAGCTTTCTCCATTTGAGTACATAATACTAATCAGTGTGCCTGACATACAGTTTTATTGCTATAAAAAGGCCTAAAATGGAGGAAATTTTTACAACTTTATATTTTTCCTAGCAATAATTTAGAAATGTCTACAAATTTGGGGGCTAAGTAATGGCATTTCCTTAGTTCTTCTGTGAGACAAGACAAGTAAAATAAAAGAATAGGAACAAAAATTTTAGATTGAGCAATAATAGCATATTTAATACAAATGTTATAGCACAAAATATTTTTACCTCAATGAATAATTTATTACCTTACTTTTGTAGTTGTCACTTTCTCTTTTAAATAATTACCAAAACACAATGTGGGAAAAGTATTCGCCAGGATTTCCAGATGGTAGGCTAGCAGACACAACATTCATTTTCTTGTATGTCATTGTTTGCACCTGAAGTAAAGGCATGTAGAATGATAATGCTGTCATTATCATGAGGTCTTCTAGAATAGCAGGAGCAGATTTTTCCCCTCCAATCCGTAGAATGAAAGAAAAAAATTCAAGCTTTCAGCACTCAATCAAGTTTCATTAAAAGGATAAACATACATAAACACCGAACAAAACACACAAAGTACTATCCCAGTGGGTGTAGAGAGAACATGGATGTAGAATTTGAGTTAGTTTGGAAAGGTCAGAGATTTTATATTTTTAGGGGTGCAGTATGGATTCCCGTTCTATTTCAGAATTGACTGATTTGGGCTACTGCGGGTGAATGATTAATCAAAGAGAGTGATAAAAAAGAAAGTGATGATGATTGGTTGCAGAGAGAGGAACCCAACCCCAATGCCTCAATCTGCCACACCCCAAGCAGATTTAAATTTTTCCACAGAACACTTGCCTTCACAGAGAAAAGCCCACCATGTCTTGTTTCAAAGGTGAAAAGTAGTCTTAAAGTTGTCATCATAAGTGTATAAGTGAAGAGCAATTAACCTACCAAGAACCTCTTTTTTCTGTCTGTCTCTCAAGCAGGGAACTGCCTGATTCTCATCCCTCAATGAGATTGCTCTCTCCCTCTGTGTGTGTGTGTGTGCCCTTGTGTGTGAGTGTGTGTGCATCTGTGTGTGTGTGAGTGTGTGTGCATCTGTGTGTGTGTCTGAGTGTGTGTGTCTCTGTGAGTGTGTGTCTGAGTATGTGTGCCTGATTTTGTGTGTGTGTGTGTGTGCAGGTTACTGATGGGATATGTAGTGTGTCTGTGTGTGCCTGAGTGTGTGTGTGCCTCTGTGTGTGTGTCTGAGTTTGTGTGTATGTGCAGGTTACTGATGGGATATGTGGTGTGCCTGTGTGTCTGAGTATGTGTGCCTGTGTGTGTGTTTGCTTGTGTGCGTGTGTGTGCAGGTTAGTGATGGGATATGTGGTGTGCGTGTGTGTGTCTGAGTGTGTGTGCCTCTGTGTGTGTATGTCTGAGTGTGTGTGTGTGGTGTGTGTGTATGTCTGTATCTGTACATGTTAGTGATGGAACATGTGGCTGTGTCTGCACCCAGATGCCAGAGGAGGAAAGATAGTGTTCAGGTCTATAACTCTCTACCTTCCTACTTTGTTAAAAGGTCCCGTAACGAAGTTAGAACTAAACCAGCAGTCACCAATCCCCAGCATTTCTCCTTGCTTCTTCCATCCACAGTGTTGGGATTAAGGTCAGCTTCTTTAATGAGAGCAAGGGACCAAAATTCAGTTCTTGTGTTTGCATAGCAAGAGTTCTTACCTACTAACTCAACTCATAGCTAAGGCTCAAGTCAATTAGATGAAGACATTTTGCTGTACTTCTACAATGCTGAAAATATTAAGAAATCTATAAAATTTTTTTCTGAGTACCATTCTAAGGCTTAATATATTATAGAAAAAAACCACCCAATCAAAATAAAAATATTAACACGAAAGGAAATTGAAAACAATGAACTCATCATGTATTACACCAGGTAAACACACAGATAGGAAATCTATTATCTTTATAGTACAAAAACTGACAATTATGTATGTGATCTTAATTCTCAAATAAAATATAATTATTTTTTCTTTTATCCTTTTTTAATAAATTTACTTATTCATTTATCTTACAACCAGACCAAAGCTTTCCCTTCCTCCTCTCCTTCCAGTTGCTCCCCCATCCCTCCTCTGCCTACCTCAATCCTCTACAACTCCATTTATATTCAGAAAACAGCAGGCCTCCCATGGATATCAACAAACATGGCATATCAGCTGTAGTATTGCCTGCATTAATTGCCTCTCTGACAATTAATGGGCCAGGCAAAAATCTATGAGTATGGTAGAATCTCTGACAGTTTTCCTCCAGGCTTATTTGGTTCTATCCTAGGTAGTTGAGCTACCTAGTCTCTGGTTCCTGGATTTTGAGGCAGTGGGTGGTCTCATTTATTCTTGTAGGATGGGTCTCTGGCTTCACAAGTTTTGGTTGGCCACCCCCACAATCTCTGTGCCACTCTTACCCCAGCACATCCCATATACAGGAAAGATTGTAAAATCCAAAGTTTTATGACTTGTTTGGCATCTCAACCCCTCCACTGAAAGTCTTGCCTGGTCACAGAAGATGTCGAGTTTAGGGTACATATGCACAATTATTAGTAAACTTAGGTGGGGTCATCTTTGAATATTCCTTTGAGTTTACCTTGTTACAGGTTTCTACCTAACACAAAAATGCCACACTTTTCAGTTGGCATTCAGTATTCACCCCCTGACTTTATCCCCCACCCAATACCTCAAATTCTAATCCCCACCCATCTCAAGTCTATTCTTTTTCCATTTCCAGGAAGATCCAAGTGCCCTCTTTGGGCCCTGCTTGTTATCTAGCCTCTCTGGGTCTCTGGGTTGTAGCATGGTTATCTTTTATAGCTAATACACTTATAAGTGAATACAAACCATGTTTGTCTTTCTAGATTGGGTCTTTGTTACCTCAACAACTCACGATGATGTTTGCTAGTTCCATCCATTTTGGCCTAATTTCATGATATAATTATTTTAACAGCTCAGTAATATGCCATTGTTCAAATGTACCACACGGTTTCTTATCCATTCTTCAGGTAAGAGAGATCTAGGTTGTTTTGAGGTTCTGACTGTAATGAATAAAGTTGTTATGAACATAGTTGAACAAGTTTCCTTGTAGTATGATCGAGCATCTTCTGTGTATATGCCCAAGAGTGGTATAGCTAGAATTTCAAGTACTATACTGAATAAATATGGAGAGAGTGGGTAGTCTTGTCCTGTTCCTGATTTTAGTGGAACTACTTTGAATTTCTCTCTATTTAACTTGATATTGACTATCAACTTGCTATGTATTATCTTTGCTGTCTTTAGGTATTCAGTTTGCATTCCTAATATCTCCAAGACTTTTAGAATTCAGTGATGGAGGTGGGTCTTGTATTAATCTGTTGCTTTCATTGGTTAATTAATAAAGAAACTGCCTAGGCCCATTTGATAGGCCAACCCTTAGCTGGGTGGAGTAAAGAGAACAGAATGCTGGGAGAAAGAAGCCGAGTCAGGGGTCGCCATGATTCTCCCACTCCAGACAGATGCAGGTTAAGATCTTTCCTGGTAAGCCAGCTCGTAGTACTACACAGAATATTAGAAATGGGTTAGATCAATATGTAAGAGCTAGCCAATAAGAAGCTGGAACTAATGGGCCAGGCAATGATTAAAAAAATACAGTTTCCGTGTAATTATTTCGGGGCATAAGCTAGCCATGCAGGCGGCTGGGTGCCGGGGACGCAGCCCTGCCGCTCATATTACAACAATTCAGGGACACTTTCTTCAGCATCTAATGAGATGATCATGTTGATTTTTTCTTTTAGTTTTTTTATATGGTGGAAATGTCTGGGATGAATCTCACTTGATAATAATGATGATATCTTTAATGTGTTTTTGGATTTGGTTTGGAAGTACATTCTTAAGTATTTTTTGCATCAATATTCACAAGTTAAATTGGCCTGTAATTCTCTTTTTTTGAATCTTGTGTAGTTTGGTTATCATGATGCCTGGAACCTTATAAAATTAATTTGGGAATGTTCCTTCTGTTCTATTTTGTGGAATAATTTGAAGCGTATTGGTATTAACTTTTCTTTGAAGGGCTTATAGAATTCAAGACTGAAAACATCTATCCCTGGACCCCTTTTTTTTTTAAGTCTGTTACTAAATGTGTCTATTTCTAAGACATGGGTATATTTAAACTGTTTATCTGATATTTGTTCAACTTTAGTAGAGTGTATCTATTGAGAAAATTGTCCATTTATTTAAAATTTTCCAACTTTATGGAGAGCAGGTATTTGAATTATAACCTGATGATTCTTTGGACTTCCTTAATGCTTGTTGTTATATCCCCCCTTTTCTTTCTGACCCTGTTAATTTTGGTATTCTATCTCTACCTTTTAGTTAGTTTGGATAAGGGTTTGTATCTTGTTGATTTTCTCAAAGAAACTTCTCTTTGTCTCACTGTTTCTTTATATTGATCTCTTTGTTTCTTTTTTATTGATTTCAGCCCTGAGTTTGATTTCTTTTCCCTGAGTTTGATTCTTTTTTCCTGTCTACTGCTATTCAGTTCATCTGTTGTCTTTTTTTCTAGATCTTTCAGGTGTGCTGTTAAGTCACTAGTATGAGAAATCTCTAATTTCTTTATGCATGCACTTAGTGGTAAGACCTTTCCTCTTAACTCTAATTTCATTGTGTCTTCTAAATTTGGGTATATTGTATAATTATTTTCATTGAATTCTAGAAATTATTTAACTTCTTTTTTCAGTAGACAGTTAATCAATTTCAATGATTTGTTGGGCTTTCTGTTGTTACTTATGTTATTGATACCCAACTTTAAACTATTGTGGTCTCATAACAAACAGGGGTTTGTTTCAATTTTCTTTTATCTATTGAGAGTTCTTTTGTGACCAATTATGTGGTCAGTTTTGATGAAGGTTCCATGAGACAGTAAAAAGAACGGATGTTTTATGTTTTGGTGACATCTTCTGAAGATTTCTGTTAGGTCCATTTGAGTTATAACCTATGTCATTTTCATTATTTCCCTGTTTAATTTCTGTCTGAATGATCTGTCCATTTATGAGAGTTGGGTGTTGAATTCTCCCACTACTAATGTGTAAGGTTTGATGTGTGATTTAAGCTTCAGTAATGTTTCTTTGACATGGGTATGTCCTCATATTTGGGGCATAAATTTTCAGAATTAAGGCATCATTTGGTAGATTTTTCCTTTGATAAATATAAAATGTTCTTATCTCTTTTGGTTAATTTGCTTTGAAATCTGTACTGGTACATATTAGGATAGCTATTTAATTTTTTTATTAGATACATTTGACTGGAAAATCTTTTTCTAGCCCTTTGTTCTAAGGTGATGTCTATATCTAATGTTGAAGTGTCTCTCTTGGATGCAATGGAAGAATGGATCCTGTCTTTGTATTCATTCTGTTAAATTGTGTCTTTTTATTGGTGACTTGGGTCCACTGATATTGAGAGATATTGATGATCAATGGTTGTTACTATTATGTTGTTGTTGCTGTTGGTGGTATTGGTGGTTTGTGTGTGTGTGTTATTATGTGTGTGTTTCCTTTCTTTTGCTTTGTTGGTGTGTGACAGTCTATTTTCTTGTGCTTTTGCGGGTACAATTAACTTGTATGGGTTGAAGTTTTGCTTCTGGTACTGTCTATAGTGTTGTATATCACATAGGTGGTATTTAAATTTGACTTTGTCATTAAATATCTTGTTTTCTCTATCTATGGTGATTGAATATTTTCCTGGATATATTATTGTGGGCTGGTATCCATGGTATCTTAGAGTCTGCAAGACCTCTATTCAGAACTTTCTGAGTTTTATAGTCTCAGATGAGAAGTAGAGTGTAATTTTTATAGGTCTACTTTTATATTTTACTTGGCTATTTTCTTTTGCAGCTTTTAATATTCTTTCTTTCTTCTTTATATTTAGTGCTCTGATTATTATGTGATGAAGAGATTTGTGTTTTGATTCAGTCTGTTTGGTGTTCAATAAGATGTTTTGTGCCTTTAATAGGCATGTCCTTCTTTAGGTTAGGGAAATTTTCTTATATGATTTTGTTAAATACATTTTCTTGGAGTTTGAGTTGGGATTCTTCTCTTTTTTCTAGTCCTATTATTCTTTGTTTTGGTCTTTGTATTGAATTCCAGGTTTGAGGAGATTTAGTTCTAACATTTTCTTTGACTGATGAATTTATTTCTTCTATTTTATCTTCAATGCCTGAGTTTCTCTATTTTGTCTTTTGAATTCTGTTAGCAATGCTTAAATCTGTAGTTCCTGTTTGTCTACCCAGAGTTTTTATTTCCTGAATTTCCTCAGTTTTTTTTTTTCTTCTTTACTACTTCTACTTCAATTTTTCATGGCTTGGATACTTTCCTTCACCTGTTTGGTTTTCTCTTGACTTTCCTGGCATTTTTAAAGGAATTTATTTCCTCCAACTTTTTTGATTGCCTTTTCATCGATTTCTTTAAGAGATGTTTTTATATCTTCTTTAGAAGTCTCTGTCATCATCATAAAGGTAATTTAAGATTTTTTGTATTTTACTTCTACTGCATTGGTATATTGAGGGCTTGCTTAGTGGGATAGCCAG
The DNA here is from genome assembly GCF_950005125.1 of Chionomys nivalis. Classification (NCBI taxonomy): domain Eukaryota; kingdom Metazoa; phylum Chordata; class Mammalia; order Rodentia; family Cricetidae; genus Chionomys; species Chionomys nivalis. The sequence goes on along the minus strand of NC_080090.1, from coordinate 74,123,856 downwards.
ACTCTGGTGGTAACATGTTGTCATGGATATTGTTTGTATTCTTATTTACACTTACATTTCGGATCTGCATTTGGACAGATTATAGGTCTAGATGCTAATTTCTGGACCTGATTTTGTAGGATAGAGTTTTTTCTTCCCTAGTTTCTATATACTCCTTAGTCTTTCTTCTGGATCCAACAGTCTGTGCTTGAATAGAAGGTTTGTGTCTATGTTGACAGTTGGATGTCTGATGGCCTGGATGGCCTCTGGTTTAGCAGTGGTTTGCTACCCAGGTTTAGGGCTGAAGTTTTGGCTATGTTTGTGTATGCCTACTAATCTGGTCATCAGTCCTCTAGGCTCCAGATACTGGCTGTGCTTCTAGTGGGGTAGAATGCTTCTTCTTTGTTTGGGGGGTGTTGAATTAGTCTCTGGGACTCAGGATGTAGGCCTGGTCTCTGTTTTTTAGGGAGCTTCCCTGGCCTACGATAAGATAGTAAGCTTCTTCTAGATGTGTGGGCCGGAATATGGCATTGAGGAGAGAAGGAACAGTTGAAATTATGCAGGGATTCAGGATGCTTTCCTGGCCTCTGGGCAGTGAGAGACTTCCATCATAAATTTAGGATGTTTATTATTCTTAAAGATATCATGAGACATTTGCATAGATTATAATATATTCTAAAGTATATCTAATTATGTTAGTATAAAATATAATTAAGCATTAAAGAAATTTTATAACATTCATTTTGTAGAAAAGGGAATAGTTGACTAGAATTTCCCTTCATTTAGTCTCATATCAACATTAAATTATACAAGAAAATTCATTTTTATTCATGAACAACATCAGTGACATAATGACAGGCAGTTCTTAATCTTTGCCTTTGTTTAACCCTCAGGAATTCCAGAAATATTAGTAAAGTTATTTTGGTTTATTTGGTTTTCCATACTGATTCATTTGATTGCCTTTTTTGTTGAGGACTGTCTGACTCTTTTATCTATCTTCTTGGAAAGAAGTTTAGAAGAAACATCATTGTTTTTCTCAGGCATGTTCCCTGAGCTGACTTTTCCATTTCCTTTTGTAAGTTTGATTAGGTAAGTATTGGGGAAAGTTGGGCTTCAGTGCTGCACAGTTTATATGAAAAAGGTTCTGAGTTCCTATGACCGCATCTAAATTTTCTGACCATAGCTCCAGTCTTGAAATTCACCTTTCAGTTCATCCTTGATCTATTTGTTGGAGTAATAAATTTGAGAACTATGAACTCAAGTTAATTGACCATTTTATTCTTTGCCATTTCCAGCACTAAACAACTACAGCTTTTATTTTTAAGATTAAAACACACAGGGAAACTCTTGCAGAAAATGGTGAGTGGGATTTTTGGAGTAAACCTTTGAACATCATGTGGACTTCACTGTGTGATTATAGAGCTTTATGTCAGTTTGGTTTTTCTTGCTGTGCAGTGTGTCCTTTCTGGAAGTATTAGAATGGTATGTATAATGGTCTCTTCCAGAAGCCTCAGGAGTGTAAGTTGAGCTTCTGTGTGTTTGAGCAAGGGATCTTCCTCTAGGCAGAGAGATGTGGATGTCTTTGTATTCAGGTTATTCTTCACTAGGCAGCTGTCTTTTGCTTTTCAGTGTAAATGTGAATCATTACAAAACAATAATAGAAAAAGACATGTTTTCTGATATATATATATGTGTGTGTGTGTGTGTATATATATATATATATATATATATATATATATATATATATGGACATAAGGACTATAAAGGAGGAAAATATTAATGCAGTTGATAATCTACTTAAATGAGTAGAAATAGTTGCATTTTTAAATTTTAATAAAATAATATCAAAGTGTCTTATTGATATACATTAAATGTTGATTCACTTCAGAAATCTGAGGTTTCAAATATCAGTGATTTAATTTCAATAATTGATTTATTTGGTTGAAAAAGGTAACAAATGAACATTTCTGCAAAGTTCATGATTGTGGTAATGTAGCATGAATTGGATAGAGTGAAAATGGACCATAAATTTGAATACTTAGTCTTTAGTTTATGAGACTGTTTGGGAAGGTTTAATAGAAATGGCCCTGTTGGAGAATGTATATCATTAGGTCTGATTTTTGAGGTTTCAAAAGTCCATCCCATTCTCAGTTAGTTCTCTCTCTCTGGTTTTATGCCTCAAGATGTGAGCTCTAAGTTTCTGCTCTAGGGCTGTGCCTACCTCTCTACAGCCATGTTCCCCAACACAATGGTCATTGATTCTAAAACTTTCAACCTAAGTCCCAAATAAACTCTCCCTTCTGTTGTATTGATCATGGTATCTTACCACAAAAATAGAAAGGTGAAACAGAACATTATGTAGAATTTATGTATTTCATCCAAACAGTTCAAGAAAAACATTTATGGACTTAATTTAGCAATGTCTTACTGTGGGTTGTTTCTCCTACTTTCATTTTCTAAATTTTCTAAATTTTCCCTTCATTTTGGTGATCCCTATTTGTTACTCTACCCATCATACTTAATATGTAAGCAAACCTGTTAGTTTGTGAACCACACATAGACCAAACTAATGCACATAAAATATGATGGTACTCCAGGTTTGGTTCTGCTTTCAATAGATAGATGACACCTACAGGTGTCAGTGACAAGAGTGATCACGTGTGGACATTTTCAGTTGTAAATGAATTATAAAAGTGGTGAATGTTTTTATCTTGGTTGTATGTGAAGAAATGAATGCAACTTTTGCTGCCATTCACATTTTTGTAAAGTTCACTTTGTTTTTACTTATGTGTATATATGTTTGAGTATGTATGTATATGAAGACATATGAGGGAATTCTGATGGATGCCCAAAGAGGATGTCAAATTACCTGAAGTTGAAGTTGTAGGAGGCTGTGAGCCACACAATGGATATGGGTTGTGGGAACTGAATTTAGGTTCCAGGCAAGAGCTGTAAAAGCTCTTAACTATAGAGCCATTTTCTCTGGACCCTTTCACTCACTTTCATATAATAGCAATCTGAGAAAATTCATTTTCTTTTCCTATTCCAGTGATGTTAGTTGTGTTTTCAAGTTGTGTGTTATGGGCTAAAGATGAACAGGGCATTCCATTTTTCTAGTCTACAATACTTTCTTTTACCAGATCGACACAATTCGACAGAAGAAGAGAACTTCTGGGATTATTTAGGGTAATACTGAGTTAGAGTTTCTCCATGTTTTTGAACTTCATGCTGAGCACATAAAATCTGTCACCTCGTTTACACAATAGTTCTTAAGATCTAATACATCTTTGTTTTTTTTTTTTGTTTTGTTTTGTTTTGTTTTTGGTTTTTCAAGACCGGGTTTCTCTGTGGTTTTGGAGTCTGTCCTGGAACTAGTTCTTGTAGACCAGGCTGGTCTCGAACTCAAAGAGATCCGCCTGCCTCTGCCTTCCAAGTGCTGGGATTAAAGGCGTGCGCCACCACCGCCCAGCTAGATCTAATACATCTTAAGGAAGATAGACTGACAGACTTGTGCAGCAGTGGCATTATCTGAATCTTCATCCAGTTCTACAAAAGCTTAAACATATACATTTGAGTTTCAGTTACATAGGCCAGTGCATCTATTTCCCATTTGGGTACACATATCCTAACCTGTTCTCTTGAGTATGTTTTTTATTTGTGTCATTTGGATAGTGATTATGTTAACTGATCAAAATACATGAAGTACTTTCCCGGGAACTGGAAGATGACAGGGGAAATAAAAAGCCTGTGGGTTTGAGATCTACAGAAATACTGGGTGGGCACTGTGCTCCACTTTTTGGAAAGTAAAGACAGGGTGTCACCAGAACGTGTTGGCAAGCTACACTGCACCTTTGGACAAGCTGTTGTTCATCAAGAGCTGCTTTTTTTTTTTAACAGATAACGTAGACAGTGATTAAAAAGAATGTCAGTTTCAGCCCACCATATGCAAGAACTCACAAGCTCAAGTACAACTACATACAAATTTGTAAACATGTACACACCAACACACACACATATACATATATACACAAGCACACATACCACTGAGATGAGAAAAAAAGAAAAGTAATGTTCCTGTCTGTGCATACCTCATCACCATGTGATTTACCTTTTGTCTCTTACATGAGTATAAACATCTCTTACATTTCTTATTTGTCTAGTGACTTTGTTTCTCAGTAAAGAAAACAACAGCCTTTCTTCATTTGCCTTTAAATTGTATCTAAGGAAGTCAGAATTAACTGGCAGGGAGAAGTCTTCATTCACACACATGCAAACTAGAAATAAGTTGTTCCCTTTGAGGTTAATTTACTTGCTATTAAAGATGGAGTACATATGTTAAATAATCTAATGGAAACAAATAAATAGATATGTATGATATTTTCTGTGAATATAATAACATTTGTCTTCATAGATTAGACAAATAAAAGGGCATCAGAATTTACAGAGAGTTAAGAAATACAAACACATCATCCTCAAAACTTACCTGATGTCAAAATGGGTCAGTTCTCACTAGTGTGGGGCACATAATTTAGATACAAAATGCTAAGTGTTTTGTTACCAGGAAATAATTTGTAATTTTACTTGATGTGGGTCTATATTTATGTGTATCTGGAGCACATATTTGATAACAAGTAGAAGGTAAACAATGAGAGGCATGATAAGTTAAAATGATTCACAAATTCTCCAAGACATTTTTCATTTTAGGAATAAAAAGGAGATATAAATTGGTGGTTTGGTTATAAAAGGTATAATTTACTGTTATGCCCCAGTTTAATTTCTCTTTTCAATGATATCATAGAAGTAAGAATAGATATTAACTATCTTGTCTGAAAAATCAAGGCATGATAAAAGAATAAATCACCTTTGTAGAAAAAGACTGTATCCCATCTTGGGCTGCACTGAAGTATTTATTTAGAGATGTGCTTCATGTTTTAAAGCTTTAAAACACCGTAGGCAATCTTGTTGCATTCCTTGTCAAAGGAACTCACAATGTTTTCTTGGTCAGGGCTTATTTAAGAATGTGTTTTTGATCTTAGTCATTCTGACAGGTATAAGATGGAATATCAGAGTCCTTTTGATTTTATTTCCCTGATGGATAATGATGTTGAACATTTCTTTAAGTGTTTCTCTGAAATTTGTCATTCTTCTGTTGAGAATTCTCTATTTAGGTCTCTATCCATTTTTGAGTTGGATCTTTTGTTTTTTATTTTCATTTGATGTTTAGGTTCCTGAGGTCTTTATATATTTTGGAGATCAGCCTTTTGTCAAATGTGGGGTTGATGAAACATTTTCCCCATTGTCTAGGTTGCTGTTTTGTTCTATTGACAGTGCCCTTTGCTGTACAGAAGCTTTTTAGTTTCATGAAGTTCCATTTATTAATTCTCTGTCTTAGTGCCTCTACTACTGGGGTTTTGCTCAGGAAGTCATCTGTAGTGGCATTTCTTTTGTATATAAATGATATACAAATATTATTTGTATAATAAATAAATAAAACTTGTTGGGAGATCAGTGAGTAAAATCTTACAAAAGATCAGCCTTACAGATCAGACAGTGGTAACATACACCTTTAATCCTAATAGCCACACTAGCTTGTCATAGAAACCGGGTGGTGCATGCCTTTAATCCCAGTGGTGTACATCTTTAATCTCAGTCCTAGAAAAGAACATAAAATGTGAGGAGACTTATCACAGTCTCAGTCTCATTCTGAGATTCTTGGAGGGTGGATTGCGATTTCTGAATAAGGTAGAGGTAGGAACCATTGGCTGGCTGTTTTGCTTCACTGAACTTTAGATGAAATCCTAATTTCTGTCTCTGAGTTTTTAAATTTTGCTTCAATTTTCTCAGGTACCAGTGAATTCTGTGGAGCAAGGAGAACTCACACCTCCATTGCAGGTGTGAGTGAGAATTTGTATAGCTACTTTAGAAACCAATATGGCAGAAAATTGGGAATTGGAAATCAATCTATCTCAAGACCCAGCTACATCACTGTTGGGCATATACTCAAAGGATAATCAGTCATATCACAAGGACACTTGTCCAACTAATGTTCTTGGCAGTTTTATTGATAATAACCAGAAAGTGGAAATGACCTAGATACCCCTAAACTGAATAATGATAAAAAAATGTTGTACATTTACAAAATCATGTACTCCTTAGATGTTAAAAACATTGGCATCAGAAAAAAAAAATGAAGACAAACAGATGGAACTAGAAAAAAAATATCATGAGTGAAGTAACCCAGATCCAGAAAGACAAACATGGTATGTACTCTCTAATAAATGGATATTATGTGTAAAGTAAAGGATGAGAATGCTACAGTCCAAAAACCCACAGAGGCCAAGTAACAAGGAGAGCTTAAAGGTGTATGTGTGGATCTCCCTAGTAAGGGGAAATAGAAGAGATCTCCTTTGCAGACTGGAGGTGGGTGGGCACTGGAATTTACCCTATCAGGTTGTGGGGCAGATGAAGGGGAAGAGTAATGAAAGAGATGACTAGCGGGGGTCAAATGGATGGGAAACTTCTATGAATCTTCAAAGATGACCTTGACTAAGACTCCTGGAAGAGTGGGTGTGTAGCCTGAATTGGACAGATTATGTTACCAGATTGATGACTACCCAATTGGAAAGCTTTCATTCAATAACTTATGGAAACAGATGCAGAGAAACATTAGCCAAGCATTAGGCTAATCTCTGGGAAGCCTGCTGAAGAGAGGAAGGAAAGATTGTAGGAGCCAGAGGATCCAGGACATCATGAGAAAACCCAAAGAAACAACTAACCTTGCTTATAAGAAGTCAAACAGTCTGAACCAACAACCAGGAAGCCTGCCTGAAACCAACCTAGGTTCTCTACATATATGTGAGACTTGTGGAACTCCTAAGAATAGGAACAGGGAATGTCCCTAACGCTGTGGCTGGCTCGTGGGAAGCTACTCCTCATACTGGATTGCCTTGCCCAGCCTTAATATGAGGCAAGGCGCTTAGTCTTACAGCAACTTTATATGTCATTCTTTGTTTATACCCATGGGAGGCCTACCCTTTTCTGAACAGAAACAGAGAAGTGTATTATGTAAGTTTCAGAGCAGAGGGAAGGTTGGGAGAGGGAATGGGAGGAGAGGAAAGAGAGAGGAAACTGTGTTGAGGATATAAATAAATAAATAAATAAAGTAAATTTAAAAAAGAATGAGTACTTTCAAAGTATTTTAAGCATAGCTTATAAAATAATATTTAAACAAATACTCTAGATTCTTTAGGTAGATTACTTTTCAAAGTATGATTTCTTCAAATTAAAGAAAAATTTTAAGAAGTTTTTTTGTTTACATTGTATAATTGGGAGACTCAAGAGATGTCCCAGCAGTTCAGATCTTTTACTGTCTCTTCAGATCACCAGGGTGCAGTTCCCAGTACAGACATGGTGGCACAAAGTCATTTTTACCTCCAGTTCTACAGTATCTTTCACCCCTTTGAGGCCTTCACAGTCATTGTGTGACACTTGCTTATGTGAAGGAGGAACATGTTTATTCCCACAAAATAAAAGTAAATGAAATATTTTTAGATAAAATATTTAAACTATAAATAAAGTCTAAGAGTGTTATTCGATACAGTAAACTGGAAATTTAGATTGCTGTGGCTGCATTTATTTTTATTTTTGATATTATTTTCATTGAAATATATTCTAGAAAAAATATTCTTTTAAGTTACTGTTACCATCTCAAGAAGGATTTGGGAGAAAAACTGTCTTTTCCTACTTTTCTAATTGACTGATCCTGAGCAACTTAACCTTCCTAAACCTCCTTTTCTCAACTTATAAATATTAATGATAAACCCAATTTAATGAGCCCATAGAGAAGATCAAAGAGATAACAAAGCAGTTCTCTCATTATCATACCTAGCACAGTGAACATTCAATCCCTGAATGTGAATGGAAGCCAATACTTCACAGAATTTTTCATGTAAATAGATAAGCTTTTGGTTAACATTTCTACGTGAAAAGCTGCATGTACTTAAAATTTGATATTTGTTTGTCCTGTGCCCTTATATTTTGGCAATAATTTTTATCAGTTCTAAAACTCTTTTGTTGTTTAAAATTATAGAGTTGTCTGTCCTTCTGTATCCAATAGTATTGCTAATAATAAGTAGTCTACTGTCCAAATCCATCAAGTGATAACATCTGCTTATGAGCAAGCCTCTTGTTAAAACACTAGAGTAGTTATTTCTCATATATATATATATATATATACATATACATATCAAGCTTCCTGTTAAAACACTAGAGTAGTTATTTCTCTCATACATGTGTATATGTATGCATACCTATATGTACATATATTTACATACAAATATACAAATACATCCATATGTTTGAATACAAATGCAAACATATATGCATATTCCTAACAAAAACCAGAGGAGGGAGGGTTTATAAGGCTCACTGAGTCAATGAAAAGGAATAAATGGTGAACCTGATGGCATTGCATCAGCAGTTAGGATAGGGAAAAAGAGGAATGTTGGCTTCCTCCTTTCTATTAAGCCTGAGAATACAACCACAGTCACACTTCTGCTCACATTCATGGTAGACTTCTTTATTTAGATAAATGTTATTTTTTGGAAATCACCTCAATATATAAATACCCAGAGCATGTTTCTATGCTGGTTTTAAATATCAGATTGGCAGTGAAGATTAACTATCATAAATAGCTTCACCCATGTAAATGCTAGAGGTAGTTGACTATTACTTGCTACTTCTTAATAAACAATGGTGCCATAGACACCTAGTCATGATTGGAACAGACTTATTTTCCTCACAAATGTTGAGAGTTTGTTTTAATGTGGACGCTATATCATCCAGGTTTTACTCTAGCTTTTTACAATGTTTATTTAAAACTTAAAATTATGAGCCATTAGGGTGGTTGTGCACAAAAAGTCTTGCCCTCAACCATCACAACCTGAGTTTTATCTTCTTAGAATCCACATAAGAGAAAGAGAGAATTAATTTCATTCTGGCTTCTACACATGCAGTATGGCATATAAATACCCAAGCTCCCTCACCCACACACAATAAATAATTAAACCCTAAGAGTATGAAATAATTTTTCAAACCAGACGGCAAGCTTCCTGCAGGTAGGCTGCTCCAACACTTCCATCCATTGGATCCCGTAAACTATAAGTCCTACTCTGTCCTCAAGCCCTCCTATGCCCCTTAAACTCAGAGGAAACTTGAAGCACAGACTGTGACTGCACAGAGGACAAAGAGGTTCATCATCTACCCAGGTGGAAACCCCAGCCTCTAGACTCTTTCCCCACCTGTTTCAAATTTTCTACCAAGCCAGCAGTCAGGCTACTGCAACACCCCACCCCACTGATGGAATCCTGTAAGCTACAAGGCCCACTCTGCTCACAAACACTCCTATCCCCCATGATCTCAGGGGAACTTTGAAACCTAGGCTACCACAGTACAGAAAAGACCATGAGATGAACTCTGAAGCACAGGTTATGCCTGCACAGAGAGGACCAAGAGAACAGGCCAAATGAGACCTCAGCTGCTCCCAAAGACACAGACAGCAGCAGCAAGGATTGGGCCAAGAGGCAAAGACACTGTCAGAACCAACTGGAAGAAGAGATAAGTAGGCACCAATGGAGGAATTAGTTTAACAAATTAAAAAGCAATATGGTAACACCAGAACCCAGAAGTAGGCACCAATGGAGGAATTAGTTTAACAAATTAAAAAGCAATATGGTAACACTAGAACCCAGTGGTCATACTACAGGAATACTTGGTCATTCAAACGTAGAAGAAGCTGGAAAAAAAAACACTTTTAAATGTAACTTTATGAGGATGAGGGATACTTTTAAAGAGGAAATGAAAAATTCCCTTAAAAATGGAGGAAAAGACAAATGAAAAATTGGAAGAAATCAATGAATATTTTAAAGAAAGCTAAGAAAAAACAACCAAACAGGTGAAGCAAACAGTTCAAACAGTTCAAAACATGAAAACTTAAATGGGGGCAATAAAGAATACACAAGCCAAGAGAATTTTGGAAATGAAAAATCTGGCTAAGCAAATGAGAGCTACAGATCCAGGCATAACGAGCTAAATACAAGGGATGGAAGAGAGAATCTCAGGTATTGAATATACTATAGAGGAAATAGATCTATCTGTTAAAGAAAACGTTAAATCCAAAAAACTTCTTAACACAAAACATCCAGGAAATCTAGGACACTATGAAAAGACCAAACCAAAAAGAATAATAGGAATAGAAGAAGAACTCCAGCTCATAGGCACAGAAAATATATTTAACAAAATCATAGAAGAAAATTTTCCCAACCTAAAGAAGGATTCCTATGAAGGTACAATAATCTTACAGCACACCAAATAGACTGAACCAAAAATAAAAAATAAAAAAGTCCCCTTGTCATGTAATAATCAAAATATAAAACATACAAAATATAAAAAGAATATGAAAAACTGAAAAGGAAAAAGGCCAAATAACATAAAGGCAGACATATCAGAATCAGAATTACCCCCCCCCAACTTCTCAATGAAAATCATGAAAGCCAGAAAGTCCTAGACAGATGTCCTTCAGACACCAATTAACTACTCTGCCCATTATAGGCCTGTCATTGTAGTAATAAAAGTGGTTGGGCTGCGTCCCCGGCACCCAGCCGCCCGCATGGCTAGCTTATGCCCTGAAATAATTACATGGAAACTGTATTCTTTTAATCACTGCCTGGCCCATTAGCTCCAGCCTCTTATTGGCTAGCTCTTACATATTGATCTAACCCATTTCTAATATTCTGTGTAGTACCACGAGCTGGCTTACCAGGAAAGATCTTAACCTGCATCTGTCTGGATTGGGAGAATCATGGCGACTCCCTGACTTGGCTTCTTTCTCCCAGCATTCTGTTCTGATTACTCCGCCTATGTAATTTTCTGTCCTATCAGGGCCAAGCAGTTTTTTTTATTAATTAACCAATGAAAGCAACAGATAAATGCAAGACCCACCTCCATCATTTCCCCTTTTTCTGTTTAAACAAAAAAGAAAGACTTTAACTTTAACATAGTAAAATTACATATAACAAAACAGTTATCAAGAAAGTTACAGTTACAATATTTATATCTACTTTATCTTTTATCATAACTAAGGAAAACTATAACTATCTATTTATTCTTCAACTCCATCAAAGACTCCAGAAGGATATAATATTACCTAAGTAAACAAGAAATAAGAAAACTCTAGAAATGGCAGAGACATCTTGCTGCCTGGACAGTCACCCAAAGTTCCTCTGTACCGTTGGGGCATCCATCTTCGGCCAACAGGCCCATAGAATCCAGCAGACATTTCCATGAAGCAGGAAATTTCCAAAGACAGTTCAGTCACTTTCTGCTGTGTCCTGCAGAATGTCTCGCAGACTCTTTCATGAGTCAGAAATCCCTAAAGATCATCTCACCTTTAGGCAAGTTCAGCAGTCCTCTTTCTCCAGGTTCTTTGTTTCCAGTTCATGCATCAGTCCAGGCAAAAGCAGTTTCATGCCCAAATGGATAACCAACTCCATAAGGAGCCTCTTCGATGCCCATCTTCCTCTTGAAGTAGATTGGTGCTGCCAGGAGCAGACGTGTCTCATTGTCATAAAAAGTCCTAAGTTATTAAAACATTTAAATGCCATATTCTGCAGTCTTTGAAAGATATGAAGAATGCCTATCTAACTGAAATATATCTCTATATATCTAGAAAATCTAACTAACGTGACTACAAATTTGACTATTGTTGATGATTATCCATTAGCAACCTATATTTCCTAATTATACATTACATTTTTAAATGGACTACACAATCACAATACCTTAATCAAGATCAGAAATACATATACACATAACAAAATTGACTTTAAAATCCATACCAATGCAAATTATTCATACCTATATCATTTCCCCCTTTAAATGGAAAAGAACATTTATAAACAATATTTGGTAATATGGGCACAGTTTTTTCTCTCCAAACTGCTTTCTGCTGAATGGGGGCGTCATTAATTAGGTCTTTCATGGTATAACCTGTGTTCCAGGGTCATCTCAATTGGCAGTTGAGCGAAGTAATTTTTTGAAGGTGTTCACACCAACCTTTCAGGAGGGCGTGGTCTATCATACCATATTGGGATAGAAATAATCAACAGGGTCTCGTTCTCTGTGAAAACAAAAGACTCTCTCCAAAGCATCATATCCTTAGACTCAAATTCTGAAATCATAGTACCCTTATGATATCCATTCTGGTTCCGCTTGGCAGCCCATATAATGAAATGTCTCTCTGTACTTAGCTCCTTCACAGTCAAAAATTTTAAAGAAAACACAATGTACATAATCCAGACTCTCTGTGAATTTTCCATTTTTATGTGGCTTATTTTTCTTTATTTCTTTTAATCTAAAACTATCTGTATTCTGTCTCTTTAAAGACGTTACCCTTTTTTTAAGACATTAACTTTATTCTTTATATATATTTTTTTCTCTCTCTCAAGCCTACGTACATTCATCCAACAGTGTCTGAATCTGTTCTATTGTGAATCTGTAATTTTTTTACTATCCAGGAGCATTTCTTAAAATGTTAAGCATTTCTTAAAAACCTAAGTTGCACCATATAGAGGTAATAGGGTACTGCCTGTTTACTGCCAGTCTAAACCTTAACTGCACTGTTGTTATGGTAATTACGGTAGTTCCTGCCTGAGATCAACACAGTTCAGCATGGCAGAGCTGAGCCACTCCTGCCTCAGAGCCATTTGGTGCCCCTGAGTCACACACAGTTCCAGGCACATAGCAGTCCACATTGCCATCAAGCAAGCCATTGATGCTCCATTCAAAAGCTCTGTCTCCCGCAGGAGCCAGACAGAGATCGCAATGGCGGCACAGCCCAGAGAGCTGGCATTTTAAAACAGCCAGTTTTTCCTGCTGCTGAGTCAGGACAATTTCTTTGCGGCACACAACCCAGAAACAGCAAAAATATGTCTTAAATTCTCTGTCCTTTTTAAGCCCTCTCAGGTTTTACGTGGCATTAGTTAATCACGTTGAGCGCCACTCTGTTGAAATACAAGCAGCGGGCTTTCCCAGCCTTTGCGAGCAAGCTAGTTACCAGAGCTCAGGAAGTGTGATTGGGTGAGTTCAGCCTGCTACTTTTCACAGCACACTCCCTGCTCGCTTTCCCTTCCCCCATTCCAGGCCATGATACAATCGCAGAGCATCGACCCCCACTGGGACCCTTATGCCTACAGTGGGCCTGCCCCTTCTTTCAGACTTACTCAGGCCAGAGCAGGTAACTGCTCCTTGCCTGGCTTGGCTAAGCCCCACTGCCTGAATTAACAGAAGCACCTGCGGTTTTGAAGCAAAAGCCGCCACAGCAGCAAAGTGACCCCTTCCGCGACCAATCTAGCTTGTCGGGCAGTACGATAATTTTTGCTTTGAGTTAATTGTTTCAGACCAGCTCTGGCTTAGACCACGTGGACTCGGGAGCATTTCTTTCGCCACCACTGGCAGGAAAACGTCATTACAGGTAAATAATTTTCTTTTATAAATAGGAAAAATGTCTGAAAACATTACCATTCAAGACTTTAACAGCATTTTCAATTGTACCATGTGGGAGATTTTACAAGAAGTGTCTGTCAGCCCAAAGATATGGATCTTTCTGGGCTTCATAGTTTTCCTTGGTACTATATGGTTTGATAATAGAAATATGATAAAGTCTTTACGAGACGAGGTTGAACGCTTAAAAACAATTGAGAATGACAACAATCTTCTCAAAAATCAGTTTGAAGTTCTCCAGGCAGAGAACATATCTTTGTTTAACATAACTCGACAAACTGAACAAAATTTAGAAGAGGTACAGGCTGATATTAAGGAGAAATTCATTACTATGGAAGAGGGAACAGCTAATTTAGATCGTAAGCTTCAGTCCCTTTCAGTAGGAACTGAAACATCAACTGAGAGAATCAAAACTGCTGAATGTGACAATCGGATTTTGTCTAAAGCTCATGACAGATTGGTGGAAAGATTGTCAATACAAGAAGGCACGGTTTATGCTATAAAAATTATATCCAAAGATGAGATGTTATCTCTAATGGACAAACTTCATACTTTAGAATCCTCAATGAAGGCTGAAGATGGAGCTTGCGCCCCCCTCCGCCCCCCCCCCCCGTGCCTGGGCAGGGGCAAAATAGCCCCACGTTGGGCGCCATAAGCAAAGTTTTAAACCAGAATCTTAGGGAGAATAGTTCAGATACAAACTAAAGGAGGCAGTTGGGCAAAGATGATAACTGTGTTATTCATTTTCTAAGCGAATATAAGGACCTCAGTTCCAATTCATAGATTAATATAGCTTGTACATATTTTTCATCATACTCTTCTTTTACAGCCTGTAGATGATAGGAAATGACTTTCAGCGAAATTCAATTCCACTACTAAACACTTTAGTGAATTACAATTGAACAGGACATTATGTAAGATTACATTTATCATGATTTCTAATGCTCTGTTTAATTTCTTTCATAAAATAGTCTTACACACCACACCACACAAAAATAACTATCTTTGGTAAGTGGAAATCTATTCCCCTGTTGGTAAAACAGACATACTGGGCAGTATACGACTGACTTCTAGCAACCACCCATTTACTATCATTGTTTAAGTAAATATTTTGAACCAAAATGTGCTATAAATATATTATACCATATTTTTTTTTTTTGAGTTTCGAGACAGGGTTTCTCCATAGCTTTTTGGTTCCTGTTCTGGAACTAGCTCTTGTAGACCAGGCTGGCCTCGAACTCACAGAGATCCGCCTGCTTCTGCCTCCCGAGTGCTGGGATTAAAGGCATATGCCACCACTGCCCGGCCACATTTTCTGTTTTTATTATATGAAAATTTTAATTCTCCAACCTAAATTGAAATGTATAAGAAGCCAGAATTCTCATTATTTGTCTATGCTTATAATCACATCTGCTTTTTAGTATTTAGGAAATTAGCTAAGAAAAAATTTTCTTACTTGAGTATTCTTAATTAAATCCCAGGTATTATGAGCTTTATCATACTGTCCTACCATCAAGAACAAAACACTTCAGAAACTATTTTTATAAAATATTATTTTCCCATTTTAGAACAATCACATGTCTTCTCTGTGTTTTGTGAATTAGGTCTCCAATTAAGGTATTCCAATATTAAATCAAGTAGCCAGTACTGTTGGGGAGAAAACAATGACAATGAATAAATCATGCAAGTGACTATCACCATACACTAATGATGCTGTTGACAGAATTTTTAGTGGTTATATTTTCTTAGGAATAATCCTTAATGAAAACTGCTTCTAGATTAAGATTACAAACACCTCTTCTATATTAGAATAAAGAAAAAATCTCCATATATTTATTGAGAAGAACTAAATGCCAACTTTTCTTTTTTTCCTTACTTTGCTTAATTGATTGGAGCATAGAAATAGTTACAATGTTAATGTTGTACCAGGCTTCAGTATTTACTGTTTTGATTATTCATTTGGATATTATGGATATTTTGTCTTTATGTCCACTTAACAGAAATGTCTAATATCTCATCTTTTCACCATGATATCAATCAGATGACTTCTTGAATACTCTGCCTTGTATCCTTTTCATGAAAATATGGGCATCTTTTATAGTAAAGTAAGAATGTGCTATGTGCATAACATAAAAGACCCTTATCTGATTCACTCTGTTATTTTGCTTGAAAGGGCTGAAAAGATTCCCCTAAAACAGAACATTAAGTAAAATAGAGCTCACTCTTAGCATTTTCTGGAAGAATGGTAAGACTCTGCCAAACTTCTGGAAAGTCAATCTTGTAATTATCACTCACAAACAGTGAATTTATTGCACTCCAAGTCAGCAAACCATTTCAAACTTAAATACATCATTGTAGTACCTTGACATCGAGTATCGCAGTCGACTACTTAAAAACACCCGGCACAGTTTAAAGCAGGATGTGTCACCTCAGCACTTTATATTGATTGAACAAAATTTCCCTAACTGGAAGTTGAAGCATTTCATCAGGCACAGATTGTCCCTACCCTGTAGGTTCAATAGACTCACCTGGGTTGCTAATGATAACGAAATGGCATTCCACCAGAGGCTCTGTGATGAGGAAAATAAATAGAGACTGCTCGTCAGCTTAAAAGCCTCTTTCTGAAAATAAGAAGGGTTTATTAAGGAGGAAAATTGGCCATGAACAATCACAATAATAAAGTACAAAAGGATCATAGACACCGTTGAGCAAAGCATGCTAAAGATAATATGATTACATGAAAGAGAAAAAATATTCTAGTGCAGACATGAATTTATACCAGATTCCAATCTGTACAATGATTTCATCCCGAGAGACTACACTGTGTTTCAGCCTAAGAGAAGACTGCAACCTAAGTTTCATTTAAAATATATCTTTTATTGTATTTTAAAACACAATTTCTAGTGAACATCATTTCGACGTGTCTGATGAAGTGGTTTTTGTAATATATATATAGGATACTGAAGTTAAAATACTGAAATGTAATAAAGCATAAAAAGAATATTTTCAATTATTTACTGCATTCTAAGTGTCTTAGGTATAAATATCCACAAATGTATTTAAACAGTCACACCAACAGACTTTCTAATTAGAATCATTATAAAGGTACATATTTTATATTGTGACCATTTAAAGAATCTGTTTAAAGATGGTAGCATGTTATCATTAGGATTCATTTAAGCAATGCTTAGGGTTGCTTTTCTCTACCTGCCACTGATATTCTCAACAGCCTTCTGTCCTCCTGAAATCATGTACCTTAGTTTTACTCTTTTCATCCAATCCATTCTCTGGTAAGTAGCTAGGATTCTTTTTTTAAATTATGCTCTGTAAGGTGGACATTTCTTTTTCAAAATCATTCCAAATCTTCTTATTTGAGAGTCAAATTACTCTTCAATCTTTCAGTATCCCCAGTTATAACTTTTTTTCTGTACATCAAATTGTTTCACTTACCTTTTCTCTTCAGGTCATCTGATACACCAAGAGATATTACTACTACTACTATCTCTTAAATTTCATACATGCACTTTTCTGATATTAGTTGGCTAATAGGAAGGACAAGTCAGTTTTCTTCAGCATCAGGCTCCCTCAAAAGTTGCCAATACTAAAGTGGTCAGTCCTATATGTATCTGCCTATAGGAAATACTAAGTGGACTCATATGAGATTCCCAGAGCTCGTATGATTATGTGTCCTTAAGAGAAAAATTTACCAATCTATTATAACATTTGAACTAACTAGCCATTATGTTGACATTCTTCAATTTTTTGTGGTATAGAATGATAATCTCAATTAATAACACTTTCTTCAAACTCTAGTGCACATTTTAAATAAAAATAAATCCCTTGAACTTGTTTGCATACCTCAATACAATAAATTTTGATTATATCTACCTTTCCATCTCTCACCAACTCCTTCCAAGTCCTGTACCACACATTGCCTTCCAAATTCATGCTTGTTTTATCAATAATTATTCTTATAGATAACATTTACTACATATGCACATAAATGTATATGAAATTTCCTGAGTCCACTTAGTATTTCCTAGAGGTACATACATGTAGTACTGACTACTTTAGTATTGGCAACTTTTGAGGTAGCCTGATGCTGAAAAAACTGACTTATCCTTCCTATTAGCCAATGTTGTTCATAGCTCTTCAACTAGAGTAGAAGCCACATGACCCCTTTTCACATATTTGCCAGAAGGTTGAGGAGAGTGGACTTGTACAGGTATTGTTCAGGCAACTACGAATGTTAAGAGTTTATAAATGCTACAACTACAATTCTGTCATGCTCATAATTTTGTAGCAGTCATATACACCTTTTGACTTTCTATCCCCTCTTAGGTAATGTTCCCTACATGAAAACATTGTAAACTTCAGTCACAGAATTAGAGAAAACAAACTGTGCTGACAGAAAGTCCTGTTCCCTGATGCTTATCTCTCAAAGCTATTTATGCTGAGAAGGGAGAAGAGGTATCCACACTCCTACTTTGGTCTAAGTCATGTAAACTAAAGTAGAAACCACCCTCGTATGATACACCCAATGGCAAAATCACGTCATTGTTCTCTTGGGAATAATCAATGACTGTCGGATTGGACTTAAGGCCAACTTAATAAGGTATTCATCATTTGATATTGTAAACTTAGCCAAAATCCCAGGATTAGAGAGGTCATAAACTCTAGAAGACACAACTAAGATAATAGGGAAATGCTGATTATGGCATTACTATGGTATAAGGAAACTCCTGTATCAATTAACAGTTAAGAAAATATTTCAATTTGTTTTCACAAGTTACTCTTGTAGACACAATTTCTTCGGTGTGGTTCCATGTTCTCTAGTTAACAAGTGAAATTATCTATCACATTCAAGTTTTTGTCAACTTTGACATAAAAGCCCACCATTATAAACAATCATCTGTATTTTCTTGTTTGTCCGCAAAATTGTATGTTAACATCACAATATAAAACACAGTCTGACTTTGAAAACTCCAATGGCCTTTTAAATTTTCAAAAGACTTATAGTTCAGGTTCTTTTTTAAAATGTCAGGCTCAGTCATGGCAGTTGTGGTGCATGCCTTTAATTCTAGTACTTGGGAGGCAGAGGGAAGTCAGTCTTTGAGACTTCTAGGCCAGCCTAGTCTACAGAAAGAGTTCCAGTACAGGCTCCAAAGCTACACAGAAAAATTGTTTCTCAAAAAACAAATGTGTATGCATGTGTGTCTTAAATATGGTAACCTCTAAAATCCATAACATATAACTTTCTTAGTCAAAGATGGAAGAATTATAGCACAACTATAATAATATCAAAACCAAACAAAAATCCAACAGTACAAATATATCAATGTCCAATATCTGGAACTCACTTAAAAACTTCATGGCTCCAATGGGGGGTGGGAATTTCCAATTTTATGACTTTGTCACAGTTATTGTATCTTTGGTGGCAATCTCATGGTGATGGCTGCACTGAGGTTGTATTTCCCCTCATGGACTCTGCTTGACTGTTACAGTGGAGACAGTTTCTGCTGTGCTATGTAACTTCTTCTGGCCTTCAAACAACTATCAGAGTGGAGACTCTTACACACTTCTAAATTCTATTTCCAGCTTGAGATTCAGCCTTGATTATAGATCTGTGTGAAGATCCTGAATAAAGACTTCCAAAATATTTCATGTCAAAGACAAGTAGTGCTGATTGTTCTAATGAAGCAAAGTTTCATTATGTTGTGTTGATCTCTTGTTTATCTCAGGTGATTATTCAACTCCAGATGACCATAAATCATGGAGTTTTAATTCAATATATCACATTAATATCACATAGAGATTATTTTAAGGACTGTCATTCTTCCCTCTGAAATTGCATAAAACAAGCTTCCATCATCTGAAAGTCTTTCAATAACTTTGTCTCCTAAGCTCTTACAGCAGATATCACTAAACTCTGAACACTCAATGTTATTTTCAAATAATAAATCTATTTCTAAATATGTAGAGAAATTTTCAAATATATGATCAAATTATATGTATACATAATCATACAATATTTTATATGTAAAGAAATTAAATACTATATATTTATATATTTTATATTTATATATACCCAAAATATATTTATAACATTAAGATAGAGACATTTATATGTCTGAGTGCAAAAATACACACATTTCCTACTACTTTTTCTTGTAATAACATTAACTTATAAAGTCAACCAGAATTATCTTTGATAAAAGAATATCGTAAAGAGAACTGATTGAAGTTTATGTATGTAGATAATATATGAATCAAAACATGTAAGTAAAATTAATATTTGTTTTTTTATTTTTATTTTTATTCTTTTTTAATTAAAATTTCCACCTCTCCCTGTTTCCCATTTCCCTCCCCCTCCTCCCACATATTGCCCCCTCCCCCCACTCCCCTTTTCCTATCCCCACTCCTCTTTTCCTCCCCCCACTCCATTCCCCCTCCCTCTCCATACTGAAGAGCAGTTCAAATTCCCTGCCCTCCCGGAAGACCAAGGTCCTCCCACTTCTATCTAGGTCCAGGAAGGTGATCGTCCAAACAGGCTAAGCTCCCACAAAGCCAGTTCATGTATTAGGATCGAAACCTAGTGCCATTGTCCTTGGCTTCTCACCAGCCTTCATTGTCCGCCATGTTCAGAGAGTCCAGTTTCAACCCATGCTTATTCAGTCCCAGTCCAGCTGGCCTTGGTGGGCTCCCAATTGATCAATTCCACTGTTACAGTGGGAGGGTGCACCCCTCGTGGTCCTGACTTCCTTGCTCATGTTCTCCCTCCTTCTGCTCCTCATTTGGACCTTAAGAGCTCAGACCATTGCTCCAAATTGAGTCTCTGTCTCTATCTCGATCCATCGCCAGATGAAGGTTCTAAAGTGATATGTAAGATATTCATCAGTATAGGATAAGATCATTTCAGGTTCCCTCTCCTCAGTTGCCCAAGGTACCAGCTGGGGACATCTCCCTGGACACCTGCAAGCCCCTCTAGAGTCAAGTATCTTGCCAACCCTAAGATGGCTCCCTTAGTTAGGATATATACTTCGCTGCTCCCATATCCACCCTTCCTATATCCCAACCATCCCAATCCCTCAAGCTCCTCCCATCTTCCCCTTCTCACGCTTCTCATCCCATTTCTCCATAGCCCCAAGCCACCTCACCCTCAAGTATAAGTATGTCTGTGTTTTTGTAAAATCTAAGCCTAAGCACAAATAAATACTTCTAGAACTGATGTTGGGCTGCCCTCTGTATGCTGTTAATATCATTGGTTAATAAAGAAACTGTCTTAGGCCTGTGATAGGGTAGAGTAGAGTGAGGTGGGAAAAATGAAACCGAATGCTGGAAAAAAGGAGGCATTGTGTGAGACAATCCAATATTCTGTCAATTATATTTTAAATAAATGCTGATTGGCCATTAGCCAGGCAGGAAGTATAGGCAGGAAACCAGACAGGAAGAAGAGGTGGGGCAATGAGAACAGGAGTATTCTGGGAAGAAGGAAGCTCTTTCCTCAGTCCTGCCCAGATCATGGAAGAAGCAAGATGTGACCTACCCCGCCAAAGAAGGTACTGAGCCATGTGGCTAACATAGATAAGAATAATGGGTTAATATAAGTTAAAAGAGCTAATAAGAAGCCTGAGCTAATGGGCCAATCAGTTTATAAATTATGGAGACTTCTGTGTGATTTTCTTTGGGACCTAATGACTGTGGGAATAGGGCAGGACAGAAACCCCAACAAGCAGGCCCTCATGTTACAGAGTTGGAGACAAGGAGAAGCCATGAAACTACTGCCAGAGAAAGAGCTAGCTGTTGGTATGTTGCTGGTAGGTCATGAACCTCAGGGTAAAATATGAAATACATATATAGGTTAATACTATATAAGATCTGGCTAGCTATATGCTTATGTGATTAGCCAAGCAGTGATTTAAATAATATAGTTTCTGTGTGTTTATTTCTGGAGCCTGGGTGGTTGGGAAAACAAACAAGTGGCCTACAACATAGAAAAGGTAAAATATCCCAACAGAAACTTTTTGATTCAATCACCTAACAAGCAATAGGTTTTTCTGGGCATGTCGCCAAATAAGTATGATAATGCTGAGTTGAAACATGAAGCCCTCTTGTGGAAAGTCAGCTATATTTACTCATATATTTCCCAAAGCTTCAAGGAGAGAAAAAAATCCCTTAAACATAACTCTTATTGTATCTATTAAATGCTGTGGAATCATTAGGGTAAATCATCATTCAAGCTGCACATTACTTTGTGTGACTTTGTTTATAGGTTATATTTAGATGCACTTGGAGAAAACATTTGCCAAAAATTCTAATGACTGATCAAATTCCTAGCAAGCAGAGTGCTTTTAAACACAAACAATCTATAAAGAGTTATAAAATCAAACAAAATGATATAGAATCAAGCTGAAAACTGGATAAGCCCTTCAGCTGTGTATTTTGGAATTATTCCTACCCTCAAATGCCTTCCCTGGAAAAAAATACATGTGTTTTCATCCTTTGAGCAACTGAGCTAAAGGAAACAGTTAAATTCATTAGGATCTTTATTTTTGAAGAATAATGATAAATATAATTTTGTAATACATAATGAATATCTGGCTTCATTTTTTTTTAAACTTAACAATTGTGGGTATCTGGTGTAGGAAGTCCTTCTGTTTATGTGTTGCTTTCATTGGTTGAATAAAGAAACTGCCTTGGCCTAGTTGATAGGACAGAACTTAGGTAGGAGGAGTAGACAGAACTGAATGCTGGGAAGAAGGGCAGAGTGGCAGATGCCATGGATATCCTGCTTGAGACAGACACTGGTTAGAATTTTGTGGGTAAGACACAGTCAGGTGGCGATATACAGATTAACAGAAATGCGTTAAATTAAGATGTAAAAATTAGCCCATAAGAAGCTAGCCTGGTGGACTGAACAAAAGAGCCTGCTCCTTGCAACAGGTATCTATTTCGAAGAAGCACAACATTTTGAACTTCAGTAATAATGCTTACATTATCCTTGACTTGACAGTACAAGTTTCTAAATAGATAGTGTAATGACACATGGTGATAAAATAACAATCACAAAACAATCCTCTTTACATAGGGACATAGACGTAGTAAAGAAATGCATGTGTCATGTAAATTTACATTGGTTTCTTTGATTATTTGATGGAATATTTAGATCATTGAATTATTTGAACTGTTTTATGTTTGTTTGATCATCAACTGTCTCTGATTATGCCAAAGACCCTGTAAAATTTTAGCAAAGTGGGTAACTCTAATCCAAAGAATATACATTTTTAAAGCATGATATAAAAACAAAACGTTATAAAAGTGTTAGACAGTAAAGATACAACTATCATTATGAAAGCTCCACTTATAAACTGAAAATTTCCTAAATATGAATGTTGTTACAAAGAAGAATTAGTTTCATAGGATTAGAAAATTTCACAGAATACTCGTTCTGTTTTTATATTGTACTGATTATTTAGAACTCAATTAGGAGAGAAAAATAATTAAAGAAAGTATTATGGATTCTACATGTTACTAAAATATACCAGCTCTATCTTGTTTTACACTTCAACATTGCTGAAGGTGGATCTTTGGAAGACATATGATACAACTTTCAAAATGAACTGATTAATTGTTCATAGGTTATTTTTAGAGTGTACTGGTTATTAAAGCAAGCAATGCCAAACAAATTAGATTTTCTACAACAGGAAGTATTCTACTACTTAGAACTTCAGGGCAAAAATCTCTGAAAATATCCATGAGTTGTGTTTTAAACTTCCTTTCTTCTATTATTTATAGAATATCAGGTCTTTGATATGAATTGGGACAATGCATACAAAAAAGTACCCTCCCCCGTAGTCCTCATCCTCCCAATTTACTCAGAAGAACTTGTCTTTTTCTACTTCCTATGTAGATTAGACCTATGTTTGTCTCTCTTAGTGTTCTCATTGTTGTCTAAATTGACTGTGATTGTGATCTGTAGGCTTTTTTTTTTGAGTTATGATTAAAAACAATTTATGAGTGAGTACATGTGATAATTGTCTCTCTGTATCTGGGTTATCTCACTAAAAATAATGTTTTCTAGCTTCATACATTTTCCTGCAAAATTCAAGATGTCATTTTTTTCTGCTGTGTAGTACTCCATTGTGTAAATGTAGCACATTTTCCTTATCCATTCTTAGGTTGAGGGGCATTTAGGTTGTTTCCAAGTTCTGGCTATGGCAAACAATGCTGCTATGAACATAGTTGAGCACATGTCCTTGTGGCACAATTGAGCATCCTTTGGACATATACCCAAAAGTGGTATTACTGGCTCTTGAGGTAGGTCGTTTCCTAATTTTCTGAGAAATCACCAAATTGACATTCAAAGGGGCTGTACTAGCTTGGATTCCCACCAGCAATGCAGAAGTGCTCCCTTTTCCCCACAACCTCTCCAGCATAACTTGTCATCAGTGTTTTTGGTCTTGCCCATTCTAACAGGTGTAAGATGGAATCCCAGAGTTGTTTTGATTTGCATTCCTCTGATGACTTAGATGTTGAACATTTCCTTAAGTGTCTTTGAGCCATTTTAGATTCCTCTGTTGAGATTTCTCTGTTTAGGTCTGTACTCCATTTTTTAATTGGATTATTTGTTCTTTTGATAACCAATTTATTGAGTTCATTGTATATTTTGGAGATCAGACTTCTATCTGATGTAGGGTTAGTGAAGATCTTTTATTTTATTCTGTAGGCTGTTGTTTTGTCTTGTTGACCATGTTCTCCTTTGCTTTACAGAAGCTTTTTAATTTAAGGAGGTCCCTGAAATTAATTGTTTCTCTCAGTACTTGTGCTGCTGGGGCTATATTTAGGAAATATTCTCCTGTGCCAATACATTCAAGTGGACTTTCCACTTTCTCTTCTATATGGTTCAGTTGGCTGGCTTTAGGTTGAGGTCTTTGATACATCTCAACTTGAGTTTTGTACATGATGATAGATAAGGGTCTATTTTTGTTCTTCTATATCTTGATATTTAGTTATGCCAGTACCATTTGTTAAATATGCTTTCGATGCAATTCCCATCAAAATCTGATCAAAATTTTTCACAGACCTCAAAAGAACAGTACTCAACTTCATATAGAAAAGCAGAAAAACAAAACAAACAAACAAAACCAGGATAGCCAAAACAATCCTGCACAATAGAAGAACTTCTGGAGGCATCACAATCCCTGATGTCAAACTCTACTACAGAGCTACAATACTGAAAACAGCCTGGTATTGGCATAAAAACAGACAGGAAGACCAATGGAACCAAATCACAGACTTGGATATTAATCCAAACAAAGAAGCAAAAAATATCAAATGCAAAAATTATTTCTATGAGTTTAAACTTTTTCCTAATAAAGGTGAATATGTGTTCACTTGTGAAATATACACCTATGAGTGTGTGACAGAGAGAGAGACAGAGACAGAGACAGACAGACAAAGAGATGGATCAATTTTCAACAATTGCAAACCCATTGCTTAGGACCCGAGATGTCAACAGTTAGTCTCAACTATTTCTGAATGCCTGTAGTACTCAAAAGATCACTAAATCTTATTCCTCACTCTTTAATTCAGATCATATTTTTTTAGCCCCAGACTTCTTTCAACAAGCATCCAGAAGTTTCTGTCTTAATTGATTTAGCATCCATTTTTTTCCTTTTTCCCATTGCATACTCTGGGTTCCTCATATTCTCTACATTTTGGTCTTTAAGCATACTCGTTCAGTTTCTTTCTGTTGTCTGACAAACTCCAGGTAAGTTTCTGACTAAAACCGAACAAAATTAACACTGGTTAATGATAATAAGCTTTAAAAGAGATTATCAACCACAAAATTTTAGATAATTACATATCTCTTATTTTAAAAAATCTGACAGACAGAAGACTCTCACAATCAGCACATCTTAACTCCAAGTACAGCAGTTCTACTTTCTGGAACAAATAAGTGATCAAAGTTACATGATAAAAAAAATGTTTCTACAAGCTTCATGTTACAAGCAGTTATTGAAATGAGTTTCCTGATGTACAATCTCTCAAATATTACAATATTACAGAAGAAAACTTCCCACATATAGATTATTTGAGGGCATACAAATGTAATGGGGTCTAATTTGTCTGTAATATAGTTTTGTAATATAAAAAAATTACAAAATTGCCATGGTGAAAATACAGGCACAGTTGTTTAGTTAGCTTAAAAATCATATTGAGGTAGTGTTAAATTATGAAGTATTAGGCCCTCATAAGCTCTGGCAGCTCTCACTTGTTCTTGCTTCAAAACTGGATAGTACAGTCAGCCTCTGATTTGATGATATCCAATTGCAGTTTTCAGTCAGTCCACATGATTATTATGATATGTCTAAAATTGACACAATATTAGTGGTAATGAGAATTACTAAAATAACTTTTATATGGCTTGATTTCATCAGTTTGAGAAATAGCCTCACATAAAATTTCAGCACCAATGAAATTTGTGTGTTGGAATGATGTACATTTGTAACAGTGATTCAGTTTGCTAATATAATTCACAATTTCCTCCTCAGTGATGAGTTAATCATTTAGCTAAGCTTAGAGAATTTATTATAAACTGTCTTACTGTTTTCCTATTAATATATAAAGAGAGTAGAAGCAGTTTGTTATGCCTTCAAATATATAAACTTAGTCAATAATGAATCTTAAAAATTTAACTCAACATTTTAGAATTATAATATATAAATGAAAAATAAGGATTTCATAATGAAAAAAATAATTGATAAGAAAATGTGATATTTCTATAACCTAGAGGTATTAAAATTCACATACTAATTTACTTTCTACTTAGTACTCTTTATTTTGTTATGAAACTAAAAAAAAACATACTCCTTAAACAGACATAATTGTATGCCTTGCATGCAAGTGAATTAATACTTCCAGTTTTTGAAAACTTCTTACCATTTCTACACTTTTCATTATGTTATAAATATATTTGTTCCATATTTGAAATCTTATATGACTTAAATCTAGATATTTGCAATTTATACAAATGTGTGTGTACCTCCAGTATTTGATACATTGTTGGTGGAGACAACTTTTCCACACCATTTTTCTCGTAATTGCTTTGTTATTAAATAATTGACTGGTAGAGAATCTTTAAATTTTTAACTTTCATTGGTAAACTATATTATAGAGACAGTCATTGTGATCAGTGATTGTGAAAATTTTAATATGAACCATCCCTCATCAAGTCAGGTGTTTGAGCACTTATTTCCCCTTGGGTAGCAGTCATTGTGGAGGTTTAGGAGGCTTTTTCTTCCTGGAGAAACTGCACCATTGAGTGTGGACTTTGAGAATTCATAGTTTTATCTTACTTTCTTTTAACTTTCTCTGCTTACCTACCCTTCTTGCAGGTGATTACTATGCTTCCTACAGACTGTTTTCTCTCTGGAATTATAAGCCCAAATGTACTTTTTCTTCTATAAGTAACTTTGCTCATGGTGTTTTATCATAGCAAGATGAAATTGATAATTAAATACAATGATAGAATATATATTAGTAAATATTTGAGTAATTATTTGAATAATTAGTAATTATTTGAGGATCTTAAAGAATAGAATAAATCCCAGGTGGTAGTGGTGAATGTCTTTAATCCCAGCACTGAAAAGGCAAGTGGATCTCTTGTGAGTCCAAGGCCAGCCTGGTTCCAAGAATGGCTCCAAAGCTACAGAAAAAAAAACCCTGTCTCAAAAAACCAATAAAGAAATAACCTATTAAATAATCAATCAATTAATTAAAAGAAATAAAAATGTGAACATCAAAAATTATGTATGGTTTAAGCTGGGCCTATTGACTTAAAGTGGTAGTCTCGAATCTCCAGAGTCCTTAAATGAACATGAGTTATATTCATTCATATGAAGATCTTCCTATTAATATATTACATTCTAAAAAGTGAGAACCAGTCCAGTCCTGAAAAATATGTATAAATTAAATATAAAATTCCCATTTTTAGTTCCTAATGCTATAATAAAAGACCAATGTGCTAGCATATCTGCCTTTCAGACACTAGAGATTTAAGGGTTAAAATAATTGAAATCTATTTTGCATAGTTACAGAGTCTGGGGTTTTGGAAGTCAATAATTGAAGACTGCTTTCTTATTTTAGATGTCTGCCTTATAACTGTGTATTATGGCACTGTGACTCTGTGGTGTATTTTAATAAGGGAGTTACTCTTGAGAAGCACTCTCTCCTTGACCCTTTGTAGTCATAAAAGTTCTACCTGAATCACCAACTCAAAAAGGTTGAAATTCAAATAATACAATATTGAATATTGGGCTTCAGTATTTAGGATTTTAGAAATACAATGTAGTCTGCATAGAAGTTGAAATGAAGATAAGAATGGTATTTTAAATATTGTATAAGACATATGCAATTACTATTGAGATGAGTTTCAAGTTTTACAAAACATATTTGTGATGCATGATTTTGAAAGAAACACTTATTAAATTTAGAACTAAACTTCTATTACTGGTGTAATGAATTTAAATTTTTTTAATATTTATTTTAATAATCTGTAAAATTTTCCTTTTCACAGTATTCTCTTTATTTTAAAGTGTATTTTTTCATTTTATTAATTTGTTTTTGTATTTATATTTATTTTTGAAATAGGGGCTTGGGTAAGTCAGGCTGAACACTAATTTCTTTATGTAGCTGAGAATGTCTTTAAGTCTGCTTCTCTTGCTTTCACAAACCAAGTGTTGAGGTATGATACAACTGTGTATTATAGTTCCTAGATGATTAATTTTACTTATTTTAACAAATAATATACAATTTTTCAATGGTTCTCAAGTTTTCTTTCTTTTTCATGTTTGTGATACAGTGAAAGCTTGCCTCGTGATGAGTAATGCTGAGGACATTTTCATAAATTACTGTTACAGAAAAGACAGAGTAAGTAGAGACCTGTGGCTTACCAACCAAAGACCTGTGATATTACCAACAACTAAAAACAATAATGCATGGATCATTGGACAATTGCTGAGTGGTAGAAAATGATTTATAAGAATAAGAAAAGATATTTGAATAGAAAAAAATGTTGTGTGGAACTTATACAAAACTGAAGAACCACTTAAATAATGACAAGTATTAACAATATGGATTGGACACTAGAATAAAACATACTTGAGAGAAAATGCGCAGAATTTTAAAAAATTAATAAAATATAATTCTATTTAACATATTTTATTTGGGGTTTGATAAAATATTAAGAGAGAAGGACATTCAAATTAACTAATTTTAGGGAAAAACAGATACTCATTAAAGCTTCTAATCCACAGTAGAATATTTTTAATCTGTAGAATGATACTATAATAATCAGTGGGTTATCAAAATGATATTATCTGAGGTAAGAATATGAGAGGAATACTGAGAGACTAAGCTTAAAATTAGAACACCTACTATGATAGTTTTAATTCAATTGGCCACCATAATCTCATAGGGAATGGCACTTTTATGAAGTGTGGTTTTGTTGGAGTAGGTATGGTCTTGTTTAAGAAAGTGGGTCACTGTGGGGGCAGGGTTTGAGGTTTCCTATGTAAAGGATATTACCCTGTGTCTCAGTCAGCTTCTTGTTGCCTTCAAGATGTAGGTCTCTCAGCTACTCCACCAGAGTATGTCTGCCTGCATGCTGCTGTGCTTCCAGGCATGATAATGGACTGAATTTCTGAAAATGTGAGTCCCCTCAATTAAATATATTTCTTTTAAGAATTTCCTTGGTCATGATTTCTTTTCACAGCAATAGAAATCCTAACTAAGACACCCAATTCTTAATCAACACCTAAATATCAAATTTAAATAACATTACATTAATGATTTCTCAAAAGAGAAACTTGTGTTTTTCCTCTCATGACATAAAAGCTAAGATCAATTATCAAGTGTTTGTAATTTTGAATTAGTCTATACTGTATGTATGTCTCTCTTAGAGTCCTCATTGTTGTCTAGGTTCTCTGGGATTGTGAATTGTAGGCTGCTTTTCTTTGCTTTATATTTAAAAACCACTTATGAGTGAGTACATATAATAATTGTCTTTCTGTGTCTGGGTTACCTCACTCAAAATGATGTTTTCTAGCTCCATCTATTTTCCTGCAAAATTCAAGATATCGTTATTTTTTCTGCTGTGTAGTACTCCATTGTGTAAATGTAGCACATTTTCCTTATCCATTCTTTGGTCGAAGAGCATTTAAGTTATTTCCATGTTCTGGCTATGGCAAACAATGCTTCAATGAACATAGTTGAGTACATGTCCTTGTGGCATGATTGAGCATCCTTTGGATATATACCCAAAAGAGGTATTACTGGGTGTTGAGGTAGGTTGTTTCCTAATTTTCTGAGAAATCACCACACTGACACCCAAAGGGGCTGTACCAGCTTGCATTCCCACGAGCATATGCTGGAGAGGTTGTGTATTCCTAGGAATTTCCATTAAATTTTACACATCCATATTTCTATGTACATAAATAAACTCTGCTCTTTATAATATTACTTGTAGGCAATTTTCAGGGCTGACCATTTGTTATTGTATAGCTGATTAGTGTACTCCTCCCCACAGAATACTGTATTTCCTGACCTCAATATATTTTGGTTTTCTGTCAGTTTTTATGTCAGGTTGAGATTTTACAGACTTTCACCTGTCTTCCTTTGCGAGTCTACTGCTGTTACTTTTTTTCACCTTCAGTTTTAGCAGTCAGGAGTAATTTTGTTGAGATTTTATGGTTCTACCCCCTGACATTCCTAGGAGACACAATCACACGGAAAATTCCTTGATCTTCAGTCCCTTACATTCTTTCACCTTTCTTCAGCAATGTTTCATGAGACTTAGGTATAAGAATTGTTTGTAGTCATGTCTGTTGGAACTGAGCTCCACAACTCTGCATTTTCATTACATTTTTCTTTTGTAATGGTCTCCATTTTGTACAAAGAGAAGTTTTCTTGATGATGGGTGAGTACAAATATTTAGAATGTGTTGAGGGATTCTGCTGGTTTAATGAAGTGGCCATTGTAGGGACTCCTCCAGCAACCATTGATTTACAAGCCATCAGTAGCTGATGAGATTTCCAGCACCAGGCATAATTACTCTCTTGTTGAGAGGGTCTTAAGTAATTCCAACTAGAGAGCTATTGGTTACCAACAAGGTAGTTGTACCACAGGAAATTCTTAGGATTATCAAGTCAGGCAGTTATCTGTTGTGGTTCATAAGCATTATAGTTGAGAAAGACTCTTGGTTGCTTCCCTTTAAAAACTTGCATGACATTTTCTTGTGAATGAAGTTCATCTTCAAGGTAGAGACTTTAAGGTCAGTGCCGCCTCACTGTTTTCTGGGTCCTGCCTCTAAAGTTTATGGTGTCTTCAGTAACAGAGACTTGACATTTTACCTCTGCCAGGGGGTCAATAACAACAGCAATAACCAGTAATATTTAGTATGTTTTGTGTACACTCTGACCAACAACTCAAGACAGGGTTTCTTGTGACAGGTATTAGGGATTTGGTAGATAATCTTTGACTCTTGGAGGAAGCATTGTTCAAAAAGATGAGAAAATTTAATTGAAACTCTATATTTACATTTAGACTCAAACATGTGTATTATAGAGGTTTTAGGTAGATAGCAAATGTATAATTATTTACAAAAATTTCAGACATACTAGTACTTATTCTCCTCTTTTTGTTCTGTAATTCTTATTTCCCTCTCTAGAATAACTGGCCATATTTTTTTTACCAATTCCACTGAAAGACTTCTCAGACTTGGCACCATGGATTTTGTTGGATGATCTTTCTTGAAGGGAGCATTGTCAGTCCAGTTGATGAATTATTAGTGGGAGCAATAAGGCAAATGAATGAAATTAAAGATGCAGAATTAGCAAAAGATGAGGTCAAACTATCTGTTTTCAGATGCATGATGGCTATTCTTGGTTGTCAATTTGACTATATCTGGAATTAACTGAATCACAAATGACTGGTACACCTGTGAGGATTCTTTTCTTAGTTAAATTAGTTGAAGTTGAAGCACCTACTTTTAACTTAGATCTTTCTTTGTCAGAGCCCGTAGGCCCCAATATAGAAACTATCTTTCCGTGTCTTGACAGGTACTGAGGAGCGAGAAATAACGAGACACAGTTCACACAGTCATCAAGGAAGGGTGTAGTAATAGGAGCAGTGGGCTGGGCTGCGACTCGCCACCCAGCTAGCTTTAAGAGCAGCGGCCTGCATTCCTGGCTCCCGGCAGACCACCCGGCTAGCTTTCCCCCAAAATAATTACACGGAAACTGTATTCTTTTAAACACTGCCTGGCCCATTAGTACCAGCCTCTTATTGGCTAGCTCTTACATATTGATCTAACCCATTTCTAATATTCTGTGTAGCACCATGCGCTGGCTACCAGGAAAGATATTAACCTGCATCTGTCTGGAGTGAGAGAATCATGGCTACTCACGACTCGGCTTCTTTCTCCCAGCATTCTGTTCTGTTTACTCCACCCACCTAAGGGTTTGCCTATCAAATGGGCCTAGGCAGTTTCTTTATTAATTAACCAATGAAAGCAACAGATTAGAAAGAAATCACTCCCACATCAGAAGGGCATCTCTGGCTTCATTCATCCTGAAGAACTATCCGCGTTTATTATACAAAACGTGTTTTAACCCCCAGGTAAACCAAGGTGGATCCTCATTAATATTCTCTTTCCAGGGATGTGGGGCTAGGGAAACACCTGCAACTTAGTCATCAGCTTTGGAAAACACCTCTCCCCAGGCAATCTACCTTTTGACAAATGAGAAGGAGCACTACATCCTGGCCTTTGTTAGATGGCTAACTTGGTCTTTTGGCAGGATTTCAGCTACCTAGTGGTCAGTGAGCCTGCCTGTAAATTATTTTATATGAAATATGGGCCCACATTTCAAGGCAGAAAAAATTGTCTTTAATATGGTCCACACCTTCTGCTGGCAGCCTATGAAAAGGACATGTAAGAAGGAACACAGCTCATTCTTTGCCTTCTTGCTCTTGCTCACACTAGCAATTATATTTCTTTATTGTCATTAGAAACTGCTTCCACAGATTCATATTACTGCACTGAGTACCCAATTTTCCTACCAAATAACATTTAAATTAATCATGAAACTTTTCTAAACACCCTTTCAAATTGTATTCCTATAACATATTTAAGAAATAATTTTAGGGAACTTACATGTGTTTGGAGCAAAGTAAAACAATCTTTATCTACTTATATGTTAAGTTCAATTAAATATATGTTATTTAGTTCCAGCAGAATAAATTTTTGTGGCTATGTTAGATAATAAATTTGGTCAGTTGATGTGGATTAATCACTGACTTTTTGGTAGCCATAAAAATAAAATAAATTCATGTACAATATCTCTTTGTCTAAATGTAAATATAATTGTGCACCATGTGCATGTCAGGAGTGAGTATTTTGTCCCTTGGAACTGGAACTAAAAGCAAGTATACGCAAATGACAGTTGGGAAACATGGTTCTCTTCTTTGCAAGAACAATAAGTGTGTTTCAAAACTGAGCAGGCTCTGCAGTCTCATATTTTCATCTTTTCTTTAGAAATTGGTCAATTTTAAAATGATGTAATATTCCATTTTTTCATCTATAGTAATTAGTTTAGTTGTACATATGTGGTCTTTTTTCTACTTATTTTTTCTAACCCATAAAATTTGTCAGAATAGAACATAACATAGAACTACACAAATTCTTACTAACTAGCATGGTATTATTTTAAATGAACATGTATATGAATACATCCTTTTAAAAAGGCAATTGCTCATCAAAAAAATTAATAGAAACAGAAGAAACATTGCCACACTCTATGAGGCTACAGCTATCATGATAATGAAACCACATAAAGACTCAACCAAGAAATAGAATTACAGACTGGTCCCCGTCATAAGTATTGATACAAAAATGCTCAATAAAATACTGGCAAATCAAATCCATGAACACATCAAAAAAAATTATCCACCATGATAAAGTCACCTTCATTCCAAAGATGCAGGGACAGCTTATGGCTCAACATTCAAAAATCTATCATTGTAATCCACTCTATAAATAAACTGAAAGAAAAAAATATGGTCATCTCATTAGATGCTAAAAAGACATTTGTCAAAATCCAACATCTCTTCATGATAAATGTCTTGGAGAGATCAGTCATACAGAGAATTTATCTGAACATAATAAAAGCAATATACAGCAAGTCAACAGTCACCATCAAATTAAATGGAGAAAAACTCAAAGCGATTCCACTAAAATCAGGAAGAATACAAGGCTGTCCACTCTTTCCATATCTCTTCAACATAGTTCTTGAAGTTCTAGTTAGAGTAATAAGACAACAAAAGGAGACAAAGGGTATACAAAATGGAAAGAAATAAGTTAAACTTTCGTTATTCACAGATAATATGATAGTATGTATAAGTGACTGCAAAAAATTTCCAGGGAACTTTTACAACTGATAAATACCTTCAGTAATGTGGCAGGATAAAAATCAATTAAAAAAAGCAGTATCTGTCCTATATACAAATGATAAAGAAGCTGAGAAATGAATCAGAAAAACATCACCATTCACAATAACCATAAATATTATAAAATATTTTGGTGTAATACTAACCAAAGCAGTGAAAGACCTGTTCAACAAGAAATTTAAGTCTTTGAAGAAAGAAATTGAAGATAATACCAGAAAATGTAAAAACCTTCTTTGCTTTTGATAGGTAGGATCAACATAATAAAAATGGCAATCCTACCAAAAATAATCAATCTATAGAGTCAATGCAATTCCCATCAAAATCCCAACACAATTTTTCACAGACCTTGAAAGGACATACTCTACTTCATATGGAAAATCAAAATGCAAAATATGGCCAAAAGAATCTTGTACATTAAAGGAACTTCCAGAGGCATCACCATCCCTGGCATCAAGTAATAACAGAGCTACAGTAATGAAAACAGCTTGGTATTGGCATAAAAAAGACAGGTTGACCAATGGAATCAAATTGAAGACCCAGATATTAATCCACACACCTGTGAACACTTGAGTTTTGTCAAAGAAGCTAAAATTATACAATGAAAAATAGAAAGAATCTTCAAAGAATAATACCGGCATAATTGGATGTCAACATATAGAAGAGTAAAAATAGATCCATATCTGCTCTCATGCACAAAAGTCACATCCAAATGGATTCAAGACCTTAATATAAATCCAACAACACTGAACCTTATAGAAGAGAAAGTGGGATGTAGCCATCAATGTATTGGCACAGGGGACCACTTCCTAAATATAACACCAGTAACACAGACACTGAGAGCAAAAATAAATTATATGGGACATTCTGAAACTGAGAAACTTCTGTAAAGTAAGGACACAGTCAATAAGACAAAAATGCAACCTACAGAATGCAGAAAGAACTTTGCCAACCACATAAGATACAGAAGACTGACCTCCAAAGTATATAAAGAACTCAGGAAATTAGAAATCAAAATATCAAATAAACTAATTAAAATGGGGTGCAGATCTAAACAGAATTATCAACAAAAGAATTTCAATTGGCTGAAAGACAATTGAGGAAATGTTCAACATCCTTAGCCGTCAGAGAAATGCAAATCAAAATGATTCTAAGACACCATCTCACATCTGTCAGAATGGCTAAGATCAAAGGTACGAATACTAGCTTATGCTGGAGAGGATGCAGAAAAAGGGGAACACTCCCCCAATGCTGGTGGGAATGCAAGCTTGTACACCAACTCTGGAAATCAGTATGGTGGTTTCTCAGAAAATTGGGGATCAGCCTACCTCAGAACCCAGTAACACCACTCTTGGCCATGTATCCAAAGGATTCTAAATCATACTACAAGGACATTAGTTCAGCTATGCTTATAGCAGCATTATTTGTAATAACCAGAACCTGGAAACAACCTCGATGGCCCTCAACCAAAGAATGGATAATGAAAATAGCCAGTGGAGTACTCCATGGGGTACTACTCGGTAGTACAAAAAACAAAACAAAACAAAACAAAAGACATCTTGAATTTGCACACAAATGGTTGGAACTACAAGAAACCATCCTGAATGAGGTAACTCAGGCTCAGTAAAGATGAGCATGGTATGTACCCACTCACAGGGAATACTATCTCTAAAGCAAAGGATAAGGAGCCCATAGTCCACAACCCCAGAGAAGCTAAGTAACAAGGGGAATCCTAAGATAAGCATACATAAATCTCCCAGGGAAGGGGAAACAGACAAGATCCTGAGAAAATTGGGAGCATGAGGTGTGGAGAGAAGGGAAGTTAAAAGGGAAAGAGTAGGGGCGAAGGGGATGGGGGAGGAGAACTAGATTGAATGGGATGAAGATGGGGTAAGGACAGAGATGGAGAACAGAAAAAGACATCTTGATTGAGGGAGCCATTAG
The DNA here is from genome assembly GCF_950005125.1 of Chionomys nivalis. Classification (NCBI taxonomy): domain Eukaryota; kingdom Metazoa; phylum Chordata; class Mammalia; order Rodentia; family Cricetidae; genus Chionomys; species Chionomys nivalis. Next base: position 74,087,874 of record NC_080090.1, on the reverse strand, counting down.
GGAACTACCAAGAAAACTGACACTAGAGAAATTTCCAGGAATCCACAAGGATGACTCCAGCTAAGATCCTAAGCAATAGTGGGAAGGTCGCCTGAATTGACCTTGTCCTCTAGTCAGATTGATGACTATCTTAAATAGCACCATAGAAGCTACATCTAGCAACTGATGGAAGCAGATGCAGAGAAACACATCACAGCATTGGCCTGAAATCCCAAAGTCCAGTCAAAGAGAGGGAGGAGTGAGAATATAAGCAAAGACACCAAGACCACAATGGGGATATCCACTGACACAGTTTACCTGAGTTAGTGGAAGTCTTCCAACTTTGGCCTGACAACGAGGGAACCAGCATAAGACCAAATTAGGCCCTCTGAATGTTGGTGATGTTTGTGTGGCTGGGGCAGACTATGGTGACACTGGCAATGAGACCAGGATTTATCGCTCCTACTTGTTCTGGCTTTTTGGAACCCATTCTCTCTGGAGTGATGCCTTGTGCAGCCTAGGAATAGTGGGGAGATCCTTGGTCCCGTCTCAAAGCAATCTGCCAGCCTTTTGCCTCCCCATGGCGAGCCTTATTCTCTTAGAGGAGTGGACAGGTGCCATAGGATTCCTACCGTCAGTAGCCTTTTAATTACCTGCCCGCTTGGGCGTGGCCTATTATCCTATGTATGTCGATGTAAACCACGTGTCTGGCCTCTTTTCTTGCTGCAGGATTTGGTTTCTGTTCCCTGTTCCGGCAGAGGTTTGTGATCTGTGAGTCTACTCCCAAATAAATAACCATTTATTATACTCAATTTTGAGCTAGTGTGGGATTTTTTTTCAAATGGGTGTGGGATGGGGGTTGTGGAGGTGGAGGTAACAAAAAGGAGGAGAGGAGGGAGTGGGAAATGGATTTGCTATGTGTAATGAGAAAATATACTTTTTAAAAATAAATTATAAAAAGGAACCTAATTAATAGAATAATCTTCTGCTTATCATTTCCTCCAAAGTAACCAAAATCCTTACTTTAGTAATCCAGTTAACGAACTGCAACTGACTTTTCAAAACTAACAAACCAATTTTACTTCTTTAAATAAAGACAGTAGGCTATCCGGTAAATTTGATCCAGAATGACAATATTAATTTTTCATTAGTGAAAACCTGACTGTCATTTAGCTGTGTCTTTTTAAAATTTAATTTGCCCAATTTCATTTTGACAATTAATAATGATGAATCTTGAATCATTATTCTTCATCTATTTTAATCACAAGAGTAATGCGTTTACAATTACCTCATATGATAACTAATCTTATATAAATCATTTTTGAATTGTATGCATTTTTATGCAAGTATTTTAGATTCTATGATTTACTTTTTAAATTTTGTGCAAGATACTTTTTCATAATCAATTATATTGTATGAATTTAAACTTTCTATTGTTAACAATGACTTTTTGGTATTTACCTGTAAGAACTTATGATAGACACTAGTTAGATTCTTTGCCGTATTATAAACTTGATGGTTATTAGTCCAGTACCCAGTAACATCTCTATTACCCTTTGAAACTTCATGGGTTAGATCTCCACAGCCCTCATGTGTCTCAGTCTTCAGGTCTTCTGAACTGCTACTGTAATGATCCTTTAAACTCTGTTTGTTTGTTTGTTTTTTAAATATAGTGCTTTAGTTTATGGCTGCACACTCTTCCACATTCCTCCTACAAAAATTTTCAAAACCAGGCGGTGGTGGCGCACGCCTTTAATCCCAGCACTCGGTAGGCAGAGGCAGGCGGATCTCTGTGAGTTCGAGGCCAGCCTGATCTACAAGAGCTAATTCCAGGACAGGAACCAAAAAAAAACTAGGGAGAAACCCTGTCTCAAAAATTCAAAAAAAAAAAAAAATCAAACGCTGAAGTTACATATGATCTGGTTCGTAAGAACAATGGACCCATTTCTCCATACAATTTTTTTAAAATCAGGATTACTTTTCCTGTTGTGATAAAATACTGGACAAAAGCAACTGAAGAAAGACATCATTTGCTTTGGGTTTTGGAGAAAATATTTTCTTCCAGAACATACTTAGAAGTCATTAGATTGTTTAAGCACATCTGTAACTGTGATATTTCATCTATTTTGAATTCCTTCTTTTCTTTTGACACCTAGTTCGGAGATGATAAATGTAACTAATCAGCATTGTCATAGTCTTTATTTTTACAAAAATATTTTGAATTATATAAAGTCTAATTTTCTTGCTATTCAGAAGAAGACAACTTCGAAGCATCAAGGGCAGGATGCCTTAACTAGTTCATGCTATACTTTTGAGTGTTCTCCCTCCTCCCTGAATAATTTTGAGAATCTGTAGAATTTTCTGATTTATGAAGCAGATAAGTCTTTATAACTCTGTTTCTCTACAGTCATTCTTTGAACCCAGGAAAATTAACAAATAACTTGGAAATGTGTATAAATTAACACATTAGTTGCATAGAATTTAATACAGTTATGAAATGAAAACAACATATGCCCATGAGCTGACGAATGGATAATGTATATGTGGTACATATATACAACAGATTGTTATTCAAAATTATAGCAAGAAGGAATTCCTGTCACTATGATAACCTTTTATTGATAATAGTAATACCATTACAGGAAATGAAATAAACCAGGAATAGATATTCTTAATCAGATTTGGAGAATGAATTAGATTATCTTAAAAAATTGAGAATAAATCTTAAACACTAGAAGCTGGGGTAAGAAAGTTGAAGGCATCAAAGCAACTCCAGGGAAGTTATTCTATGGTAGGGCAACTACACATAACATTAATGCAGTTTAAGTCTAAAATAACTTGTAAAAGGAAATATTTTTTAAACTTTTTATACAAACAAATGTTAATTGAAGAAGTATATTGTTTTATCTGATCTAAAATGCAAAAATTCTAAATATGTAAGAATTTCCTGTAATAGTGAACCAAAATGAATAACACTTATATAACAGTTTTAAATGAAATTCAAATTTCAAAATATGTTTTTCTTTTGTAAAAACAGATAAAAGGTATAAAGTGAGCATATTTATTTGTATAGATAGATAGATAGATAGATAGATAGATAGATAGATAGATAGATAGATTGCATATATGGTTGCACAATAGTCTGTTTCCCTAGTATATTGGAATATCTCAACATAACTCTATAAGCAATGATTCAGGTCAGCAGAGAGAAAAATCTGACAAGGTAAAGTAAATGCCAATACCATTTGGTGAAGAATGTCTATGAAATAAAACAAAAACTTTCAGATTAACATTATACCATGGGGAGTAAGATAGTACAACTGCAGCTACTTGAGATCAAGAACAAGGCAAATATGTCTATTCTCTTATGCATATTACCAGATTGAGCTGAAAGTCCTTAAAAAGTAAGTGGATAGAAAATGAAAATTAAACATATTAATTGTGAGACGAAATAAATAAAATATTCTTTTCTTATAGGCGTGGTAATTTCCTGTATAGCTCATTTGAAGAAAACTATATAAACCTTCCAGGGCTAATAGTAGCCAATAATACCAAGACTTCACTATGTAATGTGAAATGTAGAAGATAAATATTCTTTCTGCTTACCAGAAAAAAAAAATAAATAGATTTGAAATGAAAACTACAAGCAAAGTGATAATGAGTTTACATAAGGAAGCTGCAAATATCTGGAAAAGCAATCTGGAGTTGAGTGGATAAACATTTATCTACATACATTAATAGAGAGGATTTGTGGTTAATAATCTTTCATAGTGTAAAAATATCAGTTCTATCAAACTTATCTTCAGAATCAAGAATGAGGCTAAAACAGGAAACCTGTGTATAGAATAATGGAACTGGATCCTTATCTATCACCTTGCATAAAACTCAAATGCAAGTGGATTAGGACCTAAACTTAACATCTGATCAGATGAATCTGATAGAAGAGACAGTACAGAATATGCTTGAACTTATAGGTACAGATAAAAGCTTTCTGGACAGGACCATGTTATCTTAGGCATTAAAACTAATGATAAATGGAGTACCATGTAACTAAAATGTTTCTGTGCAGCAAAGGACTATCATGCAAGTGAGGAAGCATCTTATAGAACACTAATTAAATTGAAGCAAACAACCACAAACTTTACCAACTCTACATCGGAAAATGGGTAGTACCTAGAATATGCAAAGAATAAAATGATAATAATAATTATCATTTAAAAATCCATCTAATATATCTAACATGAAACTAAATAGAGAGATTTCCACCTGAAAAATATATTAAGTGTTGGACACTCTTAGCCACCAGGGAAATACAAATAAAATTTAATTTGATATTTCATAAACAAGCAAGAATTATTGATTTAAAGATGTCAAAAAAATATTGCTCTTAACTATCCCTCAGAAATTTATGTTAAGACATTGTTGCTGAAAATGTCGTACATTTGTTTCATAGAACAATTGGGACCAAGCTAGCATTGTCATAGAAAACTCATCATCAGTATCTATTCTTTATAATGCTAGAAGGTGTTATGTATATTACAGGAGGAGAAAAGTTATCATTGTCTTATCCACCTACAAACCCTGTGAGCTAAGCTACAATTATTAGTGGCCTGGCAAGACATGCCACTGTTTAACAATAATGAGAATGACTTGGGAATATCCTGCAAATTTTTGATTGCTTTGTAAGCCTGTTCCATAAGATAGAGTCTATATCTTGAGGCCAAGAACCTGTGGCTAGAAAGTCATAAGCAGTAGTACTATTACTCTGTTAATGGTACATAGTGTTAAACTAAGTCCATCAGTAGTCAATAAGAATTTATGACATAGATTACTGTATTTCTCAGACCCACATTAGAGAATCTTTTGGCAATAGATGGTAATTAAGACAGACACCCACAAATAATCAGAGGGTAGAGAACAAGAAACTGCATAGTGTGTAGCTCTGAGTCATCCACATGACATCCTTCTCTAAGTGTTCAGAGATAACTACCAAAGAAAGGTCAGAAAGAACCACAATCCTGAGGATGGCCACACATTCAAGTGCAAACACACAAAACAAGTTAAATAAACAGGTTTTTTTATTTTATGTTTTAATTAATTAATTTTTTAAAAACAGTCTTTTCTCATTTTAAAATATCTATTCAAGTTCCCACTCCCTTCCCTCCTCCCACTGCCCCCACCTTCCCCTGCACCCTACACCCTACCTATTATCCTCAGAGAGGGTAAGGTTTCCCATGGAGAGTCAACAAAGTCTGACATATCACTTTGAGGCAGACCCAAGTCACTCACCCCTATATTTATGCTGATCAAGTATTCCTTCAAAAAGAATGGGATTCAAAAAGCCAGTTCAAGCACTAGGAAACAATCCTGGTCCCACTGCCAGTGGTTGCACAGACTGCCCAAGCCACACAACTGTTACCCACATTTTAGAGGGGCCAGTTTCATCCTATGCAGGTTCTCCTGCTATCAGTATGGAGTCAGTGAGCTCCCACCAGCTCAGGTCAGCTGTTTCTGTGGATATCCCCATCATGGTCTTGACCGCTTTGCTCAAGTTCTTCTCTCTCTCTCTCTTTGCCTGGTCTCCCAAAGTTCAGCACAGCTATGCATCTCTGTGTCTGTATACATCAGTTGCTACATGAAGGTTTTATGTTGACATTTAAGGTAGTCATCAATCTGATAACAAGGGAAGGCCAGTTCAGGCACCTTCTCCACTATTGCTTAGGTTCTTAGCTAGGGTTATTCCTGTGAATTCCTGGGAATTTTCCTAGTGCCAGGTTTCATAGTAGCCCCATAATGGCTCCCATAGTCAAAATATCAATTTCCCTGCTCTTTCCCTCTATCCTTCCTACATCGAAACCATCATGTTCCCTCATACTCTCCTCCCCCTCCCTTTTCCTTTCCCCTCCTTTTCTGCCCCCCCCCTTTCCCCAGTAATCTCAATTATCTCAGGACATTTCTCTATTTCCCCTTCTCTGGGTGATCCATGAATGTCTCTCTTACTGTTCCCTTTTTTACCCAACTTTATTTGGTGGTTATCATTTGCTTTAGATCTAATATCCACTTATAATTGGATACATACTGTGTTTTCTTTCTGGGGCTGAATTACCTCATTCAGGATGGGTTTTGCTAATTCCATCCATTTGCTTGCAATTTTCACAATGTCTTTTTTTTTGCCATTGAGTAATATTCCATTTTGTAAATGTTCCATATTTCTTTAACCATTCTTTGGTTGAGGGGCATATAGGTTGCTACCAGCTTCTGGTTATTATCAATAATGCTGCTATGAACACGGTTAAATAAATGTCCTTGTAGTATTAGTGTGTATTCTTTTCGTATATGCCCAAGAATGGTATTGCTGGGTCTTGATGTAGATTGATTCCCAATTTTCTTAGAAACTACCACAGTGATTTCCAAAGTAGCTGTGCAAGTTTACACTCCCACCAACAATAAAGGAGTCTTCCCCTTACTCTTCATTCTCTCTGGCATAAGCTATTATTGGTGTTTTTTATCTTAGCCATTCTGACTGGTGTAAGATTATATCTCAGAGACATTTTGATTTGCATTTCCATGATGGCTAAAGATATTGAGCAGTTTCTTAAGTGTCTTTTGACCATTTGAGATTCTTCTGTTGAGAATTCTTTGTTTAGATCTGTACTCCACTTGTAATCAGGGTATTTGGTATCTTAATGTTTAGTTTCTTGAGTTCTTTATATGTTTTGGAGGTAAGCATTTTGTCCATTGCCAAAAAAACATTAAGGACTATGTAGAGCTGTATAAAAAGCAACAAACTTTTTAAAGAATAAATGTTTAAAGTCAGCAAGCGTGTCCTTGCAGAAGTTGGTGTGCTGAGGAACAGGGATGTGGGTGGGTTCTTTATCCCTTGCTTTCCAGGCTTACGATTTTTGTTTTTCTTTTTTTTTTTTAATGGTTGGAACATAAATGAAAATTTGATAACTTTTTTTCATTATCTAAAATGGATAAATTATTCACACATGGTATATCTTGTAACAAATAACAAGATTTGTCCAAATAACAGATTTTTTTCAGTATATGAATGTAAATAATCATAAATGAGACTGTACCTCACTATAGTTTCAAGTAAGTAACCTTCCCTCTTTAAGATATTAAAATTAGCCATCAGTTGACTTGTTCCTCCTGCTATGTCTAGAATTCTGTTGCAATGACATTGACTCCTATTATACTTTAAGATGGAGTTTTCAGAACCATCCTGCACCTTTTAGACATCACTAACATAGTCTGTGGGCCTGTGACCCACTTATGGCTCCATGTATGTATTTGCTACTAACTGCAAATTACTAATAAATCTTTTTTGATATTTAAGCTATAGTGTAAAAGATCTGGCCACTTTGTGTTTTTGACAAATGCCATGGAATAAAGGATCCAAAGATTTAAGTATTTTTATCTGCATTGAATGGTGTTAGGTTTCTCATTAAAACATTCAGTAATAATAAAAAATTCATTAGAAGAAGACACTTCTCTGAGGAGACAGCAGACAGTATCTACCCAGGCCAGCCACTATTGTAGTTTATAGTTGGAGAATAATGTTGATGGTCTCCTTACCCTATTACTCATGCCATGAGAGTAGATGTCCTTACACCCATGTATATATTGGGGCAGGTCATTGATCTCAGTAATAAAAAACATAAAAACAGAAACAAAATCAACACAAACAAATGGAAATAGAATGAAAAGCAGTGAAATTATAGGTAAGGAATTAAATCACAGGGAATGGGGGATGAATTTCGTCCATGAACATTATTTGATTATATAAAATTCTCCAGCAATGACATTTACAAGAGGTTTTAATGGAGAGAAGGGGAACAAGGTGGTAGCTTAGCAACATCTCCATCAGTTGTTACTAAAGACACACAGTTATACTAGCTATTTAGATGCCAAAACACAGCCACAAAATCTGAGGAAACCAGGCAAAAGTATACAAGATCTTAGGGAAATTGTAAGAAAAGACCAGGCTGCAGCTTTCTGATTGCTTAGGATATATAGTCTGTACTCATATATACATTGCAAGTATGAAAGAAAGAATTTTCCAGCTTGGTGGTGGTGGCACATGCCTTTAACCCCAGCACTTGGGAAGTAGAGGCAGGTGGATCTCTGTAAGGTTGAGGCCAGCCTGGTATACATGAACTAGTTTCCAAGGCAGGCTCCAAAGCTACAGAGAAACCCTGTCTCAAAAAACAAAAAAAAAAGTATTGCCTTAAGTCATTCCTTCCTTAATTCAAAATAACATTGCACAAATGAAGGATAAGAAATTAAGTCTAGGCGTTACAGTGAAGTCTGGTGCCAGGACTACCATGGTGAAATATGGTACTGGAAAAATTAGTCTCCTGTCCAGTGCTAACCCTACCTACTGCCAAGATGAAAAAAATTGAGCACAGGATCATTCTACTTTGGGGTCCAAATACCATGCTTGTGCAAATCAGTATTGTGCTGGTGAAACCTGAACGAGAACAGGTCCTAGCAACGTGCATCACAAATCCAATGTCTGCAGAATTTCTACATAGTTTAGCAGAGAATTGCAGAGCACTCGTGTTGGGTTAGGCCACAAGTGTGTATCTGGTCATTCTCCACTTTTCACCCTCCATGTTTTCCCTACCTTCCGGTAGCTCAGACCTGAAATAACCACACAGAAACTGTATCAATTAAATCACTGCTTGGCACATTAGCTCTAGCTTCTTATTTGCTAACTCTTCCATCTTAATTTAACCCATTTCTAGTAATCTGTGAATCTCCACGAGGTTGTAGCTTACAAGTTAAATTTCCCAGCGTCTGTCCCTGGCTGGACTACATGTCTTCTCCCTGACTCCACCTCCTTTCTCCTACCGTTCACTTTAGGTTTTTTTCTGCCTACTTCTGTTCTGCCCTGCTCTGCTATAGGTTCAAAGCAGTTCTCTATTAATCAATAGTATTCACAGCATACAGAGGGGAATCCCACATCACACTCTATTAGACCTCTACTAGAACCAGAAACTAGCATCTATTGGGCCTGGTATCAGTGATCTCAGACCATAAAAACATGGTAGCAAGAAACTCTCTGTGACAGTGGCCTAACTTAACAATATGTCATTTTCAAAATACTATGAGCTGATGATATGGCACAAGTTGCCAGAGTTGGGTGGCCACAGAACTGCCAAGGCTTTTCTTTTTAAATTGTAGGCACTACACCACAGAGAATGTAAAAAAGGAAAGAAGAAGAGGGAAAGAAATGGAAGTAGAATTCTTATATTGTGGTTTGTATTATTACTCACAAAGTCTATGTGTTAAAACTTTGTCTTCAGGTGTTGTTATGGGGAAGAGGTAGAACATGCAATAGGAGATGTGGTACTCCAACCTCTCCAACTTTTCCTTTTGGCTTAGGATGTGACAATTTCTCCTACATCTGAGCTTCCAGTTTTTCCATCTGTTATAAAATGTCAATGCCAAGGGATGGGGGTGGGGAGCTTGCCAGAGTCTGAAACATACTGTTTGGGATTTTAGAATCTGAAAACTGAGATAAGTAAACTACTCTTCTTATAAAATTGATCTACTTAAAATATGTATTTATAATAAAAATTTCATTCACTTTCCCTGATATTGACATATGATCTCTCCATTATCAAATTTTAATTTTGAAATACATCATTTAAAACAAGCCATACACCTCTGTGCCACTAGAATTTGTTCATCCCAGTTGCTCCTTCAACACTGAGAGCATAAACAACTGTGTGAGGTTTTTGAGAGATTTGGGGATGACTTCACACTGTGTTATTTAGCTCATGTATACCTTATCCTCCTTTTGCATCAAAGACCACTACTTTAATCCAATTTAAAAGAGAAAAACATAGCAAAGCCAAGAAAATAAAAATAACTGTGTGTTTTTCTTTGCCAAAAATGAGATGCAGGTAAAGAAATAACTCAATGCAGTGGATTATAATAGCCCCTTAGCTAGTATAGCGCACATATTGGTAATGTTTAGTTTTTATGTGCTGTAGTTAAAATAAGTTGTAAAAGATGAGTACAGAGTGGATTCTGCGAGATAATTTGAGAACATAGCATGGGGAATAAAAATATACCTTCATCTTTAGTTCAAGAATCTGCAGTTTCTTTATTTGAAGAGACTTGTATTTTTCTCCTGTATTATCTATCATTAGAAAGGATTGTATATTTGACAAAATAACATGTTAAGCTGCTAAAAGGGTATTTTCACCATTTTCAATGAAGAATTGAGTAGGAAATATGAATTTAGAAATTCTAAATAATTCTGAAAAGGTACTATCATTTTTCTTTGATGACTAAAGCACCAACATATAAGAAATGGGGTTTTATAACCATCAATAAGAAGTTAATCCGCTTTATCTATTTCTAATATTCTTGGGAGAACTGGCAAAAATTCATAGCTAGAGAGTTGGTAAAGTGTTATTTTCTTGTTTTGTTGTAGAAAGTCTTGAGTTTAATGCTTCTAATGAAAAATATGACAGGGTGCAAAAGTACCTCAGCATATTGATGCATTATTTCTATGACTATTTTTAAATTTATTCATGTTCATGGGCTATGATGAACATGTTTACTTATGAATCTATCTCTGAAATCTCTTTATCAGTCCTTTTGGGAGATCACTTTAAGCAGAAAAACTTGTTTAGAATATAAATGCTCAAAAGACACTCTACGTTGGTCAGACTACCTTGTTTTTTTTTATTTACCATTTTTTTAAAGTTTTAAGCAGAATATAGTCACATCAATTTCACTCCTCATCTCTGCTCCAACTACTTTCCTGTCATTTTTATTTCCTGTCAAATCCATGTTCTTTTATTCTTTTATTATTATTGTCACCCACTCCCCTCCCCACACGAATTAGTATATAAAAGCGACTTAATGAGTCTTTTTACTGTTGTTATTGTTGTCAGTATATATTTTTATGATTGGAAGCTGGCGATTGGATACCATTTACAGGGCTCATCTCTGGAATAAATTAATAATTCCTCTTTTAGAGGTCCTTATTTTACTGTAGCTCTTCATCTAGTAGTAGTGTCCCATTCATCTTAGTATGTCAACTGCTGTTGTCATTATTTAAGTGGCTATGTTGTTGAAAGTTCTTGTGTATAGCTTTCCTGTCAAATTTAGAAGATAGCCATTTGGGCAAGAAACTGCTCTTGCCTGGACTGTTGCATAAACTGGACACAGAGAACCTGGAGAGAGAGGACTGCTGAACTTGCCTAAAGGTGAGATGGTCTTTCAGGGTTTGATTCATGAAAGAGTCTGCGAGACATTCTGCAGGACACAGCAGATAGTGACTGAACTGCCTTTGAAATTGTCTGCTTCATGGAAATGTCTGCTAGAAACTATGGGCCTGTAGGCTAAAGACGGATGCCCCAATGGTACAGAGGAACTTTGGGTGACTGTACAGGCAGCGAGATGTCTCTGTCATTTCTAGAATTTTCGAAGTTGCTTACTTTTTGTTTACTTAGGTAATATTATATCCTCTGGAGCTTTGATGGAGTTGAAGAATGGTTAGTTAAAGTTATAGTTTTCCTTTGTTATGGTAAAAGATAAAATATATCAAATATTGCAATTGTAATTCTTGCTTGATAACTGTTTTGTTATATATGATTTTACTATGTTAAAGTTAAAGCCTTTCTTTTCGTTTAAACAGAAAAAGGGGAAATGGTGTAGGAGGGTCATCTGTCTATGTATTACTTTCATTGGTTAATAAAGAAACTGCCTTGGCCTTTTGATAGGCCAGTCTTTAGGTGGGTGGACAGAACACAATTCTGGGAGGAAGAAAGCAGAGTCAGGCAGATGCTATGCTTCTCCTGCCCAAGATGGACTCAAGCTGGTAAGCCACAACCAAGTGGCAATACACATTAATAGAAATGGGTTAATCAAGATGTGAGAGTTATCCAGTAAGAGGCTAGAGCTAATGGGCCAGGCAGTGTTTGAATGAATATAACATGTGTGTTGTTATTTCGGGTGTAAAGTTAGCCATGCGGGAGCAGGGCGGGACAAAAAGCAGGCCTGCTCGCCTCATCACTACAACAGTCTTCTGTTCTTCTGGCTCTTATAATGTTTCTGTCCTCTCTTTTACCATATTCCCCAAGTCTTAATTGTAGGAGGTTTGTTGCTGATGTATAAGTTGGGTACAGGCACTCAACAATCAGTTTCTCTCTGAATTTTGTTGGATGAGAGCTACACTTATCTGTGGGAATAAGAACAATCATCTAAAGTACTGTTAAGAATTACAGTCTTTATAGAAGTGGTAGTATTATGTTTTACTCTAAGATTCATAACTTCTGTAGTTATGGGTGGTTAGTTAGTTTTATTCCAAACATGGATATTAACCAGGTTTCTCTTTCTATAGCTTTCAGTGTACCTTACTGTGTCAAAGAACATAGAACATAGGGATGGAGACTTCATTCAGGCACCAGTTCAATCTCTTTGTGGACAATGAGCTGTGTAGATATCTTCAAAAAGAGGTTCCTGTCATCAGTTTGAAAGAATGATTGATTATCTGTCCTAGCACCATTGTGGGTTGTTTAGGGATTTCCACAGGATCCACTTGGCCAACAGTTCAAACAAATATAAGCTAGTCCCACAACTAAAAGCCTTATTTGGCTACAAAATAAGGCCAATTTAGCCTGTGTATCTCTCTCCCTTACTAGTAATCTTCGCTGGGATCACCCTTATAGATTCCAGGAAGTTTCCACTGCATAGGTTTCCACTCATCCCTCCAAATTCCCAAAATTCCAGCTAACTCTTGACCTACAGTCTTTCCAGCTTGCAAGATGTGCTGCGGTAATAGTGACACAGAACATGTAGGAAAGGATAACAAATGTCTTGTTTAACTTGTGGCCCATTCCATCAGATGGAGTCAATACCCTAGACTAAGTCTCTAGTCAAAACAACTAGAGACTGGATAGTGCAGAGATGTAGGGTATAACCAAGTCTGACTAGCAAAATGAAAAAAAAGTGAAATTATTCCTAATGATATTCTGCTACATATACTCATAGATCTGTGCCTTATCCAGTTGTCATCAGAGCAGCTTAGTAGCAGATGGAAATTGGAGCCCAGCGAAAGATATTATGCAGAGCGAGATCTAAATTGGAGATCTCCATCAAGTCCCTCTCTTATAGTTTGAGGGATATCCTGCAGAAGATGGGGCAGATACTGTAGGAATCAGAGGACATTGAGGTTACCAGGAGAACATGGAGCACTAAATAAACAAAGCAGGGCTTATGTGGACTCAGAGACTGAAGTGTCAACCACAGGGCTTGCAATGTTCTCTACCAACTCCTCTGCCTTTATGTTACAACTGTTAGCTGGGTATTTTTGTAAAAATCCTTACAGTGGGAGTAGGTATCCCTCTGAGTATTTTGTCTGCTCTTGGGACTTTTTTTTTCTCCTATTGGGTTGCCTTCTTTAACTTTGATATGAGGTCTTTTTCCTTGTTTAATGTTATGTGATATTTAGTTTTTGTCTCTTGGAGGTCAGGTCCGTTTTGAGAGGAAAAGTAGGAGGGGTGTATCTGGGTGAGATGGGAACTGGAAAGGAGCTGGGAGGAGTGGAAAGTGGGAAGATGTGTTTGGGATGTGTTGCATGAGAGAAGAATCTATTTTCAATAAAAAAGAAGAAAAATTCCATGCTTATATATGGGAAATTTTGAGTATTTGCTACTCACAAGGTAAGATATTATCTATTTCACATTTGTTACCTCACATTTATTTTCCGTTTATTTTGAGAGATGGTATCCTGTAGGCTATGCTGGACTAAGCCTTACAGGTAGCTGAATATGACCTTGAATTTTATTGTTTTCTTGTGTCCAGCTCCCAAGTGTTAGGATTATAGACATGAACCACTATCAATGGCTTTAATGTCTAATACCACCAAATTCAAATGCATATTTTTCAGCAATTGTCAATCCACTGTTGATAGTATCAAACTTGGTATCTACTATATAAAGTATAGAAAAAGAAAATAATGATGAGTGATTTTATACTTAAATAATTAAATGTGGTGGTTTTAAAGCTACTTTATGTTGTATTTTTTTTTTTACAGGAGCTTTAACTTTAACCGACTCAATATAAAGTAAATATATTTGTGTTCTCAGTGACTAATTAGTTATCTTTGTTTGCCAGGCTCTCAAGTTCCAGACAAATTTTAAAATAATCCTTTTATGTTTCTTCAGACAGATTTTCAACACCAATGGTATTTTAATGAAATTTTCAAATGATATGCCATCGTGGCTACATGGCTTAATTAAGGCCTATGTGTATTTTGAAAGATACGGTTTGTATTTTAATGTTTTAACTTGGCAAACAAGAAAAAATATCTTTTAATGTTAATGAGGAACATTTGAAAATTAAAATATCTTGTACATTATGACATAAAAGTTCTCATTAAATATAACTGGATCACTTTAAATTTATTTTTATATACTGAAGCTATGAAATAAATAAAAAGCAGTGAAGAATTTTTTTTTCAGTGAAGAAATTTTTAACAAGTCTTTTGACATTATGGGTCAAAATATGTAATCAATACTTAACATACAGTTCCAGATTGTGGTCATTGTCTTATAAGCAAAAACATGTATATGATAATTTGACCTATTAGTGAATTCATGCAAAACATGTTATAGATTACAAACTATTTTTTGCAAAACACCTCTCTAAAATCAATATATTTATACATTTTATATTTCATTTTGTATTTTGTAGCAATTTTCTTATTTTGTTGCTGCAGCCATTTCATAATAGCTATTCTTTATTCATGTTATAGCAAAGCTCTTAATTCTAAAAGCAGTAATCCATGTCTCCAGACATTTTTATGGGCCACACTGGATATGATGTCCAAAGGCCTGCTTACTATTTAAACCATGATTTAATGAGGAAAATCCAATAGTGATAGTTTAATTGTGAGAACACTATACTAAAAACCATACTAAAATGATATCTTTTTTAGAATAAAATTTGGTAATCTATAGATAAAACCACTTTGGACCTTATCCAGAAGATTTAACTATGCATGTGCTCTACTAACAATATCTCATTAAAAATAACATCACATTTAACATGGTTTCTTTCACAAAGGAGAAAAACATGCCTTTATGAAATCAGATATTTTAATACAAACTGTTTAAATTTAAAATATAAATAAAGTTAGTTCATAATACAAAGGAAAAATGATAAATATCAAAACAAGTATTGGACTCCAGTCTGGAGAAAGTGAACTGAACTGATCACTCCATAGTCTACTTCATCAACAAGACTTTTGTCCCAGAAAATAAACACTCACTAGCTTTATGCACATGTCAACATATCTACCAACCTCAAATACATTTTTATACCCACAGGAGAAAACTCATTCATGCCCTCATGTACCAGATCAAAAACTAGCCCATGTTGTAGAACACAAACCAATACAGACAGGAATTAATGCATGAGGAATCAAATAATTGAATTGTATTTAAAACTAGAGTCCACAAAAGTTGACTTGAGTATTGAGCCAAACAAAATGGTTAGCTGCAAAATCAAATGAGAATTGGGCAGGAAGTCTATATTAAACAATATAAACAGAATATAATTGTCATAAATTAAGGAACCTACCCAATATTTTAGTTTTTGTCTTAATTTTCCAAATATTAGTGCATACTTTTTTCTAGGCTTGTCATTTGTAACTATGGTTATGATGCTAATCTGAGATACCAACAACAGAATTACCATGAATTTCACTTTTTCTAAATTTTTCCAAAAACAAAATATTTTTAATAGCAGATCTTAACAATCAGCATATTTCTTTACTTTACTTATTAAGTCAGGACCTTTTATATTTGCATTTATGGAAGGCAAATTTATGACTACCTTTTTGCCAATTCATAGCTCTGTTATGTTTATATGAGCTGTTTTACTTGTTATAAATTTCAAATAGATCAAATTATGAGATACATAATAATCGTGATAAAATTTCCAACATTAACAGACAGCATCATTCCCCTCTCATTTTGGGTTATAATTAATATAATAAGTGTTCCTTTAAGACATGTACTGATTTTTCATCTAAATCTCTTTATACTCAACAATGGACTAACCAATGTCCATAATTCTATTTGCCACACCAATATATTATTAAATAGGTACATTCTGTCCATCAAATAATAACTACCAGGTTCAGTATACTAAAGAATTAAACAGTGACTCAACAGTGGTCTATTAACTTCTATTACTGTGTGTTGAGCTGAAAATGTGATATAAAGATTTTAGATTTGTGGAGAATGAGGAATGAGAAAGACTTCAGGCCTTTATTATAGATAGATATTGGAAGGATACCATGTGAGAAATGAGCCTTGGACAAGAAAGTGGACTTTTGTGTTACATGTCTTTCTAGGCAATGTTGGAATTTGAATGTGTATTTTATGACTGTCTCACAGGAATGTGATAAAGTTAGGTCAGAGCAATAGCGAGGCAGATTAGGTACAGCAAGGTATGGATGTGTGAATGGTATCTAGTACAAAATTCCTCATGGCGAACATTTGACATAGCACACTGAAAATATCTTAACTGGCCACCAAGATGAAAACTGCTCCTAGACATAATTTTGTTGGCAACAGTACTTCCTTCTTAGCTTTATGACGAGTTGTAGCTCTGTTCTTTCTGTACAAATTCTTTTACTACTTAAAAATTTCAATTTAATAAAATTTTGAGCTGTTGAGGGAGCTGCGGGCAGCATTCCCGCCCAGTTCCCAGACGCCTTGCTAGCTCATGCCCCAAAATAACAACACACAAACTATATTCTTTTAAACACTGCTTGGCCCATTAGCTCTAGCCCTTACTGGCTAATTCTTACATCTTGATTACCCATTTCTATTAATGTGTGTAGCACCCAAAGGTGCGCTTACCAGGAAGATTCTAGCCTATGTCCATCCTGGGTCGGAACTTCATTGCGTCTGCCCTGGGGAGCAGCTGCATGGCATCTGAACTCACTTCCTCTTCCTCCCAGCATTCTATTTTGTTTACTCCACCCACTTATGTTCTAACCTATGAGACCAAGCAGTTTCTTTATTAATTAACCAATGACCTTCCTCATCAATGAGCTACAAAAAAAATGTGATGAATTTCCAACATAAGCTAACCATTGTCGAAAAAAGAAAGAAAGAAAGGAGAAATGAAGAAAAAAATAGAGAAGGAAGAGAACAGCAAAGGCAGGCAAGGCCCGTTTTAGATAGCTTTGTTGTCCCCTTAATTATTTTTTCAATAAGAACTTGAAAGTGATTAGAAATTTTCTTTCACACCTATCTTTTTAAGTCTTTAGTGCCAATAAACTAGAAGAGGCACACCAATTTTTACTTTTAAAGCTTTTGCTCAGGAATATGTGAACCTCAAATAGTGACACATAATGATTACATCTTGCTTAAACTTTACTAAGATTCCAAATCTGTCTCTTTCCCTTGAAATCCAAAGAATTTACTGATGTCTGACAAAGTATGTCACTGTACTACTTGGCCTGTCTCACATCATGAAATCAACAAACATTTGTTCTAAGTTGAATTTTCTACTCTTTGTGTTAATTTCAAAGGGCACTGTACAGTGGGACTTCTTTTACCAGGTGTATTATTTAGAGTTTCTATTGATGTGCGAAAACACCACAACCAAAAGCAATTTGTGAAGAAAAGGGTTTGCTTTATCATACAAGTCTTACTTATGTTGCATATGGAGGGAAGTCAGGGCAGAAACTTAAGGTAGGAATCTAGAGGCAGGAACCGAAGAAGACACCATTTTAGAATGCTCCTTGCTGACTTTCTTCTTGCTTGCTAAGTTTGTTCAACCCAGAGGTAGCACCATGGACAGAGATCAGGGATCTCCCATATCAATCATCAATTAAGAAAATGTTTCAAGAAAAAAAAAAAGAAAGAAAGAAAAAAAAAGAAAATGTTCCATAGGCTATAGGCAATAAATTCTAGGAATTTTCTCAATTGAGGTTCCCTTTTCCAAATACATCTAGGTTTGGTCAAGTTGACAAAAAATAACCAGGACCTTTATTAATTTCCCCTTCTACACTATTCCCCATACCTGTCCTTTTTTTTCTTTACCTTCTTCTGCATATCTTGTCAATTCTTCATAGGATATCTTCTCTTGCACTATTAAAAACTCTCATTTTATTCCAGATGTTGGTCTAATTAAGTCAATCAGTGAAGATGTTCCTGATATTAGGATTATAAATATTTCTTAATTTTGAAATTCTCTAGTAAGATTTGGTTAAAAATACTTTTATCTTGCTAAAATTAGTATATGACATTTCTATATTTGACAAGTATTTTCCATTTAATTGACTAATCTTAAATCATTTAGTCTTTAATTTTTTTCTTATAGATTTAGACTGAAATCCATTATAGAAAACTACCAAGTATTTTAATGACAATACAAATGTTATGTTTTTGAATTATTAATATATTTAGAAATGTCAGTTTAGTTAGAATTATGTTATCATTGTAAAAACTTAATCGTTTTCATGTTAGTTATTTTGTATACCTTTTGTTTGTAAATTGTATAGTAACATGTCATTTATTATGATTTTAGATCATGTGTGATTTTCTCCCTTAGTTTTATATGAGCTCATTTTATATATGAAGAATACTACTGTCTTTTATCCAGTTTATTTATAAATTTTATTTGTTTGTAATATAATAGTGTGAGAAGGGCTCAATAATTTGAGACAATATGCCGCAGTCTGCCCTGTGATAACATTAATCATCATTGAGGTTGAACTTTTTATTCCTCTAGGATGATAAATACCTTTGTTTAAATATAATTGAACCCTCGCTTCACATATGTAGCTTAGGATGGCTTTGAGTTAGTAATCCTCCCCAAACCATTAAACAGTGACTTTGAAGGTGTTTTCGAGGAGACCCAGTTAAACCTTCTTTTACGTTTTGATGTTTTTAAAACTTTTTGCCATCTATAACTTATATTAGTAGGCAATAGTGAAGTTTACATAGAAGCTTTCCAAATAGTTCTCAAGCATACTAACACTGTTGCTGTGTTGAGTTGCTTCTTGTATCAAAGGGTTTGTTTATTTTAACTGTTTACATGTAAACAATCAACTTTTCACCAAGAGATGTTTATTATAAAATACATAGATCAATATTTATTTATGACAATTTGTAGGTCTTATTAGTTTACAGGTATAGTATACTTATATTTTTTCTTTCATCTTACATTTAACTGTTTAATTTTACAAATCTATTTTTCAAATGTTTTCTTTGTTACCAGAATGCTTTTGTTTTTTAATCAACCTGAGTGTAGCTAGCACTCTGAAGTATAAAAGAGATGAAAGCCTGTCTGTTCTGGATGAAAAAGGGTGATGCCCTGAGCACCAGGACTGTGCAGTATCCTACCTGAACAGTCTTAGCATTCCTGAGCCCCACATTTAAATCTATCCTTCTACCTGAACAGTTTTAAAATTCCTGAGTCCCATGCTTAAATAAGTCATCCTACCTTGACTTTAGCATATTTTAAATAAATATCCATGAAATTGTACTTGGATCTTATTTGAAATTGAATTGAATATATAAATTAGGTTAAAAATAAATCATATTGAAATTTATGTCTTCTATTGATGGCCAGAGTGTTGCATGTTGTTTGTAATAATCTGGAATTTCTTATATATTTAATGCTATGGCATTTTGACACTACAGGGTGACACACAGTTTCTGGTTTTTTTGTTCCTATGGTATATTATACCAATTAGTAAAGGGAGATCTGAGTAATATTAGGCCTATTCTCTGCCTAGCCTCATGATTTTCCTATGATGCTCAACTGTTATACTATCAATTGTCATTGATCATTTTTTGCTATGTTGAGAGGAAGATATAATGTGCTCTAAAATAAATACAGTAATTTATTTCCTCATTAAATTTTATTAATCAACCATTTAAGTAATACTATTATTCTTCTAGGTTTACATATGAGAAAAGTAAATTGAGTACCTAGAATATAATGTTCCAGAGATTAACATGAATCTAGTATTACAAGTCTAGTATATTCTTAAATTTTTATTTATTTCCTCTATGTATGGAAGTAAAAATCATTAAATATAGTACTAAATATTAACATTTCTATATTACCACATCAGAAATCACTAGCCCATTATTAAGTCTTTGTAAAGAAAGAAAAAAATAACAATAATCTTTGATAAATAAAATCCCACAAAAGTTTTTTAAAAATAGCCTTCAAAAATAAGCTTTATTTCAAATATGTTTTACCAATAAGAGTCAGGGAATTACCTATATAGAAATAAGCCAATAAGAGTCAGGGAAACAAGTTTTTAGGATATCAAGTTTGTGGTCAGCACAGTTACATCTTAAGTAGTAGTAATTTTCCTATTGAAAGATTTCTCATGGCCCTGAATGCATTTTCAAGAAGGAAGAATGGATGAAGAAAGTGTGGAATATATACATATTAGAGTACTACTCAGAGGTAAAAAACAATGACATCTTGAGTTTTGTAAATGGATGGAAATAGAAAACACTATCCTGAGTGAGGTAACCCAGACCCAAAAAGATGAATATGGGATGTACTCACTCATAATTGGTTTCTAGCCATAAATAAAGGACATTGAGTCTATAATTCGTGATCCTAGAGAAGCTAAATAAGAAGGTGAACCCAAAGAAAAACATAGAGTTATCCTCCTGGATATTGTAAGTGGACAAGATTGTCTGACAAAAATTGAGACCTTAGAGGTGGGATGGGATGGGGGTAAGGGGATATGGGGAGAGAAAAGTGGGAAGGGAAGGACAGGGGGAACTTGAGGGAATGGAATGGTTGGCATAAAGGAAGGGTGGATATGGGAGCAGGGAAGTATATATCTTAATTAAGGGAGCCATCTTAGGGTTGGCAAGAGACTTGACCCTAGAGGGGCTCCCAGGTGCCCAGGGGGATGTCCCCAGTTAGTTCCTTGGGCAGCTGAGGAGAGGGAACCTGAAATGGCCCTAACCTATAGCCATACTGATGAATATCTTGCATATCACCATGGAACCTTCATCTGGGGATGGATGGAGATAAAGACAGAGACCCACATTGGAGCACCAGACTGAGCTTCCAAGGTCCAAATGAGGAGCAGAAGGAAGGAGAACGTGAGCAAGGAAGTCAGGACCGCGAGGGGTGCACCCATCTCCTCAGACAGTTGGGCTGATCTATTGGGAGCTCACCAAGGCCAGCTGGTTTGGGACTGAAAAAGCATGGGATAAAACCGGATTCTCTGGCCGGGCGATGGTGGTGAACGCCGTTAATCCCAGCACTCGGGAGGCAGAGGCAGGCGGATCTCTGTGAGTTCGAGACCAGCCTGGTCTACAGAGCTAGTTCCAGGACAGGCTCCAAAGCCACAGAGAAACCCTGTCTCGAAAAAACAAAACAAAAAAAAAAAAACCAAAAAAAAAAAAAACCAAAAAAAAAACCCCCCAAAACAAACAAACAAACAAAAAACAGACTCTCTGAACAAGGCAGACAATGAGGGCTGACTGAGAAGCCAAGGACAATGGCACTGGGTTTTGATCCTACTGCATGTACTGACTTTGTGGGAGCCTAGTCTGTTTGGATGTTCACCTTCCTAGACCTGGATGGAGGGGGGAGGACCTTGGACTTTCCACAGGGCAAGGAACCCTGACTGTTCTTTGGACTGGAGAGGGAGGGGGAGAGGAGTGGGGGGACGGGGAGGGAAATGGGAGGCTGGGAGGAGGCAGAAATTTTTTTTTTCAATAAAAAAAGAAAGAAAAAAAAAGACTGTAAAAATAGTGTTTTCCAGTGGATTACCAACTGCTGAAAAAGCTGGGGATGTAGACAATGTTAATAAAAGAAACAGAAAAAAAAAGAGTAAAAAAGAAAGCGATGAAAGTTTGTTTTGTGTCCAAATACCTAATCAATTTTGTGAACAAAGAAACATACCCTAAAGGACAATAATGGGGGTGTTTGTTGTATTCTTGGGGAAATTTCACTTAAAGCTATCATTCTCTATACTCAAGTTATAGATCGTTATTTGTATTTTGAAATTTTCTAAAGTCATTAAGTCACAGTTGTTTGATCTTCTTCCTTTGTCATTACATCTTGCATTACAATTTGAATGCTAAACTGAGAGTGAATTATCTCTGAGAGAGACAGAAATACAATACTAAGAATGTGACCAAATACTTTACTGTTGCCCCTTCCTCAGAAGAATCAATAAAAGCAAGTGAACAAGGGAAGATTTTATGTCTGAAGTGTACTGCCAGGAACTTCTGTTTAGCACTAAGCAATGTGCTTGTACAACCATGGAAACAGTGTTCAAATCATCTCATAATAATGTACCTGGTATAGTTTCTTCTAGCTAATTTTCAAAAAACTTTTTAATTACAACCATTTAATTTCTAGCCGTCTATGTCTTTAGAATGTAAAGCATTTTTGTAAGTGGTATAAGAGTTGAATGTAGTCATACTTTGTTTATGTTTTAACAAATAAAGCTTGTCTGAGGGTCAGAGTGCAGAGTTATGCCACAAGAAGCATGGCAGAGGAGGCACACACCCTCAATCAGGGACTGAGGAGACAGAGGGAGAAAGATTTCTGTTAGTTTAAGGCTACCTTGAGCTACACAAAATTGAATTTGTGTAAAATAGAAACAGAGCTCACACAAAGGTTTAATCCCAGCCTAGGGAGATGGAGACAGGGATGATATGGTTGGTTTGAGAGGGGAATATAAGGCTTTGCCCTTTGACTTCAGTGGTCTTGCCTATAACTTTTTGGAACTATGAAAGCCAACTATCAGGATGGAGCATTCATTTTTCTAATTTTGTTAACTAAATATTTTAGTATCTTTAGCAATGGTTCCTTCTCCTAAAGCTCTGGTGTGCAACCATGTGCAATGGGAACAGCATGCAATGTTGTAGTTTTACATTGGATTTCTCACACCAACAACTGAAGGGAGGTATCTTAGACCAATCCTTGGCTTTATGTTTCTATGTTTTCTGGAAGGAACATGATTCCCCATCCCTTTTAATAAATGTTATTGAAAATTTCAAAGACTTATTTCGTTGTGGTTATGGTGGTGGTGGTGGTGGTGTGTGTGTATATAAGAGACAAAGGGTGGTATATGTACTCTTAAATGAATAGGTGGGTGTATGTTGAAGTCAGAGGTCGATTTGGGGTATCTTCCTCAAATTGTCTTCATTATCATTTTAGACATGGTCTCTAAGTGAACCCTGAGCTCACCTTCAGCTAGGCTGGCTTGTCCTCGGATATTTGTATATATTGAACCATAGTGATGTTATTGTGGGTGTTGGTAATGGTGATCCAGATTCAGAGACTTTGATTGAATGACCAGCAATTTCCTAACTGAGCATGTCTATGAGATGTTGGTATTATATTTTATAGAAAATAATGTTAAGACTTCAGGAACTATATTTCATGTTAGGCAATATAATAAAAAATATGAATGATAATCCTTCCACCTGAAAATAAAAAAAGAAATCTTAAGAGTTTTGAGATTATTTACAAAATTCACAATATTGTACAAAAGACAGAAAACCAAGTGGAAGAAGTTTTATACGAAACTTCATTCATGGACTTCTTTGTGATACCCAATAATCATTCTCATGAAGTGTGTTTGTGTGGCTCTTCTTGCCCCACCCAGCTTGCATCCAGAACCCTTCTTCCCTCTGTCCCCTTTCCTCTTTGGGCACATATCACCATCCAGCTCAGTCTGTCTGGTGCTGGGGGCAAATCCTCAGGGCAAGTAGGCAGGCGAGACCTCCTTTGTCTCACTGGCCCGCCTGCACCAACCAAGGTAGGCGCTTTGTTTACGAACTACCCAACCTGCACGGAGATCTGATCTCGGCACCAGGAGAGACAGCAGTGCGGTGAGTTTGTGACCAGCAGCGGCAGAAGCAGCCCTGGACAGGGAACTCTGAAGTTCCTCATCCCCCTCCCTATACTCCCTGGGCTCCCTGCAGGGGCTCTATACCCCGCATACTGCCTCTCTCTTCTTGTCCCACCCAGCTTGCATCCAGAACACTTCTTCCTTCTGCCCCCTTTCCTCTTTGGGCACATAACACCATCCAGCTCAGTCTGTCTGGCGCTGGGGGCAAATCCTCAGGGCAAGTAGGCAGGCGAGACTTCCTTTGTTTCACTGGCCTGCCTGCAACAAGCAAGGAGAGACATCAATAGAACACCAGGAGAGCTAGCACTGCAGAGAGCCATCACTGGGAAGGTACATCGGTAGGCAAGTAGACCTGATCCGGTAAAAGAAGATCCAGAGGGGAGCATTCGGAGAAAGAGATGGGCAGGCGCCAATGCAAGAATTCACCCAACAATCTGAAAAACTATATGAAACCACCAGAACTCAGCGACCTCCCAACAGGTGGACATGAACACCTTAATCATGAAGAAGTAGATAAAATTGACTTTATGAAAGTGATTGACGCCCTTAAACAACATGTAAAAAATGCCCTTATAGAAATGGATGAGAAGTATAACAGAAAGTTTGAAGAATTGAGTAAATCAGTGAATGATACCCTAGGAAACCAAGGAAAAACAATCAAACAG
This sequence comes from Chionomys nivalis, assembly GCF_950005125.1. NCBI lineage: Eukaryota > Metazoa > Chordata > Mammalia > Rodentia > Cricetidae > Chionomys > Chionomys nivalis. Next base: position 74,063,325 of record NC_080090.1, on the reverse strand, counting down.
ATAATGGAAAGAGTTCAAGACTTAAAAACTGAAATGGAGGCAAAGAAGAAAACACAAACAGAAGGCCAGCTGGACAGGGAGAATCTAGGTAAACGAATAGAGACTACAGAAGCAAGCATAACCAACAGAGTACAAGAGATAGAAGAAAGAATCTCAGATTCTGAAGATACCATAGAGAAAATAAACACGCTGATCAAAGAAAACAGCAAGGCCAACAAATTCTCATCACAAAACATTCAGGAAATATGGGACACAATAAAAAGACCAAACCTAAGAATAATAGGAATAGAAGAAGGAGAAGAAGCGCAGCTCAACGGTCCAGAAAATATATTTAATAAAATTATAGAAGAAAAATTTCCCAACCTAAAGAAAGATATACCTATGAAAGTTCAAGAAGCATACAGAACACCGAATAGGCTGGATCAAAAAAAAAACATCCTCTCGCCATATAATAATCAAAACACAAAGCATACAGAATAAAGAAAGAATACTAAGAGCAGCAAAGGAAAAAGGCCAAGTTACTAATAAAGGTAAACCTATCAGACTTACACCTGACTTCTCTATGGAAACCATGAAAGCCAGAAGGTCCTGGATAGATGTACTGCAGAAACTAAGAGACCATGGATACAAGCCCAGACTACTATACCCAGCCAAGCTTTCGTTCACTATAAATGGAGAAAACAAAATTTTCCAGGATAAAAACAAAATTAAACAATACGTAGCCACAAATCCAGCCTTACAGAAAGTAATAGAAGGAAAATCACTAACCAAGGAGTCCAACAATGACCACAATATCTCAGACAACTAGAGACCCTTCACTAGCACAACACAAAGAAGGGGAACACACAAAATTTACAACTTAAAAAATGACCGGAGTTAACAACCACTGGTCATTAATATCACTTAATGTCAATGGACTCAACTCTCCTATAAAAAGGCACAGACTAAGAGATTGGATACGAAAACAGGATCCAACATTCTGCTGTTTACAAGAAACACACCTCAACCACAAAGACAGGCACCTACTCAGAGTAAAGGGTTGGGATAAGGCTTATCAAGTAAAGGGACCTAAGAAACAAGCAGGGGTGGCCATACTAATTTCTAACAAAGTTGACTTCAAACTTAAATCAATCAGGAGAGATGGAGAGGGACATTTTCTACTCATAACAAAAACAATTCATCAGGATGAAGTCTCAATCCTGAATATCTATGCCCCTAATATAAAAGCACCCACGTACGTAAAAGAAATATTGTTAAAACTCAAGGCAGCCATCAATCCGCACACATTAATAGTAGGAGACTTTAATACTCCTCTCTCACCAATGGACAGGACAAGTAGACAGAAACCTAACAGAGAAATAAGAGAATTAATGGAGGTAATGAATCAAATGGACTTAACAGACATCTATAGAATATTCCACCCAAATAGGAAAGAATATACCTTCTTCTCTGCAGCTCATGGAACCTTCTCAAAAATCGACCACATACTCGGTAACAAAGCAAACATCCACAGTTACAAAAAAATATTAATAACCACCTGTATCTTATCAGATCACCATGGATTAAAGCTAGAATTCAGCAACAATGCTACCCCCAGAAAGCCTACAAACTCATGGAAACTGAATAGTCAACTACTGAACCATACCTGGATTAAGGAAGAAATAAAGAAAGAAATTAAACTCTTCCTTGAAGACAATGAAAATAAAGAAACAACATACTCAAACCTATGGGACACTATGAAAGCAGTTCTGAGAGGAAAGTTCATAGCACTAACTGCCCACTTAAAGAAAACAGAGAAAGCACACATTGGAGACTTAACAGCCCACCTGAAAGCTCTAGAAAAAAAAGAAGCAGACTCACCTAGAAGGGGTAGAAGACTGGAAATAATCAAACTGAGGGCTGAAATCAACAAAATAGAAACACAGAAAACAATTGAAAGAATCAATGAATCAAAAAGCTGGTTCCTGGAGAAAATCAACAAGATTGATAACCCCTATCCAAACTAATCAAACGGCAGAGAGAGAATTTGCAAATTAATAAGATCAGAAATGAAAAGGGAGACATAACCACAGACACAGAGGAAATTCAGAGAATCATTAGATCTTACTACAAAAGCCTGTATGCCACAAAACTGGAAAATGTAAAAGAAATGGACGCTTTTTTAGATAAATATCATTTACCAAAGTTAAACCAGGACCAGGTGAACAACCTAAATAGACCTGTTAGTCGTGAAGAATTAGAAGCTGTTATCAAAAACCTCCCTTCCAAAAAAAGTCCAGGACCAGATGGTTTCAATGCGGAATTCTACCAGAACTTCCAAGAAGACCTAATACCTATTCTCCTTAATGTATTTCACAATATAGAAACAGAAGAGTCATTGCCAAATTCCTTTTATGAAGCTACAGTAACTCTGATACCAAAACCACACAAAGACCCAACCAAGAAAGAGAATTACAGGCCAATCTCACTCATGAACATCGACGCAAAAATCCTCAACAAAATTCTGGCAAACCGAATCCAAGAACACATTAGAAAAATTATCCATTATGATCAAGTAGGCTTCATACCAGAGATGCAGGGCTGGTTTAACATACGCAAGTCTATCAATGTAATCCATCATATAAATAAACTGAAAGAAAAAAACCATATGATCGTTTCATTAGACGCTGAAAAAGCATTTGACAAAATTCAACATCCCTTTATGATAAAAGTCTTGGAGAGATTAGGGATACAAGGGTCATACCTAAATATAATTAAAGCTATATACAGCAAGCCGACAGCTAATATCAAATTAAATGGAGAGAAACTTAAAGCCATCCCACTAAAATCAGGAACACGCCAAGGCTGTCCACTCTCTCCATACCTCTTCAATATAGTTCTCGAAATTTTAGCAATAGCAATAAGACAACATAAGGGGATAAAGGGGATTCAAATTGGAAAGGAAGAAGTTAAACTTGCATTATTTGCAGATGATATGATAGTGTACATGAGCGACCCCAAAAACTCCTCCCAAGAACTCCTACAGCTGATAAACGCCTTTAGTAATGTGGCAGGATACAAGATCAACTCCAAAAAATCAGTCGCCCTCTTATACACAAAGGATCTGGAAGCAGAGAGAGAAATAAGAGAATCATCACCTTTCACGATAGCCACAAACAGCGTAAAATATCTTGGGGTAACTCTAACCAACGAAGTGAAAGATCTATTTGACAAAAACTTTAAGGCATTGAAGAAAGAAATTGAAGAGGATACCAGAAAATGGAAGGATCTCCCTTGCTCTTGGATTGGGAGAATCAACATAGTAAAAATGGCAATTCTACCAAGGGCAATTTATAGATTCAATGCAATCCCCATTAAAATCCCATCAAAATTCTTCACAGATCTTGAAAGGACAATAATCAACTTTATATGGAGAAACAAAAAACCCAGGATAGCCAAAACAATCTTATACAGTAAAGGAACTTCTGGAGGCATTACCATCCCTGACTTCAAACTCTATTACAGAGCTACAGTAATGAAAACAGCATGGTACTGGCATAAAAACAGAGAAGTCGACCAATGGAATCGTATAGAAGACCCAGATTTTAACCCACAAACCTATGAACAACTGATTTTCGATAAAGGAGCTAAAAGTATACAATGGAAGAAAGAAAGCATCTTCAACAAATGGTGCTGGCACAATTGGATGTCAAGCTGTAGAAGAATGAAAATAGACCCATATCTATCACCATGCACAAAACTCAAGTCCAAATGGATCAAAGACCTCAATATCAATCTGAACACACTGAACCTGATAGAAGAGAAAATGGGAAGTACCCTACAACATATGGGCACTGGAGATCGCTTCCTATGTATTACCCCAGCAGCACAGACATTAAGGGCAACATTGAATAAATGGGACCTCCTGAAACTGAGAAGCTTCTGTAAAGCAAAGGACACTGTCATTAAGACAAAAAGGCAGCCTACTGACTGGGAGAAGATCTTCACCAACCCCGCAACAGACAAAGGTCTGATCTCCAAAATATATAAAGAACTCAAGAAACTAGACTTTAAAAGGATAATTAACCCAATTAAAAAATGGGGCACTGAACTGAACAGAGAATTCTCAACAGAAGAAGTTAAAATGGCCAAAAGATACTTAAGGTCATGCTCAACCTCCTTAGCGATCAGAGAAATGCAAATCAAAACAACTTTGAGATATCATCTTACACCTGTCAGAATGGCTAAAATCAAAAACACCAAGTATAGCCTTTGCTGGAGAGGTTGTGGAGAAAGGGGTACCCTCATCCATTGCTGGTGGGACTGCAAACTTGTGCAACCACTTTGGAAATCAGTGTGGCGGTTTCTCAGAAAAATTGGGATCAACCTACCCCTGGACCCAGCAATACCACTCTTGGGAATATACCCAAGAGATGCCCTATCATATGACAAAAGCATTTGTCCAACTATGTTTTTAGCAGCATTATTTGTAATAGCCAGAACCTGGAGGCAACCTAGATGCCCTTCAATGGAAGAATGGATGAAGAAAGTGTGGAATATATACACATTAGAGTACTACTCTGCGGTAAAAAACAATGACTTCTCAAATTTTGCATGCAAATGGATGGAAATAGAAAATACGATCCTTAGTGAGGTAACCCAGACCCAAAAAGAAGAACATGAGATGTACTCACTCATAATTGGTTTCTAGCCATGGATAGGGGCCACTGAGGCTATAATCTGTGATCCTAAAGAAGCTAAACAAGAGGGTAAACCCAAGGAAAAACATATAGATATCCTCCCAGCTATGGGAAATAGACATGACTGATGGGCAAAAAATTGGAATCTTGGGGGTGGGGTGGGATGGGGATGAGGGGTGATGGGGAGAGAAAAGTGTGAAGGAGAGGATGAGGGGAACTGGGGGAATCGGGGTGATTGGGGATAAAGGAAGTTTGGATAGGGGAGCAGGGAAACTCATACCTTAGGTAAGGGAGCCACCTAAGGGGTGGCAAGAGACTTGAACTTGGAATGGCTACCAGATGCCCAGGGCAATGTCCCCAGTTAGTTCTTTGGGGCACCTGAGGATAGGGAACCTGAAATGAACCTATCCTATAATCATACTGATGAATATCTTGCATATCGCCATAGAACCTTCATCTAGCGATGGATGGAGATAGAGCCAGAGACCCACATTGGAGCACCGGACTGAGCTCCCAAGGTTATAATGAGGAGCAGAAGGAGAGAGAACATGAACAAGGAAGTCAGGACCATGAGTGGTGCACCCAACCACTGAGACAGTGGGGCCGATCTATTGGGAGCTCACCAAGGTCAGCTGGACTGCTACTGAAAAAACATGGGATAAAACCGGACTCTCGGAATGTGGCGGACAATGAGAGCTGACGAGAGGCCAAGGAGAATGGCACAGGAACTTTCAACTGGCGATAGATCGAGAGAGAGACAGAGACCCAAATTGGAGCAACGGTCTGAGCTCTTAAGGTCCAAATGAGGAGCAGAAGGAGGGAGAACATGAGCAAGGAAATCAGGACCACGAGGCGTGCACCCACCCACTGTGACAGTGGAACTGATCTATTGGGAGCTCTTCAAGGCCAGCTGGACTGGGACTGAATAAGCATGGGTTGAAACTGGACTCTCTGAACATGGCGGACAATGAAGGCTGATGAGAAGCCAAGGACAATGGCACTAGGTTTCGATCCTAATACATGAACTGGCTTTGTGGGAGCTTAGCCTGTTTGGATGCTCACCTTCCTGGGCCTGGATGGAAGTGGGAGGACCTTGGTCTTCCTGTAGGGCAGGGAATTTGGACTGCTCTTCAGTATCGAGAGGGAGGGGGAATGGAGTGGGGGGAGGAGAAGAGGAGTGGGGATGGGGGAGGGGAGTGGGGGGAGGAGGCAATGTGTGGGAGGAGGGGAGGGAAATGGGAAAAAAATAATTTTGGGCTAATAAAATTTTAAGTTATTAGCAAAAAAAAAGTGTGTTTGTGTGTGTGTGCATATTTGTGTGTCATTCTTTATTACAAAAGAAGTGTAATGATTCAGACTTTATTCAACAACAACAATGATGCAATCTTGATGGTCATTAATTAGCAATATTTTTGAAATATTTGTAAATTTAATCTCCAAAATTTGTCAAAATCAGATTAGACTTAAATATGGTTGTATAGAAAAACACATTAAATTATTTTCTTCATGGAAAAATAATTTCTATATAGACTAGAAAATATTTAACTGAGTTACAATATTCCCCATTTCCCCAAAAAGTTAAGAATGCATTTTCCTATTTATAAGAAAACCTATTTTGAAATAAGTTTAAACTGTGTTTTGAGTTAGTAATCTTGTTTCTAGTACAGTACTTTTACTCTTTATTAGTTTCTGGCTGGGAAAAGTGGGAGGTATCTAATTCTAGTATAAGCAGCTTTAAAATTCCTGCTGAGTTTCATAAATAACCAAGAAAGGAAAGTAAGACATTCAAGTTGACTTCATGCTAACAATGAATAGTTGGTAAAGTACTAAAGCCTCAAGGCAGAAATCAAACAATTTGAATGACTGGCACCTTTTTCTTATAACAATTTCTGACGGGGAGGAAAAAAAAACTGAACGTTTTCCTGCTATTCTGTATTTAAATACTTATAGTTACTATTATAAATATATGCAAAGTCAGTCTTATTTAAAAGAGATAAGAGGAAAAGGAAGAAAATGGTAGTCAATAATATATTCTAAAGTATTATAACAGTTTGATTTTAAGATAATTTGATCTAGTGTTCTAAAATTAAAAAGAAAACATACACATTATTATAAGAAACAAAGTGTTTCCTGAATCTAATGTGGCAAATAAACTTAGTATTTTTAAAATAAAATGTCAAGTAAATGTGACTATGATTTTTTGTGTAAATTGCTGTTGTATAAGTGTGAGGACCAGAGATTAAATTTCCAGACTGAGATGGGGCTGGTATGGTCATGCACGTCTGTGATCCCAGTGTTTCTACAATATAAAGAGATACAGAGGTAAGAGACAACTATAAGTTCCTGGCTAGCAGCCCTTGCATGGACAAGCAAGAAGAAACCACCTACCTCATCAAGAGTGGTAGAAGACAAGTACCAAAGCCTAAGGTTGAGCTGTCCTCCACATGCATGCTGAAGCAAATATAGGCATACACTACACACATACACACACACAAATGCATGCATACACACATGAACACATACCTATACCATAAGTACACAAAATAAGATACTTCAACCAATAAAATAAATAAACCTTAAACTTAAAAAAATTAAAATGAATTAGACTTTATAGTAATGTATATTTTGAAAGCTGGCTAGGAAATTATTTCTCAAAAGTATACATGCTGTCAGGAGTATGAAAAATATAGTTCATATTATGAGTTCTGTTATGAATATGTAACTTAAATAAACTTTTAATGTTATAGTAGGATTTATTATATAATAGTTTTATTAAAACATATGTATTTCATTATACATTTATATGAATTTGATGCTTAATTAAAATATAGATAAATATTTTCAAATGGCTGCTATGGCTAAAACCTTTTATATTTTAGGTTCTATAAATAAGCAAAATTTATAAAGCTTATTTGATAGAGCCACCTTCAATCTTGGCCACTAAAGATATTAATAAAATTTGTATTTAAGTGACATGTTTATAAAGACTATCATCATTTCATTACAAGAGAAAATATGAGGATCTACTGAGTCTTCCATGTTGTTCCATGTCTACTTCTCATGAAGCTGTATTGTTTCTGTTGAGGAGAAATCACTTCTTCAATAAAGGATTGTTTTCAGCAATGAGTAGAGGTCTAGCTGCACCCCATAATATCATTTCCACACAAACTCTCAACCATAAACTAAAACACAAATGAAACATTAAATTCCTGATAACAATGTATACTTGTTACCATTACTTAATCACATATGTCATCTTATCTCTATTTCAAAATCATATTAGTGCCCTCTAGAAAATGGTGAGACTTCTATCTTAGTTACTTTTCTATTGTTGCTGAAAAGCACCATGACCCATGGTAACTTGTAAAAAAATGAGTTCATTTTGAGCTCATTACTCTGGAGGGTAGTAGAATAGTGACCCGAATGGCAGCAGGAAGGGAGATATATCATTGGCCATCTAACACTAGGCAGAGAGATAGCTAACTGGATATACCTTGGACTTTTGAAACCTTAAAGCCCACTTCAGTGACATACCTATTCTAACAAGGCCATGCCTCCTAATTCTTCCAAAACAGTTTCACCAACTGCAGACCAAGCAGTCAAATATACACCCTGTTGGAGTCATTTTCATTTAAACTACTGCCACTTTATTGTTGATATTTCAGACTTGAAACTTAAAAGAATCAATCTGGGTTTGATTTGGAAGCCTCCTCATTGAAGAATAGATCTCGTAGTTTTGGAAGGTGTCAATCAAGTTCACATGGAGAAAATAAATCAATAGTCCTATCTATCCAAAAATCACTGCCAATAAACAGTAACACAACAATGATTAGTGTATTAAGATATTACAATAGTTCCATAGTGGCATTCATACTCTTGGGTAACTTAATTGGACTAAAAGTCTGCTGAGTTGGAAGGAATTCATTGCGAATTTAGCCAGGAATCAGTGGTTTTAGAGGTCATTAAATGTAGAGCAGAACCTGTTATTACCACTTTCCTAAGCCAGAATAATCTCTAACTGCACTCTAAACACTTATCTTTATATCAAAGACAAGTGTATCTCTCATTCCTTATCAAAGAAATTTATTTTTGCAATAGACAGAGATCATTATAAAAAGCCATAACTGGTCAAAATGTGGAGAGCAACTGACTGTGTGGTATCTCCCTCAATTGATATTATGAAACAACCCCCATACTATGAAGGGTTGAGGAATGTTAGGGAATTAGATAGGTTGTAAAAGTCAGAGGATATAGATAGCTTCTGAGAGACAGTCTTCTCTAAGAACAAAGGATGCAAGGATCTGGAAAGTACTGGAAGGAGTGGGAGATGACTATGCTAAATTATATATTAAAAATAATAAAATCAAAACAATAACTAACAAACAAACATAATGAAAATCGGGCCATACTTTTCTTTTGTATCTTTCTAGAAATCCAAAAATGTCAGGTCCAGTGACTTTTCCCAAGAAGAGCAAAGGGAAGTTAGTGGAGGAAATTCAGGAAATGATTTGAATCATTTGAAGCTATTTTATAAGATCAGGCATAATATAAACTCTAGGTTGAAGTACAAAAATTATTGGGACAAGGAGTGAGAGAAGCTAACAGGACATAGTCAACTATGGTCTGACTGATTATTTTCTCCCATCTCCTTCTGCAAAGTGGCTGAAGAAGTGAGTATACTTGTGGAGCATCCTAATTCTGTGAGACTATTGCTCCTATTTGTTGGGAGGGGGTTCAATTCATGAGGAGATTATATCTGTACTCTATTGTCACTTTATTTTTTTATTTTTATTCTTTTTCAATTAAAATTTCCACCTGCTCCCCGTTTCCCATTTTCCTCCCCCTCCTCCCACATATTGTCCCCTCCCCCCACTCCCCTCCCCCTATCCCCACCCCTCTTCTCCACCCCCCACTCCGTTTCCCCTCCCTCTCTATACTGAAGAGCAGTCCAAATTCCCTGCCCTCCCGGAAGACCAAGGTCCTCCCACTTCTATCTAGGTCCAGGAAGGTGAGCATCCAAACAGGCTAAGCTCCCACAATGCCAGTTCATGTATTAGGATCGAAACCTAGTGCCATTGTCCTTGGCTTCTCATCAGCCTTCATTGTCCGCCATGTTCAGAGAGTCCAGTTTCAACCCATGCTTATTCAGTCCCAGTCCAGCTGGCCTTGGTGGGCTCCCAATAGATCAGTTCCATTGTCACAGTGAGTGGGTGCACCCCTCGTGGTCCTGACTTCCTTGCTCATGTTCTCTATTGTCTCTTTAAACTGATGACTGATAGTTTAGGATAAAAACTAAATGATTTCCCTTTCCCTTCTTTTTGGTCAGAACAAGGCATTGTGAAGTCTGATAGTAAGATACCTTGGTGACTCTTACCTTTGTACATACAGACTTGAAGGTCGATTAGTTAGGTTTACACTTTTTAAACAGATATTCCTTCTGTTTGAGTCAAATATATTTTAAACCAACTAAGAAACTTCCTTCCTGCTTGTTAGCTTTTCTAGTACCAGAGGGTGGTTGCAGGCTACTGGGGAAGAAGTCATGGATATTCTATACTACCCAGTTGTGAACATTATGAGCTACAATAATGGCCAGCCTAGAAAGACATGGCCAACGTTGCAATCATACCAGAATTGTTATTGGGACAACCAAAGTTTGTTGATTGGATTTAAAACCTTCTTTCCAGGAAGCAACATATGCTTATCACTGTATATCTGCCCCTACATCCATGTCTGAGGAACTCATGAAATATTATTTTGCTCAATGTATATAGTACCGAACTTCACTTTTCAGGTTTTATCAAAGAAGTTTCTTTAAGCAGCATAAGACAGTAATGAAAACAGGTCATACTTGTGAATACAAGTGAGAATGCCAATGCGGAAGTGTCTTTTTAGTGTTCAGCTCAAAAATGGATCATCTAACACCCACTCTCCTCGAGGTTCATAGAATATGCTTTAGAGCAGGAAGCAACACTGAAAGAGCTAGAGATGTGGAAGTATTGTTGCAAACAGTGTCTCCTGAACATGAGAGAACTGTGAAGCTCATGGACTGACAGCAGCTGTGGTTGCCTGAACACGAACTGCATAAGATGAAGCCAGTCAATGTTACAATGTGGGAGGGGTTTGTTTCATTAGTACCCACAACCAAATTAGGAATTATTCATATTTGACATCTGCTAGGAGAGGGCAGTTACTTTTCTTTAACTGTAAATCAAATGTGATTTAGAGAATGATTCTTCATCTATGAGAAGAGTGGCAACACAAGTTGAACCCAGTGGATTATAAGAAAAGAAAGAAGGTTAGTATTATTTATCATTAGTATTATGATAAAAATGAGCTCTATTTTTTTAGTTAAAAATAATACTAGAATTAGATAAAATCAGTTTTTCTAGGCTACTTCTTTGTGTTTTCTCTTACATTTTTCTTTGTCTTGTCCCCACTGTGCACCCTGCTAAGAACTGAGCCCAAATAAAACATTCATCCATTAAAATCTAGTCTTAGCTATATTGACACAGAAATTAAAAAGTGACTGATTCACCTCTCTCTCTTGAAAAGAGTTTTAGAAATCATTTTTTTTCTACCAAATGGTGCTATAGAATCATAGAAACTAGAGCATTTTGCCCCAAGCAAGTCATTAAATTCAGAAAGGTGATTCCTACACTTCCTCTGACACCATTATTCTACCATGGTCCTGCCTCTTACAAAAGAAGAATAACTGTTTTACAAACCAAAAAAATTTGTAACGACCTAATTTGAATTGTCTTCCCAAATTTGTATATTACCATTACATTTTTTCTGTTACATATTGTCATGGCTAATTGACTCTTCATGAAACTTAAGCATAAATGCAGGTGTTTCTCTTTATTACATTTATTATTTGAAAGTTGTTGGGATCAATACACCCCTTTTTTCTTCTATCCCAACCCCTGCCAGGACCCAAATACAAATTAAAAAAAAAAAAAAAACACTGAAATCAGTTGTTACTACCTGAGAATTTCAATTTTATGGGGGCCACTGGAGTATGGGTAATCTAACTGTGGCCACTGACCATACCCCAGACGACTTTTCTTTTCACAGTAGCTATTAAGTGACAGCAGCTCCTCAATGAGGGATAGAGTTTCATGAGCCTCTCCTCAACTATTGCTGAAGTTCTGACTGCCTGGGTTTTCTTTATTCCTTGAGTAGACTACTACAGCTGAAGCATTCACAAGAACAACAATCATGTCATGTCCAGAAGGGGGATTTTCAGAACACTTCTTGCCATCCTCTGACTTTTGTAAAGTTCCATGTAGAATTGAATAGGTCTGATTCCTGAAAACAAGCTAATCTAATAAGATTTTTATTAATATTTTATTCAATGTAACATTGGAAAGCAATAGTGCAAAGTCTGCAAAACCAAATACAATTTATAGTAATTAAAAGTGAAATCAGTGTTTAGAATAATGCCATATATTAGAATAATCCATAACTGAATTTGAAGTATTTTTAAAATACATATTTGTGTTTAATAACTAAGCGATGGAGGAGAGAAACAAAACCTTACTGATATAGGATGCATAGTTAAAACAAATAATGATTCTCTATTAAGAAATCAGGATTGTAGTTTGATGTTTCTAGAACTCACATTCTAGCTTTTATAAATACAGGATATAAAACATTAAGTCAAGACATTAAAGTAACTATGTAAGCACTAGCACTACATCCCATTTATGAAGGAGTTTCATTTATAAAGCATTTTTTTTGGTAAATTTGAGGATTCTTTAAAATAATACATCAGCAGCAAAATCAATGAAACAGCAAATGCTATCTTTTGAATATGTTTAGAGTTCTTCAAATGCCTATTTTTAGTAAATGTGTTGTGGTAAAATGAGCATTTTGGAATGTTGTGTGAATAATGGTTATTTTATGAGAACATGTCCTCAGAAGTGATTTTCTTAACCTTCCAATTGGTGAGATAAATTATTTCATACATAGGCTTTCCCTCCAGGATATATTAGCATCTATTACAATTCCAGATGTCAAAGCAGAATGTCCAACTATAACATAAACTTTTCATTTGAAGTACCAAAATAGTCAAATAAATAAACGTTTATATTTAAGTTATGATATCTCAGGTATTTTGTATCAATAATGTAAAGCTGACTAATAGCTCAAATATAGGTCAACATTGCATTCAAAAATGAACGAATGATCTTGATAGTTTTAGAATGTGCAAGAGCAAGCCAAGCAGCCTGTGGTCAAGAGAGAGTTCCAGTGTCGCGAATTACGTCGGTATGATAAGTAACCAGGCTACCTCAAGAGTAACAGGAATAAAGAAAAACATATAAGCATCCTCCTGAATATTAACCTTTATCAGGCGATGAAAGAAGACAGAGACAGAGACCCACATTGGAGCACTGGACTGAAGTCTCACGATCCAAAGGAGGAGCAGAAGGAGAGAGAGCACGAGCAAGGAACTCAGGACCGCGAGGGGTGCACCCACACACTGAGACAATGGGGATGTTCTATCAGGAACTGACCAAGGCCAGCTCCCCGGGGTCTGAAAAAGCATGGGACAAAACCGGACTCGCTGAACATAACGGACAATGAGGACTACTGAGAACTCATGAACAAAGGCAATGGGTTTTTGATCCTATTGCACATACTGGCTTTGTGGGAGCCCAGGTAGTTTGGACGCTCACCTTACTAGACCTGGATGGAGGTGGGTGGTCCTTGGACCTCCCACAGGGCAGGGAACCCTGATTGCTCTTTGGGCTGATGGGGGAGGAAGACTTGATTGGGGGAGGGAAATGGGAGGCGGTGGCGGGGAAGAGGCAGAAATCTTTAATAAATAAATAAATAAATAAATAAATAAATAAATAAATGAATGAATAAATAGAAGGAAAACTTACACTATAAATTAAGTTCCGAAATCCAATCTGTTCAGTGGGCACCTGCATCCCCCGGTTTTTCTACCTGGGCTCCAAGTGGCCACACCCTCAATAGATGTGATTGGTTGATAGAGTTTTCCCATCATTCTAGGATAGCCTGTAATACAAAGTAAGACCCAGGTTGAAACATAGTGCAGCAATATGAAGGAATCTCTAGGCAAATGATTAAAAATTATAAATAAATTTAGGTAACCTAATGGCTCTAAAGCCAATGTTTAAAAATTAATTCCTTTACTATATATACCATAAAACAAATATAGTAGGTAAGAACTTTAGGCAAAATTAAGAAAGACTTAACATGAAAATGAAAATATGCATATTGGCCGGGCGGTGGTGGCGCACGCCTTTAATCCCAGCACTTGGGAGGCAGAGGCAGGCGGATCTCTGTGAGTTCGAGACCAGCCTGGTCTACAAGAGCTAGTTCCAGGACAGGCTCCAAAGTCACAGAGAAACCCTGTCTCGAAAAACCAAAAAAAAAAAAAAAAAAACAAAAAAAAAAAAAAGAAAATATGCATATTATAAATGAAGTTATAATTTTTTATTAAATAACTTACATATATTATACATCTATCAATGAATTCAATACAATAGACCTACATTTCACTTTTATAAAGAATAATTTTCATTGAATTTCACTGTGTATAGAAACTCAAAAGCTGGTTCTATAGATCCTGTCATTGTTAATATTATAAAAGAGTTATTGCTGAGAGAAAAAAATGTAGAGAGAGTTATCAATACATGTTTAAGCATATTAATGAGAATAATTTAAGGTCAAAACTTTGTAAGTGACCATGACACTGATCCACAGGGTACAAGGATTTTGATATGACACTATAGAGATAGTGGATTTTAAAAACCAAATGAATAAAAAAGTTTAAACTACATTTGTAAAGAGAGATGAATCATTTTTATTGAAAAAAATCTTTAAAATTCGACATAAACTTTGGAGAATTATGAGGACCTGAAATTATATAACAAATATGTAACTATTTTAAGGAACCATAAATAAGTTTTGAATATTATTTTTAATTCATTTATCATTACTGTCATCATCACCATGAGTCTGTGTATGCATTGTGTGTTTGCGTGTCTGCAGGTACATGAATGCTATGGTAAATATTTTGAGTTCAGAAAACAACATTTAAAGTCAATTTTTTAAATTCACTCTGTATTCTGGAGAGTGAAGTCAGGCAAGAGCTTTAACCTACCAAATGATCTCTTCTAACCAGCCATATAAGAGAACATATTTATGATATTAGCATAGGAAAATACTCATTGAGGTACATGCATAAGCATGCACAAAATATAGTAAATAATTTATTAGTTAACTTTTTTCAACAAATGACACAATAAAATGATAGAATAACACGATAGACTAACATTATAGTATGTCACAATAGAAAAGCAAAAATTTAACATTTGAAGTAAAACAATATTTGAAGTAGCTTACAAAAATGTGTGAAATGCATGTAAAGGAAAAGTACACACAAAGACTGAATACATAATAAAATGCTAGATGTTCTTAAATATTCGTTATTTTGTAGTTGATTATTATATTCATAAGCAAATATCCCTCATTACCTAATTAAAAACTCTAATCATAAAACAGAGTTGTAATAATATAAATTAAACTGAAATCATAAACATTACTTATTATAGGCACTGAAGTTTGAGAATACTATAGAAATATATTCCCAATCCTAATTTATAACAATTAAACAAAATTTACATTAAGGAAGTTTTAAATGGCAATCAAAATATCATCTGCTTGTCTGAAGATCAGGGTACAGAGCCACTATTTAGCCAAAGAGGTCAGGAAGTGGTGGTATGCACATTTAATCCCAGCACTCAGGAGGCAGAGGCAGATGAATTTCTGTGAATTCAAGGCCACCCTGATCTACAGCCTAAACTGAACGGGGCAGTGATGTCTCACACCTTTAATTCCCATAACTGAGCATCACATTGCCTTTATTTTCAGCACTAGGAAGGTGGCAGGAAGGGATATGACTAGGCAGAGAGAGGAATGTAAGGCAGGAGCTCATTCCATTAATTTAGTTTGAGTATTCATAGAAACAGGATCTTGCCTATTGAGTCTGAACATTCGAAGAGGTAAGAACTCCAGCAGC
Organism: Chionomys nivalis; assembly: GCF_950005125.1. Classification (NCBI taxonomy): domain Eukaryota; kingdom Metazoa; phylum Chordata; class Mammalia; order Rodentia; family Cricetidae; genus Chionomys; species Chionomys nivalis. Next base: position 74,047,593 of record NC_080090.1, on the reverse strand, counting down.
TAGATGCTCTTTTTTTCTAATCTTTCAGTTTTCACACCCTAATATCTGACTCCAGGTTTTTGTTTAATTAAACCAAGTACAATTTGTACAAAAATCTGCAGGAGGATAACCATCTAATATTTTAGTATTTTTGTGTGCACTAAATCTGAAGGATAATCTAAAAAGATTTAGTGGAATTCTATCAATGTGGACTCAATCATAGGTCATTAATAGACCAGATCACTGAATGTTCTATTGGAATATCAAATAACTATTTGTAAAATGTAAATCCAGGGTGCTGTTGGGAGTTTTGGGTGGCTTGTACATCAGGACCTGAATTCAAATCACAGCATCAATGTATAAGATTAAGCATGTCTACATATACCTGTAGATCCAGTGCTCTGGGAAATAAAAGGAGAAGAAGATTACTGAGTCTTGCTGGTCACGAATCTAGTCCAGGTTCAGTGATGGATCCTGTCTGAAGGATTAGGTCAGACAGTGAAAGAACAGGATTCTAGCTGTCTTATTCTGACTTCTGCATGAGCAATACTCAAAGTATCAGACACACACAACACATAAACAATTAAACACACACACACAAAGTATATTCATTATAGCCAGTGAGAGAAAATAACGTTAGCTTAAGCTATTATAACCATATAGTATTTTATAAATTTTTAATAAAACAACTAATGTATTATATGATTCAGAAATATAGCACTGAAACATTTGTGCATATGTAAAAATAAATAACTAAAGGATGTTAAATAAGATACTGTTTTAATATAAAATTACATGACTGGGATATATAAACACAGTTTACATATATACATAAATGAATAATACCAAACTTCAAATAAATATGAAGCAATGTAATAAATGTAAATTCTACAAATACACATAAATATTACAGAATGATTAAAAAAAGATCAAAGAAAGCAGTTTCACTGCTTCACTGAGTATATTTTGTATAAGTAAATGCACATAAAGTGTAAAACCCAAACAGGACAGCAATTACTTATGCAAATAAGGAGGAATAAGTAAAAAGAAATGAATGCACAAGTTTTCAACAATAATTTCAAGTGTTTTTTAATGTACATAAGATGCATTGTATATTTTTGACAACTAAAATATACTCCTTAGATATAGAATAAAAAGAACATTTGCATACCATTAAAACATGTTGCAACTAGAGTTACCACATTTCTTATGATAGTGTGGCAGAGGTTTATTTATTAATTTACTTGGGGATAGCCATTGTATGAGTCATATTTTGGGAAATCTAAAGCAGAGAACTTATACTGGAAAAGTTTTTAATTTTTTAAAAAATAGTCCAAGATTAGTAGCATAGTCTATGGAGTATAAGAACCATTTAATACAGGAAAAAATGGTCCTAGAAGACATAACAGCTCCTGAGGGTGTCACTGTACTAAAACATGACACAAAACTTGCCATAAAATTTATCAGCAAAATATCATGCTGTAAGTAACTGTTGTATATGTTTCCAAGGGGACATCACAAAAGAAATATTGGGAGGCAGGAGCAGGTAGTGGTTAAAACAAGGGTTCCTGAATCACAGTGTTTGAATGGGAATAGTGGATCACACATATGTTTGCCTTATGATTTGAGGAAAGTTAATTATAACATTGAGCTCCAGATTTCTCATTTATAAAATAAAGTTAATTAAAGTTCCTAAATCATAGGATCATTGAAGATTTTTCAGAACTGAGATGCAGAGAAGTCAGTTTACTGACTTACCATGAACTGTTAACGTTAGGAGTGTTTATTTCCACCACTGAGCAGATGGAGACATATAATTTGACATCTTAAGGTGTTTCTAATACCCCTGTTTGAAAATAAATAGTACTTCCTGTAAACAGAAAGTGAACCAACTCCTATTAAATAATTTGCTACACTCCCCACATTATGGACTGTAGACCCTACCCTGCCATCTAACACTCATGGTCTTGATCTGATATCTCAGAGCATATAGAAGATGACATAAGGAATGCTAGCAATGGAAACAAAAGGAATAATCGCCAAGAATGGATCCCAAAAACTCCATCATCATGAAATAGGAAACAATTGTGAACTTTATCTCTATAACTACTATTGAAATTGCAATTCTGCACCATGCTCCTCATTAATTAATAAACATGCAATATAAAATCACAAATATCTGGGCCATATATGGCACTAAAAATATACACAGATAGTTGGAAATGAAGACAGATACACAGATACTTAAATATGCAGAGGACTGAGTGGTTGATGATAGATATTAAAAGGTAAACTTAAATTGCCTAAAATATATTATGTACAACAAATATACAATGAATTTTTCTTGATAAATACTGGCAAGAAAACATAAAATCTGACAGGAAGGCAAAACTAAAACTACCAATATTTGAAAAATACTAAAATGTGCTTGAATATACTGTGAATGAGCCAAAGTATTATATGCAAATTAATAATGACAATGATGACACTCATCAAGTGATGATTTAATGAGTTCAAATGAGTCGGTGAACTCTATTCCCACTGATGATTGATGATTGTGCTTTAGAGAAAAATTTCTTAGTGAAAAAATAAAGATTATTCTAGTGCAGGTGAGATATGTTAGAAGCTAAGAGTCCTTTTTGCTCTTCTAGAGTACCAAATATTGGTTTTAAAAAACTACCCCAGGTAGGAGGGTGTGTGGAGGAAATGGGAGGAGGGGAGGGAATGGGAATTTGGATTGGTATTATTTTAAAAACCTATATACCATAATTTAACAAACTACCCAAGGTGGTTTACAGCTTCTTCTAGATTTAGTTGCAGGGGCTTCTGTTTTCTGGGACATCTGTGGGCACTTGCACTCATGAGTACATGTTCACAGACAAATAGACATAACCCTAACATATTTTTAATTTTTTAAAAATATTATCACAATCTAATTTATATCTCTAAAGTCTCCAGATAATAGACTATCAACTGATCAAGTTTTAATTGTGTGTAGAAATTAAAATACCTCTTTACTATTATTACAAGAGTGAAGTGTAATCTACTATAGGAAAGAGATGAATTCCTAGGGTTTTGAAGAGATAGGAGCTACTTTACAGCTACTGTATTTAGGAAAGAAGAAATCTGTGGATGAAAAAAGATAGATAACTTCACTTGATAGAAATATTGAGGAAAGACTGCAAATCATTCTTTTTCCCTCATATTTACCTTTAAAGTAAATATGCTAATGTCTACTTTTTAGAACTTAGAGTTTTATCTCTGTATGTTGAACATACTTCGTCTTTTTAATAATACCTTTGTCATATTTTAGAATAATTCACATAGGTAAAATACTTCCAGGCTGATAAAGTCAGTTTTGACATTAACTTGAGAAAATAAAGGACAGTGAAGGAATTTCTCTTTTATCTCAGATACACAAAAAGCTTGGCTTTTATCATCACCAGCATTATTATAGGGAATTCAGTGTCCTTCTACCTTGGACTATAGAAAAAAGGAATTACAGAATAGGGTCATTTCACTCAGAGACACCAATTCTTGAGAACTTTATATAGATTGCTAGAGATCAAGTCATCTTATTTTATCTTTATCTTTTTTTTTTGATTTGTGGATATTTGGAATGGAAAGAAGTAAGGAATTAAAACTATCCACTAGAAATTATGTGTATTAAATATTTTACCAATAAATAAAATATTTCTTATTTGTGTTTGGTTATCTGAAATTTTTTGTCTCTGTCTTGGTAGATTGTTATCCTTATTAAACAAATAATGTTAACATAGATTTTATCATACTTGTGTTCAATTCTTAAAACACATTTTTTTCTTCATGTAATTGGGGAAAAGGGTTGTGAAGATGTTCAAAATTCAGTGTTAAATTCTCAAAGAACTAATATATATTTATATGTCTACATATACGCATTTACAATAAAATTAAAAGAATGCTCAACTTACTGTGCTCAGGATACGACTCCGTGGCACAGTGTCTGCCTGGACTATGTGAGATTTTGAATTAAATCCCCATGACCACAGATGGTCAGATAGATGACTAGCAATATCAGTTTCTCATCAATATCTTTGTATATATGTATAGTCTTGGTCTTATTCTCTCTTTTGTCTCCTCTGGTCTACGGTCTCACTGTTGTGTATGTCCTGTGGACTAGCATAAAAAGCCTTGGGTGTGTAGAAATAACAATGTCTCTTTACTATTACTACAGGAGTGAAGAAATAGTAAGCCCCTCTGTCAGTGTTATTATATTTCTTATCAAAAGTAACTGGATTTAGCTGTCTCAGTAACAGCCTGTTGACATTTGTTAGTGACCATTTATTATTCACATTATTATTCAGATCTCCAAATTATGCTCTGGGAAATGTTATAGCTCTTTCTTTAGTTATGTGTCAGTTTTACTGTTATTATTCACCTATTTCTTGAGTACTTATGTTTTGTTCACACGCATCCTTGTACACGATTTGATTGCCTGATTCCTGGGGATGCCAGTAGATTGTGATGGATACCTTGAAACTGGAGTTGTGAGCAGGTAGGTAGATGCTGGTAATGTACCAGAGACTTCTAGAAGAACATCCCATAAACTTAAGCATTTAGTCATCTTTCCAGGCATTCTATGCTATGTCCAGTATTTTAACATAATTTCTTAAATTCTCAGATGTGTTTTGTGTATGTGTGTGTGTTTGTGTGGTGAATATACTTGTTTATATCTGTATGAATGTGTGTGAGAAATGGGTACGCATGTGTAAGACTTTCAGATAGATGCCAGAGGTCAACATTCACTATCTTCTTCTGTTGTTCCCTAACATATTTTATAAAACAAGGACTTTCACTGAGTTAGGCTTTAGCCCATCATTTGCTAGGCTGCTTGGCAACGAGCTACAGAAATCTGCTATTTCAATGTCCTAATCACTGAGTGTACAGATTAGGCTTTCACTCATATCATGTGGATGGTATGGTCTCAACCTACGTACCTACCCTTCCAACACAAACACTTTAACAACTTTGCCATCTCTGTCTCCTTTAAGTTTTTGGTGCGCTTGTGGGAGTGGGATGGTTGAGATGGAGGAAGGATGGATATGGGAGCAGGGAAGGAGATATCTTAATTAAGGGAGCCATTTTGGGGTTGGCAAGAGGCTTGGCTCTGGAGGGTTTCCCAGGAGTCCACGGGGGTGATCCCAGCTAGGACCCTGGGCAGTGGAGAAGAGGGTGCCTGAACTGGCCTTGTCCCATAGTCAGAGTGATGATTATCTTCAATATCACCATAGAAACTTCATCTGGCAACAGATGGAGATACAGACAGAGACCCACATCGAAGCACTGGACTGAGTTCCTAAAGTCCTGTTGAAGAGCAGAAGGAGTGAGAATATGAGCAAGGAAGTCAGGACCACGAGGGGTTGATCTACCCACTGAGACAGTGCGCCTGAGCTAATGGGAGTTCCCCAACTCCAGCTGGACTGGGAATGAACGAGTATGGGATCAAACTGGACCCTCTGAATGTGGCTGACAATTGGGGCAGACTGAGGGACAAATGATAATGACACTTTTGGGATCCTAGTCTATTTGGACGCATATTTTCCTAAGCCTGGATGTAGGGGGAGGGCCTTGGACTTCCCATAGGGCAGGGTACCTTGCCCTCTCTTAAAAACATATAGGCATCCTCCTGAATATTAAACCTCATCAGGCGATGAAAGGAGACAGAGACAGAGACCCACATTGGAGCACCGGACTGAAATCTCAAGGTCCAAATCAGGAGCAGAAGGAGAGAGCGCGAGCAAGAAACTCAGGACCGCGAGGGGTGTCTATTGGGAACTCACCAAGGCCAGCTGGCCTGGGTCTGAAAAACCATGGGATAAAACCTGACTCCCTGAACATAGCGACAATGAGGACTACTGAAAACTCAAGAACAATGGCAATGGGTTTTTGATCCTATTGCATGTACTGGCTTTGTGGGAGCCTAGGCAGTTTGGATGCTCACCTTACTAGACCTGGATGGAGGTGGGTGGTCCTTGGACTTCCCACAGGGCAGGGAACCCTGATTGCTCTTCGGGCTGACGAGGGAGGGGGACATTATTGGGGGAGGGGGAGGGAAATGGGAGGTGGTGGTGGGGAGGAGGCAGAAATCTTAAATAAATAAATAAATAAATAAATAAATAAATAAATAAATAGGGATAAAGGGGATGGGGTAGGGTTGTGGGGCAGGGAGAGGGAATTGGGAGGAGGGGAGGAAGTGGAAATTTTAATTAGTATTATTTATAAAATAATGAAAAATACCCCAACAGTTTTAAAAGGCCATACATAATATTTTCACTTAGACAAATCCAGCCCAAAGTCTCTAGTCTATCAAGATCCCCTCAGTTTGTTTAAATTCACTTATTTTTCTTCCTTTTAAATTTCTTAAATGTACTCAATTTACTCAAGTATTATTTTTTTCTTTTGTAGTTACACAATTGTGTTCAAGGGGTTTTTCTATCATCTTTACTGTATCAATCAATCTTCACTACAGATTTTTGCCTTGCCTTCCCTGGCTTCAGAATGTCCTAGATTGAAGAGAAAACACTACTCACAAAGGCTCAGGTGCTGAAGGCTTAATTCTCCTCAGCTGCTGGCATCATTAGCATTGAGAGGTGAATGTTTCATGAGATGTAATTTAGTCTGTAAATTCATCTGAGTTGATAGATGAATAAGCATGGTTGAAGTAACTCTCAGGAAGCAATCATGTCTATACTCAGCATGCTCCTCCGTCTTTGTCTCCTCTTTCTTCCCCTCCTTTTCCCGCTCCCTCTCCTACTCTCCATCCTTTTCCTCCTCTCTAATTCTCTCCCTCTCCCTCTTCCCCTCTCTGTTTGTCCTGATGTGAAGAACTTTTACATTCCTATGCCCTCTATCTGCCTCATCAGTCCCACAAAAATGAAGTTAGTAGAAAATAGATCATAACCTCTGAAACTATGGCTTTCTTCAAATTATGTATTACAGATATTTGTCCTTGCTAAAGGAAGGGAAAAACACAATAGTCCATATACATAATTCTTGAAAATTTATCCTTTAAAAAATTTAAAGAAATCAGACATCAGAACACTTTTTAATGGCTATAGAATCACATTTTCCTCATTATTGCCACTATATCTTTTATTTATTAAAACTGGAAATTGCCTAGTTTTGGGACCAGCTAATGCATTGTAGAGAAAATGTAAAAGAAAGAGACATTATATATTTCATCTGGCTTACTACTTGGATTCAAAAAATAAAGTGTCCAAATAAAGAACACAAGTTGAAATCTTTCCCTTGATTTTCTTTGCTGAACAATATGCACATAATACATTCCTATTTATTCAGAGTCTAAAAATTCCACTCCTCTAATAATGATTTTTGAATACAACAGAATTTAATTTGACTTGGCAGTTCAGAATAATAGCACTTCTAGAGCAAGATATACAAAAATATAAAATTAATAGTTGCCAAACTTTAAGGAAAAAATGCTGTTGTGATTTGTTCTAGAGTACTTCTAGATTTCCTTCTTTGCATTTTAAATAGTGTATATAAAAAGGAATTTTCCAGACATAGGGAAAAAGAAAATTATAATGTCTCATATTCAATTTAAATTTTGGCTAAATCAAACAATTTTCTCTGAATTGCCTGCAGCTATGAAAAATTGCCCTTAAATAAAGTCATCTTTCAGTGAGACTTGATTTAAGTTTAAATGCATTAAAAAACAACATCATTAATATAATTATGGAAATATGGTTTATAGTCTTGGGATTTTTTTTTTCGCAAAAGATAATGTCTCCAGGAGCCTGATATTGAAGGTGTAGAATCCAACTGAAGTAATAAATTGTTATGAAATATGGAATTCCAAACTTTGTACTATTAATGAAAAGATAGGTTATTAGTAATGTTTAACTGTTTTAATCTCAATACTTTTCTTGAAAGTGTAAACCATAAAATGCCATGCACAAATAAAGTTATCATTGAAAATTACATAAATACCTTGCTTAAAATATACAATAAAAGTTGAAAAGTACAAGATAACATAATTCAGAGTGTAATTCATGTGTTGCTTTTATGGTTTTGTAACCATTTCTTTTGCTTTATATATTATTCTATTACTTAGTTTATTGCATGCTCTTTATTATACTTAGGTATGACCCTTGTATTCCTAATCTCTCTAAGACATTTATCATAAAGGGATGTTGAATTTTGTCAAATGCTTTTTCAGCATCTAATGAAATTATCATATGGTTTTTTTCTTTCAGTTTATTTATATGATGGATTACATTGATAGATTTTTCGTATGTTGAACCAGCCCTGCATCTCTGGGATGAAGCCTACTTGATCATAATGGATAATTTTTCTAATGTGTTCTTGGATACGGTTTGCCAGTATTTTATTGAGTATTTTTGCGTCGATGTTCATGAGTGAGATTGGCCTGTAGTTCTCTTTCTTGGTTGTGTCTTTGTGTGGTTTTGGTATCAGAGTAACTGCAGCTTCATAAAAGGAATTTGGCAATGACTTCTCTGTTTCTATATTGTGAAATACATTAAGGAGTATAGGTATTAGGTCTTCTTGGAAGTTCTGGTCGAATTCTGCATTGAAGCCGTCTGGACCTGGGCTTTTTTGGTGGGAAGGCTTTTTATAACAACTTCTAATTCTTCGCGACTAACAGGTCTATTTAGATTGTTCGTCTGGTCCTGGTTTAACTTTGGTATATGGTACTTATCTAAAAAAGTGTCCATTTCTTTTACATTTTCCAATTTTGTGGCATACAGGTTTTTGTAGTAAGATCTAATGATTCTCTGGATTTCCTCTGTGTCTGTGGTTATGTCTCCCTTTTCGTTTAAAACTCTAATTAACTCAATTAAAAAATAGGGTGCTGAACTGAAGAGAGAATTCTCAACAGAAGTTCAAATGGCCAAAAGACACTTAAGGTCATGCTCAACCTTCTTAGCAATCAGGGAAATGCAAATCAAAACAACTTTGAGATACCATCTTACACCTCTCAGAATAGCTAAAATCAAAAACACCAATGATAGCCTATGCTGGAGAGGATGTGGAGTAAGAAGAACACTCATCCATTATTGGTGGGAATGCAAACTTATGCAACCACTTTGGAAATCAGTGAGGAAGTTTCTCAGGAAACTGGGAATCAACCTACTCAGGATCCAGCAATTCCATGCTTGGGAATATACCCAAGAGATGCCCAATCATACTACAAAAGCATTTGTTCAACTATGTTCATAGCAGCACTATTTGTAATAGCCAGAACCTGGAAACAACCTAGGTGCCCCTCAATAGAAAAATGGATAAAGAATTAGTGTCACATATACACTTTAGAGTTTTACTCAGTGTTAATAAACAATGACATCTTGAAATTTTCATGCAAATGGATGGAAATAGAAAACACTTTACTGAGTGAGATAACCCAGATCCAAAAAAAGGAATATGGTATGTACTCACTCATAAGGGGATTCTAGACATAAATAAAGGAAATTGAGCCTATAATTTGTGATCCTAGAGAAGCTAAATAAGAAGGTGAACCCAAAGAAAAACATATAGTCATTCTCCTGGATATTGGAAGTAGACATGATTGCCTGGCAAAAGTTTAGAGCATGGGGTGGGGGTAATGGGAGATTGGGAGAGAGAACAGAGAATGTGAGGATTGGGGAGAACTTGGGGGAAAGGGATGGTTGTGATGGAGGAAGGGTGGATATGGGGCAGGGAAGTAGATAATTAAGGGAGCCATTTTAGGGTTGGCAAGAAACTTGACTCTAGAGGGGCTCGCAGGTGTCCAGGGAGATGTCCCCAGTTTGTTCCTTGGGCAGCAGAGGAGAGTGTGCCTGAACTGGCCTTATCCTATAGCCACACTGATGAATATCTTGCATATCATCATAGAACCTTCATCCGGTGATGGATGGAGATAGAGATAGAGACCCACATTGGAGCACTGGACTGAGCTCCCAAGGTCCAAATGAGGATTAGAAGGAGGGAGAACATGAACAAGGAAGTCAGGACCGCGAGGAGTGCATCCACCCACTGAGAAGGTGGGACTGATCTATTGGGAGCTCACCAAGGCCAGCTGAACTGGGACTAATGGACCACGTGATCAAACCAGACTCTCTGAATGTGGCTGACTATGAGGGCTGACTGAGAAGTCAAGGACAATAGCACTGGGTTCTGATTTTACTGCATGGACTGGCCTTGTGGGAGACTAGTTTCTTTGGATGCTCACCTTCCTAGACCTGGATAAAGGGGGCAGGACCTTGGACTTCCCATAGTGCACAGAACCCTTACTGCTCTTAGGACTGGAGAGGTAGGGGGAGGGGGATTGGAGGAAGTGGAAGGGAAATGGGAGGAGGGGAGAAAGTGGAAATTTTTAATAAATAAATGAATAAAACAAGTAAATGAAAAAAAAACATGTTTGATTTTTTTCATCTCAAGCAGATTTGTACAGAACAATTTCTATCATCAATCAGATAGTTAAAAGTATAGCCATCAACAATCCTTTTTTAAAATATGGTTCATATTTGAAATTCCACGTATCCCTGCTAAAGTTTATGGCATCCATGCTCCTTGAAACTACTATCTATTCAGGACAATAAGTAGACCGAAGGTGGAAACACAATCTTCTTCTCCAGATTCAATGCTCCAGAATCATACTCAGCTCTGTAGCAGAAAACATGCTGTTTCTCTGTTTCCTCTCTGCCCCCACCCACAACAGATCCTACAGCCCTTCTTCCCCATACTTGTCCTGAATATTCCTACAGATCTGAAGAACAAGACCTTAAAAGTTAATTGAGGTTCTCACAGAGAAAATAAGGACATTCCTTAAATAAGTGCAGGAAAATATAAACACACAGCTGAAGGAAACCGATAAAATGGTTCAAAACCTGAAAATAGAAGAAACAATAAAGAAAACAATTTGAGGGAAATATGGAATTTAAAAATTTAGGAATTCAAACAAGAATTACAGAAGCAAGTTTCAACAACAGAATACAATAGAGGGAGTTGAGAATTTCAGGCATTGAAGGTACAGTAGAATAAATGGATATAGTCAGAGAAAACATTAAAGCTAATGAGAGCAGAGGAGGGGAGAAAAGAAGAGGAGAGGTGATGCTGCCCAAGATTTTATAGATATAAATAAATAAATTTATATGGTATTATATGTCACAATATATATACATACTTTTTATATATTTTATGTTTTTACATATATAATGATGCTTTTATTTGTGTATTTTGTTACATATATGTGAATCAAATGTGTGTGTGTGTCATTTCTCTAGTTGCTGAATCACTAGATTTTTTTCATGATTTTTTTCTTTTGTATGAGTTGCAGATGGTTGTGAGATAGCATATGAATTCTGACAATTGAACTAGAGTTCTTTAGAAGAAAAGTGAATGTTCTTAACTGTTAAAGCATCTCTCTGGACCCACTTAACAAATAAAAGAAAACAAAACCCATTAATTTATACATTTAATCATTCATTCATTTTCTGTGTTCGTGTTCGTGTGTGTGTGGGTGTGTGTGTGTATGTGTGTGTGTGTGTGTGTTTGAAAGTCACAGAACAACTCACAACTTTCTGATGTCAGTTCTCTCCTGCCACCTTGTGGCATTTGGATACTGTGCTGGGGTCCTCAGGCCTGTGTACCAGTGCTTCAAACTCCTGGGCCACCTGTCAAGCCAACTTTATGCTATTTTAGAAGAAAGTGTTTATACTTTCTTTCATTTTTATATATCACTATCTTTATTTTAATCTCTATACCCTACTCTTTTTTTATTTTTATAACATACAATATGAATGTTTTATTTTTATAATAGCTAAAAATAATTACAAACCTTTTATGTTTGCTTTTTTTTTGAGCTCAGTGTGATCAACTGTCTTCCATTGTGCATTTTTATATAATTGAGAATTTCAAACACTCTAATGTATTATTAATTGATCAAGCAATTCCACGTGGTCACATATCTAATATGGAGGGCACAAATGTGAATACACACACAACATTCTGCAAGATCAGAGTTTATGATCAATTTGGCTTTAAAATGCCCTCACGTGTGCTCTAGATTTATTGGTTAAGCACATAAAAGCAACTAGTGTCTGAGCTGTGCAGAAAGTGTAGTGGGGAAACAGCATTCAATCCTTAATGCATTTGAGTGTGTTGACAAAATTTAAAGTTGCTCTTTTTTTTTCTATGCTAAGTGATTCCGCATACAACATCTGTGATGTTTTTCAGACTTCTCTAGAAATAAAGTGAGAAATCAATCAATCAATCAATCAATAAATAAAGTGTGAAAAAGCAAACAGCAGTACTGAGATTTTCATACGTATGTCCACCATGGCATTTTTATAGTCATTAATTTCTCTCTACATATGAATAAACTTACTTTGCTAATTTAAAGCTATTTTTTTCTTACTATTTATTTATCATCATAAGATTTTTCTGTAAACTTTTTCTTGCCCTTTGGTTCATCCTTATATTGAAAAATAATCTATATTCTAAGGGTTTTGCCTTGCTTATCACCAAATTATAAGAACCTCCTCTCTCTAATATTGAAAGCATGATGTGCTTGATTCTTTAGAATGAAAATATTTTAACAACATAAATTAATTCAAATGTAAAGCTTTAATGAAATATACTTAGACATTATACTGAACACATTACACACAGTGCAGTTCTTACTCATTTAGAATGTAAAGTCTAAGTAAATATAAACTGTGGATTCAAATTGTATAGTTTCACATACATTTTCCTCTAGTGATTTTGAAATCCAGTGCCTGCGAAGGTTTACAAAAGAGCATTTTATTATGGCAGACACAGTATAAATTGATTGGGCAACAGTAAAGAGAATTATCCTTGAGTAGACGCAGAGTTAGTTACTTGCTTTTGACTAATAAAATGGAGGTTGACAAATTGTCATTTTTTTGACAGCATGATGTTTTGTGGCACATTGGTGGGTTCTTGCCATGTTTACATGTACCTCCATCTAACTCATCTGGATCAAGACCATCTTTTTTAAAATTCAAGAATCAAAATTATTTTATAAACTGCTGCAGAATTTCTCACAATGATGTTATTATTCATTGTAAATGTTTATGTAAATATATAAAACTTATCTTGTATCTCCCATACCTCCATGATTTCTCTCTGGTTATATTATCACTTTCTGGGTGGTGAGTCATAGACGCTGAGTACATGGAAGAAAACATTTGGAAAGTGTCATACTGGTTACGTCCTGTGAATTTTCCTTATATGACATTCTAAGATGAGATGGATTTTCCGACAAGAGAGCCTTTTATCTTTATGCTCTGATCTTCTTAGAATATGAGTTTATTTCTCTTCATAGGAAAAGTTGAAAGGAAACAAAATAGCTGGATGTATGGCCCTTAACAGACTTTCTTCTTCTTAAAGCTCTTAGTTTTGAAATGACTTAGTTTGCTGTTGCTCTTGGTTGGGCAGCTGATTACCCGAGCATGTCAACATATGAATATTACTACTCCAGACCCAAGTGTGGTTTTATCAAGAGAAAAATTGGAGAATTTTTTGGGGAATCATCTTGTCCACAATTTCTAAAACCAGATTTTTTTTATGTTTAAAGATTGAACTAAGAAAAATGCAAAGGCTCATTTGACTCTCAGTGTTGATCTCAAGAGTTTTTGTTTTCAGGTTTACCATTTGTCTATGAGCAGACAGTACAGAAAGAAATGAGATGTCATTTTAGGGAATGCCATTTGGAACTACTTGTTTTATTGCTATTTTTTCACTTGTATGGTATAACTTGTTCAAAGGTTCCTGCAAATAATATTTATTTTCATTATTCCAATCACTTCCAAAATCTTGTTATACTTTGAAACATCTCAATTTCAACGTTCCATCTGTTAGGTAACACTTTGAGTCTTTCCAGCTGACATAATTCAGTGAAGTTTTTTTTTTTTTCCATGTTACTTTTTTGTTTTAGTAAAGACAAGATCTCACTCTATATCCCAGACTGGTCTCAAATTCTTGACCTCTCTGCTTCAGCCTCAGAAGTACTCAGGTTACAATAAGGTAAAAATGATCTATAGCTTCACAAACAAAAGTTTTATATCAGTAACACTATTTAACTAGCTTAATCACCACAAATTAATATTGCCTCATTTTCCTAGGAGCTCTTTTCTCTATCTCAAACGTAATATCATCTGCCAATTGCTTTCACCCCTGACTTTCTTTTGTTTTTCTATGCACCTCATAACAACCTGGTAAAACATATAGTCTGATTTAACTCTCTCTTTGCTTCAATAGTTGCTAAACTCAAGATATTTAGCAATAATAAACTTCATTAATATTCTGAAAAATTTCTTAGAATAAACAACATATAATTTGGCATATAATCTTTTCATTACTTTTATTCCCAATATGAATATTCCAATAGTTCTCCTCTGTTTCAAGTGATTATCTACAATTTAATTTCTCTTAGAGAAGAACAGTAATCCAGTCTATAATGGGGAATAGATAGAAACAGTATTTATTGGATTTTTAGCACACACACTGGGTAATCACTCACATATCAGGTTGATGGAACGACTATGTTTAAGATACCTATTTTTTTTAAATGATCCAGGAGAGTGAACTCTGCCTGTTCCTCAGTCTGTATGTTAGATAAACTCTTTGGAGCAGTTTTATTGATCTGATTTGAATATACTCATGTTATCATCTTGCCTCAATTTATTCTTATCAATATATAGAGTTGTAGTCTTTGTATTCTTGGGAATAAGTCATATATCAATCTATCAGTATCAGTCATGGCTGATAGGTGGAGCCATTCGGTTTTCTATCAAGGTAGAGACTCATCCAGTATTCTCAAAATGAAGTAATAATTCAGTGAGTCTTTTTACTGTGGTTTGTCTCTACATTTTGTTAGAGATGACCATTTGCTATTGTATAACTAATTTGGGGGGTTATTTTTCCTATTACCAATAAATTGTCATCTTTAGGTGGGGCTCCACAAGATTTTACCCACCTACTTTTGCATGTCAACTGATATTGTCATTGGTCAGGTCTTATTTAATATGCTGCTTTTTTTTATTCTTTTTTAATTAATATTTCCACCTGCTCCCCGTTTCCCATTTCCCTCCCCTCCTCCCAAATATTGCCCCCTCCCCCCACTCCCCTCCCCCTATCCCCACTCCTCTTCTCCACCCCCCACACCATTCCCCCTCCCTCTCGATACTGAAGAGCAGTCCAAATTCTCTGCCCTGCGGGAAGACGAAGGTCTTCTATCTACGTCCAGGAAGGTGAGCGTCTAAACAGGCTAAGCTCCCACAAAGCCAGTTCATGTATTAGGATGGAAACCTAGTGCCATTGTCCTTGGCTTCTCATCAGCCTTCATTGTCCGCCACGCTCAGAGAGTTCAGTTTCAACCCATGCTTATTCAGTCCCAGACGAGCTGGCCTTGGTGGGCTCCCAATAAATCAGATCCACTGTCACAGTGGGTGGGTGCATCCCTCGTGGTCCTGATTTCCTTGCTCATATTCTCCCTCCTTCTGCTCCTCATTTGGACCTTAAGAGCTCAGACCGTTGCTCCAAATTGAGTCTCTGTCTCTACCTCGATCCATCGCCAGATGAAGGTTCTAAGGTGATATGTAAGATATTCATCAGTATAGGTGTCCAGGAAGATGTCCCCAGCTGGTACCTTGGGCAACTGAGGAGAAGCAACCTGAAATGACCCTATCCTATGCCGCTTTTTTTGTGATTTAATGAGCATATCTTCCAGTCATGTAAGAAAGAGATAATCTCTCAGCAGGTTTCCTCATCATTTTTATTGAAAAATTATATCTTAAACTTTACAGCTTGAATTTTAAATTTACCTTTGATTATCCCTGAGATGCTTAAGAGATTAATATTTCCATCAATGCTTAATTCTAAAAACAAAAATGGTTTTTGTTTCGTTTCTTTGATTGTTTGTTTTAATCTGTTCTTTCCCCAAGAGTATGGAAAGAAAAGGTTGAATTCTTTTAAAATAAGTATCAATTCTTCTAAGCTTGAGGATTGAAAACCCAAAAGACAACCACTATTTATCTAATACTAAAGAAAAGATTTGTATTGCTGGAGGTTACGTTTTCATTGAATAGCTTTGAGTTAAATACCCAAGAATATAATCTAAAGTTTGAGAAAGGCATATAGTTTAATAAAAATCTGTTAAGGTCAGAATACAAAAACAAATTAGCCCAATCATTATTAGCCAATATACCTTTATTGCTAGAATTGGTTGATGACCAAAGGTGATGATTAATTTCATTTTTATGAGCACAATTTTTTTATTTATTAAAATTTCCACCTCCTCCCATCCCCCCATTTCCCTCCCACTCCCCCACCCTCTCCAGTCCTAAGAGCAATCAGGGTGCCCTGCCCTGTGGGAAGTCCAGGGCCCTCCCCCCTCCATCCAGGTCTAGGAAGGTGTGCATCCAAACAGACTAGGTTCCCAAAAAGCCAGTACATGAAGTAGAATCAAAACCCGGAGTCATTATCATTGACTTCTCAGTCTGCCCTCATTGTCAGCCATAAACAGAGAGTCCAGTTTGAGCACATGCTCGTTCAGTCCCAGTTCAGCTGGCCTTGGTGAGCTCCCATTAGATTAGTCACACCGTCTCCATGGGTGGACGCACCCCTCTTGGTCCTGAGTTCCTTGCTCATGTTCTCCCTCTTTCTGCTCTTCATCTGGGCCTTGGGAACTCAGTCCAGTCCTTCAATGAAGGTCTCTGTCTCTATCTCCATCCATTGCCAGATGCAGGTTCTATGGTGATATGCAAGATATTCATCAGTGTGGCTATGGTATAAGGCCAGTTCAGGCACACTCTTCTCTGTTGCCCAATGACCTAGCTGGGGTCATTCCCCTTGGACACCTGGGAACCCCTCTAGAGCCAAGTCTCTTGCCAACCCAAAATGGCTCCCTTAATTAAAATATCTTCTTCCCTGCTTCCGTATCCACTCTCCCTCTATCTCAACCATCCCATTCCCCCAAGCTCTCCACAATCCTGCCCTTCTCCCTTCTCTCTCCCCATCCCCCCTTACCCCTAATCCCACCCCCACCCCAGTGCTCTCAATGTTTTCCCAGCAATCGTGTCTACTTCCAGTATCCAGGAGAATAAATATATGTTTTTCTTTGGGTTTACCTTCTTATTTAGCTTTTCTAGGAACATGAACTATAGGCTCAAGTCCTTTGTTTATGGCTGGAATCCCCTTATGAGTGAGTACATACCATAATACTCTGTTTGCGTCTGGGTTATCTCACTCAATGAAGTGTTTTCTATTTTCATCCATTTGCAAACAAAGACCTGGACATTAATCCACAAACCTATGAACACCTGATTTTTGACAAAGGAGCTAAAAGTATACAATTGAAGAAAGAAGTATCTTTAACAAATGGTGCTGGCATAACTTGATGTCAACCTGTAGAAGAATGAAAATATCACCATACACAAAGCTCAATGCTTAAAGACCTCAATATAAATTTGACCACACTGAATATGATAGAAGAGAAAGTGGGAAGTAGTCTGAAACACATGGGCACAGGAGACCACTTCCAACATAGAACTCCAGTAGCACAGACAACAAGAGCAACAATAAATAAATGGGACTGCCTAAAACTGAGAAGCTTCTGTAATGCAAAGGACACTGTCATAAGACAAAAAGGCAACCTTCTGAATGTGAGAAGATCTTCACCAACCCCACATCAGACAAATGTCTGATCTCCAAAACATATAAAGAACTCAAGAAACTAGACATTAAAACTCTAATTAACCCAATTAAAAATGGGGTACTAAACTGAAGAGAGAATTCTCAACAGAAGAAGTTCAAATGGCCAAAAGACACTTAAGGTCATGCTCAACCTCCTTAGTATTCAGGGAAATGCAAATCAAAACAACTTTGAGATACCATCTTACACCTGTCAGAATAGCTAAAATCATAAACACCAATGACAGCCTATGCTGGAGAGGATGTGGAGTAAGGGGAGCATTCATTCATTGGTGGGAATGCAAACTTGTGCATCCAATTTGGAAATTAGTGTGGCAGTTTCTCATGAAACTGTGATTCAATCTACCTCAGGATTCAACAATTCCACTCTTGGGAATATATCTAAGAGATGCCCAATCATACTACAAAAGCATTTGTTCAACTATGTTCATAGCAGCACTATTTGTAATAGCCAGAACCTGGAAACAACCAGGTGCCCTCAATAGAAGAATGAATAAAGAAGGTGTGGCACATATACACTTTAGAGTTCTACTCAGTGGTAAAAAAACAATGACATTTTGAATTTTGCATGCAAATGATTATTTTTTTTGTACCCATCTCTGCCCTCAATGTCCTGATGTAAGAAACTATTGATGAGTGGGTATGCACTCTAAAGGCTCATCAAGGCCAAGAGAGAATATCAGGTTCCTGTAGATGGAGTTACAGGTGGAAGTAAGCTCTCTCATTTGATTGTTAGAAACTAAACTCTGGAAATCTAAATAAGCAAGAAGAACTCTTCATTGTTTAGCCATCTCTGTATCTTATACTCCTGGTTTTTTGTTCATTTGTTTTGTTTTGTAGTTTATCATTTGTATTGGTCTCTCAGCCTACCACATCAACTATTCCACACGTTTATTTTTTTTATATATGACATATTTTTAACATTTCCTATATAAAAGTAAAAGCCATTACCAAAAATAAATATTTTTACTTAAAAACCTACTTACTTTCTGTTGCAGGAAGAGGGCCATTTGTTCATCTGGCTGCCTAGCTAACTTAGCCCCGAAATAACCATGCAAAACTCTATTCATTAAAATACTGCTTTGCCCATTATCTCTAGTCTCTTATTAGCTAATTCTTGCATCTTAATTTAACCCATTTCTAGTAATTTGTGTATTGCCACATAGCAGTGCCTTACCAGAAAAGATTCTAACCAGTGTCTATTTCAGGCAGAGGATCCACAGTTTTTTCCTGACGCTGCTCTCTTCTACCCAGAATTCAGTTCTTTCTTCTCTGCCTACCTAAGTTCCACCCTATCAGCTAGGCCAAGGAAGTTTCTTTATTCATTTCCCAATGAAAAGCAACACAAAAACAGAAGGAACTCCTACACAAACTTTCTACTAGCCTGATTTTGTGTCTAATTACCCATGTCAAAACCTTCAGGCATGATTCAAAAAGAGCAGAAATAGTGCATATAATCTTTTCTTTCTGGACATATTATTTTATGAAAAAACAGTATTTTTCATTAAGAACAATATTATCTATGAGTCCTTTGTTAATGTTACTCTTCAATTAAAGGGATTATCTTCTATTTCTATAATTCTGTGAATTATGACTTTGTAAATTTTTCCTAATTATTCACCTCCAAAGTCTCTGCATGAACTGATGTTCTTATTTATAAATAGGCTTATTAGCAGAGAGAAGTAGGAAGCTGAACGAAAGATGGTAGGCTTTGCCAAATCCACTCTTCAAGGAAAGTTAATTTTTAAGATTTGAAATCAGGAAATATGAATAATCCAATTTTGATGTTTTTAAAGAATATGTTATATTCTGACTAAAGATAGATTTTTCAATATTTTGTAAGGTTGCTTTTAAATAGAAACTTTACTTAAGCTGTTCATTTGAATTGCTTAATTTAACCAGTTTCTAAAGCAATCTGTAGGAAGAGAAAATTTTGAGACCTTAAAGCAATATCAAGCAATATATGGTAATTCCTAAATTGTTTTATTTCTCAACTAATGAGTTCAAGAAACAAGTTTTTCTGCTTCATAAATATTTTCTTTAATTCAGATAATGTTTATTTTATTTTGCAATCTGAGAAAAAATAAAAGAAAAAGAAAAGGTAGAGGAGGAAGGAAGCAAAATGGGGAAAAAAGAGGAAATGTGGGGAAAAGGGAACATTGAGGGGATGATTGAATTAATTAAATTGGAGATGACTATCTTAATTGAGTGTACTTTGTAAGAATATTTAATAAACATCTGTTGTTTGCTTCTTACTGAACTACATATAGTAATTAATACTAGTTAAAAGCTTGTCAACTAAGTTCAATAATTGAGAAAATATAATTGAAAATGATCCAGATGCTTCATTTAGAAATATTAACTTGTATCCTCTTTTTCTGATGCAAAACATGCAATGATTGTAAATAAATGCAAATGAATGACAATTTTAGAAGAATAATATATAAATTAAATGCTTCAGGTTTAAATATATTATCAAATATTAGCAAACTGAAATTAAGTTTAGTAGGTTTTCTCTGCTTTTGCAATTCAGTATGCTGGTTCTCATAATTACCTACTCTTTCATAAAATGGGAGAATACTACTTACTTATATGAAAGTTTGAAGTATTATTCTAGTTTTATTAAGTGATACAAATATTTTATAAACAAAAGATATGGAAAATGGCTAATGATTTCTATATCTCATAATCTTGTATTTGAAGTTTTGTGATTGTGAAAAGTTGCACTATATAAAATTATGCTAAAATAGTATTTCTTTGCTGCAGGTGTCATATGCAATTTTATAAAATTGTTTTCAATGTAAATTTGCTGAAATTGTATTGATGTTTTTCCACATCTTTAAACATAGTATTTTTCTTCCATACAAAGTAAACCTTTCAGAAAATATCATATTCTTTGAAAAATGAATCATAATTTGCTATTTTGGCTTAACCTTGATGTAAAATTCTTGTTTGGAGAATCATGTTTGATTTTACTTTTAGGACATCAATTTAGATATTCTAGGCCAAATACATGAAGAGGTTGGCCAATATGTGGACACCTATGAACAGGTTGTTCCATTGAGCTGTTGGCAACAAAATATAGTATATTGATTTTATTTATTTATTTATTTATTTATTTATTCTGGAAATTGAATATAGGACCTCCCATATGAAAGGCATGTACTCTTCCACTAAGAAATATTCTCAACTTCCTTTTCTTTTTTACTTAGAATCTGGGCCTCAGTAAGTTGTTCATGCTAGGGTAAGTCACTGGCTAGCTAATATAGGTCATGAAATTGTGAGTCTTATGCTGCAGGTTCTTAGGAAAATAGGATTACAGAGGTATGACAATAAGCTTGAATCATATTAAAAATTTAAGGTTGCATAAAAAGATCATTTTCAATTAAAAAACCATTAAAATGTATAGCTAATGAGTATATGTATTATATTTGATTGAAAGGTAAATAATAAAATTTTTTAAACTGACTGGTTGAATATTATTAGTTTCCAGCTTTCGATTAGTGCTTTGCCATGACTTCCATTTCTAATTCTCAGTTTGTGTCTAGGTTATGGTCTGTTGTGTTTATTACACTTTTCAATAGTTTTTCATTTACTGTGAAGACACTGTATCTCCCAAAGAGTCAAGTACATGGTAATCTTCCTAGAGAGACTTAACCAAATAATTAAATATATATTGTCATTAAAATCAACTATAATAATTATCTAGAGAAATTGTGTGGTAATTGCACAGTTCTCTAAATTTTTATTAATATGTTAGTTATAATACTTCCCAATTCCAAAAATCTATATTTATGAAGCAATTTTTGTCAAATTTTACAAAAAACAATGTAATCATATCATGCATCTTCTTGATGGTATATTTAAAGGGCAAATATTTGCAAGCTTTTATCTTATGACCTTAAATTGAAAAAAGAAAGGGCTATTAGATGAAATTAAACAACAGCAACATTTACATGCATGTGTAAATGCATAAGAAGTGATACTTTAATTTATCACTTTGATTTGTTTTTAATTGAAAAAAAAATTTCCGCCTCCTCCCCACCTCCCATTTCCCTCCCCCTCCTCCCGCCCCTCTCCCCCTCCCCCCACTCCTCTTCTCCCTCTCCAGTCCCAAAAGCAGTCAGGGTTCCCTACCCTGTGGAAAGTCCAAGGTCCTCCCCCCTCCATCCAGGTCTAGGAAGGTGAACATCCAAACTGTCTAGGCTCCCACAAAGCCAGAACATGAAGTAGGATCAAAACAACGTGCCATTCTTCTTGGGCTCTCGTCAGCTCTCATTGTCCTCCATGTTCAGATAGTCAGGTTTTATCCCATGCTTTTTCAGCCACAATCCAGCTGGCTTTGGTGAGCTCCCAATAGATCGACCCCACTGTCTCAGTGGGTGGGTGCAACCCTCGTAGTCCTGACTTCCTTGTTCATGTTCTCCCTCATCCTGCTCCTCATTAAGACCTTGGGAGCTCAGTCTGGTGCTCCAGTGTGGGTCTTTGTCTCTATCTCATTCCATCGCTAGATGAAGGTTCTATGGTGATATGCAAGATATTCATCAGTATGGCTATAGGATAGGTTAATTTTAGGTTCCCTATCCTCAGGTGCCCAAGGAACTAACTGGGGACATTGCTCTGGGCATCTGGTAGGCACTCCAAGTTCAAATCTCTTGTCAACCCTTAGGTGGCTCCCTTAACTAATGTATGAGTTTCCCTGCTCCCCTATCCAACCTTTCTATATCCCCAATCATCCCGTTTCCCCAAGTTCCCCTCATCCTCTCCTTCACACTTTTCTCTCCCCATCTCCCCTCACCACCATCCCACCCCACCCCTAAGATTCCATTTTTTTGCCCGGCAATCTTGTCTATTTCCCATAGCCAGGAGGATAACTATATGTTTTTCCTTGGGTTTACCCTCTTGTTTAGCTTCTTTAGGACCACAAATTATAGACTCAGTGGCCCCCTATCCATGGCTAGAAATCAATTATAAGTGAGTACATCCCATGATCTTCTTTTTGGGTCTGGGTTACCTCACTCAGGATAGTATTTTCTATTTCCATCCATTTGCATGCAAAATTCGAGAAGTCATTATTTTTTACCGCAGAGTAGTACTCTAATGTGTATATATTCCACACTTTCTTCATCCATTCTTCCATTGAAGGACATCTAGGATGCTTCCAGGTTCTGGCTATTACAAATAATGCTGCTATGAACATAGTTGAACAAATGGTTTTGTCATATGATAGTGCATCTCTTGGGTATAATCCCAAGAGTGGTATTGCTGGGTCCAGGGGTAGGTTGATCCCAATTTTTCTAGAAACCGCCACACTGATTTCCAAAGTGGTTGCACAAGTTTGCATTCCCACCAGCAATGGATTAGGGCACCCCTTTCTCCACAACCTCTCCAGCAAAGGCTATCCTTGGTGTTTTTGATTTTAGCTATTCTGACAGGTGTAAGATGATATCTCAAAGTTGTTTTGATTTGCATTTCTCTGATCGTTAAGGAGGTTGAGCACGACCTTAAGTATCTTTTGGCCATTTGAACTTCTTCTGTTGAGAATTCTCTGTTCAGTTCAGTGCCCCATTTTTTAATTGGGTTAATTATCATTTTAACGTCTAGTTTCTTGAGCTCCTTATATAATTTGGAGATCAGACCTTTGTCTGTTGCGAGGTTGGTGAAGATCTTCTCCCAGTCAGTAGGGTGCCTTTTTGCCTTAGTGACAGTGTCCTTTGCTTTACAGAAGCTTCTCAGTTTCAGGAGGTCCCATTTATTCAATGTTGCCCTTAATGTCTGTGCTGCTGGGGTTATACATAGGAAGCTATTTCCTGTGCCCATATGTTGTAGGGTACTTCCCATTTTCTCTTCTATCAGATTCGGTGTGTTCAGATTGATATTGAGGTCTTTGATCCATTTGGGCTTGAGTTTTGTGCATGGTGATGGATATGGGTCTATTTTCATTCTTCTACCGTTGACATCCAGTTGTGCCAGCATCATTTGTTGAAGATGCTTTCTTTCTTCCATTGTATACTTTTAGCTCCTTTATCGAAAATGAGGTGTTCATAGGTTTGTGGGTTAAAATCCATGTCTTCTATACGATTCCATTGATCGACTTCTCTGTTTTTATGCCAGTACCACGCTGTTTTCATTACTGTTGCTCTGTAATAGAGTTTGAAGTCAGGGATGGTAATGCCTCCAGAAGTTCCTTTATTGTATAAGATTGTTTTGTCTATCCTGGGTTTTTTGTTTTTCCATATAAAGTTGATTATTGTCCTCTCAAGATCTGTGAAGAATTTTGATGGGACCATGATGGGGATTGCATTGAATCTATAAATTGCCTTTGGTGAATTGCCATTTTTACTATGTTGATCCTCCCAATCCAAGAGCAAGGGAGATCCTTCCATTTTCTGGTATCCTCTTCAATTTCTTTCTTCAATGCCTTAAAGTTCTTGTCAAATAGATCTTTCACTTCCATGGTTAGAGTTACCCCAAGATATTTTATGCTGTTTGTGGCTATCGTGAAAGGTGATGATTTTCTTATTTCCCTCTCTACTTCCATATTCTTTGTGTATAAGAGGGCGACTGATTTTTTTGGAGTTGATCTTGTATCCTGCCACATTACTAAAGGTGTTTATCAGCTGTAGGAGTTCTTTGGTAGAGTTTTTGGGGTCACTTATGTACTCTATCATATCATCTGCAAATAACGCAAGTTTAACTTCTTCCTTTCCAATTTGAATCCCCTTTATCCCCTTATATTGTCTTATTGCTATTGCTAAAACTTCAAGAACTATATTAAAGAGGTATGGAGAGAGTGGACAGCCTTGGTGTGTTCCTGATTTTATTGGGATGGCTTTAAGTTTCTCTCTGTTTAATTTGATGTTAGCTGTCAGTTTGCTGTAAATAGCTTTAATTATATTAAGTATGACCCTTGTATCCATAATCTCTCCAACACTTTTATGATAAAGGGATGTTGAATTTTGTCCAATGCTTTTTCAGCATCCAATGAAATGATCATATGGTTTTATTCTTTCAGTTTATTTATATGATGGATTACATTGATAGATTTGCATATGTTAAACCAGCCCTGCACCTCTGGGATGGAGCCTACTTGATCATAATGGATAATTTTTTTAATGTGTTCTTAGTTTCGGTTTGCCAGTATTCTGTTGAGGATTTTTGCGTCGATGTTCATGAGTGAGATTGGCCTGTAATTCTCTTTCTTGGTTGGGTCTTTGTGTGGTTTTGGTATCAGAGTTACTGTAGCTTCATAAAAGGAATTTGGCAATGACTCTTCTTTTCTATATTGTGAAATACATTTAGGAGTATGGGTATTAGGTCTTCTTGGAAGTTCTGGTAGAATTCTGCATTGAAACCCTCTGGTCCTGGACTTTTTTTGGAAGAGAGGTTTTTGATAACAGCTTCTAATTCTTCGCGACTAACAGGTCTATTTAGGTTGTTCACCTGGTCCTGGTTTAACTTTGGTATATGGTATTTATCTAAAAAAGTGTCCATTTCTTTTACATTTTCCAGTTTTGTGGCATACAGGCTTTTGTAGTAAGATCTAATGATTCTCTGAATTTCCTCTGTGTCTGTGGTTATGTCCTCCTTTTCATTTCTGATTTTATTAATTTGCAAATTCTCTCTCTGCCGTTTGATTAGTTTGGATAGGGGTTTATCAATCTTGTTGATTTTCTCCAGGAACCAGCTTTTTGTTTCATTGATTCTTTCAATTGTGTTCTGTGTTTCTATTTTGTTGATTTCAGCCTTCAGTTTGATTATTTCCAGTCTTCTACTCCTCCTAGGTGAGTCTGCTTCTTTTTTTTTTCTAGAGCTTTCAGGTGGGCCATTTTAAAAAGAAATACTCAACTGACCCCCATGAAATGCAGCCTAATCTCAAAACAAGGATGCTAGAGGGAGATTAGCAGGATCTGAATTTTTCTTACTAATTTTGAGCTGTGTTCATATAAATAATACTTTTCCTACAACATGCCTCAAATTTTCAGAGCACAAAGGGAAATTATTGAAAACCACAACAGAGCTCTGTTGAACGAATTAAAAGATATTATACATACATTGATAGATAAAAATTATAATTTAAGTCTATCATCTTAATGGACAATTAAATGAGAAGCAGTGTAGTCACACCACTGAAACAGAACTGAACACTTGAAATAAACATAATTTTGATAAAAATGTCGAGTTGTACATTTTTATAAATTTTCACTACTACGTAAAATAGACAAATACATGTATGAGTTGTATTATTAGTTCTTTGGGATTGCATTTTGATAAGTTCTCTTGGAAAGTATGAAAGAAAAAAATTTAAAATTTTAATTAGAAATTTTAGAAGTCATCAATGTGATTTTATTACATGTTCTTTACTTAGTTTATGTATATTTAAAAGAAATATATCTCAAAGAAAAATATCTTGTCTCATTTCTTAAAGTAAATTATCACATTTGTGTTTTTATTTAATTGTCTCATACCAAAGTACGTCATCTCAAAGAAATATTACATGATATAACAAAGTATTTTAAAATATGATTTATGAATATTTAAAGTAAAACATGAAAATAATTCTTTTTATGAAACTGGTATCTACTTGTTCTAGGCATAAGCATAATCATTGTTATATGTGTTTAATGTATTTTAATCAGATGTTGTGTGAATGAGTGATTTAAATTAAATTTATACATGTATTATACTTGAATACAGTTTAATCAAAACAATTATATTTTTAGACATTTCTGGCTTTTTATTTTTATGCCTGAACCTGTCATTACTATTTCAAATAAAAATCTT
Organism: Chionomys nivalis; assembly: GCF_950005125.1. Lineage (NCBI taxonomy): Eukaryota > Metazoa > Chordata > Mammalia > Rodentia > Cricetidae > Chionomys > Chionomys nivalis. Next base: position 74,021,097 of record NC_080090.1, on the reverse strand, counting down.
TTGCAATTATTCAGGATAAAAGCTGTATGAGATTGCAAAGTAAAGGTTATTAAACTATACTTAATCTTTCATTTCATTTAAATTTCTTCTTGAAAACTGGGCATTAACAATGCCAATAAGAAAAAACAATCTTATTACTGGATATTTATTTAACTCAGCAATGCAAAAATACAATTTTTAAATTCTGAAATAATTACTCAGAAAGCAAATGTTTCAGTTGTGTAAAATTATATTTAGATTAGTATATTTTTCAATACTTCTTTGTTAAGTGACTAGAAGTCTAAAGATCCAATTCCAGGACACCTAAGGCTACACACGGAAACTCTGTCACCAAATAGATAGATAGATGGATGGATGGATAGGTAGGTAGATAGATAGATAGATAGATAGATAGATAGATAGATAGATAGATAGATAGATTCTACCATGTTTTATCAGAGAGTTGGAACAAATACAAGGATACAGTGGCTGATGGGGACAGGAGGTTGACAGGTGTTTTCCTCTCAGTTCTGGAACAGTTGTGCCTGTGGTGGAATTGTAGTATGCCATTTATTTAATATTTAATAATATGTATATGATTTTTCTGTGTGTAACTGTGTACATGTATTCAAGTACTTTTGAATACCAAAAGAGTGTACCTGATCACTAAAGTAGCAGTTTCATGTGATGCAAGCCTTCTGGCATGGATTCTAGGAAATGGACTCAGTTCCTCTTGAAACAGTATGTACTCTTAACAACTGAGCTATGTCCTCAGCTTCATAATTAGGACAAGTATGATAGCATGATTTTCACCAATTATGACATATGACAATAATACAATGCAAGAAATACATTTTGATATTGGAAGTTGTCTTAATTAACTATTCTATTACTGTGGTAAAATATTAGTAACCAAGCCAACTTATAGAAGAAAGAGTTTATTGGCTTAGAGTTTCAGAGGGTTAGAGTCCATGACTATCGTTTCAGGGAACATGACCAGAAGCAGGAAGTCATGTCCCTAGAGGAGTATCTGATCTGAAAACACTAGGCAGATAGAGCCAGCTGGGAATGGTGTATGCTGTTGAAACCTAAATAATACACCTCCTTCAACAAGGTCACATCTCAACAATTCTAACTTGGGTAACAGTTACCCAGCACTCAAATATATGAGCCTAGAAGGACATTCTCATTTAAATTACCACACATACATTTTACATAATTAAAGAAATGTTTGAAATTGATAATTATTTTATCTTGTTTGCAGGTTTTTGTTTTTGTTGTTTTGTTTTGTTTTTTGACAGGGTTTCTCTGTGTAGCTTTGGTGCCTGTCCTGGAACTAGCTTTTGTAGACAAGAGTTGCCTTGAATTGACAGAGATCCACCTGCCTCTACCTCCTGAGTCCTGGGACTAAAGTGCATACCACCACCACCCTGCCCAAGTTTTCCTTTATAACCAGTTGTCAGCCATATGTATATGTGTATACACGTATATGCATAGGCTGCTGGTTAGTTTCTACTCCTGCTGCCAGAGGAGCTATGATCAGGGTATAACAGACAATTTTTTTTCTTATTCCATAAATGGGAATGGTGAAGGAAATAAGGGTCCAAAAGCTGAGAAGTACTTGCCATTTTTCTTACTATGCACTAGTTATAAAATCAAAGTTTAAGATTCTAAGATTCTTGTGCACATGTTTTCAGGTAATGGTGAGATTTACCTTTTGTTTTTTATAAGTTAAAAAAAGGTATCACAATTAGCAAAGACAGATGAGGTAAACTTAATGGAAATTTTCCAAAAAACATAAAATATAAACAAGGAAAGTTAAATGAATAGTATTTTCCAGATATGTAATAGATTGCAAACTCCCTTATAATATAAAAATATTTTCTGATTATTTTTGTTCCTGCGATTTCAGTTCATTTTCATATTTGTCAGTAAGAAATAAAAGAGATATCAATGGTGTTTCTTTTTCATTAGAGAATAGTTGCTGACTTCCTTCTAGTGAACATTTTGTCTTTTTGGATAAATTACTTATGCAAAAAGATGCTTTCTTCCCTTTTTGCTGTTTCAGTGGTGTGTGGGTGTGTGTGTGTGTCCAGAGGTTATGGGCATAATTTCATAGGAAAATTATTATTAATAAGGTGAAAGGCAATGTGAAATATAATGAGAGAAATAAAGATGAGGGAAGAACAATATGCAACCAAATGAGAGCGTCAATTACGTGCCTGTCTTTGAGTTTCCAAGTTCTCATTTATATTATTAAGAGGTTTACACTAAAAATGGAACTAGGACAAATGGAATGTATTTTCCCTTAGTGTAACACTTATATGATAATGAGGGCAATAAACGTGAAGAATATCATTTAATGAATAGGGAACTAAATGTAACCCAGTCAGTACATGCTTGTTCCTATATTTACTATTTCTAAAGAATGACCTTATGATGAAGTTCCGGTTTATAATACCTGTGGAATTTCATTGTGAGTTTGTCTCAGAGGAAGAAGAACTGACCCTGGAATCTACCTGCATTGATAAGCAATGTTAAAATTGTTACAATTTCTAGAGTAACCCAAGATGTCAAAAATTGCCCTTATTTTACTCATAACAGTTGAGATAGGAGTGACTATGTTACATACAGGAAATAGCTCAGCTGAAGAACATCGCGACTTTGTCTATTTTAAAAGAGTTTAAAATAGTGTAGGCCAGCAATGCTCTGCTGAAAATATATCATTCATGAGAGTTTCCTTTCTAAGACAGTGATCCTCTCAGTAATATTTTTAACTTTTCTTTTTTTGTAATTTTATGACATTCCTTTCCTACTCACTCTATATTGTATTATAGGTAGAGGAAAAATAAAATTTAAATTTGGCAGTCTTGTCCTGGAATCAAATTATGTAATTTTTCGCTCACCTGCCCCCAAGTATTTAACATCTCCTTGGCATTTAATTAATCCAAAACTGACACCTGCTTTCCAAAACACTACCCATCTATTTTTACAATAAATGGTTGGGGAACCTCAATAACAAAGTATTATTATATTAATCTACTTTTCCAAAATATTTTGATTTTGTTGAACTTCCTCTTTGTTCTTCCATCTTCTCTTAGCTCCATTAACCATTCATACTTGCTAATGCTTCTAATATCAAAGGGAAATTATATTTCAGAATATCAAATATAATTTAAAACAATTCCATTAATATTATTTCTACCATTTACTAATTCTTCAGTGTATATTCATGGCCTCATTTAGCTTTGATCCATTTAATTGTCTTTCTTCAATTATAAGAAAGAGTTTGAAATAAATTTGATAGTTATAAAAGGCAATATTCAGCTGGTAGGCATTTGTAGCCTGGCATATGTCACCAATTTTAGTTTACTTAGTACATTAACTACATTAAAAGTCTATACATGTACAGTATATGGTAAGTATGATGTATAACTGTGATAAAATTAACATATTTAGAAACTCTATCCTAATAACCAGAAAAAAATTAAACCAATATTTTAGAATTTCATACATATATTACTTCCAAATAAATTTCAGTCAATACTGAACCTGATAATCTGATTAAATAATTTATTTTTGAGATGCTCATGAAAATGATAAAATATAAAACTATTTTCAAGTAAAGTAGAAGTTATTTGATATTAAATCATCTATTATGGATGTCCTTTAATAAACTATGTCTAAATTTTAGGAAATTATACTGTATGTGGTATTTGCCCCCAGTTATGACACAAATTCTTATATATATATCATAATCTACCAAAATACTGTGTAAAAGATCCACATTTATATTACTTGTCTAAATTAAAACTAGTACTGTTTACCTGTAAAAGAAATTTTGTTTATACATTTTTAGAATAAGTATTCTTCCACATATGAATTAATTTTTATTACATAAGTTATAAGTTTGGGCAATATGAGAAAATAGTGGTCACTTTTGTCCCAATTATTTAAATAGAAATTACACTTTCTCAACCAATTTTTCATCTCTAATTATATTTTTACATTTAAATTGCGAAATATGTAAATTAATCATGGACATAATATTGTCATTAGTTTTACTTTAACCAACAACAGTTGTCTCAAGTTATATTTATTGTCTTTCTTGATAGAAGCATTTATTACTGATTTGAATTAATTCTATATTGTCTTCTTCACCATGAATCTCTAATCAACTGATCATAATGTTGGCAGGGAATGTTTGCATCTGGATATATGAGAAAGCATAGCTGTGTGTTAGGCTTAATCATCTGTATGATGACACATATAGTTTATGATGCTTACACAAACATAAAATCACTTAACATTATGTTTCTCAAAAGTATCACCTTGCCGGGCGATGGTGGCGCACGCCTTTAATCCCAGCACTCGGGAGGCAGAGGCAGGCGGATCTCTGTGAGTTCGAGACCAGCCTGGTCTACAGAGCTAGTTCCAGAACAGGCTTCAAAGCCACAGAGAAACCCTGTCTTGAAAAACAAAGCAAAAAACAAAAAAAGATCAAAAGTATCACCTTTGCTCACTGATGCATGACTATTATTATACTTGAAGATGATGTAATATCACACAAAAGGTACAATAAAATTAATTAATATAATTCAAGAATTAATAAAGTTCTTTTATTTATTTATTTTTATTCTTTTTTAATTAAAATTTCCACTTGCTCCCCATTTCCCATTTCCCTCCCCCTCCTCCCACATATTGCCCCCTCCCTCCACTCCCCTCCTCCTATCCCCACTCCTCTTCTCCTTCCCCCACTCCATTCCCCCTCCGTCTCGATACTGAAGAACAGTCCAAATTCCCTGCCCTGCGGGAAGACCAAGGTCTTCCCACTTCTATCTAGGTCCAGGAAGGTGAGCGTCCAAACAGGCTAAGCTCCCACAAAGCCAGTTCATGTATTAGGATCAAAACCTAGTGCCATAGGAAGGGTGGATACGGGAGCAGCGAAGTATATATCCTAACTAAGGAAGCCATCTTAGGGTTGGCAAGAGACTTGACTCTAGAGGGGCTCGCAGGTGTCCAGGGAGATGTCCCCAGCTGGTACCTTGGGCAACTGAGGAGAGGGAACCTGAAATGACCCTATCCTATACTGATGAATATCTTGCATATCACCTTAGAACCTTCATCTGGCGATGGATCGAGATAGAGACAGAGACCCAATTTGGAGCAACGGTCTGAGCTGTTAAGGTCCAAATGAGGAGAAGAAAGAGGGAGAACATGAGCAAGGAAGTCAGGACCATGAGGGGTGCATCTACCCACTGTGACAGTGGAACTGATCTATTGGGAGCCCACCAAGGCCAGCTGGACTGGGGCTGAATAAGCATGGGTTGAAACTGGACTTTGAACATGGCGGACAATGAAGGCTGATGAGAAGCCAAGGACAATGGCACCAGAAAGTACCATTTTTAAGCTAAATATGAGTATTCTTATATTAAATCATTATTTGTGTATAAAAAATCTCCATGTAAAGCAATAACATGAGTACCAATGTCAAAATCCTCTCTGAGAAAAAGAAAATCAGAAACAATATCTGTACTAGCATCAGATCATTGTTGTGGTAGAAAAATACCTAAGAGAAACAACTGAATCACTTTCAGAGAATTCAGTTCTTATCCTTTGTTCCTCTGAATTAGGCCTATTTATGAGTCAAAGAATTAGGGTATTGTGAGCATAAGCCTGAAGCTTGTCACTCCTTGGTAGAAAGAAATGGAGTAGGGAAGAAGCTTTAGCTCTTGGCTAATCTTTCAAAGTTTGTCCCACTCTCTTCAGCTGGAACCCACTTCCAAAAGTGTCCACCTAACTCCAAATTCCACCAAACAATGACAAAACATATAACACATGACCGGAGGACATTTCATATTCAAACAATGGAATTTATTGATGATTACTTGGTATATAAATTTAATATAATCATTGTGATGTGATTTGTAGATTTAGACAGATGAATCCTAAAATTTAAGAAAAGTACAAACATTTATCTAAGGAGGCATAAATAAAATGCCTTAGTGGGTTGAACCCTATCATATAAATATAGATGATAATTAAAAATATTAAATGGAAAATAAAAAGCTTTCTAATTATTCTTAGATCTTGAAACTGGTAAAAGTTCTTCAAGTTCAGATAGGTATTATGATAATGAGCATGTGTGATGATATAAAATGAAAGCAATAAATGTGAAGTATAGTACAAAAGATAAAGCTAGAAAATATATAGTTAAATAATATCCAGTATATATAAGACGTATTATAAAATGATACTTTACATGAGGAGGAAATCAAAAAAAATTGTAAAAGTGTTGACAGAAAATAGAAATAAACAAGTCAGCATGTGTAAGACAATCAGCTAATAAGAGATACAACAATGTAAAATATTTGAAATGTCATATTTTCAATTAAAATGAAAAATGATTATAAACTATTCAGTATATTTGGAGAAAAAGTTAATTTCACAGAATGATTGTTGAAATGCAAAATAGTATATTCCATATACAAAATGGTTGGTTAATGTGTAAATATATTACTCCATAAGTTGTATATTTCACAGAGTACAAAAGGCTAGATAATTTAAATATACAAGTTACTATGTTCATATTGTTTTGTATTCTAGGAATTCAAAATGAAGAGATCAAAGCATCTGATGACTATGTTTAGCTAGAAACTGACTTCTCATGGTATTCTCATGGTATTTCCTCTTCTTATAACTATAAATCAGATGTATTCATTTGAATTAAATCACACATCAAAAGTTGACCTCTGGAAATGGTCATATTCTGTTTATGCTTGGCAATCTCTGTCAATATGCAAGTTTCAGAAGATGATAATGTAGTCCATAAATTGTGTAGTTAAGCTCAAATTTCCAACAGTGAAATTGGTCTTCTAAAAATATCTCTAATAATTGAAAACATACATGTAAAAGAATGTGGGTGACAGATGTGCGGCATGGGCAGTCTGTGGTGCCACTATCAGTGAAACCAGTATTCATCTTTAGAGCATTAACTGGCTCTTTGAAGACCGTTCTCTACAAAGGGATACCTTGTTCAGCCTAGATACAATGGGGAGGACCTTGGTCTTGCCTTGGTCCTGATGTGATAAACTTAGATGACACCCCATGGGAGGCCTCCCAAAGTCTCTGAGAAGTGAATGGGGTTAGAGTGGGGAGAATGTGGGGGAGCAGGAGGACAGGAGGGAGAAGGAAGTGAAATAATTATAGGCATGTAAAATAAGATTGTTTATTAAGGATATGAAACAGGACACTCCACGAAAATTATCATGAGAGAGTAATCATTAAATATAATTATATGAAGAATGTTTTTTTTCAAAGAGGCTAGAAAATGATTTATTCTGTTTGAAAGTGTGAATATAAAAAAAAATCATATAGAGCTGGGGTGTGGTGGCTCACACCTTTAATCCCAGCAATTGGAAGACAGAGGCAGGAGGATCTCTGTGAGTTGAAGGCCAGCCGGGTCTACAAAGGGAGTTCCAGGACAGGCTTCAAAGCTACAAAGAAACACTGTTTCAAATACCAACAACAACAAAAATTATGTAGCACCCAGCTTCATGACAAAGGTGATCATTGCAACATTGTTGTGGAGTAGGATCTATGATGGATTTACCTATGATGAATCTTTTTGGATTCATAAAGGGAGAGAAGAATCTCTATTTTGTCAAATAATAAAATTACAATATGATCAGAGATTAAATAATGTGTTGACTAGAGATGTATTGAAATACAAACAATAATTATAGGATAAATAACCACATTTTAATTATCCACAATAATGTCCTAGTTTTAGGAAATGCACAGATTGATCCACAGGAAACTGGTACCTGTGCTGATTCTTAAATAATCATTTTAAAGAAAGAAACAGAACAGAGCCGGGTGATGGTGACACACACCTTTTAATCCCAGTACTCAGGAGGCAGAGGGAAGAGAACCTGTGTGAGTTAGAGACCAGCCTAGTCTACAAGAGGTAGTTCCAGGACAGTCTCTAAAGCTACAGAAAAACCTTGTCTCAAAAAACTAAACCAAACCAAACCAAACCAAAGAAAAACAAAAAAGGGAAACAGAAAAGAAGTATATATTACAATAGTTCCAAGAAGTGAAGGTGTAGAAGTGTGAACATGAAGTAAATAGGGAAAGTTGACAATACGTAGTGTTTAATAAATTTATAATTTACACATGTTAATTTTCTCTGTGTTTAAACTATTTCCTTTTGGTAATAATATATTTTGATGAAATTCACTCTCCATTCTTTCCATCAGTTCTTCCATGGACCTACCCTCAGGACTTTCAATTTCATGCTCTTTCCTTTCTTATTCTTTACTGCCTAGATCTCATTCATGTTTTCAGCAGGCAGTCACAGTTCCTATGAGATCTTTAGTGCAATACTGTTCACATGATCACAAATGCTATTTTGCAGACTTCTTCTCTGGCCTCTGCCTTTTCCAGTCCTACCCCCTCTTTCTTGATGTTGCTGGAGGTGATAATTATGTCACCTGTGAGGTATAAGTCTTCAAAGTCACTTTTGCCTGCAATTTGGATTTCAGTCCACTTCAGAACAAACTTTCTCTAATGAGGAACAGAGTTACACTAAACTATGATTATAATAACAAATGTTAATATGGCAAACAAGCTACTTCTTAAAGAAAGATTTAATCCAACGATATTAAAGCTAAAGGAGAAGCAGAATGTTGTCATTCTAGTCATAACAGGAGGAAATCAAGTTTAGGGAAGCAATTGTATTTTGCCTCTATAAAGGGTTTCGTCTGTTTCGTGTGGTTGCTTAATTTGATGAGCACTGAATGCTACACCTGAGTGAGATTAAGGCTACTATTTAGAAAGAAGTTAGGAATTACTTTAGTAAAGTGGTAATTGTAGGGCAAATCTGTAGCTTTGTGTATGGCAACAAATTTGATAGAGGCAATGAGAGTGCTTGGGAGGTTGAGGTAGGAAAGGGAAAGGAGAACTGGTATGGCTATACTATAATTAAAAAATTAAAAACACTTTCAAAAAGGGTCTTATTGAACATTAAGTGTATAATACTTCTGAGGTATTTATATTATTTAATTTTTCTACTGTTTGAAAAAGGTACCAAGCTTCATTATACTATGGTACCTTTAACAAGAAATAAACTCAAAATGTTATACTTTGTTACTTTGTGTGATTCTAATACTTCATATGTATATGAAGCTTCATATATAACTATATTTCAAATAAAACTGAGATAGAAACTTTGAAAGTTCATTTCTTAAATAGAATATTAGATTTGGGTGTCACTTTTTTTGGTGCTACTAGCATGTTTTCATAAAATCTGCTGCTTAGTTACATTTTTCTTTAGATTAATACTCATTAAAATTATAAGAGTTTACATCTCCATTCAGAGTCTTTAATAGTGGATATATATAAAGAGAATGAGAAGAGAATGACAGTGAACAATTTATTTTACAGAGCATTGTGAAAGCCACAACATAGGTCTTCACTTAGAAGAAAGGTATTTTTGATTTTTTTGTTTTTGACCGATATTATACTGAGCTTAATTTTATGTATTCAGGGAACAAATTATATTGTTTTTTAAAAAGCACTGATAGCATATAAAAGTTTATTTATACATTTGTGAAGTTTTCATATGCTCTCAAGATAATTTTTTCATACAAGCACTGAATAAAATGGTTCTGAAAGGATTAATGGAATTTAATTCTGTGTAAGAGTTGATTCTGGTTATGAAAGTCTGATTAAGTGTTGAAGAATAAAATGAATCAAACAGATAGTCTAGTCTTCATAATTCTCACAAATGGCTCACCTGCAGATTGTCAGTTGTACAATAAATAGTTCCTCTCAATTTTTAAAACATAAAATTATTACCATTTAGGAAATGCCAATGCAATAGAAATAAAATTTTAATTACTATAATGCTTCAAATGTTCCTTAAATTAAAATATGAGGATTAAGAGTTGCCAAGTCATGAACACTTAAAATATGTAATACATAATGTAGAAATAAGATAATAATTTAATATACATGCTTGTTACTAACATTTTACAGAAAAAACTTATGAAATCACTTTTCACTTTTACAAAACTAAAATAAAATAATGAAAACTTTTCGAAACATAAAACAAGTTGACCTACTTTCTAAAATCATATCCTGACATCTTAATATTCAAAGCAATAATATTAGGAAATAGGGACATTGGAGATTAAATTAGATTTAGATGAGGTGATGACAGTGAGGTTCTCAATGACCATGTGATTGTGACTTAAGAAGAGCTGCATTCCTTCTTCTTTATTCCTCTTAACTTAATGAATTATGCAATGACATAACAAGTTGACCATTTTTGGGTTATCAGAAATTTCTTGCCTGGAATCTGAATCAGCAGGCAATTTGACTTTGGACTCTAAGCCCCAATATGAATTCAAGATGATTAAGACACCAAATGTACAAAAATGGTACACAAAAAAACTTTAAACCATTTTGTAATAGGTCAAAACAAATAGTTTGTTTCACACATTATTCTGTCTATTGTGGTATACATAGAATTTTTAAAGTGCTATTTTAGGGAAGAGTTTGATACCCCAATAAGAGTAGTGTTTTAATAATATTATCGGTTAATGTTACCTATTCATTCAATCCAAAATATGTATTGAAAGTAAGATATGTATCTGTATTTTAGGCACAGAACATTAAACAATAAATGAGAATGTCTCCTATAATGTCATCTGCATGGGTTGGTTATTAGTTATTATAGGGTTGGGGTGGGAACAATAAACACTAGAGTTAGGAAACTCATTTGGAATAGAAAAAGGGGGATAGATAAGATAGGACAATAAGGCAGATTATTCTTAAGGTAGAATCTTCTTAATTAGAAAAATAGGCAAGTGCTATGGAAATTCGATCCACTTTGGCTAATGACATTTTGGATGACTATCTTTATGGGTATGGTTTTCTCTGGATATGTGACTGGATAAAATGCAGGCGAGGTCGTGCACTCTCTTTTTTTTAGAGGTTTCAAAGCAGGAGCAAGCCTTAGAATTGGTTTTCATAGCTCTTAGGCACAATGGCAACACAATGGTAGCTGAATCAGAAGTGGTATCTACCTAGTTCTGTATTTGTGAGTTTGTTTTTCCTTTGCACCCCTTAATAAATTGTTGACCAGACTTTGTGGATTATTACTTCAAACAATAACTGAGAATATTTCCGGTCCTTAGAGGAAACATCCTATAAAGACTCAACAGGTCTCCAGATTGAAAAGTGATAATTCTATAGAGAAACATAAAAAAGAGTTGACAGAATGGCTCTCGGGAGCTGAACTTAGCCTTAATGATAGCCATGGGAAATCTCCAATAAAATGGTCATACTTATCAAAAATTGATAGTTGAGAAGAAATACGTCAGATGGTGCTTCATGGCAAACATTTGTACCCTGGGAGAAAAATAAGCATAAAGCACTAAAGATGATCACCTCCCTATATTTTCAGATATTTCAAATATATTTGGTATTGAACTTGTTTTTGTTCTGTTGTAAAATGCAAATTAATATAAAAGCCATGTCATATCACAGTCTTGCTAGCCTAGTTCTCATTTTTTGTTTATTTTATTTTATTCTTTTTTAATTAAAATTTCTGCCTCCTCCCCGTTTCCCATTTCCCTTCCCCTCCTCCCACATATTGACCCCTATCCCCACTCCCCTCCCCATATCCCCACTCCCCTTCTCCTCCCCCCACTCTATTGCCCCTCCCTCTCAATACTGAAGAGCAGTCCAAATTCCCTGTCCTGCAGGAAGACCAAGGTCCTCCTACTTCTATCTAGGTCCAGGAAGGTGAGCATCCAAACAGGCTAGGCTCCCACATAGCCAGTTCATGTATTAGGATGGAAACCTAGTGCCATTGTCCTTGGCTTCTCATCAGCCTTCATTGTCCGCCATGTTCAGAGAGTCCGGTTTCAACCCATGCTTATTCAGTCCCAGTCCAGCTGGCCTTGGTGGGCTCCCAATAGATCAGTTCCACTGTCACAGTGGGTGGGCACCCCTCGTGGTCCTGACTTCCTTGCTCATGTTCTCCCTCCTTCTTCGCCTCATTTGGACCTTAAGAGCTCAGTCCGTTGCTCCAAATTGGGTCTCTGTCTCTATCTCAATCCATCGCCAGATGAAGGTTCTAAGGTGATATGCAAGATATTCATCAGTATGGCTATAGGATAGGGTCATATCAGGTTCCCTCTCCTCAGTTACCCAAGGTACCAGCTGGGGACATCTCCCTGGACACCTGCGAGCCCCTCTAGAGTCAAGTCTCTTGCCAACCCTAAGATGGCTCCCTTAATTAGGATATATAATTCACTGCTCCCATATCCACCCTTCCTATATCCCAACCATCCCATTCCCCGAAGCTCCTCCCATCCCTCCCCTTCTCACGTTTCTCACCCCATTTCCCCTTAGCCTCATGCCACCTCACCCGCAAGTTCCCAGTTTTTGCCCGGCAGTCTTGCCTACTTCCCCTATCCAGGCGGATGACTATATGTTTTTCTTTCGGTTCACTTTCTTATTTAGCTTCTCTAGGATCACAAATTATAGGCTCAATGTCCTTTATTTATGGCTAGAAACCAATTGTGAGTGAGTACATCCCATGTTCCTCTTTTTGGGTCTGGCTTACTTCACTCAGGATAGTGTTTTCTATTTCCATCCATTTGCATGCAAAATTCGAGAAGTCATTGTTTTTTACCGCTGAGTAGTACTCTAATATGTATATATTCCACACTTTCTTGATCCATTCTTCCATTGAAGGGCATCTAGGTTGTTTCCAGGTTCTGGATATTACAAACAATGCTGCTATGAACATAGTTGAACAGATACTTTTGTCATATGATAGTGCATCTCTTGGGTATATTCCCAAGAGTGGTATTACTGGAGCTTGGGGTAGGTTGATCCCAAATTTCCTGAGAAATCACCACACTGATTTCCAAAGTGGTTGCACAAGTTTGCATTCCCACCAGCAATGGGTGAGTGTGCCCCTTCCTCCACAACCTCTCCAGCAAAGGCTATCATTGGTGTTTTTGATTTTAGCCATTCTGACAGGTGTAAAATGGTATCTCAAAGTTGTTTTAATTTGCATTTCCCTTATCGCTAAGGAGGTTGAGCATGACCTTAAGTGTCTTTTGGCTATTTGAATTTCTTCTGTTGAGAATTCTCTGTTCAGTTCAGTGCCCCCTAGTTCTCATTTTGATGTGTAGTCACTAATTTTTTGTTCTTCAAAGTGTAATTTCTTACTTAACATGTCAGAATAGCAAAATCCGTAATTAATATTTCTGAATTACAATCCCAGCTTTGCTCTGCCTCCAGGTTTACCAGTCTCCAGTCTCTGCTGCTCAATACCAATACAAGTTTATCTTAACTGATAATGCCATTAAGCTGACAAACTCCACCCAAAGATCAGTTTCAGACTGGAAATTGTTCAGGACGGCTTCAAAGATGCTAACTGAAATTGTCCAGGCTCATAAGCTACTCCAGGCAGGATTTCAGCTAGGACCCTGCACTGTTGATCACACAGAGAATTGACAATAAATAATAGAACTAACTCTCCCCGGACTTGACCATTATTCCAATTTTCTTAGGGTCCCCTAAAGATGCCATTGCCTGTTGGTGTTGGTGGAGTTTTCTTGTACTGCAGCTACTCTCAAATAATCATTAGAGGCCTAATATTTATTGTGAATGCTTGGTCAATAGCTCAGGCTTGTTACTACCAGCTAACACATACTTTAATATTAAGCCATATTTCTTTTCTTTTTCTTTATTTTCGGGGAGTGGCATTTTCAGACAGGGTTTCTGTGTGTTATTTTGAAGCCTGTCCTGGAACTAACTCTGTAGACCAAGCTGGCCTTGAATACACAGAAATCCACCTGCTTCTGCCTACCAAATGCTGGGATTAAAGCTGTGTGCCACTACCGACCAGCTCCATAGTTCTTATCTATGTTTTGACATGTAACTTATAATTTTTCTCAGTATGCCCCTCTTGCTTCTCTCTCATTTGCTTGTGACTCCAGTCTTCACCCTTCTGTCTCTCGGAATTCTGCTAGTATACCTTTCCGATTAACTTTATCCTGTTCAGCTATTGCCTCTTCAGAATGTTTATTAATCCAACCATAGGCACAAACCTTTACAGTCTACCAAGGGATTATTTTACAGCAGTTGTCCTTAGATACAGGAAGTAATTCTAAGAACACAATGATCACATTCCTAAGAGTTTATTTTAGTTATTTAGTGGGTTTTGGATGTCTGTTACTGTTTATGGGGTTAGTTGCAAGTTGTTTTTGATCATGGCCAGGATGAATACTCAACAACAGATTTGGATAAAGGGATTTTTTTCTCACTTTCTCTTTCTTCTGTCATTCTTTCTCTACTCTCAATGAAATAAAAAAAAATGTGGGGGTAAAGGAATAATAGGTTATATTATAGGATCTACTTTTACAAAGCAACTACTAGTCTCAAATATTTTACATAGGTATCAGTTTTTGAATAGTGATAAAATAGAAGGTTATTTATACTGTTATAGTGTTATACTTTATATATGTTTCTACTTTTATTTAAGGTATTATATCTATGCAGATCATCTAAAATTACAATTTGAATTTCTAGTTCTTGAAAAGCTCCTAGAAATTGTTTAGGATAATTAAGCTCTTAAGGTCCAAATGAGGAGCAGAAGGAGGGAGAACATGAGCAAGGAAATCAGGACCACGAGGGGTGCACCCACCCACTGTGACAGTGGAACTGATCTATTGGGAGCTCACCAAGGCCAGCTGGACTGGAACTGAATAAACATGGGATGAAACCGGACTCTCTGAACATGGCGGACAATGAAGGCTAATGAGAAGCCAAGGACAATAGCACTAGGTTTCCATACTAATACATGAACTGGCTATGTGGGAGCCTAGCCTGTTTGGATGCTCACCATCCTGGACCTAGATAGAAGTGGGAGGACCTTGAGCTTCCTGCAGGGCAGGGAATTTGGACTGCTCTTCAGTATCGAGAGCGAGGGAGAATGGAGTGGGGGGAGGGGAAGAGGAGTGGGAAGAGGGGGAAGGGGTAGAGGGGGAGGGGAGTGGGGGGAGGGGGCAATGTGTGGGAGGAGGGGTAAAGAAATGGAAAACGGGGAGGAGGCAGAAATTTTAATTAAAAAAGATAAAATAAAGAAAAAAAAGAAAAAAAATTTTTAAAAAAAGAAATTCAGGTAGGTAGTTAGTCACCTACATTGATCAAACTTGTGTTCATATTAAGTAGGTTTTTACAGTTAAACATATATTTTAGACAGGTGATATTCAAACATTTCAAAGATCTACAAAATATTTCATTTAAGATACTTCAATAACACAAGGCATTTCATGTATCTGCTCCTGGTAGCATCAATATACTTTGAAAAAAGATGATGGGCATTGAAGAATATTCATATGGAATATGCATTAAATGTGGCAAAGCTAACCACTGAGCAAGAACTTGCCCTTAGCTCAACTACTGACATTATGCTGTCCAAATTGGAAAAGCATGACATAAAATTCATTGAGATTTACAGGGCAATATTGAAACCCAAATTTATATACTTTCAAAGATGTATTTTGCTCACCTTTACCTACCCAAGAAAGTAAAACATAAATGATTGGAGCAGGAACACTACTTATTCAGACACACAATTCCTGTAACACTGAAATTTGATTTTTTTTTCAGTCATACATACTGTGGTAATTAAAAATCATGGTCTTAAATAAACGGAAGAAAATGCCATCTACTGTACATGTTGCAATTTCTTTATATTTGAAATATGAAGTTATAGAGATAATTTATGCTCAATGCTTTAAGCAATAACATACCAAATTCATCCACTTCATGAGTAACTTACATTTGTCATTCTTTAAAATTAGGTTCACTCCTGGCAAAACTCACTTACACTAATGCTGTCCAAGAACTTTTTTTACTTCAGTAGAAGCATGCTTAGTGCCTTTTTAAGTATTAATAATATTTAATGAACAATGTGTTCAACTGAAAGGGCCATTTGTTTTATCTACTTATTTAATTGCAAACATGTTCTGAATGTTCCTTTTTGATAAATATTAATAATGAAAAAGCATTCACAACAAATAAGTCTTTGTCTTTGTGTAAATCATTTTATTTTTTGCATATATACATATTTCTGATACATCAATACTCGGAAAATTATTTTGCATTGTAATTTTACCAAGAATTTGAAAGCATGTAAAGAATTTGGGTGTTATTAACTTAAAATATCCCTGAAGATTTAATATATTAAAAAACAGAACTTCTTTTCATGGATTTGTGGTTCATCAAAGTCTCAGTGAATGTAAGCTAGATTGTAAACTAACTAAACCAGACCATACAAGCTAGCCTTGCTCTAATGGTTGCTCTATGCTTGAAGGATAGCCAGGACACTTTTCATTCAATTGTCTTTTTTTCTCATTGAGCAGAATTCCTACATAGCTCATATACATTTTCTGAAAAAAGGTAAATCTAAATATATTTAGACTATTATTATTCATTTACAAACTATCTCTAAATAAGATAAGCCCATGTAACAGAATAGTAGAGACACATCCATTATAAAGCTATATCAAAGATGTATTTGAGGAAAAAAAAAAGATGTGTTTGCAGGAATGTATTAAAATGGATCCAATTATTCTCAACACAAATATTTGATTATATTGTATGTGTTCCTAATAAAAATTAAAACAACATAATAAAACTGTATCATGAGATATATCTAACTTACAAATAAATAAAAATTTTCTTGCAGTAAATGTTTTATCACTTCAAAAACAAATATAATAAAAGAATTATATGCTATTAACAGTTCATTGAATTTGACTTCTATAATAGCCTTGTAAAGAATATTGTACATATCTAGTTATGACATTTTATTAGAAATGTATTTTTCCAAAAGACTTCAAGTATATATGAGTACTCTGGTATAGATGAAAAAGGGAAGATAGAAAATTCTAGTTCTGTGCCCACAGTCAAGGATTTGATTTAAACTTACATTCTTCACTCACAGAGTGGACCTTCTTGTAGGTATTAATTTGCTTATGAGGCAATATGGTCTAATTTCAAGCACTTCAAAGCGCATGTCAGGTATAATCTGTGATTTGAGGTAGTAACATGTTCATGAAACTCAAGAAAAAACATTTTGAGGAAAATAAGAAAATGTTTTCCAATACTCAGTTCATAAAAACAGTTGTTAAAAAAATCTGGAACAGTTTTATTTTCTACACCAAAATCAATTTTCTCTTCCCTTAGAAATTCATATGATATCCATTTTCTTGTGTTTAGGCATCTCTTAAATGGAAATTTAAAAACACATAAAAACATTACTGCACTTATTCAATATGTATTTATTCTCATTGTGTACTTTAATAGTGATATTAACATATCTTTGCCAATGATATATTGATTCAATGTTTTCAACATAAAGACACATTCTGAATTTTATATACAAACTAATTTGCTCACTGGTTCAATAATGTAAGTCTCTGCTACATCATAAGGAAGGAATAAATATACAGAACATATGAAACTCCACATTGCGTTTTGATACCCTCAGGGGACACAGCAACATTTCAGAGTAATATGCAAAATTTTTGCAGAAGTAAAGAAAAATAGGGAAATGTTGCTTTCAAATGTTCTTCACATTAATTCACACGGGAGCACTTTAATTCAAATTGTAACTGAATATGAAGTGTGGGTGAGCTAATGGACATGTCTGAACTGTTCTCAAATTGGCTTGAACAATTTTCAGCAGCAAGCATTTTTAGCACTCAATAGTGTATGGAGCTAATTTCAGTTTGTCACTCTTTTTTAAACTCAGAAGTTTCCTTATCACCAACTCTGCCACAAATCTCGAATTTCCTGAGGTGCTCCAACTCTGCACTTAAAGTCCAGTTTCAAACTCTCCCCTGCTGTACAGACCCCTGTTCTTCAGAGCACTCTAATTCCATGGGAATGTCTGGACTCAGAGTGCTTTTGTGGCTTCGTCTAGGAGTCCCATGCATCAAAATAGGATATCAGTACCTAGTGTTTGCACAGGAAGTCTTGGTTCAAGTTTTCCAGTGGAGGATTCAGTGTTCAAGACTCATACCTCTGGAATTTCTGAAGAAAACCTATATTCTAAGAAGGAGCATGTAGTTGGAAGGCTATAGCCATGGTGGCCCAAGAAAAGGTAGAATTTTCTCCAGAAATATACTATAGAACAGCCATTCACTGTATGATATTCTATTTATATTTTAATAAATAAAGCTTGCTTAAAAATTAGAGGGAAAAACTAAGCCACTAGAGACCAGGCAGTGGTGGCACACACCTTTAATCCCAGGATTAGGGAGACAGGGACAATATTGGGGTTCAAGCTAAATATCAAAAGAATAAAATAAAATCAAAAATAATTAAGCCACTAGGGAAGTCTCACAGCTCTACCAAGGCTGGGCAACTGCAGACTGAGCCCTGAACTTCTGTCTCCTCCCATTTTATATTTCCCTCTAGAGCTCAGTGTAGTGGGGAGCTGCGGGCTGTGTTCCTGCCATCCAACTCCTGGCCGCTTGGCTAGCTTATGCCCCGAAATAACAACACACAAACTGTATTCTTTTAAACACTGCTTGGCCCATTATATCTAGCCTCTTCTCGGCTAATTCTCATGTATTAATTTAGCCTATTTCTAATAATCTGTGTAGCACCCCAAGGTACACTTACCTGGAAGAATCTAGCCTACGTCCATAGTGGGTCGGAGCTTCATTGTGTCTGCCCTGGGGAGCAGCTGCATGGCATCTGGCTCTGAGAGGAGCTGCCCTTCATCTGAGCTCACTTCCTCTTCCTCCCAGCATTCTGTTCTGTTTACTCCACCCACCTATGTTCTAACCTATGAGGGCCAAGCAGTTTCTCTATTTTTTAACCAATGAACTTCCTCCATCAGCTCAGATTAAATGCATCTGACTGCCTAGTACTGAGATTAAAGGTGTAAACCAACACCACCTGGATCTGTTTCTGCACTGATCTTGAATAGAATAGGGTAGCCTTGAACTCACAGAGATCCATCAGCCTGTCTCCCAAATCATGGAATTAAAGTTGTGTGACTCCACTGCTTGGCCTCTAGTGGCTTTGTTTTACTCTTAGATCTTCAGGTAAGCTTTATTTATTAAAACAAAAATAAAATATCACAATGTTGGTATTATGGCTATTTTTTTTTTGTCTCTCTGATCTCTCAACATTTTTCCCTATATCTGACTCTGGACTTTTATTATTAAGACCTAGTAGAACTCATGAAACAATTCATTTATGAAATTAACTTTACAGAACTAAGGAGGTCAAGGCAGAAATGGCATCTTCTGTTTGTACCAAAAGAAGAGATATGTAAGCTTCATCCCAGATACCCAAAGATAGTTCAATATACTAAAATCAGTAAATATACTCCACCATATAAACAAACTGAAGAGAGAAACAAGCAAACAAACATATATTCACAGTTGATCATTAGATGAAGGAAAAGCCTTTGAAAAAATAAATACCCCTTCAATATAAAAATCCTGGAGATGTTAAGATATACATGTTTTGCAGGGTGACAAATGTGAATCTACTTTCATTCGTCTACATGCAATCATCGAGTTTGGTTAGCATTATTTGTTGAAGATGCAGGTTTTTATTTTCAGAATGTATTTTATGACCTATAAAATTTATGTCTGGTTCTTCAATTCCATTTATCATCATACCTGTTTTTATGCCAATAGCATGCAGTTTTTATTGCTATAGTTTTGTAGTACTACCTGAAATCATTAATAGTGATACATCCAGCAGTTCTTCAACTGTTCAGGATTTTTTTGCTATTGTGGGTTTTTATTGTTTCATATAAAGTTAAGAATTATCCTTTTATGCTTTATGAATAATTGCCTTGCACTTTTGATGGTGATTGTATTGAACCTGTAGATTGCTTTTGGTATGATGGCTATTTTACTATGTCAATCCTACCAATTCATGTGCATGGGAAAATTTTGCATCTTCTGATAACGTCTTCAATTTCTTTCTTCAAAGACTTGAAATTTTTATCATATATGTCTTTCATTTACTTGGTTAGAGTTCCAGCAAGACATTTTAAATTATTTGTGTCTGTTGAGAAGGGTATTGTTTCCTTGATTTCTTTGTCAGTTCATTTGTCATTTGTGTACTGGATGACCACTGATTGATTTTTCTTTTTTTTTTAGTTAATTTTGTACTCAACCACTTTGCTGAAATTATTTATCAGGTGCAGAAGTACCCTGGTGAAATTTTTGTAGATTTCTTACATATAGTATCATATCATTTGCAAATAATAGAACTTCATCTTTTTCTTTTCTAATTTGTATCACATTGGTCTCCTTCAATTGTCTTATAGCTCTAGGTAAAACTTTAAGTATTATATCAAATAAATACATAAAGAGTAAACAACCTTTTCTTGTTCCCGATTTTAGTGGAATTTCTTTGCATTTTTCTCCATTTGAGTTGATTTTAGCTATAGGCTTGCTGTAAATTGCCTTAACTATGTTTAAGTATATCCCTTGTATCCTTAATTATAACATTCTTGGGCATATACCCATCCCACACAAATGGCAGTTGCTCAACCATGCTCACTGTGACTTTTTTATTAGCAACTAGAAACTGGAAAAAAAATCATATGTCCCTCAACAAAACAATGGGAAGAAAAACACAATGGAGTTTTACTAAGCAGCTTAAAAGAAGACATCATGAAATTTGTAGAAAAATGGATGGAACTAGAAAGTAAAACATTCTGAGTAAAATAATTCAGACACAAAAAGATAAATATGGTATTTATTCACTTACAAAAGGATATTAGCCATTAAATAAATGATAACCAAAATGATAGACTACCATCTGTAGAGCCAGAGAGGTTAAGTAAAGAGGAGGTTCTAGGAAGGAAGCATGAATATTTCTGAGAAACGAATTTAGAATAGATTTCAAAAGTAGATTGGAGGTGTGTGGGGATTAGAGTTTGGGGATCAGGTGATTGGATGATGGGGTATAGGGCAAAAGTAGGGAGAGAGGGATATAATTTGGGCAGCATGGTAGGTAGAAACCTAGGCAGTTGAAACTTCCTGGAATATTTTAAGATGACCTTAATGAGAACTCTTAACAATGGGGATGTAGTTTCAACTTGACATCTCTTGTTGTTGGACAAGGTTGAAGTGGCCAGACTAGATTCTATTCAATTTAGTTGTTAGCCAAGAGGATTCCATGAAGATCCCAAACAACCTAGGCTGCTGCTAAGACAGAAAGTTGCCTGATAGCAGGGCCCTAATGCTGAGGACAATGCCCACACAACTCATTGAGCATAAAGAAGTTGATCTTGTCATGCATAGAACCTCCACATATAGATTCTACAGTCTTGCTAATGAAGGAAGGTTATGCAGACATGTAGACACTATCCAAGCCACAAAACTGTAACTGAAGATTTCTCATGCCACCTGTAGATAGACAAATCTCGCCAGCTACTTCCCAAATAACGACTCTGAGACTTAATATTAATTACACACTTTTGGCCTATTATCTCAGGCTTATTATTAACTAGCTCTTCCAACTTAAACTAACTCATTTCTGTTACTCTGTATTTTATAAACAATGCTCATGACCTGTTACATCACATTTTGCTTCTCTGGCAGTTGTTGGTATCTCCCTGTCTGCCCTTTATCTCTCTCATCTTTGTTCGGATTCCCTGCCCGGTGTTTTTCTGCCTGGCTATAGGGCAAATCAGCTTCTTTATTAATCAACGCTAATAAAACATACTCACAGCATACAGAGAGGCATCCTGAATCACAAAGCCTTTGACTTACAATTTGTTCTATTTACAAATTATGCTAGGGAAATAATGACACAGACTTGTTAGAGTAGGCAACCAATGTCTGATTTAACCTAAGGCTTACTTAATGAGAAAGAACCCACTCCAGATGCTGGATAACCACAAACCAGAGGCTAGATAACCAGAGACTTAGAGCAAAACCAAACACTATTGCTCTAAAAGAAAAAAATAATAAAATTATTCCTAACGATATCTAGTTACACTCATAAATCAATGTCTTATCCAGGCATCCTTAGAGAAGCTTCCTCTGGCAGGAGATGGGAACAGATGCAGAGACACTTTGTGTGGTGAGAAAGTTCAGAGAATCCCATGGCAGAGAGGGTGGAAAGAAAGTAAGAATCAGAGTGAATGGAGGATGGCAGGTGAGCCAGGCAACTGAATCAAGTAAGCAAGGGCCATGTAAACTCACAGAGACTGAAGCAACAAGCACAAGGTTTACGTGGGTCTCACCATATCCCCTGAGTATATACTGTAGCTATTAAATTAATACTTTATGGGACTTCTGAATGTGAGAACGAGTGGGCCTCTTACTTTTTTGTCTGCTATCTGGACTATTTTCCTCTTGTTTGGTTGGAGTATCCAAAATCATCATGACAGTTTTTGCTTTGTCTTACTGTATTTGATAATTCACGCAAAATTGTTTTCCCTCTAGAAGCATGCTCTTTTCAATTAGGGACAGAAATGAAGAATACCTGAAGAGGATGGAAGATGGGTAAAAACTTGGACGAGGGGAGAGAGGGGACAGTATAATCCAGACATACTATATGAGAAAAGATTATATTTCAGTAAAAAAAAGTTTAAAAATAATCAAGAAAAGATTAATGCAGCATGATAGATGTCACTGGTGAAGATAAAGCCTCTTTTTTCATGGTAAACCTTATATATTGGTAATAGAACCATAAGATGTCCTCCAAAGACAGTTAGTTTTATGCTTAAATGAAACCACCTGAGCCTATGAGGAAAGTTGTCTATGGAGGGTTACAGAGATGTAGAAACAACTGTGTATATCGTTTAAAACCAAGATCACAAGTGAGTCCTGCATTTTGATCACGAGCTATTCGCAACATTATTTGGATGTACATTTGTCTCTAAGTATGCCCCAATTCTCCCATATGAAATAAGAAAATAACTTACTTTTTACTTAACACATAAGTCTACAGACTTTAAGGATACTATGGACTTTCAATGTGTTGAAAATATTAATGACTATGGAAGTTGACTACTGTTGGGATAATAAAGTAAATTTCCTTTAATGGTGCAACATTTGGTATATCTACTAGATTCCAGTGAAGGCTCCATGCACTGGAGTAGTTATTTAACACAAACTGGATTCTTTACTTGTGTGTGTGTTGATAGATTTTCGTATGTTGAACCAGCCCTGCAGTCAGAATAGCTGAGACAAAAACATAAGTGATAGCTCATGCTGGAGAAAATGTGAAGCAAGAACACTCCTCCATTTCTGGTAGGAGTGCAAACATGTATACAGCTACTTTAGAAATCATTATGCTGACTCATCAGAAAACTGGAACTCAATTTATCTCATTATCACTCCTGGGCATATACCTAAAGGATGTTTCATCTTATCCCAAAGACACATGCTCAGCCATGTTCGCGGCAGCTTTATTCAGAATAGCCAGGAACTTCAAACAACCTAGATATCCCTCAACTGAAGAACGAATAAAGAAAATGTGGCACATTTTCACAGTGGAGTATAACACAGCTCTTAAAAACAATAACATGAAATTTGCAGGCAAATGGATAGAACTTGAAAAATATCATCCTGAGTGAAGTAATGCAGACCCAGAAAGGCAACCACGATGTGTACTCACTTATAAGTGTATACTAGCTCTAAATAAAAATAATCATGCTGCAGTTACTGACCCAGAGAGGCTAAGTATCAAGGCAGAAAAGCAGGGGGGATGCAAGGATCTCTCGAGCTAGGGGAAATGAATTGATTTTGTGTGTGGACTGGGGGACATTGATATTGGGAACAGGAGGGACCAAGTTGGGAAGGAGTATATACTTGGAGAAAAAAGCTCAAAGGGCATTTGAGGGACAATTTGGAAATATAGTGTAATGGAAACTTCAAGGGGTCTAAGAGATTAAGCTTGTCAGACTCCTAGTAATCGAGACATGGAATTTGAAACACAGATTTTCTATAACCAGCCAAGCCTCAAGTGAGTGGATTGGGACATCAACCCAGTCACAAAACCTTTGACCTACAGCTTTTAGGTTGTCCTGCCTGTAGAATGTTCTGGATACAGAGACTAACAAAATCCTTACCAAAGAGACCAGGGAGAATTCATCTAACAACTAATTGGAGTACATGTAAAGTCCCAAAGCCAAACATTAGGCAGATCTCTGAGGAATCCTGTGGAGGAAGGGGAAGAAGTATTGGAGGGAACAAAGAGTTCAAGGACTCTATGAGAATAGTCCACAGAATCAATTGTTTATGACTGACTAATGAGACCTCACAAAGAATCCGGGAACCTGTAGGGGTCTGACCTTGGTCCTCTGCATATATGTTATGGCTGAGTAACCTGTTGTTCTTGTAGGATTTCTAATAGTGGGAGCAGGAGCAGTGTTTTGCCTGCTTGTGAAACCCTTTTCCTCCTACCTGGTTGCCTCAATCAGCCTTGATTTGATTGTATGTGTCTGGTATTATAGTAGCATATTATGCTGTGTTTGGTTGATGTCTGCTCTTTTTTGAGAGAAAATGGTGGGAGAGAGAATTTGGGAGAGAGAGGATGTTACTAGGGTGATAGTGACTGGGGGAACACAAAACTATGATTTAGATGTAATATATGAAAGAAGAATAAAAAGTAAAAGGAAAATAAACATAAATTTTCAAAAACATTAAGGGAACCATTTTAGGGTTGGCAAGAGACTTGGCTCTAAAGGGGATCCCAGGTGTTCATGGGGATGTCCCCAGCTAGGTCCTTGGGCAGCAGGACAGAGGGTACCTGAACTGGCCTTGCCCCACTATCACACTGATGATTATCTTGAATATCACCATAGAATCTTCATCTGGCGATGGATGGAGATAGAGACAGAGACTCTCATCAGAACAACAGACTGAGCTTCCAAGGTCCAGTTGAAGGTCAGAAGGAGGGAAAAGATGAGCAAGGAAGTCAGGACCGCGAGGGGTTGGTCTGCCAACTGAGGCAGTGTGCCTGTTCTAATGGAAGCTCGCCAAATCCATCTCTTTCATTGTGGCTGACAATAGGGGCTGACTGAGAAGCCATTGAAAAGGTACTGGGACTTGTTTTTACGCATGTTCTGGCTTTTTGGGACCCTAGTCTTTATGGATGCACAGCTTCCTAGGCCTGGATGAAGAGAGGAGAGCCTTGGACTTCCCATAGGGCAAGGTTCTCTGCCCTTTCTCAAGCAGGGAGAGGAAGGGAGGAGGGGGAGTGGGGGAGCAGGAGGGGACTGGGAGAAGGGGAGGAAGTGTAAATTTTTTAATGGATAAATAAATAAATAAATAAATAAATAAATAAAATCCAAATTCCAGAAAAAAATTCAGTTATATATATTAGAGTTGTAATTATATATAACATATATTTGTAATTGAGCATAACAATTTAAAACTATATAATTAATTTCTAGGTAATATATTGGGATAATTAACTGCACTAGAACTTTGCTAGTGTTTAGAATGAACCCAAATGTGGTCTTTATAAAGCATGTGAAAGAAGCTGTACATTCTACTAACATTGATTTCGTGTCCATATGCTAGAGGAAAAATTTAATGTATGGATAAAGTATGCTTTTTGCAAAACTTTGATAAAATTACCTACTAGTTCTTCTACTCTAAATCCTCCAAAATTCACCCCAACACACCTATAACATCTTGTCTTTTAAAGATTTGGCTTTTTAATTATGTATGTATGTAGAGTATGTGTGTACCTGCCTATATAGAACAGAGACGTTGGTTCCCCTGGACCTGGAGTTATGAGTATTTACGTGGTATCTGACAAGGATGCAGGGAACCTCCTCTATAATATGGGCTTTTAGCAAGTGAGCCTTCTCTCCCTGGCCTGTTTGAGTTTGTTTGTTGGGCTTCATTCACAAAGTCCTAATGATGTTTCTAGAATATGTATTGGTACAGGGAAACTTCATTTTAAAGTAGTATTTTTACATTTTATGAATAAAATTTAACCCCATTGGAACTTCAAAGACATTTTCTGCAATCTCAATAAAGTGCCATTAAAGTTAATGTACAAACTGTATGCATGAAAAGGTATTATCAGAAATATAAATTGTATGAAGTAAAATGTTTTACTTTTTATGAAAAAATTTATAAACTATGTATTTATCAGATTTTCTCTCCCATTTCGTTCCATATCTTCCCCATGTCCTTAGCCACCAAATTCAACACATTTTTCTTTCTCTTGCTCTCCATTCTTTAGAAAACAGTAAAATATAAAAAAAAAACTGAATTTTATAAACAGCCTTGAAAAAGCATAAGAAACCCACAAATGTGCTCTCCCTAACAAACATACACCCTAACACATACTCATAAGGAAAATAAACGTCAAAGCAAAGTGAACAAGATAAAAATTACCATTAAATTTGTTTTGTGTGAGCCGGGCGGTGGTGGCGCACGCCTTTAATTCCAGCACTCGGGAGGCAGAGGCAGGCGGATCTCTGTGAGTTCGAGACCAGCCTGGTCTACAGAGCTAGGTCCAGGACAGGCTCCAAAGCCACAGAGAAACCCTGTCTCGAAAAAAAAACCAAAAAAAAAAAAATTTGTTTTGTGTGGGCTAACCACTGCCTGCCCTGTAGCCTACATTTCAGTATGGTTAATGTACCCAGTGAGACGTCTTTGGAGTAAACTAGCTTACCTTTACATGCTGAAGTCAATTGCATATAGACACTTTGTTAGGTGTGGCAGCTGGTGTTCATCTTCTCTCAGTTCTATCACTCACTCTATCTTGGACATATTTACATAATACGTCCCCTTTGTATCTACAAAATTATATTTGTCTCTTAAGTGTCTAGAGACACTATATTAAAGGGAATAAAACAAGTATAAAGACAATAAAATAAATTCCTATGAACCTCAACATAGCATGACAGCAGCACAAAAATATCATTTAAATATGAATAAAGTATGTATATTAGATTTTTTTTGAGATAGAATTTTTCCGTGTAACAACCCTAGCCGTCCTGGAACTAGCTCTGTAGACCAGGCTGGTCTCGAACTCACCTAGATCCACTGCCTCTGACTCCCAAGTGCTGGGGTTAAAGGTGCACATCAACACCACCCAGCTTAAAGTAAGTATTTATAGATAATTATGTTGATGCCACTAATAAGGTTAGGGCAACATTAATATAGAGTATTATTTTAGAAGTTTAAACTAATAACATAAAACTATTAATTATAATATATAGTTGAAATTAATTGACTATGTGAAATAATAAAGTACAGGTGGTAATAAATAGGAATTGATAGCACAAACACATACGCACAAACAAAATTAGATTGAAATTATGAATAAAAATAAAAGCTAGATGACATAAGGAAATAGATTTAAAACAATTCAGAGAGGAATCACTTATACTGAACACTCAACAGTACCTTTTGGAAAAACATTGTGTAGCCAAAGTATAACATATTCATTTGAAATCATAAGGCTTAATTTCTTTCAGAGAATATGATCTTTTTTTCAGGTGGAATAATAAATTGCTTTCAAAATGGTTCTGCTTATGACATTTGCAATTATAGGGTACATTCCCTATGATACTGCTAATTGATGCAAACCAATTCTATCAAAAAGTGGACATATTGTAACCCTATTTTTGTATGGTAGATACAAACGCACACAAAAATGCATGGAAAAACACCCATTAAAATACAAGCTTATTTTTTTACATTACATTATTATCATCATTGCTCCTCTTCCTTATATTTCTGTCTTTACTATGTGTTTTAAATCTCTAGGGCCAGAGTCTATTTATTCGATAGCTCCTGTCACATGACTACCAATAACTGTGTAGCTATCCTTATTTCTCACTACATATTGTGTGTTAACTAGGATGAATATATGAAGTATCCGTTTTTCATATTTTATTTTGTTCATTAAAATTTATATTTAAGTCTTAAAATAATTTTTAGGGAAATATGCTTTCAATTCACAGTTTCAATTTAATCCTTCTCTAAGCTGTTAATTATTCTTTAATTATTAATATGAACATTTTGCAGCTAGAGCACATTAAAAATATAATTCCTAGTGTAAATGTATGTCCTTCCTGTCTTTACATGAACAGAATTTTCCTTCCAGAATGTGACTTGCTTCTTTTCAGCAGAAATCTAGTATTAAAAAACAGCTTGATTACGGATTTATTAAAATGCAAGGGATTTTTTGTAATTAATGTAGCATATGAACATCTTTAAGAACTCTGTGACACAAAAGTTGATTATCTACTTCAGTTCGATATTACATTTGGAATGTCATAATGACTTATCATATGAATAGGGATACCACAAGAATAAGTCTAACATGAGGGCAGAGAGCATTTTTATTCATTTCTGTGGTTTCATGAACCACTACCAGGTCAAAATAATTAGCAAGATTACTTATTGAATTGAAAAATGAAATCAAATTTTGAAATATATTATGATAGTTTCTCTTCTGGATTTCAGAGCATGGACAAAAAGACATTAGATTCCCTTGATGCTGCATTGTCAAGAATGTCATAATTAGAATATTTAAAACAAAGTTGCTAAAATATGTATCTCTCTCCTTAGTTGCAAACAAGAGCAAATATTCTAAATATGTGAATTACTAAAAGCAATATCTGCAATTATTGTGATTAACTTGATATGCCATAGTCATTTTGAAGGTTCTCATAGAAGGACCACATATGCCTTATATTCATTTACATATCGTCAAAATAACTCTGTTTAGGAGATCTATATGATATACTATATGGACATTTAATAAGAATTTGTGCATTTTGAATATAAATAATGCATATTTTATTTATGAGTTATGAGGAGCATTTTTCTTATGTAGGTTTTATATATATTCATATGTACATAAACACACACACAAACACACATACAATATGTATATATATATATATATATATGGATAAAGACATATATATCCAAATTTCATACTTGAAAATGCTCCACGTGCATGTTTTAGAGGCTGGTGGCTCCTAACTGGACAATGGACTCAAATACATATAGTGTAGTGTAAAACAAACCCATTTTTTGCTGACACCATAAAAATTTCTGGCTAAATTAGTGGGTTTAACAGTAATGGTTGTTGAAAGGTTTAAAGAAATCATCACATTTGTCATGCACTAAGCCCAAACCTACAATTGCCAAGGCGGTTGTTATAAGGGATTACTTTGGGTTTTGCTCTGGGACATGAATCCAGGGCCTTGTTCATGATAGATAAATACATTATCAATGAATCATTTCCACAGACTATTTTTATCAGAAATTATGTATCTCTATCTCAAATTATCTATCTACCTCTCTCTCTCTCTCTCTCTGTTTTTCTCTCTCTCTCTCTCTCTCTCTCTCTCTCTCTGTGTATGTGTGTGTGTGCATGTGTGAAATGAGAGTGATATGGAAAGCACTGTCAGGCCTTCTCCATAACTATGAATTACTTTTAAGTAATTACTGACAGGCATGATATCATAAAGCCTAATCTCTTCATCTGGGCAACATGAAATATTGAGTCTATCCTGTACATTGGAATTTCCTGAGTCATTGTGGTAAGTTTAGACTTTTATTAGAATTTACATTTTCTCTTACTTGTAATAATATTTCATTGAAGTTATAATTTAACTATAATATATCATAATTAGAGTAAGTTAGTGGTTGAAAAGTAAATATAAGTATGGTTTTAGTTGTGAAAACCTTGTATTCTTTCTTCTTATAAGCTAAATGGTATTCCATAAAAAAATGTTCAGCTTTTTGAGTCATATGCTATTTTAGGTAATTGATGACAAGAATGAATAGCATATAATACTCTTAAGTTGTGAACAACTCTTCACAACACGCACAGCCTTGGGGCATTGTATGTTACACATCTTTTCTTATCATCTTTTTAATCTTCCAGTGCTTATGTACAAATGACTTTATTGCAGTAGCCTATATGATATTATACTGAAATTATAGAATTTGAATAAAATATATACTACATTGTAGTGTCATTTTCATCCTCATTTCTTTGGAGAAGCATACATATCCCTGCTGCTTGTTTTACTCTCTCCTTTAGCTAAATCAAAACTTATTTCTTATTCTTTGACATAAAATAACTGTGATAATCAATGGTATCAATTTTTTCAATTAACTAAAAATTTTCAGTTATTTACACCCCAAATCATAGTTTCCCCTCCTTTCCCTCCCTTCATGCCTCCCTTGCCTCCATTCAACCACTCCCCCTAACCACTTCTCATCCAGCTTTCTTTCAAAAGGGGCAGGCCTCTAATAGACTTCAACAAAGTATGACACATCAAGTTGAGGAGGGACCAAACTCCTCTCCCTGCATCAAGGCTGGGAAAGGCACCCTAGCATAGGGAACAGAGCTAGAGAAATGGCTCAGTCATGAAAGACTAGCCTCACAATCAATTTAAAAAATATATATCTATTCAACTTAAATGCAATTGAGAACTGAAGACCTTGCCTGTGGTTATATGGAAACTGCTTGGAACTCGAGACTCACAAGCTAATATTTAAATACATTTTCTTCAAAAAATAGAGACTATTTTTATTATGATCTCTTTTATTTTTGTAGACTTATAAATCAAAATTATACACATTACATTATTTTAGAAACCTCTTAAAGGAAACATGCTAATAAATATTAGAACCATTTTCAAACCAATAATAGAGATGTTATTCTTGATTTGAATCCAGAGCTTCCAATATACTATGTAAACAATGACATATCCTGCTTCATTACTTAAAATGATAGATTTGTTATTTAAATCCCAGTTTTTTGTCAAAGACCAGTTGATTAAACCTGTACATTCCAGAGTAGGAGCATGAGAATTACAATTACTAAGCAAAAATAATAGAGATATAACAGAAATAATAGACAGAAACACAGGACTGCATCAGGAAGGATGTTCAGTGAATATTGAATCCCAAGTCCATCCTCATTTATTCTCCAATGCTTACACAGTTTACTTCAAAAACAGTTTGGTTAGGCAACAGACTTCATTAACATGATATAAGGAAGAGACTTGAATTCTCTGACCTCTGGATCAGTGGAGAAGATCTACCTCTATACCCAAACTACTAATTAACCATACCCTAGGTTAGAATCTCTTGTTTGTAGGCATATCTATTGTCAACTATTTTGAGATAGCAAAAACAAGTTCAAACTCTCTGACCTCTAGTTAAGGTGGAACAGGCTCACATCTGTGGGTC
Organism: Chionomys nivalis; assembly: GCF_950005125.1. Classification (NCBI taxonomy): domain Eukaryota; kingdom Metazoa; phylum Chordata; class Mammalia; order Rodentia; family Cricetidae; genus Chionomys; species Chionomys nivalis. The sequence goes on along the minus strand of NC_080090.1, from coordinate 73,989,841 downwards.
CTCACTGCTTTTCATACACAGGAATGTTTTCAATATTGAAAGAAATCTCATGTAAATATGAGTTATCATCTAGGCTATCAACTTCTTTAATTTTTCTCTTGTGAGTTTAGTTCTGAAACCAACTGTCCTCATTACCTATATCATAGCTGACACATTTTAAGTCATTGGTACTACTAGAGTTCAGCATCATATCTGCTCTTCATGGGTCATGCAAAAAACTGCAGCCAAGTCAATATAAATAGAGAAAAATGAAGGTTAAGTATCTTTCCAGAATACCCAGGCTCTACAAGCTCACAGTAATATTCAGATGTCATTTAATGTGACAGAGAGGAGAAGGAAGAAGAAAGCAGGGAAAAGGCTTATTTAGAGTAAACAGTAATGGAAAACTCTAAGTATCAGAGCTATATTTATCAAGATTAACATCTGGACGCAACTGGTTTACAGTTAACAGTCAAATAAAGAGCAAGATTTCTGAAATGCAGAACATGTAATGAAAAGGCAGTTCTATTTGCATCCATTATATTACAAACACGACTCTCTTCACCCTGGCATGTTTTTCAGGAGATGGTTGATGAACGGTAAAATTGGATAATTCTGTCCTGAATTCCAGAGTCACTCTCCAGGTATGAATAGAGTAGAAATTTGTGTCAAACCCATGGGTTTCACTGAATATTGGTCTGGAACAGACTATCTGAGCCCAGTTGACTAATGCTAGTACTAGCAGGACTTCACTGCAAAAGATGCATTAGCAGGTAATAAGTAAGAAGCATCTACAAGCCTGTTGAATTCCTAAGTAGAAGTAAGAGTATATACAGACTTTCATGTTAAATGAAATCTTTTTACCCCTCATTTTCTGGGCTAAAGAAAAACAAACATAAAACAAAGCAGCAAAAAAAAAAAAAAAGAAAAGAAAAAAAAGAAAAGAAAATAAACCAAGTTATTTGTGGGCTTAGATTAAAAATGGCTTCAGATTACTTAAAACTACAATACGTGAGAGGTCACAAAATCAAAAAGTTTGAAAAACTTGTAGGTCTTTTTCTTTCTGTGAGTCAAGTATTTCCAACAAGGCTGTAGGAATTCGACCAATCAAATACGCTGCTGGGTTAAGTCCATTCCTTCACAGAAGTGAAAAAAGCTTGTTCACATGTTTGGATTATTCATCTATTATCACTGAGACACAAGAGAGAAGGCACTATAGTCCAAGAAGGATTTTTTTTCGTAGAAATTCCTGATTTTGAAACAGGTGGCCAATGTGGAGTATAAAGGATTTTTCCTTAGAATCAGACTGTGATGAGAGCAGCCTGTGATGACCATAAGCTGTGTCTTTCCTGATATTCTTGTCTTCCAGCTTCCTTAATAGTCTACCCCCTCTCTCTCTTTATTATTTTTTGAGTGAATATGTGTACATAATGCTTCTTGCACTGTGTGCTAACAAGAGTCATCATAGAAGAAAGATGTGAATTGGAATCCTTTGAGTTAAAGTCAGACTTGTTTATGAGCCACATGTGGGTGCTAAGAACTCAAGAAGACCCTATAAGAGCAGTAAGTGCTCTTACAAGCTGACACACTTCTCTATACCCTCCTTCCCATTTATAAAGGCAGAAAATAATATCTGAAAATCCTAGATGAAAATCACAACAAGTTAAAATATGTGATAGCAATATACTGGATATACTTTATCACATCATAAGGATGTGCTGATAGATACCTGAATAGCCAAGTGAATTTTACTCTTTGATGATACCTATTATGGTCTCAGAATTATGATGGGGCAACAGAAAAGAAGAAAGGACATAAGCATCAGAAGATCCCTTAGAAATACTTCCCTTAGAAAGCAGCTTGTGTAAGGTCTTCCCTACAAATGCCAGCAAATATTTCTAGGCACTCCTCAATCATCAGAACTCTCCAATGATTTTTTAACATTGGTGTGTCTACATTACAAGATGAGGTTAATCCTTACTGTGGTGCTACCAATAGAAATCATGTAAGATCCATTCCAGTTGTTTAAAGGTTAGATCTTTCCCCTTCACTTCTTTGCCAAAATGCCTTCTTTGTCTGCGCAGTTTCGTGACAGAATAAGCCTTCTTTGTTTTATGATTTTCTGTAAGTAAATTTTATTTACCATTCTTTTCAATTCTTTGCCAACTTTCAAGATAACAACTTTTGGTGAAAGCCATCAATTTCTAGCAAATACTCAAGAACAATTTGTAAAATAGCATAGAATGAAATTTCTACAGTTTATGAAATTTTATCCAACAACTAATGTCAAATATAGCTGTAGCATTTTGGCAGTTATTTACCACCTTCTTCTCATGGTGGATTCTAATGTCATATGTTAATAGTGAACACTCTTTATATAAAATTCTTTGTAACTCAGGGTGCAATAGATTTGCTCAAGGGTACCCCTGCACCATAGTTGATGATGTATACTCAAGACTTGAGTGATTTATTCTTACCTAGGGCACTTGTTTTAAGATACATAATCTTTTTGCCTGTAATTTTCACACATTTATATAAAAACAAGGACTGCTCAGTCCACCAAGAGGATGCTGTCATGCAATATAGTAATTTTATAGTATAAGATAATATAATAAAATTATGGATTACAGCAAAAAGGAAATGTTAGCCAATTAGTTTTAACCTTGTATTCCTTTTACCAACTTTTATATCAAAATTTTTGTCAAACATACTCTATAATTATTTACTGTGATGACTAATCATAGTTGTCAACTTGATTAAGTGTTATGTTATATTTTATTTGTGTTCTGTCAACAAAAACTTGCTTAGAGCAGATGGCAGAGTTACCCAGTAGTTAACCACGGAGGTCTGGAGGTCTGTACAGAGAGGATCCAGGAAGTGATGAGGCAGTACGACAGAGGATCTAGTCCCTTTTGGATGGAGGAATGGAAGAGGTAGGAAGTGACTATAACTCTCTCTCTGCTTCCCTTATTTTTCAGGTTTTTATCCCAATATCTGACTCCTAATTTTTTTTAATATTTAAAACAATCTTATTTTACATACCAATACCAGTTCTTTTTCCCTCCCATCCTCCCAAACCTCTTACCTGCTCCCTACCTTAAGAGAGGGTGCAACCTCTGAAAAGGAGCCAGCAAAGTCTGTCATATCACTTGAGGCAGGACCAAGGCCCTTCCCCCACAACTAGGCTGAACAAGATCTTCCTCCATAGGGAATGGGCACCCAAGAGCCAGTTCATGTACCAGAAATAAATACTGGTTCCCCTGCTAGTGGCCCCCAAACTGACCAAGCCACACAGCTGTCACTCACATTCAGAGAATCTAGTTCAATCTTCTGCAGGTTCCCTAGATGTTATTCCAGTGTCATTGATCTCCCACTTGCTCTAGTATGCTCTTTCTGTGGTTTCCCCATCGTGGTCTTGGTCCCTTTGCTCATAATACTGTTCCTCTCTCTCTGTGAACGAACTCCAGGAGTTTGTCCCAGTGTTAGCTGTAAATCTCTGCATCTCTTTCCATCAGTTACTGGATGAAGGTTCACAATTAAGGTACACTATCCACTATTACTTAGGGTCTCAGGTAGGGTCACCCTTGTGAATTACTGGGAATTTCCCTAGTGCCTGGTTTCTTGCTAACCTGATATTGGCTCCATCTTTCAAGATTTCTTGCTTTCCCTCTCTGTCTGTAACCAAACGTGACCATCTCAATTCCTCATGTTCTCTTCTCTGCTCCCCTTCTCTACTCCCCATTCCCCTACCACACTTCTCCCCCCCCACACACACACACAGCAAATTAACTAAGGAGATCTTGTCTACTTTCCCTTCCTGGGGGAGATCCATGAATATCTGTCTTAGTGTTCTCCTTATTTACTGTTTCTCTGGGGTTTTGGACAGTAGACTGGTTATCCTTTGCTTTATGACCATTATCCACTTATGACTGAGTACATGATGGGTTTTTCCTTCTGTTTCTGAGTCACCTCACTCAGAATGTTTTTTTTTCTAATTCCATCCATTTGCACACAAATTTCATGATGTCATTGTTTCTTACACCTGATTAGTATTCCATTCTGTAAATGTACCATATTTTCTTTATCCAATCTTTGGCTGAGAGGCATCTAGGTTGTTTCCAGAATCTGGCAATTGTGAGTAATATTATTATGAACATAGTTGAGCAAATGCCCTTGTAGTATGAGTGTGCATCCTTTTGGTGTGTGCATAAGAGTGGCATTTCTGGATATTGATGTAGATTGATTCACAAATTTTCTGAGAAACTGTCATACTGGTTTCCAAAGTTGTTTTACAAGTTAGCACTCCTACTAGCAATGGAGGAATGTTCTCATTACTCCACATCCTTTCCAGCATAAGGTTTCAACAATGTTTTTGATCTTAGCCATTCTGACTGGTGTAAGATAATATCTCAGAGATATTTTGATTTACATTTCCTGATGGTTAAGGATGTTGAACATTTTAGGTTCCTCTGTTGAGAATTCTCTGTTTAGAATGTATCCCATTTTTAACTGGATTATTTTACAATTTGGTATCTAATTTCTTAAACTCTTCATATATTTTGGAGATCAGTCCTCTGTCAGATGTGGGGTTGGTGAAGATTTTTTCCCATTCTATAGACTGCCATTTTTGTCTTGTTGACTATGCCCTTTGCCTTACAGAGGCTTCTCAGTTTAAGAAGGTCACATTTATTGTCATTCTCAGGGTCCGTGCTACTGGTGTTATATTAAGAAAGTGGTCTCCTGTGCCTATGTGTTTACACTTTCTCTTTTATGAGTTTCAGTGTGGCTGCATTTATGTTGAGGTCTTTGATCCATTTTAACTTGAGTTTTGGTCATGAGGACAATTATGGAACTATTTGCATTCTTTTACATGTTCACATCCAGTTATGCCCAGCACCATTTGTTGAAGACATTTTCTTTTTTACATCATATAATTTTATTTTTTGTCAAAATTCAGGTGTTCATAGGAATGTGGATTAATACCTGGGTCTTTGATTTGATTCAATTGGTCCACCTATCTGTTTTTGTGCCAATACCAAGTTGTTTTCATTATTATAGCTATATAGTAGAGCTTTAAGTCAGGGATAGCGATGCCTCCAGAAGTTCCTCTAATGTACAAGATTGTTTGTGCTATCCTGGATTTTTTTTGTTTTTCCTTATGAAGTTTAGTATTGTTCTTTCAATGTGCTGGCATTTTGAAGGTATTGCATTTAATCTGTAGATTGCTTTTGATAAGATTGTCATTCTTACTTTGTTTATCCTACCTGTTCTAGAGCATGGGAGATCTTTCCATTTTCTGATATCTTCTTCAATTTCTTTTCTAAAAAGCTTAAAATTCTTGTCATATAGGTCTATCGCTTTTTTGGTTAGAGTTACTACAAGGTATTAATGATACAGTATAGAATGCTTTTATACTGCAACAAAAATTATACCCTTCCAACTTTAGATGATAATGCATATAACAATGGCTGATCCATTTGATCATGGTAGTCATTAAAATGAATTCCATGATGGCTATCTTCTTCATTGTAGTTTGAGATAGTTGACATACCTTCTTGATTAACAGGGCCTTTCATGAGAATAAATTGATGCATAGAAAGCTGCTGAGAAATCAAAATATCTATTGCAATTCCTGAATATAGTATATATGAGATGGGATTGTAAGTAAGGTGTGGCAGAATACACAGCCTTTACTATCTTTGATAGGAGATAAAATTAGGGGTCAGCTGTCAATCAACACAAAGACCAAACTTTCCAATCATTGTAAATGAAGAGTTGCAATGAGAAAATAATATGCAGATATTATCTTTTGAATTAGTCACTCTTTTACAAGAAGATGGGGAACATAGGAAGAGTAAAATAGAAGTTCTATTTTGCTAATTATTTAGATGTTCAAACTCTTGTTTGAAATTCTAAGAAGTATCTGTTTTTGTTGACTCCCCAAAGGAAGCCTTACCCTTTCTGAGGGGTGGTTGAGGAGGTGGGATGGGGAGAAGTGGAGGAAGCAGGAGAAGGGGAGAGAGTTGGAATGGGGAAAGCTACTTAAAATGAGAAAAGATTATATTAAAAAATTCTTAATAACGTCACAGTGGTTGGGTGCACCCCTCGTGGTCCTGACTTCCTTGCTCATGTTCTCCCTCCTTCTGCGCCTCATTTGGACCTTAAGAGCTCAGACCGTTGCTCCAAATTGAGTCTCTGTCTCTATCTCAATCCATCGCCAGATGAAGGTTCTAAGGTGATACGTACGATATTCATCAGTATAGGATAGGATCATTTCAGGTTCCCTCTCCTCAGTTGCCCAAGGTACCAGCTGGGGACATCTACCTGGACACCTGCAAGCCCCTCTAGAGTCAAGTCTCTTGCCAACCCTAAGATGGCTCCCTTAGTTAGGATATATACTTCGCTGCTGAGGAAGTCAGGACCACGAGGGGTGCACCCACCCACTGTGACATTGACTGATTTATTGGGAGCCCACCAAGGCCAGCTGGACTGGGACTGAATAAGCATGGGTTGAAACTGGACTCTCTGAACATGGTGGACAATGAAGGCCGATGAGAAGCCAAGGACAATGGCACTAGGTTTCGATCCTAATACATGAACTGGCTATGTGGGAGCTTAGCCTGTTTGGACGATCACCTTCCTGGACCTAGATAGAAGTGGGAGGACCTTGGTCTTCCTGCAGGGCATGGAATTTGTACTGCTCTTCAGTATGGAGAGGAGGGAGAATGGAGTGGGGGGAGGAGAAGAGGAGTGGGGATAGGGAAAGGGGAGTGGGGGGAGGGGCAATGTTTGGGAGGCGGGGGAGGGAAATGGGAAACGGGGACAGGTGGAAATTTTAATTAAAAAAGAATAAAAATTAAAAAAAATTCTTAATAAAAATGAAGAATAAAAAAGGCTGTTGGTTACTGCCAAGTTATCTGTACCCATAATTTTATCCTTCCATGCTGACTTTTATTGAGGTTCATAGTTGAACAGCCCCTCACCCACATTCCTATAAATGGAGGTGGGTGGTCCTTGGACTTCCCACAGGGCAGGGAACCCGGATTACTCTTAGGGATGATGAGGGAGGGGAACTTGATGGGGGAGGGGGAGGGAAATGGGAGGTGGTGGCAGGGAGAAGGCAGAAATCTTTAATAAATAAATAAATAAATAAATAAATAAATAAAAATAAAAATAAAACCAGTAGTTCTCAAAAAAGAAAGAACTGCAAAGGAAAAATGTCCAAGTAACATATAAAGGCAGACCTATCAGAATTGCTCTTGACTTCTAAATGTAAACTCTGAAAACCATAAGGTCCTTGATAGACATTTTACAGATACTAAAAGCCATGGATGTCAGTCCAGGCTGCTATACCTAGTAAAACTTTAATCATCACAGACTGAAAAAAAAATATATCCCATCACAAAACCATATTTAATCAGTACCTATTCACAAACACAGCCTTACAGAAAGCACTAGAAGACAAACTCCAACCAAAAAAAGCTAGCTATACCCACAAAAATGCAGGCAATGGATAATCTCACACCAGCAAAACCCAAGAAAAAAAGCACACACACACTACCACTACCACTAACAAAACCACAACTAGCAGGTACTAACAATTACTTATCATTGATATTTATTAATATCAAAGTTCTCAATTCACCTATAAGAAGACACAGACTAACGGGATGGTTATGAAAACAGGATCCATCCTTCTGCTACATATAAGAATTCAAAGATGGCATTATGTCAGAGTAAAGTGTTTGAAAAAGATTTTCTAATCAAATGGACCTAATAAACAAGCCAGTGTAACTATCCTAATATCTAACAAAATAGACTTCAAACTAAAGTTAATCAAAAGAGATGAAGAAATTCATTTCACTGACTCATGATTTTTATTGACAAAGATTAATTAGATTTAATCTTCAACTAAGTCTGGAATCAACACTTCTTTGAGGGATTTCCAATTTTTGAACTCAAGAAGACCAAGCATAATTCTAGTTCACACCTTCTGGTGGCAGCCCATCTAAAAGAACATGGAAGGAACACTGTGCTTTTTGCCTGCTTGTCCTCATTTTCAAGGGCAAGTTCATCTATACTTTTGCTTAGATGGTATTAAATCCAATTTATAAAGGCTTCCAGCTTGATGAGCTAAAATAATCTGTTACATAAGTGAGCATACATTGATAATTGAAAGTGTCATTCAACATCAAGTAATATCAGTTCATTTGTGTGCACACTGTGGGGTCTGAGGGAATTGTCCTGATTTTGACCATTCACTATTTTCAGGTTTTTACAATTAATTCAATTTAAACTTCTTATTCAAACTAATTTTCTCAACAAAATTACATTCTTAAACATATTTTGTTTATATTTTATTTTATGACTTTTAAATATGAAGAATTTATTGTAAGAAAGTAATTAGTAGGGCTATTTCATTTCTCACAAACTTACTGGTTAATGTATACCCATTTAAACTAATAGCTTGTTTAAGTACACAAACTTTGATTTTCAGTATTACTTGTATGAAGGTTAAAACAAACTCCCTGGCTGAAGTTCTAATGAACATTCGAATATTTAGTCTCTTGCACACCAGACAAGAACCAGACTGTGGTGTTCATCCACACCTGATCTGTAGGTTTCCATTTCCATGTAGAAGTTATCATGCTCCCTTTATTTCCACTCAGATCTGCTGATGCTTTCAAAGAGATGCAGTTCCTCTTTCATATATGTTAATGGAAGAAAATTTGCCTTAGGAGTATTTCTTGGCTCATTTGTCACTGATTCAACAATATTCAGCAAAATAGGTTTACAAGTTGGTGAAAGAATGATAATAGTTGCCTAGATAAGGATTCAAAACAAAGTTCAAAATTTCAAAACAGCTGTCCCTCATGGATGAGTAAACGGACTCATCACAGATTGAGATGATTTATGAAGGGATCAAGGTGTAGAACCACGAAGGTAGGAGACTTAGGAAATAACATCTAGCAAAATCAAAACAAGAGTGATGTAGAAAAGCAAAGATCACTAGAAAGAAAAGGTTTCATACAGTTCAAGGGCATTTGTTTCCAATCTCATTTTAGACTCCTTCAGGCCTTTGTGTATATGACTTTCTTTCAAAGATAGCCTCTTTAGAGTGAAACTGGTTTTTGTGAATAGTTGTCAAATGTGACATTTTCTGCCATTTTGCAAAAGTGGAAATTGCTCCGCGGGGATGGGAGTGTTTGGTAAGTTTAAGCTCAGAAATTGCTGTTTGGAGAATTAGTCTTTCAATGAATATCTTGTGAGAGAAAGTGTGAAGATGTCTGAGAACTTTTCTTTAAGAAATAGAAAGTTTCATAAGTGTCTATATGCCATTCTCTCCAATTCAAATGACAGGCATACATCAGTACTGTTCTCATTGATTTCTAAGTAGCTAACCTCTATTACACATATCCTCCATCTTCCTGTAGCCATGAACAGACAGGTTTCATTGCATCTGATGGCTAGTCTTGCTAAAGAGAGAGTCTTCATTTTAAATCTTAAGATTATTTATCTAATATCACATAATAACTCCATAAAACAAATGTTCACACTTTTTTCAATTTCTAAGTAGGTAACATTTATGACTTAACTTATAGTAAAAATGTCATTATGTTAATATAGTGTTATGACTGAAATAATATTTACAAATTAACAATTATATCATGGGTGGGGAATTTCAAATGAGTGACATCAGTTAAAGAGTTAAGTGACACATATAGTATAGTGCATATGATTATCAAAGATCATGTTTTACTGTAATTTAAGTAAAATAAAAATTCTAGAAAATTTCTGCCTGTCATTATCAAGTAATTTAAATAAAATGTATAGAAAAATGCACAAAAATGTGTCAAAAAACTTTTATTTGTTCCCCACTAACTGGTAGGATTATGAGTGACTTTTATGTGTTCTTAAATATTACAAAATGTTTCAAATTAATGTATGTGAATGAGACATCGAAAATCCATTAGAAGACAAAAGTCGAATTTAACAATGATATAAATGAACAAATACCAAAAATAATTTTGACTTTTTTACTTTCCTTATTCAAACTCACAGTGGTAACTATTTCCTGTATGTACCTGGATCCCAGCAAGACCCTGTTTTCTGACCTTGAGACCTGCATATCAAACTACATGTTATGTTTCTAAAGTTGGATTTATGAAAGGTTGTTTTACAGAATACGAATGCAGCAAATTTTTAATAACTGCCTCATAAAACACTGATATTCTTGTTTTCCCCATTTAACAACATTTTCATTCTTTTTTTGCTAAAGCCAAAATAGTGAAAAATGTGTTGTTTCTATATTTTTCTAACAATTCTTCTTCTAATCCATTTTCAAAACGTTTGTGACTTTTCTTTCAAATTACATCTACAGTGCAAACCTCCACAGCTCTCTAACTGCCACCATGGATTACTGGTCAGCCTACCTAAAATTGTTTTTGTTCCCATTAGCAGAATCTGAGTGGCATAGCCAGAGGATGACATCAAGCACAGCATATCATATCTGTCTATCATAATGTCAGCAATCTACATTATCTGTCCTGAAATTTTAAGCCCGTCATTGTACTGGGTCACACAGGATGCTGTAGAAATCTACCCAGGTTTTGCAGACCTGTCTGACTGTTGTGAGTCATTCATTCAAACTGTAGTAATCAAATATTTACAGACTTCAAAAGAGTATATGCTGGCCTACTAATATATGATGCAATGTTATTAAAGGATGTGCTTTGAGGGAGTGGATTATTTCAGGAAGCTGGAACTGTGAATTTTTTATATGCTTTCTCCCATTATTACATGAGCATACTTCAAAATGCTGACAGTCTGTACCACTCTAAATTGCTCTCATCTTACCTCAATCACAGAGACCTCCTGGTTTATATTATAGCCCCGAAAGCCATAAGAAATAAATTTCTGTTATTTATAATGTTTATTAACAATTTATTCTATTATATTTTGTTACAGCATCCTAAACTGACCTAAACAGTACTGACAATTCATGGCTTTGTTGTTCAGGTACCGACCTATACATGACGTTCAGGCCTTTCTTGTTATCATTTTCCTAAATGATTTTTCCCCAGTACTCTGAAGGAAATTATTGTACAACAGGAAGGTGAAACTCAAGTTTCCAGTATGTCACTCAAACATTAATGCCTATGTGGATTTAAAAAAAAAAAACAATGCTGGTAAAATTTAAATTAATAATAAATTGATGTCAAATACTGCTGATTGATCCCATAATCTATGACTGAGTCAATCATTTGAAAACATCTTAGAGCAAAGCAAAGGCTTGCTGAAGAAAGACAAACATAGCTTAAGGGTATAAACCCTGGTTTATGTGCTACAGTTCTAGGCTTTGTTTGTTCACAGAGCACTATGCTTTAGATTTTCCCAGTTATTCTCCAGAATTATGTAATCCAGTTTGACAAAGCAAACATCATACCACATGTATCTCCTATTTGCTTACATATTTTCCTTTGCTCTGAGTTTGGTTAATAAATTGTATTGTTCACATAGGATAATGACCTTCAAGACTGACTCATTTCAATCTTAAATTCTTCATTACTTAGTGTTATACTTAAGTTCAACCTTTATGAGATAGAACTGGACATTATATGGTTCATTCTATTGGTGTTTTGATTTCTGCAGTAAGGTAGCATACAGAATTTTCTAAATGAATATTTTATGAACAAATAAATTATGACAAGAAATATGTACCTGATATTATACCTGACTTTTAACTCAAATTTATTAAATTTTTCTTTAGCCACATTACAATTTAGTCACTAAGCATCACCGAAATTTAACTTTGTCCCATATGAATTTAGTGACAGTAATTCAATATATGTCCTGAGGAATTTTGGGTGAGGTATTATCATGACAATTCAAGAAAGTGCCAGAAGCTAGGATATAGCCTAGACTTTGTGGTACTATGAAACTTGTGATAACTCAGCAAGATCCTTAATGCTGTATCTCCTTGTTAATAATATCCAAAAATATTACTAAAATAAACACAAATAATTATAAATGACTTCTTTTTATAGCTTAAATCATCATCAAAATGCTAAAATTTATAGGAGTTTAAAATATCACATGCAGCAAATATAGCATGGGAAGCCAACTTATAAAAAATATATTATGAATAAAAATACCTTTGCTGATTATTTAAAATTAAAAAATTGATAGTTATATATATTCAAGACATTCTATGAAATTAGTATTAGAAGAACGCATATGAACATTATGAACATGCAAAATCACTATATATGTTTTCATAAAATGATATATATGAATAATATGTAGGAATTTATTTCCCAGTTCTACATTGAAATACTGAAGATAGTAGCAACTTACCATCCTTTCATCTGTTGGAAACATAGTATTATCTCAAGAAAGTTTTGAAATTAATGCCATATCAACGTTAATTGCTGGCATGTGATATTTCTCCCATGTTTCTAGAATTCTTCCTCCCTTTACTTCCTTTCCTTTCTTTCTACCATCTTTCCCTTCCTCCCTTTGTCTTTATTCATCCACCTCTCTTCCTCCTTCTTTCCCTTACCTTTCCTTTCTCCACTTCCCCCGAAAACACACATATCTGAAAACCATTACTTTAGGCCTTATTCACAAGGCACAGATTCATGAATATACTTGTGAATTACTCTGGTCCAGACAAAGTGTTCCCAATCTTATATTCAGGTTAACGACAGACTTTATGAATACGACTCCTTACTCAGTAACAGCTAAGGATTATTTTGCAAGCCCAAGTAGATGCTGTGATTACTATTAATCTAGTGTTGAAACAAAAATCAGAGTGAGTTTGATTTTCTAATTCCAAAAAGTAATATTGTGCAATATGTTTAAGAAAACAGATATTATAAATTATGGATGATATTTTCTCTGTAGCTCTGAGTTAAATTTTATTTTGAAGTAAATATTGAAGCTTCAAAATGTACATGGAAATAAATATGAATCTATTTTCAGCTGCAACTCACAACCAATTTGTTGGGAAAAAATACATCCCAGTAATCATAACAACAAAACAGAATGACAAAGTCCACATATTATAACCCCAACTAAGATCAGACTTTTTTTTTCAATAGAAAAATGCTTGCTTAAACTGCTTTCCTTAGTTTTATGAAACAGCCCACATTTTGTTGCATATCATTTAATTCCCGATTTTGACAAATGGCTGATATTTCATGTACTCAGAGTATCTGCTATTTTTCTTTTCAGATTTGGGACAATTTCCTTGTTTTCACCATCCCTTCATTCATAATTTCAGACAGGTGACAGGGACGGTAGAGACTGAACTGTCATAGATTCTGAGGTTGCACTTATGTATAGTTGTACTTAAAACTAGGTGATATTACCCATTAAAAAGGGAAAATAGAATGGTGGTAATATGCTGAACTACTCTGAGTTCTCTCAGACCCATAAAGTGCAGGAAAATAGATAAGTAGACTGACTTATTACAACAGATAAAACAAAAGACCAACCTTTTAAGTCGCAAAACTCAAACATAAAGCATTATCTGAACAGACCCTAATAAATATACACACCATATCTTTTCTTCTATAATCAAGTAAACTCTGTATAATTCACTTATGTGAAGTAAAATATGACTGGCTTATTCATAGTCACATCCGGGCTTCATGTTTATTTTTAACACTAACTACACTTTTGAATCACGTTAGATTTGCTATTTTGCCAGTGTATGTTTTGATGCTGAGGGTACTAATCCTAAGCTACACTATAGGCTGTTTTGCCAATTTCAGAAATCTCTCTCTCTCAATCTCACTCTCGCTCTCTCTCTCGCTTGCTCACTCTTGCTCTCACTCTGTGTGTGTGAATTTAATGTAAATTTTAAAATTGTACATTTAGTTCATAGCATAAAATAAAACTTATATTTGCTTTTGTCTTAAACATATCACCATTCTTTAACACGTTCTGGCAAGAGGGCTTAGTCACTTAGAGTTATCAGTCTCTTCAAAGGCCAGGCTATAAAGATAATGGTGACATAAAAATCACTGGTGTCATAGAAAGTTTAGTGTGCTCAATTTTACTACCAGGTTCCAAAGCAGAAATTTAGCTCCTCTGAGTTATGAGCAGAGATCTGAAAGTATGCCAGCTAGATAAAGAACAAATGTTGTTTTAAACGAATGGGCAAGGCTTTTCATAATATTGTGCCCACTGGTTAAATACACTCAGCTGTTTCTTCAGGGAAGATGAAAGTCACTCCATACTGAATGGGATCTCTTTTTTGATTTATTTATACTGAGAGAACTTAGATTTCATCATTCAACAAAGTTGAGAATGACACTCCCATCACCAGAGTTTGGAATTCATGGAAGAGAAACAAAAATACGATTTCAGCCACATGTTGCACTTTAGTGAAAATGATTTTAAGGTGGCAGCATTCCCAGAGACACTAGAGACAAATTCATCAACAAATTAAAAAGCAAGACACAGTTATTAAAGATGGATTCATGGAGAAATGTCTTATCACTTTTTTACTTGTCTTCTATTAAGAGACAGCGCTGGAGCCGATTGACGCTGGTTTAATTTCATACCCTACTGTGTACTAGTATCGTCAGAGACTGAAACATTCCATGCTGACTAAGGGAAGTTCCTTAGTACAGGATATAAAGAGCTCTAAATAGCTTCAGGAATTTCCTGAAACGAACCAGATTCACTAAATCACTCTCCCTCAAGATGATATAACCAGAAAATACTGTTGAGAATAATTCCCAGACAAAACAAACTGCAAAGAAGACTCAGACTAGACCAGCTACCTGAAAGAAACAGAAGGAGTCAAGCTACCTACAAGAGTCTTAGACTGACTGAGGCATCTGGAAAGGATACTGTCCAATCTGTTGAGCTGGATGTGCACTGTGTTCCAGGTTTCCTGCTTTTATTAGCTGTCACCCTGTTGAATGAGCTTTGGTGAGCTGTCTTTGAGTCGTCTTTGCTACTCTGAGTAACCTTTCATCATTGTTCCTGTAAGTAACTCAAATAAAACTCATTGGTCCACCAAGTTAAATTTTGGTGGTATTCATACTTTGGTTTGTCGTGGGCTATCTTTCTGGGGCAAGTAGGTATGTGTACTTTTGTCTCTGTAGGAAAATTCTTATCACACAACAAAGCATAAAATTCTTTGGTTGTTTGTTATGGATTTAAACAAGGATTCAGAAATCACACTTAAAAGCATAAACTGAAAAGGCCTTAAACAGCTGTTTTTAGAGGTAAATTACCCATCCAAGATTAAAGGGAACCACTGTTAAACATGAGTAGAAAGCAGCCATCATTTTAAACCTGAAGCAGAAGTGCAAGACTTGATTTATTTCTAACCAGTCACGAATGTGCCTTGTCCAGCATGCTCCTCATGGTCACCTTCAGAACTTCCTTGTCTGTCTCCCAATTTTCTATTTTCTATTTATCAGTTTAGCAAAGGCAGCTGCAGTTGAAGACAATATTTGTGTTATCTAGAAATCATAAAATTGGAAGATCTCACTTAAAAATTGAAATAAAATTTATAAATAAAAGATTACCTATGTAAAGACTTTGAACCAATAAAAATAGAATAAATACTGAATTGGAAAATTCTGTTAAATAATAACATATCAACATTTCCATTAAAAACCATGATTATTTTTATATCACATGGGATGAATTTCAGAGTTCAGGAGGTAAGACATCTCATTACTTCCAGGTCCTGCAATTGAATAGCTAAAGGATGAGCTCTCATAACACAACCCTTCCAGAATAGGAAGATATAAGTGTAGTGCTGAATGCATTAAATTGTCATTGGAAAACATAATATTTTAAGGAAACATTATTTTATAAAATTAGTAAGTAATCAGTAAAAAACAAAATTGTAAAGAGATGGGTCAATGGTTATAAACTCCTCTTTCAAGAGGGCCTGCTTTTTTCCCAGCACCCATCCAGGACCACTTACAATTATCTGTAACTTCAGCTTCAGAAGAGAACATGCTCCTTTCTGGCTTCAGTGAGCACCTATACACATGTGGTATATGCATGCACATACATATACTTATAAACAAAAATAATAAAAATGTTTTACCAAAATGAACAGTAGAAAAGGAACAAGGGTCATACATTATGTTCTCTCTCTCTCTCTTCAATCTCTGATAAAAAAAATTATATTACATTATATACATCTGAGTACTATCTCTTCAGTGATATAACTAAAAAAAATAAAGCCTTCTATAACTCCTGAATATTGAATAGCTTCTTAAGGAACTATATGTGACAGAGGGGGAAAGTCAGATAAACATATCCAAAAATTTCTTTAGATAACATCCTAAAAGGCACCAAGACAAATAAACTGTGACAGGAGGAGGAATGTGGCAAAAGAAATGGGAACTAAGATTAAGATACCTTACTTCTGGGTATTTTAAAACAGTATTGTACCTTTTGAATATCTTGTTTTTGGCCTTTACAAGACCTTTGCATGAGGACAGGCAACTTAAGAGCCCTGAAGATTGAGCTTGCATGAACTTATACTTAATCAACTTTAGGAATATGTCAAGTGCCTAACTAAATTATCTAAATTTTATTTATTGGTAAAATATAAAAACCTAAGGCACTCATAAAAGTACACAGAGATTTCTAAGCTCTGTCTTTGGGAAAATGTTCTGAGGCTGTCTGTTGCATGATGCCTATTTAAAGCAAAGGAAGAAAATATGGTGTTTTATTAACAAATGTTTGCAAAGAAGAGAAGGATGAGTTAAAGTCAAAAAGGTAAATTGAATTGAAAATGTTTTTGTTTCAAACCATCACAGAGTAAGCACACAATCTTTTAAATTATGTATATGTTTTGATATAACAGTATCTTGATACCTTAGTGGTTTCCTAATTTGGAAACAGGTATCTTTATTACTTTGATTACTATGACTTATTATTCATGACATATGACATAATGAGAAAATGTGAAAAAGACAATATGTAGACAAACACTGAAGAAATATAAAGTAACATTTAAGAGACATGCATATAATAAGTGAATATTTAAAGTCAATTATCTCAACAACTATTTGGTATAGTTAACTATAGTCCCAGATATTAAGTATGCAGAGACCAGAAGATTAGATGTCCAGAGCAATTTAAAGGAATCCTGTTGTAAATTCAGAGTTCACAGAAGAACTGGTGATTTAGCTTGATAGTTAAATAATTCCATAGTATAAAGAATGAATTCTCTTTCTGAAAACAAAAATTTGTGAGATAAGCAATTTCTTGAATAAAATTTAAACTTGAGTATTCACCCTTTGTATTTTCCTATCACATGTCAACTACCACAAATACACACACACATGCACACTCATTCACAAACACATGCACACACACATATACACACTATGATATGCTCTACTCTAATTGCTTCTTCCTAATTTCCAGATTCTATTGGTACCAAAGGCAAACACAAATGGGAAGATCTACATTAAAGAGAGATCATGCAGTGCTTTATCTTTTTGTACCTATTTTACCACAGTACAGTGTATTCCAATTCCATCCATTTATCTTTGAATATTATGATTTCATTTTATGATTTCAAATTTTATAATTGGAAATTTTATGATGATATTTTTTTTTCATTTTTAACCCTTGAATAAAATTCCATTGTGAATAGGTACCCCATTTTCATTATCCATTGATCCGATGATAAACATCTAGGTCATTACTGTTTCTCAAGTATTGTGAATAGAGCATAAAAACATTATGAACAAACATATCTGTGGTAGGATATAGATCCACTTGTGTGCATGCCAAGGAACTGTCTAGTTAGGACAGGATCAATTTACTTTTAAAAGATATTCTCATGGATAAGTCATACAATTCTGAAACAAAGTGCAGATGTTAAAGCAAATGTCTAACAAAAGGTGTCTTTTTAAAGGATGTAAAACATTTATGAATCTGGAAGAATAGTCTTCATTTCTCCACATATTCAAATGGAAAATAACTATCACATTTATAAGCCTGCTGATTGTCACTGTCCATCCTACTCCACAAAAATTGCTTCATTATTATTTCCAAATAATAATACAATGAATTAACATAGTTTCTTTATTAAAATCCAAGGAAACAATGGCTATAGAAAATTAATTTTATGACCTAAATATTTGGTTATATAAACAAAAATTACCATTTATATAATAATATTTTCCAGGAACAAAGAAGCTAGGTTGCATGACCCAACAGTAATATTTACAACACTGTATGATGCACTCACAACCATAATGAAGCATCATTTTTCTTGGAGACTAAACATGAAGAGCAGTGTACAATCACATCACACTCAGTGAGTGCCCTGTATATGGATTAACAGGCCCACTGACTGTGTTCAATAGAAGACACTAAAGTATTAACACTAAGGATTCCCAAGATATGTTAATATTTGAATTTGATAATTACAGCACTCTAAACAGATTTTCTAAGCTTCATTCCATTTTTTTTTACAATTATGAGAGATTCTCTCCAAGGAGGGCCATTTTGATAATGAAAGATTTAGAAACCACAGTTTTTCATATAATCATTTGCATTGACTTTTCTATATAAATGTTTGAAACTATTCATAAATTTGTAGGTTCCTATGAGTAGATTTATGTAGCTACAAATAAAAGAGAAGTTTGCTAAAGTATGTGAGCACAGTTTCATATACATATACATATATTAAACTTTTTGGAACTTAGCAAAAAGAAAGTTAGTTTCAATATTTTTTTCTCTTCTATTCATAATCTTCAATTACAGGAGACATTAATCCATACTGGATGTTTAAAAGCTCAAGCAAACTCTATGTTTTTAATCTGAGAATAGTTGAATCCTCAGTATATAAATTGAACAGTAAAGAGGATAAATATAGTGCAGCCTCTAAGTAGCAAAGGACTCAACATTCTCAAAAATTTCTTTTGGCCTCTTTTACCTTTACACAAGCTACAGAGTTGAGCACAAATTCTTCAATCCCCTATAATTACTATCCCAAATGGGGCTTTATGTTTCAGTGGCAAAATTATTTTATCAAACTCAAGAAAGACTTGTTGATATAGGACATGAGGAGACACAGGCTCAGTCTGTAATCACCCAGCCTTGGCTGTGGTAGGACTTCTCTAGTGGCTTGGCTGTTTTGCTTTACTAATCTTCAGCTTGAACCCCAATATCTATCTCTGGGTTTTCATTATTTGTGCTACATTTGTTAGACTAGAAAAAATTTTTATTCCTGAAGTTAATCTTATTTAGAAGAAACCGTTAACTTTTTCATTGTTATTTTAGAGCATTTTATATTTATTTTCTGTAGAGTGGCAATTGGGATGGCACATAATTTGTAGTGTATATAAAGATAATATTTTATATATAAAATACCTACACATAGTCTAAAGTTAATTTTACTTCCCCAGAATTGAACCAAAGATAAATAATCACACATATGTATAATAATAAAAACACACAATTAAAACAGATAAGCTCTAGGCGTTGGTGGTGCACACCTTTAATCCCAGCATTCTAGAGGCAAAGGCAGGTGGATCTTTGTGAGTTCTACGCCAGCCTGAACTCAAAAGCTAGTTCTGGGGAAGGCTCCAAAGCTACAGAGAAACCCTGTCTCAAAAAACAAAAACAAAAACAAAAACAAACAAACAAAAAAACAACAGATAAGCAATACACTTTAAACATAATTCTTCCAACTGAATATTAATGAAATCTTTTACTTTGATGAAGAAGGAGGGCTGTGAAAATAATACATTATAAGGGACAAAATATTCCATTCAAATTTAAAGAAATGTTGATAAAATAAAATTTTCTGTATAACATGCAAAGATTTCAAGAGATGCAAAAAATTTAAAATATGTTATGTTCATAAAAAAGTGGTTAGTTGGCAATGGTGATTAACAAAATTCAAAGGAACTGAGTTAGATACCCAGGACTATCACAGCAGAAGGAGAAAAATCGACATGTAAAATTTGTCCTCAGACATCCAAAACCCTACTGCCTCTATAAAAATACATACAAATAGATAAATGTAGTTAATAAAAAATTATATCTTGGTTTTACTTAGGAGATCACTTCCTATGTATAACCCCAGCAGCACAGACATTAAAGACAACACTGAATAAATGGGACCTCCTGAAACTGAGAAGCTTCTGAGAAGCTTCTGTAAAGCAAAGGACACTGTCACTAAGACAAAAAGGCAACATGCTGACTAGGAGAAGATCTTCACCAACAAAGGTCTGATCTCCAAAATATATAAAGAACTCAAGAAACTAGACTTTAAAATGCTAATTAACCCAATTAAAAATGGGGCACTGAACTGAACAGAGAATTCTCAACAGAAGAAGTTCAAATGTCCAAAAGACACTTAAGGTCATGCTCAACCTCTTTAGCGATCAGGGAAATGCAAATCACAACAACTTTGAAATATCATCTTACACCTGTCAGAATGGCTAAAATCAAAAACACCAATGATAGCCTTTGCTGGAGAGGTTGTGGGGGAAAGGGTACCCTCATCCATTGCTGGTGGGAATGCAAACTTGTGCAACCACTTTGGAAAGCAGTGTGGTAGGTTTCTCAGGAAATTTGGGATCAACCTACCCCAGGATCCAGTAATACCACTCTTGGGAATATACCCAAGAGATGCCCTATCAAATTATAAAAGCATTTGTTCAACTATGTTCATAGCAGCATTATTTGTAATAGCCAGAACCTGGAAACAACCTAGATGTCCTTCAATGGAAGAATGGATGAAGAAAGTGTGGAATATATACACATTAGAGTACTACTCAGTGGTAAAAAAAACAATGACATCTTGAATTTTGCATGCAAATGGATGGAAATAGAAAACACTATCATGAGTGAGGTAACCCAGACCCAAAAGATGAACATGGGATGTACTCACTCATAATTGGTTTCTAGCCATAAATAAAGGACATTGAGTATATAATTTGTCATCCTAAGAAGCTAAGTAAGAAGGTGAACCCAAAGAAAAACACATAGTTATCCTCCTGGTTATGGGAAGTAGACAAGATTGCCGGGCAAAAAATTGGGATCTTGGGGGTGGGGTGGGATCTTGGGGGTAAGGGGAGATGGGGAGAGAAAAGTGAGAAGGGGAGGATGGGGGAACTTGGGGAAATGGGATGGTTGGGATAAAGGAAGGGTGGATATGGGAGCAGCGAATTATATATCTTAATTAAGGGAGCAATCTTAGGGTTGGCAAGAGACTTGAACCTAGAGGGGCTCCCAGGTGCCCAGGGCTTTGTCCCCAGTTAGTTCCTTGGGCAGCTGAGGATAAGGAACCTGAAATGGCCCTATCCTATAGCCATACTGATGAATATCTTGCATATCACCATGGAACCTTCATCTGGCGATGGATGGAGACAGAGACAGAGATCCACATTGGAGCACCGGAATGAGCTCCCAAGGTCCCAATGATGAGCAGAAGGAGGGAAAACATGAGCAAGGAAGTCAGGACCGCAAGGGGCACACCCACCCACTGAGACAGTGGGGCTGATCTATTGGGACCTCACCAAGGGCAGCTGGACTGGGACTGAAAAAGCATGGGATAAAACCAGACTCTCTGAACATGGTGGACAATGAGGGCTAATGAGAAGCCAAGGACAATGGCACTGGGTTTTGATCCTATTTCATGTTCTGGCTTTGTGGGAGCCTAGCCAGTTTGGATGCTCACCTTCCTAGACCTGAATTGAGGGGAGAGGACCTTGGACTTTCCACAGGGCAGGGAACCCTGACTGCTCTTTGGACTGGAGAGGGAGGGAGAGAGGAGTGGGGGAAGGAGGAGAGGATTGGGGGGAGGGGGAAGGAAATGAGAGGCTGAGAGGAGGCGGAAATTTTTTTTTCAATAAAAAAAATAGACACTAAAAAAAAAAAAAGAACTAGTGACTGGATGTTCTGCTTCTCTGCTCTTTCAGCTTTCACCCCTAATATCTGACACCTAGTTTTTGTTATTAAGACCAAAGAGAATTTGTGTTACATCAATGAGCCTCCTTACTGGCTTTAGCAGCTTGTTTTAAAACGTTGAAATAATAATTAAAATAGCATTTAAAAAGAAAAAGAATGCTGTATCAATTTAATGACAACTAAGTTTTATAGCTACTAAATTGTCTTAGAAGCAAAATGAAGTCAATGCACTGAATAATTTAGGTCCAAAAACAAAAATGCCATAAAATAAATTAATGTTCACAATTATATCTAATTATGCATTAAAACTTTAGAAGAATATCTATATAGATGCTATGTGATATTTCCATCACATCTGACAATATAGTTTGCTTTGAATCAGCTACTAGCTGACCAAAATTAACCACAAAGGTCTTGAAAGACTCAAGACAGGAGACAAGAAGTAGTTAGACAGGACTGAGAGAGGAGCTCAGGTTTTTTAGATTGAGAAACGAAAGAGAGTGAAGGTCAGTGGTGACTTCTCCACTTCACCGATTGTTTAGATTCTTACCCAGATATCTGACACCTGATTTTTTATTGATAAAGAATTATACATAGCAAATATTTAATACTTATCATATATTTATATTGTTGTTATTTTCAAATTATATAAACACCTGTTCTTGATTCTCTGCTTTTTAAATATACTTTTAGAAGAGAACTACTGTATAAGATATAGGAGGCCACTCCTACAAAGTCAGCTGGGGTTCCTGAATAGGGGAATCCTCAAGGCAAAAGAAAAGTCAGATGAAAGAAACAGAAGGATGGAATTAGGAGATCTGTGTAGTTATGCCGAAGCAGCCAAATAGCCCATAGAACTTGCTTTTACACAAAAGCAGAGCAAAGCACAGCACAGATGATTAGTCAGTATCTAACCACAAGACCATTCCTGTCCTTGCATGAGCAGCCACCTCTTCCAGAAGTGCTTGCTGCTCAGAAGCAGCCTTACCTTCTATCTTGATGTTCCTCAGGTTTGTCGCCAGCAGTATACTTTCTACTAGATAAAGAGTTCTTTCCTTATGGGCTAAATCAGAATTCTCTCACAGCCCTCAAGGTTATCGGAAAAAGCACAGCAAGAAAACTTGAACTCAAATGACTTATTTAGGTCAGAAATGGCTCCAGATAGAAACAGAGTTACATGTGGCTCCCACATTGGGATTAATCATTGTATGTACTTCAGTCTGTGAATTTCATTTATTTAATCTCAAAATCTTTATTCAAGTTTCCATGTATTAGTGCATATTTACTCTTTTCTTATTTCATTTAATTTGCTATTTATTGCTTTGTCTGTGGAAAACTCATTTCTTAGTCTAAATGGCTACAAAAAGCATGAATTGTAATGTTCAAAGTCACATACTTTACAGTAGAACATGAAACAGCATAAAATATTATTTTATCATATGATTTAGTTTAACAACTGCTTTATTTAAACAGATTTATTTTGTTATTTTAAACTATATATCAGTTTTCTATGGAAAATGCTTCATCTTTTAATTCTTTATTGCTCATCTGCACATAACTGAAACAAATAAGAGGAGACTTATTTTTCATGTATTGGATGGTGATAGTTAATGTTTTTATTTCATTTGTCACTAAAGTTTGGTTTTTTTATTTCAAAGGCTTATAATGCATTCAAATTGAACCATAATTTCAAATTAAGACATTAAAATTTAAATCACATTGCCAAGAGATTGAAAACATAGATAATTGGATGTCATGAATTCATTAAATGATAAACTTTCTGTTGTCTGGCAGTTTCTAGTGGCAACTTGCTTCATATTACCTGTTTTTACTCAATACTTGTCCCACATTTTATATTAAAACACATTCGTGATTATGAAAGACACATCAGGCGTTTTTGTTTATTAATCAATATTTGGACCTCAATATCCATCAATCATTCCATATACAATTATACATATTAAAGAATCAATACAGTGTAATAAAGCAAAACCCAGTTACTAAAATGTTGTAACTTATACAGTTTTAAACAGAAATATATGTCATGCTTTTTTTGTTTTTGTTTTTGTTTTTGATATCCATGGGAGAACTGCCATTTCCTGAACAGAAATGGAGGAGGAGTGTGATTAGGGGGTGGGATGGTAGAGATACATGGGGAGAGACTGGGAAGGGTGGGAGAGGGAAAACTGCTGCTGGGAAGTGAAATAAATAAATTGCAAAAAAAATATTTCAGGAAATATTAGGAATGTTTTACATTGTTGGGTAACTCATGGATGGCTGAGTTTGATGCATAATATTCCTAAACAAATATTTTCTATTTTTCCATGAAAACTGCTTTAGATGATTGTGATCTCCAAAATTAAAACAACACTGAGATTTCATCTTACACCAGTAAGAAAGGCCATGATCAAAAACAGTGATGACAACTTATCCAGAGGATGTGGGGTAAAGGGAAAACTCCTGTCTTGCTGGTGGGAATGCAAGCTGGTACAGCCCCCTTTGGAAATCAGTATGCAGGTTTCTCAAAAAAAAACAAAAGATCAATCAATCTACCTCAAGACCGATGAATACCACTTTTGGGCGTTTACCCAAACGATGATATTAAGCATACATTGAAGGGATGAGTGTAGGTAGTGGCCAGGAAACTAGGAAAGACCCATTTAGGGAAATAAAGAGGCTTTAAGAGACATGGGTATGTAGAGTAAAATAAGGCATGTGATATAATGTAGAGAGGGATAAAACAGTACAATGAGGACAGGGTAAAGGAACAGTAAGATAGACAGAAAGTCCAACCAACCTTAGTATGTGTGACAATTGATGTGGGATATCCTTCTGTATATGTTTTGCTTTTATGGGTTGATGAATAAAGCTGTTTCAACCAATGGCTTAGTAGAGTACTGCCAAGCAGGAAATCTGAACAGAGATATATAGAGAGTGTAGACAGAGTCAGAGAGATGCCATGTAGCTGCCAAAGGAGAGAGAAACTGAAGATTTTCTGGTAAGCCTCAGCCCCTTGGCAAAACACAAATTAACAGAAATGGGTTAACTGAAGGCAGAAGAGTAAGCCGGGAATACACCTAAGAAAATGGCTAAAGAATGTTGTAATTAATATAGTTTATCTGTGATTATTCAGGTTGGAGCAGCTGGAAAACAAAGGCACAATCTCTATTTAGAGATAATGCTGTAAGAAAACCTATTACTTTGTATGTTAATTTAAAATCTAAATAGAGCCGGACAGTGGTGGAGTATGCCTTTAATCCTAGCACTCGGGAGGCAGAGGTAGGCAAGAAGAACTAGTTCCAGGATAGGCACCAAAATTACACAAAAACCAAAATAAATAAAATCCAAATAAAAATCAATAAGAACCAAAAATAAAGAAGCAATTGATTGTTTTCATAAACATTGTATTAAACCGTAGAATTTTATGACATTGTTTGTATGGTTGTAATATTACACACTCCCCCATCTTAAGTTAATTAGTGTAGTAAGAGCCAACCCACTGTAGACCATAACATTTCCTAGGAATGGGGTTCCTGAAATGTCTCAGTTGATAAGCAAAGTTGAAATAACAAGAAATTAAGTGAATATGCTCTCAGCTATGGGGATGATAAGACTGGGTATTTGAGATTCTTCCTTGGCTTCCTCACAGTTATGGACTATCACCAGGACTCATAAGATCAATAGAATCTTTTTCCCAGTATGTCACTTTTTCCATGATATTTTACAGCAACAGAAATGAAACTAGGACATAAATTTGTACCTGGAGTGGGTTTGCTGCTATGCTAAATATGACTGTGCAGCTTTATGCTTTTGAACTATTTTGTGGAATAGTTTGAAATATTGATGTTAGAAAACATGGATGGTAGAAAACCTTGAGGGAGAAAAGCAATCCATTGAATGTCAGGAAGAGATTATAGGACACTTACTTATGAAGAATTCTTTTAAGAATGCTGAAATAAGTACAAAGATTTGAGGCCAGTATTGTGAGGTTTGGGAGAGTAACTGAGGCTCCAGCAAGAGCAATGGTAGGGGCTACTCACTTGACAACCTGGTTAAGATGTGAGTGCCAATCATGTTTGAGTTCAAGTAGTCTTGTTTATTAAATCAAGCAGCACCATTGAAGTGAACTGTCCTGTGCTTCATCCGGGAAATAGAATTGTACACAGAAAACAGACATAGCTATAATCCATGTAGTCTATATCCAGAAACAGACAGAATGGTGAAATTTCTAATGAGACCAGAGTCCCTGTGGCAGAGGAGAAAACCTCTTATGCCTTTTTAGGAGGGGTTGGGGAGGTGATCACAGCAGAACTACAGGTTCTCTGACTTCCAGATGGAGGTGAGGAAAGGGATGAAAACAGTTTGTGGCATCTCTTTGATGGAAAGTTACTTGCCAGGCCCTTACCTGGCAAAGGAAGGCTCAGGCAGGTTGGCTAGCTTAGGACTCACAGACAATGCCTCAGTATGATGCTTGTCAGGATCTGGGGACGAGGAGAGCTGCTGCAGTGCAGCATGCGGCTTTCACAATAGAGTCCCACAGATACTTTATTTTCAGAAAATCAAACAGGGAAGATTATAATACTCTATCCAATATATTTGCATAAAAACAATGTACATGTCAGTTTAGATAAGACTGTGGCATTTGGAGCTGGACTTTCTAAATTCAAATTGTAACACAATACATGTTATTCAGATTTTAATAAATGACATAACTTGCATATCAATTATTTCACCTGAAACATTGAGATCATACTCACATTTACCTCATTTTACATCGAAGTATCCATAAATATCTTATAAGACTTTGGAAAAGATGAAAAGAGTTTAAAAGTGTTGTAATTGGTGCTGGGGAATAGAAAAGATTCAGTAAATGTTAGTAATTCCATTAAATTTCTGCCGTGAATCATAAGTACATGTAACTAAGACTCATTATTTACTTGTGTAAACTGCTTTCATTTCAAATTGAACCTCAAAATTAAACATGTTTTTTTTTTGTGTGTCCCTCCCTTCAACAAGCTGTTTTCTCAACTAGGTAAATGTTATATCTGCTGGCACATTCAAAGATCAGAATTACATGTGTGTTTCTCTTTATCCTACAATCAAATTATATGAATTACTTTATCTAATTTATCTTAAAGTATTTACATACTCATTTGTATATATCATACCCAAAGTAGTTGACAAAATATTTATTAAAGATACTGATATATAAAAAAACCTTTTTCAGACATTTTTTATGTCAGACCCCTTAAAGTTAGTATTAGCATTCAGTGAATTTGATTTAGTGACATAAAGAAAACATTAGCCTTCCTTCTGACCATTTTGAGAAATACAAAGGCATTTTCCATCAATTCTATTTTGGTCAGACTAATCAAAGAACTGAGGGAAAGAAAATAAGAGGTTGGTGAGTTCTCTTTCCATCAGTCTCTCTAGGAACTCTAGTTTTCCACACAGATGACAAAGAGGTGGCCATTGTTTGGCATGTTGTGATGATTGCTTTGTAGGCTCTAATGAATAACAGATGGGCCGAGCTGCAAGGGTTCTGTAATAAGGGTATTCAGGTGACTGGTGGTCATACAGAGGCAGGAGCACTCACAGGAAATGAGTGCCATGTGGGGACATTTGTCAGAATAGACAGAAAATCCCCGTCTCTTATGAATCTTTGATTTCACTAACATTTTTGGAACATACTAAAAAGAAGGTGCTCATCAATTTCATACAGGGGATAAAGTGTTTCTGAAAAGGTGTGTATATATTAACTATTACATATTATGAAGAAAGAAATGTATATTAAATTTATATATATATTTTAATTTATGATACATAATAGCTAATATACAAAATGTGTAAGATAAACACAGATATATAAATAAATTATATATTAACTGGATCTCAAAATAGTAGTAGGAAGATAAAAAATCTTGAACAATATAAACAGTTTACAGGATCCCAAAATATGTGATATTTATTAACAGTAACACAGTTATCACATCACTGCTTTCTATTTATAGTGAAAAACAATCTCATGTTAAATAGGTATGTGTAGATAAGAAATTTCATAAGGCTATACTGCAGTTTATTGATGACAATGAAAAGTTGCTCCAGATGTTTTCCAATAATAACAATAATTTCTTAAGGGATTGTTTCTTTAACTAAATGTCGCATATGGTTCAAGAATTAATAAACTCTGGTTTTTAATTTTAATTTTTATGTTTTATTATTTGATTTGGTGTGTTTTTGCCTTTGGAAAGGTATTTTATAGCAAACACACAAAATTAAACAGTTGTTTCTTCTTCATCTGCTTTGCAACAACATTTCATACCTTCCTTAATAATCATAAATTAAAAATTGTCCTAGAAGTTTAGGTTACTTCTGAAATCATTTTGCAGCGGTTAATGTACCCTGGTAATGTGATCATCAAACTATTTTGTCTTCTTTTTATGTACTGCAGTTACTTTACAGGAAGGGAAGAGATGTGTGTGCATTTGCTATTCTTTTAAAGAAAAAGCCAATGTGTTAGATTTTTGCACAAGCAAAAGCCATTTTCACCCACAAAGTTATGAAATTCAAAGTCTTTTTATGAATGGTAGAAAACAGTTTTAATAGACAATGGATAGGTGCTTTGGGAACTGCAGTAAGTACATTAATTCAGGCTATATGTAGATATTCATGCTGTTTTCACCTCAAAAAATTATAGCACAGTCTCATATTCATATATCATTTTTGAAAAAAAGCATTGATACCAAAGGCACATAGTGAAACAGATACCAGGAAAACAATGCACTGTACAAAAAGTGTAACAAGAGTGTTCAGTTTACATGTCAGAGCATACCTTATACCATTTCATGAAGATTTGTAATTCTTTTGTCCAAAAATAAAATGGTAGGAAGCAAATCTAGTTAATATAGAGAATTTTATGTTTTTAGCATATTTTGTGCTGAGACAAAATTTGTAATCATAATGTTCTATGGACAGAGCACCTTAACAATGAAATATCAGAGACAGATTATACAGTACATGCCAGTACTTTGTGAATAGAGGCTGGAGGATCCGGAGTCCAAGGTTATCTAAGAATATATAGCAAACAAAAAGTCAGTTTGAATGCTGTGAAACTCTACTTTAAATCATAACAAGATGAAGAGAAGAGGAATAAAAGAAATACACAAGCATCTAATTCCTAGTAGAAAGGAAACAGACATAAAAACAGTTTGATGGCTGCACTATTTTATGAAATGTATTGTCTTGAATACATGGACATCTAATTTCTAGTAGAAGAGAGACAGACAGAAAAACAGTTTGATGACTATAATATTTCATGTATTGTCTTATGATATATTTCATTTCCAAGGTAGATTGATATTTATTTGCTGATATTATATGGAATATGACATATAATTTTGGCATATAAACAAGTCACATACAATATTCAATTAAATTTTTGTCAAAATAAAATTTAGAGGAGAGTTAAAAACTTCAGTAATAAATATAGTTTAGGCGATAATTGTGTATTTTAAAATGCAAAACTCCTCGCCAGGCGGTGGTGGCGCACGCCTTTAATCCCAGCACTTGGGAGGCAGAGGCAGGCGGATCTCTGTGAGTTCGAGACCAGCCTGGTCTACAAGAGCTAGTTCCAGGACAGGCTCCAAAACCACAGAGAAATCCTGTCTCAAAAAAAATAAATAAATAAATAAATAAACAAATAAATAAATAAAATACAAAACCCCAAAATAGATTTAGATTTCTTTAGTTTATCAATGATTTATATACAATACTTAAAATGAATCTATATCTTCTCTGTTTTTTAATCTTTATAAAGATGGGTTACTTTTATTTGGTTTGCTATTGTAATTTTTATGATGATGGAAAGCTTTATTTTAATAATTCCAAAATCTATTTTCTCAAATTATTGCTATAGAAAAGGTGTTCCTTTGCAAGAACATTTTAATAAATGTGTAGATCATGAACATTTGAAATTCAACTATGTTTGTAGAGGACATTAAGGTTTATCAGTGACCTCATTGTGCTTAATTGATACACATTAACCACTATCATTTGGATGGAAAATATCAAATAACCAATCAACTGTTCTTTTCATTATGGTGGCACTATGATTCCAAAATTATTAATCATGTGACAATTTTATAAGGCAACCAACAGGTAAAGTATCATTTAATAATATGAGATACAAGCATGTTTTTAAAAGTCAGAGAGAGAGAGAGAAGGAAAAAGAGAGAGAGAGATAGAGAGAGAGGCAGAGACAAAGAAGCAGAAAAACACAAAGACGGAGATAGACAGTAACAGATAAAATGTAACAGAGTTCTTTGGAAGGCCAGAGAGTTGTCTAAGTAAAGAGGCCAGCTGGCACATAGGCTTTGCCAAAGAATCATGCCCGGTTGTTCAGAGAACAGAACACAGTGAGAGATTGAAACAAGAAGTTGCCGACTCTTTGAACTATAATGGGAGTAGAAGAGTGATGAGGTTTGGGCTGTATCAAAGATAACCATTCGGATTCAATATGATTCAGAATCACCAACATCAATGAAGAGTTCACAAATATTCTCCACATGAGTTAGTTTTGGGAAAAGAATAAGGAATACTTTTGTCATCATACTTTAAAAATTGTTAATTGTTTGTACAATAACTAAAATTTTAACAACAACCCTTACCTGCTGGATCAAGCCTAGCAGTCTGTCAAATAGTTTAAGAAGGTCAGGGTGCCTTTCAACGTAGAAACATATCCAAACATGGCTATATGGCTTTTCAGTGCTATAAGAAATTCCATGCATTTGTCCTATGTTTTGTAGATAGAATCATTTTTTCTCAGATTTTAATCCTTGGCCATGATAATGTCCTTCACAGAGAAAGTTAAAATCAAAAGGTAATGATAATATGAAGGAGGAAATGGGTTATACAGGTGTCCAAGGCTCATAAAGAAGAAAGTGTGCATTATAAATAAGTCTAAAAATTCAATGAGTAGTATGTGGAATGGGAATAACAATCTGCCACCTAATCTGGGATTTATTTACATTTCTGCTTACTAAAATGCACAATGAAGAAGTGTGATTATATGTATGGAGAACATGCTAATTTTCTAAATGTAGTTATTTTGTCAATATTTTGAAAGGAATTACAAATTGTTTCCACAACACTGGCTTGATCAATTCCTTTTTCTGTACCAAAACAATATTTAAAACATACCAATGAGAAAATACTGCCCTAATTTGTGTCATTAACCTAAACATGGTCAAATGAAACAGAGTTTATGCTGAATAGCACTAGTGCTAAACACATTCCAGAAAATAAATGGTGCTCTCTTCTACAAATAACATGGGACCTTTAACTAAGGATTAGTAATCCCCCAACAGATAGTATAGAAATTGTAATTTTGTATTTTCCATTAACTCTGAATAATATTATTTTTCTTCAGTTTTTCATATTTATGAATTTGCATTAAAAGATTGCTGATGATATTGAAATTACTATACAAATACAGAACACAAACATACTTGAATATATTAAGAACTCTATTGAGTAAAATCAAAACTACATTTTGTTAAAGTTAAATAAAGCATTCTAAAGAAATACTGGAGCAAATTTACATAGAGACCATGCCCTTGGAATACTGATAGTTATATATATATATATATTCAGACAGTAGCATGTCTTCATGAAGAGAGTATTCTCTTTCATTAAGTGCTTAAATTTTAATTTTTCATTCTTTTGTGTGTGGAGGGGGTTCAAGACAGGTTTCTCTGTGTAACTTTGGTGTCTGTTCTGGAACTAGCTCTTGTACACCAGGCTGGGCACGAACTCATAGAGAGCAGCCTGCCTCTGCCTCCTGAGTTCTGGGATTAAAGGCATGCACCACCACCGCCGGCTTAATTTTCCATTCTTCGTCATTAATTACAGATCGTGAGAAGTTTTCATACTGTAATGAATATATACAAACATGTATACTCAAGACTTTATCTAGAAAAGAACACTTTGTATAATTTGATTTTATTTAATACTACTTAGCACTCATCTACAAAACCTAGGAACCACAGAGGTCAGCTTAGTAAGGTATTCCCAATGGCATCAAGTTGACTTAAGCCAACTTAATAGGTGGGATTTTTTGTTTGATACTGTGAAATTGGCCAAATATTCATGGTTAGAGGGGGTCATTGATCATAGAGGAAAACTTATTATTTTCATTTCTCTAAACAATTAAATTCATGATCATATTCCCAATATATTTATCCACAAACAGATGCAGATCTCTCTTCTCATCAAAAATCTTCTTGTTGCAGCAGATGGAGATGGTTGCAAAAATGCAAAACCATTTAAAATTCAGAGGAAAAGTGACTTTTGGGCTCTGGGTCTCAATTAGTAAATCTACAATACAATCTCAACTTTTAAGATTCAGGAGATGAGGTGGAAGAAGTGATAAAAAGATTGTAAGAGCCAGAGAACTAGGATGCCTGCTCTTATTTGCCTTCTAGATGTGAGAAGAATCATCCATGAAATCTCAACAATATGGATTCTTAAATGAGACATGCATAATGACATGGGCAGACATGTCAACTTAGGAGAAACATTATGAGCCCCCAGCCCTAGATTAAGCTACAGGTAATCAGGAGAGGCAGGTAGAGGAGAATCCGTCTTATTTGGGGACATACGCAATAGGAGTTCCTTTGTTTTATAGGTTTGGTTAAGAATTTTAAACTCTTGTAAAAGCATTTTCTCTTTCATGATTGCGAGAATTTCAAAGTGAAAAGGGAGAGAGAAATTATAAAATGATGGCATGAAGGAAGTGAAAGCATTTTTTCCAGCTTTAGAAAACTGAACTGTGCATAAAACTCTCTTATGCTTTTTTTTTTTTTTTGCTATGATAAAACATCAAAATCAACTCACAGAAATAAAGGTTTATTTATGTTAAAGTTAACCATTGTGAAGGCAAGTTAGGAAACAAAGTCAAGAAAGGATCCTTGAGGCAGAAACTGAAGCAGAGACCATGGAGAAGTGCTAGTTAACAACCAGTTTCCCGTTATTGCTCAGCCTGCTTTCTGCAAAAAGGCAGGAGCATCTGCCCAAGGGTGATATCACTCACAGTAGGCTGAGTTCTTCCATATCGATCATTAATCAAAAAATATGTACCATACATAGACTTGCTCACAGGCAGTCTGATTGAGGCATTGACCCAACTGAGATTCCTCTTCCAAGTTGATTCTAGCTTGTGTCCAGCTGCCACAATACTCATCAGGACACTAACCAAGGTGGGAACTGATTAAATAAGACAAAAAATACACAGGAGTCATATTGACAAAAATATTTTTCTGATATTGTAAATTTCAGTTTAATTTAAACTCTAAAAATTATTCTTGTAGAAATACTATCTTAAAGAGACCAGAATTGAATTAGAAAGGGGAAAATAAACTCTTCCAAAATGGGAAGTTGTTTCTATGTTTGACCTAAATAATAAGTATTGATCCAAGTGTGCCAGTGCATGTAGGAATCCTCCACACTGAGCTAGCTGAAGAAGATCATGGACTTACAGCCAACCTATAGCGTACAGATACCCTATCACAAAATATTTAATTGGTTATTGATATATTTCAGTTCTTCAAATTTAGACTTCATTTTATGGAAACTGTCAAGGTAATGCATAGAGATTTACATAGCAGTGATGAAACCAAAGTCCTTTTGCTTTTATATATCCTCATTTGACATTGATAATTGTTAATCAAATACAAATTGCTAATTATGTAACTTTAAAGTCACTATGAAATTATTTCATCTATCATTGCAACCACTGATGATATGTTCTTAAAAATAAAAGTTCACCTCAGTATTTTCTCTCATTTATAACATACTGGGAAATAGGAATTTGGGGACCAAATTTACAGAAACTACTTTATTTAACATTACAGCCTGGTGAACACGAATGTAAACCAGAGAACTAAAATGAGAGCCCACAGCCTTGTACATATTTTCCCTGCACCAAATTTGTATATTTTACTGCCTTTGTTTGCTGTTACCACCATGGTATTCATTCTTTTCACTTGTATTCATAACATATATATAAGTCATATTGTTCTGGAAGATTAACTTCTAATTCCCAACAGGTCTGATGACCTGGACGGGTTGTGACGTCAGCAAACAGAAAGAACTCTGGCCACCTGTTACAAACAAGTGGCCCCGAATAGCCTGAGCCTTTTTTATTTATACAGTTTCTGTTGTTCAAATGAACAGTTTTAGAGTCATATTCATTTTCTTAAGTTTCTAATAGTAATTACAGTAATTGCAAGTTTGTTGCCTTATCATTCCCTTTCAGTTCCCCATCTTTTTTCCACTGATAATTATTACCTACTTGATTTGTCACTTTAATATTAGAAGCATAAGCAGTATAGCAAGCAACAAAGGAAGTTTTCTAACTAGGCACACCTACTTGTAGAACAGTGTGCCCAGTTGGCAGCATTTGCAGTACAGCATCATGCAAAGTAAAAGAGAACTTTAGCTCCAGTGGTTAAGGTTTACCTCTAGGCAAATCTAAGCTCTCACAATGAACTCATCAGCCAACACTGAATCAACTCATTTTTTCTATACTACTCTATCTCCTATGAAGGATATACCAGGGTTTTATCTATCACCCCGTAAACTACATAGCCTAGTTAATTCTTCATAGTTGGCATTGCGTATTTCTTGTTCTCATTCTCTTCCTTTCAGCTTCCTACAGTTATGACTCCCACAGTATTGGCATAGCTATTAGGAATGAGGGCATTGCCGGTTTCTATGATTTTCCTTCATTCCCTGTTCCTAGACTGTTCCCATTACCTCTGGATATTATATATTCATTTGCATTTCTCTTAGGCTCTTGTGATTAGAATCATTCTCTCCAGAACAATTATGCAAATTTGTAGTGTCATGAGCTACTGCGACTCTTTCGGACTAATCACAAGGTGCATTGGAAAGGTGACGTTCTGTTTCTCAGAATCCAGAATTTATGGCAACACTTGAAACATCAAAGGGTTTAGAAGCTGAATCAGATCCATTGTACATTTTTAACAACATCCCCTCCAGCTCAACCAGAGAAGAGTGATCAGAGGGAAGCTTTTTCCTATGTAAAAGCCATTTTATCCATGGCTCTAAGAAGGAAAACTAAAGGCAGTCAGCAGTAGTTTGTATAAGGGAAGTAGGAATACCAAGTAGCACATAGGCCCCCGGGATCTTGTCCAAAATTATGCAGCAAACTATCCATCGACCTTGACAAAACTGAGCTAAATTCTTTATGGCTTTGAAAGAAGGAGGACTTATTCACGCTGTTCTCAGGCCTTGTCCCCTAATGAAGTCACGTCTCTTAACAATATTGTGAAAGGTGGTTTGCTGCACCAGAACTATGGAAGATGATGATACTAGAGAGTCAAAGTGCATTTCAAGAAATACAACTTTTCTCTGCAAATCTTGCCCCTAATAAAAATTTCCTTTTCTATCAAATGTGCTTATCATGAATGTTCAGTTTATCCCAGCCCCATTCTCCATAATTCTTTTTTTAAATTTATTATTATTATTATTAAAATTTTTCATCTCCTCCCCTCCTCCCATTTCCCTCCCCCTCCCCCCGTTTCCTTTCCTCCTCCTTCTCCAGTCCAAAGAGCAGTCAGGATTCCCTGTCCTGTGGGAAGTCCAAGGTCCTTCCCCCACCCCTCCATCCAAGTCTAGGAAAGTGAGCATCCAAACAGACTAGTCTCCCACAAGGCCAGTCCATGCAGTAGAATCAGAACCCAGTGCCATTGTCCTTGGCTTCTCAGTCAGTCCTCCTTGTCAGCCACGTTCAGAGAGTCCGGTTTGATCACATGCTCCATCAGTCCCAGTCCAGCTGGCCTTGGTGAGTTCCCATTAGATCAGCCCCACCATCTGAGTGGGTGGACGCACCCCTCGTGGTCCTGACTTCCTTGCTCATGTTCTCTCTCCTTCTGCTCCTCATTTGGACCTTGGGAGCTCAGTCCAGTGCTCCAATGTGGGTCTCTGTCTCTATCTCCATCCATCACCAGATGAGGGTTCTATGGTGATATGCAAGATATTCATCAGTGTGGCTATAGGATAAGGCCAGTTCAAGCACCCTCTCCTCAGCTGCTCAAGGAACAAGCTGAGGACATCTCCTTGTACACCTGGGAACCCCTCTAGAGTCCAGTCTCTTGCCAACCCTAAAATGGCTCCCTTAATTAAGATATATACTTCCCTGCTCCCATATCCACTCTTCCTCCATCCCAACCATCCCATTCCCCCAAGCTCTCCCCATCCTCCCCTTCTCACTTCTCTCTCTCCATCTCCCCTTACCCCCACTCCATCCCCACCCCCAAGCTCTCAATTTTTGCCTCGAAATCTTGTCTACTTCCAAAATCCAGAAGGATAACTACATGTTTTTCTCTGGGTTCACATTCCTATTTAGCTTTTCTAGGATCACGAATTATAGGCTCGAAGTTCTTTATTTATGGCTAGAATCCACTAATGAGTGAGTACGTACCATATTCATCCTTTTGGGTCTGGGTTACCTCACTCAGGACAGTGTTTTCTATTTCTATCTATTTGCATGTAAAATTCAAGATGTCATTGTTTTTTACTGCTGAGTAGCACTCTAATGTGTATATATTCCACACTTTATGCATTCTTCCATTGAGGGGCATCTAGGTTGTTTCCAGGTTCTGGTTATTACAAATAATGCTGCTATGAACATAATTGAACAAATGCTTTTTTAGTATGATAAGACATCTCTTGGGTATATTCCCAAGAGTGGTATTGCTGGGTCCTAGGGTAGGTTGATCCCGAATTTCCTGAGAAACCGCCACACTGATTTCCAAAGTGGTTGCACAAGTATGGGCACAGGAGACCACTTCCTACATATAACCCCAGTATCACAGACAATAAGGGCAACATTGAATAAATGGGACCTCCTAAAACTGAGAATCTTCTGTAAAATAAAGGACACTGTCACTAAGACAAAAAGGCAACCTACTGATTGGGAGATCGTCACCAACCCGGCAACAGACAAAGGTCTGATCTCCAAAATATATAAAGAACTCAAGAAACTAGACTTTAAAATGCTAATTAACCCAATTAAAAAATGGGGTACTGAACTGAACAGAGAATTCTCAACAGATGAAGTTCAAATGGCCAAAAGACACTTAAGGTCATGCTCAACCTCCTTAGTGATCAGGGAAATGCAAATCAAAACAACGTTGAGATACTATCTTACACCTGTCAGAATGGCTAAAACCAAAAATGCCAATGATAGTCTTTGCTGGAGAGGATGTGGAGTAAGGGGAACACTCATCCATAATACTCTTGCTGTGTCTCTCCAGAGTAATTCTAAGGGAGAGGCTTAATTTGGGTGACATTCTTTTCTTTTTAAAATGCTAAACCAAAGACTTAATACAATGACTTCATGCATACAATTTATGTTGTTCCCAAAGGTTTTATGGATCAATGCTACTTTTATACATTTTACCATCTTAAAGAACAATAACCTTTTTCTTTTCTAGTAGGTGAATTATATAAAATGAGAAAAAAATTAAATTTCAAAGGAGTGTTCCCTTAACTGTGTACTTTAATTCAAAAATCCAGAATACATCTGAAAAGATTAAGAAAGCAATTATTTTTATTTCATTATGGGTGTTTTGCCTCCTTGCATGTTTGTGCACCACCTGTGTACCCGTTGCCTGTGGAAGCACTAAGAGGGGTCAAGTTTCCTAGACTTGGAGTGACAGACAATTGTGAGTCACCATGTGGACCCTGGGAATTGAACCCATACCCTCTGGAAGAGCACCCATTAACCACTGAACCATATCTCCAGCCTCATGACACCAATTTATGTACATAGACAAAAATCATGAAATCATTCTAAGCTGTTAATTTTAAAGCACACAATTTACGTGAGTTTTTCTCACACTTTTGAGTAATTCCCACTGAAAGATAATAAACATTTTTAATGATATAGCATGTAATCCCTCCTAAATATCCACTATGAACTACAGTTTTTCCTCATTTTCCTCAAAAATGTTTGTATTTTGTAGCTATTTTGAGCATAAGTGTTGAAAAGTTCAATAGATTGCTGCACTCTGCTTCCTTGACCATGCTCCAACATGATTTACACACATGGAAGGTGTCACTACTTCCTGTTCACTTTGGTATTCAACAACTGAACTTAAGTTGGTGGACTGTTTGGAAAAGGTGTGGAACCATTAGCACCCCAGGGCTTGATAGAGAAACTCCATCACTGTGGTAGGCTATGAACTCTTATAATTGCTGCTCATTTTGCTTTTCTTTTGTGAACTTCCTATGTGGATGAAATGTGATCAGCCAATACCTTACATTTGCTGCCATGCTATACCTTCCCAGTGAAAATGGTTCTATCCCACTAGAACTGAAGGCCAGAATAAACTCTTTCTTCCTTAATTTTTTTTTTTTGTGTGTGTGTGTTGGCATGTTATCCAAGCTTCTGAACATACTAAACTGTTTCTCTCTCCCATATTATCAGCTGCTTTCAATTACCAACATCCCCTCAGCACTCCTAAATAACTATCCAAGCTCCATACTTTACCTGGAAGGTACATCTGGAATGTGAAGAGATGCAGTCTGGTGTATTCCCTGAAAAATTCCTAGATTTACCACTGGTAACACAGCATCTACATTGACCAAGTCTTGCTAGTACTGCCTGTGTTGTATCCAACACTCCAAGTCTGATTCTGAATTGCTATCCTGTGTACAAACCTAGTACTGTTAGTTCGACTTTTATTTACTTCTATAATTATTCAATTTTGAGCTATATTTATTTCGTGTATATATGTATGTATGTATAAATACTTGTTTTTATATGGGAGCCTTGCTTGTGGACCTTACTAAAGAGGCCAGAAGAGGACCTCAAATTCGAGAATTTGAAGCTTCCTCTAGTTTTAAGTCACCTAATGAAAGTTCTTGGACCAAAGAAGGTCTAATGCCAAAGGTATAAATCAATCATGTCACACGAATTATCTATTTCATCAATAACAAATTAATTCTCAGAAGCAAAATGTTAAGTCATAAGACACCATGTATGGGGAACAGATTCTCCTAAGGAAGCAATCAGATGAATCCTCTGATATATATGAAACACAATCAAAAGAACAATTCTTGCTTTTAATCTTCTCTCCTGTATAAATAGCAATATGAAATTAGCACACTGGGAACTCAGACATCACTAACATGACCCTCAAATGACTATAAACACTTCACAGAGAGATGGAGTTTTATACTAATTACTTTTTCAATGAGCAACATTATCAGAAAAGCATTTCCATTAATATTTCACCTTGAAGATCAAAACCAAAATTGTATTCACATAACACTTTCCCATAAGTGTTGCTGTTTACACGACATCCATTATTTTCTTTCTGAATAAGCAGATTTACTGCCATTAGCTTGCCATGGCTGTGAATGTATTTTGCTACAGCACATAGGAGCAGGAAATAAGATGCCTGGAACATGGCCATAGTTTGATTTTGTCCTCTGTTAGATGTATCATTATTTTGAAAGAATAGATTGATTGCTGACTTGGGGGAAATATATGCAGACACTAGAATTGAGTAGCAACTTAGCATCAAACAGCACTGATAGTATTAACTGAAAATTGAAAGTGCATACACACTTAAATGTTTTTTGGGGCTAATTGTAGCAAATTTGTTCAATGCCTTTACTGTTTTCAAGTTACCTGGAGTGAATTTCATAAGATGTGTTTTGTGATGCTATCTATATCTTAGCAAGTAAATTGAAAATCAGCTTCATAATTCAAATTATGCTTTGTTTTATTATTTAATATATACTGTGTCAATATTACACTTACATATTATTTTAAACAGGTTATGACATAGTTAGTAGTGATGGCTACTTTTGTCAGTGCAATCTAGAGTCACCTGGGGAAAAGAGTATCGATGATAGCTTAGATTAGATTGACCTGTTAGCATGCTTGTTAGAGACTTTTTATGAATGCATTTATTGAAGTTGGGAAGAGACACTTTATACAAGGACTTCACTACCTTTAGGCTTGTCATTGAAAAATATAAGACTAAACCTTGAGGGTATAGGCATACATATATTAGTTTTCTACCTTGTTCCTTGCTCTGAGCTGTGGATGTATATAGACACTTTAAGTTCTTTCCTTGACTTACTCTTTATGACATACTGGGATATTAATTGTTATTACTTAGGTTATACACAAACCCATATATAATCTTGTATATTAGTTTCTTTTCTGTTGTGATAAAATACCATAATTGAAGTAATCTATAAGAGAAAGAGTTTGGTTTATGGTTCCAGAGAGATCAGAGTTCACCATGGTGCAAGTGACAGGCATGGTAGCAGGAAGGGGAAGGTTAGAGCTCACATCATAGGAAACAGGAAGCAGAGAGAGTGAACTGGAAGTGGCACAAAGCTATTAATCCAAAATCCCACCCCGAGTTTTCTTCTTCCTCCACCTAGACTGCATGTGCTAGCTAAACCTTCCCAATATGTATCACCAACTGGGATCCAAGCATT
The DNA here is from genome assembly GCF_950005125.1 of Chionomys nivalis. Lineage (NCBI taxonomy): Eukaryota > Metazoa > Chordata > Mammalia > Rodentia > Cricetidae > Chionomys > Chionomys nivalis. Next base: position 73,949,392 of record NC_080090.1, on the reverse strand, counting down.
CAAACACAGGAGACTATGAAGAAAATTTTCATTCAAGTTGTTATACCAGGAATTGGAAGTCACATTTGTCAGGATATTTTATCACAGCAATAGAAATTTATCTAAAACATTACTAGGTTTAATGCATATGAAAAAATTTCTCAAAATATATTATGAAACAAGGTGCATGTTAGATAAATATAAATGTACAATGTACATTAATCCCATTTTAATAAAAATATTGTTAAAATAATTCCTTTTAGTTTTGGTATATTTCTTATGGGATACTGATTATATAAAATAATCTTTAATCTATAGTTTTGAACAACATATTATGTGGCAGAAAAAGTAATGGCTATCCAGATATATGTAAGCGGTGATCTCTGTAACTTCAAAGTGTGTCAGAGAGCAAGGTGAGTTAAGAAAACAAGAGGAATGATACTGTTAATCTGTTGATTCTGTAATAATGAAATTCTCCTTGATTTTCCTGTGTTCCCAAAGCAATAGCAAGATTTCTCAAACGTGGCTAATGGTTCAGAAGAGTATTAAATTGGCACACAATGACAAAGAGATACTCCCCCCTGCCACCCAGTCCAGTCTCTGCAGATTCTTCACTGCCATTGTAGACTCAACATTGGACCCTGGATTATGGCTAGATTATCCTTAGAGTAATACTCAGGCTGTGGGGTTAGGAACATGGTTAAATGTAGAGTTAAGTTTCATGATCAGGGCCAGGGTTAGGTTATGAAACACAGAACCATGGAGATTCCAAAACAGAATGATTTTTTATGAAATTTAGAGTTTCAACTCAGATTTTTCTGCCTAAGAGTTTTTTTTTTTTTTTTGTTTTGTTTTGTTTTGTTTTGACCTAACCTTAAGTATTACTCAGTGTTTTCTATAGTCATGATACACATGATTCTTTTTTGTTGCTTGTTTTGTTTTTTGGAGTTTTGTTGTTGTTTTGATTTTGTTTTTAAGAGAGAGTTTCTCTGAAATTTTGGAGCCTGTCCTTGATCTAGCTCTTGAAGACCAGGCTGGCCTTGAATTTACAGAGATCTGCCTGTCTCTTCTTCTCAAGTGCTGGGATTAAAGGTGTGCACCAACACTGCCTAGCTGATGCACATGATTCTTAATGTGAGGCATGTGAAAACTGTGCTGAAAGAAAAATTGTGCCATGTAATGTGTCGTTATTAGCGTTTTACAATATAGAAACTTTTCTCTACCAGGGACATGTTTTAATTCCCTAGTGAATTTCTTGGTTCATAAAAATCCAAAATTGTCTATATTCTATTCTATTTTTTTCTAAAAGTCCATGTTTATAATGAAGTTAAATGTGTGAATTAGAAACAGTGTTAAATAATATTAATAGCTGCTAATAAAACAAAACACTCATGATAATATAATGTTGTGAAATTGTCTGCATCTTATTGCTTGTAAATTGGATCCTAAATTAAACAAAATAAGGAGTACTGAAAATGAAACAATATGATATGTTCTGAGTTGATTTATCACAGAGGACTACTAAGTGATTAATGGACAAGTAACCTGTGCAGTGTGGACAGTTGGATGAATGACTCAATCATGTGCTGGTAGAAAACAGCAAGACATCCCAAGTTTTACTTGTGCTACTTAGAAAGACATACTGTTTACAACTTATGCATTGTTTATTTCATGTTGCAGTTGGACATGGGTAGCTACTTGAGAATGTTTTGTGCACAAGAAAATAAGCAATTATAGGAACACTGGTAGTGATGTGAAACAGGGTCACTAATGTTCACTGCCAACTTTACTGACTTTAAGAATCACAGAGAAAACATATTACCTGGTGACCACACGAATGAGAAAATTTCTGGAAAGGTTTAACTTCAAGAAGACATGGACTGAATGTATGTATCAGTATCCCAAGGGCTGAGACTCTTGACCTAATGAATGGGAAAAAGAAAGAGGTTCCTTGAAAACTAGCCTTCATTTCTTTTTGCTTAACAACTGTGTGCACAGTGACCAGCCATCTCATACTCTTTCTGTCACAACTAGAACCACTATTATGATACAACTTCTCAGTAATGGTCAACTATACCCTCAAACTGAATATTGAAATGGCTGTTATTCCTTAATTAATTTTTTCAGGTGCTTTTGTGACATCTCTATTTCTTTTATTTTTATTTTTAACTTTTTTATTTTAATTTTTGACTTCTTGAGACAGGGTTTCTCTGTGTATTGATGGAGGAAGGTCATTGGTTAAAAAATAAAGAAACTGATTGGCTCTCATAGGTTAGAACATAGGTGGGTGGAGTAAACAGAACAGAATGCTGGGAGGAAGAGGAAGTGAACGCAGATGCAGGGCAGCTCCTCTCAGAGCCAGACGTGATGCAGCTCTTCCCCAGGGCAGATACCATGAAGCTCCAACCCAGGATGGACATAGGCTAGAATCTTCCTGGTAAGCGCACCTTGGGATGCTACACAGATTATTTGAAATGGGCTAAATTAATACGTGAGAATTAGCCAAGAAGAGGCTAGATATAATGGGCCAAGCAGTGTTTAAAAGAATACAGTTTGTGTGTTGTTATTTCGGGGCACAAGCTAGCCAGGCGACCAGGAGCTGGGGCGGCAGCCCACAGCTCCCACTACAGTGTATCTTTGGCTCTCCTAGAACTCACTTAGTAGACCAGGTGTCCTTGAACTCACAGATCAACCTGCCTCTGACTCCCAAGTGTTGATATTAAAGGTGTGTCCCACCACACCCAACTACTCTTTTTTTCTCTTTTATTTCAAGGACCTTATCCTTTTTCTTTTCTCTCCCAAGCCTGCATATATTTTAAACTCCATTGTCCCACATTTTGTGTATATATTATTGTTTCTATTGTTGCCTTTTTATGGAATTTCTGTTTTTGTGAAAGTGTGAGTCTCTGGGTCTATACGTGCTTCGTGTGATTTTTTTCCTTTGGCCCATTTTCTTCCATTTATTTGAATGTTGTGTCCTAATCTAGTTTGTTTTGTTTTATTATACTACATTATGTTTTTAGATTATTTATGATTGTTTTCTAATTAAAGAGGATAAAATGATAAGGATTTTATGGGAGAAGAAGTAGAGATGTTCTAAGAGGAGTTTGGGGAAGGAAAACAATCAGAATACATTGTATAAAAACTATATTCAACTAAAAAAATAAAAATGATTATAAATATTTTAAATTTAAAGATACTATGTAATTTCCATCAAAATTCCAACAATATTCTTCATCGACCACAAACAAATCAATGAATAAATTTACTTGGGAACACAAAAACAAACATAACCAAAGAAAATTTCTGTTTACTATTTATTTTTTAAAAAATATTTTTACTTATTTTTGAGAATTTCATACAATACATATTGAGCATATTTTTTCTCCTACCCCTACTCCATCCAGATGTAATCCACATCATGAATCACTTAACTTCATTAACTTTTTTTGAATAAACAAAATAAACATGAAAATAAAAAGAAAACTTTTTTTCATTGGGCCTCAAACATGCCCCGGTGTCTTCACTTTTATACTTACCATTATAAATGTTAAGAAGGTCCAGGTATGATGTTTCATCATCTAGTATTACAAAAAAAAATACAAGAAATAATCCAAAACCAACAGTGACAGATCCTCAAAAGTCCAAGGACTTTAATGCTTATAACAGCTCCCCTTCAGGAGCTGATATCCCAGAGTAATTCAGGAGATATATCCAAATTTGAGATCTATCCCCACTCTAGCTGATTTTCAGACCTTAGAGGGTAATCAGAGATCCAGATAAATTGGGCTCCATCATTTCATGTGTAGGTTCAGTATAAATCAGAGGAGATAAATTTAAGACAATAGTTGAGCACCCAGCATCCAAAGAAAAATGGCAGAGATTCAATTTGAAAGCTTTCATCAAAGGGAGAATTTTTGTTACCAGTAACTAAAATTAGGTAAGAACTTTCTAAACTGCTAAAAATAAGAGCCCACAGAATTTTGTGAAAGTAGTAGAACAATATTCAGAGGGAAAGGGAAACACAGTTTGGGGCGGGATTCTGGTACAACTGGTATTGAACTCATAAATGAAGATAATTAAGAGCTCTGGTTATTTCTTTGGAGACTTCTTTGACAAGATTCAATAGAAATAAGAGATTGGTCCTTAAAAGAGGATGTTCCTCTTACATATTAAATCAGATAATTATTCCGTATAGTGCATGCCATGTTCTTTCCAGGGCGCATGGGATTTTAATTATATGTGTAACAAATTATGTATAGACAAAAGTTGGCAAATAGAATATTCTCCCTCTGTAAGTTCACTTCAAGGGCATTATATCTAGGGAAGATTTTCTCTTCTAATCTTTGAAATGGAATACCTGGAGAATACACTTGAAAAAATGTTTAAAACTGGTTGTTCTTTGGAATCAAGAAATCTATATATGGTTGTTCAGAGTTCTTGCATGTGCAGCCCTATGGTGTTTTAGATCTAGTTTCTGAGATTTTTAGATACATTGCTTAGAGAGAAATATGTGTGCATTTTATATGCAGGCAAAGGATCTAAGCTGTTATGAGCATTATTGCAAGAGTATAGTTTGGTGTGCATAATCAAAACCCAATAGGACAAGCTACTGAACTGTTTATTCCCTATGTTTGATTCCCTCTTTTGCACTAAAAGTTTGGTGCCTCATGTACTGTTCTCTAGGTAGCTACATAACATAACCGGAAACTAGGTCAGAAACTAGAAGTCCTAACACTTTTGTCCTTTATATGGGACAGATCCAAAGGGCATGAATGGAAATGCTCACTTTTATCTTTCTACTTTCATATAGTGCCAATACTGTACATTTCAACCACCAACTCCCAACCCCCACCTGCTCCACTCCACCCAGTCCCTGCTCTCCTGAAAATCCACTCCTTCTCCACTTCCCTTCACAAAAGAATAGATTTCCTTGGGATATGATATGGAATACCTTTATGTTTGCTGTGAATATGCTATATTACCATTGGTTAATAAAGACACTGATTTGGCCAACAGCCAGGCAGAATAGAAGAGGTGGGGAATCCAAGCAAAGAAAATGAGGGAAAAAAAGAGCACAGAACCAGAGAGACATCAGCAGTTGCTGGATAAGCAAGATGTGAGGTAACAAGTTATGAGACTCGTGGTAAAATATAAATTAATAGAAAGGGGTTAGTTTAAAAAGAACTGCTAGATAGTAATAAAACTGAGCTATAATACAAACTTCTATAATTAATATAAGCCTCTGAGTGTTTATTCAGGAACTGGTGGACAGGAGAGAAACCTCCAGTTACAGGGATGTCAACTGAACATAGCATGACAAGTTACAGCAAGGCTTGATGAAGCAGCATAATAGGTGGCTAAAGATTCAGAACAGCTCCCACTAACACTGTTAAGAGTTCCACAAGAACATCAAGATGTACATCCATACAATACATTCAGGCAATCTAGCTTAGACCCATGCAAGCTTCAAACTTATGAGGCCCTGCTGAATTGATTCTGAGTCAGGTTCTGGTGTCTTTGACCCCTTTGGCTCCTACAAGCCTTCCTCCCTGTCTTCCCATGGGTTTCTACCTAATGATAGGTTGTGGGTCCCTGTATCTATTCTCATCACTTTATAGAGGAAATCTTTCTGATGATGGTTGTGCTTGGCACTGATCTATGAGTATATCAGAATATCTTTAAATATCATTTCATTGGTATTTTTTGTCATTCCTTGACTTTTCTAGTTTTATATTTCTCTGAGCTATCCAGCCTCCAGTCCTGACCACTCAGTCAGTGTCATGCATTGGCTTCCCTCTTATAGTCTGGACCAAAAGTTAGACTTTGATTGATTCTTTGGTCAATCCCAGTAGTTCTGTCCCACCATTAACTCAGCACATCTTTCAGGCAGAATAAATTGTAGGTGGCAAGTTTTGTGTCTTGATTGGCATCCCAGTCTTGCCTGGGTTATGGATAATAGACAATTCAGGCTCCTTATTCCACATTGCTAGGAGTACTTTCTGGGGTCACCATCATAGATTCTCATGAGTCTCCACTACACATTGTCCCCTAATGCCCCTCAGTTCCTATCATTTTCCTTCATAATCATTCCTTTCATCCTCTACTCCCAAGTGATTTCTACTGTTCCCTATCCCACACATTCCCAGTCCACCCTCAAAATCAATTCTATTTCCATTTCTGAGGGAGATCAATATGTCCCCACTTGCACACTTCTTGCTTACTTAGGTCTCTGGATTGTAGCATGATTAATCATTTACTTCATAGTCAATATCCACTTATAAATGAATACATACCATATTTATCTTTCTGGATTTGGCTTTTCTCACTCGCCTGATATTTTTCTAGTCCTATCTATTTGCTTGCAAATTTCACAATGTCATTTTTTAAACAGCTGAGTAATGTTCCATTGTCTTAATATTCCACATTATCTCTATCCATCATTTGGTTGAGGAACATCTAGTTATTTTCAGGTTCTCACTATTATGAATAAAGCTACTATGAACATAGTTGAGCAGGTATCCTTAGATAGGTAGAATAGAGTATCTTTTGGATAGTATTCCCCAAAGTGGTGTATCTGGGTAATGAGGTAGATTGATTCCAACTTTTCTGAGGAATTACCATACTACTTTTCATAGTAGCTGTACAAGTTTGTACTCCCTCCGGCAATGAAGGAGTTTTTCTCTTACTCTACATCCTTTCCAACATGAGCTAGGACTCGTGTTATTGATCTTTATCATTCTGATAGGTAGAAGATTGAATTTCAACGTAATTTTGACATGTGTTTCCCTGATGGTGAAGGACACTAAATATTTCTAAGTCATTTAAGATTTCTCTATTGAGAGTTCTCTTTTTAAGTCTGTCCACAGTTTTAAATATAATTATTGCATTTGTTGATTTTTAGTTTCATGGGTTTTATATATATATAATATATATAATATAATATATATATATATATATATATTGAATATTAGCTATCAGATTTGGAAGTTGTTGAAATCAATTCCCATTCTGTAGATCATGCTTTTATCCTATTGATGGTGTCCTTTGCCTTGCAGAAACTTTTCAAGTTTATGAGGTCCCATTTATTAATTGTTGATCTTAGAATCTGTACTATCAGTGTTCTGCACAGAGAGTTGTCTCTTGTCCCAGTACATTCATGTTTATTCTTCACTTTCTCTTCTATCAAGTTCTGAGTATCTGGTTTTATGTTAAAATCTTTGACCTACTTGGACTTGAGTTTCTTGCAGGGTGATGAATATGGATCAATTTGCTTTTATCTGCATGCTGACACCCACGTAGACTAGTATCATTTGTTGAAAATGCTTTCTTCATTGTGTATCTTTCTGACTTCTTTATCAATGAACATATAAGCAAACAGATGAGAGAGACAGAGAGAGAGAGACAGAGAGAGACAGAGAGACAGAGAGAGAGAGAAATGCAAACCAAAAGGATAGAGCATGATCAAGGGGCAAAGGCTGGATTCTTAGTGTGGGAATTTTGCAACATCTCTGAGAGGTGTTTAGGAAGGAGATAACTCTTTGCTTAATGTGTGGGTCAGTGTGTTAATTTGGTTAGTTCCAATACTAAGCACTCCCAGCATACAATATTCTCTTTTACACATTCAATAGATTTCGGGACGTACAATAGTGTCTCATACATGAGGGAAATAGACAAAAGGTAATTCTTATAAAGGTAACATTATAGTGAAACAATGGACAGTTGGCAATCCTCTTTGTTGGTCTTAGTTAGGTCTGGGTAATCTTTCTTTTTCTGACTGTTTTTGTTTCTAAATCTAATTGGTCACAAGATATCATCTACAACACAGCTCTGTGATTCCATAAGTCTATAGTCACAATGCAATGAGCTTTCCCCTCCACCTATGATAATCAGGCATCACTGGGTTAGTATTAGATTCTAGTACAAAGAATGGGAAGAAGTATCAATGAGTGTACATATGCTATAATATACCACAGTTCATCTTATACAAATAAATGAAGCAAGATATATTAAATTAAGAAACAGATCCCTTCTCATAGAAACTATAGTTCCCTAGGGTGGAGTTTTAATTTATGAATATGGTAGGAAAGACAAAAATATAAAATCAGAAGTAAGGAACATCATAGTAATAACGAATGCAGGTAAAACCAATAATTAAAATTAGTGAGTAGAACATGATCATATAAGGGCTGTTTGCATAATCTCAACATATTCCTCAGAAGACACTAATTTATATAAAGGGGAAAATAGAAATTACCATGAGGAAGCCTTAGAGATAACACCTTAATAAAGTGATCAATGTAGCAACAGCACTAATAAGATATACTGATATTTCAAACATCCTAATATGATGAACTGAAAATAACCTAATGCCAATGGCATATTTCTGAAACTACAGACCTGAAGGTAATAATTTGAGATCTGAAATTAAATGGTCCATTTACATTTTATATGTTTTTTTTCAAAATTATCACATCAAAAATAAAATCAGCTACTACATAGTTAGGGAGTCTGAAGAACATCTCAAGTGGAGTCCTAGATCAAAGCAACAAAGCAAACACCATGCATAAGTACATTGCTGTAAACGTAAAATGATAAATCTGTAAAGAGGCTATGAAAATTTTATTTATTTATTCATATTTAAGAAGAGTGACAAAACTAAAATTATTTCAATTATAATGGCAGACATAAGCCAAAACATTATTTTAGAATATATACTACTTCCTAGATCAGCTTGCATTTTCTGCAAATGACTAGATTCTGTGAGTATTCTTGTTATCTCTAAGCCCCTGACTTTTGTTCAGTGCATTTATTTTACAAAGCTCATTTTAAGCCATAATCTTCTCTTTGGAGCTATACTTTTTCTCACTGACTTAGTATAGTTTCAAAGAAATTCTACAAGTTAACATATCTTTCTCAATGACTTTGTAGCATGTGTTTTAGGCATAATCATCAAGGGATAAAATGCTCCATCTATCACTTTTAATGGAATAGGATCATAACCTCCAGTAGAAGGTTAACCAGTTTTATGGCCTTAATCATGTTGAATAACTCCCTTGTAAGTTCATGAGACATCTTTCCAGTTGCTCACATAAATACTTAATAACTACTTTTTTAGTTTCTTAGAATTATAATTTGTTCCAACAGCAATGATTTTTCCTTCAAGAATTCTCTATTGTCTCTCTCTCGATCCATTGCCAGATGAAAGTTCCTGTGCCATTCTCCTTGGCCTCTCGTCAGCTCTCATTGTCCAACACATTCAGAGAGTCCGGTTTTATCCCATGTTTTTTTCAGTAGCAGTCAAGCTGGCCTTGGTGAGCTCCCAATAGATCGGCCCCCCTGTCTCAGTGGTTGGGTGCACCCCTCATGGTCCTGTCTTCCTTGTTCATGTTCTCTCTCCTTCTGCTCCTCATTATAACCTTGGGAGCTCAGTCCGGTGCTCCAGTGTGGGTCTCTGTCTCTATCTCCATCCATCGCTAGATGAAGGTTCTATGGCGATATGCAAGATATTCATCAGTATGATTATAGGATAGGTTCATTTCAGGTTCCCTATCCTCAGGTGCCCCAATGAACTAACTGGGGACATTGCCCTGGGCTTCTGGTAGCCATTACAGGTTCAAGTGTCTTGCCAACCCTTAGGTGGCTCCCTTAACTAAGGTATGAGTTTCCCTGCTCCCCCATCCAACCTTCCTTTACCCCCAATCACCCCGATTCCCCCAGTTCCCCTCATCCTCTCCTTCACACTTTTCTCTCCCCATCTCCCCTCATCCCCATCCCACCCCACCCCCCAAGATTCCCATTTTTTGCCCATCAATCTTGTCTATTTCCCATAGCTGGGAGGATATCTATATGTTTTTCCTTGGGTTTACCCTCTTGTTTAGCTTCTTTAGGATCACAAATTATAGACTCAGTGGCCCCTATCCATGGCTAGAAACCAATTATGAGTGAGTACATCCCATGATCTTCTTTTTGGGTCTGGGTTACCTCACTCAGGAGAGAGACAGAGACCCAATTTGGATCAACCGTCTGAGCTCTTAAGGTCCAAATGAGGAGCAGAAGGAGGGAGAACATGAGCAAGGAAATCAGGACCACGAGGCGTGCACCCACCCACTGTGACAGTGGAACTGATCTATTGGGAGCTCTCCAAGGCCAGCTGGACTGGGACTGAATAAGCATGGGTTGAAACTGGACTCTCTGAACAAGGCGGACAATGAAGGCTGATGAGAAGCCAAGGACAATGGCACTAGGTTTCGATCCTAATACATGAACTGGCTTTGTGGGAGCGTAGCCTGTTTGGATGCTCACCTTCCTGGACCTAGATAGAAGTGGGAGGACCTTGGTCTTCCTGTAGAGCAGGGAATTTGGACTGCTCTTCAGTATCGAGAGGGAGGGGGAGTGGACTAGGGGGAGGAGAAGTGGAGTGGGGATAGGGGGAGGGGAGCGGGGGGAGGGGGCAATATGTGGGAGGAGGGGGAGGGAAATGGGAAACGGGGAGCAGTTGGAAATTTTAAGTAAAAAAGAATAAAAAAAAATAAAAAGAATTCTCTATTGGCTGTGGTTTGACTTCTCATTCTGTCTGTCTTTTGTTAGTATTCAAAATGACCATAGAGTTAATTTTGAAGATCCATGATCACACACACTTTTTAACATTTTAGGAAATTGTGATAAGTAACTGATAGAAAAATAAATTGTCTATCCAAGTTAAAATCTAGATTCTAGGATTGATTCTCTACACAAGAGCCAATGGATGCTCAGAAAGCACTATTTCCTTTCTGTTAAATGGCATAATGTTTGCATATACTCTAAGCACAACAACATTTACTTTGCACAACATCCAATTTACTTATAATAACTAGTGCAACTTGAGTACTCTGAAGGCAGCTAGTATATTTACAAAGTCATAACAGAGTATTTGTGTTTAACTACCAGGCCAGAGTCACTTGATATGGCTTCCAGAAATTAAATCAGACTGGGTTGAAGGGGCCACAGAAAGACTGAGATTTTGACAAGTTTATTGAAAGCTACTTACTTTTTATACCTTTACCAGAATGAAAGAGAATATAATGGCAATTACCAGGATTAGTATAGTTACAGTTGCCAGAATACAGTGAAGTTTGCAAGTCTTACATTATTAATATCTAAAACCAATTTTCCTGTCAAGCCTTTATGATTCCTTAACTACTAAGAGAACATATAGAGAAACACTAAGCATCCTGAATTGGAAGGCACTCAATGTCTCCTGAGTCATGGACTGTAACCTGCAAAAGCTAAGACACATGTCTCTCAAGGCAGCTAGGCCAGGTCCCTGCAGAGAACAATCTACAATATTCAACACAAATTCAATTTTTCAAATACTTTTAATCCATTGTTATATGAATCTAAAGATTCAGAATTAAGGGATATTAAGGTCTAGCTTTAGTATACTAGATCACAATTAAAACTTGAGAAGGTGAACAACGTAATCTACCTCATTTTTTATGTGAACTAAGATTTTAAGAAGCTATACCATTAAAAAGGATGATTCATTTATTAAAACTTTGATGATTGTATAGAGGTTGAAAAGCAGCAGTTCCCCAGCCATATTAGCTTGGTCTATATTAATACCCTTAATAACCACTAATTTCCTGTCTCTGTGCATGATGTAATATCCTTTACATTATCACATAAAAAATTGCACAGTGTATTAAAGATATAGACTGCTATTAACACCAATACTGAGTTTGTCATCAAATAGCATCTGAGACCTGAACAGATTTCCATGCTTTGTTCTAAGATATACTTCAAGTTATGTTTGAACCACTGTGTTTGGAAAGTATGTTAATTTATAGCTTTGGTCATTATAAAAACATCATCTGTTTGAAAGTGATCAGCTTCTGTACTGATCATGCAAGGAGTTATTAACAATAAAGTTTCTAATGATGGTAATTATATTATGTCCCAGAAATCAAAACAATAAAGAGCAGAAATAACATAAAGATTGCAACACTAGTCTACAAGGACAGAGTATTCATGACCGTATCTGTGGATTGGACCTCCACATGCCATGATGTGTCACCAACTGGACCTTGAGTGCTGAGAAAACATTGGCGAAGTTATGATGAGTTCATTATTTAAACAGTTCAGCTTTTTTCTCATTTGATTATTTTGCTTTGGAACAGTGACAAATTACCAAACCTAGAATGGAAATGACAAAATAATGTAAAGATACTTTCTGTTTCTTAAAACGTCAGAACTGGTCGGGCACGTCTGTAGAGGTGGCAACACTAAGGTAGTAAAGCTTGGCCATGACCTTGATAAATTGTTGTTTTGGTAGGCAAGTTGTGAAGCTAAGGAATAGGCAAGGTTTAGGGATTAGAACATGACTTGGAGGGAAAACCAGTGACTATACTACCAAAAGTGCAGTGGTCAAAAAAGAAGAGGAATGTTGTCATGTATATGATGTTGCCACAATATGGTGGTCAGAGTAGAAGCACGGGGCAGATCAAACGCATGCATCAGCAGACCCTCCTCCACTGGCTTTCAGACTCATGGACTAAAGCCTGTCTTTTTCCATCAATCTCTTGCCATCCTTTTGGCTGAGGTCAATAAATTCATCTCCAAGACTCTGTAGCAATCTTTTTCTTTCTTTCTTTCTTTTTTAGAAGTACATGATCTGCTATGGGCATAGGATTAGAATAGAAGGTAGAGCAGAGGGGTGGGAAGGTCATTAGCATATGCATAAAAAGGAAAATAAAGGAAAGAATGAAAAATTAAATAAGAAACTGTACTTCAAATCAATTAACTAATTGAAGAACTGTGGAAAGAAAGGAAGACTAGAGCTTAAATTCATTGCCACATGGCAGGATACCCCACTCTCTAGTACCTCCACAGTGAGACAAAACCCTGGCCCCTCCCCCAACTCCCTAGGCTGTTCTAGCCAGCAAGAAGAGAGTTTCCTGTTGGTAGGCTCCCCCAAATACAACACCATCCAAGAGCCCCCTCCAAACTATTAGCCACAACTTGCCTTCAAATCTGCCTATCGTCCTGCAACCTTGGTGGAACTCTGAAAGACAGCTTGGTCCAATACTGAGGAGACTTAAGAGGTGAGTTAATAGCCACACGATGGAATGTCACACTCTATAGGACCTCCACGGAGGGACAAAACCCTGGGACCCTCCCCAACTTCCTTGGCTTTTCTAGACAGCTGGCAGGGAGTTTCCTGTGGGTAGGCTCCCCAAACCAAAACCCATTTACTGGACCTGGCCTAAACTACTAGCCACACCCTGCCTAAGAGCTGAGAGTTTCCTATAATACTGAGGGGACTAAGAGCTTGCTACAACATTGAAGGGATTAAGACAAATCACCAAGATATCAAACCAGGAGAAAAGACCAAAGAAGCAGGCTTACAGAGACCTCAGAGACTTTCTGAGACAGACATTGACATTACAGAGCAGACCGAGAAAATCTCCCAAATACGCACAGACAGACACAGCAAGGATTGGACCAAGATACAAAGACACTGGGGCCTCATTTGAAGGAAGAAATGGGTAGGCACTAATGCAAGAATTTCTCCAGCAACCTAAAAAGCAACGTGGTAAGACCAGAACCCAGTGATCAAACAACAGAAAGACTCTATCATCCTAACACAGAAAAAGTAGGAGAAAATGATTAAAGGTAAATTTATGAAAATGATGGAGAGCTTTAAAGAGGAAATCAAGAACTCTCTTAAAGAAATAGAAGAAAAGACAAACAAAAACTTGGAAAAATAATAAATTCCTCAAAGAAATACAAGAAAATGAAGAGAAAAACAATCAAACAGGTGAAGCAAACAGTACAAGAGTTGGAGACTGAAATAGAGGTAGCAGGTCTATAGTTTGAGTTCCAGACAGCCAGAGATACACACAGAGAAATTCTGTCTCAGAAAAAAGAAATGCAATCTGCTTGTAATTTTGATCCTAGCATGAGCCACATTACAGGAGATTGGGTTCTACTGACTGTCTCAATGTTTTCATCCTTTAAGTTACTCAATTTTGTTAATAGCAATGACCCCTGGATCCTATGACCTAGAGCCACAATTCCATTTCACTTGACATTATAAAAGACTACTGACAGAAACAGTTAACTTAAACTAATAGAAACTCAAAAGTATCATACAATGAAGATTTTGGGTTTGTTTTTAGTAGAAAAGTACCTTATAAACCTTGTGATGTACACATGCACAAATGTCACCATCAAATACTGACAAAGCTGTCCATTGTCCCACAATGTTCAGGAATGGTGTATTCAAAATCCTGCAGAAACAAAAAATTGTGAAATAAACATTAACTTAACAAAAAAGAAAATAAAAAACTATAAAGGACAAGAAAGAAATTTTTACTTGATTAGATATTCTCAGTTTCCTACCTGGTGCTTCTCAGTATGGCTACAAGCAACTCCATTGAATGACTGACTCCTAGATATCACTCTGTTCCATAAGCCAGAAATTTTAGGCTGGTGGTAAAAGCTTGAGTATAGAGAATAATAGTTCTTAATGATAAGAATATCAAACAAAGAAAATTGAGTCTGAAACCTACGCTTGGAGGATGGTACATGTATAAGTTATAGACAAATAATCAAGGAAAAAAAATTAGATAAATTTGTCAGGATACACAGGGGATAGGGTTTTTGGTAGCATGTGGCCTTTGAGGATGTGATGACAACAGATACATTGTAGAAAGAAATAGTCAATTTTTCAATATTAATGATAAGAAAATATATATGTTGTGAATTATTACTGGAAGACCGAAAAATCTAGAGTCTAGTGTTCTTGAGTGATGGCACCATTTATGCATGAAATTGTTCAGGTAGGATGGGGCCTGTATTATCTCTGTCTACCCAGTTTCACCTAGAGACCAAAACTGTTAGGTAGTACTCCACATTCAGATCATACCTTCTCCTGCAAACATATTGTTGTCCCGTATTAGGAACATTCTTGGAGTTATATCTGATAAAATGGTTTACTTAATCCCTTAGAAACCTCTCAGTACTGCCAAGTTGAGCATATTATTAACCATCATAACTCTTTTCATGAATCCTGTTAAATGTGTGTTAACAAAAACTCTTGTCCTTTTCACAACAAACTGAGAAGTTTATATGTCCTATATACATAAGTATGTGGAAATAGCATTATATTACATCAATAAAATCTTGAAATAACTCTATAACAAGATTAGTGTGCCTAAAGCAATCATGGCCTCTGCCATTTGAATTATACTATTCAGTATTCTTCCATTACTAATGAGAATATATTCTATGGATTTAATACTGTTATCTATAAAAATAAAATTTCATCAATTGCTAGTGACTTATGGAAGCAGCAACATTTGCTCTGTGCTGTGGCAAGCATGGTAATAAGAAACCCATCACAAGGCATTGGCTTTGGAAAGATCTATAGACAGTGTTTTTGGAAACATTAGGAAAAAACCGAGGTTTTTTTTTTTTTTTAATCAAAAATTTCTGCCTCCTCCCCGCCTCCGCCTCCCATTTCCCTTCCCCTCCCCCACTCCCCTCCTCCTCCCTCTCCAGCCAGAAGAACAGTCAGGGTTCCCTGCCCTGTGGGAAGTCCAAGGTCCTCCCCCCTCCATCCAGGTCTAGGAAGGGGAGCACCCAAACAGCCTAGGCTCCCACACAGCCAGTACATGGAGTAGGATCAAAACCCAGTGCCATTGTTCTTGGCTTCTCAGCAGCCCTCATTGTCTGCCATGTTCAGATAGTCTGGTTTTATCCCATGCTTTTTCAGGCCCAGGCCAGCTGGCCTTGGTGAGTTCCCAACAGATCAGCCCCATTGTCTCAGTGTATGGGTGCACCCCTTGCGATGCTGACTGCCTTGCTCATGTTCTCCCTCCTTCTGCTCCTCATTTGGACCATGGAAGCACAGTTAGGTGTTCCAATTTGTTCAACTATGTTCATAGCAGTATTGTTTGTAATAGCCAGAACCTGGAAACAGCCTAGATGCCCTTCAATGGAAGAATGGATGAAGAAAGTTTGGAATATATACATATTAGAGTACTACTCAGCGGTAAAAAACAATGACATCTTGAATTTTGCATGCAAATGGATGGAAATAGAAAACACTACCCCGAGTGAAGTAAGCCAGACCCAAAAAGATGAACATGGGATGTACTCACTCATAATTGGTTTCTAGCCATAAATAAAGGACATTGAGCCTATAATTCGTGATCCTAGAGAAGCTAAATAAGAAAGTGAACCCAAAGAAAAAAATATAGTTATCCTCCTGGATATTGTAAGCAGACAAGATTGCCAGGCAAAAACTGGGAACTGGGGGTGGGGTGGGATGGGGGAAAGGGGATATGGAGGAGAGAAAAGTGAGAAGGGGAAGATGGGGAGAACTTGAGGAAATGGGATGGTTAGGATAAAGGAAGGGTAGATATGGGAGCAGGGAAGTATATATCTTAATTAAGGGAGCCAATTTTAGAGTTGACAAGAGACTTGACCAAAGAGGGGTTCCCAGGTGTCCAGGGAGATGTCCCCAGCTAGTTCCTTGGGCAGTTGAGGAGAGGGAGCCTGAAATGGCCCTACCCAATAGTCATACTGATGAATATCTTGCATATCATCATAGAACCTTCATTTGGCAATGGAAGGAGATAGAGACAGAGACCCACATTAAAACCGAGTTTTAAATTAAGGATTTTAAAAGTGAACAATGGAAAAACAAACTCTTGAGTAGCAGAAGTTACCAGCAGAGAATTAGGGTAGAGCCAAATCATGTTATGGTTACAAATGCCAAGAGGGAACTTTTGGGTTCTCTTTTCATTTCATACTCCAAGAAATATTTTTGATCTATTCATAATTACTCTGTTTTCAGACCTTGTCAAACATCATTAAAAATTTTTGATATTTATGAAATTTAAAAGCCCTTGTCAATTTATATTAGGTGGCCACTAATTTCTCTGAAAGTATAATTTCTAATTTTTTTTTATTGAGCATTGTTATATGTAGAACAAATCAAGATTTCAAATAATCTATTATATACATTATATATATCCTATATAAACAATACTAATTAATAGATCATATTGAATAAAACTGATTATATTTTTCTCTCAAAAAATTTAGTACTTCACCGTGCACTCACTAAGTAAGGAACTCTTTTTTTTAATTTTTCCCTATATTGAAAATAGGTTCTGTTTTCATACAATATATATTGATTACAGTTTCATCTCCCTATACTCCTCCCAGTTTCTCTCCACCACCTCTCCCACTCAGGTCCACTCCCTTTCTATCTCCAATTAGAAAAGAAAGCTTCTAAGAAATAACAGCAAAACATAACAAAATAAAATATAATAAGATAAAATAAAAACAATCACATTGAAATTAGACAAAGCAAACCAATGAAAGGAACAGAGCCCAAGAGAAAGAAGATCTGAAACATACTCATTCACACACTCAGTAGTCCCATAAAAGTACTAAGTTGAAAGCTCTAGTGTGTATGCAGAAAATTTGGCACAGACCCATGTAAGCCCTGCACTTGTTGCTGCAGTGTATGTGAACATATGAGCTTTGCTCTATAGACTTAAGAGGATTTCATTCTCCTGATGCCCTCTCGTTCTTTTACAACCTCCTTCTGGGGGGTTTCTTGAGTTCTAAAGGGAGTGATTTGATTGAGATGTCCCATTTAGAGGCATGTGTTCCAAAGTCTCTCTCTCTTTCTCTATGTAATGACTGGCTATGGATCTCTCTATTTGTCCATCTGCTGCAGGAGGAAGCTTAGTTGATATGACAGCATAAGGCAATGATCTTTGAGTAGATGGCAGAATATCATACGTAACTTTTTATAAGACCAGTAGTAATTGGTTTTCCATAACATCTCTGGACTTTTAGTCTTAGGCTCTTGGTAAGAACAAGTGTGATGTATGGGCTCCAGTTCATTGGAGTCAGCCTTAAGTCAAATCAGACATTGATTGGTTACTTCCACAAATTTTGTGTCACCGTTGTCCTAGTGTATTTAGCAATCCAGACAGTATTGTAGACTAGAGGTTTGTGGCTGGGTTAGTATTTACTTTCCTTTTTGGTAGCCTGAATAATACCTTCCTTACCAAATATTCTTGGACATAGGGGTGAAGGTTCTATGAGGGCTCCAGATTGACCTCTCCATGTTCAACGAGTTTTTGTGATTATTTTCTGTAATGTGACCTCGCTGTCAGTTTGTGGAGGGCAGTTTACTGTCTTGGCAACAGCCAGGTGATGGAGGATTTCATGGAAAATTTTTTGCCTACATTCAATTTGATGGAATCCATTCCCAGTACCACAAGTTTTCTTTGGTGACAAGAGATGACAAGCTGGGACTCTGTCTCTCATTTTATTTGGTGACTTCATTATGATTGCCTTAATAGAACTTACAAAGTTTTCACTGCACTTGGTTTTCACATCAGCCCTAAAATGTCCCTCAATTTTTGCTAACTTTCCCCACATTATCTCTCTTAAACACACCTCTTTCAACATAGTTAGCCTTCTCTTATGCTCCTACCCTCATTATATCTTTAAAATCTACTCTGTTTCCCCTCTCAGTGAGATCTTTGTGTCCCCACTAGTCCCTCCCTCTATACTAAACTTTCTGGTTCTACTTTGTAGCATGGTTATCACTTACTTAATACCTAACATCCATATATAAGAAAATATGTACAATATTTATATTTTGGGGTCTTGATTACCTCACTCAGAATGATTTTTCTCTAGTTCCATCCATTTTCTGCAAATTTCATGTGATTCATGATAAAAGTACTATTTTTTATCTTCAATTAAATAGACCAATTTAAACAGTACACTAAGCCACTTTACTGAAATGGCCTTTAGATATCAATCCTGAAGTTAGAAATGATGAAAAAGATTTAAAAAGTAATTTTGCAACATTATGGGCAAAAAGCAGAGTGGCTACCCAATGGACTAAAATCACTTACCAAAGTGTGCTAAGAGAAATTTGTTATGAATAATTCCCACAGGTGCTGTAAAATGTCACCAGGGAATAAAAATAAGTCAAAGTCAAGAGTAGAAATTAATATTAAAAGCATTATAGCCAGGATTTATGAGATTTATATTTTTGACAAGTAAAAGTAAACCTGTTTTCAACTGAAATGTTAAATGAATTGTTAACCCTATAGTGTAGAAAACCAGTTGGACACTTATTTGACTGTTTTATAGAATGGTGATATCATCACGTATATTCTCTAGGAAACTATCCAAATTACTTACACAAAGCACAAAACCTTGTATGTTTTCTAAAAAATCCAATTCTCGTTAATTTTATTGTATTGAAACATGAGTCTCGAGGATGCAGAGTATCTAAGATGGCAGTGTCTATTGGTTTACAGAGATGTGTATCAATATTTACATAAAACTGTTTACTTTTTCTTCTTATTACTTTTTTATTTTATTGAAAATAGACTCTTTACTCAACAAATATATCTTAATTATAGTTTCTCCTCATAGACTATAATCTAAATAAATTTTCCCCTCCCTCTGCTCCTCCTTATTCTCCCCAGTTTCCCTCCCCTGCAGATCCACTATAATATATATGCAGAGGACCTGGGTCAGACCAATGTAATCCTTTGGCCTACTGCTTCAGTCTCTGTGATCTCATTTGCACTTAGTTGATTAAGAGGTCCTTGTTCTCCATCACCCTCTGGTTCTTATAATCTTTAGTCTCCTCTTCCAGGAGTTTTTCAATAATTTCATTTTATCCATGTAGCTATGTTACTACATAATATTTTTATTGGTGCTTAGATTCATGCATAAACACTGTAAAATTTCTCTGGAGACTGGAGTGCTGAAATGATAAGGGGTTACCAGGATATATGCACCTAAAGAGGATTTGAAATACTAATTCTAATAGACGTCCAAATCTTTTTCTATGTAGTTTACTTAGACTTGATCGTAGTATTTTTCCACACTCAAATCAATAGTTCCCAGAAAAGCAATGGTTAGTAGTAATTATATTGTTCATGCAAGAGCTGTGTTAACATCATACAAAGAATTGCAGAAAATCAAAAGATACTTGAACAAAAATAATTGAAGTAAATATCAGCCAGAATGAGTTCTATTGTGAGAGATTTTATTATGCATAGATTACTTGGATAGAACTTCAGAGAGCAGGTGCCCAGGAGTTACCTGCCAATCACAGTGCTCATTAGAGAAGACACTAGATAAATAGGAAAGTTATGCTAATATTACAGTCATCACTTCTAATTCTTCATGACTTCAAACTCAAAATAAATTGGAAAAATTGTTAAGATCATTAAATAGTTTTATGGAAATAAAAACTTGCTCTGAAGCATGATTCTATAAATGATAAAACTTTTAAGTTGATTTCAAGTCTATTTTATTAGATGATGATTGTCCTCAAAGTTCAATTAATGACATAAGAAATGAAAATGTCATTTGTGCAAATTACTGCGTATTAGTGATTGACTTTGTGTTACAAATAATGAATTGTGGCCACATTAAGGAAAGAAAGACAAGCACTTCATCTTGGAGTCATTAACCAAGAACAGGTAAAGATTTGAGTTCTCTTCTCAATGCTCCCTGTGTCGTCCATATGTCTGCTCTCCCTATATGGATAAACTGTGTGAAATTGTTTTGTCTGTTATACTAACTGTGTGTGTGTCTATGGTGTCTGTGTAGAAGTGGCATCTGTCCATCTCTAACAAAGGGATTCTCTCTCTCTACATAATGAGCTGCACAAAGAAAAAATCACACAAGGGAAGGAATGGGATACAGAAATCTTTAATAAAGTATTAGGGATAAAGTCACTGTCTCCAAAGGATCCTGACTGATGCAGAATATAAAGATCATTGCTTATCAATCTATATTCAAAAATAGTTACCTTCTACTTTTAGAATAGACTTCCTTACGTTTTTGTCAACTTCTGTATTCTCTGTTTTCAGCAAATGATATTCAAATATTACTCTGGGTCAAGGGCATAAAGTAGTACAACAGCTAAGACTGCAGCTGTGCATTAACTTAGATTGTAAAAATTGATCACATGTTAAATCAAAGGAAAGTAAGATTGGTTTTTATATTGTTCTTTTAAAGGCAGTCTAAATAAACTGTTTAGGTACACAGGAGGCTAACAGAAATTTTAAGACTTAAACACCTTCAAGATATATTGTGAACTTTGGCTGTGAGATCCAGAAAATTTTCTAGTGGTTTAAAATACAAGATGTGTTTTCAGAATAGTGCATTGCTACAATCATAGATGAAAATTATGACACTAAAAACCCTTTAAATTTAATTGTAATTGTAAATAATAATTTTTAACAACAATTTTGTCAAGTTGTTTAAATAGTCAAATTTCAATGAAGGACAAATTGTTTATTAACTTTAATTAATTGCAATAAAATAAAGCACTTGGAATTCTCAAAAAATGTAATTTTTAAGTGACAATATAGATTGCTTTTGAAAATATAGGAAGAATATCAAAATGGCACTTATATTTAGCTTTTAAAACTTAGTAAAAATGTTCTAATACTATACAAGACTTAGACATAATGAAATGAAATGCCTTTCCAAAGAAAACCAAAATTTTCAATGAATGAGTAGTTTTGATCTGTTTTACTCCCAGAATCTATAGGCTTAGCCAAGAGGCAAAGTTGGATCAATATCTGTCTCCCTGAACTGTCCAAAAACAAAATGGTTAATCATGTTTACTAAAAATGGAAAAGGGAGACCCCAAAAGCATATCTCCAACTGATACAGATGAAATCTTTGCATGAACATGGGAAGAAGAATGTTTTTCATATTTTCTTTAAATGAATATGCCTTAATTTATAATTTTGATAATATTTAGAAATAAATTATGACTTTTTCCCAGTTTTTATAACAATTTGAATCAATCTTAATATAAATTATGTTTAAGTATGTACACATTTTGCCAACTATTATCATTATTGAAATAAGTTTTAGTTATTATAAAACCAGCCAGAATACACTTACTATAAAAATTTAGATTTAAGATCAAGTAACATTTCCTTTCATTTTAATTGATAGCAAATTATATAATGTACAGTATTTGAACTTCAGCAGTTTTTAGTCACTAATGATATTTGTTTACAGAAAATTATATCATTTGTATGGCAGTATGTTAGGTACTTAATTCCTTCTGTTTATTAAAACAATTTATATAATAAAAATATAGTCGCAAAGTGCATTTTAGTTTTAATCTATGATTAATATTGATATTATCATTGTATTTAAAGTTGTTTTGCATTTCTAATGAAAAATGGGAATATATAATGATTTCAATAATAGTCAAAGTGTATCACTAGATATTTGGACTGAACTAGTATTTTGTTTTCATTCATCTATTTAGAATTTAACGTCTACTTAATGCCATCTGACTTCATTTTTAATTTCTTATATCTTGTGGATGTTGATCTTTATCAGATGAATAGTTGGTATTGATTCTAATAAATTCATTGTTTCTTTTCCTGGGTAACTATTTTCTTCTTTCTTTCTTTCTCGCTTTCTTTCTTTCTTTCTTTCTTTCTTTCTTTCTTTTCTAAAGAATGCTCAGCTCACTAATCAATTAAATGATTATGGAAACAAAATAAACTCTCACCTCACACATTTTAGAGTGGGTATTAGGAAGAACAAACATTACAAGCACTTGTGATGACAGAATAATTTGAACCTGACACTGTTGGTGAGAAATCAAATTAGTCCTGCCATTATAAGTAGTGATATAGAGATTTTTGAGAGAGAAAGAGAGAGAGAGAGAGACCTGGTACCACACATATCTTACATAGTTGTTTTCATCAAATTCCTCCTTTTCGAGTTCACAGAATTCCGCCAAAGAGGAAGCAGAAAGAGTAGAGGAAATAGAAGAGACAGAGGTCACCAGGAGAATGAAGCCTTCTAACACAACAGAGAAAAGCTCACACAAACCTGTAGAAACTGAAACAGCAAACACAGGGCCTACTTGGGTCTGTACCAGGTCCTCTATGTATACAGCTTTCTGTTCAGCACTTTTATGCGATTCCTAAATGTGTAAATTAGTAGAGTATCTGATTCTTATAAGTTTTATTGCTGCAATTTCATTTTTCTGTTGACTAGACTTGTTCAACTTCAATATGATGGTTTTGATTAATTTTGCTATAGTTATTTTTCTTATGTTCTGTTTTATCTCTTAAAAGTATGATCTTATCAGCCAAGGTGGTGGTGTCCACGCCTTTGATCCCAGCACTCTGGAGGCAGAAGCTGGCAGTTCTCTGTGAGTTCAAGGCCAGCGGGATCTACAAGAGCTAGTTCCAGGATAGGTTCCAAAGCTACAGAGAAACCCTATCTCAAAAAACAAAAATGATAACAATAAAAGCCTAATCTTATTTGATAACAGAAAAGGAGTGGGTTCGGGTGGAAGA
Source organism: Chionomys nivalis (assembly GCF_950005125.1). Classification (NCBI taxonomy): domain Eukaryota; kingdom Metazoa; phylum Chordata; class Mammalia; order Rodentia; family Cricetidae; genus Chionomys; species Chionomys nivalis. The sequence goes on along the minus strand of NC_080090.1, from coordinate 73,926,023 downwards.
GGAGATGGGGTAGAACTGGGAAATTCAGAGCAAGGGTCAATTGTATTCAGATTATATAGTATGAGAAAGAATTCTATGTTTAATTAAAGGGAACAGAGTAAGTCTGTTTGGGGGTTAAAAAGAAGATGTGGTATGGAGAGCTTTCAAAATAGTAAACAGAGAAAGAATATGTGTTTAGCAGTCTTATCCCTGGGTACAAATGCACAGAAGAGACTACCATGTTTAATGAAATATATTCAAAACAACCAACAAATAATAACAACCTCCTATGCATCAGGAGGTGAGCAGAGAAAATATTTAGATATTTATGTATTTACTGTGTAAAATATATTTGATCTGAACATTAGTATTGGAGAATAAAAATGCAATTAAGGAATTTGCTTTATTTTTTTATTTATTTATTTTTTTTTCGAGACAGGGTTTCTCTGTAGCTTTGTAGCCTGTCCTGGAACTCCCTTTGTAGACCAGGCTGGCCTCGAACTCACAGAGATTCGCCTACCTCTTCTTCCCGAGTGCTGGGATTAAAGGCGTGCGCCATCACCGCCTGGCTGGAATTTGCTTTTTGATTGGAATTATTTTTAATTTTTTGTTACATTTTTAATTTTATTTTTAAAAACTGTCCTTTCTCTTCTTACCTACCACTCTGATTTCCTACTCCCTCCCCTCCTCCTGTTCCCTCTACCTCCCCCGCAACACACACCCCAAATCCTCTCCTCAGAGAGGATAAGGCTTCAAATGGGGAGTTAATAAATTCTACCACTTTGCTTTGAGATAGGACCAAGGTCCTCCCCACTGTTTCTAGGCTGAGCAATGTATTGCACGAAATAGAATGGATTCCAAAATACCAGTACAAACATCAGGGACAAATTCTGGTTTCACTGTCAGTGGCCCCATAGTCTGTCCCAGCCATACAACTGTCACCCACATTCCATAGACATACTTTGGTCTTATGCATGTTCCTTCCCTGTAACATGAGTTACATGAGTTGGTAGGTTCTCATATCTCAGATGATCTGTTTCAGTGGGTATTCCCATCATTGTCTTGGCCTCTTTGCTCATATTCTCACTCCTTTCACTCTTCGACTTGACACTGGGATCTCAGCTCAGTGTTCCACTGTGGTTCTCTACCTCTGCTTCCATCAGTTGCTTGATAAAGGCTCTATGATGAAATTTAAGATTGTCACCTATTTGATTACAGGTCAAGGCCAGTTTGGGCACATGTTCCATTATTGCTTAGAGTCTTAGTTTAGGTTGTCCTTGTAGATTCCTGGGAATTTCTCTCGTGCTAGTTTCCTGCTAACCCCATGATGGAACCATCAATAAAGATAACTCTTCCCTTGCTCTCCATCTCTGTCCTTCCTCAATATCAGCTATCTCATTCCCTCAATTTCTCTATCCCCCTCCCATTCTCCCCTTCTCCTCCCCTTCCACACTCCCTTCTTCCCCCACCCCCATGCTCCCAATTTTCTCAGGAGATCTTGTCTATTTACCCTTCCCAGGGGGATCTACATATGTTTCTTTTAGGATTTTCTTGTTACTTAGTTTCTCTGGGGTTGTGAACTATAAGCTCATTATCCTTTGCTTTACAGCTAATATCCACTTATGAGTGAGTACATACCATGTTCATCTTTCTAAGTGTGAGTTACATCACAAAGGATGGTTTTATCTAATTCCAAGTATTTGCATGAAAATTTCAAAATATCACTGTTTTTTACCTCTGAGTTGTACTTCATTGTGTGAATGTACCAAATTTTCTTTATCCATTCTTAGGTTGAGGGACATCTTGGTTGTTTCCAGGTTCTGATTATTAGAAGTAATGCTGTATGAACATGTGATTTTTTTCTTTCAGTTTATTTATATAATGGATTACATTAATATATTTTTCAATGTTGAGACATTCCTGCATCTCTGGGATGAATCCTACTAGATCATGGTGGAGTGAATTTTTTTTTTTTGATGTGTTTTTGGATTTGGTTTGTCAGTATTTTACTAAGTACTTTTGCATCAATGTTCATGAGACAGTTTGGTCTGTAATTATCTTTCTTGGGTCTTTGTGTGGTTTTAGTTTCAGGATAACTGTAACTTTATTAAAAGAGTTTGGAAATGTTCCTTCTGTTCGTGTCACATGGAACAATGTGAGGAGTATAGGTATTAGCTCTCTGAAGTACTGGTAGAATTGTGTAATGAAACCATCCAGCCCTGGGCTCATTTTGGTTGAAAGGCTTTTTTATGATATCTTCTGATTGCAGGTTATAGGTCTATTTTATTGTTCACCTGGTCTTGATTTAATTTTGTTATATATTACCTATCCTGAAAATTGTCCATTACTTTTACATTTTCCAATTTTGTAGAGTACAGGTTTTTGTAATTATCTAATGATTCTCTGGATTTCTTCCTTGTCTGTTGTTATGTCCACTTTTCATTTCTGATTTTCTTAATAGTCAAGCTTATAGTCATGTTAGTTCGATTTTCTAGATGTACAGAGTTGTATTTCAGATAGATAGGTATTCTTCAAATCTTTCAAATACTACAGAATATGGCATTCAAAATGTATTAAGACCTTTGCTGGTGGGAATGTGAACTTGTACAACCACTTTGGAAATCAGTATGGCCGTTTCTCAGAAAATTGGAAATTAACCTATCTCAAGACCGAGCAATACCTCTCTTGGGCATAAACCCAAAAGATGCTCAATCATACTACAAGGAATTTTGTTTTTATCTGTGTTACTCTCTAAGGAAATTAAGACATTTTTTGAAATTGCTGACAATAAAATTGACATCACTTAGGAATGTATTGTTACTCAATAAATTTTGACTTTGTGTAAAGAAACAAATGTCCATTTATGCTTCTAACATGGAATTTTCACCACATATAATTTTGGTTTTCTGTCTACTTGTACTATCTAAATATTAAAAACCCACTATTAATATATGTAATTGAATTCTAAAAATTTCTGTTGTTCATTTCATCTTATGGTGTGTGTACTTCAACTATTGAGGATATCTTTTAGTAATAAAAGTGCATATGAACACTGCATTGTTCTTTTTCATGCATTATGATTACTATTTTGATGAAATGTCTGTTGGTCTCTAGTAACAGTCTTTATTTTAGAGTAGAATATGTCAAATAAAGATGTTATCTTTTTAAGTTTTTTCCATATTTTTACATTATTTGATTCTAATAGTAATTGAGCTTTTAAATATAAAAAGTATTTCATATTTCTAGCAAATATTTCATTCATTTTTGTTTCTATAGGCAATTTCTACACTTCAACAAATTTAGTTTAGGTATACACTTGAAAGTGAGTGTGCCTTTAAATTATTTTGTCTTTTCATATCTTGCTATATCCTATACATTTTAGTTCAATAAAAATTTTAGTGTATTATTTAAATTTCTCTTTATTTTTGCTCTATTGTATGTGTCACTTTGATTAGCTATTATATACAATTATAGCAATATATTTAATCTAGAACTAAATTTTCTGCTATGCTGCAACAACTATTAGAGTTACTATTATAGCATCCATCCCTTGTGTCATTATATAGTATATATTTACTTAAATAGGAGAGACTATATGTAAATGTATTTTTATATTTTCTTTAATATTTTTAGTTATGTTTCTTTTTTGATTTCTTCGATGTAGTAAATAAGTTTTTAAATATGACATCTCTTTCTCTCACTATGAGGAATTTTGTTAGTACTTTTAAAAGCTTAAACATATTTTTTCAGTATGATGTTCATTTGTGAATGATTTTAGTTAAAGCTTATTTTGACATAATACAGAAGTGTTTTTACCAAATACGAAACAGTTATTGAACTTACAACATGTCAAGTATATGATTCCACAGTGTCATTTGCCTATTTGTTTGTTTGTTTGTTTTAGTATCCATTTGTTAATTTTAAGCATGTTTCTGGACCCTGAGGCTTTAAGTTTGGCTTCTTTTTTTTTTTCATTCAGCTGTTTTACTGTAGTATTAGCAGTTTTCTTGAGAACTTCATACTTAAGCACTGTATCTACATCACTTTCACTTCTCCAGCCGCTGTGTCTCTTCTTCTCAATTCATGACCTGTTCTTTAATTGTTATTGTTATGCATATGCATACATACAAACTATATATAACATTTTATATATAAACTATATGTAAATATATACATATACTCATATGTATGCATATTCCCACATGGGTATATAACGTACAAAGTTCACCGAGCTTTGTTCCTACGTAAAAATATCCAACACTAGCTATTTAGTTTAGACAAACAATGCAGAAGCTCATCCTGGAAAGAAAATCATTTCCTCTCTTGGCAGTCCTTGACAAGATGACTTGCTCTGTTTATCATGATCTAGAACTATGGGATTAACGTTACAAATAAAATTTAAAATGCTTTATTTACTTAATGGTAACTCTTAAACATAAACACTTTTATGATGGTTTTTGCTTTAAGTTGTCAGTGAACTGCAGAACCAGTTTTCCTCTTTTGGTCTGACAGTTACCTTATTTGTGATTTTCTTTAGTTATCATAATTGTGATTCAGCCTTTTCCTTCAGGGTTGTTACTCTATCTCCATATCTATTGCTTAGACAATTACCTCTGCTAAGAATAGTCTTAAACTATTCAGTGTGGAGAAACACTAAAGTGTCTGCAAAATTTGCCAGATTTACTTGCCTTTCCCTCTCAGTAATTTATTCATTTTTGTCTCAAGAGTCTGTTGTCTCAACAGCCTTTGTACAGTTTATTAGTCACCCAGTAATATATGGGGAAAACTGCTCAGCTTTTTTATATTTATGCATTATCAAACGTATAATATAGATTCTAATGAAGACTGAACCCTTTATTAGTAAGGCTGTGGAGGATTTACTGCCTTTTTTTCTAAGTAACCATAAATCTTTGATGGTAAAGTTCTATTTCTCATCTGAATCCAAGTCTGCTTCTCTCAGGAAAGCTACTAGTTTTCATGTCCTTGCTCTGAGAAAAGAGCTCAACACAAGGAGTTAGGGGAAGCCAGAAGCATTAAGTCTTAGGCACACATCATCTTCCCATGGTTTTGAAGTTTTCAAAAATGAAAAAAAAAATTCTCCATGTTCTGTCTCCCTCAGAAAATGATCGGTATATTTTCAGTGCCCCCTTTTAAAGTTGTTTCCAGGAGACACTCATCAACCTTACTGTGCTACCATCATTAAAGACTTTTGAGCTGTATGCTTCTGAACATTTTCATTGCTGTAAGCTGATAATTTCAGACTTACAGTTGCAAAACAAATACATATGTTTTACTTGTAATTTTTTAACACCTGTGATAAAAATCTCTATGGAAACTTTGTTTTAAAAATAACCCTGAATAAAGTAATGTTAATTTTTTAACTACCTATGTCAGAATACAAATGAGTACTTATTCATAAACATTTTAAATACTTTTTTAAAAATTTATTTCTTGCCGGGCAGTGGTGGCGCACGCCTTTAATCCCAGCACTCGGGAGGCAGAGGCAGGAGGATCTCTGTGAGTTCGAGACCAGCCTGGTCTACAAGAGCTAGTTCCAGGACAGGCTCCAAAAGCCACAGAGAAACCTTGTCTCGAAAAAAAACAAAAAAAAATTATTTCTTTATTAAAGATTTCTGGCTCCTCCCTGCCACCACCTCCCATTTTAAATGCTTTTCTGTTTGTTCCTAACATCTAATAGATATGTCTAACTGAGCTTTTGACAACTGAGTTAGATATATCTATTGTAAATTAGGTACAAATACATTCTAGAACTCTAATTAAATAATTTTATTGTTAACTAACCACAATATTGCCAGCTATACCCTATTTAAAGAAAATTTGTCAGTAAAAAACAGTAGACTGATAAAATACATACAATTCTTTTCTTTTTTAAAAGAAAAGGTTTTTATGCTGTGTTTTAAAATGAAAACAACCCTGGATGCAGTACACGTAGAAAAGAAAGATATTCATAATAAAATGTGCTCATGTAAAAAGTGAGCATAACATATTGTACAAAGAAAAAACAGCATTTAAAGCGGATATATACTAAGCAGGAGACATTCAAGTTCCCAACAAACACGAGGAAAATCACAAATAAAAAAAGCTAAAAATATACTGACAAGTAATTTGGCCATGATTTAGAGGGCAGTGTGAGATTTCAACAAATGAATAAAAGAAAGTATATGCAAAACTTTAAACTATAAATCTACTACACAAAACACCAGTGAAAAACTTAGTTTAGGAAATACTTATCATGAATAACTCCAAAGGCACTGAGTAATAATTAAGACTAACACCCATGTGGTAAACTGCTAAGCACCCTTGGGGACAGCAAAATGAAGAAACTAAACAGATACCAGACAAATGTGTGGGAATTCCTTTTTACCTACCTAACAAGGGGCTAAGCTGCAAAGTATAAAAGTAACTAAAAAAGCAAATAATGGGCTGGTCACACTGCTTGCCTTACACATTATGAAGCCCTGGATTTGATCACTAATTCCCTGTAAGCAACCCCATACACATCTACATTGTGAATCTCAGTCCATCTTGGGCTTTGTGAATTCTGTCTCCACACCAGAACCAACAATACTAGCACGATTAAAATGTGCGAAATAGTTTACCGCATTCAGAAAAATTCTGACAAGGAGGAATTCAATAAGAATTGGGAAAAGATCCTGAACAGGGCAGTAAAGAGTGCCTATAAACTTTTCTCAAGTATAAGAAAACAAACTTATTTAAATAGTCTTAATTAAATGTAGAGGAAAACTGTGAGACTTGATGGGCTAGAATTCAATCAAGCTGTGATAGCCAGCTGGGCAAAAGAAGCAGGCACAACTATGCAAGGCAAAATAAGAAGTATTTGAAAAGAAATCTAACCAGGGAGAGCATTGTTTCTTGTTCAACCTGGACAGAAAGCAAAGCATGAGAAATTCAGAAACTCCCACTTGGGATACAGATCTGTGTTTCCCCTTAAAATCATATTTTCCACTTCTAAAACTTCTACCAAACTTAGTGTAAGGTTTTTAAATTAAAAGGTTTAAATGCAACCATTGCTCTACGTAATCCTTAAAGATTTTTCAAAATATATTTCACAAAATAATAAATTTTAGGTCTTTCTTATCATGTTTGCATGGTTTCATGTTTCCAAAACCTTATTTAAAACCAGGATCTATTAATCAATTCATTAAAAAAATAGAAAAGTTGAAGTAAATAGCATTATGTATTTATTTGTTATATTATTACTAAAAATGCTTCACTTTTGGATTTTAATCCCCAACCTCTCCCTTGCCCCCCATTACTAGCTCTTAAATCTGTGGTATCCTTTTCTGTGAATATATATTTATATGTGTGTGAATATATATGTGTATGTGCATACATATATATTTATATAACCTAAATATGCCCAAATATGTGCGCATTTTACTGTGTGTGTGTGTATGTGTGTGTGTGATTTCAGTGCTGAGAATTTTGCACTGAAGAGCCAATTAAGAAACTCAACCAGAGAGGCTCATTCTCCTTCTCTCAGTAGTTGTCTAAAGTTTTGCATTTGAAATGCAATGGTTAGCTCAGTTGAATAACCCTAAATATGCAATAGTTGTATTAAAATCTTGGTGTTTGCTAACACCTGTTTAATTTGACCAGGGAATTTTTCATCAAGAGAGAAACACACAGGTGCTAGAAGCCTAGCCAACTAGCAGGGCTAGTGAGATCATGGATCTTAGAGGAGAACCTACTGCCACTAATTTTCTAGATCATCATAATAATTTATTATACTCTAAAACTTCTTATACCCTCAGATAAATATAGCTCCCATCCCTCATCAAAGAAACTTCTTAGCATAGAAAATAGACATGACCAAAAACAAAATGGTCCTTCTAAGACAGAGATCCACTGATCATGGGGAACCTGTTCCTAACAATTACATTAACAATAAAAATAAATTTCAATCATACATTAAAAATTTTAACTCCAGTCCCAACCAAGAAAGAGAACAACAGGCCAATTTCACTCATGAACATCGATGCAAAAATCCTCAATAAAATACTGGCAAACCAACCACTTTGGAAATCAGTGTGGCGGTTTCTCAGAAAAATTGGGATCAACCTACCCCTGGACCCAGCAATAGCACTCTTGGGAATATACCCAAGAGACGCCCTATCATATGACAAAAGCATTTGTCCAACTATGTTCATAGCAGCATTATTTGTAATAGCCAGAACCTGGAAGCAACCTAGATGCCCTTCAATAGAAGAATGGATGAAGAAAGTGTGGAATATATATACATTAGAGTACTACTCTGTGGTAAAAAACAATGACTTCTCGAATTTTGCATGCAAATGGATGGAAATAGAAAATACGATCCTGAGTGAGGTAACCCAGACCCCAAAAAGAAGATCATGGATGTACTCACTCATAATTGGTTTCTAGCCATCGATACGGGCCACTGAGTCTATAATTTGTGATCCTATGAAGCTAAACAAGAGGGTAAACCCAAAGAAAAACATATAGATATCCTCCCAGCTATGGGAAATAGACAAGATTGATGGGCAAAAAATTGGAATCTTGGGGGGGTGGGGTGGGATGGGGATGAGGGGAGATGGGGAGAGAAAAGTGTGAAGGAGAGGATGAAGGGAACTGGGGGAATCAGGGTGATTGGGGTTAAAAGAAGGTTGGATTGGGGAGCAGGGAAACTCATACCTTAGTTAAGGGAGCCACCTAAGGGTTGGCAAGAGACTTGAACCTGGAATGGCTACCAGAAGCCCAGGGCAATGTCCCCAGTTAGTTCATTGGGGCACCTGAGGATAGGGAACCTGAAATGAACCTATCCTATAATCATACTGATGAATATCTTGCATATCGCCATAGAACCTTCATCTAGCGACGGATGGAGATAGAGACAGAGACCCACACTGGAGCACCTGACTGAGCTCCCAAGGTTATAATGAGGAGCAGAAGGAGAGAGAACATGAACAAGGAAGTCAGGACCATGAGGGGTGCACCCAACCACTGAGACAGGGGGGCCGATCTATTGGGAGCTCACCAAGGCCAGCTGGACTGCTACTGAAAAAACATGGGATAAAACTGGACTCTCTGAATGTGGTGGACAATGAGAGCTGACGAGAGGCCAAGGAGAATGGCACAGGAACTTTCATCTGGCGATGGATCGAAAGAGAGACAGAGACCCAATTTGGATCAACCGTCTGAGCTCTTAAGGTCCAAATGAGGAGCAGAAGGAGGGAGAACATGAGCAACGAAATCAGGACCACGAGGCGTGCACCCACCCACTGTGACAGTGGAACTGATCTATTGGGAGCTCTCCAAGGCCAGCTGGACTGGGACTGAATAAGCATGGGTTGAAACTGGACTCTCTGAACAAGGCGGACAATGAAGGCTGATGAGAAGCCAAGGACAATGGCACTAGGTTTCGATCCTAATACATGAACTGGCTTTGTGGGAGCATAGCCTGTTTGGATGCTCACCTTCTGGACCTAGATAGAAGTGGGAGGACCTTGGTCTTCCTGTAGAGCAGGGAATTTGGACTGCTCTTCAATATCGAGAGGGAGGGGGCGTGGACTAGGGGGAGGAGAAGTGGAGTGGGGATAGGGGGAGGGGAGCGGGGGGAGGGGCAATATGTGGGAGGAGGGGGAGAGAAATGGGAAACGGGGAGCAGTTGGAAATTTTAATTAAAAAAAGAATTAAAAAAAATACTGGCAAACCGAATCCAAGAACACATCAGAAAAATTATCCATTATGATCAAGTAGGCTTCATCCCACGGATGCAGGGCTAGTTCAACATACGAAAATCTATCAATGTAATCCATCATATAAATAAACTGAAAGAAAAAAACCATATGATCATTTCATTTGATGCTGAAAAAACATTTGACAAAATTCAACATCCCTTTATGATAAAGGTCTTAGAGAGATTAGGGATACAAGGGTCGTACCTAACTATAATAAAAGCTATTTATAGCAAGTCAACAGCTAACATCAAATTAAATGGAGAGAAACTTAAAGCCATCCCACTAAAATCAGGAACATGACAAGGCTGTCCACTCTCTCCATACCTCTTCAATATAGTGCTTGAAGTTCTAGCAATAGCAATAAGACAACATAAGGGGATCAAAGGGATTCGAATTGGAAAGGTAAAAGTTAAACTTTCAATATTTGCGGATGATATGATAGTGTACATAAGCGACCCCAAAAACTCCAGCAAAGAACTCCTACAGCTGATAAACTCCTTTAGTAGTGTGGCAGGATACAAGATCAATTCCAAAAAATCAGTTTGCCCTCCTATACACAAAGGATATGGAAGCAGAGAGGGAAATCAGAGAAGCATCACCCTTTACGAGATAGCCACAAAATAGCATAAAATATCTTGGGGTAACTCTAACCAAGGAAGTGAAGGATCTATTTGACAAGAACTTTAAGTCTTTGAAGAAAGAAATTGAGAATACCAGAAAATGGAAGGATCTCCCTTGCTCTTGGTTTGGGAGGATCAACATAGTAAAAATGACAATTCTATCAAGGGCAATTTATAGATTCAATGCAATCCCCACTAAAATCCCATCAAAATTCTTCACAGATCTTGAGAGGACATTAATCAACTTTATATGGAAAAACAAAAGACCCAGGATAGCCAAAACAATCTTATACAATAAAGAAACTTCTGGAGGCATTACCATCCCTGACTTCAAACTATTACAGAGCTTCAGTATTGAAAACAGCTTGGTATTGGCATAAAAACAGAGAAGTCGACCAATGGAATCGAATAGAAGACCCTGATTTTAACCCACAAACCTATGAACACCTGATCTTTGATAAAGGAGCTAAAAGTATTCAATGGAAGAAAGAAAGCATCTTCAACAAATAGTGCTGGCAGAACTGGTTGTCAACCTGTAGAAGAATGAAAATAGATCCATATCTATCGCCATGCACAAAACTCAAGTCCAAATGAATTAAAAACCTCAATATCAGTCTGACCACATTGAACCTGATAGAAGAAAAAGTGGGAAGTACTCTACAACATATAGGCACAGGGGATCACTTCCTACGTTTATCCCCAGCAACATAGACATTAAGGACAACATTGAATAAATGGGACCTCCTGAAACTGAGAAGCTTCTGTAAAGCAAAGGACACTGTCACTAAGACAAAAAGGCAACCCACTGACTGGAGAAGATCATCACAAACCCCGCAACAGACAAAGGTCTGATCTCCAAAATATATAAAGAACTCAAGAAACTAGACTTTAAAATGCTAATTAAAAATGGGGCACTGAACTGAACAGAGAATTCCCAACAGAAGAAATTCAAATGGCCAAAAGACACTTAAGGTCATGCTCAACCTCCTTAGTGATAAAGGAAATGCAAATTAAAACAACTTTGAGATATCATCTTACACCTGTCAGAATGGCTAAAATCAAAAAACACCAATGATAGCCTTTGCTGGAGAGGTTGTGGAGGAAGGGGCACACTCATCCATTGCTGGTGGGAATGCAAACTTGTGCAACCACTTTGGAAATCAGTTTGGCGATTTCTCAGGAAATTTGGGATCAACTTACCCCAAGATCCAGTAATACCACTCTTGGAAATATACCCAAGAGATGCCCTATCATATGACAGAAGTATTTGTTCAACTATGTTCATAGCAGCATTGTTTGTAATACCCAGAACCTGGAAACAACCTAGATGCCCCTCAGTGGAAGAATGGATGAAGAAAGTGTGGAATATATACATATTAGAGTACTACTCAGCGGTAAAAAACAATGACATCGTGAATTTTGCATGTAAATGAATGAAAATAGAAAACACTATCCTGAGTGAGGTATCCCAGATCCAAAAAGATGAACATGGGATGTACTCACTCATAATTGGTTTCTAGCCATAAACACAGGACATTGAGCATATAATTTGTGATCCTAGATAAGCTAAATAAGAAGGTGAACCCAAAGAAAAACGTATAGTCATCCGCCTGGATAGGGGAAGTAGACAAGATTGCCGGGCAAAAGCTGGGAACTTGCGGGTGAAGTGGCATGGGGCTAAGGGGAAATGGGGTGAGAAACGTGAGAAGGGGAGGATGGGGGGAGCTTGGGGAAATAGGATGGTTGGGATATAGGATGGGTGGATACGGGAGCAGAGAAATATATATCCTAATTAAGGGAACCATCTTAGAGTTGGCAAGAGACTTGACTCTAGAGGGGCTTGCAGGTGTCCAGGGAGATGTCCCCAGCTAGTACCTTTGGCACCTGAGGAAAGGGAACCTGAAATGACCCTATCCTACAGCCATACTGATGAATATCTTGCATATCACCTTAGAACCTTCATCTGGCGATGGATCGAGATAGAGACAGAGACCCAATTTGGAGGAACGGACTGAGCTCTTAAGGTCCAAATGAGGAGCAGAAGGAGGGAGAACATGAGCAAGGAAGTCAGGACCACGAGGGGTGCACCCACTCTCTGTGACAGTAGAACAGATCTATTGGGAGCTCACCAAAGCCAGCTGGACTGGGACTGAATAAGCATGGAATGAAACTGGACTCTCAGAACATGGCGGACAATGAAGGCTGATGACAAGCCAAGGACAATGGCACTAGGTTTCCTATCCTAATACATGAACTGGCTTTGTTGGAGCCTAGCCTGTTTGGATGCTCACCTTGCTGGACCTAGATAGAAGTGGGAGGACCTTGGACTTACTGCAGGGCAGGGAATTTGGACTGCTCTTAAGTCTCCAGAGGGAGGGAGAATGGATTGGGGGGAGGGGGAGAGGATTGGGTGAAGGTAGGGGAGTGGGTGGAGGGGGCGAAGTTTGGGAGGAGGGGGAGAGAAATGGGAAATGTGGAGGAGGCGGTAATTTTAATTAAAAAAGAATAAAATAAAAATAAAAAGAAATTTAACTCCATGCTGCATTCCAAAGTAGTAAAGAAACAATATGATTCTATTTGGTCTCCTAACCAAAAAGATTAATTATGTTTATGTCCATTCTATGATAATAATCAATGTGAAATATAAGAAGCATATTTAAAGCACAACAATCAGTTACAATTAGTAGTTATAGTCAGAGAGTATGAAAATATTAACTAGTTTATTTATTAAAGAATATATTTCTTAAAATACAGTAGAAAAGACAGAAGCAAACATGTGTGTTTATGGTCCAATTGCAGATGGGTACTAGAAAGATTTCTAGGGACTGTAGAAACTTTTTTTAATTAAATAATAATGGAACATTTTCACAGAAGAAATAATTATAGATGTCTTTCTAACAAAAGTTATATCCTAAAAGCAGACAAAGTTGCTTAGTTTTAAAGGTAGTATTTTATGCCTTGATAATGTCTGGCTTTATGACTTTTTGGTAAGCACTGTTTTCTTAAATATATTTAAAACATATATGATAGAAAAATATCGCACAATATAATACAATAAAAAGAACAATACAATTAAGACTTTTTTATATTAAATAATATCATAAACTATGTAGCTATTAGCTGCCACAAATAAGAACCAAGTCCAAAAGTAACTCCCCCTCATAACTTCCAAGTAAGAATTTATGGCCCAAAGACCCAGAGCCTTTCCAGATGCCTGAAAGAGACACTCCAGATTCACCATTCTGCCTTGATATACAGGGGCAGTCCATAGGAAAACTTGTTAGGTTCTTAACACAGCTGCCAAAGACACCATTTTTTAGGTAAAAAACTGAGTACTTGGGATTAAACTATCACCTCAAATACTAGAAAAACAGAGGATGTTAAGATTCTCAACTGTGTTATGAATTTATTTGCTGGTGAGCAGTATAAATACTTCTGATGAACGAAGAAAGGATGAAGAAAGATTAAAGCAAGCAATAAACCAACTCCATGTCTATAGACATCAACCCAGAAAGAAAATCAATGTGGAGAATCAATCAGTCTTGGAAATCCAAAATAGGATTTCTCTTCAAAAAAACAAAACAAGAAAAAAAAAAAAACACCAACAAAAGTAAATCCCATAGTAATGTCCATGAATGGAAATGGCATGGTAGAAATTCCAAATAATTCAGAGAAATGATTATAACTGTGATCAAACAAATCAAAATAGCCAATGAATGAAAACAGCCTGAATGTCCATCAGGTGATCAATACATAATGAAAATGTTGTAAATTTATAGAAAAGAATATTATTCAGCTCTTATAAATGAAATTATATTTACATGTAAGTAGATAGAGGTGGAAATAATTATTCTCAGTGAGGTAACCCAGAACCAAACTAATTTTCCTTATTTGATCTCATCTGTGAATATTATCTTTATATCTTGAGATACATGTTTTCCATTTGGAATATCCATTGAAATAAAGAAATTAGCAAGTGGTTGTGGAGGGAGATTTCAAGGGACAAGAGATAGCAGTGTAAAGCTAAAGATGAATAATGTAAAAAGATGCATAAATGAGGTACTGAGGAGGAAGGCAAAGTAAAGAAAGGTGTAATGATTCCACACAAATAGTTCCATGGCAGTGGGTGAGAGCCCAAGATAAGTGAGGAACAGACAAATATGCCATGAAGATGGAGCTTAAGTGAGGAGTTTATTGGGTTAAAGAGAATAGGGAGAGAAGAGACTGTCCTGTGAAACTGGAACAACAGAAGAGGAGAGGAGAGGAAAGGAGAGGAGAGGAGAGGAGAGGAGAGGAGAGGAGAGGAGAGGAGAGAGGAGAGAGGAGAGAGTTGAGAGGAGAGAGGAGAGAGGAGAGAGGAGAGAGGAGAAGAGAAATAGAGAAAGAAGGGATGCAGAGAGAAAGTGAAAGAAGAGAAATAAGTAGGGAGAATTTCACCTTTTAAACAGACCAGATATTGCCTACTGTGGATGCAATCATGATACTGTTGCTCATGTCTTCATGGAGTGGGGCCAGGGTTGTATGGATCCTAATGTTTCTCCCAACTTTATTTTTTAAAAAATTCAGGAATTAGGCCTGGCAGGTTAGAGAAATGAGGGTCTTGAGACTACTTTCTGCTGATCTGGGGCATCAACCATCTTTGGGAAAACTGAGAAAAGTGGATTGCTTGCCACATCCTAGGGTAGCTGGTTGTTTCACTGCTGTCCAGGCTATATGAGACTGTCTGGTCCCTCTTGGACTTGAAAGATATTGGCATAGCAGAGAACAAGTTTAAATTTATGGAAAAAAATAATTTTCCATGGATCCTGGTAATTGAGGGAAGGGTTGTCAAGACCAGAGAAAAGTGGTGGACACTTTGGTTGCTGATTGAAAGTACTTGTCTGGAGTGCATCTAATCTATTAGAAGTGAATCCAAATTGACTTCCTAAAATTGATGGCCATGTGAACAGCCACTCCCCAGTGCCCTCCATGGTCACTGAGAACAACATCAGTCTTCTGCTGAGGTAAAGGCCTGTTAGGCTCTAGAAGATCCTGTGGGTTAGGAGCTTGTAGGAAGACAAGCCTACCTTGTAGTGACATTTTATTTGCATTTTAATAAATAAAACTTGTTTGAATGTCAGAGAGTAAAAGAGCCCACTGGTCAGCCTTACAGACAAAGCAGTGGTAACATATACTTTTAATTCCATTAGCGACATTCATTGTCATAGAAACCTGGCAGTGTATCCCTTTAATCCCAGGAGTGCATGCTTTTAATCCCAGGTCTTGAGGGGAACATGTGATAAGAAGATGCAGCTAACAGGAGAAGAAAAGTAGTCATCAGTCTTTTCCAACTATGAAATTTTTAAGCTAACATAATGATAATCATGTCAACACATGCCCACTGAGATAATAGTGGCACCAATGCTATAGGAGCAAACAATTCATTTTGATTAGATGTAAGACCCACTCTAGCTAGACATTTGAGACCCACAAGTAACACCATTTTCAGGACAAAGACATGCTGTCTTGAAATGTCATAGGTCCTAGCATAGTTATTAATTTACTACTTAGGACACACGTGTATAGACTAGTGCATCTTTTAACCCTCATCAGACAGGTTGCATTTTCAGCATACAGTAATTTGCGTAGAGAATCCCAACATGTCAGTGTTCAAGCACAGTCACTGTGGAATGGTCATCTATAAATGGGACACAAATATTACAAATCCTCCTCCTAAGGTTCAAGGATGATTGTGGATGAGGGACAATATCATTTTATGAGGCACAGGTAGTGGATGACTGCATGTTTTCTGTGGTCTGTAATGTATTCCAGACAAAGAAGAACAATGGCACATATAAAGTTTTATTAGTTGTGACAGCATTCACAAGACCTGTGCAGTCAAGCCAGACAAAATCCCAGAAGTGTGTGTGTAACTATGCATAAGCTCTCACTTTGTAAGCCAAAAGGAGCTATTGTCAATTGAGAGATACTGGGAGAGGAATAGTCAATTTTCTATACAGTATGGTCTGCTTAAATTTAACTCAATTACACTAGAAGATTACATTTGCAAAAATATATGAACAGCAGGAATTTAACTTTATGTGTTTAAAAGGAAGAAAGAAAACATGGGTAGGTAATGGGGGATGAATCTATGGGAAGGGTGAATATAATCAATATATATTATGAAATATTCAAAGAACTGATATAAGAAACAGAAAAATACTGTACAACATAGGATTTATAAATTGCAAAGAATGTGTGAAGCTTATATAAATAAAAATAATTAATCTGAAGAATACATATTAATTATTAGCATTAATAGGAACATGGTCCATCATCTTAGTAAAAAATTCTTGGCCATTGTTATGGATAAATATTTTTGCAAAAAGAAGACAATACACAAATAATAATGAAAAGCTTTT
This sequence comes from Chionomys nivalis, assembly GCF_950005125.1. Taxonomy (NCBI): domain Eukaryota; kingdom Metazoa; phylum Chordata; class Mammalia; order Rodentia; family Cricetidae; genus Chionomys; species Chionomys nivalis. Next base: position 73,909,280 of record NC_080090.1, on the reverse strand, counting down.
AGTTCTAAACCAAAATATGAATTGTTTTCTAAGAGTTCCCTATGTATAAAAGTATGTATCATCAAAAGTAATTAAAACACATGCACACACAGGTGTGCCTATTTTTAGGTTTTTATACAAATGAAAGTATAACAAATTTGGCAGGTGTGCTGGGTTGTTTTTAGTCAACATAACCCAAACAGGAGACACCAGGAAAGAAAGAACTTCAACTGAGGAACTGCCTCCACCACATTGGTCTGTCAGCATGTCTGTTGTACATTGTCATGACTGATAATTGGTGTGAGAAGGTCCAGCCCACTCTGGGATGTGGCAAAACTAGTTAGTACTGAGTCATATAAGAATGCTGACTGAGTATAACACAGGAACCAAGACAGAGAGCAGTGTCCCTTTTCAGGCTTTTCTTGACTCCTTTACTCCATGTTCCTGCTTTGCTTTCTTGCTTTGACTTCTTCTGATGATGGGCAGCATCTTGCAAGTGGAAATAAATGCATTTCTATGAAGGTTGATCTTCGCATTGTTGCTGGATTGGTTTTGTATTTAACTGTTGTTGATGTTGTTGTTGCAGTGCTTTTCACAATAATACAAAGTAAGCAAAAAATACTCTCAGTAAAATGAAACAATAATAAAGACTGAAGATCTATAACTCCAACATTGCATGGTACATCTTTTTTTGTTTATTTGTTTGTTTTTTGAGACAGGGTTTCTTTGTAGCTTTTGAGCCTGTCTTGGAGCTAGCTCATGTAGACCAGGCTAGCCTCAAACTCACAAAGATTTCCTTGCCTCTGCCTCCCAAGTGCTGAGATTAAAGGCATGCACCACCACTACCCGGCTTGCATGGTATATCTTAGAGAAACTTTTCACACATGTATTATAATACATGTGTGAAAAGTTTCATAGTATCACAGCTTTCAGAAATAAAATGTCAAAGGAGTTTGTATATTTATTGATGACATAATTAACAAGTGAAATGATCTATTCATAATGTGGGACTAAATGTAATATAATCATGCTTTCTGAATGGGAATTTTGAATGGTAAAATTTTGCATTCTTATATATTTACAGTTCTAGAGATTAAATATTGTAATTTAATTTTTGGTAATATAAGCAAATTAGACAATTTAAATTTTTGAAATATATAAGATATATATATATATACATATATAAAATTTCACAAAAGTAAAGGAGAAAGGTATAAAAATATTAAAACCATGGGGATTAAGAGGTGAGTCAGCAGCCACAGGGACAGATAGCAAGACACCCCATTCTCTGGGACCTCCCCAGTGGGACAACTTCCTCGACTTTTCTAGCCAGCCAGCAGGGAGTTTTCCTTGGTTGGGTTATCCCCCAACCCATCACCTTGCCAAATAATAGTAAAAACACAAAACATACAGAATAAAGAAAGAATATTAAGGTCTGCAAAGGAAAAAAATTCAAGTGACATACAAAGTTAAATCTATCAGAATTACACCTTACTTCTCAATGGAAACCATGAAAGTCAGAAGGTCTTGGATAAATGTGTTGCAGACACTAAGAGACCCTGGACGCAAGCTCAGACTACTATATGCAGTAAAACTTTATTTCACCATCAGTAGAGAAAACAAGATATTCCATGACAAAAACAGATTTAAACAATATGTATCCACAAACCTAGCCATACAAAAAGTACTGGAAAGAAAACATCAACCCCAAAAAGCCAACAACACCCACAGTAGCACAGACATCTGACAACCCTCCACCAACATAACTCAAAAAAGAGAAACAAAGACTAACACCAAAAAAATAACTGGAGTTAACAACCACTGGTCATTGATATTGTCTAATATCAATGGACTGAATTCACCTATAAAAAGGCACAGGTTAAGAGAATGGATACGGAAACAGGATCCAGCATTCTGCTGTTTACAAGAAATACACCTCAAACTCAAAGACAGACACTACCTCAGAGTAAAGCGTTTGGAAAAGGTTTTCCAAGCAAACAGACATAAGAAACAAGTGGGTGTGGCTATCCTAACATCTAACAAAATTGATTTCAAACTAAAATCAATCAGAAGATGATGTAGGTGGGTCTTTCTATGTGTTGCTTTCATTGGTTAATTAATAAAGAAACTGCTTGGCCTGATAGGGTGGAGCAGACAGAACAGAATGCTGGGAAGAAGGCAATGAGGCAGATGCCATAGCTCTCCTTTCTGAGATGAATGTAAGCTAGAATCTTTCCTGGTAAGACACCACCTCATGATGCTACACAGATTATTAGAAATGAGTTAATCAAGATGTGAGAATTAGCCAATAAAAGGATGGAACTAATGGGCCAGGCAGTGTTTAAATGAAAACAGTTTCCATGTAATTATTCTGGGGCTAAGCTAGCTGTGTGGAATCCGGGTGGGATGATAAGCAGGCCTGCTTGCTCACACCACTACAAGAATATATGAAGAAGGACACTTTATGCTCATAACAGGAACAATTAATCAAGATGAAATCTCAATCCTTAACATCTATGTCCCTAATACAAGAGCACCCACATATGTAAAAGAAAAATTACTAAAACTTAAATTGCACACCAAACCCCACATATTAACAGTAGGAGATTTCAACACTCTTCTCTTGTGAATGGAGAGCTCAACCACACAGAAACTTAACAGAGAAATAAGAGAACTACAGATGTAATGAATCAAATGGACTTAACAGACATCTATATAACATTCCACCCAAACACAAAAGAATATATCTTAATCTGAGCCCTCATGGAACCCACTCTAAAACTGATCACATACGGAGTAACAAAGCAAACATCCACAGATAGAAAAAAATGGAGTAACCCACTGATTCTTATCAGACCACCATGGAGTAATGTTAGAATTTAACAGCAATATTACTCCCAGAAAGCCTAAAAACTCATGAAAAACTGAACAGTTAACTACTGAACAACTCCTGGTTCAAGGAAGAAATAAAGAAAGAAATTAAATTCTTCCTGGAATTCAACAAAATGAAGATACATCATATCGCTGAGAGGGAATTCAGAGAAACATCGCCTTTCACAATAGCCATAAATAATAAAATATCTTGGGATAATACTAACCAAGGAAGTGAAAGACCTATTTGGAAAGAAATTTAAGTCTCTGAAGAAAGAATTTGAAGAATTTACCAGAAAATGGAAAGATCTCCCATGTTCTTGGATAGGAAGGATCAACATAGTAAAAATGGCAATCCTACCAAAAGCAATATATAGGTTCAATGCAATCCCCATCAAAATCCCAACACATGTCTTCACATACCTTGAAAGAAAAATAATCAACTTCATGTGGAAAAATAAAAAACCCAGGATAGCCCAAACAATCCTACACAATAAAGTAACTTCCAGAGGCATTACCATCCCTGACATCAAGCTCTATTACAGAGCTACAGTAATAAAAACAGCTTGGTATTAGCATAAAAACAGAAATGTTGACATATGGAATCAAATTGAAGACCTGGTTTTTTATTCACATACCTATGAACACCTAATTTTTGACAAAGAAGCTAAAATTATACAATGGAAAAAAGAAAGCATTTTTAATAAATAATGCTGGCATAACTGGATGTCAACCCATAAAAGAATGAAAATAGATTCATCCATATCTATTGCCATGTACAAAACTCAAGCTCACGTGGATTAAAGACCTCAATATAAATCTGACCACACTGAATCTGATAAAGGAGAAAAAGGGAAGTAGCCTTCAATGCAAGGGCACAGTAGACTACTTCCTAAATATAACCCCAGTAGCACAGACAACAAGAGTAACAATAAATAAATGGGACCTCCTGAAACTGAGAAGTATCTGTAAAGCAAACGACACAGTCAATAAGACAAAAAGGCACACTACTTAATGGGAAAAGATCTTCACCAACCCCACATCAAACAAAGGACTGATCTCTAAAATATTTAAAGAACTTGAGAAATTAGACATTAAAATTCTAAATAACAATTAAAAATTGTTGTACTGAACTAAACAGAGAATTCTCAACAGGAAAATTTTAATGGCCAAAAGATATTTAAGGACATGTTCAACTTCTTTAGCTATCAGGAAAATGCAAATCAAAACAACTCTGAGATACCATCTTATACCTGTCAGAATGGCTAAGATCAAAATCACAATAGCTTATGCTGGAGGGATGTGGAGTAAAGGGAACACTGATCCATTGCTTGCGGAAATACAAACTTGTGCAACCACTTTGGAAATTAGTTTGGCAATTTCTCAGAAAATTTGGAATCAACCTACCTCAGGATCCAGCAATACCACTCTTGGGAATATACCCAAAAGATACTCAATCATAATATAAAAGAATTTGCTCAACTATGTTCATAGCAACATTATTTGTAATAGCCAGAACCTGGAAACAACCTAGATGCCCTTCAACTGACAAATGGATAAAGTGTGGCACATATACACAGTAGAGTACTACTCAGCAGTAAAAAAACAGTAACATCTTGAATGTTGCAAACAAATAGATGGAAATAGAAAATGCTATCCTGAGTGAGGTAACCTAGACCAAAACAATAAATATGGTATGTACTCATTCATAAGAGGATACTAGTCATAAACAAAGAACATTGAGTCTATTGTTCATGGTCGTAGAGAAGCTAAGTTATAAGATGAAACCAAAGAGAAATTATATAGACACACCCAGAAACTGGAAACATACAAGATGACCTGACAAAATTTGGGAGCATGTGGGAGGGGGTAGAAGGAATGAGAGAAGCAAAGAGTTGAGGAGAACTTGTGGGAATGGGATAGTCGAGATGGAGGAAGGACAGATATGAGAGCAAGGAAAGAGATATCTTGATTGAGGGAGCCATTATAGGGTTAGCAAGAAACCTGGCTCTAGAAACGTTCCCAGGAATTTACAAGGATGACCCCAGCTAAGACACTAAGCTGTAGAAGAAAGGGTGCCTGAAATGTCCTTCCTCTGTAGTCAGACTGATGATTATCTTAAATATCACCATAGAACCTTCATCCAACAACAGATGGAAACAGAGGCAGACACCCACAGCAGAGCATTGGACTGAGCTCCCAAGGTTCATTTAAAGAGTGGAAGGAGGGAGAGTATGAGCAAGGAAGTCAAGACCATGAGAGATTCACCAACTGAGACAGTTTGCCTGAGCTAATGGGAACTCACCAACTCCACCTTGAATGGGAGTGTACTAACATGGAATCAAACTAGTCTTTCTGAATGTGGTTGGCAGTTGGGACAGACTGAGGAGCCTCTGACAGTGCACCGTGATTTGTCTATACTGCACGTACTAGTCTTTTGGGATCCTATTCTCTTTGGATATATACCTTGCTCAACGTAAATGTATTAGGGAGGGCCTTGGACTTTCCACAGGGCAGGGTGCCTTGCCTTCTTCTAGGATTTGAGGGAGTGGGGTGGAGAGTGTGTGGAGGTAGTGGAAGGAGAATTGTGGAGGGGAGGGAGTGGGAATTTGGAGTGTTATTTTTTTAAAAGTAATAAAAATTATTGAAGCCATGGCATTCATATTTTAGGAAAGGCAGGGAAAAATCAGAAGGGACATCCAGCGACTTCTAACTTATTAAAATTTTTAAGGTCTTAATATCCCCATTCAGAATCTACTACATGATTATGTTTCTGTATCACGTTTTAACTGTAATTAGATTTCATATTTTTTACAGGAGTATATTCAATATATCTATAGTCTAAATGAACATGACAGGTGATCACAAAAAAGTTTAGCTAAGAGAGTAAAATAATTTGGTCCATAGTGAATTTCATTTTTCCCTGTGCCCTTCCATTTGGATTTCAGTCCAAAAAAAATTATCCACTGTATTTTAGCATATCCAGCTTGGTTCTAAATCTTTCTTTGCATGGTATCATGACTGTCAATTGTGTCTTGTGGATACTGATAGACTAGCTATTTACTTGGGCAGGATTTTTATAACAGTAATCAGCAAAGAAAAGACTTTGATGAGTGATGGGCCTCTCTTGATTCTTGCATTTCTTGTTATTTTCTGACTTTAGTGTTTTGAACTGGTATTCTGCATGGTCCAAACCTCCAAATCAGGTATTCTTTCTATCATTCTGCAGTTTGAGTATCTTAGAGGACAGGTTACATTAGGCAATGAGGAAACATGACTTGGGACGACTTCTCTTAAGGATGTAAGAAACCCTTTGTCCGGCAATAGACATTTATATCTTGTTATTGCCTTAATGTCTTTCCTATTATTACTTTATTTATTTTTCCGCAAACCATACAAAAAATATTACTGGACAATCCATTTATTTGTCTCTGTCAATTTCATCCTAACTTAATTCCATCATTTTTGCTGACCATTTTTATGATAATGCCAAATATTCATATATCGCTGGTTGGCATCATCACTGAGTCCTCAAAAGTGTAGTCTAAATTGCTTAATAATTGTTCCAATATAAAAACATCTAACCATACTTTGTCTCTTAGACTTAAAACAAAATTTTTGCATTTGTTTATAGGAAACAGAAGTATCTTCACATTATAAAATATATATAACTTTTTGAACAAAGAAAATTTTTTGATTTTTTTTTCTATTTCCTTTATGGACAAAGGGGTAAGAATGTCTTACAAGCTCTTACCACATAGTTGCCTATATGAAGCATTAATAACTTCTTCTTCAAACAATTCTAATTCTGATAGAATGTCATATTATTGCATACTAGTTTTTTGCAGTTCATTAAACTGAAATCACACATCTGTTAGGACTTTCCATTACCTCAGTAAAATCTTTGAAACTTTCAATCTTTAGAGACTTTGTAATGCATTTCACAAAATGAGCAAAACTGCATGCAAACCTCTGTTGTCTTTTTAGTGTGCTTGTGCTATCTTAAATTTATATCAAAGAAAACATGTTAATTAATGAGATAATTCTGAGATGGGAAGACTTTTTTAAAGGGTGGTTCTTTTGAAGAATGTTAACAAGGAAGAACAGTGAATCGCTGCTCTTTCTCCATGCGTATTTTTAGAAGAGGACTATTAGATTTTGCAAGTTCCCTTCAGATAGAAAGCTTTTAGATTCTTTACTGTTATCATTAACCAATATGTTGTCTCTACATGCAAAGGGTGAAAGGAAGTACAAATTAAGGTTATGCTCGTTAGTTATAATTAGATACAACCATAACAGCAATAGTCATTTAGCCTCCAGTTTATACAGTCTAAAGTAAAGGTCATCAAAGTTTGAGCAATCAGTCTCAAACAAATTTACATAATACAGTGCAACATTAATTCAGATAGAGTGTATGCCTTGCTAAATACATTTATTAAGGAGACAGTCTTACTAGTATTTGTTTCCTTTGAATATTGTGATGTATATTACCAATAATATATTTTCATTACTTTGGGGTTCTTCTAACTAAGATTTACCTAAAACTGAAAGCAGAGTTTTCTAAAAACTGAAAACAGTATGGAAAACCACTACCCTCACAATTTGTACATTTTTTTAAATTTTATTTTCAGAAGTATTAGAGTACTTTTAATCTTAGCTACATGAGTGCCTTATGTTTATAATAGCTCTTGTCAATGTTTCTTCAAAGTACCCAACTTCCTTTTTTATTTGAAGATGTGTTCCTTAACTTGGATGTTCTTTGCTTCTAAGTTCAACTCTGAAGTACTTGGTGGAGGATGTTGTGTGTCAATACTATGGCATACTTTTAGAGATTGATAAAAGCATTTCATTATAACGTGAAGGCTTTGAGGTATTGAATGAAGCTCACTGGATTCTAATGGGTATGTCTAAACCAGGATTTCAAAGGCATTATGTAGACTTTACATCTAAATTCCATTTTTCACTGAGCTGAATTTAACTTTGAACTCTATAGCAATTATCTATTGTTCATTAGCATCACCAATCATAATTAAAATTGAGAATCTGTTCCTGAATTTGAGGTCTCTGCTTGCTTTATGCAAAGCTTTTTTTTCCCTCCTACTCTCCTAGCCCAAGTGCTTGCAAAGGGCTTGAGAGTTATGGGATAACAGGTACTCAACATTCTGCAACTCTTAACCAGAGTACTATACTTCTGTATGCTTCTGTGTAGACTCGGTCTGACTTCACTTCAAGTGCTTTCTGTTTATCAGTGGAGTGGAGCTGCAAATGTAATTTTTAATGAAATATTTTTCTTAAGTTAGCTATGGCAAATAAAGATACCCCTGTTCTTGGAATAGTATCACTTCTCCTGCAACCTCCTTGAGCGTCTTCCTGGAAGCCTCTGCTCAGGAGCACACAGTTCTAAGGCATACCATTCTATTTAGTTACTGGAATATACACTTGTCCTCTGATAATGTTCACTAGAACCTTCATCTTCTGGTAATTTTCAGCCTAGTTTTATCTAAGTACAAGCCTAAAGCTTTATTGAGAAAAAGTCAGCACAGTCTTTATACTGTGATCATAATCATATATTTGCTCTATGGATTTCATTTGTTTAAGATTATCATTTGTTTCTGAATTAACTTATGTTGAAAATGTGTTTTAGCAATTTGGCTTCTAATTTAACTCTTCTACATCAATTCATTCTGTCATGGGACATTTCAATCTTATGACTCTTCCTCTATTGAGGTACATCCTAGTGCAAAGGATATAAGCAAATGAAAATACTAGAAAAATGCATAACTCAATAGGTGCATATTGCCATGCTACGATGATCAGAAATCAAAGTATATCTTCATTTTCACTATGGGTAGTCTAGTCAGGAATGAGGTAAGTGTGAGGTGTTTGAGACTTTACCACAGTATAGTACATTGCATAAAATATATAATTTAAGACATAGGGTGCTCTAGCGATAACATACTGAAGGAAAAATGTACCGAATCAAAAATTTATAAGACAAAGTTCAAAAATTTGAAATATATGTTTAAGGAGTTCTTTAGTTCTTTCAGCTATAGAAAAAAATGTAATTTCTAATGAATTTTCAGTGATTATTTACATGAATATTAATGTCTCTTATTAGATTGTTCAAACCCCGAGTCTATTGACCTATGAGTTTTACTTTTTTTTCCTTTTTATTTAAATAACATTACTCATTTATCTTACATACCAACCAGTGTTCCCTTCCCCTTCTCCTTCTGTCCATCCCCTTTCCTATCTATCCAGTCTCCATCCACTCCTCCTCCATCTCCATTCAGAAAGGGGCAGGACTCCCATGGGCTTCTATAAAGGATGGCACACAAACTTGAGGCAGGACCAATCTCTCCCCTTTTGATGAGGTGGGGATATGTAGTCTAGCATGGATAACGGGTTATCAAAAGCTAGCTGAGCACCAGAGATATCTTACAGCTGACTTGAGCTTGAGGGAGCTCACAGTCACTGAACCTATGGTCAGGGAGCCTGAAGACGATCAACCTAAGCCCTCTGCATTTGTGTGAGAATCATGTACCTTGGTCTCTCAGTAAGGTGTCTAACAGTGATGGCAGAATTTATGATTTTTAAAATAATTACAGAAAAGTAAGAGCCCATGTAAGTGTGGTAGATGTCATGTAATAGAATCATGAGAACTAGCTTGTGCTCTTAACACAATATTATTATAATTTTTATTTATAAATATATTTAGACTTCTCACAAACTTGATTAATAATTTTTAGAGACACAGTCATAGACACACAGACATAAATACATTAATATTTTTGGCAGATCATTTCTGAATATTGATTTTTATATAAATAGTAGTATGCTTTTTATATAGAGATTGAAACAAAGTTCTTTTAAGAGATGAAAGGATTTTACCATCAGGGAAAAAAATGTATCCTTTAAATTCAGAATTCACCATGTCACATCTCTACAAACACACATAGAAAGAAGAGTGGGGGAGATGAAGACAAACACACAGACAAATACACCTATACCAATAAACACAGAAACATATGAACACATGCACAAACACCCATTGTAACACAGAAATGCTGTAAATACAAAAGACAAGCATAAGCACATACAGACACACAGGAAGACACAGATACAGACTCAAACACAGCTGCATGTACTTATATAGACACCTAAATACTAATACTTAATTTTTACTTTCAGACACCAAACCCTTTAACAATTGGAAGCTTTTGCAAACTTATCATTTTAAATCCAGAATGCACTCTGTAAACCTTTCAGAAAGTAAATGCAAGATGGCTGCTCCCTTTTACTTTTAGCTAAATTTGCCAAACAGCTTAGAGTCTAAACGTCAAATTGTAATATCTCTTAAGCTACATAGATTATATAACTTATTGCCAATAAGAGGTATAATCTTCTTATATTGTCTGTCCTTTATTATATTCCATATAAGTATACCTTCAATAGAACAATGATATGTAAATTAATATAATCCTGAAAGTTCTTAAACTGTGACAATAAAGTCAGCTACATACATGTAATGTACTTCAGCTGAAATCAGGGAGCTAGCATCCTGAAGTGACTGATGCCATGTACCTGAAAGTCTACAACATCCTTAACACTGAAGCTTTGTCATTTACCACAAAGGGGTTTTCTTGTTTTATTTTTACTCATTTACTCTAACCCTTTGCTATAATATGCCTTACTTATTAATTATTAATAATTAAATAAATTTAAACAGCATTTTATCACATATTTCTGATTTTTATTTTTTTTTATTTTTTTTTTTTTTTTTTGGTTTTTTGAGACAGGGTTTCTCTGTGGTTTTGGAGCCTGTCCTGGAACTATCTCTTGTAGACCAGGCTGGTCTCGAACTCACAGAGATCCGCCTGTCTCTGCCTCCCGAGTGCTGGGATTAAAGGCGTGCGCCACCACCGCCCGGCTATTTCTGATTTTTTTTAAGTCACTGAAATGAAGAATCTGAGCAAACAAAACTTTCTGGAAGACTTACTGGTATGTCAATAAAACTTTTAAATTCAACTGACTTCTTTCATAGGCAGACTTCCAACATGGTCTGTGACAGAAGAATTTGAAAAATTTCACCCATATTCTTATGGATGAAATTTAAAAAAATGAATAAAACTTTGATAACGGATTAACGTGCAGATAAGAATGGAAATAAGCAGAAAGAGAATATAGACAATGTCAAGTGGAAGGAAATTTGTAACCAAACATGCCTAGTATCCAAATCAATTAGAGTTTAAGTTAAAAGTATGAAGTAAGATACAAATACATGTAGACATTACACACAATACAAAGCGATCCAAACGTCTTTGGCAAGAATTGAGACATTTTGACCTTTACCACAACATGAAATCCTTCTTTCCTAATGTCCACAAAATGGATACTATGGCATTTGTACAAAGACTTGGCACAAAAGGAAATTGGGATTTATTTAGAATGTTTTTTATAGGAATGATGGCTCAGACCATGAAATATCTGAATCCATTTGTGTAAATCTGTAGCTTGGGAATATTGGGAAACTGAGCATGATTTCTCATAAGCTGAAATATAAAGTGCTGCAAATACAGAAGAACTTCTGATACTAGCACAGTAGAATAAAATTTGGAAACATGTTAAACTGTTTATCAGAAGAAAAGCTTGGAAAAACAGAACAGAAGAGACCATTTTAATTTTAGATTCTCTGTGGACATACCTGGATATTATTAGCATTTAGCTAGGAAAGGATATTATTAGTATTTAGCTAGCAAAGTTTAGAAACAAAGAAACAAACAAACAAAAAAAACAACACAACATAAGTACTAAGGACTTATAAAATTCAAATCCTGGGACCCATATTATGAAAAGAGGGCATCAATTCCCTATGTTTTCTATGACTTTCTTATTTACAGCATGGCATGCAACCTGTTACACACATACAAACACATACACGAATTAATAAATTAACCTAAAGGAAGTTAAAAATAATACTAATCAGAAAATGCCTTCATAATTATTTTTTGCACAATTCTAGATGCTTCCAGAGACATAGTCTTGCTCATTTTCCATTGGTTGTGTAAGACACAGATCAGAATTTATTCTTATTGTTAAAGATTTTGAAATTGAAAGGTTCTGAGATGGTAACTGATTAAATAAACTCTTCAACCTATTTTCAGTTATAATACCAGCTGCAGTTTTAATAGTAAAATGTATGTTGTTTTGAATCACATACTAACATCATGAAAAACAAATGAAAGTGATGAATGTAACCTTCGAACTGTTAAAAAATAGTTTTTAAAAACTCATAGAAAGAAATCTGTTTGCACACTGCTATGAAAATAATTGAAAACATAATTTTTTAAAAACCACAAAGAAAAATATAAGTACAAAAAATATAAAGATTTCTGGAGAAGAACTTGAAGGAAATTCAAGTCTTAGGAAAAAGTAAACCAGCACATGAATTTCTCAGGTCTTAGATGTATGTACACAAGAAGCAAATTTACAGGTTTCTAACTTTAAAATCAAATGAACAAATTCTTCAGACAGAACCAGGGTGAAACAAGTAGGCAGTGAGCTAATCAATGAGATCCACTAGAGAGACATAGAGCACGAGTAGGTTCATGGTTTATTTAAAACACGAGAAGAGAAAGAGATAGCAGGATAAATGACAGGTAAAATGCAGAGAGAAATAAAGCAGGGGACAAAAGTAAATCTGCTGAAGAGGATGCGTTTTCCTACAGAAAAGTTACTGTTTTTAAGAACAATGGAAATATACTGAGGTTGGTCAAAAGTGTGGATAAAATAAGATAAACATTATTGTTTTATATATTAATGTTAATGCTGACTTGAGACAAAACTAATTTTATTATTCTACAAAAGGTAAAATATAGATTTTCATAGTTTTTTTGTTTTTAAAGGGAAAATAACCACAAATTAAATAATTAAAAAAGGATGCTGACTGTATTTTTAAAAATAGTTGAGATAATTTTAATACAAAATGAAGGATATTAGGAACTTTAACAATACATGTGAAAAGTGGATTAACTGCTAGAATGAAGGGCTAGAAAAAGACAAATTTCAGATAGAAATAAAGCAGTGCTGGGGAAATTGTTTAGGCTGTAAATTGTGGCTTTGAAGGCATGAGGGAGGACCGAATCTGGCCTCTAGAATGTACCTGACAAGTAGCCTTACTGATGTGCAATACCAGTGTTGGGAGATGGAGAGAGGCAGTTCTCTACTGCTCGACAGCCTAGACTATGGTAAGAGCTCTTTCATCCAAAACAAGGTGACTATGAAGCAACCACTTTTGTACATGACAGGATGCTGTATTCATGAACTCTCCACAGATTTGGTTGCCTATCCAAGACCTGACACTCTAACATTCCAGCATGGATGATGCTCACAACATACCATTTCTAGTAGTGAAATTACAGGCAACCATTGGCTAACAAAGAATTGAAAGTCAATTTTACTCAGGTGTGGTACCTAGTAGGTTGCCTGTGACGGAGTGTATACAGAAAAAAAACATGTGTATACAGAAAAAAACAGTTTGTCACATTTACGTAAATAAGAATAACATGAAGTTTGGAGAAGGTTATGAGGGACGGTATTGAGAAAATTTGGAGGGAAAGATGGAAGGGGTAATTTGACCAAAATAAAACGTGTTCATCCATGTTCAGAGGAAAATGTTAAATTAAATGAAAATGTTGGGTGCCCCATAAAGAAGAAACTAGAAGTAGAACTCTGTCCTCTATATGCGCATGAACACTTGTACTTATGAGATATACAAACTTGCACTTATATGCAACAAACATACAACAATAAATAAAATAAATTTGGAAAGTTGGAAGAAAGGAAGAAAAAGATAACATTTTGTATAAGTGTTAAAAAATAACACTAGGTATTTTGTACTGGAATTGGTTTAAAATCTGAAAATAATGGAAAAGAGAAGACAAGTGAAAACCACAAAATAATAAAGGAAAATGTAAACATTCTTTTATACTTATAAATTAGTATCTAGATCAGCCATCATAAAAGGAACTTCCTGTAGTAGATGGAAATAAATACAGGAAGTTATTTTAGTACATGCTGAAAGAATCAAAATTACAGATAAATTGACTAAATAATCAATTAATAATACTAGATTTAATGCAAAAGATATATATATACAATGTGCATAAAAAAACTGTGAAAGTGGATTACTAATCACTAAAAATTTTTACAAAAGATGATATAAATTAGTCAATATAAAAATCTATTTACAGTAGATTTCACTTCATTTTTGAATCAACTGTGACCATATACTTAATACAATTAAATAAACACACCATAATTAATATGAATTTCCTGGTTATCTTCATTGTTCTGTCATCCTTGATTCAATTTATTAGGAAAATTTTTAAGGCAAAGTCGGTTTTGAGAATTACTATTATACAAGTAAATTAGTCAATAATGATCCTAGAAAATATCTACCTTTTTATTTCTAAATCGAAGATTGAGTAGATGTTTTAATGAATGCTTATTAAATTAGTTTTTCCTTAACTTTCAAAATGAACACAGATCTTTCACTTAAAATTTCCAGTGTCTGGAAATAAATTTAATTTCTTCTGTTAATAAAATCATCTATAGTTACTCTTCAGGTGATTACATTATTTGATGCTATTAATTCATAAAATTGTTAAGCTTATTATAAAAGAGATATTATAGCATTAGTCTACAAAGGTCATCTCCTTCAATAAAAATTATATCTCAAATTAAAATTGTATAGAATTTCTAAATAACTTTCCATTCTTTTCTATTCATCAGCTAAGAGTAGTATGTGTGTGAGACTGTCGTGTACACGTGTGTATGTGTGTGAATGTGCGCATGTGGATATGTGCATACTTCTGTGAATGTGTGTGTGTATTTGTGTGTCTGTCAATGTACAGATTCATGTGCACTGATATGTGAAGTACATACTTTCCTTTCCTTAAACTCACCGATTAGTGTAGATGCACTAGCCACGGATTCTAGGCTTCTCTGACTCAACTTCCATTCCCTAGTAGTATAGATATATGCCAAGAAGCTGGACCTTTTAAGGCCATTGCAGGAACTGGTCTCATATTTGTAAGGCAAGCACAGTTCTGAGTTGTTGCCCTAGCTCACAGTTCCTTCTTTCCTACTGCTTTATATTGTATATGCTGAGAAAATTCAATATCCATTTGTCTTAAAATATTTTTATTTTTAATGGATAAAGTTTAAGTCAGCAGGGACAAAAAGAACAAAGAAATGAAAAGGGAACACCTGGCAAAGGTAGTTTAATGATTTTGATTTAATTGCACAATATAACAATACAGATAATTTAGTACATAAAGTAACCAGTAAGTGTAAGGAAACAGATGTATGCCTATAGATCTGTTTTTGTTATGAAATTTTCATATTTTATTATTATATGATGCATAGTATTTACATGTGATATATGCTAATGTACATAATACATAATACGTGTAGTATATACTAGTATATATAAATGCAAAGAAAGTATAAATATGTAATTCAAATAAGATACTTTAATTTATCAATTTTGTTACTATTGGTATATCTTAAAGAATTTAATAGCAGAACGTTTCCTCCCAAATTTCTATAAAAATTACTTCAAAAGTACCTGAGGTATTGATTTTAAAATTTAAGAGAAACACTTGATAGCAAATTCAGTTTAAGGTTAAGAAAATTTCCAATGCCAGAGGCAATAGAAGACAATATAGTTACATTTTGCTACTTTCACAATGCAAAGGCTTTAGTTATATCAGCAGGCAATCCCATGTGTTTTTGTATGGGGTGTTCCTGTGGGTGTGTTCACAAGTGCATGTGATATAGGGGCTTGTGCCTATGCTTTTTCTGTTCACAGGCTGAGCTTAACTGTCTCCTCTTTGCTCTACTCATTCTTCTTTAAAAGACAGCTTTCTCCCCTAATTTATTGCTCATATATTAACCTAGCTGGCCAATGAGCACTAGAGTTCCACTTGTCTCGACGTTCCCAGGCCTGTGGTTACAGAAGCACTACCTCAACACCTGGCTGGATGTTTGGTATGCAAACTTGCATTCTTATGCATCCATGGTAAGCCTGGTAACATGTAACCCATCTCCCCATGTCTCAGAACTGAACCATTTTAGAACCAAGGATAAAAAAAAATCCCATTGAAGTCATAGGCAAAGAGCTAATATTTATGAAAGAAAACTAAAACAGAAAATCTTCCTGAATACTTGACAGAGAATGTAAAAAAAAATCACAAGAGAGAAATTTCTACTAATACTACATATGTACAGAGAAGCTGGTGTTTGAGGAGTTAATAAATGAAAGTTATTTAATGACTGCCCTGAAAATTACGATTTTTTTTTCTAAAAACGCAAGGACAAGCAAATCAAACATCTCATTTCTGGTTAATGCTACAATAAGAAATACGAATGATGGGAAGAAAGGAACTGTCATTTGTTTTTCTCAAGAATATCTTCAGAGAAATGAAATTTGGGCAGAAATTGTAAAAAAAGAAGGGTTGAGTCAAATATCTGAAGGTAAGTCCTTAGGACAGAGGCATGCAAAAACAGTTAATAATGGCCCTGGCATATTAAGCAGTTGTGAAAGTGAGCAAGGAAACTCATGAGTCAGGAAGCCTGGAAGAGTTTCACAGTGAACTTTGGAGGCCCCCCAAAAAGACTTTCAATTTAAATACCTTTAATGTTTTGAGCTGGAAGATAATGTAGATATTCAACTTATTGTAAAATGAGAAGGAAAAAGAAGCGATTGGTAAAGTGTGTGGTATGTAACAGTTACTACATAAAATTTGACAAGGAAGCAAACCTATCTGTTCTTAATAGGCTTTTATGAGTCAGTGGAAGCTGAGGGGGATTGACTCAAGATGGCAGTTGATGTGTAACAGAACAAACAGGCCGTGCTGCAGTGTGCTTGAAAATAAATGGCTCTTTATTAATTTGCACAATATATTTTACTACAGTAAGATTATATTAATTTTTTCAAGTTAAAAATCTAAAGTGACTGTAGAAATAGTATCAATATTTATGAAATACTTTTATTTGAACAATGAATATGACAAAACACCAATATTAACAGTATCATTCAATCTTGAATGAAATTTGAAAAAGAAAATGAATGATTCTTTATAGCTAAAGGTTAAATAATTCAGTTGTATTTTAAGGATTCATGTAATTCTTAGTGCAAATGACATTTAGAAGAGTACATATGATATCTAAACATACTTAAATCATTTGAAGATATGACTCACTTAAAAAGTCTTAAGTTGCTCCCATTAGTGCCAGTGCTAATTTTACAAACGTGGAAAGTACTCATAAATATTTTTTATCATTAGTTTTAAGGAGAATGCCATCCATCAGCCTCATGGGATTGATATAAGGACTAATTAGATAATGTTTATGAAATATTTTGAAAATTAAAAGTGTTAAGTATTATTATGGTCATTATTTCACCAGTGACTCATTTGTGTTCCTAAAGGACTTAATCTATTACTTGGCTGACAATCTACATTTCAAATCAGCATGTCACTGAAGGGAGTTTCAACTCTTCAGCAGACTCAGCCTAAAATAGTTGGTTCTGAAAAGGCCTCAGTAATCAGGAGTCCTTTAACTATATCTCCCTCAATCCAACATCTCCCTAGAAGATTACTCAATCAGATCTCAAGTACTCTGAATTATTTCTCCAGTGATTAATTCATTTTGTCTAATAAATATTGCTTTAGCATAATGCCTATGGAAGCATAATCAGAACTTTTTCAAACGATGTGAAAGGGAGTCTTTGAATTCTAAAGCTATCATTTAAGAAAATAATGCATTTGTTGATTACATTACTAAATATACATTTTTCAAGAAGATATTCAAACAATTGAGACAGAAACACTGTCTGCATTTTCAATGACGACTGCATCCTAAAATAACTTTTCTCATTAATTCTCTAAGATATTCAAAAGCATATCCAAATTCACTTAGACCTCATCTCACTTATTATTGCTTTAATTTTTGTGTGGGATACCAGGGTCATACCTAAACATAATAAAAGCTATATACAGCAAGCCGACCTCTAACATCAAATTAAATGGAGAGAAACTCAAAGCCATCCCACTAAAATCAGGAACACGACGAGGCTCTCCACTCTCTCCATACCTCTTCAATATAGTGCTTGAAATTCTAGCAATAGCAATAAGAAAACATAAGGGGATCAAGGGGATTCGAATTGGAAAGGAAGAACTTAAACTTTTATTACTTGCAGATGATATGATAGTGTACATAAGCGACCCCAAAAACTCCAGCAAAGAACTCCTACAGCTGATAAACACCTTTAGTAACATGGCAGGATACAAAATCAACTCCAAAAAAATCAGTTGCCCTCCTATACACAAAGGATAAGGAAGCAGAGAGGGAAATCAGAGAAGCATCACCTGACTGGAGAGGGATGGGGAGGGGAGTTGGGCGTGGGGGGAGGGGGAGGGAAAAGGGAGGCGGGGAGGAGGCAGAAATTTTTAATAAAAAAAAAAAGAAGTGGGTGGAGAGTTCTTCTGGAATAGCTGAAAGTCTAGGAAAATCAGGTAACTGGAAATAAGATTCCTCTGTCACTATGCCTCCAAAAGAATCATATGTACACATAAATAAGTCTAATTGCAATAAAATACTTGCTTCTTTTTCTGGATGTCTTTGTTTGCTACTGACTTTCAATTACTATACTTTTTTTTGGTTTTTCGAGACAGGGTTTCTCTGTGGCTTTGGAGCCTGTCCTGGAACTAGCTCTTGTAGAACAGGCTGGTCTTGAACTCACAAAGATCCGCCTGCCTCTGCCTCACAAGTGCTAGGATTAAAGGCATGCGCCACCACCGCCCAGCTCAATTACTATACTTAAAAATTCTTCAAAATATTATAAAAGAAAATTTTCATAAAACGTTCAAGAATTTTGTGGTGGTGGCAAACACTATTTAATTTGACAATACAGTTATAGATGAAAACTTGATAAAATGAAAAGAATTTCAGACTACTCGTATCTAATATTGCTTATAAAATATCATAATCCTAATATCAGAAATTAGGATAAAGAATACGATACAGCCTTGCCAAGCACCGTAACACTTTTTCTTCTAAATAAGCATCACAACCTAAGGATTTATATTAAAGTTATTCATATTTCAAACAGCAAATATATGTTTATATATAATCACCCATTCATGATTCATATATGATAACAAAGAACAAGAGAAGACTAGGTCTTAATGAAGTAATTTATGAAATTACAATAACAGATAAGCAGGTCCTTTTGGCTTTCCACTTTCTTTGGACCTGTATTGCTAAAATACAAAGAATAGGGTTTCATAGCTTATTGAAGTCATTCATCTTTTCATTCTTAATTATTTATGTGTGTGTATGTGTATGTGCTTGTATGAAGCTGTGTGTATATGTTCATATCCATACACAGTGCCATGACATGTGAAGGTTAGAGGAAAATTTGCAAGAGTCAGTTCTTTGTTTCCAAGGATCGAACTCAGGTCCTTCTGCATGGTGGCAAATTCCCTTGATCACTGAATTCTTTTGCCAGCACTAAGATAATATTAAGAGGTATTTGCTCCACTTCCTTCACTTCCTTAGATCTTTGCTTTTGAGTATGCCCTTGGTTAGCATATTACGGGACACACAGTTGTACTCATTTTCTTTATTTCTTTTCTTTAAAATACAGGTGGAGGGCTCCATTTTAATCTAATAAAATCCTGCTTAGGTTAATCTAAACTCACTTCTTCCAGTATTCCGTTATAGCCTGAATGATGTGCTATTATCAAATGTGCATTAGTGTATATTTTAAGTACTAGGCACAAAAGTACTGCTTTGACAGTCTCAAATACACTTATTTACTCTCCAATTTCTTAAGTTTCAAAATAGCCTTAAGATCTATGAGAAAGGGAAATAAAATTGTGTTATTTTGATTTTTCCCAGAGTAGTGGAAATCTAGCCACTTAGAAACAGCATGTGAGGCTATCTTAGCATTTAGCTTACAATTTCTACTACCATTTTTTATACATTGCTTCAAAACATCATTATTTCTGTAAATTACAAACTATACATGACCAAATTTGCCAGGCCATTTTTAAATGATACTTAGGTAGTCATGTAAATTCTTAGAGAAAGAAAAGACAAAAAGCATTTAATTTAGGCAGATCTAATTGCAGTTTTTGAAATTCAACTTTGACCTCTAATCTAAACATAGCTTGTGATCTGATCGTCTTATTGAAGCGTTTTCTGTATTGCAAAGAAAAGAGGAAACAAATTCTTGTTTTATTGTTGTTTCTGACTTTAAAAAAAAAAAAACTGAAGAAAAGCAAAAATCCCTGCTTTTGTACATGTGTAGTAAGAGTTCAGAGAAGCTGAGTCTTGCAGGTATTTGCAGAAAGTCTATTTCTAGGAAGCCACTTCAGCTAGTCTCCACACACCCTTATCAGTTAAGCACCCTGGCAGTGTCTGTTCTCTTAAATAGTGGTATAAATCTGTACCAGCCTAGAAACATAGAAGTCAAAGCCCAGAAGGCAGCAGTGCACTGCTCTGACAGTACAAACAAAAGGGACAACATAAAGCTTGCAAAGGATTCTGTGTAATCTTGCAACTTCCCCCAAAGTTACTTGTCACAAAGCCCATAAGTAGATGGCCAGAACAGAGTTTACCTAGAGTCACACTAGTTAGTTATTAATACTCAGATATTGATCTAAAATGATATCAATACTCTAATTTTAATAGCCACTTGCAACCAAAATATTGTCTTAAGAATTCTATTTAAAATTGAGCTTCAAATATTGTATTGAATAATAGAATGTATACATGTGTTATGAACTTGTCTAAAATCAGACTCAGAACTATTTTTTTCTTTTCTTTTTTACTGAAAGACTCTAAAACTTGCATAAGACTCTAGTTCTATTCCCATACTTCAAGTAGTAGAAGGCACATGCTTTCTAAGCATAATATAAACTAAACATTATCATTCACTGCAGCATTGAAGAGAAGCCATTGCTAAGATTTAGGGAGGGAAAGAAAAAGACTATATGGATTTTGGAATTAACATACTCTCTAATCAGACCTATTGAGAGATTAGCACTTAGCACTGGTGAATGAATTGAATTTAGACTTCGAACATGAACACAGGCAATGAGACACAATCACTAAGTTTAAACGTGCTTAAAGAAAAGATTTTCTCATGTCTTCAATGTATATGCAAATGTATTTTTTACAGGTTTTCTATTGTATTTTGGGGAATTTCATATATGAGTACTCTATTTATATCGTTAACATTCAACTCTAAGCTTCCTGCATCTCCCGTTGCTCCAACTCCTCAAATTCATGAATTCATGACCTCTTCTTCTGCAATAATGTGTGTGTGTGTGCGCGTTTGTATTCTGCTGAGTCCTATAATGTTGCTTACTTTTCTGTATATGGCTATGTGTTCAGGGACAACCCCTTTGGATTGCATAGCTAATATGAGGATGAATCTCTCTCAGCAAGTTTTAATTGCATGTAGTTTTTTAATCTAGGAATGGAACCTATTGAGATACCCTATTCACTTTGGGATGTTAGCTGAATATTTTTTTTAATGTGTGCACACATTTTGTCCTAAAAACTTTATGGTTCTTTTTGCTGAGTTTTCTAGGGGTTCATAGCTCTTTGTCAAATAACATTCATGTAGATAACTCAAAGAACCAATGACCATAAAATCATACTCTGTGGAATCTTCAAATGAAGCAGTTCTCAAGACATTCTTTCTTTACTTTTCTCTACCTAATTCCAACCTTTATTGCTTGTCTTCATTGTTGATTTGACCTAATAAATAGTTATACTCTTTTTAACTGATTGTCATGCAGCATATACCATACACCACGTGTCCACTGTTATAAGTGAACTTATATGAGAGAACATATTATTTAAGACACTAGATCAAATTCTGCTCACTTTTAGTCATCAAAGTCTACACATATTGGCCTTTTTGGAAGAAAAAAAAGGAAAACTCAATGTTGGATGGGTAGTGATGGGAGGATGGAGAGTGCGATTATGCAAGGTGTTGAGGGAGGGAGACTACTATGTTAAAACAGATGTCATGAAATTTTCAAAGAATTAGTAAAATACTGTTAAAAAACCTAGAGGGGGAATTTTAGAATTTCAGTTCTTGGTGAAATATTCATAACATGTCATCTCAGCCAATTACATTCTTTGTGATATATACATGTGAAACATATAATATGTAAGTATTACAGTTTATTTTCTATTTTGAGAAAAAAAATACCAAAAAGCAAAAAGCAACTTGGGTAGGTAACGATTTATTTCTCCTTACAAGTTACAGTGCATCATGGAAGGAAGTTACTACTCAAAACAATAATGTGAATTGGAGATCATGGAAGAATGCCAGTAACTGACTTGCTCCCTATACTAGGTTCAACTACTTCTCTTGTACAGCTGAGGCCCATTCACCAAGGATACCACTGCCTACAGTGAGCTGGACCCTTCCTATATCAATATCACAAATCTCTCCCACAGACATGTTCTCAGGCCAATCAGGTGGAGACAACCCTGGCTGATATTTCATTCTCTGAGTTGGCAATACTTTGCAGCAAGCACTAACCAGACTATAAAGTGCAGAAGATGCAAATAAAATTAGCACCACTTCTCCATGTGTAAGTCTGTTATAAAGGAAATTACAAGTGAAAAACCTCACTGTAAGCATGTTTAGTGATGTGACAAAAAACCCTATATAAAATATGAGATTATTTAAAGGACTCAAGACAGCTATTAAGATTGTGTTATCACATGGTGATGTAAAAGAAATTCTAAGTGTTTTCTTGAGACAAAATCAGAAATGAAATGTATAAAGACGAAATAAGGAATCAGAATGTAGGTAAAGGCTAGTCTCAGTATTAGTCAGAAAGGAAATTAGTATTCGCTGCAAAAAATTTGAATATTTTCTCCAAGCCTTGGCAATTGTGGTTCATTGTTACCACACAAACTTTATATCCACATGTATATTAAATGTTTCACTGTATGTTTCTATGTGTAGTAATGTATTATGTTAGTTTTATTTCATGTAAATAATTCAAATTATGCAGAGCCAATGGAATTGTATTTTCCATGAATTTATATTACTTAATTTGCATCTTCTTCTCTCAACTCAAACAAAAGGAAATGCCATACTTACTTATTAAGAGTAACATAAGGAATACTGCTGATCATTATGCCTAGGTGATATGTTTCATATTGAAATATTATTATAATAAACATAAGAGCATCCAATTCATGAAAGGTTCTTCAATTTTGGTCAATATACAATAAATTGTTAAAATTTCAGTTTATTATAGATTGATTTATAAAATAAACAATAATGACATCTATTAACTTTATATATAGCCTTTACGTATAATATATCCATACTTATCTTTTTAAAATACAATATAATTACCTCAAAAAATTCCAAGCTGAATAGAAGAGTTATTTTCCTTATTCGAGGCCATCCAATCTTGTCTGTAGTAGGTGGGTTACCTTGGAGACTTCAACATTCTCTTATACAGTAGGTTCTTCTCATCACTAGGTAACCATCCTTTATGACAGCTAGAATATTGTGGACTATATTCTTAATTTCTTTTAACTGCAAGTCTGTGATTATGTTGTAAGTTTTTATAAACTGGAGAAAGTGAGATTTAGGCAATTAAGTCATCGGAGGCATGTTCTTGATGTCAATATCAGGCCTTTGACTGACTGACTAATAGCTCCCCCTCATTTTCTTGTTTTCTTTTTTCTTTTTGCTACAAGGAATGGACAAGTATTTTCAGCATACATTACCTACTATGGTATAGTACTTAGCCACCAGTACTAGAAACAATGAAGTCAAAAGACCATGGACTCAGCTTCTGAATTTATGAGCCCCAGTCAACATTTCCATTCTTTAAAACTGTTTATTTTTGATAGTTTACACAGCAACAGAAAGCTAATTATCACATTGTATCTAGAGTTGCAATGTCACTGTAGGGATTAATTTGTATAATTGTTGTCTCTGTCACCTTGCCTAGGTTAATTAAGGATTATCATGTTTTAGAATTTTCCTAAATTAAATTGAGAAAATGATGTCTACCTCCATAATATTTCATAGAAATTAATTAATCTATGACAAAACATTGGGATACAGCCAATAGAAGTGAATAATTAAAATGATTGAATACTAAAATCATACTTATTTAAACATTTATTTTAAATATTATTTGAATTTTTTTTTTTTTTTTAATTTTCGAGACAGGTTTTCTCCGAAGCTTTTGGTTTCTGTCCTGGAACTAGCTCTTCTAGACCAGGCTGGCCTCAAACTCAAATAGATCCACCTGCCTCTGCCTCCCGAGTGCTGGGATTAAATTATTTGAATTTTTTACATCTGTTATTAACATTACCATCACTGTTTTTCCATCATTCTTTATCATAATTTTCAAACTTAGATATGAGTGACATAAATGTTATTGTTAACACCAATACATTTTCAAGATTATCAGTCCTTTATATTTTCTCATTTTTATACTCCTCTCATTTTCATTTCCTCTCCCTTTATTCTTTCTTTAAGCTTTACCAATTTTTATATAATCCACACTTTCTGAATTTGAGTGAACAGATAGCACTTTTGTTTATTCTTGTTTCTTAAATGGTATTGAATAAACTATTCCCAATCTGGCAATAAAAGAAATGTCATCTCAGTTGCTCATTTACTAGAAAATAAGGGTAAGAAGCTGATGATAAGATGAGGAAAAGTTTAACCATCTTATTATTTTTATGAAGATAGCTATTGTTTCAGTTAGGACTGTGATGATAGAATCTTGAAGTTTCCAGTATCTGAGAACAATTTCATTGTTATCAAAAAATATGACTTCTAGAAATTTCAGGGGATCTGATAAGATGGCTCAGCAAGTAAAGTTACTTGCATCCATCTGAATGTCTAGTGTTTGATCTCAAGAATCCATATTGGTGTACATAAACTTATAATGAGGATGATGTGCCAAAAGACAACACAACATAAATATCTCATGAAACATTTTAATAAAATAAAACATTACTTTAAAAACAAAATCAAGTTGGAAGTACTCTACAACATATGGGTACAGGAGATCACTTCCTACGTTTATCCCCAGCAGCACAGACATTAAGGGCAACATTGAATAAATGGGACCTCCTGAAACTAAGTAGCTTCTGTAAAGCAAAGGACACTGTCACTAAGACAAAAAGGCAACCCACTGACTGGGAGAAGATCTTCACCAACCCTGCAACAGACAAAGGTCTGATCACCAAAATATATAAAGAACTCAAGAAACTAAACTTTAAAATGCTAATGAACCCAATAAAAAAATGGGGCACTGATCTGAACAGAGAATTCTCAACAGAAGAAATTCAAATGGCCAAAAGACACCTAAGGTCATGCTCAACCTCCTTAGCGATAAGGGAAATGCAAATTAAAACAACTTTGAGATACCATCTTACACCTGTCAGAATGGCTAAAATCAAGAACACCAATGATAGCCTTTGCTGGAGAGGTTGTGGAGAAAGAGGCACACTCATTCATTGCTGGTGGGAATGCAAACTTGTGCAACCACTTTGGAAATCAGTGTGGCGATTTCTCAGGAAATTTGGGATCAACCTACCCCAAGATCCAGTAATACCACTATTGGGAATATACCCAAGAGATGCCACATCAAATGACAAAAGTATCTGTTCAACTATGTTCATAGCAGCATTGTTTGTAATAGCCAAAACCTGGAAACAACCTAGATGCCCTTCAATGGAGGAATGGATGAAGAAAGTGTGGAATATATACATATTAGAGTACTACTCAGCAGTAAAAAACAATGACTTCTCGAATTTTGCGTGCAAATGGATGGAAATAGAAAACACTATCCTGAGTGAGGTATCCCAGACTCAAAAAGAGGAACATGGGATGTACTCACTCATAATCGGTTTCTAGCCATAAAATAAAAGACATTAAGCATATAATGTGTGATCCTATAGAAGCTAAATAAGAAAGTGAACCCAAAGAAAATCATATAGTCATCCGCATTGAGAGGGGGAAGTAGACAAGATTCCAGGGCAAAAACTGGGAACTTGCGGGTGAGGTGGCATGGGGCAAAGGGGAAATGGGATGAGAAATATGAGAAGGGGAGGATGGGAGGAGCTCGGAAGATTGGGATGGTTGGGATATAGGAAGGATGGATACGGGAGCAGCGAAGTATATATCCTATCTAAGGGAGCCATCTTAGGGTTGGCAAGAGACTTGACTCTTGAGGGGTTCGCAGGTGTCCAGGAATATGTCCCCAGCTGGTACCTTGGGCAACTAAGGAGAGGGAACCTGAAATGACCCTATCCTATACTGATGAATATCTTGCATATCACCTTAGAACCTTCATCTGGCGATGGATCGAGGTAGAGACAGAGTCTCAATTTGGAGCAACGGTCTGAGCTCTTAAGGTCCAAATGAGGAGCAGAAGGAGGGAGAACATGAGCAAAAAATCAGGACCACGAGGGATGCACCCACCCACTGTGACAGTGGAACTGATTTATTGGGAGCCCACCAAGGCCAGCTGGTCTGGGACTGAATAGGCATGGGTTGATTCCGGACTCTCTGAGCATGGCGGTCAATGAAGACTGATGAGAAGCCAAGGACAATGGCACTAGGTTTCGATCCTAATACATGAACTGGCTTTGTGGGAGCTTAGCCTGTTTGGACGGTCACCTTTCTGGACGTAGATAGAAGGACCTTGGTCTTCCCGCAGGGCAGGGAATTTGGACTGCTCTTCAGTATCGAGAGGGAGGGGGAATGGAGTGGGGGGAGGAGAAGAGGAGTGGGGATAGGGGGAGGGAAGTGGGGGGAGGGCAATATTTGGGAGGAGGGGAGGGAAATGGGAAATGGGGAGCAGGTGGAAATTTTAATTAAAAAAGAATAAAAATAAATAAATAAGTAAAAAAAAAATAAAAACAAAATCAACTGTCACCAAAATTGCCATAGCCTAAGTTATTGTGAGCAATTAACATAAAAGAAAAATAAAAAAGTTCTCTCTTTAAGACACAGTATTCAATGCAACTACTAAATAATAAACTTAACAACATTGACCACTTATTTTTCTTCCTAAATATCTATTTCTACATATGCTTTTCTCATTCCATCTTTACATGATTAAATATACATTTGTTGCTGTTATCAGCTCATCAATAAAAACATCATGACTATTTTCCACTGGGATAAAATAAGTAAGATGATATTTAAATCATTTAAATATTTAAATTATTGAATAACTAAATTTTCCCTTTCTTACAGATTCGTCTTATGAAAAGTTACAGAAAATTATAATTGATAGTTGATAATAGATAATTCATTTCTTATTTTCTACACAAATATCTTAGAATGTAATAGCTGCTTTCTCCTAAAATTTATATGTTCTTGTTTTTTACTATACATTCCAAATAAATATGATATTCATTATTCTCACAATCAATATTTATTTCAGTTTTCTAATGAGTGTGTTTCTGTTCCTAGAAATTTCTAGTCTTTTTTTTTTTTTTTTGGTTTTTTTTTTTTTTTTTTTGAGACAGGGTTTCTCTGTGGTTTTGGAGCCTGTCCTGGAACTAGCTCTTGTAGACCAGGCTGGTCTCGAACTCACAGAGATCCGCCTGTCTCTGCCTCCCGAGTGCTGGGATTAAAGGCGTGCGCCACCACCGCCCGGCGAAATTTCTACTCTTGATTTCACACTTGTATTTGCTGGAAATTTGCAAGTGTAATATAAGACAACTCCTGGTTTTGAGGATATTTTCAAATAAGTGAATATTTCTATGTTTGTTATATGTTGTAGGAAATCTTGTTTTTCTTGTTCAGGGGATTCTTTATTAATTAATTGAATTTTATCTTGATGGCATTTCATACTTTAGTACCATATTTGCATCATGCACATCCCTTATCATCCCTCCAACACCTTCTGTGTTTATTTATGGCTTTTTTGGACGGGGGATTGCGTAACCCATCAGGGAGTTTCTTCCTTGAGAAGACTGACTCTTCTTTTCTCTGCCACCATTGACTTCCTGAAACTATTAATCTAGTAAAGAACTTCTAAATTTTCATATCGATGTTAGCATGTTGACTTTTGTTATCATTACTCAGGTCTTGTTTAAGCAAGAACTTGGTGAGATTTCATGGTACAGTATCTCAGTCTTGTCTAGAAAACTCTATTAACATATTCCTTATTCATTTGGCTTACAATCTTTCTATTGTATTTTCCACAATTATCCGTTTTTTGTGGTTGTCTTGCAGATGCACTATTTGTGGTGGGGACTGTGTACTTTATACTTACTCATTCTTTATATTTTAAACAGAGTTGCATATATCTGCAGTAGCCTCAGTTTGTTGCAAAACAAACTTCTCTGGTCAAGAGTGAGATATACAGTTATCTGTGGGTATAATGTTACAGTGTTTAAAATACAGTTAGAGCCGGGCAGTGGTGGCGCACGCCTTTAATCCCAGAACTTGGGAGGCAGAGGCAGGCGGATCTCTGTGAGTTTGAGTCCAGCCTGGTCTACAAGAGCTAGTTCCAGGACAGACTCCAAAACCACAGAGAAACCCTGTCTCGAAAAACCAAAAATAAATAAATAAATAAAATAAATAAATAAAATACAGTTAGAAACTTTATTGGTTTAGGAAAAGTGTTCATTGATAACATATTCTCTTTCTCACATATCCATATCTCTTTTGATATTTCTTTCATGTTGTTTCTTCCTTTCTTCTTTCCTTTCTCTCTTCCCTCTTCACCTTTTCTCTTTCTGCTTCTACTGTCCCCCAACTCTCAATGTGTAGCAGACTCTGGAATCTCTGTTCCATTCTTAAAGAACATTGAATATTATAGAAAAGGAGATGTTAACAGTAAGTTCATCTCTATGCGATTTTTTTTCCCTGAACACTCTCCTTGTAGACATTACAGCCTAAGTAGCTCCTTGATGTTTTAAAACAGATTAATATTACTTTTCACAGATTGATTCTTATTGTTCTCATCAGAGATGCTGGACTGAATTATGTAGTCTTTCCTTTTTGAGAGAAGTTTTCAGTACATTCATTATCTTGATAAGTTTAAGACAATTTAATTCATGTAGGTAAGGGTTTAGAAATTGTCAATGTTATGTAACGTTATTTTTAGAGGTTTCTTTTATACAATTTTCTATGATTATTTTATGATAAAGTTGGCACTTTATTAATATTTATAAAGTGTCTTATCATAAAGGAGCATGTTTAATTGATTATTTCTGATACAGCAAGCTTTCTTTAATTATTTTGGTACCCAGAGTGTGCCTCTAAAATAAAGTTATTGCTTGCCTCAGACAGAAGTTTACACATAAAATTCCGGCTTACTGTTTCCAAAATCTTTGTTTTATTTATCTTTGTTCCACATAGCATACAACAATATTCCACATCCCAGAGAAGATTAACTCCTTGTGATTCGTGAATCTCAGGTGCACTTGCTTTTTCTCTGCTTCTCTAAATCCCTTAGTTTCTCTGAGTTTACCAGCATCTGGTTTGCAGATATTCAGACTTTTTCCAGCAGCTCTTTCCTGCCTCTGCCTACAGCTGCTGAAGATTTTGACTCCATCACTCGTCATCTTGTATTCAACATTGTAATACAACACAAATTTTATTGTTGTGGATTGGGAGAATAACTTATCATTTTGGTTCAATTAAATTCCCTGGTAATAAACTAATGCAGTGGAAGAAAGATTCAGGATGTATCTTAGTTATTATGCTTATTATGTAACTCTCAAAAGCACACACAGAGGTTTTGATGTTTGTAGCACTTCACACACTGGTAATGAGGAGTTTTTCTTTTTTTTCCAAATCTGAATTGTCAGTTGGATATACTCCTTCTTCTTCATAAATACTGCATTTCCAAAGTAAATCTCACATGTATTTAGGTAAAAATAATTCAAAACTCACTTGTATAGAGTAAGTCATAAAATTAGATGAATTAGGATAGTTCACTGAATAGATAAATTAGTAAATACAGAAAATAACATATCAGTGTGCCTTATTGCATTCTCTAGAGCATTGCAGCCATGGTAAAAGAAAGTCACAGGGGTTTTAGTTATTTAACTGATCAGTTACAAAATGATTATCTATTGATACCATTGAAATACTTAAACACACATGAGCTCTCAAATTGTAAATAATTACACAAATAAACTGAACTTCTGATTGTACAGAGTTATTATCCTACATTGTATATTATATTTTACCTAGAGCGTCATTTTGAAAATACTATAATTTTAACAAGTTCTATTTCTTTCTTTTCTGTTTTTCTATTTCTTTTTCTTATGTTCTCTGGAGCTCTTTTGACACTGTTTTGTGGCATACCTACTATGTATAAGAATATATTTCGTGATCCTAGAGAAGCTAAATAAGAAGGTGAACCCAAATAAAAACATATAGTTATCCTCCTAGATATTAACCTTCATCAGACGATGAAAGGAGACAGAGACAGAGACCCACATTGGAGCACCGGACTGAAATCCCAAGGTCCAAATCAGGAGCAGAAGGAGAGCACGAGCAAGGAACCCAGGACCGTGAGGGGTGTACCCACATACTGAGACAATGGGGATAATCTATAGGGAACTCACCAAGGTCAGCTGGACTGGGTCTGAAAAAGCATGGGATAAAACCAGACTCGCTGAACATAGGGGACAATGAGGACTGCTGAGAAGTCAAGAACAATGGGACTGGGTTTTGATCCCACTGCACGTACTGGCTTTGTGAGAGCCTAGACAGTTTGGATGCTCACCTTACTAGACCTGGAAGGAGGTGGGAGGTCCTTGGACTTCCCACAGGGCAGGGAACCCTAACTGCTCTTAGGGCTGATGAGGGAGGGGGACTTAATTGGGGGAGGGGAAGGGAAGTGGGAGGCAGTGGCGGGGAGGAGGCAGAAATCTTTAATAAATAAATAAATAGATAAATAAAAAGAATGTATTTTTTTGTTTTATAGAGACTATACATATTCATTTTAATCTCTTAAATAATACTTGGCAATGTTTACTTTAAAACTATCTTTTGTGTTTCCGATGTCAAAATCAAGATATTACCTTATTTTATGCAGACTACAAACTAATAATATTAGTCAATGCCACTCTTTTCCTTTTAAAACTGTTGCCTGCATTAATGGCAATGTAAAACTTTATCTTATACAAACTATATGTATTAGTATAATATTATCCAATACCTTCTTTTCATTATAAAGTATTTCTGATTGAGAGCAAATATAATATTTTCTCTTTGATTCAAAGTATGAAAAATACACTTCACTAAAGGCTGTTGTCAGTCTCATGAACAGAAAGACAAAGTTCAGAACATGGGATATTTATGAAAAGGCTTGGTAATGATAAGTGATGCATTGTTTCTTTATAGAAGGCTCTGTGTGCATCCATTACTTTAAAGTCCTACATAGACTGTAAATTCAGGAAGAATATCAGAGAGAAAAGAGACCCCACAGTGCTTCAACCAGCGCTGGTTGTTAATTGTATGCTCTAAATGACATATTGGAAATCTTAGGATGTGTCTTAGCCACAAAGGCAAAAGAAGATGATTGGAACAATAAGATGCAAGATGAGAAAGTGCTGATACCCCGTGAAGTAAAGTGACAAGAACATTGTGATTGACTGTGTGCAAGTCCACTGTTAAATTGAGCAGAATCAAGACTGACAGAAAACTATGAGGTTGGCAATCAGTAAGTCACATTTTGTTACCTGCACAAGGATCAGAATATATTTCATGAAGCAAATAGTAAAAGAAAAAATAAAGACTATGGTGGCTAAGGAGAAAAGGTATTATAATGAAGATTCAGGAGGTGAGTTTACCATGTTTTGAAGCAAATGATAAAAAAAAATGTGAATGCAGTGACAACAAAGTCTGTTGTTACAAAAAGCTACAAGGTAATATAAGAAAATGAAAACAAACCCTAACTTACAGCTCAAGTCTTTCAGTAACCAAATGCAACCTTTTTCACCTTCTTTTCTTTTGCTTTCTTTTTGTTCAGTTTTATTTTCATGACAGAGAGTTAGTTTTGTGATGACTACTAGCTTCACTCAACTTTACTGTGTGGCAAAAGATGACTTTGAAGCTAAAGTCCTGCTTCTTAGATTTCTCTGAGCACTTCCATATGAAATCTGGAGAGTTCATAAATCTAAATAATACATAAACTATTAAATAGTCAAGAATAGAAAAAAGAAAACAAATATAAAAATAGATGAATGTCATTAGAAAATCTACTATAAAAGAACTCTGAGAATGTATATAGTATTATTATCAGACCCTTACAAGAACAAAAAGAAAAATCAATGATACACAGCATATGATAATCAGAACATTTTCAAAGGTAGTGCTTGTAAAGAACAAGAAACAGATAGTTGGTACTAAAATGGCATTATCCTTCTCTTAATAAAATTACAAGCCAATACTTTGCTAAAAAGTATACATAAAAGAGTACGTAGATTATAGCAAACCAATTTTATCAATGCAAGAAAATGATGACATTCCCTCATGATTTTTCTAGAGATAAATGTAGAAGTTGTTCAATATTTAAAAACCAATCAATGGTATCAACTTGTAAAGAGAACATAGGCGGGTAGGACTCTGGTTCAGTAGCCAGATATTTGTACAGTGTGATGTTCAAGGATCTCATTTTAAAGCTCAGAATAGCAAAAATGAGCAAGAGATATGTGTTTGAATATATGTGTAGAGGCAGAAAAACATTTGGTCCAATTCAGCATCATATAAAATATTCATATCTCTAACAACAGAACTTTTTTATTTTGGTGATTATGATTATCAAACATCTTGAACTGACAGCAAATAATATTTTGCACTAAGACTGATAAGTCAAATATGATTGATAAAAGCATTGCATTATAACATAGATACTATTACAACCAGATAAGAAGAATAAAAAGAAATGCAAATAAAAGGAAGAAGTAAAACTCAATCAAAGATGGCATGGGTATATAGAAAATTATCATAACTTTGTAAAACTATATGAAAATTATACTCAATTTAGTAAGGTCACAGGATACAAAGTTAATGCATTAAAATCCATTTAAATTAAATTAGACACAACATATTTTATATAATGTATATTATATATATATAAATATATAATTTGTAATGATATATAATTACATACAATTTATAATTATATAATTTAAATTGATATTAATGTGTAGACTTTGTCTCCTGTGATCTTACTAAATTTGCATATATTTATATATATATTTGATAAATTCATATATATTAACTTATATAAAATAAATTTCAAATGTATTCTAAGAAGTGTATTTTAAGCAAACTAATTAAGGCAGAGAAGAAAAGGGACTCATTAAGGAAGAAAAATTTCATGAACAACTGGAACTTATAAGACAGACTATTAAATAGTAGAGTATAAAGTAGAAGATTGAAGAGGAAAGAGAAAGGTTGGATGGACATTTACTCTATTGTGGAGACCAAAAAATTCAGGCCCATTAACTCTTTGTCTGATAGTCAGAGAGTTTGGAGACTGCCAATCATAATTGTACCTCCTAACTAGAGAGGTGGTTGTCTGGCTCATTTGAAATTAAGACAGCTCAATGCCATCCTGAGGGGTGTTAAGGATATGAAATGTATTTCTGCTCCTTCTATTGTAACTATGAAGTCACCTAGGGAAGGGCAGTCTTTAACATAAGTAACTTAGAGCACCTTAGCTACCTAGACAACAAAATGCTAATGATATGATGTCTCAGAGTTGACTGTGTGAGTTATCCTTTGTATCATGCTAATAGTCATTAGTTACCCTCTCTCCACCCCCACGTTTTACATAGGGAAAAAAGCTGTGGAAAGATAAAAGCAGGTGAATTTCAGCATTTCTGTTACTAGAATGCCCTCCCATACTTTTAAAAAACATACTTTTTATGTTTTCTCTCTTGTTATTTTTATGTGTCTTCATATGCCTTACTTATATTTCTTCAATTCCCTTGTCCCTACCCTGGTAAGAAGTATTTTTGTCCTGGCCAGTCCCTGACACTGTATTCATTCATTTACAATGTGTATGTATATACAAATATTAGAATAATATTGACTAATATGTAAAACCACTATAGAATTTTCAGGTAAATTGAAGGAACTGGAAAAAACTAGACCAAGTCAGTTAACTCAGATACTGAGTTAACATAGCTTTTTCTCTCCAATATGTGGATCCTATCTTATAATTTTAGTTTTGTGTATTTAACCTTGGACACCTGTAGAAATCAGAGAACAAGAAAGAAAATTAAAGGAAAATTTAAGCAGATTTTTCTGTCCTACCTCCCACCTCCCCATTTACCACAGAGACTTCTTAATTTTGAAACCTTTGGCTGATGAGTTAGGCTTATTTCTAACCTGCTTTTTAACTTAAATTAACTGATGTATATTAATTTACTTTCTTTTTTTGTTTTTTTGTGTTTTTTTCATCTTTTTTATATTTATTTTTTATTGCTTTATAAATAATACCATTCAAAATTTCCACTTCCCTCCTCCCATTTCCTTCCTGCTCTTCCATTCACCCTCCCCTCCTCTCCCTCCAGTCCTATGGGAGGGCAGAGTATCCTGCACAATGAGAATTCCAAGGCCCTCCCCACTCCATCCAGGCTTAGGAAGGTGTGCATCCAAGTAGACTAGGATCCCAAAAAGCCAGTACATGTAATAGAGACAATTCCCAGGGCCATTATCACACCTGAGGAAGGTTCTATGGTGATATTCAAGAAAGTCGTCAGTCTGACTAGAGGACAAGGCTAGTTCAGACACCCTCTCTTCCACTGCCCAGGGTCCTAACTGGGGACATCCCGTGGACACCTGGGAACCCCTCTATAGCCAAGCCTCTTGCCAACCCCAAAATGGTTCCCTTAATTAAGATATCTTCTTCCCTGCTCCCGTATCCATCATTCCTCCATATCAACTATCTCACTTCCCCTAGCTCTCCCCAATCCTCCCCTTCTCCCTTCTCTCTCCCCCTCTCCCCTCCCCCTCCCCTCCCCCCACCCCAATGCTCCCAACTTTTGCCTGGCGATCTTGTTACTTCCAATTTCCAGGAGGATGTATATATGTTTTTCTTTAGGTTCACCTTATTACTTAGCTTTTCTAGGATGGCGAACTATAGGCTCAATGTCCTTTGTTTATGGTTAGAATCCACTAATGAGTGATTACATTGCATATTCGTATTTTCAGGACTGGGTTATCTCATTAAGGATAGTGTTTTCTATTTCCATCCATTTGCATGCAAAATTCAAGATGTCATTTTTTGTTTTACCACTGAGTAGTACTCTAATGTGTAGATATGCCATACTTTTTTTATCCATTCTTCCATTGAGGGGCATCTAGAGTGTTTCCAGGTTCTGCTTATTACAAATAATGCTGCTATGAACATAGTTGAACAAATGGTTTTGTAGTTTGAGAGAAGATCCTTACCAACCCCACATCAGACAAAGGTCTGATCTCCAAAATATATAAAGAACTCAAGAAACTAGACATTAAAATTCTAAATAACCCAATTAAAAAATGGGGTACTGAACTGAACAGAGAATTCTCAACAGAAGAATTTCAAGTGGCCAAAAGATACTTAAGGAC
This sequence comes from Chionomys nivalis, assembly GCF_950005125.1. Taxonomy (NCBI): domain Eukaryota; kingdom Metazoa; phylum Chordata; class Mammalia; order Rodentia; family Cricetidae; genus Chionomys; species Chionomys nivalis. Next base: position 73,873,750 of record NC_080090.1, on the reverse strand, counting down.
ATGTTCAACTTTCTTAACTATCAGGAAAATACAACTCAAAACAACTTTGTGATACCATGTTATACCTATCAGAATGGCTAAAATCAAAAACACCAATCATAACCTATGCTGGAGAGGATGTGGAGTAAGGTGAACATCTTTAATACCAGCACTACTAGGAGAGGCTAATGGGGCTCTACTCCCTATTGAACTACTTTCTATTGATGGATTCTGGTGACTGAAGATCTTCGCTTGTCATTCCTGGAAGTTTTGTGTCAAACATGAACCCAATGGGATCCAGTGAATAGTTGAAAACCTATAGACAAACAAATGACCTTAGCTACAATCAGTGGATCACAAAACTAAAAGGAAAGTTGATATGTAGGGTATGGCATGGAGTTGAGATTGTTAAGAGATCATAAAGGTAGATATGATAATGCCATATACATAGGTATGAAAATATCAAAGAACAAGTTTTATTAATAAAAATACTTTTAAATGAAAAAAGTTATAAAGAAAAAAGAATTAAATTTTATTGTATGAAATACCACAAATGACATTGGATGCCATTATATTAAGAGAAGCTTGTCAGACACAAAGAAAGATATCGTCATAGCTCTCACATGTGAAGTCAAAATACTGGTGTCAGAGAAGCACAAACTGGAGTACACATTTCCAGAACCCGGGAGAATGTGGAGAAGAGAGCAGAGGACAGACAGAATAATTGACAGGAGTAATGAAGCAACATTTTTGACTGTTCTGTTGTATAGCATGATAATTATAAATACCTATGAATATCTATATAACAATAGGCAGAAATTGTGAATGTCCCCTATGAAAAGAAATGATGATGTGTGAGATTCTTTAGTCTGTTCTGATAATCAAACATTATAATGAATTGCTACAGCACACAGATGTGTGCAGCTACTATGCTTTAATTGAAAGTAAGCATACACTTTAATGAAAATGCATTATAGATAAAAATACAAAGGCTAAAGTTAAAATTCTTAAAGAAAATAGATTTATGCAAATAATTATATAAATATAATTTAGTGTTTTAAAAGCTATGGACTATCATAGAAACAATGATGTATTAACCATTCTCAAAATTACAAAGCCTGGATTGCCTTGGAATATGTTTGCCCAGCCTCTGTAGGGATTGCAGCAACTCATGAAACACCTTTGGTCTTTCAGAAACTTTCCTCATCCTCATTTCTCATTCTCAAAGCTCAAAGCTGAGCTTTGGAAAAAAATTCATCATTTAATTTCTAGAAGCATAAATAGACAAATGTAAAAATTTACACATCCCAAGACATGAAAGCTATTACTCTTGACAATTTTGAATATATGAGAAGATAAGCAGAAATAGTTTAATTAGTAATCAACAAATGAAAAAATCTTTTGTCTCGAATCCATGCATGTAAAACTAGTGAATTTCATGATGTAGGCAAGTCTCGGAACTATTATATTAAAAAAAACCCTAAAATGTAAAATTTTACTTATATGGAGAAGTTAGCAAAAGTGATTTAATTTATAGCGACTAAAAAAGATCAGTAATTGTCTGGGTCTATGATGGGCTACCAGAGATATTAACAAGTGTCAAATGACTTTTTGTTGGTGATAGGAAATGTTCTGTATATGTGTGCTGTTGGTGATGGTTGTGTAATGTGTGTGTACATATGTGTGTGTGTGAAGTTCATGTGTAATCATATATATTTCCTTCACTAAAATATATGCTTAAATTATCATATTTTAATAGTGCAAACAATGTTCAGATGTGATTAGTGAATGTGCATTCAATGATAGTTCTTGCTTCTGATGATATAACTTCAGATAGAAACAATACTGCTAATATGTACCCAAAACAAATGCAATCATAACAACAAAAAATATATTTTCACATCTCTGAGCAATTAGAAAGAGATTTAGAAAAAAAAGCAAATCCCGGGAACACAGAAGCAGTAATTCAGCAAGTATTTATTCTGTGTTGTGCCTTGTTCAGGGCACTAAAATAAGTTTTGGGTATATAACTCCCCAAATAGGTAAGAGTCTATGTGTTTGTTATTGATTAAGCTCACAGTTAAAAATACCTTTGGAATAAAAAAGGACAATTTCAATCTATTGTTACTTTGTATTATACATTATACTTAAAGCTTCATAATATATTCCACTAATATAGGGAAGATTGCATATGTAGTGTAAATTTTAACTGTTGAGGCTGTTAAATTATGTTAAATCATAATTAAACCTGATAACTTTTATAATGGTGGCCGTTTCAGCACAACAGCATTAAAAACTAACAAGGCATAAAATCAGGCATGTTGAAAATCAATTTACTGGACAGAGAATCAAAATAAATAATATGTCTAAGGTGTGGTTCTCTAGTAATAATGCTAACATGGCATGTGTTGGGCCCTCACCTCATGTCCTCAGGCTTTGAAAACAGTGAAATAGAGTGGCATATAACAGAACACAGAAGTCCAATCCAAGACATTGGTGAAAGTTTCTATTGAAAGATACACATTAACCTGGAAAAATGAAAATTGAGTTGTTATGAAGAATAAAATCTCAGGAGGATTTTATGTCTTCTCAAACTAGAATATGTAATTCTAAAGGGAATACTGTTAGTCGTAGGTTACACACAAGCAACATACATTGTTGCTGAAGCATTAAGTATGCAATTCCTGTTCTTCACTATAGCCGTACTTAAGGGGTATTGCTTCCTTTTACATCTGCTGGAACAGAAACAGCAAAGATCCAAGAATTATTCCTTAACGTCTTCCGCTGAGGAGAGCAGGAAAAAAAATCTATAAACTGCAGCCCAAAGACTTAGGTTTTTTAAACACTTCAGATTAAAATTTCAAGATAATTGATTCACTTCAGGAGAGCAAAGGAGGAAACAGAATTGAGGCTGAATCCCTGTAGGTCTTTCCCTTTCTCCTTCCTCTCTTCTCTTCCTCACATAAGCCTCTTTCCCTTCTCTATCAATTCCTCACTCCCACCTTAAAAAATATGACAGCTGCTATTTCTCTTTCAAATGTTATTACATTTAAACTAGATAGATAGATAATAGATAGATAGATAGATAGATAGATAGATAGATAGATAATAGATAGATAGACACATACATACATACATACATACATACGTACATACATATATACTAGAATAGACAAATGAAAGGATATTAATGTCTATATCTGTACGACTTTATTTGGGTAAAGGTAAGTTTCAGGATAGTAGCAAAATACAAAGAGCCTAATAAAAATAGGCATTGCTATATCATATCCATTAATATCAATAAAAATATTAAAAATATTTAAGATGAATTACAAGTAAGTAATTATAGTAACTAGAGTTATTTCAAGCCTTATCATTTAATTGTATCAGGGAAAGAGCCTTGCTAACCTGCCAATTATTGATCTGATATGTTCTGACCTCTCAAATACAAAGTTGTCTCAGGGACTCTAGAAAAAGGAGATAAAACCTCATGTTTTGTCATTCAGTACTTTTATAGAACAAGACACCTGGACTTCTAATTCCACCAGTCAAAGGCTTTTATTTTCTCAAATACAAAAGGACTGGCATAGTGCGACAAATCTCAGTTACTCTGTTCTATTGCTGTATATTGACTCCATCATATTCAGAAGGGACACTTTATCCCTGTTTTCAGTCCTGCTCTTCAAATTGAGACATGCCATCCAGGAGGAAAGCTAGCTAAAGTTCTAAGAAAGGTTCATTAAAACTTGGGAAACAAACAGCTCACAGGTCTCAAAAGTCCATCAAATTTATCAGACTCACAATCCCCTTCCCTATAATTCCTTCATTGGTAGTGATCTAGAAAGAAAGGAGACTCTCCAACCTATGGATATGCCTGCAAATCAGGCAGACATTCTCAGGAGTGAACAAACATGATGGCTTCTACTTTCATGAAGCAGCTGTCTTTGAGTCAGCAAAGTTTCCATAAGTAATAACCTTCCTTATATTTCCATAAATAACTCCAATAAACAACTGGTTCACCATGTTTGACTTGGGTTGAACTCTTACTTAAGCTTTTCTCTTGGTTGCCAATCTGGAATGAGTAGTTGTTTGTATATATTTCCCCATGAGAGTGTCACACAACCTCTCATGAAGCCACAGAACATATACTTCTATGCTGAGAATCCTGCCTCTTGGAGCAGTACCATGGTTTTTGTGCTCCCTGAATATGTATTGGTCAAAGTGTTTCTCACATACCTATTTTATCTCCTTTATCTGTAAGTCTCAACATGAAGAGACCTAGAGTTTTGTGTACTTGATCATTTAATATTATTTTCTTTGTGACAAAGACAGTGTAAGATTCTATATCTAACTCATTTAGAAATAAGGTTTATTATATTATTAAAAAGAATAGCCGGGCGATGGTGGTGCACGCCTTTAATCCCAGCACTCGGGAGGCAGAGGCAGGCGGATCTCTGTGAGTTTGAGACCAGCCTGGTCTACAAGAGCTAGTTCCAGGACAGGCTCCAAAACCACAGAGAAACCCTGTCTCAAAAAACCAAAAAAAAAAAAAAAAGAATATTATGACTTTTTTCTGATATTAGGTTTACTTAGAATCCACAAAACACTAATGCTATCCTTGTGCCTTTACCTCAATATTTATAGACAGTTAGAGAGCATTTCTTATATTTTTATTTTGTACACATGCATATGTAATTACATCTTACTCTGTGGCACATTGATCACACCTATTAGAGCATAGACATCAAAGGGCAACTATCTCAACCTAATTAAAATTGACTTGAAAATCTAATTTATTTTCTTATGCATTAAGAAGTTGGTTACTGATTGCTATGTACAACATGCCTGGTGTAGCTATACAGAGTGTAGCAGAAATTATGCTTAGTTGAAGATGTATATTACTCACCACAGAAGGGAACCGGATCTGTGTGTAAAAGCTGTGCAGAAATCATTGGCAGTTCATTCTGGCAGGAAAACAAAAATAGCCTATATCTATGAAGTATATGGAAGCCTGACAAATAAAAAAGAACTAAAATATTGTCTTGAGTGATGGGAACAAGAAGAGTTTTTTGCAAGCTGAAGTTGGAGCCAGATTTTTTTCAATTCATCTTTGGAACACTTAAGAATCATATTGAAACTAAAGAATCCTGAGAAAACAGTGATGGGATTATGTAACTTTTGAAGGTATAACTGTGTTTGGGTTGTAGAAAATTTGGTTCATATGCAGGAAAACAATGTGTACAATACTCTAATGAGAGACAGGATGGCTTAGGTGAAGTATATTGGGTTACAGTCTAGAAGAAGTGATCACAATTGAGTTGTCTCTTGCATGGATGTGTCTTGTAGCTATTAAAGAGAATAAAAAGTGATACAACATTGATTCACACAGTTATGTGTGGACAACAATGATTATTCTAATGTGGACACTCAAATGTAATTAATGCTAGAAAAAAATGGTGAGTTCAGTTGTGAGTTTACTAATGTGGAGATCTTTATGACATTATCCTAAGTGGACACAGTACATGGGCATTCCTCACATTAATCCAAAGCTCCCATTGTAACTTTAGGACATTATTATGCTTTTTCAATTATTAGTTAATAAGCTCTACAAATAGGCAATAGAAACAAATATGGCTCATCTAACATAAGTGTGAGTTTATTGGAGAGGACTTATTAGGTCAAGAATTCTCCCCCCCCCCCAAGGATTCTTTAATATGGCTTGAAATTAGACTCATTTTTTTTTAAAAATGTGATTGTGAAAAGATGTAGAAATTAAACAAACATTACATTAGGGATCCCAGTGTAGTGAAAATATTGATACCCTGCTGCTCTGTTCACTGCAAATCTGACTACCATGTACCAGAGGACATCTGATATTGCTTCTGCCTGGTATTGATGCTACATTTGCTTTGGTTACTACTGCAACCAGAACTGAAAATTAGATGCTGTTGCTGTGTTTCCTGTGTGTGGTGATTTGTGTTGTTAGTTGGGAGTTTAAATCACTAGGTGTGTGCATCTGATTACCCATCTAAAACATATGTTGTGCTGGAATCAATCAAATCTATGGCTTTTCTGTGTCCAAATCAGTGTTTTCCAAGGAGCATTCTTCACCCATGGATTTCAAACAAATAACTAATATTTCAACAAATTATCATTATAGATATTATACTAACTATATGGAAGATTTAAAAACATCTTTAAGGAAGGAAAGACAAAGGACAAAATGAATAATATAATACTGCTTAGAAGTTAATGTATTTAATTATTTTCTATATGTCAGAAATTGTCTCAGATAAGAAGAGAGTGAAATTCTTTCCAATTGTTTTATAGAATTTGTTGATTAATTCAATGGGCTGAGCACTCTATTTATTTATTCTATAATGTTGTGTATAATTTTTTAAAAGAGTTTGATTAAAAACACAGTTTCTTTTCCGGGTTCTCTCTAGTTTATCCTCTATTAAAAACACTATTTACTTTTCAAAGGAGAAGGAAATGGGGAAGACTGATGATGTAAAGACTAAAGACTAGAACCTTAAGTAAGACCAGCTACTCAGGTAAACTGCTGTTCATTGGAAGATCTATAAGCACTGAGCTGAATGTTCTCTCGTTTGTCTCATGTTGAAATTCTGCCTCTCTGCCATATCCATATTAGAAAAACAGGATTTTAAGAGCTTATTATGCTCACAAGTGCAAAGATCCATTCAATAAAACTAATCCTTCATGTAAAATAAGAAGAGGATATAGGGAATGTGGAGGAGCAGATAGAAAAGAAGCCTGTTGATAATGAGAAAACAAAAAAGATGTCAGAGCTTCTGATCCTCACACGAGGACCCAGAAAGAAGGGAGAGGACAGCAGCAAGCTGAGAAGAAAAGTCTCACCAGTAACTGGTAAGCTTGACATTATGTATATTTCAGGCTTGGAATTTCTGTAATGTAAGCAGCCCCCCAGTTGTAGTGAAGTTCCATGGCATTTCTATCATACTACCACACTCCGATATTACGTACCTTGCCTGGATTTCATTCTGCCAGTTGCTTCATGATGTAAAAAGACAAAGTTCTACTCAAATCTTTATTAAATAATAGAGGAGACCCAAAATCCTTAGCTACACTATGTGACAAAGAGAACCATGACAACGCTGGAATTCTTCCTCTTGAATTCACACAATAAATAATGACCTATATTCAAGAAAGTGTTTAAAATGCTTGTAACAAAGGTAAATGCATCCTGCTTTCTCCTTGTTTAAGATTTTATTATTACTTTTTTTTTTCTTTAAAAAAATATCAATCCAAATTCCCACTCCCATTCCCTACACACAGCCTCCCAGCCCAACCCCATTTAATCCTAAGAGAGGGTAAGGCACTTTGCTTTGTGGAAAGTTCCATTCTACATCTAGGCTGAGCAAGGTATACATCCAAAGAGAATAGGATCCCAAAAAGCCAGTACAAAAAGTCGAGACAAACCCCAGTGCCACTGCCAGTGGTCACTCAGTCTGCCCCAGCCATGCAACTGTCATTCAGAGGGACTAGTTTGGTCCTATGCTTGTCTCTTCTCAGTCCAGCTGGGCTTGGTGAGCTCCCATTAGCTCAGGTAAACTGTTTCAGTGGATGAACCCTTCATAGTATTGACCTCTTTGATCATATTCTCATTCCTTCCATTCTTCAGCTGGACCTTGGGAACTCAGTCCAGTGTTCAGATGTAGGTCTTTGACTCTGTTTCCATCTTTTGTTGAGGAATGTTCTGTGGAGATATTTAAGATAGTCATCAGTCTGACTAGAGGGCAAGGTTAGTTTATGCACCCTCTCCTCTCTTGATTAGGGTCTTAGCTGGGATCATCTTTGTGGATTCATGGGAATTTTTCTATAGCCAGGTTTCTTGCTAACCCCATAGTGGCTCTCTCAATTAAGATATTTCCTTCTTTGCTCTCATATCTGTCCTTCCTCCATCTCGACTATCCCATTTGCTCTAGTTCTCCTCAACCCTTCCCTTCTCCCCTTCTCTTTCCTTTCTACCCTTCCTTCTCCCCCAGACCCCATGCTTCCAATTTTGTCAAGGGATCTTGTCTATTTCCAGTTACTAGGTGGAACTTATTGCTTAATTTCTCTAGGATCATGAACTATAGGCTCAATATCTTTTGTTTATAGCTAGTATCCACTTATGAGTGAGTACATAGCATATCCAAGCCTATGGTACACTATGAAAGCAGTGCTAAGAGGAAAGTTCATAGCACTAATTGCCCACATAAAGAAAATGGAGAAAGCTTGATTATTGACTTAGCAGCACACCTAAAAGTTATAGAACAAAAAGATGCAAACTCACCCAGGAGGAGTAGAAGATAGGAAATAAATTGAGGGCCTGTTTTTCTTAATCTAATTGAAGCAATAAATCATAGTCACAATTATCTATAGGTCAATTATTTACTGACCAGACATTTTTAATGATATTTAGGAAGAGTTTGCTTATTTTAAAAAATAATCATCATTAAATATGCATATAGACTTGCTAACACTCACTATCTAATTTAAACATTATAAACACATTATAATTTTATGCTCCTGCTAATATATGCATATCAACTAAATGTACATTGTTCTTTGTCACATAATTTTTCTTAGAATCAATCAATGAAATAGTGATGATAAAATCAATTATCAACTCATATGCAATAATTAACCCTGTGTTAGACTTTGTAGGCAGAGACTTCCTGTACAGACTGCTATCTCCAAAATAACTAGCAAAAGATTTAATATTTATTACAAATGCTTGGCCAGTAGTTAGACTTATTACTAACTAGTTCTTACAATTCAATCCATTTCTATCAATATATGTGCTGTCCTGAGTCTCATGGCTTTTCTCTCTATTCCATTATTGTCACATTCATTCTGTATCTGGCTGGTGACTTCCTATATCTCCCCTGTTCTTTATCCCATCATTCTCAGATTGACTCCCCCACCTAACTTTATCCTGTAAACTATTGTTCAGACAGCAAAAATCTTTACAGTGTACAAAAGAATTATTCCACAGAAAGACTAGATGAACAAATATGAGTTTTCTCAGATTCTACAAATTATTTAAGTAAATATGAATTTAGTATAATTTCTTTAGACTAGTGGGAGCTAAAGATCACTGGCTGCTCTTACAGAGGATCTGGGTTCTGTTCCTAGCCCTTACATCGTGGTTCACAATTGTCTGTAACTCTAATACTGGGTTTATGACTCCTTTATATATGGTGCACAGATGTACATACACACTGGAAAGATAAAAACGTATAATAAATAAATGAAGTAATTTAAAAGTTATGAATTAATAAAATATTTTACTTAAAATTTGCTATATGATTAAATGCCTTATTATTATTACATCTTGTTTCATTTGAGAATTTTTCTCTTATTATTTTATTTATTGATTTTTACTGAGTTCTACATTTTTCTCTACTCCCTCCCTCCCTAACTCTCCCCTTCTTTTCAACCCTTCTCTAAGATACCCATGCTCCCAATTTACTCAGGAGAGCTTGTCTTTTTCTACTTCCCATGTAGATCAAATCTATGTATGTATCTCTTAGTGTCATCATTGTTGTCTAAGTTCTCTGGTATTGTGAGTTGTGGACTGGTTTTCTTTGCATTTGAGGAGTTTTCAATCTATTGCATATAGGTAAAAATAATGGACTATGGAAAATATTAATTTTTATATTGCTTTATTTAGCAATGAAAGTTATGAGACATTCAGTGTTGTCTTCATAAAAATGTTTATGATAAATGTTTTATGCCATACTTGAAATGAGGGTGATGATGAAAAAACAAAATATCTATAACAGAATTACATATAATATATTAAAAATCTAATTTTGTGTTTATAATATTTAAGAAAATTAACTTTCTTCATTTAAATATGTAAGCTTATTTCCTTTTGCAATACATACTAAGGAAATACGTCCTCTTATTAGTAATTTCAAGCGTTTAATTATCTGTATTATATGACAATGTATAACAGTGTGAATAAAAGCATGAATAGATACAGTAGTTCAATTATAATCTTTAGAACTCAATTAGAGTTGAATAAAGTATATAATTAGATTGGACAATCATCATACACTTTTGAAATGAGTATTTGCTGTGGAAATTGAAGGACAACTCCAAAGAATTTCAAGAAAAGGAAAGAAAAAATTGTTATGATTCAAACCTCTTACCACATTTACAAGTTAGTATGAGTCAACAACGTCATCTAGCTGTGCAAGGAAATTTCAATCATCTGTTGATAAATACCTCCAGTTTGGGATAAGTGTTCTATAAAAAGAGAGACATCACAGAGTTCTTCAGAAATCTTTTTAATGATGACATCAAGTGTAGATATTTGTTAGTTGAACAATGGGAAAATGGAGTTGGATAGGTCAAAAAAGAACTAGGGTACAGTGCTGAATTCTGATCCGTTTCAATACAAAGGCTGTTACACTACCTAGTAATATTTGTTTAATAGAAAGGAGTATGGACTCTGGGAGGTCATGAAAGAACAAGTGTGAAGACATACATTTAGAGGTGAGTAGAAGGAAATGATACCAGACAGAAAACAAAATATCAAGAAATGTATCTAATCAAAATAAGCTAAAGAAATGGACCTGAGAAAAATTTCAGCTATGGGAATGGAGATACGGTTCAGTAGTGACAAACACAGGCTGCCCTTCCCACAGACCTGTGGTACTCTGAACATTTACATGGTAGCTCATAATCATCTGTAATTCCACTTCCAGGAGATCTATGTCTTTTCTGGCCTTCACAAGCCCCATACTTCCACATAATGGACAGACAAATATGCAGACTAGCACTTAAACATACAAAAATAAATAAATTAAAAATGATTTAGTCCAACATTTGATTACATGAAAATGAACTAGAGAATCTATCTTAAAAGCAGAAGATTTTCAAGTGCTGGTACATTTTAAAAGCAACATTATATTTTAATAAGTAGTGTTAGATTAAGTGTTGTTAATTCATCAAAGACAATAAAGATCATCAATTAGCCAGATTTGGATAGAATTAGGCATCCCTCAAAGCCTACCAGTTGTAATATTCTCTCCCACTGTCACTATCAAAACTCAGGCACTGATAAATCATTGACAGTTTTGTATCCTTACATTTTGTACTTTCCAAAATATCATGTTTGCAATCACATAGTATGTTTCTATATCACTAAATGTTACTATATCACTAAATGATATTCACTTAAGATTTCTCCATCTAATATTTAATTTGATGGCCTGTTTTTTGTTAGCCAGTCTCTGGCTCTTGTGGGTAGAATTTTTACCTCAAGTGTCATAATTTCACACACACACACACACACACACACACACACACACACACACACATATATATATATATATATATATATATATATATATATACAGGAACACAGTCACACACATGTAGTTTGACTACCTCTATAGATACAGCCCCTCTCCCTGTTTTCATTCTTCACCTGTAATCTACCTGTCTCTCTAGAGACCCTCAATCCAATTTTACTTTACTGATATCTGGTTTCTACAGATGAAGCACTCCATCTACAAGTTTAGGAATAAGGTCAAGAAATAGGAGAAAACATAAGCTGGTTTTCTTTCTGGGTAGAGGTTATCTCATTCGATAAACTTTCCAGTTCTAGTCATACACCTGAAAATTTCGTTATCTATTCATTAACTCAGGAACATTTTGGTTTTAACCAATTTCTAGGTATTGTGAAAAGAGAGGTAATGAACATAGGTAAGTATTTATTGATTTGAAGGTTGAGCCCTTAAAGTATATGAACAGGGGTGATTTAGTGGGTCACAGATATCTACTTTTAGCTCCTGGGAATTTTCCCATATTCCTTTCCATAGTATTTTCATTCATTTGCAATTTCAAACATAGTGAATGAATACTCCCCTTTCCGTGCAAATCAATGTAGCTCTCACTGTTCATCCAAGAAACTTCTTTCTGTGGCAGACAGAGGCTACTTCAGTGATGCAGAGGTGCTCCTGGGTGGAAAGGCCACAGAACATAAAGGATACCCAACATGGCCCCATTCTAAATCAGTGTATCCCAACACTGCTCTAAATTCCTATCCTTATATACACAGAAAGCATAGCTCAAACTCTTCTCCAGAGAAGTTTCCGTTCACAGCAAACAGAGGATATAATCAGTTAAACTAGTTAAAATGCAACTAGTTAAAATGTTAAACTAGTTAAAATGCATAGGATAAGTAACATGGGGTGCCCAGCACCTGCTCCAAATAGTGAGTGTCTCTACATTACAACCTCAGTACCTAAGGCTCAGAAAACATTGTGAAAGACTGGATAGGAAGATTGTAAATGGAGGAGGACCAGGAAACTTTTGGCTAGATAGTGTCTCTATATTTGTCAGGAAGGTGAGCCCATGAAATCTTAACAATATGGTCACCTGACAATGCCTGCATAATAACAACATTAACTGACATTTCTGAATGGATGGGAGGCTTCCCATAAAGCATCATTCCTACATAAAGAACATCAGACAATTTATGGTTACCAAGAGGGGAAGAATCAGGCTTTCCCTCATTCCCTGATATAGTATCTAATATCAGGTGGCCAGTGCTAAACATATTTTTGTGTGTGTATGTGTGTTTATGGAAGAAAGAAAGAAGAGATTATAAATTTGAGAGGGAAGGAGAAGGTAGTAAATGTGAGAAGATGAAATAAAGTATAAGTAGGAAAGAGTACAAATACACTACTCATGTATTAAAAACTCAAAAATATGATATTATAGTTGAATAAAATCTAGCCTATCAACATTCATGTGATATATTATTTCTTACTGCCTTTTATACTGATGTAGATACTTCATTAGCAATGATTATGTTACATGAAAATACTATCATCACTCAGGGACATATTTGCTTAAAGTTGCTAGGGTTCCTTTAGGAGCAGCATCAAAAAACTGGAAAGCACTTTGAAATTTAATCACTTTTTTATAAGCTGTTATTTCATCTTACAACCAAAAATTAGTTGTTTTTTAAATTAAAATCTGTATTTCTGGCTGGGCGGTGATGTTACACACCTTTATTCCCAGCACTCAGGAGGCAAGGAAGGCAGATCTCTGTGAGTTCAAGGTCATCCAGGGATACAGTAGTTTTTATTCAAATCTTTGTCTATTTTCACTTGATTTTCTTTATGATTCCTAAGTTTTATATGATACCTGTATATTTTCATACCAGTTAATTACTACATATGTCCTTTGGAAAATTTTTCTTCAAGCCTGTATCCATCTTGATTCCCTTTTGCAGTGAAGGAATCTTTTTATCATTGGTTTGATTACATACATAGCTTGCTAACTAGTATCTGACCTCCTCTTTCACCAATGTATGAAATGTATGAAATAAAAGGAGTCCTAAAATACTGCACTTTATAGTCACATAAAACCTGCTATGTCTATATTCGGGAGTCAGTCAACAATGAGAGAAGAAAAAAAACATGTTTCCGTTATTTTTTGTATGTTTATATTTTTAAAAGAAGAAATCTTTAATAGGGCATAAGATGATGTAATTATCAAAATAACAAAAATCAGAATGAAGTCATTTTCAGGCTGGAAATATAGGTGGTAAGATCATACTTACTCAGCATATGCAAAGCCTGTAGTTTTTGATTCATGCATGCATATCCCCCAGTTATCTGTAAAATGTTTTGCTTGTGAAGAGATAAAATGACAGTGAATGCCATCCATGATTGATTATAAGAATAAAAAGAAGTTATATCAGTGAAATGACTAACTTTGACCTTAGAGTACAATGATGTTCAACTTACCATTTTTTCATGAATTATTTATTAGCTGTTATATCATAATTTTTCCAAACCCAAGATCATCTCGATATTTATATATGCTCTTTTGCATACTTGTATAGATTATTCTTTTTACTTTAAGTTGATCATATGTTTTGACAATGTTTGTGTAAAATATATAGTGCCAGCATCTAGATTAACTTTGTGTGTATATTTGTGATGTGTTAGCATGTGTATATTCAGGTGAATAACACAGAGTTATTTTGTGAGCATAATTATGGAAAATAGCTATTCATTCCTTTAAGAAGCATTAACTAAGTACTAAATATCTCTAAAGTCCACTTTCAATTCTAATATGTTCTAGTTTCCCCTGATTATCTTTCCTACTGGACTCACTTATTAAACTTCCTATCTGACTTATTCACAGAAGATTCTTAGAATTTCCTCACTCTTCATTGAATATACAATTTGATGCTTTAATTATTTAGAGAAATACTTTTGTATGATGAAATCAATGTAGCATGTTGTTTTCTTTTTGTTGCCTTCATCTTTCTAGAGGGAAACAACAACTTCAACGTCCAAATTTCTTTTGTAGCTGTGTGTGGTCCTGTGAAACTTGCTTACTGGACTCTCAATGTCCATCAAATTTCCCAAAAGATGCTTCAAGTTGTTTTTAGTCCACACTTGCCTCCTGCAACTGAAAAATTTAGACTTGGTATATGGTGAGCGATGAAAGGAAGCCTTACTGGTTCACCGAAACCTTGTGAATCAGAACACCAAAGCCATTCTAGGAACTTATCTGAACTCTATGTAAGAAAAAAAAAAAGGAAACAAAACAAACTTTAATTTATTTTTAGTTCTCAACTATAGAATTCACAATATGAAATAGAATTCCATTTTATTTCAATGATTTCTTATTAAAGTCTAAGAAAATTTAAGCTAGGTTTAAAGCTTTGGGTAAAGAAATTCAAATGCTAGGGAAGCCGTGATATTTTATTCTAAGGTTATTATATTCTGTAATTGTCTCTGGATTGGTATGTTAATATTTGTACTCTACTTATTTTCTGCTTGTTTTCTACCATATAGCCTACAAATGACATCAGTACATTAGTTTTCTTTCTTTAAAAAATGATGATTAAAGGAGTAGGTAAAATAGACTGGAACAAAAACACTCATATTTATCTATGTGTTTACCTTATTCTCCATCTAGAACTATAATATTGTAACTTATTTTTATAGACTTGAAACACTTAAAATCTTGTTTTCTTTTCAGATACTATTCATAAATGATATTGAATAAATTATCTGTAAATATTTATCAAATAGACCTTTAGACTTACTCTTTTCCCATAAATTTGGAATGAATTTTATATAGTCTTTCAACAACATTTTTGTTTATATATTTATAATTCCTCCACAGTGCCAAAACTGAATGACAAATATGAAGAATTGTAATCCTCCTGCAAGATTTTCTTCAGAATAAAAAAGAAAGTACAAGTATAAGCGAGATTTAAAGAAACCAAGAGAATTAGCAAACAAGTAGTTCAGCTTCTCTTTAATTTTCATTAAAGAGGTGAACGGCCTTTAGAGTTCACCAGACACTAAAAGTAATGATGCATCCTAATTAAGTAAATGTTCAGTTAGCTTTCTTGATTGTACACTGTAAGAAGCGCAAGGAGAAAAGAATTAAATTGCTGCATGTCACTCTCTCCTTACAAATATACTCCCCTCATCCCCATCTGCTCTTCTCCTGTCGTCTCATTTTTTTTTTTAAATATTTTTTAAATCTCAACAGTATCACACTTAATCCTTCCAAGCTTACTATCTTGTTCTCATCCTGGATTTGGTACTTTCCATATAGTCTTCAATTAATTGAATAGGGTTCTCATTTTCTCCTCCTATCCCCCATCTCTCCTACTCTGACTTAAATATTAAGGGTTGTATCTGCTATACTGGCACTATTTTGACTATGAATAAAGCTGTATGCTAAGTATTGAATTTGAAATAAATTAATGCAATCTTATAGGTTCTCAACGCTTCAGTTGATTTGTAGAAAATAGTATGTTTTCTTTTCTTTCAACATCTAATGAGTACATTGCTTTTAAAAGCTCGAAGGAAGATCTGTTTCCTTTTATTTTCCAGATTCTAGAAGGTTCGTAACGCCTACCTAACGCCAAATAACTCCAGCCTATACTCTGCTCATTCCATCATTTCTGACTCATACCCCGTGCTCCTATTTTTTTTGAGATTTATGGTAATAAACAAGAATGACTTATACATCATAAGGTGCATATTATAAAATTTATAAATTTGTTTTTGCCTCAAAAGACAATATTCACAATTTTTGATTTTTAGGATGTGAGTATGTTGAAATACAGATGTTTACTGATAAAATGATTTGACAATATTAAATGTGTTAATTCTATAAATTCCAAACAGCAAAAACTTTATATAAACTAGTTTTATAACTTAGATAATTACAATATTTTATTTTTCTCTGAATATATTTTGTTTCTAAAAAGCTAATGAAAAACTTAGCTGCAGAACATGTTAATGTGATTAACAAAATCAATTAAAATTAATATTCCCACTTTAATTTTTCTCTTCAACACTGGAAGAAATGCAATTTGGAGAATAAAAATAAAACACTGGAGTGCTGGAACAGTGGCTAAGAGTGAATACTGTTCTTACAGAGGACCAGAGTTCTCTTTCTGACACCAGTGTCTGGTCCGATGCAAAAACCTGTCTCTAGTTTCAGAGGTATTCAAAGCCTTTCTGGCCACTTGCACTCGCATGCACTGACACACATACACACACACACACACACACACACACGCAAAAAGAACAAAAAATAAATTAATAAAATAAAGAATTCAGTGACATTTCACTAATTTATCTTTTTTTATTTTATAGATCATAATATAATTGTAACACTTCTGCCTCAAAAACCTCCTACCTCTCCCTTCTTGCAATTTTTTTTCACATTTATGGTCTTTCTTTTCCTTAATTGTTGTTGCATGAATATAAAATTCATATATACCACTGTATCTGTATAATGTCACTTCTATGTTATGTTTTTAGGGTTGACTTTTAGTATTAGATAATGAATTGGTATGCTCTTCACTGTGGAGAATATTTCTCCTGTTCGCAGTGTTTAATTGTCTTCGAGTATTCCTTTAGGTAGACTTCTTTCCCTGTCCATTCTGGCATTTCTAGTAGTCTTCTTATAAATTGGTTTCACTGTGTAATCCTAACATTGGAATAAAATTTCCAGTGTAGTGGCACTTGGAGGAGCAGTTATTAAATATTTTGATACATGAAATAAATAAAAAGACTGCTGTTATATCTCTTACTCTCTCTCTACTTTTCCTTTTTTTTTTTTTTTTTTTTTTTTTTGTTCCGATGGGAAAGGCTATCTAAATATTCAGTAAGCCTCCTATCTGCAATGCAGAAAGTAGACATTCTCCTGGGACCACAGTTACAATCAACTTGACCTGGGATTTCTTAATCATTACATCTGAGGAAAATGAGGTTCTACTGTCTAGGTCATCCGGTGTATGATGTGTTTTCACAGCACATGGAAAATAAAGATTAAGACAGAACTTAGTAATTCATCTTCAACTTCTTTATATCTTGCTTCTCCATTTTCAAACAAGTGCATTACTTTACTTCACAGTATGTAAAAAGATCAAGTTAATATCTTGCCTAGTGACATATTTATTTATATATCATACAGTTGCTTGTGAAGACTGTCATTCCTAACAGGGTTTGGCTTGCTGGGTCAATGTATAACAAATACTGGAGAAATATTTTTGAAAAAGAATCTTTTATGCAGTAACTATATTTCTAAGTAATTAGGTAAGTTAAGTACACCAAGCATTATTTAAAATGCTGAAGAGTTTAATGAAGTACTTAGTTTCAGCCTTTTAATGAGCATTTATTGAACTTTTCCACTGTGTTGGGTAGTGTTAGGTAATAGGAATACGGAGGGAGGGTGATGAGAAAACACGAAGTAAACAGAATTGTGATTTTTTTTTCATGTGGAAACAGTAGTTGACAGTATATTAGTTGAAATGCAGTCAACTCCATACTGCATTATATGCATGCAAGGACTTACTGAGCACACAAACACACCTAGCAAACTCTACTCAAAAAAAAATTTAGCCATGATTCCAGAAGTTGTAAAAGATATTTTAAACTTAGACATTTTAAATTGGTAAGGCAAAGAATTGAATAAAAGACGAACAACAACAACAAATATGGTTTATAGTTTACGGGGCATTGCTGTCATGCTCCTTTATTCCCAGCACTTTGGAGGTAGAAGCGGGTGAATTTCTGAGTTTGACGTCAGCCTCATCTACAGAGTAAATCCCAAAACAGGCAGGGCTACACAGACAATTCCTGTCTCAAACAAAGAAACAAACAAAAATATTAAGTTTATTTTTGTTAATGTTGTTACTGTATAATTCACATTTGGCAGATGGATTATGATACTCATATTCACTTTGTTTGCATATATAAATTTGTCCTTTGCATAAATAAAAATAAATAAATACTTGCATAAAATGCTCAAATATTGACATATGTAAAAAACTGAAGTAAATTTTAATGGCTTCCTGATCTCCAGAAATTTGAGAAATTTTAAATGGCTAAGGTTTTCTTACTTTGTTACAAATTGAAACGTTTTCTTTGATTGTTTTGATAAAAGTTGTTTTGTTATGCATGCTTCCATTACAAGAAATTTTCTTAATCATATATCTTTTATATGAGACTCATTGGATCATGTTTCTCTCATTGCAATGCCTCATTTTCTACGTGGATTTGAAGGTAAATCAGATGTGGTTTAATGGAGTGCTATTTTCCAGGTAGCTAGACTTTCAATAGTTTATAGTGTAAGGGAAAAATAGTCTAAAGACAATCGAACACATATACAAAGAAAACACTGAAGGCACTCTGGAAGAAAACAGCATTCTGGTGTTAAATACTTCCTCCTCTGATGGGGGTGGAAGAGTGTCTGCAGGGAAAGTTGGAGCAGAAATGGAGTTAGTAGCTTCCAAAAATCTCCAAGATAATTAGCTACACCTTATTGGTTTTTGCAGATGTTTTTCATCTTCTTTCACTTATTCTCTATCTTAACCTCAAATATGCCAGCTGTGTAAACTAATACAACATTTAATTGATATAGAATTCACAGCAGTTGAAAACCCCGGAAAACTGCATCACTAATCCCTTAGATCCCTAGTGGGCATATGCTGACAATAACCATGTCAGTTTGTAGTTTTCAGTTTCCTCATATGTATGAGAGAACAAACTAAATGGTCTTTATAGATCATCTAGTTCCAATAACTTTTTTTATTTAAGAGTTCAATGCTCAGACTCCATTTATTTACCAGCATACTGATCTCATACAATTAAATGTTAAGGTTACTATACACAGAGGTACTAAAGAAACTTTGGATACTTTCAACAAGAAAGCTCTGAAGACAAAATATACACAGTAAGGAGACTAAAGTGATTAAATTTCAATATCTTAATGAGGACAACTATGCATGCATAAATTTATGTCAAATATGACTCTTTTACATGCAAGTAACAATCTGAATATATGTACACAGTATGTATATGAACACATACCTATATAGGTAAATATGTATGGAAAAGATCCTTTATTAGCATTATGCTTTCATATTTTTGCTATAAATTAGATTTAATGTTAAAAAGTAACATGGAACATGGAAATATTTTTCTTTACAAAAAATTGCAACATGATTTCCTTAATAAAATATTTATTTTGAGGAGACTGGTGACACTGCTCAGCAGAGTGAATACTTGCCACCAAGTCCTAAAGTTTAGGTCAGTCATGGTAGCCCACATGGTGGGAAGATACGTGGACCATAGACAACAGTGTACATACATACATACACACACATACACAATAGAGGGGGATGTTCTGAACATCAAATCAAGAAATCCAACCACACTCAGAACAAAATATACTGCTATTTTCTATCTCAAGCACTACCTCATTTGAATGCTCCCTTGGCAGAATTTTAGTGAGGTAATGGGCGAAATTTATTGATTTGCAGCTATAAAGGAAAAAGAGATAGGGAGTCAAGAAACACCCATCACTAATGTGAAGATTGTTAAATGAATAACCTCAGGTGAATGTAGTGAAATGCAAAAAGAAATGTTCTCAACTTGAAAGTAAATTAGCTAGCTTTTAAAATAATTGTAAAAATCAACTTGCTCTAAAGAAACAAGATAGTGGATGTAACATCTGTGAAACTATGGGAGTTTAGTTAAGTAATCATATGGGTTAATATCATATTCAAGCATGGAAATGAATAATAATGGAATATTACAAAAGTTTCATAAAGTTTTTAAACTAAGATTCAAAGAAATAAATGTTTCCTCTCCAGGCCTATTTTCAATTTTTAAGAACAACATTACATTTCTTTTATACAGAGGCACACACATACATACAAACAAACATTGATTTGTTGAGGCAAGGTCTTGCTACATAACCTAGTCTGGCATTAAGATTACAGTCCTCATGCCTCAGTTCTAGACTTCTGAAATTACAGAATACAAGTGTGCTTCACTATGGGTGGGTATAAAGTAAAATTTTGTTTCAGTGGTCTTACTTAAGTCAGATTTGGTCCTCATAAACACACGTTTGTCTTCACAGTCTGTTAGATAAGTGCTTTTGAACAACATAATGTGGTCCTTGTGACAAGGAAGTGTGCTCTGTACACTGTAGAGTTGTTACACTGTATTTGTAATAAACATATCTCAGGATGTTGATTCTCTGTAGGTAGACTCAGATTTTTCTCAGCACAGGTTTTCAGCCTCTATAATAAACACAACACTCATCCATTTTGGAAAAGGAGACAAGGAAGAAAAACTTCTACACTGTGGCATTATTAGAGCAGGTGTGAATCCTGAAAAGAGAAAGAAAAGTTACGACATGCCTTCACTTAATTT
This sequence comes from Chionomys nivalis, assembly GCF_950005125.1. Taxonomy (NCBI): domain Eukaryota; kingdom Metazoa; phylum Chordata; class Mammalia; order Rodentia; family Cricetidae; genus Chionomys; species Chionomys nivalis. Next base: position 73,853,012 of record NC_080090.1, on the reverse strand, counting down.
TTGCCTTTGACAGATTGGGTATTATAAACACTATAGAGCCTTGAGTATACACATTTTATTATTTTCCTTCACAGAGTGACATCTAGCTGTCTTTCTTTCTGTAGGTCATAGTACAGATTTCTACAGTGGTGATGAACATAAAAGAAGTGTGAGCCGGGCGGTGGTGGCACACGCCTTTAATCCCAGCACTTGGGAGGCAGAGGCAGGTGGATCTCTGTGAGTTCGAGACCAGCCTGGTCTACAAGAACTAGTTCCAGGACAGGCTCCAAAACCACAGAGAAACCCTGTCTCGAAAAACCAAAAAAAAAAAAAAAAAAAAAAAAAAAAAAAAAAAAAAAAGAAGTGTGATTTAGTCAATAGTATATATTTCTGCTGAGGCTGAAGCCCTTTTATTTGCATTAGATGCCTATATCTGCATCAATTAGCTCATCTTTTATTGTTGTCATTTTAACATAAGGTGCTAAACCAGAATTAACAACAGTGGAAAATTTTAATTTAAATGTATTGTCAGTGGAATGTGTTTTGTAATTCAAAATTGCAATTCTTTTTCTTTGATAGTCTCCTGTGATATTTTGTATCCAAAATAGTCAGTATGCACTTGTAATGCAAGTTCACACAAATTTCAAGACTTGTTATTCTTCACATTTAGCAGAATATAATAGCAGTAGTATCAAGAGCTGCCCAGCTTCTTCACAAGCTCACACATGCTCTCTCTTGAATACACCCATGCACAGGTGGGGGTGCTATAGACTCTTGGCAAGCCAGAATGTTTCATCCTGACCAGAAAGTATTCACTTGGGATATCCTCATTTGGATCAGATGTAGAAATTGAAACTAAAATGCACACTTAAGGCGAGATTTGTAGCATTATCTTTTCTGCAAAATGTGATTAGACAGCTATGACAATTTATTATTATGGTTGAAAGAGTGGGTTTTTTTTTTTTTTTGTAGCTAAAGTGTTCGTTTTAGGATAAATAAAAATGAGCTGCTGTCCCCTAAGTTCACTTCCTCTCCAGAAAAGAAAGAGTTAAAGGGGAGGATGATCCTTTAAAAAAAAAGATTGTTTTACCTGCCAGTGTTTTCATACATGATAGGAAGGACCTGGAAGTGCAGATACCCGTCTCCAAAGGCCCCTTCTCACTTCAAGTCCACACTAGCTGGCTTCTGTTCTCCCAATAAAGAGGAAAAGAACATTTCCACTGACCCAGCTTCTCCGTGATTTACATTCAGAGAGGAAATGAATGAATGGAGTGGGGGATGGGCTACTGAGAAGCAATGTGCTGTCTTTTTAACCGCAGAAAATAAAATTACTTACAAAGAACATTTTTTACTCATGTAAATGCTTAGTCCTCCTATCATTCAGCAACTCCATGTCTACGGGAAATAAATCTATGTCCAGGTTACTACCTCCTCCAGATGCATAATTTGTCAGCTTCAGGGTGCGGAGCAAGACTGAGCTGGAGTCCAGGTCTACAGACTCCTATCTGACTGTATTCTCTATACATCTTCTGGGTCACTCAGATAATTCCGAAAGATGAGGACCCAGAATCTTCCCTAAGAAAAGATTTTCAGCAGCAGGGTGCTGTTCATTCCTTGATCAAAAAAAATAAATCAATTGCAGAGTTATCAGTCTTTCAGTCAAACAGGCAATTCCACAGTGGCAGTAGATTTCGAAGAGGGGGGAAAAGGGGGGAGGGAGACACGAGGGCGGGGGCGGGGGGCAGGGAAAGAAAGAGTGAGGAATAGGTTTAGGAAGGGGGGAAGAATGGGGTCACAGAAAGGAAAAGGGAGACGAGATCAGGCTAATCTTACCCAATCGATCTGCTGATCAGGTGATCGTTTATGCGGTATCAGGACACAAAAATGACACGACAATGCAATCCCCAGCAAAGCCGTTTCTCTACTTTAGCTCCTTAACCGTAACTGCAGAAATCAAATGCAAGGCAGACAGAGCACAGACTGCCGCTCCTGCATCCCTCCTACCCCACCCCCAAGGGACCAGGGAAGGTCCTCGGACTGTCCTAAAATCTAGCGTCTTAAAGCATGGTTTGGCGCTGGGGTCCCGGATTAAAATCAATTGCCTTAAACACAGGCAGCATGATTGATCAAGAAACTGGAACCTGGGAGAGCTGCTGCCGCCTAGGCATCCCATCACCCACTCCAGGGTCCCCTTGCTAGCCCACCAAAGCATAGCGCCCTCAAATCCTTCAAGCGACTAGAACCTTCAACCATTCCTCTCCCAGTCTCTGTCAAGGCAAAAATCGCTGACGATTTGATCAAGGCAATGTGACCCGTTCTGCTTGCTTATTTGGAGTGTGCCTTATGTCAGGTTTTCTTACTATGCCTCCTTCATTTGCTGCGAGTGAAGGGGTTCCAGGGAACTACGAGTGAAAGGCACTGATGGAATAGTATTAATCCTAATGATAACGTTCCCGGTGCAGGTAAACTCTGAAAAGAACTGCCGAGTGGGAAGACCCTGCAGGATTTCCGAAGCGGTGCTCTCCTGGATTCTCATTGGATCGTCCCCAGCAGCCTAAATCATTGCTGCTGCACTTTGAGGATGACTACAGTCTAGCTCACTAGTTCTCTACTCCCTAGCTTCAACACATCCTTTTACTTCTCTTTGCAGATCTGTTTGTGTTACGCATCTTTTTCTCGTGGCTTACCCAGCTTCTGTCTTTCCTCACTGTGTGGGGACACATATTTCGGTAAATTCGTTTGCCTGAGGATCATCACAGAAAAGGTCTCCACTGCTACCCATCCCCAGTAAAGATTACTTCTTTAACATTTTGCCTTCTTTACTTTGGGGATCTTGACTCCCAAATAACTGGCTCTCTGTTGGTTACATGCAACCAAGAACTGCTGAATACTTCCAAGTCCCACTGCTCTGCATCTTACAGACCTAAAAGATCATGGAATATTTTCTCGAATCCTGGATATATTCCTCTCACAGTCGTCTTACTTCATGAAATTTCCTCTGGTAAGTATCTCTACATGTGGTGAGCAACTTGTAACTTAATACTAGTGTTATTATTATTTTTAAATAAGCAGGGTTTTTCCTCTCTCTCTCTCTCTCTCTCTCTCTCTCTCTCTCTCTCTCTCTCTCTCTCTCTCTCTCTCTCTCTCTCTCTCCCTTTTTTGCATAGCTATAGTTACATTCAAATTGCAAGTACCTATACCTATGTGACCATTAGTACATGCTGGGACTAGTAAGACGTAGTCCATGCAATGACTAGTTCCAATACCTTTCGTTATTAAAAAAAAAAGTCCCCATTTATACTACAAGTCTCTATCAGATATTGTGGACATCACCACTTACCAATTTACTGCTCTTGGTACACAGTGTTGTACCATTTGAAAGGGTATTTTTTTTTCTCTTAGTCTATGAAAATGCCTGAAGGAGCAGTGGCTTTCTGGGTTTAAAAAAGTTCACTAGTCTCTCTGATGTTCAGAAGGTTGTCCAGGTCAGTGTGTGCTTATCGCATCCTAAGCATACGATGAGGGGGACTTTGGTAAAGTGTGTCTTTTGGATTGAATAGGAACCTAAGCACTAAGATGTTATTATATTGAAGAAAAGGAGTCTGGGTGTTGAGGGCATAATTCTTATACAAAAGCCACAGCACACATGAGAACATTATTTTGGCCATTGTGGTTCCTGTTGAGGCAGCATTTTGCAATGCATTTCAGGTTTTGCGAACTAAATTGGCGAACAGTTAATTGGTCAGGGAGGTCTCCCTTCAGATGAAGAGAGCTATCAGAAGCCACTGATTATCTGGGTTCTAATGCACTGAAATTCAGGGAGGGGCTTTACATGAAAAATGTAATTGCCTCCCTCCTCACACTTGCCCACCCCTGCCCTCAGATTTTAATAAGTATGTTAATATGGTCCCTGCCTTGTGCTTTCATGGACATTTCTAAGGGCTTTAACTGGTAATCACTTCCTATTCCACCTAGCTGTGATGAGAAACACTTAAATGTTGGCTTTCACTTCACATTGGGGCAAGTGTTTGGTATTTATCAAATACAAATCTGCATGTGTCAGTAATCTGTAAAGCACCCAGAGAGAGATTTTCTGTGATTAACACCCCCCCACACACACACAACTCTCAAATAAGAACACGTTTCTGGACTTTCCCCCTTTATTGGGGTGGTTGGAGGTGAGGTTCTATTGTTCCAGAGTCTTTTCCCTAAGTTAATTGGGAGGGGGGTTCTTTTTAATTTCTGGGAAAGAACTATTCCAGTCATTGATGGCTCCTGCGACAAATGTAGGCAATGATTTCTTTCTTTTTAATTCAAAAGCCCTTTAAGCTTCCAGACGTAAAAGTACTCCAGCTGCACCACCGCCCCATCCCCCTCCTCCTCGCAGATTCCTGGGCTTTCCCCCTTGGCTCCCACCGAGTAGGAGAGGGTTTGGGGCTGACACAGTGGTCCGCACCTCTTGGCGTCCCTCACCCAGAGCTAGTTTCTACCTGCTGTCTTTGCCTGTTCAGTCCGTCCTGACGGACAAACCAGTGCCATTAGCGTCCGTGACTTCATTGGAAGAAACGAGGCTTTGGTGTAATTCGCCAATTCAAATATCCTCTCTAGAGGACTACTGCTGTTGCGCAAGGGTGGAGGGAGGGAGGGAGAGAGAGAGAGGAGAGAGGAGAGAGAGAGAGAGAGAGAGAGAGAGAGAGAGAGAGAGAGAGAGAGAGAGAGAGAGAGAGAGAGAGAGAGAGAGAGAGAGAGAGAGAGAGAGAGAGAGAGAGAGGGGAGAAAACTTTCAGCGCAGTCAGACCGTTTTCTGCTTAATCAGTGTGGCACAGTGAGGCACAGACATTCGCTGTCTAGGTAAGTGCGTTTTGCTGTGTTAGAACCCTGAGCTCAGTATTGTATGAGGGAAACTGACACAAGAAACAGGCTCTAGTAGCCAAGGATGCTTTAACCAGAGGGCTAGCAACAGGCGACTGTATCTGGAGATTTCGCCGCTGCTTTCAGCTACCTCTAAGCCTCCTGGGTTCTCGGGACGTAGAGGGCAAAACGCCTGGTCGCCTAACTGGCCCAGGGCTCAGTTCTGGTGCGGGAGCGAGAGGGTAGGGATGGAGTCCCTGACCCTTTGGCGCTGGCTCCTCTCTCAGCCCTGCTGCTCGGGGTGGACATTTGCTCTCCAGGAGAGTGGGCTCACAAGGGTTCTGCGACCCCCCACAGAGCCTGTTGTCCAGGATTCCTGGGTCCCCAAACCTCTACTGCGGGAATGACAGACTTGTTTTTTTTTTTTTTTCCTGCAATCTCTTAACATCTTTCTGTGTTGCGATTTCTTTATTATTTTCATGTGCTGAATCTAAGCACAGCGCTCAATGCTTCTCCAGGATGATTGTTTTGTAAAGCCCCATCGACTTCGTTATCTGCTTGTTTAGTAGGGCTTAGGATAGCTGAAGGACTTTTTTAGATCAATGTTAAAGTATTGCTAAGCGTCATCACTCCTTCCTTTCCTTACTTCACTAACTCACAGAATCTAGTGAGCGGTAGGGTGAAGTGAGTTGGGTTTTCAACTTGGAGCCAAGGCTTGGAATGCCATGTTATCCGCAATTCGAGGTTTAGAAACTACACGCTTATGCTAAAGCCACTGTAAAGTTCTCGCTTTTGAATTGCTCACCCCTTTTCTTGGAGGTTGGGGTGAGAAGAAATAAGACCCATTATCGGGCACTGTGCTCCGGAGGTGACCACCAGGGAGGGGGAAACACTTCAAGGCTGCGGGGTTCTGCTGCGACTGTAGCCAAACAGTGGCAGAGTTGAAGTCTTTGATGGCTGTTTCCCCTAGTCTCTATGAGTTGAAGCACAAAGCCTTGCACTTTCCTTTAGGTCCAAAACGTGATCTGTTCTTCAGAGCAGGGACCTCCTTGTAAGCGGACTATGGCTGGGAGATGCAGTGTAAGCTCCATTTGAAAGGGTAAAATGCACTTTCCCTGCTGTGTGAGCTGCCAAACAGCTGTTAGAAAAGAGGAGGAGGTGACCAGGGTTACAGATTAACCCTAGCTTTGCTCGCAAAGGAGAGCCGGTCAAATATATGCAAGCTAAGAAAGCCCCAAGCTGTGAAGCTGTCAAGGCAGTCTGGAGACAGATGATTCAGATTCTGGGGACTTTTTCTTTTGATTTGTTTGTCATCATGGAGTTAACCAGGTAAGGACTGAATGTTTGTACAACTGCATAGTCTGTTTTCGTTTCAGGCTACAGAATCCATCCATTTTCAGATGGTCCTAGCATCCACAACTTCTTACTATTCACATTCATGAATACGTTTAATACCCTTTAAAGATTGGATTGCGTTCATTTAAATGTTTAATGTGATCTTATTCAAACGTTAAAATGTGGCAGAAAAATCATAAAATAGACCTATGCGAGAGGCAGTGATTGGGAGGGTAGAGAGTTAGAGGAAGGGGTGGATAGCCATAAGGAGATATGGAAGAGGCAGTTACTGAAATGCCTTAAACTGCCTCTGTTGCTGGGGTCACAAACCTTTCTATGCAAAGGCTTCCTGGAGAACTATTAAGGGCCTCTAACTAAAAAAGTAATTTTGACTCTTTGAGAGAATGATTTGTGGACATTCTTGTTCTATTTTCTCAATCTTGAAAACAAAAATGCTCGGGTTTGGTATTGGGTTAGATTTGTAAAATTAGAGGAAGAAGAGGAAGTTGCCCAAAGGTAGGGTTATGCACGAACCTGGTACAGACATCTTAAAGTGTAAGACAGACAGATGAAAAATGAAAAAGAAATGAGAAGAAAATGGAAACACATCCCAAACATACCTCTTTTTATTCAAAGTTTTGTAGATATGTAGCTTGAGCAATCAGTAGATTTCTTCCACCATCAGAATTAAGTCAATTAAAATGACAATATACAGGCATGGTCTAATGCTTTATTGTTATTACTGGTGTTTTCTTTTTTTATATATATATACTATGCATATAGCTGTAGGAACCACGAATTTGCAGAAGGTGAAGTACAAAACCCAACAAATTAATGAGACACCATCCTAAACTATGCAGTTGCTAATAGCATTTTGTCAAAGAAATTGTCCTTACATTTTTGGTGGAAATAATTTTAGTGTTTGCTTTTATTGATGAGGACCTCTTAGTCATTTTTTCTGCTTCTAATGCTCACTGAAAAAATATGGAATAAATAAGAATAATTTTAGGTCGGAAAACTGCAAAGTTATAGTACTTTTTTTACTTTTAGTTTGAGGCAAAAGTGAGTTTTTTTCCCATGAGAGAAAGTCTTCACATATTTCAGCTTGTCAATTCTTTCGTATTTTAGTCTCTGCAGTTCTGTTATAATAAACACACTCATTGTGTCTCTGTGTAGACATGTGCATCTATCTCCAGTTTTGGACTGATGGAGAAGACATTTATGCCACATTTGAATTAGTTAAACAATAACCTTGAAGTAAAATATTCAGGATATCCTATAAGAATCAATTTTATTTACTTTGAATTGAATCATGTATGATACCAGGTTCTCATGAGCTATTTTGTTGTAAGGAATCCCAATATTATAGCATAAATGTATGATTTATAAATTATAGCACCTGTTGATTATTTTCAATGCAATTATTAGAGTAAAACAGCTAAGTAAATCAGATATATGTAGAAAGAAGTCTCATATTTAAGTGTAAGGGTTCACACACATATTATATAAACATGCACAAATTCTCCCTACCATTTTCTGGGTTGCTAGACTGGTGTGTTATTACATGCAAAACAGTTGCTCTCCTGAGTAGTTCTTCGTAAGCATGACTTTGCAAGAGGTAACTGAAACAAAGTAGTGGGCCTTCTAAACTTTGATGCTCCATTGTTATACTATATCAAGATCCTTTATTTCTTGCTGTTATTTTATTATGTTCATATTATCATTAAAATAAAAAACTGATTAGAGAAAGATTCTAAAATTCTTATTATTTTAGAAAATTGAATCTAATATTTAAATATTTCCAGGATAAATGGTACAATGAGAAGAGCATGTGGCAAGCTTAGCATAAACTTCTTTTTATGAAATGTGTTTGTAATTATGTTCAGGATTTTGGATTAATGTTGAAATCTTCTAGGAATCTTCCCTATGTACTGCTTCAGCTCCGTAAGAGTAAGGACATGGGAAAGGTCAAGTGTTGATAGACACAGCACTTTCTTCTACATCACTACTCTAGTCTTAACTTGTCTACATTGTTCTACTAAGATTTTTTCCTGCCATATTTACTTGTTTTTCCCATCTCTTTCATGAATAACACAGAGAAAAGAATGCTTTCAAATGACAAGCCAAGGAAATATTTAAAAAAAATTAAAGACAAACAAATTGAAGAAAACAAACATAATTCCTCATACAAAAGATTCTGTTACGTGTAAATTTCTTAGTGTCACAATAGTGTTATGACTTCTTGAGAACAAATGTTGATGCAACTACTTTTAATGTAAATTTCAAGTATTCTTGGTCCCTGTGGGAAGGTTCCACCTGAGTTATACTATTACGCAGTTTTTAACAAGAAAAATAGTGTATTTGCTGAAGCACAGTAGCTATTATTTTATTGTGAGGATATTTAAATTTAATTTTATCTTCTTTATGAAAAGATAGACACTTTTATATGATAAGGTTTTTGACAGACTGACTTCTTATAATCCATAAATTAAAGAAAATGCTAATCCTTAGTAGATTTATGTTATTAATTTGATCTCCATCTTCAAATAAATTAAATCTTCTCATATAGTAATATGAAAATAGAGAAGCTTAAGTATTGTAATTTTTAGGTTTTTTAAAATAAAATCACATCCACTTTACTAAAATGAAGGAGGATAGACATCTGAACTGTTGGTGTATTAATTTAGCAACTATTTGGAGATTTTTTTTTCAGTCACAAAGCAGTGAACCACTGAATAGTATTCTGATGTAACACTATATTTATTATATGATTTCATAACTTGAGCATTTACAATTTACAAATTCCCTTTGAGTGCAAGAGAAAAATACTAATTTTATTAATTGGGAAGTGACAATTTCAAGTGTTTAAATAATAGGAAAGTGCAATAATGTTTATTCTTTCATATATAAAGATGAATATTAGAAGTTGAAATTTAATCTGAGTACTAATGTGCTTTCTATTCAATCAATACCTGGAAGGAGTCACTAGGAACAGTTCTTTTATTTCTTGATGGTATCAAATGCGAAAGGTAATCCTTTACAATGGTCTGCAATTATCTTGTGTATAAGGTTTTAAAGCTCTTATTACTATTATTTCCAAGAATATCTGATAAGGAATAAACACTTCTATTTAATTATTGCTGATATTCCTACCCAATTGCAAAAATTTTATAAGCAATTATTTTATACGTTACAAATCTACTGCACTTTAAAATAAATTAATTTGAAATAAAAATGCAAAAATTTTTGTGTTGTTTCCTAATTAATATTCAAAGCAACAAAATTTTCATTCTTTAACAAGTGAAGTAAACCCAATTATTTCAGCAACAAATTTATTTTCCCAAAGAAAAATTCACAAAATTAATACATTTTTGAAGGATAGGTTGCATTACAACCTACTTAGGGGTAAAATCACTGTGTGTTTGGGAGGTTTATTTTTAGTTAAGAAAGTGTGAACTGAGACGCTTAAAGTGATATAAAATCTACTTACTTGATTAAGCAACAATTCTCAATCTATTATTTTTCAATCTTAATGTTATTTGTATGATTTATTACACTTAGAGATTAAAATGTTTATCCACAGTGTTGCATATTTTACATATTATTTTAAGTAATTTTTAATGTGTAAATTGTAATTTATCCAGATTCAGATGTCTTTAAGAGCACCCAAATTGTAACAAATTTTCCTTAAGTGCTAATAAAGGAATTATCAAATTATATTTCCAGAAAATTAAATCTATAAAATACACACTTATTGATTGAATTAATAAATATATGAACATTACATTAGAAAGCATTACAGTGTTCTGCTATATAAGAATTATTCTCTTATAATGGTGTGTTTCATTTAAATTCCATTATAGACTTATCGTGAAAGAATAGTTACAGATAGACTTATTCTTCCTGAATTCTATGATTATCAGCCAACATCATCAGGATTGAGCTAGCTTTTATTAACTTTTCTGGACTCTTGCATCTTGTTAATTTTACAATCTATCTCTAGAATATTACACTATTAAAAAACAATCTAGCTTTGGAAAGAACAGAACTGAGTAAGCATGCATTTTACATTGCTCAGTCTCAAATAATGGGCAGTATATTTTTAGTCACTAAACACTCACTTTCATACTTTAAATTTTTAAAAACTATTTTAAATGAGATTCATGAACATAACCAATTTTGGTAAAATATTATATCAAAGAATATGCTTGAACACTGCGAGTTTATTCAGCTTTTACAATTAAATTTAAATTCATCCTTTCCCGTATTATTTTTTTTTTGCCTAAAATTGCAATACTTAGGAAGCCAAAGCTAGAGAATTTCCTGGTTTCAAAGATAGCTAGTCAAGACTATATAGTTTTATAATAGCCTCAGTTATGAAGTGAGACCTTGTCTGAAAAACAAAACAAAATAAAACAAAATAAATCATGTTTATTCACGTTGTTTAGTAATTAATGTGCACACTTTGAAAGCTGGTATTTTGGGGTTGCTATTTTATTGAATATGCTAATTAATTTGAGACCTCTCACATCTATTGGATATAAAACAAAACTCATGCAGTTGTGAATATTCGGAGAAATGTAATATACTCAAATGGAAATCATGTCATTAGAGAGTAAAAAACCTCATGGTTTTAAAAAATTAATTATGAAACTTAAAATTAAACTCTCTAAATACACATTGAGAAATAGAAAGTTTTTTACCTGAGAATGAAATTGTACTGAAATAGTTACAATCTCTTCAACTTTATAAGATAAATCATAAAAGTTTGAATATATAACACTGAAGATGTATGTAAAATAATGCCTTAAGCTCATTAATTCATGGTTTTCTTAATGTTTTGGGGAACACCACAAACATCTTAATGTGTAGACAAAATAGAATTTGCCAATGCATTGAAATAGAATGGCTTTACTTTATAGCAGTAGAATTTCTTATTTTTAATCCCACCAATCACTTATATAAAAAGACATAATTACAGCACATTTCATGAATGTGATAAGTAATTTTAGAAATTATAATATGAAATAAAAAAGGGTCGGGTTTCTAAAAATTAAGAAATGTTTTAAATTTAAAAAACAATCTACTGGGGCAATAAAAGCAAAGACCAGATTGGTATTGGTTACTACTAATAATGTTCAAAATAGAGGCTTTAAATATTGTTAATTTTTTTCAAAAATATAGATGCTGGGCCTCAAGACAAGGCTCATTGTTTAAGACCATTTGCTCCTCTTACAAAGAAATTTGCTTTTATTTACAGTACACACACAGGGGCTCACTGATGTCTTTAACTCCAGTTCTAGGAACTCTGATGCTGTCTTCTGGCCTATGTTGCATCTAAACAAAAACATCAATACCCACAAGCCAGTGGTGGCACATGTCTTTAATCCCAACACTCGGGAGGCAGAGGCAGGTGGACCTCTGTGATTTGGAGGTTAAACTGTTCTACATGAGCTAATTTCAGGCCAACTAGATCTGTTTACACAAGAGAAATCCTGTCTTGTAAAACCAAACCAAACCAAAACACACACACACACACAAAAAAAAAAACCATTAATACCTGTAGTAGTGTATTGTTAGATTTATTTATCAAAATACAAATAACAAACTACTACAAATACCCATAAAATAAACAATCAAAACTGATTAAACTAATCTATGAAAAAAAGATTACATTAAAATCTGTTTTGAAGATATCGGGAATGCATCTATTTCAAGGTTTCAACCCACCACTCCAAGTCAGTCGAAGACTAAATCCTACCTGACTTGTTTCAGAATATGAACAAAGATAAGTAGTTCTAATCTTTGAGAATGGAGATTTGAAATTTATAGCAAAGAAAAGAAATGTCTCAATGTATTTTTAAAGGACACTCTATATAATTTTCAGAATTAATATTAAGACTTCCTCTATGTTTAAAGTAACCTTTATACTCATTCATGTGTTGATACACCTCTGGTCTCAAGCATTTCCAGCGCTCTATCCTTCCCTTTCCATTATATCAGCAAATTTCCACAGCTTTAACACAAAGAATGGATCACTGACATTGTAAGTGAGCAATATTTATTGAATAATATAGCTACACAGAGTTCTGTGTTTGGATGATAAACTACATATGGGAAATAAGTTTAATTATATTTTGTAATTATGGGAAGCTATAGAATGGTTTTCCTTTGCATTTTTTACCCAACCGTAAGACTCTTAAAATGTAATGTGTCTTTGTCTAGTCACTTTGAAATATGAGTAACAATTTTCAGTGTGTTGATCATAGGCTGGAGGGGGAGCAGAAACCACTACTGCCTTTATCACCTTTCAACCCGTCTAGACAACTGATAATTGAGGAAATCAATTCTTATTTCAAGTAAAAGGCAGCTGCTTCCAAGAACTGAAATGATGAAAAGATTTGTTTATCTTCAATGATCCTTGGTAAATAAGACACACAAAAGTCTATTCTATCCATCTGTCTCCTACATAGTTAAGGCATTATAAAACTGGCCAAAAGTTGTTATGTTTTGCCATCTTTTAAAGGTGTCTGAGCTAAAGATGACTATTTCCAAAGTATTTGTTGGTATAATCAGCTCATTAAAATGTAGAAATCACTAAATTAGGCCTCAGGTAAGTGTAGTAGGAGCTATTCCTGTGTCATTTGTCGTGAAGTAATTACTGTCATGTTCTATCAAGTTGATTTCCAAATCAACATGCATTGTGTAACAAAATAGCAGCCCTACTTAAAAGTCATTTTTCTCTAATCAACAGATATAACATTACATACTTTATTCTTTATTTTCTGAATTTTCGTGAAAATCTTGCTGATTATTCAAATATGAAAACTATTTTAAATACATGTCTTTATTTCATGGCCCCTTACATTGATTTCTATCCAAATTTAGCACATGATCATTTGAAAATAATAATGGTTCAATTACTGTAAACCTTAAATTAATATTTTGAAACAGTTATTCTTCAAACTATCACATTTCTTAAGTTTTTATTTTGAAAAGGAGTGATGCTAACCGAGGCTCTCTGTTAGCAGAAACAAAGGATTTATTATAAGCTGAATATATCACAAATATGAGCTGTGACTCTATCTCAGTACCCAACATGTCTGTCAACAAGGTCAGTTATTCTAAGGTTGGTGAAGAGATATTACGCAATTAAAAATATGAATAGGTCTGGCATGACTTGTCAGATTAGGGTACAGAAGGTACTAGAGAACACTAGACAAATTTTTAAGCCTGTTATTCTGAATTAGTTTGCTTACTGGACATAACCTCTGATTCGTTTTTATTTTTGATTCTTAACAACTATGGGTTGAACAGCTGATTAATTGTGTATGTGAAGTTTTAAGAATAAATGAATATTACTGATGTAAGAAATGATCAGGCAGATGTCTATAATTATTTATTAATTGAATACTCAAAACTCAGTAATGGATTAAGAGAAATGAGAAGCTTGGAGACTCATTTCATTGTCAGGGATGTTTAGCTTTGGTATTGTAAATATATCTACCTTTAAAGATGAGTATTCCTTATTGTTTCATCATAAGAAAGGCCAATACAAAATATATTTTCATTGTTTGTATTAAAGGAAAAAATTAAAGAAACCAGAAAATTTCTGAGAAAAGGGTTTAGAATTTTAACTTTAAAATTTGACATCCCATTTATTTTTAAAAAAATATGTTAGCATCTTTGAATCAGGAACATTTTAGTTAGTAACTCAATTGATTTTAATAATTAAAATTAATGAAAACATGAAATTGATACAATAAATATTTTTTAAAAAATTGAATTTTGTGTATTATTTATTCTAGGTATTACTAAGATGTCCCATTTAGCAAGGTCCTTGTTATTGATACTAAAAATATGCTAGTAAATAAAGCAGTCATAGGATCCTCCTTCATGTTGGGTGAAATACCTTGGAATTACCCCGTGAATGGAAAGGCATATATAAAGAGAAAGATGACAAATTACCTTATTAATCTCATTATGCCTGGATCAAAATATCAGAAAATTATTGTCTTTCTTTTAAAGAATTCCTTTATTAACCTAATAATCAGGAGGTTTTCTTTTAACTTTTTAAAAACTGTATCTTCCAAAATAGTTCCATAAATTTAATATTTTCTGTATGTTTGGTTAGAGCACACATTATTATTTAAGTTTTCTGATAACTTCTGATTATGTAGTGATGTTTATTTGCTGATTTGATAAACTCTGAGGTTATTCTTGGTCTGTTCACAGCACAAGAATATTGTCTATTTGGTGACCCAATTTTAAAGTTTTCTGACTGTATTTCAGTATAGTTATTTGCTAATAGACTAATAGTATTATGAGCTTAGTTTAAAAAGTGCAATTTATTTTGCTGAACAAATTTGCAGTGATCATTTTGCAAATTATTTTATAGTAACATTAACTTCTACAGTATTTCAAAGTCTTTGTTAAAAAATACCTGAGGATATGATTCATGAAATCTAGGACAAAATGATAATGATTTCTGTGTTTCATTTGTTTGCACCAGTATGTTGCTGAGTAAAACTATATAAATTCAGCCACACTCTTCACATTTCCCTCAAAATGACATATATATGACAAATTATTTTATTGATAAGAAATGCTTTGCTTTGATAAGCTACAAAGATGTAAGGCTCTGCCAAATAAAGGAAAAACGGTAAAGGCACCTTGAATCTTAATGTCCGCAATTGCTCTCTCTATTCTATTCCTACATGTATATTCTTTTAACCTTTATCTTAGATTGTCTTCTGTTTTACTCTTCTGATACTAGAATACATTAATTATAATATATTTCTAGTTGGCTCTAAAATTATTCATGGAATTTTTGCAAGAAGGCAAGAGAGTATTTGAAGGACTGTTTAAATGGGATTTTATAGTAAGAAAGTCATGTTTGACTCAGATGTTAAAAGTCAAAGCAAAAGGAAAACAGAATTGTAGCCTATTGGTCAGCAATGGATGGCAAATGAGCAGAGGGAAGAGCAGATGAGGGAAAATGCTGGTTTAAAACACCAGTGTTCTTCCAAAGTGATGAGACAACACCAGGAAGGTTGAAGATGAGGAACCCAGCCAAATATACATAGGGCCACTCTGTTGATGGTATAGTTCCATTGAAAATGTACTCAGCACACAACTCTTCCAGAAATGACTCCAGCAGACCCCAGCTGAGGACCTACAAAACTACAATTCAAAAAAGCCTGACAGAAGTCAGGTTTAGAGCTTTTCAAACATACTCTAGTTAAAGAAATATTTTACTTTTGCTGTATGATTGCTTTCCCTGCATGTATATGTACATGCATTTTATGCATTTCTAGTGATCCCGGAGGACATAAGATGGTCTTGGATATCCTGGTATTGGAGTCAGGGATGATTGAGAGTCAACATGTGCTAACAGAATAAATCCCAGATTCTTTTCAAGAGTAACAAATACTAGTAACCATCTGTGCCTTCTCATATTTTCTTTGAAAACTAGACTTTAATCCAATTAACTATAAATAAATTTTCAAACATCTGTCTCTGAAGAGCTTTAGTTTAACCTTTGCTCCATTGTTTGTTATGATTAACATAAATTTTACATCATTTGTTATATGCCCACCCATGAGGAAACACCCATGTCTTAGTGTTATCTGGCTGTTCAAATGGTTCTCACATATTCTGCTGGAAGAAGTATTTTTCCCCTGTGCTGGATTCTGTTAAGGAATGAAACTCACCTTCTCTTCATTTTTTCTAATCAGTCCTACCATTAGGCAGCAGCATTTAATGTCCTCTTTATTGGTAGGACAAGATTGTATTGACAGGATCAAGCAGGAGATTAGTTCACTCTGCAGTATGTACTTCCCAGGGGAATACTCACCCTCATTAAGATGGAAAACACTTAAAGCCATAATTCAGAGGCACTGTGTTCCCTTCTGAGTTAAAATAAATAAGGAGAAAAGACCCTTGAAATCAAGACCTAACAGAGGTAAATGAATAGAAGGACACCCTTCTAAATACAGCTTTAACCTACATAATGTGAGTGTTACAAGGAAGCTCGACATTCTAAACTGGATGCAATAGAGAAGAAAAACTAAAAATGTACAATAATGCGCTATTCTTAGATAAATATAATGGGAATATCTACTATCAAAAGACATAGTCAACTAGTCTATGAAGTTAGAAGACAAGAAGTTAAATTCAGTTCAAGTGCTAAAAGTTTACTGTGTACAAAATAGTATGTACATTTTTTGGTTCCAAAGGATGACCTTAGCCAATCTAGGGAGGAAGAATCCATGTATTCAGAGTACATGAACAAAACTGTTGGAGATGTTATCACCAGCATAGTGAAAACTTTGGAATACTCCTGAAGTTTTAATTTTGATCTTTGAAGCCTATACTAAATAATAAATTTGATAAGGACAGTATATTCCAAAGGAATTTTAGAATATATATATATATATTTAGAGAGAGAGAGAGAGAGAGAGAGAGAGAGAGAGAGAGAGAGAGAGAGAGAGAGAGAGTCTTATTTAGTCCACAAATAGGTAGTTAGGTGACTTTACTGTTGTGAGTGATCTTTTTCTCTTTGTGATTTATAGCTTTTTTTTTACTTTAAAAGTAAAAACATGTCATAATTTTTGAAAGAATGTCATTTCAAACTGCATTAAGTTTTTTTTGTTCTTGTTGTTTTCATTTATGTCAGTGACACCGTAATGGCTAGTGTTACCATGACCATTTTCTCACTTTTACACATTAAAGTTGGTTATTTTCAGGAAAAGCACAGAGATAGAGTAATCATTCTACACTCCCAAAAAAAAGTGAAGAGAAGAGGGAAGTGCTAACTATGTTAAAAAGAAGACACACATGGGTAAAGACTATGTTATGTTCATAAATTTGTTGTATTAACTAAATGACAAATTCTGGCTCATTTTACTATTTTGAAATTCATCACCTTTCAAAATCCAATGCCCCAGAGAAACCCTGTCTCGAAAAAAAAAAAAAAGCAAAAAAGCAAAAAAAAAAAGCAAAATCCAATGCCCAATTTAAGTATTAGCAGTTTTAGGACATGGCAAACCTAAAATTATAGAGTATCAGTATTTCACTACAGCAATAAAGTGATGTAACCTCACACATCATGGGAATTCAAAACTTTAAGCCAACATACACACGAATCTAAGAACGTCATGCACATACACACATAGACAGAATTGATGCTCTATGTTCATGTAGGTGTGGGGGGGTGCCAAATTTAATATTTATCATTATTAATTTATATATAGAAAAGCAATCTCTTCAGATCCATTGTCATTTTATATTCAGGGTCTTTCTAAGAAATTGTATTAAAAGATACAATATATATCTTGGCATCATTTGATCATTTTGAGAACACCAAGATAAAACTGACCTTAATCAAAATTTATGATGCAATTCAGTAAACTATGTTTTAATTTAACTCTACAGAATTTTTATCAAGTCTACCATTATGCAGCTCTAATTCTGGTATAGGCTTGTTGGATAGTATATTTATCTTGAGGGTTATTTCATTATAAAATTGATTTAACTAAACCTATAGGATTAATTTTATAATTTCTTTGAAAAGAACACACACAAAATATGTCAGATCATTCATTATTACAACTTTTAATAAAGTAGTACATAGCATAAAATCTGAAAAGGGTTTCTGACTTTTGCTTGTGCTACATATTTTAAAAAATAATGAATCATATTTATCTTGAACCTTCACTTTAATAAAAAATCTATAGATCATGCAAACCCGGAGCTCCATAAACTCACACATACTTATTCAGATTATTTGATTATAATAGTCTGAATTAATATTCTAATTGAATTTTCTATTTCTCTTGAAGGTTATAGTTTTATTTCATTTTAGACTGGAAGCTCTATTCCAAGCTTATTTCCACTTGCTATCATTTCAAATTAGTTGATAGTGTGAAGGGATAGAGATTGGCTGGATCAACTTGTGTGGAATACCTATTGCTGAATATTTGCCCTGATGACAGTTTATTTACTATGAATCTCATTTTTCTAAAGAATAGACTAAAATGTACCAACATATAACATTATACATTTCTAAAGAGCAAAATAAGAGAACATTGATGAAAAGGATTATCATAATTGATGGGATCCGTAGCCGTTAATTTTATTGTAAAAACTGTGTGAGGAGCACAATATTTTGCAAACCTGATTTTTTTTTTGTCTCCTACTTAATTACAGAGTTCATTCAAAATTATCCATTCTCATGACTTTTCTAAGGGAAAGACATTTCAAGCTTCCCAATTTCAATCTCCACTTTGTTATTATTTAAATTAAAATGAAAACACAGTGTGTCATACACAGAGAGCCGTACTGAGACAATCATGTTTGACTCTTCTTGAAGAAGATCTGTTTGGTTTTAAATATGTTTTTTTTGTTGTTGTTGTTGTTTGTTTGTTTTTATTTTATTTAGTTTTTGGATTTGGTTTCTAGTCAGGGTTTCTTTGTAGCTTTGGAGTCGTCCTGGAAGTATTTCTTGTATACCAGGCTGGCCTCGAACTCACAGAGATCCACCTGCCTCTGCCTCCCAAGTGCTGGAATTAAAGCGTATGACACCACTGCCTGGCTGACCATTTGCTCTTTTAGAAAATAAATAAAATGGCATAAAGAAAATGTTTTTCATTTTCTCCAATCATGGTAACATGCCCAATCTTGATAACCATTCTCACTAACCTGGAACTTAATAATTAATCACATTTATACGTTGTCAAGCATTTTTAATAGCGAGTGCTTTGTGGCTGGAAAGATGGCTCTCCAGTTAGAAGCACTTGCTGATATTGGAAAAGAACCAGTTTCTGTTCAGGGTACTCATAGTATAAGTCTGGCAGAGAAACGGTTTTCTTAGTCCTAACATGGCTTACATCCGTCTTTATTTTACACATTGTAGATGAACTGCAATATTCATTTTATTATAACTTTCTAAATTATGAGTTATCCCACACTGGAATTGAAACAATAACTCTCTAGAGAAAAGCGTTCGTTCTTTTGTGTTTGCCAGCCTCTGAATGGCTAAGCATAGATGTGAAGGCTTTTTATTTCTTTTTCAGTGCTTTCACATGGTGGAATATTTAGAATCCAGTGTAGCGTCTTCTAGAAATATGTGATGCCTTCCTGGCTTTCACTGTTTCTTAGAAATTATGACTATATATGTGCATTTGACACTGAATGATGAGGGATACGGGTGAGAGAGAATGAATGTTAATAATATACTGGTCCATCAACTTTCCATGGGTTTTCCCATTGGCTGAAATTAAATACAGATGTTTGATAGAATTATATTTTTAAAATCTTTTGGACATGAGTTAAAATCAATTCTAAAAGTCAATTTATAACAATGGTTTTTTATATTCATACTTTCAGCCATATTAGAAATTCAGTGTTAATATTATGTGAGATACTTTATTGTTTTTAAAGATTTTTTTAATTTCAGATACATTTTATATCCTTAATTTAGATAAACATAAAATTTGACATTGGGATCAAGATCACAGAGGACTAGGGAGGAACTACTACTATCTCCAGGAATTGTGTGGTAATATGATATGTATTATTAATATTATTAGACATTATGGCATATATAATTTTGATATTTTTTGAAGCAATGATTTTTTAAGATCATTTGTATTTTGCAAATAAAATTAGAGCATGAAAGAATCAACAAAAACTATTAATATGTGAAAATGGAGGTTTCATGAGTATTATATGTAACAATTACTTTAAAGAGCAAGCTATATCAATATTTACCTCCTTTTGTGAAAAAAGTATATGTTACCAATGCTAATTTTTAAGAACACATATTGCAATATAAAGTCTTGGTTTTCTAGTTTGATTTTCATTATTTCTTGTTTTTTCTTCATTTTATTTTAGTATTATCTTTAAAAAATATAGGGTTTCTAGAAAACATTTTGCATTGATATTTTTATTTCCAGTTTTAGCCAAAATAATCACAAAAATTATTTATGGCAAAATCAAGATCATTTTATAGCTTTCCTAATTTGAAAATGAAATTTTGCTGAACTTGAACTTGATTATTTCCTTTTGATATTTCTTATGATTGTATCCTGTGATAGTCCATCCTTAGTAATACAATTACTCTCAGTTGATATCTCCATCTGTCTCAGCAAAACACAGCAGAAAGCAGCTCTTTTTAGAACTTGGAAACTATGTTATCAAACCATCTTTCATAGAAGGATTGATATCAATCATTCAGTTCAGTAACAAAGTGCTGATGAAGTAAACCTGCCTCAGATGAGAAAATGAGACGCAAGGGCAGCTCAGACCTTACTGGTACATTACCATGGGAATCATGTTTCAGAGCCTGCTCCTGTAGACAAACCCAGACTATCCTGAGTCTGTGAAATTGTTCTCCGTGATTTAGAGTGATGTAATCATGCTTTGGAGGTATCATTTTAAAAGCTATTAGTCATCTTTGTTTATAAATTTTCAACAGACTTTATCTCAGTTTGCTTGTTAATCAGAAGGCCCTGGAAGACAGCGTGATTATGAATTACTTTCAATCAAAATTATTTCCTTCCAATTAGATATTGAATACAGATCTAAAAAAAAATTGTATATATATATATACACACTGACTTCATCTATTTAATAAAAATTCTTATTGGAATATAAAACATGCAGTTCTTTTTAAAATGGAGTAGATATTCGTGAATATGAAGGCTTGGTTGGCAAAGATGAGGGATATTTCTTTGCCACAGGGACATTATGCTGTATAGTACAACAAAATAATGAGTTACTAAATGTAAATGAACCTCAAAATTGTTAAGAGATAGTTCCCACATAAGTAAGACAATATTGTGAATTTTGATTATATCATGAAGGATTCTTTCTTCTAAAGATTTTACACTAATACTTTTGACTACTGACAATATAAACACTTTCTAATGTCATTTAAATAAGAATGAGAATGGAAACTAAATTCAAATATTTCTAGAAAATATTGCTCATGGTATACAACATTTTGTATACCAGCAGTTTGGTAAAGAATTATTTGCAGTACTCCATGTTGGGAGTGTAAATTGGGATTATACATCTCTTATTTATTCTTGAATGAATATAATATAATATATGCAATTTCTTATTTCATTAATAATTTACATAGTTTATATTCTGTGGACATTTGAACTATGTAAGATTTTACATAAATAAGACTGAGATATATGTGGATGTCTTAAAGTCTTGAGAAATAATTAAATTACAATTTTTTCTAGTATAAAGGAAGACTTTTAAGAAAATACAAAAAAATATTATTGGGTAAATACATCTGCCATAAATATTCAGCTTTTTTTCTATTATCATCTGTCTATATACACATGCTTGATACTGTTCAGATATTTGATTTTATTTTGTGTTTTATTTTGAAATGTTTTTTGAGACAGTGTTTCTCTATGAAACAGTCCTGGTTGTCCTGGAACTAGCTTTTGTAAACCAGGCTGGCCTCGAACACACAGAAATCCACCTGCCTCTGCCGCCCTAGTGCTCGGATTAAAGGCATGTGCTAGTACCATCCGGTTGTACAGATATTTGTATATTTCTGTATTTTTGGAGTTAATATTTTAGTCCATGTTTATTATGTAGATATTATCAGAATAAATGTTTCAAATTCATTTCTCAAAATTGATGGAGGATTTAGGTGTGGTAGCACACACATTTAATCCAATTTCAAGAGGTTAAGAAACAGGCAGACATACTGCAATGGAGTCTAGACTGGTCAACACAGTGAGACACTATCTAGAAAACGAAACAAAGCAAATCCAGATACCCTGACATAACAATAAGAGATGATTATGGCTCTGTTGTAAAAAACAAGAAAGTCATGGCAGTATGAGTATGCATATTTAAAAACCCAACACTCTCTGGGAGAGAACAGAGACAGAGAAAGAAACTCTCTAAAATCTCCTGGGCCAGCTTTTCTGGCATCTGTAGTGCATAAAACTACAAAAATTCCTACCTCAAATAAAATGGAAAACAAAGATAACCAGAATATGAGAATGTCTTCAAAATTCACACACACACACACACACACACACACACACACACTGTGTCATATTGATGCCAAAATTTTATGTGTATAAACATCTAAATGTATGTATAAATATATCCCAACATAAACATTAAAAATAAATTATAAATATCAACTGTACATATTTTTAAAATTTATGTTCTTATTTGCTTATTTATAATACATTTTATTATTCTTTCACATAATATAATAAAGGTGATTATTTTGATCATATAGAATTTTATAAATAGTTTAAACAGAATAATAAATATTTACTCAAGCTTATTATTACTCCAGATATTTAATGAATAATTCAGTTGATGACATTGTTATTATATAGCTTATAATTTATATAATTATTTCTTTTCCATTGAAATGGAAATTTGGATACAAAGTATAAAATATATGTAGCCATGTAAAAGTAATTTTGTGTTGTTTCCTGGTCACTTCTGCTATCATCTATTTTGAAAGCATCTAGTAGACTAAATTCAGAGAAGTTTGCCAGCTCAGCACCTCAGTTGATGGAGATTCTCTTGCAGGGTAACTAATTGCCTGTGTATTCTGTCTAGGTGTTGAGGGAAAGCTGAGAGGATGAAGGCTCTAAGTCCCCAGTGGAAGCATGATATGGCGGCGCAGAGCTGGTGCTGAATTCTCCTCTCTGATGGCTCTATGGGAGTGGATAGTACTGAGTCTTCATTGCTGGGTTTTAGCGGTTGCTGCTGTCTCTGACCAGCATGCCACAAGCCCCTTCGACTGGCTCCTTTCTGATAAGGGACCCTTCCATCGTTCACAGGAGTATACAGATTTTGTGGACAGAAGCCGACAGGGATTTAGCACAAGATACAAGATATACAGGTATGAAGGAAAACAATTTTAGATATTCTCCTTAGAGGTTGTATATAAATAAGGTTTGCTCCAATGGAAAGTTTCAAAACGGTTATCATTGACCAAACACCACAGTGATGTTTTCTTGCCATCTAAAATTACTGCTTGTAGGTGTGACATATTATAGAAAAATAGTTAACTATTTTCTTAACTCGCTCACTTTTGAGAAAACATGCCAGTGTTCTTGAAGTCTTTTTTTTTATTATAATTTCACATGTTTGACTACTTTTTTAAAACTTTTATCAGTTGATGGCTTTCTTCAGCCTAAAGGGGAACGAAACCTTCTACAAACCTCCGAGTTCTGCCAATTTATGCTCTTTTACAAGAATGTAATTGTATATTCTTAAGCTTGGAGAAAAAAGCAAAGGTATAACTATAAAGGAACTCCAGACAGATGGGCATGAGAGCAAACAACCCAAAGAGGATTAATATGTAAGGCTGCTAACTTTATCAATCCTTTAAACTTGAAGTCTAAGTAAGCTGTGCAAAAGAAATCATCTATTAAAATTCTCAAAGAATGCTTTTTCCCACACAGCCCAGAGATTGAATTAAATAGATCACTGTACCAGGCGGTCACATGAATCAATTAGATCTTATTTATCTTTGTCATTAAGATTGTTTATGGAAATTACCACTTTGGATTATTTCTTTGTTTCTTAAGTGGAGAGTTTGTTACTCCTAGTTGCCGGTATTTATGAAGAATCAAACTTTATTATGTTCGTGTCTGTTTTATTCAGATAAGGTTATATAAATATTTTTATTTTATGCAGTATGTGCACCAGAGGGCACTGTGCTTCAGGTCTGCATACTCTTTTATAGAACACAAGAAATTTATAAATTTTATCTGTAGTCCATATTAGAAGAAGATACTGAGTATCCTTTGCATTGCATATTTATTCATTGCTGAATTTCCAAAAAATAAAAAAGTCTTAGTCTATGCAAAGCACTATCAGGTCTAAGAAGCAGAAAAAAATATTATTCTAAGTTTTAAACAAAGTGACAAACACTAAGAATTTTCTGTCTAAATTTGTCAGAGATGAATAGGGTATGAGATTTCTGATCATATGCGTTTATGCATATTTGCTTAATTAAGAATCTTCTCTTTAGAGACTTACTGAAGAAGCCTAACTTTAAGACTGTGGGAATGTCTAACACTTTAGGCATGCAAGACTTTTAACAGGCAAGCAGGTAGAACGAGAGCAATTGTCTATGTTGTGTTGGCATCTGTTTCTGTCTGGATATCTAAGGTGTCATATGCATGAGTTTCGGTAACTTGACTGATTTGACAATCAAGCGTGGAGCAGACAGATTCCACATGTTTCTTCAGGTTTTGAGTTGAATCAAAATCATTATTTAGGTCACAATACTTAAAAGTCCAAAAGACATAAAACATTTGGAGATGCTCTGCAAAGCTCATGTATTGCTTGGCCTTTTTTAAAGTAATTTTATTAGTCTCCCTCATGTGCTTACTTTGTAGCTTGAATAACATGATCAGATGCTGAGTAGATTTTTTAAAATGGGGGTTTAAGGTCCACCTATTTTTGACCTGGGTTACAACATTTTAAAGGCTCTTGTGTTTATTAGCAATGCAATGGTCATGATAATTCTGTGAAATGAATAATATAACCTCTTATTAAAGTTCTTCAGTGTTGGTGAGGAGAGATATTTGATTTTGTCAACCAGCATTTCCTTAAGGGCAGAGACATTGCTTACCTTTCCCTACAATGCCATATATACAAAAATTTATTCTGAAGAAACTGACTTTATTTTTGAAAGGGTAGGAATCTCAAATTTAGGTATTAGACTAATTTTATAGGGGTTGTCCTTACTTTTGTCTTTTATTTACCTCCAAAAATAGGTTTTAGTTGCCAAGCATTAGCTGTGTGTGTCCTGGGACAAAGGCAGGCAGATCTCTGAGTTTGAGATGAGCCTGGTCTAAGGAGCAAGATTGTGGACAGCCAGCGACAGAAAGGAAAACCCTTTCTCAATAAAGAAAATAAGTTTTGAGTTCTTTTTTATAACTTTTGCATATATTTGCCATAAATACTGATATAGAAATTATGAATATTTAAAACAGATAGAAAATTAATATATTCCACATTATCTACTTAGTTTATCATTTTAAAGACCATATGATTTTCTAAAGTAATCATCCAGATCTACTATTGCTTATAACCACCATAAACTCCTTCATGTAGCATATTATATTGCCAAATCTTCTGGAAGGCATTAACTCTGAATTTAGAGCATATTAAGCAAGACATGTTAACATAATTAGGTCAAATCTCTTTCCCTTGCCCTTGTCTTCCTTCACCCCATGTCCTTTTCTGGAAGCATATCTTCCCTTTCACTTCAAATACTAGAGCAAGATGAAATTATTAAAGATCACAGTTCACACACACCAAAGGAGCAATTACAATTGTTTCCTCCCCTATCAATAAAGCTTTTTGTCATATAAAGGGTTTATCATTCTATATTTATTTGATAGAAGCACTTATAAAGTACTATCAAATTTTGCTTAGAATCAGGGGAGCAATGTCTCATATAAGATTTGCATCCCTCTCTGTGTTACAGTATACTGCCTTTGGTGTGTGCTGCCAATGCCCTTTGGTGGTAGTCACACTGCAAATATCTTCCCTTTGCCATATTAGAAACATACTTTACAAGAGTAAAATGGTATATATATATATATATATATATATATATATATATATATATATTAGAAATATTCCTTCTATAATATTGTGACATATTTAATGGTAACAATATTTGCTGTTTATTATTATATTTTAATAGAACTATTTGTCAGTTTGTTTGTTTATTAAACTTGGCAAGTCTAAGTAAAATTGCAAGAGGATTGATGCTGAAGATTTATATGAATGACTCCAGGAGTCCTCCATGACTCAGGATCTGGAGCATGTAGAATAGGAATATGGATTCTTCTTTTATTTGGTTGCATGTTAAAAATGGAGATGTAATCTATAATTCATGTTTACATATGATTTGAAAATAGAAGCAAATGGTAGAACATTTAAAGATAAAATAAGGGGCTGTAATAGAAGTGGCTCAGAGGTTAAGAAGGACAACTTTCACAGGGACCGAGATCCATTTCCCAACACTCACATTGTGAGTCACATCATCCATAACTCTAGTGCAGGAGATCTAGTGATCATTTATGACCTCTGTGGATACCAAACTGGTATGTGATACATAGGCAAAATACAGACAAAATGCACAAACATACACACAAAAATAGAAATAAATAAACTTTTAAATACTGAAAAAAAGTAACAAAACCAGTTACACTGAAGAAATGTTTGCCCTTGAATCATAAAATAGGAATAAACTTACTTGTGTCTTAATAGGTAGGGGTAAAACTTTATAGTTACACGATGAAGCCACTAAAGCAGTGAGCTCACCAGTATATGGCTATGTTTCTCCAGCACATCATTTTTTTTCTTTTTTAAAATTTTTAGATTTAAAAAAAAAAAACAAGTTCCAACTTCCTCTTCTCCTTCCATCCCCTCCACTTACCCTCCCATCACACCCCCAACTAATCCTCAGAGAAGGTAAGGCATATTGTTTGGGGAAGGTCCAAGGCCCTCCCTGCTATTTCTAGGCTGAGCAAGGTATACATCCAAAGAGAATAGGCTCCTAAAAAGCCAGTACATGCAGTAGGGATAAACCCCGGTGCCACTGCCAGTGGCCCCTCAGTCTACCCCAGCCATACTACTCTCAAACACATTCAGAGGGACTAGTTTGGTCCTATGCTCATTTGTTCCCAGTCCTGTTGGTGTTGGTGAGCTCCCATTAGCTCAATTGGTCTGTCTCAGTGGGTGTGCTCATCATGGTCTTAACCTTTTTGCTCATATTCTCATTCTTCCCATTCTTCAACTGGACATTGGAAGATCAGTCCAGTGTTCTGCTGGGGGTCTCTGCCTCTGTTTCCATCAGTTGCTGGATGAAGGTTCTATGGTGATATTTAAGATAATCATCAGTTTAACTACAGGGCATGTCAAGATCGGGCACCCTCTCTTCTACTGCTTAGGGTCTAAGGTAGGGTCATCCTTGAGGATTCCTGGGAATTTCTCTAGAGCCAGGTTTCTGCTAACCCTATAATGACTCCCTCGATCAAGATATCTTTTTTCTCTGGGATCGTGAACCATCGGATCAATGTCTTTTGTTTATAGCTAGTGTGCACTTATGAGTGAGTATATACCATATTCGTCTTTTTGGGTCTGGGTTACCTCACTCAGGATAGTGTTTTCTATTCCATCCATTTGCATGCAACATTCAAGATGTCACTGTGTTTTACCATGGAGTGAAAAACACTCTAAAGTGTGCATGTGCTATATTTTCTTTGTCCACTCTTCGGTTGAGGGGCATCTAGCTTATTTCCAGGTTCTTGCTATTACAAATAATGCTGCTGGGAACACAGTTGAACAAAGGCTTTTATTGTATGATTGAGCATCTTTTGTGTCTTTGACTAAGAATGGTGTTGTTAGATCCTGAGGTAGATTGATTCTAACTTTTCTCAGAAACCGCCACACTGATTTCCAAAGTGGTTGTGCAAGTTTGTATTCCACCAGCAGTGAGTAAGTAAGTAAGCAATGCTGTTAAAATATTTTTGCTTCCTCAGAGAAATTTTTTAAAGAATGTTGTAAATGTAAGAATAGGAAGAAAGGGGGATCAATTCTGTTTTTTTTTTTAAATGAAGTTTTCTGAACAAACTCTTAAAAGAAATATGATTAAGTATGTTAATAAAAGTAAACATCTAATTATAGCTGAAGTAATAAAATATATATATATATCAGTATCATATATGTATATCTTATTTGTACATATACCATAATACTGTATATTAATATTAAAAATATAAAAATAATATAAAATATAAAAATATACTAATATAATTTTATATATAATATGAATGTGTATATGCACATCATTATATGTCTGATTATTTTACTAAAAAATTCAATATGTTATATGACGCATTACATCTGAAGAAACAGATCTGGGAAAGACGAGAGTTTGTAAATGTATAAGAATCGGTTTAGGTAAGGTGAGATAAGTAGAAAATGTAAAATAAGAGTAAATATCAAATAAAATTATTTCATCGAGAGATACATAGAAAACACAGCTGCTTTAAAATGATATTGAAGTGTTATACCATATTTCTTGGATGAGACTAACTTTGACTTGGAACGTAATGATTAAAATATCCTAGGTGCAGGAACCCAAATGGTTAACACACACCAAGATTAATGGTCATATTAAGGTCAAGAAAAACCTTTAAAAATAAGACAGATAGGGGCTGGGGAGATAGCTCAGAGGTTAAGAGCATTGCCTGCTCTTCCAAAGGTCCTGAGTTCAATTCCCAGCAACCACATGGTGGCTCACAACCATCTGTAATTGGGTCTGGTGCCCTCTTCTGGCCTGCAGGCGTACACACAGAATATTGTATACATAATAAATAAATAAATATTTAAAAAAAAGACAGATATTCAAAAGAATTTTGCTTAAATTTATGAAATAAAAGTTAAAAAAAAACACAAATTTATATATAGTCAGGTAGATGGTCTAACAAGTATAAACATTGCCACACAAATCTGATGACCTGAATTTGATAGGGATCCATATAAAGGTAGAAGGAGAGAACTAACTCCACAGTTAGCCTCTGTCTTTGTCATGTGCTATTATGTGTTACCTTCCTCTCTCAACTCCATTATAAAAAGTTTATAATGTAATTTAAAATTTTTAGAGAAAAAAATGTCTATATAAAGACATCATTTTAAAATTATCTTCCTGTGGATAAATAAACAATTAAATACTCTTTCCCAAAATAAAAATTCTAGAAATATAAAACTTGGCAAAATGTGATTTTAAAAAAGTCAAAACTGCAATTATTTCAAGTAATACAAAGAAATAAAGATCTGGCGATCACTACCATATACAAATTGGAGCATGTTGTATATTGTCACACGAAACAAAGTTGCACTCCTCACATGAGGTAATTTGGTAATTCCCTTCAAGACCACACAAAACCATTCCACCTAATGAGGGAGTAACTATATTTGATCCTTTAGATAAATTTAATAACTGTAATTGCCACAAAGATGCTAGTTTATGCTCTTCATAAATGAAGTGAATTACAAGGTAAAGCAATGTAAGAAAATAACATATACATAATTAGAATATAAATTTTATATTTTGTACAAGTTTGTAAAGCAAAAACACATAATATGTTTCTTTCAAATGTATATTTTGAATATTTGTATAATTTGACTTTATTCCAACCCACTAGTCATTTCAAAATAATAAATAAAATTAACATACCTTATGTTTTAAAGTTCTCAAAATATCACTCTAAAGACTTAAAGTTATAAATATAAAGAATTTAATTTCAAGAAAAGTAATTGGTTTTAGTGAAATTTAAAGGATCTATAATATTATTGGCAATAAATAATATTCTATTTCAGTAATAAAGAAAATTCCAAATCTTTTGAAATGTTAGTAAAACAAGTAAAACCATTCCAAAATGTTTAAAAACCAAATTTATGTTGAGTTATATTGATGTTACCATACTTAAACAAAAAAAGAAGAAGTCACAAGTTAATTTCAGAAATACATTTACATGTTTATAAATAAAATTAAAAGACTTTATAAAGATATCATAAGAAAGTAAAAGCAGCAATGAAGACGGTCTGTGTCTGAGTTTTACATTAAATCTTCATGAGTGTAATCAGGCTTTATACATGTATATATATATATATATATATATATATATATATATATATATATATAATCTATAAAACACCTCAGAAGTCTTTTAACAAAGAAAATAGATTCATGTCACTGAGTATGAAAGAGAGAAGATTAATACTGTGTTTTTGCTGTATGATCTTTCTGCTGTATGATTGTTTCTTTCACTTATGATAAAACAAAATCCTTCATAAAATGATATTGAATCCCATTTCACAAATCTCATAATAACACGGACTCGATGGGCTTTTTAATTCCTGAATGTCACTGTCACTTAGGTAATATACTTATTCATAATAGTCGGAATGCCCTGAAAACAGGATTTTCTTTTACCTTTGTTTATTTCTATGTTTCTATATACATTTTGCTTCCTTGAGAAGGCAATGTGTAACTTCTGAACATCAACTTCATATTTACATTTACCTGTCTTTGAACACAAACCTCATTCTAATGAAATGCTCTGTCATCGTGGTAAGCAGGTGTTTTAGATTTTTTTTTTCTACCATTTGTCGTATTTACTTGCTTTAATACAGATAACTGAGACTTTAGTATCCTTGTTAATGTTAGGCTTTTGTAACCTCATCTGTGAAATTAAATATTCAGTTGCTCTTTACATATCTTCTCATTTATATAATCAATATTCTATAACAAAGGAAAAATGGGAACCCTTGGGAATGTGTAGTCCAGCATTTAAATATATGTTCTTCCTTGTCTTTTAAAAGTCTTTTATAAATACCTTCTTCATAATAACAGTTTTATATACTTCTGTGTTTCAGTGTATTTGCTTATAAAATTTATTACTGCTCTTTCCTTATTAACTCCAAGTCTTTTGCTTCTTTTGTATGATTTTAGGGGTTACCATGTGATGGAAGTTATTAGTCCTATTGGTTGAATTTCTGTGAATTATTTCATCAGTCTGCAGCACACTGCACAGTACAGTGACAAGATTATTCTCAGAAGTGTTTTACACATAAACAAACACAATTAGTAAACACATTTATTCAGTATATCTATCATTCAAATTAAACCATGAGATTGACTTTAAATCTTGTTATTTAATCCTAATTCAGAATTTGACTCTATATAGAAATTCATACCTTTAGTATCCTTTGAAAATATTAGAATAATAGCATTTAGGAATAAATTTACTAATTCAAAATTTTAGGGACTATAATTCAGTTTCATAAGAGTCAGTTCTTAAATTAAATTACAAATAATTCATATTATATTTAAAATATTTCTTTTACATAACTAATTATATTTAAGGATCTTTTTATTTTTACATTGTTTTCATATTTTCTTTTTTGGTGTTGAAATAAAAAAATATAAGGAATTGTGAGTTCATGTAACTAATCAAAAAAAGTAATGGAGCCGGGCAATGGTGGCACACGCCTTTAATCACAGCTCTCCGGAGGCAGAGGCAGGCGGATCTCTGTGAGTTCGAGATCAGCCTGATCTACAAGAGGTAGTTCCCCACCAAGGCCAGCGGGACTGGGACTGAATAAGCATGGGTTGAAACTGGACTCTCTGAACATGGCGGACAATGAAGGCTGATGAGAAGCCAAGGACGATGGCACTAGGTTTCGATCCTAATACATGAACTGGCTTTGTGGGAGCTTAGCCTGTTTTGATGCTCACCTTCCTGGACCTAGATAGAAGTGGGAGGACCTTGGTCTTCCCGCAGGGCAGGGAATTTGGACTGCTCTTCAGTATCGAGAGGGAGGGGGAATGGAGTGGGGGGAGGAGAAGAGGAGTGGGGATAGGGGGAGGGGAGTGGGGGGAGGGGCAATATTTGGGAGGAGGGGAGGGAAATGGGAAACGGGGACAGGTGGAAATTTTAATTAAAAAAGAATAAAAATAATTAAAAAAAAAAGAGGTAGTTCCATGACAGGCTCCAAAGTCACAGAGAAACCCTGAAAAAAAAAGTAATGGAGCAATGACAGATTCAACATTATATAAATACTTTGATTATTTGGTTTATATGGTTGCGTCCAACTGTTAACCCTGATTTTCATAGTCAATAGGTACTCTTTTCCAAGGAAAACCACACAACTTACAAGTGTTGTCTTTCATCCTTTCTGGTCTGGTGTTTTCAAGAAATTGACTTGTATTTTTTTTTGAAATAGGCAAAATGAATTGTATTTTGTGAATCTAGACATACTGTTCTTTTTATTCTCACTTTCTTTTCCACATTTGTAAAAATCATTTTCTTTTTTTCTTTCTTTTTTTTAAAACAGTTGCAAGAGGCCAAGTGAAGGGCCTAGCCAGGGTCTTCCCATGTCCTTTCTACACCAGAGATTTCCCTGGCTGCTCACTTAAATAGATATTAGCAGTTCACTAATTAAACTACCTCTCCTGTTAGCCTGAAATTAGCAGCAGCATAAAAAAAAAAACAAGGGCTCTCTACTGTGCTGTGTGTGTGTCCTGTCTTATCTTAAACACACACACAGCTATTATCTCAAAACATGATAGAAGTTTCAATAAGCACTCAATTAAAATGTATTATAGTTTATCTTCAAAAAATGCAATCATTCAACTGAATATCATTTGTAAAATAATCTTTTGATATAAATTTTGATAAATTCAACAATTAAAAAATTCTCTCTACATTCAATATATAATCATATGGACAGGGTATTTTGCAGTTATTTTAAAAGTGACAGGAACCTTTCAAACAAACTCATCGAATCTAAGGATTGAACAACTGCATTACTCAGAAATTAACTTTAATTTCTGCTATCTACATCAGCCCTACGCGTTCTTTCTAGTAATCATACACTCAATCCTAGTATCTCTGACCTCACTACATCCCAGGGTGACTGACTTCATGAATCAACACAAATAATTCTTATCGTGTTACCGGTGAAGAGCACAGTGTGTTAGGCTTGTAACTTCTAAGCTCTTTCTCACTTTCTCACAAAGGTTACTTTGCGAACTTTTAACAGATTTGCATATTATAAAGTTTCACTTTATTTACTGTTTAACTAAAAAGTAACTACCTTATCATATTTTCTTTCTATGGCTCCAATTGTTTTCTCTAGTGGTCATAGCATTGGCTATATTAATTATTCATTTACAGCAATGTTAAAAACATCCCATATGTCCTGCTCATTTGTAAATGTCTGAAGTTTCCTATTTGGTCATTATGATACAACACAACTTTAAACTTCTGTGTCTTTGTTGTCATGTGACATATTTTCCTTTGTTACAGTAATTAAAAAATGGAAGAATACAAACAAAAATAGATCTAGAAAACACAAAACCAGATAAATAGCTATTCTGAAACAGGTTTGAAATTGTAAAATGCCAAATTCAATTCAGTTATGCCTTTCAGCACACGTAGCTTCCTAACCTTCTCTTATTAGAATAAATATGAGATATTAATAGGTTTTAATTTTATTTTTAATATTTGTATACTTAGTAATATAGTTACTGCTTCTTTTTTATTGTGATTCCTAGAAAACTTCACTGAGAATACTGCTTGAGGTTCACTATCTATACTTATTTATTTCTGAAATCTGGTTGTGACCAAAATATGAAATAGGTTTGAACTCAGGTCTTCTGCTGATGCACTCTGATTTATTTTCCCGGACATACTTTCTCTAGCTTCCTACTTTGCATATTGCTTTTGAGTAATTAGCATATGTGTAGACATTCAGATTTTGTAGACTTCTGCACTGACCACTTTTTTTTTATTCAAACAAAAATCTAATGATCCCAATTTAGAAATAAAATAATTCAACCTACCTTTACCATTCTTTTCTATATGGTTATACTTATACATATAAAACCTAGAATATTTCCTTTCAGTTTTGAACACTGAAGATGTACTATAACAAATTTACTTTTTTATAATACATGATTCCTCACGAACATTTTGCAAATATTTGCTTTGTATTTGATCATGAAATTTATTGACATTTATTTCATTTTTTCTCCAATGATACTGCACATAAAAATGTTATGTTACTTATTTTGGGCATTATTTTTATTTAACCTGGCTAGTTTATGAAGGACTAACATAGGCAGCTGCTAGTAGCTTGCAGAGCTAGCTAATTGACTGTGTAGAAGTGTTCATATTAGTATTTCTCCACATCCTTTCATCTGCTGACAATACTTCGTGCCAGGTTGCATATGTCCTCAGCTAGTATATCAGCTAGTATACAAGGAAATAAAGGAAATTCCTGTGTTTACTTCTTACTGCATGGTTGCACTAAAGCAGAATTGAACAAGTCATATTTCTGGTGGAATCAAATTTGCATTATTAACATCATGAAAATTATGAAAGGTGAAAACTCAAAACTATGGATAGACATGATGAAAGAATTTTACTTTCGATTTAATATCAGATTGATTTTGAGCTTAATTTTTGATTTAAAAAATTCAGTGAACTCTTTGCTTTATCACATTGACCTATTATTTCTAGTTTATTTCTAAACTTTATTTTCCATTTATTGCAGAAAAAGTCATAATTGCTTTACAGACTAAAACAACAAACACACTAATAAGAATAATTAAATATATGGAATGACAAAATTGGTTTCAGTATAGTGAATAGCTTTATTTTCATTGCATATTGTGTACTAGTCAAACTCTAAACATACACTAGGTCAGATTTTCATGTAGTGAATACTGTGTGAGCAATATTTGTGTAGTAAATACTGTGTGAGCATATTTTGTACAGTGCATATTATGTGTTTATTTTTGAATGGTGCATATTGTGTGCTCATATTTTTGATCAAAGTGCTCTTAAAGAATCTTGTCCTGAGAACCCTAAGTCAATCCCATCAACTAATAAAACTCAATGGCAGACAAATAGAATAAAAATCTTATTTATGTATAATGAAGTTTTATTGATCCAAAACTATCACACAATATTTGAAGTACATAGTTTGAGAATTTTGACCTGCATAGCCACTCTCCCAGTGAAGCAGTAGTGCCATGGATTCAGAGTTCTCCTCTTGCTTGGAAAGTTCTCTTGAAGGTTTGGGTAACTGTTCTATTATTCTTTCTCCGTCCCTGGAATTCACAGCTCTACTCTCTTTTTTATATACCACATTTTGAGTTTTTAATGCTTTCCTACTAATGTAATGCTATCGAATATACTTTCTGTTTATCCCGTTGTTTTTGCCTCTCATAAATTTAGACTAACACCCATTCCTTATTCCTGTTGTACATTCAATAGTTTATTAACTTTTCTCACTGTACAGTGTCTGACATGTAGATGTTGCAAATTTTTATCCACTCATGAATTCACAAATTTTGGTATGAAAATCTCCTCCTCCTTTACTTCTAGTGACACACAGGTATACTAAATCCAAAAATATGGCAATGAAGTGATTTGATAGAAACAATGAATTGTAATCAGTAGGAAAAACAAAACAAAACAAAATAAAGAAAAAAATCCATCCTATAACCTGATTTGTGGCAGAGCAGAAAGAAGCTATAGTGGTTACACTTCAGAAAAGCTTAAAACACCACTGGGATTTCTCTCTGGAACCTGAGAATAATGACTTGAGAATGCTCTGATGTCATCAGTTCTTTATTCTTGCTACTAATTTTGCTAAGATCTGGCAGAGTATGACTTATGAAGTCTTCAAGGGAAAATTTTTTCTGTCTTATTAAGGCTCTTCTCTATGATAGAGAATGCTCTTTCTCATACTTACAAAAGTCTGTCAGTCCCAAGTGTACTTCAGGCAGAATTAATGTTCACATACCAGTTATCTTGTCTCTCAACATATTCTAAATATGGTCACCAGAAAAAAATTGTCTTAGTGGCTTTAGTATTAAGGATTTAATGTTAAAATTTTAATGTATTTTTTAAAAAATTTTTGTTTGTGCTCTTACATATATCTATGTGTACCACAAGTGTGTTGAAACATAAGAAATCAGGAGAGGGCATTCAACCCCCATGAGCTGGAGTTACAGGTAGTTGGGAGCTACCATGTGAGTACTGGAAACTGAATCATATTTAGTCTTCTGACTGAACAGTAAGTGATCTTGGCTCAGTCCAGATGCTGAACAATTTTATATAAAATGCACCAGACAGAAGAGACTACTCAGTTAAACAAATTATGGATTTTGATATTAAAATGTGAGACTCGCCAAAATCAGGATCATTATCTTTTTGAAAAGCAATTATAAAAATATTAGCTAGGGTAACATTGATGGGATCAATATTTTGACTTAGCTTGTACAGATTAAGAGAAAAGTAACAGCAGAGCAATCAAAAAATGAGAATTATTGGTAAGATGATCAGATCACAACTAAATAAATGAAAACTACCAAAACGATATTTAGAATTCTCATTATATTGGTTCATTATAAAAATAACATGGTGTTGTCTTAGTTTAGGTGTCTATTGCTTTGAAGAGACACCATGATCATGGAGACACTTATTTAAGCAAACATTTAATTGGTTGAGGCTAGCAGTTTGTGAGGCTTAGTTCATTATCAGCTAATGGGGAATATGGTGGTATGCAGGCAGATGTGCTGGAGAGGTAACTTAAAGTACTACATTTGCTCTGCAGGCAGCTGGAAACTTTGACACTAAGTGTAGCTTCAGACTACATATAGGGACTTGAAAGCCAGCCTCCACAGTGACACATCTCCTCCAACAAGGCCACACCCACTCCAAGTCTCCTAATAGTGCATACAACTCACATGGGACAAGCGTTTGAGACAACCTGAGTTTATGGGGAATAATGCTATTCAATTCACCACAGATGTTATTTTTGCAATCTTGTTCTAAAAATCTAAAGGCTATACCTAATGATGAAGATATGATTTGGTAAAGACACTTGGGTTTGAGAAGGAAATGTTAGACTCATTTTAGTGTTTAAATGTACTCTGAAACTTTGATAATGAAAGTCATAGCTTTTGAGGGGAGCAGAGAAAAAATGTATAGCTCAATAAAATCAAGAAAAAAAAGAAATCAATATAAAAAAAAGAAAGTCATAACTTTTAAAAATTGCCTGTGTTTTTGTGTGGTTTGTGACACTCACTTTAACATTACACCTTTAAGTATGTTATTAAACTTAAAATAACAAGGTTTTTTCAAATTTTCACTAATCTTTTTCCTATATTCTTCCTTGAAATTTTTGTATATCTAAGGCTCTATTAATGTACAAATAGAAACGATTCATTTTAAATGTCAGATATTTTGAAATTGTAACTTGTGTATCAACAGGACATCAAAATGTTGAGATTTCACATAGGTAGTAGAATGTTTGCTAGCACGTATAAGGCCCTGGCATTCATCAAAAGCACCATAGCAAGCAAATGAAAAACAACTAAATAAAGAAATATTTTCCAAGTCTTTTCAAGGTTTAAAGGTACTTAAACATATTTATGTTTAATTCAGGCTTCTATTTAAAACACCTGTTAATGAGGACAAAGCTGATTTTGTTATTTTAGGAAGAATCCTGTCCTTTTCTTTTTTGTCTGCAAACCCTAGAGATTCTGTAATAAGCATAATTTAGTACATAATATAATAAATACTGTTATCTGAATTTTAACTTTCAAGTCTTTCCTGAGATAAAATGACAAATATAGTGACATTTATGCCCATCTTTGCATACTTGTGATTTAATATCTCATAATTCTGTGGCTTTAATTGAGATGCATTTTTCCTATAGGATGAAGCTAAATGTCTGAGGTTTTATTAATAAGCAAGAGGACAAAAGCTTAAACAATTCACTATAACATACCACTGTGAATTTCTTCTCAAGGAATCAATCGGGGTTTCTTGTGGAGGTTACTTTTTTTTTCCCTCACTAATACAATAAGAAAATCACAATGAATATTAAATGCTACTTTAAACAGTATTGATTCTACTGAGGGCCCTGAGCAGATTAAATCTTGCTTTATAGAAAGGCTAGTATTGTTACACGTGTGATGATGTGTAATTATCTAATGATTTACCAATAATGTATATGACTGTAGATACCCTAATAATAAAGTATTTGTTGACAGTTATCATAAATCCAGGATAGAGGATATGGTCATAGACATATCAGGTGAACAATATATACTCCAGCAAGTCAGTAAAGTTTCCAGCAGGTGGCACCTTGCATTCAGGGTTCAGTTATTTCCACACAGCCTCAGTTCACCTCTCAATCAACTAAATCTCAGGGTCTACTTGTTTAGTATGATTTCCTATTGAATAGACTGTATCATTCTAGATTTTATTTTTTGTTGTATTGTGTGGAATAGATTATTTAGAAAGTTTTATATGATTATTGAAATTTTGTTAAGTATTTACTTATTAAATATTTTATAGTATTTTCTATTTATAACTTTATAAGCATAGTATTACAAATAAGAGATGTTATCTGACAAGTTGTCTCATAAGAAATTTTGTTTTTTCTTACAAAGTCACAATATTTAGCATTCCAAAGAAAATTGTTGCACATGTAAAATTGGATCCTTATTTCTAGAGTTATCTCTTTATTGATAGACTGTAGCAATTCCTCCCCTTTGCTTTTTAGCACATCCACCTAAAATTTACTTAAAGCAGTAATAACACAAAATTGTGTTACCCTTTTATTGAACCTTACCATTATTTTTAAAACAAAAATAGGACAAATATATGACTCAATATACAAGCATATTTTGAAAGTTAATTTATAAAAGGGTACAATAATGACTTCATTAAAAGAGATATGGAGAAAATGCACAAATATTATTTGCAACATTAATGGATAATAATAAGTTACAACTAGTTTTATAGAAAAAAATCAACAAAATAATATTAAAACCAATTAACAAGTAAATATATAGCTAGTCCGCTTTAAGGTGAAGAGGAAAAATTCCTTACCTTGTATCATCTTCCTTCATTCTTAATGCTGTCTAAAGGTGCAGAATTGCAAAAAATTCTCAAACATTGTGGAAAAAATATGGCCTTGAAAGTCCTTGAAAGACGAGATAAATGATAATAGATCTATCATGACTCTACAATTTTACAAACAGATGTAGATCCTGTGCCACTTATTGACTGAGTTCAATCTAGTTTATCTTGTAAATGCAAGGGAATATTATTGGAAGTTTATAATCATCAGCTACGATTCATTTGTTCAAAGCATCGTTAGCACTTTGAAAATGATTGACTTGGAGGAAAGCGAAAGAAGAAAACAGAATAGCAGAGGGCATCATTGATAGTCTATTCTGGGAATATGGAGACCGACAATGGTAGATTCATTGTAGTCAATACAGGAGTAGATACGGAGATTAGATTAAATGCAAGCTTTGTGCCTTCTGCAATTCCACCAGAACACTTCCCACAGGTTCCACTGTTAAAAGGTTTGCCAATTAGGACTGGAAAAGATGGCTCAATGGCTAAAGGAATATGCATGCTACTTTTCGGGAGTAGAGGTGGCAGGGGGAAAGGGCTGCACTCGTGCGGGGTGGCCTGCAGCAAGTGCTGCACCTAAATCTTCCCAGTGATCTGATGTCTCTGGCCTCCTTGGACATCTGCACTCATGTCCACACACTCACACCCAGGCATACCTGTATACACACACACTTCAAAATAATGGAAAATAGTTTCTGAAAGTTGATGAGTAAGAAACATAATATTTTTCACAAGTTTATTATTCTTACATCCTATTTTAATAAATTAAATTATATTATTTATTCCTGATTTAAAATTAAAAATGCACCATACACTGTATATAAATTAATTAACATAACCCTGTCTATTGTAGCAACAAAGTATAGGATATGTCCCTCTAATGGATTCTTAGCAATGCTTCCATTTCTTGAAGTGAGGTCACTCTTTTTCTTGTCCTCCTGGCAAATGCAGGCATTTTTAAAGATGGATTAAACTGGACTTCAACTGAGAAACCCTAAAAAAGATTAATACTCTATTCCTGTGGAGGTGGAAACTTTAATTCAATCTCACCTGCTACAATGGGCAGTACAACTGCAAGCTAAAGCAGATAATTCTTATTTCGAGAGTGGTAAGCTGATGCCACAGGCTCCTTCATGGGAAAATTGTAGACACTTAGCAAAAGTAGACTGCTAGAAGCTGTATGTCTCTGACAAATGGAAAGGAAAACTCAATAATTATAATGGCCTTTTACTTTTGTGTACATGCAGAATATGGAGGTTTAGCCATTTTGAGTGATCCAGAGGAGTGTAGTGAATTTTCCAATTATGGCTGTCGGGTGCACATTATATTTCTTAAAATATGTTAGTTTGGAAATAGAAGGAATGCAACTGTAAACACCCACTGGAAATTCTGTCATTTTCGATTACAATAGAATACTGCCATCTCTGTTTTTCAGATGAGAACTAAGATCAGTGAGTCATGCTATGACTTCTGAATGAGATTAGTGAAAAGGTCTACATGACAGTTCTATTTGTTTCCTTAGAGTTTTGTGTGATTTATAAACTTGCCTTTGGTAGTTTTGATTTTTTTATCATACCAATCTTAACTTTTCTGTGTATATATAAATGTGCTCTATTATTGTCTTCTCCAGTTATCATCTGTAGTGCTGCTCTCCCTATTTACTATTTAATGCTAAAATGAATGTCTTTTAAGGTGCATGTATTTATGGAAATTTCTCTTTTTCAGTTATCAAAAGAATATAGATAAGCTTCTGAAGATTTTAGAAAAAGTCCACAACATGTATGTTCACAATTTCTTGTGTACTATTACAACACATGAGCAATGATAGTACAGAGAGAAACACAAAACGATGTGCGGTTTATTGGAGAGTTCTCCAGGATGTATGTATTTATCATTTCTTGCTATTGTTTTTTTGACAGAAAATAAAGTCATTTTTTCTCAGTTTAGTAATATATTAAAGTAATTATTGAAAATAACATTCATAGATGTAAATTCCATTTAAACGTTTACCTTTAAACTTAGGTTTAAATATTTGAGGGCAATCTTTACTAACAGAAAATTAATTGTTTTTAGAACAATCAATTAAGCAATACCAATTATTGTCTGTCTTTCAAGTTGAGGCAATAATTATTCCCATTTCCTCATTTTTTTATTTGAAATAATATCTCGGTCAAGAAATGTAATGTATTTTCATATATGTGTGTCATAACAATCAAATTGCAGACTTAATTAGCCACGTTTCACTATTTACCCATTTCTCAGAGAGTTTCTAAAAATTACCATATTATCCAGTAGTTCAATGAGTCATTATATATCATAAATCATTTTGGAGGGGTATAAAAGTTCTGTGAAGTATCATTTTAATCGAATATATTTAAATCATTCACACCTTTGATAACTCAATTTCTTTTAATTATTCAGTAGAATTGAACTAATGTAATATGTCCAACGGGAAGAAAAACAATTGAATTTCTTGTATTATAAAGCTACAGCATAGTTGTTTTTTCTTTGTTGTTCTTAATGGGTATTTTTTTTTTTGGGAGGGGAGTTGTTTGTGTTTTTGGTCAATACTTTAACATTTTACATTAATAAAATATGAAATATCATTGCTCCTTTAGAGCTTGAAGATCTTTAAACATCACTAGAACTGTAAGTTGTCCCTACATAAGTGCTATAAATGCAAAACTTTGTTGATAAAAAAAATCTCATAAAACACTCAAATGTGTTGTAGCAGTACAGTTTAGCCATACTGTTCTGACATTTCACTGTGCCTGTGAGTCTCCTCACTGCACAAGTGACCTTTTAACTTTTATCTTTGGCCTAAGCACACTTAGCCCTAACACAAATCTTACCTCATTTCTAATATGAGCCCTGCTATGCCAATATTCTTGGACTGAAGTCATTTCCATTCTCGCTTTTTGCAGGTTCCACTTGATGTTAACATGGGTTCTGGTAGAAGAGTTCATCTTGTTTCCCTAAGTATTAGCTGGAAAGCCGTCACCCTTGTGCTGGGTTGATTATGTGATTTAACTATGGCATTGAGCATTTTTCCTATCTCAGCCATGCCATGCCCCAAGTTATCAAACGTAATTTCCGACAAAATGGCTTAAGTATAACACAGCTTTTACTTTAAATAAATAATTAATTTAGAGGTGAGCTCTCTAGTCTGGCTTGAACATTTTCTGTTCTTGCCTCACTGTCTTTAATACCGATATTACAGATATGTATGACCTCACTTGGCTGACCAACTGTAGGGGCTTGGGAATGTTTTCTTTCTGTAATTTACCTAACCTTGATAAAAAAAAAAAAAACTGTGAAGTAATTTTCTATGTTGAATAAAAATGAATTCATTCATTATGATACAAAAGAGAAAATATGCTCAAGTGAAGTCAATTTTCATTAGGAATTTTCCTAACACTATATACTATAGGGCATTTCTCATGGAAAAAGAAGATGCCTACAGTCACACGCAGCAAGAACAAGAACTGTGTTATAAGTTTTCTTGAAGAATATCATAATGATTGTGAAAATAAACTATGACTAATCTAGCTTTTTGAAAAACAGGTATACACAATTAATATTAATTATAAAAACCTTTGGGTAATTTGTTATAATTGAAACTCCGGTTATAAGCATACACATTTGCTGGAAACTCATACAATGGGAAAATGTAATTGATTAAAAGTAAGTTTATATCCTCTTATGGAACCTCAAACAATAAAGTGTGAGGAAAGTTGATTTGATCTAATTCTCCAGTTATCAGTTATGAAAATCCAGTGCACTCAATTTTTTTGGCGATACGGAAGCATCGGATAGTGTGTTAATTAAAGCTCTAAATTTGCATTATTGCCTTTCTTCTATGGTAACTTGATGTCTGAGCAAATCATTTAAACTCATTATTTATTTCCTCACAGTAAAATAAAACTTGGGTGTGATCCACCTTAGTGCTTTCTTATGATGACTCAAGAAAATAATATTTGTCAGAAAACAGTTTAAGGTCTGATGGAAGGCCAGAACTAGTTGTAATTGGATTATTAAGTTCAACTTGCCAGTATGCATAATAAAAGCTGCACGTGAGGGGACCTTTAGAGAGAGGAAGATTCCCTTCTGCACTTTTAATGCCTTTGGCCCACTTACACTTCCAATGCTTTTTAGATTCTTTTCTACTTTTATTCAGCTTTTTAATAAACTTTCCATTTTGAAAGATACATATCAGATACAAGGTCTCTGCTTCTTAGTCATAGCTCTGATCATTTTTTTAACTCTGCTTAAAGCCTTATGGAGTTCTAGCCAGAGAAGTGATCCACACTTAGGATTTCAGGGTAGCTGACATAAGACAGCTGCAAGTCTGAGGCCAGTCTGGCATAATTAACTACCCCCAGGACAGTTGAGTTAAATGTAAGATTTTGCCTCAAGACCACAAAAGAACAACAAAACAATGAAAGAACCAATGTTTCAATATTATCAAAAAGGTATATTGACATTTTTGTGTGAACAAAACTCACTTAAAATCTAGACTAATATTATTCACAACAAACAAATGAAAACTGAGAGCATAAAAGGAATTAAGTTTGAATATGAGAGATTAGGATATAAATTATGACAAACTATGTATCAATTATTTTTTTCTTTTTGTAAATTTATTTTTTATCAACCAACCAGTTAATTGTCCCCAGCCCCATCAGAGTTAGTCTTTCCTCCTCTCCTTCCAGTTCCTTTGCCATAAACACTCCCCTCATCCACTCCTTCTGTCTTTTCTTCAGA
Source organism: Chionomys nivalis (assembly GCF_950005125.1). NCBI lineage: Eukaryota > Metazoa > Chordata > Mammalia > Rodentia > Cricetidae > Chionomys > Chionomys nivalis. Next base: position 73,809,534 of record NC_080090.1, on the reverse strand, counting down.
AAAGTGCAGGTCTTCCATGTACATTCGCCAGTCAGGGAATACCAAATTTCAGCAAAACTAAGCACCTCCTCTTCTATTAAGGCTGGAGAAAGCAACCCAGCAGGAGGAAAGAGTTCCAGGAGCAGGCAACAGAGTCAAATCAGTCACCCACCAACACCAGTAGCTGCACAAAAAGACCAAGCCACACAACTGTGGCTTGTTTTCAGAGGGCCCAGAGTACCCACACTTGTCTTCATAAATCAGCACTCTTCTGAAAAGTTAGGATTGATCAAGGGTGTTCAATGCATTATAAATTCTTGTAATACTTTTATGTAATTTAGAGCTTTTACTTTTCTGATGTCATTTCATTATTTTTATCTAAAAAGTTTCCAAATGCTTCTCTGTTTTAGTTGCCATATGAAATGGATGGAAATATAAACAAAAATGAAGTATAATATATAATATTTAAGAAGTGTAATAATGAATGATTCGGGAACAAACATATTCATACTCTATGATTTATATAGACCTTATGATACAGTAATTTTGTTTTTACAGTTATACATTTGCAGGTGTGTGTGTGTGTTTGCGTACATACATGTGTGTTGAAATCCTTCCCCCACATGGGACAAAGATTAAAGGCATCATGCTAAGACACTTATCCCTATGGGCTGAGAAATCATATGATATGACACAGTGATTTCAGTGTGTCATTCCTCAAACAACTTATTCTTGTGGTTTTGTTTCCTGTCCTTCTCAATTTTAGTTTGTCTTTTTCCTGAAATCCAAAAAGACTCGGCTACCTTGTAAGGAAAATTAGGTTATTCTTTTGCTTCGGTACCCCAAAATGTCTTAATCTCATCTTAACAACAATGTCCAGGTCATTGCCACTGGATTTTATGCTATCTGGTTGGTGATTACTTCTCCTACTACTCTTTTCTACACTATGAGCTCCAGGCTCGTTGGTGTTGCTATTATTGCAGACACTGCAGCACTGCAGAGCCTTCACGTTTTATGTGTCCTATCCTTTGGTACTCTGCAGTTTTCATGCTGCCCCTGAAGTAACTACAGTGTGGCCTTTCTCCATCTCAGTAACTAGCTCAACCTGGGTACCACTTTAGACTTCTACATCTCTTTTGCTCACGCATTACTTTTCTTCATTTTTTTTCCCGTCATTTCTCTACTCAGATGACATGTGCATGTGTAGAAAAGAATCATTTGTAGATTGTATGCTATATATCAAATTTAGGTCTATTATGCACCACTTAGTATTGAATATTGTTTGAAATGTTTATTGTGCAAGAGATAAAATAGTGTCTAGTTTATTAAAAGTATTGAATCTTCTCTATAGTTTTAGTATAAAATACTAATGTGATTTTGAACCAAATTTCGTGAACTTGAACCTATCTTCTTTGATGCTAGTTTTTAATAAATACACACTGAGCACTGGGTGCTGCAGAAAGTTTTATACAGAAAATAGCGACTTTTATGTAGGAGGGTGGGATTTAGAAACAAATTTTTAAAATCACAATTTATAGTGAAAACAAAATTCTCCAGATAAAAGTGTGGTCAAAACAAAAGGAAGAGAAAATTGTTGATGAATTAATGTTCAGAAGGAGAACTTACATTTTTTTTCTTAAAGACACACCATTTTTGTAAGACTTTGAAGGTAATAAAATTATCTAAAACAGAAATTGCATTTGCTGAATTGATTAATTTGCTTTTTAAAACAGTAAATAGAGACAGAAATAAATGCAGGCACTTGTAATCTACAGCACAGGATTAGCAACAAAAGTCAAATGGAAACAATGATGTATTCTCCAGGAAAATAATAATTTAAGTCAGGAGAATAGATGAGTATTTCTTTATGTGAGTTGAACTGGAGGTAAAATAGTCCAGGTAAGAATATCTGTAGTTTATAAAGTCAAGAAAAATAAAAGAACCTGGTGAGGGTAAATTAAATGAGTCTGTATAGTTAAGAAAAATACCAATACATTGAAAACTTTTTAATAATTTGAATGTTCATCACGTATAAATGCTGAAGTAAAATAAACATGCATATTATTGAGTGAAGGGAGAGTAACTAATTGAGCAATAGTCAATAAAACTAAGACAGAGGAAATGACTGATCATCCCTGAAAGAAACATTACAGTGGGTATTATGGAACGGGTTCTGAGTGCAGATGCTGTAACAAGGAGTTGAAAGGTTGCAGAAATTCTTACCACCCTTATAAAAAGATCTGAATTATTAAAAGTAAACAGAATAACCAAGACAAATTATTTTGTATAAGGAGAAAATAAATATATTTTCAGGCATAAGGCATAAAAAAGAGGCTGGCTGTCACTTGTGTTTTTCATCTTAGTCATTCTGACAGGTGGAAGATGGAATCATAGACTATTTTGGAATCACATTTCCCTGATAGGTAGAATGTTAAACACATCTTTAATAATTTTCTGTTTAGGTCTGTATCACATTTTTAATTAGATTAGTTGGCTTTGTTTTGGTTGTTGTTTTTTGTTTTTGTTTTGTTTTGTTTTTTGATGTCTAGTTCATTGAGTTCCTTATGTTGAAAAGGATATGGAGCTGGGGGATATTCTACCACTGTTGGTGGGAATGCAAACTTGTACAGTCACTTTGGAAAACAAATATCAGTTCCTGAGTAAATTTTGAATCAGTCTACCTCAAGGCATAGTGATCCCACTCTTGGGCATACACCTAAAGAACACTCAACCATTCCACAAGGATACTTGCTCAACTATGTTCACAGAGACTTTATTCATAATAGGCAGAACATAGAAATAAATTAAATGTTCCTTAACCAAAGATTGGATAAAGAAAATATGGTACATTTTTATAACTGAGTATTGCTCAGCTGCTAAAAATAATAATGTCAAGAAAATTGAAGACAACTGGATGGAACTAGGTTAAGGAAAAAAAAAAACCCATCCTGAGTGAGGTAACCCAGAGCCAGAGCCAGAAAGAAAAGCATGGTATATACTCACTTATAATGCATATTAACTATAAAGTAAAGAATAACCATGCTACAATCCATAGATCTAGAGAGGCTATGTAGCAAAAAGTACCCAAGGAGAAAATGCATGGGTCTCCCTGGAATGGTGAAATAGAAGATGTCTCCTGGGTGGAGTAGGGGCAGATGGATATGGCAACTTTAAGGACTTCGTTTGTGGGTGGATGAAGGAGGAGAATACTGAAAGTGATTATTGGAAATGCGGGATACATTTTGGATTAGGTAGAAATCTGATGCAAGGGAATCTCCCAGGAATCTACAAGGAGGACCCTAGCTAAGACTCCAAGAAATAGTGGAAATATAACCTGAATTGTCCATAGCCTGTGATCAAATTAATGTCTACTCCAACGTCATCAGAGAGCCTTCATCCAGTAACTGATCAAAACAGATCCACAGCCAAGCATTAGGATGATCTCCAGGAATCCTGCTGAAGAGGGGGAGGAAAGATAATATGAGGTAGAGGTGTCAAGGACAGCATAAGAAAACCCAGAGACAAATCTTACCTGGCTCACAGCAGCTGAGTTGAACCAACCACCAGGGAGCCTGCATGGGAATGATCCAGACCCTGTACATATGTTAACAGCTGTTTGTGTAGCTTGGTCTACTCGTGGGAATTCTAATAATGGAAGCAGGGACATCTCTAAATGTTTTGACTGGCTCTTGGGAACCTATTCCTCATATTGGATTGCATTTGCCAGACTTAAAACAAGGTGAATTACTATTATTATCTCAACTAGATATATCATGCTTTGTTGACACCTATGGGAGGTCTGACCCTTAATAAATAGGTACAGATGAGGAGAGGATTGAGAGGAGAGCATAGTGGAGGAGGAAGGAGGTAATGGGGCAAAAGGAGGAATGGTAAATTGCAGTCAGGTTTTCAAACAAATGAACTATTTTTTTTTTAATAAGAGAAAGGGATTTTTGTTCTAAAGGGAAAGAACGCAAGAATTTTTGTTCATAATAAATTCTGTTATGTCACTTAAGAAAATTTTCTATTGCTAATGTAAAACAATGTTTTAAAATAGCATCATTCTTTTAGAATACAATTCAGAAGGACAGATACTCAAACTTAAAAGATAAATTTCTTTCCTTGGGATTTTCTCCATGTAAAGTCAGAAGACAAAATCTCCTAACTCAGTGGGAAGCACAATTGTCTATTGCTGTGCTTTCTAAGCTCAGAGAATTTTATTCTATGCAATAGAAAAAGAATTCTTAACCCAGGGCACTAACATTTTAGATTTGAAAGCAAGAATAAAAATATAAGAAAATTTAAATCTGCATAGCTCAGATGTAAAGATAAAGACTCAACTGACAGGAAATTTAATACTTTCAAATCTCTTCTATTGTTACAGGATGAGCTCAGTTTTCTGTGTGGCATACCCTTTAATTTTCATATTCATCTAAGAAATAACTATTATTTAGATATCCTAGAGGTAGACAGGACACAGGTATCTTGATCATAACATAATACTGTAAAACACAAAAGTATATCTCATATTAAATATTCACTTACAATCTCATTTTGCTAAAATGTGTTGATTCTTTTATCATACCCCAGAGAAACAGATAAATGAAATCCTTTATCTATGTCTTCATTGTGTATAATTCATCGGAAGTTATGAAGACAACTTTGACTGCTCGTATTCTTAATTTTAACCTATTTTTGACTTGCCCTGAATTTCAGAAATAGCAAAACCTTGTAGAACAACCACCTTCTACTACAGTCACAGATGAGCAATTTTTGAGCAAGGGAAGATCCACCCTTAGCAGTAACAGGTCAACACCACTTTATTTGACCATTTTAAATGATGGGCCACATCCCAACGCTAGAACTGATACAATGATGAGTTCATGATGGGGAGAGGAGGCACACCAAGGATTCTTACACATACCAAGATGGACCTTAAATCAAACCACTTTATTCCTCTTTCATTTGTGACCACAATGAATATATATCTTCTGTCTGCTTTTCATCTTTATTTGTTTCTTTAATTTATATCCTGGAAAGACCTGAGACTCTAAGAATCAACTCTTTTGACTTTCATAACTCTAGCAACAGTATGACAAAGTTTTCTTTTTAACAAATTACTGAGTAATTATTTCTACTATTGTTAGTTAATGAAAACTATGACTAAAAATAACTATATTCTCTGGAAAGAAATTTGGTACACCCATTTAAATCATGATAATTCTTTGACCTACCCACCCCTCAAATCACATGTACACATGATAATTTCCTTCCAATGTGCTTTATATATGCATCTATTTTATAATTATGTAAGAATCTGTTTAGGCATGAGATGTTAAGATGACAAAACCTCTGAGGGATAAGAAATCAATCACACACTATTTATATTAGGAACTTAATGTTGCCATAGCAACACTGCCATTTTTTTAATTATTTATTTTAATTATAAGAGGTGGAATGCAGAGTTAAAAATATAAAATAAAGATATTTTATTTATTCCTGTAGGAACAAGTGTGAACACTAATTTATGATTTTAACACTCATTTTCATCAGCATAACATATTTCCCAATTAAGGAATACATAGAGACTTTTACAATCTTCTGACAGATGTGTGTGCTCTTTATCTTCAAATCCCATCATCTACACATCAATATCCACTTACAGAACTTTCCTGCATTGCTGACACTGTACATGCCAATGCATTCAAAGTCTTGCTGATAAAAATAAAATTCTGTGCTTTTCATTATTTATTGACTTTTCATGAGAATCAAATTTATTGGCTTCCTGATGAAATGAATACTGTTTGCGAGGAAAATTTTATTGCATTGGTTTTGTTTGAGCCATTTACCTTTCAGGAAGGCACAAATCAACATTGTTTGGGTCTAATGGTTATTGATTTGGAAATAATTCTAACAAGTATACTTCTTTAAGGTCAAGGAAAGGTTTTGCCAACTTAGCTGTTGTACAACATTATACAATGCCTAAGCCTCTTTCCTCAGAATCCACTTTACCAACTCAGTTTATAGTTCATGTTCTTGGGAAGGAGTGAAATTAAAATCCTTTACATAACAGTCACTATTTCTTGTTAAATAGGCTAACATCTCTCATAGTAGAAAGGAGTACCATTATTTGCAAATCAGGATTTCTTTCTTCTTTGTAACAATTTGGCACGATTCTAATTCCAGTGTACTTAATCTTAACTTCTGCACTGTGGAAATAAACTGATCATTAAGAAGTAAAGAACCACCTCTTTTCTTGATCATAGGGAAGTATACTAAGCTTATTTTAGACATTGTCTTTCACTGGTTTCATAAGCTTCAGTCTATAATACAGCTTCTAATTTTACTTTTTCTTCTGCAGTTATCTGACAGTTGGTTTTTCTTTGTCTGTTGTGAGTCCAATTGTAGTCCAATTGTAGCTCCTTTCCCCCTAAATCCTCTTCATACCTCATCCATCTTCCCTTAATTGAAATCTCTTTTGCTTCTCCGATCTTCTTTTCTGCATGCAGTTTTAAAGACTCCATGCCACTGTGCATATTTCTTTCAAACAATTGACACAGTCCTAAAATTTTCTTCTAATGCTATGAAGAAAAATATGTATTTCTGAAATACAGACTTAACTTTCTGCAACAATGGATAATTATAGATCCCCACCACAGGAGATGTCTTATATTCTAAATATTTGGAATCAAATGATTCAATGATTATAACCAGTAATGCTGACTGTCCTTAATATCTCTCAGTTCTATGGATGGTAGGAAGATAAGATGTACAGAGCTCCTCAGTTAGAAGTTTGTACCAGGCATTTCCTGGTGGTACAGTGTCGAGATGTTTAGCCTTTCATAGCTAAGATCACTACTTCAAAACCTCACCATGCCTCAAATGTTACCGTATGGGGAGTTGCAAGCAAACTAATAACAAAGAACTACTCATCTAAAAAAACAAGAGGAAAAATTTCATCAGTCAGGGATAAAATGAGAAGAGTGTTAATGCAAGAAAAATTTCACCATTTCTTCCCACTGAGATCAGTAAGAGCCCATTGTCTGTTAAGGCCAAAAATGCAAACTTGTAGTCCTTCAAAAATCATACTAAACTCTGGATTTCCTAAGATTGAACTCAATATGGAAATTGAAATACAGAATTTGAGAATCAACTAGGTTTTATTATTATGATAATAATGCCTAATGGATTTTTTTTACTTTGAAAATCTCCAGTATTTGTAAATGATAATACATGTTAGTTGAAATTTATAATATATGAAAGTTATTTTAGTTATATTTATTACTTTTATAAGTAATTACTTCCATGACTGCTGAATTTTTTTTAAAAATTAATGATATAGAAACTAAATTTTCCGTTTTTGAGATTTATAGGTAATGGGTATGTTATGATCTTTTGCGTTCTAGCTTAGAAAAATTCACAATATGTCATTCATCTGTCTGCTGAAATAGCTTGTCAGTTAGGTTTCAATGACCAGTCCCATATGAATGGCTACAGGCATATATTTTACTATTCCAGGTGTGACCTGATCTAACTCTTGAATTGCACCATACATATAATAATGGCTTTAATTTCTCTGATTAGAATACTTATGTGCTTTGGGATTTCAGTCCGGTGCTCCAATGTGGATCTCTGTCTCTGTCTCCTTTCATCGCCTGATGAAGGTTAATATCCAGGAGGATGACTATATGTTTTTCTTTGGGTTCACCTTCTTATTTAGCTTCTCTAGGATCACGAATTATAGGCTCAATGTCCTTTATTTATGGCTAGAAACCAAATATGAGTGAGTACATCCCATGTTCCTCTTTTTGGGTCTGGCTTATCTCACTCAGGATAGTGTTTTCTATTTCCGTCCATTTGTATGCAAAATTCAAGAAGTCATTGTTTTTTACTGCTGAGTAGTACTCTAATATGTATATATTCCATACTTTCTTCATCCATTCTTCCATTGAAGGGCATCTAGGTTGTTTCCAGGTTCTGGCCAAGGTCCAGATCAGGAGCAGAAGGAGAGAGAGCAGGAGCAAGGAACTCAGGACCGTGAGGGGTGCACCCACATACTGAGACAATGGGGATGATCTATCGGGAACTCACCAAGGCCTGCTGGACTGGGTCTGAAAAAGCATTGGATAAAATCGGACTCGCTGAACATAGCAGACAATGAGGACTGCTGAAAAGTCAAGAACAATGGCACTGGGTTTTGATTCCAGTGCACGTACTGGCTTTGTGGGAGCCTAGGCAGTTTGGATGCTCACCTTACTAGACCTGGAAGGAGGTGGGAGGTCCTTGGACTTCCCACAGGGAAGGGAACCCTGACTGCTCTTCAGGCTGATGAGGGAGGGGGGACTTTATTGGGGGAGGGGGGGGGAAATGGGAGGCGGTGGCAGGGAGGAGGCAGAAATCTTTAATAAATAAATAAATTTAAAAAAATACTTATGTGCACAAACATTTGGTAATTTTTCCTAAGCCATACAACTATAAAGTCAGAGAGCTAAAACACACGTCTAATCTTTGTCAGAGATGTTAGGGTTTCAAGGAAACACAGACAAAATAGGGAACTTTTCTTAAATGGGGTCTAAGGTACAAATTATTCATAAGTCTGATAGAAAGAATTGGTAACTTTTTAATATCAAAGAAAAAGGAATTAATCTTGAGAAATTTCACAAAGAAACACAATATCCAGGAAAACTAGTTACAGCGAGTCTAAGATTACTTCGTACTCAGGATCACACTTTTCTCTCCATGCATAGTATATTTTCTAATTGAAATTGGAGCTCGATGAAGCTGAGTAATTTTTCAAGAAGCTAGGGCTTTTACACAGAGAAACCCTGTCTTGAAAAACCAGACTGCCCCCCAAAAAAGCACAAACTCAATGGACAGTACTTTCTGAACTGAACACCTACATACATGTTAGCAAAATAGGTCTAGGAAATGCCTTCATACCATTACAGCTTTTAAAATCACTGCAATAGTTTGGTTGCAAGTCTTGAGTATCATGGTACAGGTCTCACATTTATTCTGTAACCCCTCAGAACTTTGGCCACATTTGAAACTTATACCTTGAGCAACTTTTTTTCTTTCAGTGGAACTAATTTAATTCTGTTTGGTTGAAGATTTCATTTAATTATAATTGTGTTGAATTTAGAATTATCCCAGGATTTTATGCATATTACTGATATTTAATGTTTGCCAAGGTTTTAGAACAACCTGCAAAAATTATTAATGTTTTTATCTTTTAAAAGAGCCATTTCCCCAAACAACACCAGCATTTGTCTGCTAATGGAATTCCATTTTATTAAATTTAAGCAAATTTGCCATCTCTTTTATATGGCCATGTCATATAAAAGACAATCTATCTCTTTAAGCACATCCTTTAACATTTAGCATGCCATCATAAACAATCACTTTTGAAGCACTTATAAAGCATTGTTTATCTTTAATCCTGTTAGGTGCTTAACTTGTTTAAATCTTTACATGGATAAATTTGAGAAAACAAAAAAAAAACAGGAGGCAATAATTAAATGAGGAAACTCTATGCTCAGATTATTTATTTCACAAGCAATAATTTCAAATAATCTGTACTATGATTAGTGTCCCAAACAAACTGAAGCATGGACACACATCTACGGTATAACTATTCTGCAAATTCATATGCACATACACACAAAGCCTGTGTCCACATCTTAAGTGATTAGTACATTGCAGTCAAATTTGCTACACTTAGGATAAACAGTATTTTGTTATAAACAATGAATATTAATCTACATAGAGTAACATGCACACCTTGCTTTCACCCAAGGTTATTCGGAGATGATGAATATTGAAGACATTTTACACATAATGATAAATTTCTAAATAAAATTAAACAAAATGACACATGAATTATTTTTGGCATTATTTTTGAAATCTTCCATCTTAAACCGCTGATCATTCACAGATGGACTGTAACGCCTGACAATAAACCTATTTCCTTACCTTTCTCTTTGCCCTTTATGATGTCTCAAATGCTCACAATAATAATTTTTGAAAACAGACCATAAAGTGTATATTAAAATAATGTACAATGGAAAACATTATTTTAAAATCAGTATTCACTAATCCAGGGTTAATAATCTTTAAAAGCTTAATGCAAATACCATTCAAAATTTTTGCTGGATGTGATACTCTTTATTATATCATTTCAACTGTAGCTGCTATAAAATACGACACTAGTGAAAAGAATAAGAGCAGACTGTTGAACACCTGTGCAAGAAATCAAATGTATTGTGTTACAATGGGAATACTTTTCTTTCTAGTTATAATTAACATTGGGTCAGAGGTTTGTGCAGTTGTCAGCAGAATAGTTAGCATGAAAAACTAAACAGCCTTTCTTTCATACTGAGGGAGAGTCCTGTGATGATTACATTTGCCAAGGTTATAGGGCAGAGAAACCACAGCTCTACTCTCAAGAGGTTTCACAGAATACATTCATTCTGACCTCCTTCTGAAAATCAAAACAGAAACCCTGGATCGTGGAACATCTGAAATCCCATTTTGCTAACAGCCTTGTACAGCCATATTATTTATAAAACCTCAGCTGTTTTGGCTACAACTTGTGTGAGGTAGGTTTTCTTACCTGAGTAAACCTCAGGACATGGAAGCTTTGCTTTAGAAGAATGCCAAAATAGAAGATATCTCAAAGATACTTTACAAGATTGAAGGACTAGAGTCTATATTTTTTTTCTAAACACAAGTTTTTTTGTTTGTTTGTTTGGTTTTTTTTTTGAGTTTTTATAGGCTTGAGACTTTACCAGTTATGTGGAAAACTGATATATTAGGAAAAAAGATTACCATGTAAATTGTGACCATTTTTTAAGAAAAAAATAAACTGATTTGACTAATACATAATTATAATTAAAGTATTTTAAATACTTGATTTTAGCCTGTTTCTATTGTGAAGTAAAGATATCTGATTGAACTCTCTTTACTTATTTATTTGTTTCATTATTTTGTCCATATGCAATTAGGATTTGCATCCTTCAAAGATTGGATTTTCTAATTTTTTTGTACACATGCCAAGTGCATATTGTAAGAGGTAATATAGGAAATTCTTGATGAATGTAATTTTTAGAGACAACTGGATATATAATTGTAGGAAAGTGATTGACAGAAAATGTCATGTCAGTAGCCTGGATAATTCTTAGATTGCTCAATGTGTCCATTGTTGCTTTAAGATACTAGCACATGTTTCTCCTTGAAAAGCTTTCATTGGGAAGACATGGCCACCTGGGGGACCATCTGCTTGCTTACTGAATCTTATTTAAGACTCACAGATAGATTCATTATAAAAATGAATCCACTTTGGCCTTGAAATTTGGTTTGCTTAAAAACATATACCAACACAGCTGATATTTGTATAACCTCTCAAGAGAAACAAATTATTTTAGAAGACATACTGTTCTTGTCAGGGATGTGAAGACAGAGACATTGCTTCATGCTACTACCCTTCATTCTCTCACTCTGTAACCGATCCCTACTCAGGAAAACTGATTCATTGCTTGGGCACAGAAAAGAACTGCTTGGTTAACTAGTACAAAGACATGTTTTGAAATACACTTTCATCATGTTTTTTAGTACAAGGGTAAGGAGAAAGGTGCTAAGATGCAATATATGTTCAAGTTTGAGTATCAGCATCTAGGAAGAGTAGCAATTAATTGTCCTTGAATTACCAACACACCCTATTTCCATCACCCATATACTGTACCTCAAAAAGTTATTGAAAGTATTTTCCCCCTTTCTTTTGGCATACAAGCTTATAGCATGGGTCTGGGGACCACTTCAATACTACTACAGCATGATAAGGTGTAATCAATTGTCATTATTGTTGCACAAGGTGCTGAATAAATGTGCTTTCTCAGTAAGTGGGATTTCTCACATGGTTCCTAGAAAATTGGAGGTTTTTGATTAGAAAGGGAGAAAGCCCTTAAACAGTTGTTAGTTATGATGGAATTCTTGCTTGTCTGCAGGCCAGAGGCTTCATATGCACTCAGAGTAGGGCCCCTTTCCTTTCTCATGTTTCAGTGTTTCCCTATTTTTCTACACTGCCTCAGTTTTAAATGAAAGAAAACATAACAACCTGGAATAATGCATATTTTAAAAAGTGACTTTTTCTCTTCTAGTGAATTCTTGCAAATACATCAGTAGCATATTTCTTATGCTCATTCTGTTCTTACAATTTTACCTAGTATCTATAGTGTGTTTGGGCACACATGTCTCTGTGTATTTATGTTCTTGTATGTTTATGTGTATATATTTAAATGAACATAACGGTATAACCACCAAGTAAAGCAATGATATTGAAAAATATATAAAAACTATGCAGAAGTATGTCTACCTTTGTACACTTGATATCAAATTACAATTTAGTATAAGCACTTCTATATATTATTTTACTATAAATACTTGCTCATTTGAATAAAAACATTTATTGATAAATACAGTTTAAATAGGTAGCTATTACTATACAAACAATGCATGATAATTCCACCACATTCATTTTCAGTATCATAGTTTTGCTTTCTGGGGCTAAAAATGGAGATGGTATCTGTTAAGTTTTTTTCAGCCCGACAAACCTGTCCTTCGCCATAATAATCTAAATCAGACCAAATTAGTAGCAGCCCAGGTTTAATGGATTCCAACGCTCCCAAGAGGCCCTCTGGGAGATAACAGAGAGGGAAACGGAGAGCCAGAGAGACCACGTGTTTTTTGTTCGGGGGGGGGGGGGGGCAGTTTAAATAGCTTATGGGAGTGGACTTGACCCTCCCTGGCAGGGGTCACCATTTGGTGGGTTTTCTTGGGAGTGGAGTCTGGACTGTGTTCACTCCCAAGAGAGAGTCTTGGAACTTTCCACCAAACACTCCAGACTCCTTGTATATATGGATGTCAGGGGGCTGGGGTGATGCTTCCAACCAACTGTATCAGCCTTGCCTATGCACTACATAACAAGGTACTGTGAAAGATAGAAACCACATTGAAGTAAGTTGAATGAAGTGTTGGAGTATGTTGTTATAACTGAAAACATTTACCTTGCTATTGCTATTTCTTGATTTATATGTTAATTTGTACCATAGAAATTTCTAGAAATAAAAACATGTCAGTGTAGGATGTGAGACCAGTTCTGACAGCTACTCAGGCTGGTGAATTTAAAGACATTTGACAAATGACATTAAAGTCATATGAGTATTACCTTTTGTACCTATATGACAGTAATTAAAATAAGCACACAAATTTAATAAATTTTTAAATCTATTAACTTATCTGTAATTGGTGGTGAAAATGAGTGAATTTGGAGGAAAATTTATTAAAGAGTTCTTAAACTAATTTTGATTTTTCTAAAAGTCAGGGCCTAAAATATCCAGTCTTATATATTCCTCTTTGTAAATAAATGAATGTGCATAATTAGAAGTTTCACCATAAATAATTATAGATTTTAATATTCATTATTCTTTATAGGCAAGTTGAACCTAACACTGAGCTAAAAAAAGGGAGGGGGTTAAAGATAAATCAAAAATGGGCTACTCATTTTTTATAAAGAATCTTTAATATTAGAAAAACATGTTTATAAAGAATGATCTTTATTTCAAAAATAATTTAGATGATTTTTTAGTTCTTTTAAAGCTAAATTTTCAGAAGAACATTGTCAGAAAGGGAGTACACTGTTCTCACTAGAAATAAAAATAACAATATTCCTCCCATACCTTGTACAACTGTCCTCAAACTAATCTTCACCAAATATATATTTGTAATCAAAATTAAAGTTATTCATCTGCTATTTTCCTGTTACTTTTAATTTTTCAATAAAAATCATACCTGCAAAATGGAGCAAATTTTAACAAAATATGATTTACCATTGTTTTAAAATTAATCGGTGTGATTGTTTGAATGGTAATGGCTCCCATTAGATCATGCATTTCAATGCCTGGTATCCAGTTACTATTACTGTTTGGGAAGGGTTGGGAGGTGTGGCCCTGTGAAAGCAGGTGTACTTTGTTGGGGGAGGTGATCACTTTGACTGAGTTTTGAGTTTTCAGAAGTTCATGCTAGGCCCGTTCTTGCTCTTTTTCTCTGACTGCTGCCTGTGGATCAGAATGTAAGTTCTCAGCTGCTGCTCAAGCACCATGCTTGCCTGTCATGTTGGTCATGGACCAAAGCTCTGATGCTCTAAGCAAACCCCCAAGGAAATGCTTTATTAAAGTTTCGTCGCTTATAGTGTTTAATTCATAGCAATATGATGACTCAGACAACTATGAAAGATATGAATAGTTGTTGGAAATGGTATTTGGTTTTTTTATTATTATTATTTATTAAAGATTTCTGCCTCCTCTCCGCCACTGCCTCCCATTTCTCTCCCCCTCCCCCAATCAAATCCCCCTCCTTCATCAGCCCCAAGAGCAGTCAGGGTTCCCTGCCCTATGGGAAGTCCAAGGACCTCCCACCTCCTTCCAGGTCTAGTAAGGTGAGCATCCAAACTGCTTAGGCTCCCACAAAGCCAGTAAGTGCAGTAGGATCAAAACCCAGTACCATTGTTCTTGACTTCTCAGCAGTCCTCATTGCCCGTTATGTTCAGCGAGTCCAGTTTTATCCCATGCTTTTTCAGACCCAGTCCAGCTGGCCTTGGTGAGTTCCCAATATCATCCCCATTGTCTCAGTATGTGGGTGCACCCCTTGCGGCAACACACTGACTGGGAGAAGATCTTCACCAATCCCGCAACTGACAGAGGTCTGATCTCCAAAATATATAAAGAACACAAGAAACTAGACTGTAAAAAACTAATCAACCCAATTATAAAATGGGGCACTGAGCTGAACAGAGAATTCTCAACAGAAGAAGTTCAAAGGGCCAAATGACACTTAAGGTCATGCTCAACTTTCTTAGTGATCAGGAAAATGCAAATCAAGACAACTTTAAGATATCATTTTACACCTGTCAGAATGGCTAAAATCAAAAACACCAATGATAGCCTTTGCTAGAGAGGTTGTGGAGTAAGGGGTACACTCATCCATTGCTGGTGGGAATGCAAACTTGTTCAACCACTTTGGAAAGCAGTGTGGCGGTTTCTCAGGAAATTCGGGATCAACCTACCCCTGGACCCAGCAATACCACTCTTGGGAATATACCCAAGAGATGCCCTATCATACGACAAAAGTATATGCTCAACTATGTTCATAGCAGCATTGTTTGTAATAGCCAGAACCTGGAAACAACCTAGATGCCCTTCAATGGAAGAATGGATGAAGAAAGTATGGAATATATACATATTGGAGTACTACTCAGCAGTAAAAAACAATGACTTCTTGGAAATGGTATTTGTAATGTTAGATTGAATTACACACTCACCATTCATTGGTGATATCTAAATTAAAAAAAAAAACATTTATGAAGTAAGAGTAAATTTATAATTTAAATAAATATGGATGATAGTTGAATTGTTTGCATTTGAAAATATGATTATTGACACAATTCATTTGCTAGCATTCCAGTAAAAGTCTATCTTACAGATAGTTGAAAACACACAGACACCCATAACAGAACATGTGAGCAATGCTTGTGGGGGATGGAACTGGAAAAAGTTGAAATATGCAATGTTACTAATATGACACTAAGACTTAGCATTGTGTAGAGAGAATTTCAATCCCAAGAAACATTAGGTGGTGCTATCAGAATCAGACTATAGATCAACACAGTCTCTCTGTGATCTTTGTCTAAGTAAGAAAAAGAGAACAAAGAAATACAGGATTTTCTATGTCCTTGAATATTTAAGAAAAGAGAGAGAAATTACAGCCTTGGCAAAATGTGAGATCAGTAGAGAAAAGGCACTAGCAAGCCAAATGTAATCAATAACGTGTTTTGTCAGTGTGCTGAGTTTTCAAGAGCAGGACACTGTTCTTCATCTTAAGTTTAAGAAGCCATGAGTGGACACATTTAATTGTTTTGAGTTATTTGTATTTACTCATTGACTAAATTCAGAGGAAGCTTCTTCAGTGTGTACACTTTTTATATTACTTAGCTGCTTTTCAGTAGGTCAAAACAACTTGATTATAATATGCATTTCAAAAAAAAGCATTTATTTCTATGAGTTACACAGAGCAGCATGAATCTCTCAGAACATCACTCTCCTTCATCTCATCTATGTTTAAAATGTGTTCTTTCTTTTAACCAAGAAGATAAATCAATTTATCTTATATTGAAATAACTGCTTCATTTACAGTAAACACAATTATAGTTTTATTATCTCATTTTTGTTTGTTCTAAAACCCAACTGTATTCTTGTTGAGACAGAGGGTCTCATTCTGTATCCTAAGCAGAACAGCAACTTACATTATACCTCAAAAATGACACAAAATCATCGTAATCCCTATGCCTCATGCTTTTACTTCCTGATATTACAAGATCTGATTCTTATGTTTTAACTTTAAAGGAGTATTTATAGTTTAGTATTAGAAATATGTTATTGGAAGAACCGAACATAAATATAACCAAAATATAAAATTTTGTTGCACAATTAGAGTCATAATGACACCAGAAATGTGCTGACAATGGATTGTATTACTATTTAAATGCAGGTATCTTGTGTAATAGAATTATAAAATATTGTTAAATAAGCATACTCCTTTAGCCAACCCATAGTAAAAATTTCCAAATTCCTGAGGAAGTACACTGAGTAGTACATAAAGCCATAATTCTATTTTTTGAATTGAATTTGTTTTTACGTAGAATTAAGTCTGATGATATAAATTTGTATTTTTGCTTTTTTTAAAAGTAAATGTAATTTTAATTGTTGGATTGTTTTGGCTTAGCAGTGTTTAACTAGTGTAGAACATAGAGTTGCAGCTGGTAAAAATGTTAGTGTTTATTTTAATGGGTCTTAATTAATACTATCCATTAGCTCTCATACCTGGTCAGTCAAAAATTTAATAAGTTTGAATATTTAAGTAAGTGGAGAATAGATGATGAAGTTTGATTCTTTCTTTCTTGTCCTATTTTTATTTTTAAGAAAGGGGAAAAAGGAAAAGAAAACTCAGATAATGCACCTCTAAATCCATCTCTGTATTCCTTTTTCTGTAAGAGGAAAGTAGTTTTTTCATGGCATACGTTGAAGGAACCCACTGTCACCATGTTTTCAAGGGCAATAGAGCCCTGGGTGGTGTGAATACACCAGGAATTCCACCTGTCCCTGGACACTTTCAATATTTCTGTGGCATTCAAGGCAAAGTGCGTTCTTTTTTTTGGGGGGGGTTACCCTTTAAAATTGTAAATGTTACTATGGGGGTTTTAGGCATGATAGACAATGGGCAGCTGAAAAGCAGGTCCAGAAGCATTCCTAATAGGCTTCTGAATGCATTGTTACAGTTTGCAAAGAAGACTGAGAAACTATCAAGGAAATGCAACAACAGCTACTGCAGCCTTAAAACAAGGCCAGTAACTCTTTAGACTTTAAATTTTTCCTAGGGAGTTTATTTTATTTTTGTTTAATCAAATAAGCAGAGCACTTTTCCATGGGATAACAAGTCAATGTATATTTGAGATCTAATAACCCTTAAATCATCTCTAAAACAGCATTGTTTGCTTAATTAGTAATTTCATTTTAATGAAGATTTACTGTAGTTTAGAAAGTTGTTCTCCACTTCAATTTAGAAAACTTCACACAGTCCTTAACTGTTAGTTTCCTAGCAACAGAAAGAAGGAGAGGCATCCTGGAACTAATTTTAGTTTTTTAAATAAGCATATTAAATAAACCCTGGTCTTAATCCTCCATACAAGTTTCTCTGATTAAGACACAATGAAGAATGGAGGTAAAAGCTCATTATCAATGTCCTTAATCCAGGATGCAGCTCTGCATCTGTCCTTACTTTCTGAGAGTCCCATGCTCAGTGCAGGTGATTACCTAAAGACCAGTTGTAAAATCTGAAGTCTCCTTGTTTGTAAGTGGCAATTTATGAAACTGTAGTACCTATTTCATGGAAAAATGAATGCATTCTTCATGATGAATAGTTTATTGTTATATTTTTCTGCTGAAACATTCTCTTTTTCCTCTATTAATCTTTAATTTCTTATTTTATTGAAAATAATTTTTTCTCACACAGTATTTCCAAATTGCAGTTTCTTATCCATCTAGTCCTCCCAATTTCTTCCCACCTCTCCTAACAACCAGATCCACGTTATTTCTGTTTTTGCATAGAAAACAAACAGGCTTCTAAAGGATAGTTAACAAAATAAAAAGAGATAAAACAAAAACTAACACAAGAAAACAGGACAAAATAAATTTAAAAAAAAAAAAAAAGGAGCCCCAGAGGAAAAAATCCTAAAGCCTTTTGCTTTTTTTTTTTGGTCCTAACAACATTCTATGACAAGGAACTTTGAAAGATGCCTTTAGGTTAATTTTCTGTTGATCATTTATTTCTGGGCATGTATCTTGAACTTAAAAGTAATTCCCTAAGCCAGGCAGTGGTGGCACAGGCCTTTAATCCCAGCACTCAGGAGGCAGAGGCAGGCAGATCTCTGTGAGTTCGAGGCCAGCCTGGACTACAAGAGCTAGTTCCAGGACAGGAACCAAAAAGCTATGGAGAAACCCTGTCTCGAAAAATCCAAAAAAAAAAAAAAAAAAAAAAGTAATTTCTTTCCTCAGTAAGACTGCCATCCAGAACATTAAATTTTTAGTTGCAAGTGGTTAAATGGTTATCAATTAATTCTAGGTAAGGGACTGGGGCAAATTTTCACTTCTCCTTAAACCCCAGGACAATATCTGATGTTGACTAAGTTTTCTGTCCTGCTCAGTTCCACACTTGTTAAGTCCCAAAGAAATCACACAGAGGTCCATATTAGTAATAAACTGATTGGCCCAGTATTTCAAGCTTCTTATTAACTCTTACAACTTATATTAGCCCATTATTCTTATCTTGGTACCTATTTTGGTGAGGCAGACACATTTGCTTATTCTATGGCTGGGTTAGGACTGAAGGACCAGGATTTCCATCTTCCCAGAATTGCCCTGTTCTCATTGACCCACCTCTACTTCCTGTCTGGTTGTCCTGCCTATACTTCCTGCCTGGCTACTGGCCAATCAGCATTTATTTAAAATATAGTTGACAAAATACAGATCATTGTCCCACACCACTTCCCCCTCTTTTTTAAAGAAAAAAAAAACACAAGAACTCTGAATCTAATATCTTTTATTTAGCTTTTCTCCTGACCATTAGCCATAACAACTTGTAACCAACATTCTAAACAAAGGAAAATATCCATAGTTCATTTTTTTTTTGGGGGGGGGTGTGGGCATAGTTTTCCAGGCCACTTCCTGCTGGTTGGAGGTGCTGACAATCTTATGGGGACCTAAGGAAAATTTAGAATTATGATCAAGTCATGACTGAAGTACCCTGTGAGGCTTGATCATCTAGGGCATCAGTCTTGAATCAGTTCTGGATGTAGAACTCAGATGTCTGGGTCATTCACGCCTATCAGAGATTTCTCAGATGGTCTTCATTGATAAAACCTGATATTTCTTAACTCAGAATGAATCCACAGCCTCTCATTTTCTGTAAACACAAAAGCAAAAAACTTCTTCTCCAAAGTAACATATCTTTTGACTTCAACTTTGAAGTCAAGGTATTTTTAAAATACCTATCTTGGATTAATTTAGCAGCATTTATAAACAAATAACTTTTGGCAGCTGTTTCTCCTTTCTCAGCATTCAAACAATTCAAAGACAACATAATAATATACAGTATCCAGACTCTCTGTGTATTTTCCAACTTTACATGGCTTTATTTTAAATTTTATTTCTTTTATTTTTACTTTTAATTTTTTGCTTTTTTGAGACAAGGTTTCTCTGTATATCTTTGGCTGTCCTAGAACTCCCTTTGTAGACCAGGCTGTCCTTGAACTCACAGAGATCTGCCTGCCTCTGCCTCTGCCTCTCAAGTGCTTGGATTAAAGGTGTGTGCCACCACACCTTGAACTCACGGAGGTCTGTCTACCTTTGCCTCCCAAGTGTTGGGATTAAAGGTGTGCATCACCACACCCAACTACTCTCTTTTTTATCTCTCCCTTTTTCTGACCATGTGAATCTGTAATTTGCTAAGCAGTATGGGTAAGATTTAAGCTGTAGCTATGACAGCTGAATTTGGCCCATCTTAGCTTTCTGAGATTCCAGCCTCATAGTTGAGGTACTGGCTGTAGCCATGTTTATTGCCACAACTCGATGGCATTTCAAGGTCCCTGCCAGAAAGTAAGATGCAGCAATCTGCTCAAAAACCACACTCAAATGCTCTATAGCTGGATCTCCTGCCTGAAAGAGTTAGAGTTTATGCTGGCAGGATGGCCCAGAAAGCCAGCATTGTAAAACAATGTGGCTTTTTTCCCTGCTAAGGCTGAAAACCAAAAAGCATGTAGTCAGCTTTTCATAAACACCATTTAATTATTTGTGGCAGGACCTCTTAAAAGAGCTGCAAGGTTTTGCAGCTAAAGCTGAGTCAGGAAGCCTCTCTTAAATGATAGTGTTTATCTCTAGCAAACAGAGCCCATCTGAGAAAATGCTGCTATCAATAAGCCATGCTTAAATCTATTCTTTTTGTCTAGAGTTACTTCCTACACTCTCTCAGGGTTTGTGGATACAGTTGTCCATGTGGGTGCCATTTGTTGACTGAGTTTTCTGTCCCTCCCAGTTCTGCAGCCAGTAAGTCCCAAAGAAATCACACAGTGGTCTACATTAGTTATAAACTAATTGGCCCAGTATGATGCAGACCTGTGAATGTCTCTCAGTCTCTGTGAGTTTGCATGTGTGTCTATCATGCTGCTGTATAAGGCTCTTTGGATTTTTGTGTCCTTCATTCCTCTGGCTCCTTCCTTCCATATTTTAGAATTTCCTGAGTCTTAGGGGAAATATTTGATGAGACATCCAACTTAGTACTGAAAGGTATAAATCTCCTGCTTTCTGCATTGTGTCTGACTATAGTCTTGTACTTGCTCCCATCTTTTGCAGAAGGAAGTTCTCTGATGATGGTTGAGCAAGTCACTGATATATGAGTATAACAGAAAGATATTAGGAGTTATTTTATATATTAGTAGTATTTGGTTTTCCCATAGATCCCTGGGTAAACTAGTCACATGGTTTTGGTTACACAAATGATGTTATGTGTTCCATCTTGTAAAGTGAGCCTTTAGTCAAATCAATTATTGTTTGGTTACTCTCACAAACTTTGTGTCACAATTGCACCAGCATATCTTGCAACCAGGATGCAATGGTAGATGAAAGCAATTGAGTCTGTGTTGGTATTTGCAGTTCTCCTTTGGTAGCCTACAATGTTTGTTCTTGTACTGAAAAAGCAGGCATCTAAGTGTGAAAGCTTTATGTAGGCACCAGCTCAATTTCTCCATGTTTAATCAGAGGTGTGGGGGTTATCTTCAGATATAAGACACTGCACCCAGTTTCTGGAGAACAACCTATAGTCTTGACATCAATTCTGAGTTGGCAGAGGGTTTTCATGCTACTCCTTTGGCAACAACTAAATTAAATGTAGCATAATCACAGTATTGTTTGACCAGTGGTTCTGGAATTTTCCTAGAGAGTTCTTACATCTTTAACCCATTTTCATTATTTTATATTTTACCACAAGGCTCATAGTTTGTTATTTCATGCCTTTCTTCTTGAGTAGTTACATGGTGACTGCCTGACTCTCTCTTCTTTCTCCCTGCATTCAGTTTAGCTTTCTCTCCTACCTACATTCTGCTCTACCATAGGCCAAAGTAGCTCTTTATTAACCAATGGTAATATAACATAGTCATAGCATGCAGAGGAGAATCCTACATTATCTACCCTTTTTCTATCTAAATAAAAAGGATTGTTTTAACTTTCACATAGCAAAAGTACATATAACAAAACAGGTATCAAGGAAGAATTATAGCTACAATATTTATCTGGCAAACTTAAAGAAAGTATTCTACCATCTACTCTATTTTGTGGGTCTAAAGTTTCATATCTAATTTATCTTTTATCAAAGCTAAGGAAAATTGTAAATATCTGACTTCAACTCTATCAAAGACCCCAGAAGGATATAACATTTCGTAAGTAAAGATTAAGTGCATTGCAAACAACTTCCAAAATTCTAAATTACCAGAGAAATCTTTATGCCTGGACATACACTCAAATTTCTTCGGTAACATTTGAGCATCAATCTTCAGCCTACAGACTTGTAGTATCTGGCAGGTTTTTCCATGAAGCCTGAAATTTGAAAGGCTGTTTTACCCCTATTAGCAGTTTATCAGTCACTTTCTTTTGTGTCCTGCAGAATGTCTTACATACTCTTTAATGAAGCAGGAACCATGAAGGCCTGTCTCACCTTCTTTAAGCAAGTTCAGAAGTAATATTTTTGTGGATCCTGAATGTTGAGTTTATACAGCATGCCATCAAGCAGTCCAGGAAAGAGCAAATTGCCCAAATATTTTGCCTTGTCACATTGAAGGTAAATTTCATAACAAGTTTTTCAGGGCCCATCAACCACTCTGAAGTAATTGGTGGTGCCAGAAACAGACATGTCTCACTGTTGAGGAATGTATAAGTTTTTAAAACATTTTAAATGCCAAATTTTATAGGTCTTTTAAAGGTTTAAAGAATGTCTATCCATCTTAAATATATCTCTGTACATCTAGAAAATGTAACTAATATGACTACAGTTTAAATATTATAGTTGACTATTATCAAAATTTTTAATTATACATTACATTTTAATGATCTGTATAAGTATAATGCCTTAAATAAGAGTATATATATGTATATATATATAAAACAAAAAATTGATCTTAAATTTACATCAATAAACCAAACTTCATATCAATGTAGATTTGATTTACATATCATATCCCCTTTTTGTTTTTTTAGAAAGACCTTGACTGTGACCATTAACCATTTATAATCAACCTCTTTTAAGTTAAAACAAACATTTATAAACAATATTTGGGAATTTGGATGTAGAGTTTTAAGACTTCTTCTGGCTGGTTGGAAACACTGTTAATCAGGTCTTTTATCAGGTATCCTGTGTGGTTGATCCATCTCAGCCAGCAGTCCTAAAACTATTATGAATATTTGATCACCATGATCATAGATTCAGGGGGTCTTGTTTTATCAAACCATATTAGATGGTAAGTAATCCATAGCTTTCTATCCTCTGTGGAAACAAAAGCAGAACCTCTTTTCCAAAGAAACATGTCTTCAGGCTTAAATTTTGAAGTCAAAATACCTTTAAAATATATGTTTTGGTTTAGCTTAACACCTCATACAATAAAATATCTGTGTAGTTATCTCATTCACAGTCAAAAAATTCAAAGAAAATACAATAATATACATACCAAAAACTCTGTGTATTTTTTTAATCTTTACATGGCTTCTGTTACTTTTATTCTATTTCTTTTAATTTTTTTAGTTTTTTGAGACAGGATTTCCCTGTGTATTTTAGTCTGTCATGGATCTTACTTTGTAGACCAAGGTGTCCTTGAACTTACAGAGATCTGCCTGTCTCTCCCTCCCAAGTGTTGGGATTAAAGTCATGCACCACTATGCCTAGCTACTCTATTTCTCTTTCTCACTCATTTTTTAAGAACTTTATCTTTTTCCTTTTCTCTCCCAAGAGTATGTATATTTTTAAACATACTGCAAACCAGATAGAGGGGTTTTATTTAATTTTTTTATCTCCATCTGAATCTATCTTTAAGGTGTATCTCTTTTTCTGAGTACATGAGTTTTTAATCTGCTAAGTAGCATGGCTAGGATTAAAGCTCCAGCTTTGGTGGCTAACTCTGCAACATTCCTTAGCTTTCTGAGAGTCTATCTTCAAGATAGAGGTCTGATATGAGCTCTGTTTATTGCCACAAATCTTTGGAGTTTCTAGGTCCATGCCACCACCAAGAACCCTGCTGCCAACTACTCATAAACATCATTTAAGTGATTGGTGGCAGAGTCTCTTAAAAGAACTGCAAGGTTTTTGCTGTTAATGCTGAGTTATGAAATATCTCTTAAAGGAGCTATGCCCCTGTTTGCTCCTGTCAAACAGAGCTTCCCAGGGTAAAGATGGTTTCCAAGAAGTTGTGCCTGACTCTGTTCTTGTCTGTCTAGAATCTTTTTTTTAAGTTTTCTTAGGCTTAGTATGGATATTAATGTCAAATGTTTGGGAACCATTTATAACCTGAGGCTGTGCTTTTATTTCCCAGCTCCCAAGACCTGAATAATCACACAGAAACTATACTAATTACAACAGTGTTTGGCTGATGGGTTAGGTGTATTTCTAGCTAGCTCTTACATCTTAAGTTAACCCATTCTATTACTTTATATTTTACCATAAGGCTCATGGTTTGTTACTTCACACCTTGCTGACTCTGCCTTCTTTCTCCCTGAATTCAGTTTAGTTTTCGTGCTTAGGTATACTCTGCCCTGGCATAGGATAAAGTAGTTTCTTTATTAACCAATGGTGATAAAATATATTCATAGCATTAATAAGGGAATCACACATCAGTGTTTGTAAAATTTTCACTTCCACCACCAATGGATGAGTGTTTCCTTCGCCCACATTCTTGCCAGCATGAACTATCTATAATTTCATTGATCTTACTCATTTTCACCAGTATAAGATGAAATCTCAATATAGTTTGGATTACATTTACATGATAATTAAGGACAGTGAATATTTCTTTAAGTGCTCCTTAGCTATTTGAATTTGTTTTGAGAATTCTACTTAGATATGTACCCATTTTAAAATTAAGTTGTTGTTTTCTTATATGTAGTTTTTTAGTTATGATATTTTTGGATATTATCCTGCTAGCATATATATATATATATATATATATATATATATATATATATATATATATATGTATGTATATGTATGTATGTATGTATCCTTCCACTTTGTCTGAATGTTTCATCTTTCAAACAGAAGCTTTCCAGTTTTATAAAGTTCCATTTATTAATTACTGATCTGAGTGCCTATGGTAATGGTGGTCTGTTCAAATACTTAAAACTTCTAAAAAAAGAGAGAGAAAGAAAGATGTGTGTATGAATGTGTATATGTGCATTTTTGCATGAGTATGTGTGCATGTGTCTTTCTCAAGTACAGGAAGAATCAACCCTGCTTTTATTTGTCATTGATTTACAGCATAAAATTCAAATTGTGAGGAACACCATTCTGTCATGAGCATATGTGACATCTCCTGTAGTATAGAAATCTTTGATCTTAAATCCACCTGCCTGTGTTTTATCTTTTGTTTTGAAATTTAGTTATCAGTTATATTTTCTTCCTCTTTCTTCAGCTGCCATGCAATTTAGAAACTTTCCTGTTTTCTTCTGTCACAAGTAGAGAAAATGTCTTTAATTTGGTTTAGTACCTGGGAAAGGAATGAGAAAGGTCATGAATGAGCATTAAGAAATGAGAGCTGTTTATTAATTGAGTTATCAAGTTAAATTGAAAATAGAAATAAAAAGCTTTATGTATGTCAAAAGTAGATCCCATTATCCATTAACTTTATACATTTATAAATACTTAACCAATCCACATACAAAAGAAATATAAGCAAAATATTATATGTCACAGATATGTGAAGAAGTGTGTAATTCTTGAGAAAACTTAATAGATTTGTATTTTGTGTTGATCATTATTTAATCAGGATTTCATGCTGTCTTCTGTAAAAAGTTAATTTAAAGGCATTGTAGAAAGTTCAAATCTGATTTTAATTCTGGGGCATATTGAGCATATGGTTTGGACAGCATAATAAATTCATAGAGTAACTATAGCTTGTAGAAGTAAGTAAAAATTATCTGAAACTTCGCTTTTGAGTACTGAGTTAAATTTAGATTCTTATTTTTATCATATTCAAACTCTTCCTTTGAATTTTTCTTCATATGAAAAACAGCAATTGCATATAGATAAAAAACTATTCACTAGTTTGCTCTTTGAAAATTTACTGTGCTTGTTTCCATAGTCATCTCCGTAGAACCGAGATCTTTGAATGTTAGCTGTCAATAAGCATAATGTTTTATTGAAGACTTGCAAACTAATAAGGGGAAAAGAAGTCTCTTGTTACTTTGTCATGCTTTTCCTGTTTAAGTGACTCATTTATCAAAGGTTTTGGGCTTTTTAACCTGAATCTCACTAATTCAGGTAAGCACATTTTAACTTCTTTAAGCTGTAAAAACTGCTTTGCCAATCAGTTATTTACTTACTGAACTCACATCCTGAAAGATAATATGTTAAAGAAATGATACTCTAGAAAGATACATGGCACTACACAGGAGTTTGGCAGGAAGGCTGCCACTTGACACAAAGTAATCATAAATTTATTACAAAAGATTCAGATACATATCTAATTCTTCTCGTTTCACCTACCCAGTCTGAACAAATTGAATAACTTTGAATCAAGTACTTAAGTAGAAAATTAGTTTATTTGCATTATGTTTTATACAACAGATAACTAGACTCAGTTGTCTTTAGCTCACCAGAGCAGACTTATCATATCCTCCTGGGGATTTTCCTGCTGAAAAACACCATGTTAGTGACTGCCTTTGAGGTATGTACAGTTCTTCTCAACATGGGTTTGGAATTGTTTGCATTGTCAACCTAGCATCCATTCTCCCTCTGCCTCATTGATATTTTCACCAGATATAAGATATAATTTTCCATCTCCTTACAGACTAGGATGTTCATTGAGACATAGATTGATTGTAGCATTTATGGCTCCTGAGAAAGAGAAGACTCATCTAAGAAAGTCTCTCCTTTTTCAATTTTCATTTCCCTGTAAAATATTCACCCATATGACACTTTACAGAAATCCTGGCAGGAAAGCTCTGCCAAGAAATGTAATGGTAGAATTAGATACCATATTGAACATCTAAAAAACAAACAAACAAAAAACTTAAAAACTAGAAAATAACTGTTTACATGGTCATTCTATTTTGACTATTAATATCCAATGCTAACATCAGTTTAATTTTGTGAAAGAAAGGTACACATACTACATTGATTTTATTAAAATCTGATATATCATATTATCCACCAAACTAACTCTCAATAATTAGTAATTATAGAGATTAATTCAGTCACATAGGTTCACCAATTATATAAAATTTAAAAAAATAGACTTTGTTCCTTCTTTGGTTTGATAAAGTAAGATGCAGAAAACTGTGCCTTTTTAGTGTAGTTTCTTAAAGATAGGAACCTTTTGTGCAGCCTGGAGAAATAAAGAAATAGAATTAAGTTTTATTTGAAAATTCAAAGTTAACACAGAAACTGTTGTTAATCTTAATGTTTTAAGTTACTTTCCCCCTATTTTTTTAAGGCATTGTTTAGGAAATTCAATATTTACAGATGGGCAAACATTAGTAAAATTGCAAAGACATTCTTCTTATTAAAGAACACAGTTGATGTCTTCATTTCCTGTTATTGTTATGTTACTATAATTTTACGGTTTAAGACTCTAGAAATATACATTCATAATACTGAAGCCTAAATATCCATAATCAGTACCACTATGCTGAAAGGAAATATCACAGCTGTGTTCTCTGGGAAACTGATGCAGAAATCTCAGCAATATGGTTCTCTGAACATATTTTACAAAATAATTACAAGACCAGTTAGCATGTCAATGTGGACAGAAAACACTTCCCATGGTCCCACCCTTAGATGAAGAACTTCAGGCTATCATGGCTGTGGAGACAGGGAGAATCTATTTCTTCCAGGAATAAGCTCCTGTATAGCATAGGTCATCCAATCCCAAGTGGTCTTTTTAAAAACAGCTATACACACATGAGCAAAACCAAATAGAATAAATGAGTTAAATATACATTTGTGGCCACATATATGCATATATGTAAATAAATGAGGCAGTAATGCTAAAAGAAGTGTATCTGGATTCAGGGGTGGATTGAAGAACTTCTAGAGACAAAGGATTTATATATGATGGGATAATAGATTTATAATTGTGAGTTACTGTATTTAGACAAATATATTGGTATCGATTCTTGTATATTGATACAAAGTTAAATTATATTGACTATTGTATGCATGCATGTTTCTACCTCTGTTTAAAACATTTTTATGCATTAACATATATTGTATTGATATATATATATAGTATATGTTTACCACATTGCAGTGTACATTTCTATCTCTGATTAAGATACGTATATAATGTTTGTGTATTGATATATATTTACCATATTGCAATGTATATTTGTACAGTGTTTATATTTGGAGGTCATTATCCTCATTTGTTACACAGTTGTTTATTGTCTTAGTCTTTAAGTTAGATAGATATTGAGAATTATATAGATTAATAGTCATCTAAGTTTGTCATTTATAATTAGACTAATCAGGTTCTTTAGATATATAGAGATTATCATCAGTATAGATAGATAATCTTCAACTCCATCAAAGATCTGAGAAGGGAATAAATATTACTTAACAAACGAGATATATCCAAAATGTGCAACAATTGACAGAGACAACTGACGACCTGGCAATCACCCAAAGTCTCGTTTGCAATGTTGAGTCAACCAACTTTGGCTAAGGCCTAACATAACTGACATACAATTATTAAAGGTAAGGAACTTTTCAAAACTATCTTACCCTGTCTTGGCAGGATATGACAGTCCTGTTTTATCCATTGATGCATGGTCTGTATCTCTGTCAGTGGTTGAGGTATGGGCATTTCTTTGCCCAAAAGCCAGTTCTGCCAAAAAGAAAGGCTCCAGGTGGAGTGTCTTTGGTGCTCAACATTCTCTCGGGAATGAGATCATGCTTGTGTTTAAAGTACTAAAACCAAACAGATAAACAAAAGCACAAATAAAGCATAGAACTATCATATGAATTAACTGTACAATTTCAAGCTACATACCAAAATGACTCTAAATCATTTAATGTATAGGGATTATATGTATAGATTCTTATTACTGTAATGTCCACCACAGATAAGAGACTGTATGAGTATTAATGCCCATTAACTGATGAATGGGTAAAGAAAACATGGTAAATATACCTAGTGAAATATCACAAACATAAAAAGGTGTCTCATAACATTTGCAAGAAAATTGACAGAACTGTAAATTTTTGTGTTATAAACATAATTATTCTTTATTTTATATCATTGTGATTACATAAAGATCATTGTATTACATGATTAAGAAAATGTGAATTAAATCAGAATAGAAAGTTTCAGAATAACATAAGGAGGTGATTGACTACAGCCATTGGATAATTTTACTTCAAATTTAGCTTAGAGATTTCTCTTAATCAACATCACAAATTCATATAAAATAAAAGGCATCATGAATTCCAGTGATAGTGTATTCTTGCAATTTTTAATGTTTATTTATAAATCAACAAACGTTCTTTATTGTTGAGTCATCTCTCAAATCTCCAATCTTGTCTCTTGTAATAGACATACTCAAAGATATTTTTCACATGTGAAGCCGGGTGGTGGTGGTGCACGCCTTTAATCCCAGCATTCAGGAGGCAGAGGCAGGTGGATCTCTGTGAGTTCAAGGCCAGCCTGATCTACAAGAGCTAGTTCCAGGACAGGAACCAAAAAGCTACGGAGAAACCCTGTCTCAAAAATAAAAAAAAAAAATTGAAAAAAATCTTTTATATTATGTTAATGTACTTTGGGTTTTTTCATTGTTTTTTTCACACTTTCAGTAAAAACATACTTTTATTAAGTTTTATTTGAAAAAATATTGTATGACACATTATTAATTCTTTTCCCCCTTTTATGAAAAGTAGATTATTTTCTCATACAATGTATACTGATTACAATTTCCCCTTCCTCTATTCCTCCAAGTTCTCCCACCACCTCCCCTCCCTTCTGGACAAACTGCCTTTCTTTCTCTCATCAGATACAAACAGGATTCTGAAAGGTAACAACCAAAGGACAAAATAAAATACAATACTATAAAGCAAAAACTATCACATTATGGTTGGACTAGGAAAACCAACAAAAGGTAAAGAGCCCCAAGAGCCAGAAGAAAAATAAGACACCCACAGGTTAACACACTCAGAAGTCCCATATATACAGAATGTGCCCCCCCCCCCCTGAAGTTATAATAAATAAATACACATGGGCCCTAGTGCAGACTCATGTAGGTCCTGTGTTTACTGTTTCAGTCCTTGTGAGGTCTTTTGTGCCTTGCTTAGTTGTTCTTCTTGGTGCCCTCCATCCCCTCTATCTTCTATACTCTTTCCTCCTCCTCTTCTGTGGAAGTTCTCTGAGCTCTAAGAGGAGGGATTTGACGGAGAAATCCTATTTAAAGACATGTCTTTCAAGTTCTTTCTCCATGCAATGTCTGGCTGTTGGTCTCTCCCTCTGTTCTTGTTTGCTACAGGTAGAAGGTTCTCTGATTTTGACTGAATATGGTAATAATCTAACAGCATGTCATTAGCATATTAGGAGTCATTTTATTGATCCTTCCATCCCTTCCTCCCTCACCCAATCATTTTGGGTTTTACCCTTAACCTCTGTTGCTATTTAGTCTCTGGGTTATGCAAGCAGTGTCAGGAATGTGTTTCACCTTTGGTAGTGGTCTGAATTGAAATCAGATATTTGCTATCTACATCCTCCAGTTGTATGCTGCCATTCTTCTAGCATATCTTGCAGATGAGACTCTTTGTCAAAGGTTTTGTTGTTGGGTGGATGTTTAAGTTTCTCTTTTAGTAGCCTGTAGAGCACCTTTGAGCTGGAAAGATAGTTGAACATAGGGGTGAACCTCCATAGAGGCAGCAGCTCAACTTCTCCACATTCAATGAGTTGTGTGGGTTTTGTTCTCACCCATAGGGTCTTCCAGTCAGTTTGTGAAGAGTAACCAGCTTTCTTAGCAAGAGTCTCCATTGTTTGGGGATTTTTCAGGGATGTCCCCGCTCCTTTGCCAACAATGAATTGACATTAATATATTCTGAACAATACACAAAATATTCCAATTCATTGCTTTCTATAAAAGGTTCATGATTGTAATATTTTTAATTTTCAAATGTTAAACTTTGCATATATTAAAGTTTATACATTGTAAGTAAATACAGTACCAAAAAAATCATTATTTTTGACTGTTAATTCAAAGCAGTACTTTAAGTATAAACCTAAGAGCCTGTATCACACTGAGATCTTTAACCATTAACACAGGAATCTGCATAATGCCGTGAGAATGAAGACATGAAGACTGTTGTCAGGGTGTTTATCAATTATACATACAGTCAAACAAACTTAGTAATGTCAGATTAGAAAGACACCCTCTATTGTAACCTGGTTTCTCAGCATTGCCTTTCAGAATAAAAAAGGAGTTATATTTGCTTTCACAAACAACTTATTTTGTTACTCCCACATTTTCTTTTGCTTAATGATCTAAAGATTCTAGTAAGTATTAAGACTATTCATTATCTTCAAATACTTTGAGTTCAATTGTGATTTGTCATTATGTTGTACCAAGCTAAAGCATCAATAAATGCTCATGGGAAGCTTTGATTTTGTGCTGATTCACCTTTATTACAATGAGAGTGCTAGTATAGGCAAATGGATTAATTACTAGATTAAATTGTTTTGTGATATTAATTTGAACTCTAGAAAACACCTGCCAGAGTCCATTACTGTGATTTTAGTATTTATAATATATGAAACACAATTTGCCACAACAGATTATGCAGGAATACATACATCAGTTTTCTATTTTCAGAATTTCTGTTTCTGGATAATAAATCTGTGCCCTCTACATACAGGATGCTTCCCTCTATTAAATTAGCTTGATATATGTCACAGCAGGACAGAATGTATCCCAGTCCACTTAAAAATTGTATCGGGTTCTTGAAAAGTAAGGGAGGAGAAAGCAAAACCAAAGTTCACTACATTTTCTTTCACTTGAGTTTGAAATCTGATCTGACAAGAGACTCGGCCACACAGCTCGGACTCTTGCAGTGGCATTGAAATAGAAGCTTAGTGAAATTAGCAGTAATGCGATTGGTGCCAGGCTTTATGGAACATGGTCCTTAGCACATAAAAAGACAGTGATGCAAAAACGACTACTGTGAAAACTGTTACTCTTTGCTAATTTCTCAGTATGACAAAAGGAAGAATCTGGTGGAACAAATGTGCCTGAGAATTGTTAGCACAAGAATGAACAGTAGATCTGAAAAACTACATCTCCAACAGAAGATCAACACTCTGTGTGCTAAGTTCTGTAGCTGTTCACAATAGTATCAGGTAACAATTTCACAACACTTTCTAGTTTATAATCTAAAAAAAAAATAAAAGAAACCTCATTTGAATCTCGTTCCTTGGTCTAAAATCCATTAATATTTCTAAAATATTAATTAAAATATTAAAACATTAATATTAATGTTTCTAAAATGTTAATAATTTGCACCTAATTAAATATACTAATGAAGAAGTAATTGAAGTAAGCACTTCAATACCACAAATCATTATATAATCTTGAAAGTTACTTAGAACTCTGGCTCTCTGTTCCAAATAACATGATAAAAAGAGTGTATCAACCTGGTTGAATTACTGTTAGTACCAGTACTTGAGTCCATGTGGATTAATTCTGTTTCTTGCTGTTTCTTAATGTTATTTCAGCAGTTTACCTAGTTTAGTAGAGAGTGTTTGCAAATGAAATCCATATATCTACCTCTGAAATCCTCAAGGCTTAAATTAAGGACTGAAATGATATTATTACATACTTCTGATTTATTTTAGAATATTGTATCTGGCATTTCCTCTTCTGCAGTTTAAATTCATTTCTCTGTCTTGCTTAAGGATGTGATAGTGCATTAATTTATATGATAAGCCTCTGAGACTGGTCTTACTTCTCCTGGCATCTGCAGAGCTGAAACAATTCATCAGCATTCAAATAAAAAATGACATAAAACACCAGTGATTCTTTGAAAATAAGTTTCAGTATTAAATACTAAAATTCTCATATAATTAATTCATGATTGACTTATGTATGTAGAGGATGGGTATGCTTTCTAATAGTGTCTATAAATGGGAAGACGGTTTTATTTTAGGTTCTTTAGTTCCTATTTTGGTTTTCTATACTACAAATACACTAATTTCTATGTATTTTGAAAGCCTTTATGCCTATTATTTTATAGCAACCACTTACTTGTGATGTTCAAAATAAGCTTTTCTGAAAACTGAGGTAAGGTTACTGTCCAGAGAACGACATCAGAAAAACCACATAAAAATCTTGACTTTAATAATACATAAATGTCACCATAAAAGTATGTGGATTATTGGACAAGACATTTAATCTTTCTAAGTCTAAATTTGTTCACCCGTAAAATTAGGTTAATAATTTATCGTTTCTGGCAAACTCAGTGGGCTATCCTAGGTTTGTGTGATTTAGTGTGTAAAAGAGCCTTCAAAAGTATCAAGTATTTTAAAAATGTAAGTTAATATTATTATTTATTAGGTCTTTTTTTCTGCAGATCATTTTTCCTGCACATGGCAGTATATTTGTACATCATATCCTATCTTTCTTACGATATAAATAATAAATATTTTTAGCAATTGATTTTCCCTAAACAAAGTAAGCATATCAATAATTAACATATTTTCAAAGTTTTAAAGCTCTTTAAAATTTGCAAAAATGATCTACAAATTTTTATTTGAATGTGTTTGAGTGTTTTAGCTGTGCACATGCAAAGGTTTTGTGTGCAAATGAGGTACCCAAGGAGGATAGAAGAGGGCTCTTGGTTTCTTGTAACTGGAGTTATGGCTTAGGCCACAGTTGTGATATAAGAATGTCCTACACTGGCTTATATATTGAAGAATTGGTCCCCAGGTGGTGGAGTTTTGGGGGGAAGAATTAAGAAGTATGTTATTGGAGTTGTGTCAATGGGGTGGAAGTTAAGATTTTGGCTCTTATTGTGCTTCCTGATTGTGGATGAAGATAAAAGCTCTCAACTACTGCAGAGTGTCATGCCTGCCTGCCAGCACACTCCTCACCTTGGTGGTCTTGAACTCTAACGCTTTGAACTAGGTCATAATATTTTTTCATGATTTTAGAAAAGCAAAGCACCATTTCATTGCCAGAAAATGACCCTGGGACCTCTGAGCAACTAGTTTGTAACCACTGAACCATCCCTTTAACCACAACATTTTTAATTTACTGATTGGTCATAACACTTTATTCATAATGACCCAAAATGAAAATAATATAAATGTCTAGCAACTCATGAATGGACTAAGAAATTGTGGTTTACCACAAATGGATTTTTTTCAGCAATCAAATGTGACACTAGTATATGCAATAGTGGGTGAGTTCAGATAATAGCATCACAAGGGAGAACAACCATGATTTAGTGTGATTTCATTTTTCTGTCTAAACAAAACAGAATATAATGGATTATTTTATAGAGATTTTTATCCCATGTCATATATTAGGTTGTCTTTAAATTATTATTATTACACATTCTGAAAGTTTTTCCAATTCAATTTTGTCATTTAACAATGACTTACATGAACTTAATATATTCTGATTGTTTCCAATCTTCTCTTACCGCTTTCACTCTTCCTCTTTCTCTTTCTTTCTTTCTCTTTCTTTCTCTCTCTCCCTCCCTCCCTCCCTCCCTCCCTCCCTCCCTCTCTCTCTCTCTCTCTCTCTCTCTCTCTCTTTCTCTCTCTCTCTCTCCCATATTAACCCCCTCACTCATTCATCTGATTAAGGCTTTGAGAAGTGCTTATCAATGAGTTTACACACCAATAGTTAAAAGCTAGAACCACCCTGTGTACTTTTCACTAAATTACAGTATTCAGTTGCCTTCAAGGGCTTATCATTTTTCTCTCCAATTATTTGCACTACTGGGCATGGATTTCTTCCTGTGGAGTGGGTCTAACATTTCCACTAGAAACAGTTGATGACTCTCCTATGTGTTGAATCACTATTGTAATAGTTGAGGTCATCTTGCCTGATAGTTTGCTTTCTAAAATTATTCTTTAAATATATACATATTGCTTCCTGAGTCTTGAATTTTGATTTCTGGTGCCTATAATTTTCTATATTATGTGATCTTTACAAAATTATATAAAGAAAAGAGAGCTGATTCTATCAAACAAATATGTATGCATTGATTTTACCAATCTATTACATGTATAATCAGGTATAATAATGAAGAGCAATAGACAACATGAATATAAAATATTAGGTGCTTTAAAAATGTTTCAAGATAAAAAGAACTTGAAAATACTAAATACTTCAAAAGTTATCTCCAAATATTTTTAGTTTACCTCAGAAAGTACATTTCTTAGTTAAACTCTGGTCCACAGTGTTTTAACCTCATCCATCCTTGAATCATTCTGGTATACAGATGCATGATACTCATGGAAATCTGTGCGCATGTTCTGCTCTGAGGCCTGCAATAAACAAAAAGTCAGTTCTTTTACTTCTGTATCTTTATTTGAACACAAATCACATGGTGTCCTCTCCCTTGGTGTGCTAGGTTCTGTCATATGATATGATCACACAGACTTTGTATTCACTTAGTTAGAAAACTGAATTCAGCCTGGAGCTGGACAACTGTGTCTGTCTTGCTGTTATGATTCAAGAGATTTGCTTAGAATAAATGAATGGGTTTACCTGATTAGAGCCTAAATAAATCATTCATTTTTAAGATAGTTATGTTAATTTAGCTTGAATCAAATTAGACAATGGGCTGTTGTTATACATTCATATCACGCTAGGGCAAAAAGAATGAATGTTTCAAATCACTTTTTTGGATAATTTGTTAGTTCAAAAGTTTATGTTTTCATGATGGTAGGAAGAATTTAGGTAGTAGACAGAAAAACCATGGTGTTATTTGTTAACTTGGATGTATAGTAGGAACATTCTCACTCCTTTACAGAGTATCTTCAATAAAGCTCCAGTGTTTCATGTTTTTGTTTTGTTATTTACTTGATTTTCAAAGAAAGTCTTTAGTTTTAACTACCACTCCCAAATTGCCTTATCTCCTTTACTTTTCTTTCTCGGCCCAACCTATTTAACCATTCTTGCTCCATTATTCCCTCCCCACTTTATAGCAGTGCATTCCGTCTTCCCTCTTGTAACAACCATCCCTCTTTATGGCTCCTTACTAATTTCATGACCTCTGTGGGTATTTCAAATGAGACATTAATGTCTAATTATTCTAAACTAACATGCACAAATGAGAGGAGAAATATGTTCTTTGTCAAATTTCATTCGTTCAAAAAGCCTTACCTCCATTGAAATTGTTGGACACAGAGTTTCACTCGACACCAACCCCTGATTACTAAAGTCTGTTGCCATTATTTCTGCTTATCAACCTCCAGAAATTGTAATAACGAACCTGCAATTCACTTGGAATTTTCATCCCTACCAGTTAGACTTCATAGTAGTGGAAGATGTTATGCATGCTACTAGGAAAAGTACTGTTTATCAATTTTATTCTTGTGTGAACATGAACATGTGTTCTAAGTAGTGTTTTTTTCTATCAAGATATGCTCATTGATGCAATAATGACATAAATTATCTACTTTCTGATGAGATTTATTAAAATCAACTTATACCTGGAAGAGGTCTTTTATTGTGTGTGTGTGGGGGGTGGGGGGACATGGAGTATGAACCTGTGACTAGGGGAG
This sequence comes from Chionomys nivalis, assembly GCF_950005125.1. Classification (NCBI taxonomy): domain Eukaryota; kingdom Metazoa; phylum Chordata; class Mammalia; order Rodentia; family Cricetidae; genus Chionomys; species Chionomys nivalis. The sequence goes on along the minus strand of NC_080090.1, from coordinate 73,772,903 downwards.
AGACTACTTATACCCTTCTGGTTATAATACATTCTATAAGCTGATTCCTAATTATTTTCATAGATTGTAGGTGGAGGCTGCTCATTCATTCCCGGCTGCTCAGATACGTAATAATTACACAAAACTGTATTAATTAAAACACTACTTAACCAATCATTTCAGAATTTTCCTAACTTCTTACTTTTTAAATTAATCCATTCAATTATTTTATATTTTACCACCAGGCTCATGGCACACTGGCACAGTTCTGGGTAACCTGTCTCCTCTGGTGGTTATATGGCGTCTCACTGACTCCATCTACTTTCTCCCAAAATAGAGCCTAGCTCTATTCTGCCCTATCACAGGCCAAAGTGGCTTCTTTATTCATTAACCAATAAAAGCAGCACATATACATGACTTTCCACACCATTTCTTTTTTTCTGTTTAAATAAAAAGGAAGGTTTTAACTTTAACATAGTAAAATTACATATAAAAATACAGGTACCAAGCAAGTATTACAGTTACAATATTTATATTACTCTCTCTTTTATCATAACTAAGGAAAACTATAATTATAACTATCTATTCTACAACTCCATCAAAGAGCCCAGAAAGATATAATATTACCTAAGTAAACAGGAAGTGCATTGTAAGCAACTTCCAAAACTCTAGAATTGGCAGAGACATCCCACTGCCTAGGCAGTCACCCAAAGTTCTTATGAAATTTTGGGGCATTCAATATTCATCCTACAGACCCATAGTATCCAGCAGACTTTTCCATGAAGCAGAAAATCTGAAGATCTGTTCTGCCTTGTAATGGCAGTTTGTCACTTACTTTCTTCTGTATCCTGTAGAATGTCTGGCAGACTCTTTAATGAAGCTGGAAGCCCAAAGGACTACCTCACCTTTGGCAAGTTTAGCAGTCATTTTCCATGGGTCCTGCATTTCCAGTTCAAGCAGTCCAGGCAAGTGCAGTTTCTTGCCCAAATGTCTGGTTTAGCTTAGCGGCCCATAAAATGAAATGTTTCTCTTTACTTAGCTCCTTCACTGTCAAAAATTAAAAGAAAGCACAATAACATACATTATTCAGACTCTCTGTGTGTATTTTATCTTTATGTGGCATATTTATTTTTACTGTTTCACTTTTTCTTTTTTTTATATTTATTTATTATGTATACAATATTCTGTCTGTGTGTATGCCTGCAGGCCAGAAGAGGGCACCAGACCCCATTACAGATGGTTTTGAGCCACCATGTGGTTGCTGGGAATTGAACTCAGGACCTTTGGAGGAGCAGGCAATGCTCTTAACCTCTGAGCCATCTCTCCAGCCCCTGTTTCACTTTTTCTACAAGTTTAATATTCATTTTATTATCTTTACTCCTTTAATCCATGACTGACTGTACTCTTTTATATTATAACTGCCTATACTGTTTTTCCTTTCTCTCTCAAGCCTAAGTACACTTATCCAACACTCTGACTCATTTAGGGGTGTTTTTTTAGATCTAAGTCTGTCTTTATTGTGTATCTGTAATTATTTTTCTGAAAAGAAGTGCCTTTTTTTATTGTTAAGCGGGCATGGCTAGGACCCACTCCACAGTCCTGTCTGTTGGCCCTGCCCACTCCAACATGGCAGAGGTACATTCACTGCTTCTGAGACAGTCAGGTGAGAGACACGTTCACCATCATAACTCTGATAATCACTTGGCCCATGCTGGCCATGCTGCCACCAAGTAAACTGCCCACAAACCACATTCAAGTGGTCAGCCTCCTAAAAGGGCCAGATTTCATCCTGGCAGTGTGGCAACATGTACCAGGAAGCTGCTGCTTAGAAATTGAGCAAGTTATTTTTTGCTGCTAAGGCTGAATCAGGAAGACTTCTCTTAAAGAACCCACTGCACTCCTTCTCACTGCCAGCAAACACAGCCCATTACAAAAAAAAGGCTAAACTTTGTTTTTGTGTGTGTCTGTAATTCCTGTCCAAGCACTCTCAGGTTTTATGTGGATTTAGCTGGGACATCAACATGTGCCAACACATATTGGATTTTTCAAGCCAAGCCTCATCAGAGATTCTTTTGTGTGTGTGTGTCTGTATCAGCCCTAGAAGTCCTGGAACTAGCTCTTGTAGACCAGACTGGCTGAGATCAACCTGCCTCTGCTTCCTGAGTGCTGGGATTAAAGGCATAAGCCACTACCATCCAGCTCAGAAATTCTTTCTTGTAGTAGACTGAAGTTAACATAGGCACCCACAACTGGTCAAGGTACAGCAAATAAGTGGTTCTCGAATGTTCACCACTAAATGAGACAACTATGTCATACTTCTTCTCCTTCATAGGCTTATGGTTCACTTCAAAGCGGGCATGAAGAGCCAGAGGAAGTGGATAACTGTGAGGAAGCACTGTTTTGTGGAGATAATGTAGGAACTGCATATATAAACTCACAGTGGTGTGTAGCAAGCACAAAACATGTATATACTCAAGCTAGACAGACTCCCAGTATGGAAAGTGGAAGTGGGCATTAAGTTCATCTTACCTGAGGAGCTATTATTAACTAATAGCTGCCAAAGAGAAAATTTTCTTTAAGGGTGTGACCCTAGCAGAGACAATGGATGGCAAGGCAAGACACCTAAGACAATCTAGGCAATTGTGATAGGATTCGATGTGTGTTTTTTTGTTTTTGTTTTTGTTTTTTCATTATGGTGGGTGTATAATGAAGACTGGATCTGGGAACAGAAGGGGATAGGAAGACCAATATGATCAAATATTATATGGGAATTTCTACAATAACTAATAAAATAATTTAAGTTAAAATATTTTATAATAATATAATATAATATAAATACACCTTTGAAGACTTTAGCTGCAGAAAAGTCACCTCATAATTTTTAAATACAGTGGTTCTTATTTTAAGTTTGAAAACTTCTTTGACTGAGAGTGTAGAATTATTAAACATGAGTGGTGGTGTATAAAGAGTAATGTAAATTTTGTAGTATGTTCAGTACTGCTATATGAACCTAAGCCATTTTCTTCTACTGTATGAATGGGTAGTTTTAATGACACCCTATTCTGTAGGAGCTTCTAAAAGATTTTAATATAGAGCATGAAAGGATATGTTTAAAGTAAAATTGAATTTCTAAATTGATAGTTGCTATTAAGTATAAAGATGATGTAGCTAATTTTAATTTAGAATAAGAAGAAGCTGTTATAGTCCATTAACATTTGAATGCTCATGTGTCTAAAAGTCTTCCAGTTGATGAATGTAAGAACACATTAATAGCATTTATTTATATAATTTTGAAAAGGCCTTATACTTTCATAGTGTAATAAAATCAACTATGAAATTTTATTTAAATTTTAAAAATGTTTTACTTTAATTCATTTAAGATAAAAATGTCTTTGCAGAAAATTTCACATAGATTAAGCTTTATTGCCATACACATGCACATATGCATATGACAGAAACTTATTTTAGAATATATCATGACTTTATTCTTAAAAGCAAAACGTATTAACACTAAGAAATTTTTAATAGCAATATGGACACTGTCACTAAGACAAAAAGGCAACCCACTGACTGGGAGAAGATCTTCACCAACCCCGCAACAGACAAAGGTCTGATCTCCAAAATATATAAAGAACTCAAGAAACTAGACTTTAAAATGCTAATTAACCCAATTAAAAACTGGGGCACTGAACTGAACAGAGAATTCTCAACAGAAGAAATTCAAATGGCCAAAAGACACTTAAGGTCATGCTCAACCTCCTTAGCGATAAGGGAAATGCAAATTAAAGCAACTTTGAGATACCATCTTACACCTGTCAGAATGGCTAAAATCAAAAACACCAATGATAGCCTTTGCTGGAGAGGTTGTGGAGGAAGGGGCACACTCATCCATTGCTGGTGGGAATGCAAACTTGTGCAAACACTTTGGAAAGCAGTATGGCGATTTCTCAGGAAATTTGGGATCAGCCTACCACAAGATCCAGTAATACCACTCTTGGGAATATACCCAAGAGATGCCCTATCATATGACAAAAGTATCTGTTCAACTATGTTCATAGCAGCATTGTTTGTAATAGCCAGAACCTGGAAACAACCTAGATGCCCTTCAATGGAAGAATGGATGAAGAAAGTGTGGAATATATACATACGAGAGTACTACTCAGTGGTAAAAAAACAATGACTTCTCGAATTTTGCATGCAAATGGATGGAAATAGAAAACACTATTCTGCCCTGTCTCGAAAAACCAAAAAAAAAAAAAAAAAAAAAAAAGAAAACACTATTCTGAGTGAGGTATCCCAGACCCAAAAAGAAGAACGTGGGATGTACTCACTCATAATTGGTTTCCAGCCATAAATACAGGACATTGAGCATATAATTTGTGATCAGAGAGAAGCTAAATAAGAAGGTGAACCCAAAGAAAACCGTATAGTCATCCGCCTGGATAGGGGAAGTAGACAAGATTGCTGGGCAAAAACTGGGAACTTGCGGGTGAAGTGGCATGGGGCTAAGGGGAAATGGGATGAGAAATGTGAGAAGGGGAGGATGGGAGGAGCTTGGGGGAATGGGATGGTTGGGATATAGGAAGGGTGGATACGGGAGCAGCGAAATATATATCCTAACTAAGGGAGCCATCTTAGGGTTGGCAAGAGACTTGACTCTAGAGGGGCTCGCAGGTGTCCAGGGAGATGTCCTCAGCTGGTACCTTGGGCAACTGAGGAGAGGGAACCTGAAATGACCCTATCCTACACTGATGAATATCTTGCATATCACCTTAGAACCTTCATCTGGTGATGGATCGAGATCGAGACAAGAGACCCAATTTGGAGCAATGGACTGAGCTCTTAAGGTCCAAATGAGGAGCAGAAGGAGGGAGAACATGAGCAAGGAAGTCAGGACCACGAGGGGTGCACCCACCCACTGTGACAGTGGAACTGATCTATTGGGAGCCCACCAAGGCCAGCTGGACTGGGACTGAATAAGCATGGGTTGAAACCGGACTCTCAGAACATGGCGGACAATGAAGGCTGATGAGAAGCCAAGGACAATGGCACTAGGTTTCGATCCTAATACATGAACTGGCTTTGTGGGAGCTTAGCCTGTTTGAATGCTCACCTTCCTGGACCTAGATAGAAGTGGGAGGACCTTGGTTTTCCCACAGGGCAGGGAATTTGGACTGCTCTTCAGTATAGAGAGGGAGGGGGAATGGAGTGGGGGGAGGAGAAGAGGAGTGGGGATAGGGAAAGGGGAGTGGGGGGAGGGGCAATATGTGGGAGGAGTGGGAGGGAAATGGGAAACGGGTAGGAGGCAGAAATTTTAATTAAAAAAGAATAAAAGAAAAAAAAGAAAAAATATATAAATCTAAAATACCTATTTTAAAAAGAGTTTAAATGAAGTTGCCCTACACGTAAAGCATTCTTTCCACAGAAGCCATATATTATCATCAAATAAAAAGCCAAGTGCCAGGAATAGGAAATTTGCTTTTGAGGAGCTTCCCAAGAGTTACAGAGACATTTACAACATTAGATAATATTACCATTTTTTTTTAAAGTCCACCATAAAATGTTGTAAAACACTTTTGGTGAAAATACCACACAAATTGTTGATAAGACATGAAAAAATCAAGTTGATATTGAATTTGAAGGTTCCTCCTTACCAGCCTGCTTTCCTAATACAAGAAAGTGTTATGCAAGCTTCTTGGGTGGGGAGGGAGTCCTGTACAATTTTATCTAGTTATGAATCCTGTGAGCTAAAATCGTTTCCATACTGTCAAGAAATGCCTACTGGTACAATAGCGTCATGATTGTTATTGGGATAACCAACAGTTTTCTAATTGGATTTAAGACCTACTGCATAAGACAGAACTAATTCCTGAAATTGTCAACTGCAAAAGAACTGGGTAGATTAAGTCACTGATCATACTTTTTATGTTGCTAAATGGACATAGTGTCCAAATATTCTCTTAAAGCTCATGGTCATACATAGTGATTAATGCAACTGTATTCTTGGGGAAGTTTTTTTTTGTTTGTTTTGTTTTTTTTTGTGGAGGAGATGATTGATGCATGATACAAAGATCCACTTCTGGTTAAGACACAGTGAGTACCAAATTGTACATTACCTAGTCCTAAATTTACCATCAATATTATACCTTTTCTCCCCAAGGCTCAGTGATGATTGTGGATGAGAAATCACTTTGTAAGAGACAGATGTTGTTGAGGACTCTATGAAATGGTGTTCTCCATGTAAGACAAACCTGTAACAGGAATTCACAGTAGATGTGGTAGATGCTGCACAAGACCTCTATAAAGACCAAGCAGGTCATACATCCCAACATGAATGGGGATAGGCTCTTAAAGTCCCCTCACAAGCTAAGGAACTACAGGGGATTGATGGCTACAGGTAAAAGATACATTATTTACTTCAAGGCCATATCTCCTTGTAGGTTGTTGATGATCCGGGGAATGGCACTACAATAATATGCATAATGGCCTAAATGATAAAAGAAAAAATGAGGATATAAAGATGTGGGGAACACAAATGTTCAGGGAGATTTGGGAGGAGTCAGAGAAAAGGAAAATACATTGGATATATGTATGCAATTCTCTAAGAATAAATAAATATATGGTTATAGATGGTATTAGTTTTATTCTCTCTCTCTTTTAAAGAGTTTTTCTGTGTTGAGAATTAAAGCCTGAGTGTTGTGTTTGCTAGGACTGTATTCAATCACTGAGAAAAACACTTTCCATTAACTGCTAAGCTCAGAATGTGCATAGGATTTATTAAAAAATAAAACCCTTTCCCACTAATGTTTAAGTATATATGAATATACATGAATATATATGTTTGTTTTCATAGGTAATATATTTATTTTTGTTCATTGAAGGATTGAGAACAAGGGTGAATAAGAATATTTCTAATTTTCATTTCAAACAATTGAGTTATAAGAATAAAACTTAACTTAGGCATATAGATCATAGGTCATAGATTGACAATCTGCTAACATACACAAAACCATGATCTTAATCTCTAAAGATACAAAAATATGAGAAAATATATTTAAAAACATTTGATTCTGATATCAGCATTTACTTATTTGCGTGTAACTTGTTGATTTTCTTAGAAAGAAATACTTATCTTTATATTATCTTAAGTCAATTTGATTTTAATCAGAAAGTTTTAACTCAAAATGGATCATGCCCATGATCTCAAACTAGAATATGTTTTGAGAGGGTTATGAAGTTCATCTTCACCTTATTTGCATCCACAGTTATCAATCCGCCCTCTGATTCAAAATGTCTGTACTGTGGCTGGAGCCTACTGCCTTTTTTTTTTTTTTTTTGGTTTTTTTCGAGACAGGGTTTCTCTGTGGCTTTGGAGCCTGTCCTGGAACTAGCTCCGTAGACCAGGCTGGTCTCGAACTCACAGAGATCCGCCTGCCTCGGCCTCCCGAGTGCTGGGATTAAAGGCGTGCGCCACCATCGCCCGGCGAGCCTACTGCCTTATTAAGCTCCCAAGTTTTGCTCACTGTCTATGTGTCAGAACCTATGGACTAAATAAAAAGATGTTACATAGTTTCACACTGTATGCTTCAAATAACAAAGAAGCACTGTGGGTTTTGTTTGTTCTTCTAAATGTTTTGTTTTCCTGTGCAGCACCTGTCACATTTCATGTTTATCATCAGACAGATTTCCCTCATGCCACAATACGACAGCAGTCAGAAACTGAGACACATCTCCTTTATTTACTGTCAGTTTAAAGTGAAGAACTCACAGAATCACGAACGACAAGGCTTTTCTGATGCCTTCTCAGACCATCATAAGCACACAACTAACTGTGAACGAAAAATAGTTATCAGGGAATTGTGTTATGAGTTAAGCTTAAGCTAGGGTTTCTGAATGATATCATAAACAGGGTTTAGAATTATCTCAATGATTTAGTCAGAATCCATTCAGGAAATAACTGATAGTATCTACTTTGCTTAGATTTCCTTGATAGGTTCCATACTGAACAAGTCTTGTGTACTGCAAAAGGACAGAATGAGATAAACTGTAGCAACTATGAAACACAATTATTACTTCAGAGTATCAACAGAAAGGAGTTTAGATATCAATACATTAATTAAAACCTTGGAGAAAAGAAAGGGAGTCCATGAACGACAAGTTAAAAAGTGTATAACAATAGCTATTTTGAAGTAAATATATTTTTCCTAAAATTATATCTTTTAAAAAGCATAATAGAATCATATCACTTCCCCCATACTCTTAGCCATATACTTCCTTCCTCCAAATCCTGACACTTAAATAAAATTTATCAATTTTTTTGTATAAATCAAAGCACCTAGAAAAAAATGTTCTTTACTACACTAATTTATCAAGAGAATTTTTGCCTACCTTAAAACAACTCTTAAAATATTAAAATCTTGTGAGGTTCTCTTTAAATTTTACGATTTATTTATAGTTATCTCTAGTTAACTTAGATACAGTATTAATTTGTCTGATGATTTTTGTTTTTGAAAAAAAAAATTTCCGCCTCCTCCCAGCCTCCCATTTTCCTCCCCCTCCTCCCACTGCTCTCCCCCTCCCCCCACTCCTTTCCCCTTCCCTCTCCAGTCCGAAGAGCAGTCAGGGTTCCCTGCACTGTGGAAAGTCCAAGGTCCTCCCCCCTCCATCTAGGTCCCCTCCATCTAGGTCTAGGAAGGTGAACATCCAAACTGGCTAGGCTCCCACAAAGCCAGTACGTGCAGTAGGATCAAAACACAGTGCCATTGTCCTTGGCTTCTCGCCTTGGTGATTTTTAAGATCTTTTCTGGATCCTACTTTCTACAAACCTTCAATGATTGATGGAATTTGGTTCACAAATTTATATTAGGGAAAAACTGGTTTTGATCATTATTTATGTATCATACTAGATGTGTTAAGCCAAAAGTTGAAAAGGAATGATAACAAAAGTATCCACTACTTCTCATGAGCTCAACCTTTCATACTAGATTATCAAGGGTACTATTGCTTTTTGAATTAATGTGTACATTTTTGATGAAATTTGAAAAGCATGTGATATCATAAAGGAAGCAATGAATCTATCAAATTATTGTTATTTGACTAAAAAATCTTAAATTTACTATTAAAATTTGAGGCTGAATATATCCATCTATAAGGTAAGGGTAAATTAAATTTAAATGAACTCAGACAAGCTTAAACTCTTCCAAAATTATTGATCTGAAAAATAACCTTGTTTCTTATCCCAAGAAATTTAGTGTGATTAAATGGATGCTAAATTGACAGATGTGGAGTAAGGGAGTGTCTTTGAAAAGCACCTTAAGAATCTTATCCCCATTTCTCAGGCACACTAACCCAGTCCTAATAGAAATTTTATGTAGCAAAATGATATGCAGTACATAGTTATTTCTGTTTCATTTTCATGTGAACATAAGAGTACCACAGATTCATTTAAATTTTCTAACTACTAAAAAATGTGAGAAAATCTACACAAGAATGACTTATTATCATAATACGGAAATACTTCACCTTCATGCGTAAGTTCTGCCACTTTCATTTTTAATTTGAAGCCATAGTGAATTGAAAAGAAACAAAGAATCACAGATCAACTCCTCTGGCGAAAGTCTCTCTTTTCAGCGATGAACTTGGGTGACTAAAATAAAAATAAAAATAATAAGTAAATTAGTTAATAAAAAATTGTTTCCTAAGGCATTATAAAAATCTTACATTCTTTTCATAAGATGGTGGACTTTTTACGTTGCTTGTTTGGAAAAGGGATAAATATTTATTTTCAATCTTTAAATCAGACAAAAGGAAGAAAAAATCGACATGTTTAATAAATGAGATAAAACTGAAAAAATGACTATCACATGAAATGTACATGGATGATAAATCACTGACCTTATAATTATCATTTTAGTAATAATGATAACTGAATGTGAAAGCATCTATTCTGTAAACATATCTTTGTTGAATGAAAACTCTCTTATTTAGATTACAATAAATATTGATGCATGCTAAGAAATTGAAAAATAATTTGTTTTATATTTTTTACATTTATTTAATAATTTTTTAAAAAAATTTGTAACCTCTAAATAATATTTAATGTTTTATCCAGAAAAAAATATTTAGGTTACAATAAATGTTGATGCATGCTAAGAAATTGAAAAATAATTTGTTTTATACTTTTTTATATTTATTTAAGTCTTCAGTTTTGTAGCCTCTAAAATATTTAATGTTTTATTCAGAAAAAAATAATCTTTTCTGAAGAAAACAGGTATAAAAACACTGTTATCGTTTTTGATTGTGGTTTTTTATTTCTTCTTTTTTTTTTTTTCGTGCTGTGCTCAGGAAGAACTCAGGGTAACAAGTACCCACTCTATCACTTTTCACTTTTATTTGAAGATAAGGATATCACTAAGTTGACCAGACTAACTAGGAACCTGCCACCACCAAAATAGGACTTGAAATTACAATTCTAATGCCTCATCTTTTAAGCAACTGAAGTTTATGGCTTGGCTAAAGGCAGGTATTAGTGATAAAACATGACAGGTTTAATTAGATTATTATTAATTTAAAAAATGTGATTATACTGTAACTATTACTTCCCCATTCCCTTTCTCTCTCAGCAAACCTTCCCATGAACCTCTGTCTTTTTCTCTTTCAAATTCATGGTTCTTTTCTTTGCTTTACACACACACACACAAACTCAAGTACATCCCTTCCTAAATATATAAACACAGCCTGTTCAGCTTGTATAGCTATATATAATTTCATGTTGGAAGGAATTTAACATCCACAGAATGTAAGTTTTCAACTGAATAAGAATGGAGGAAGAGACTAACCAAGGAGTGAAAACTTCATCCTCCTATTGTGAATATCCTGTTTTACACATCTATTACTATAGTGTCAATGATATGAACTTCATGTACAAAATGAAATTAAATTATATAAAACATAAAATTGTTCTTAGTACTTAATATAAGCTCAAAAATGTGAATTTTTTAAACTTCGTATATATTATATTACATAAGACTCTAAAACTAAATTTTATTTTGCATATTGTTTTTCTGTTTAGGCAGAAACCTTGGAAATATCCTCTGTTTCTGGAGTTTCTTTGTGGCACACAAGTAGCCACAGTATCCACACTTCTTATTAGTAATAGAGGCAGCGGAGGCAAGAAGTGCTCCAGCGTGAGGTCAGTCAGAATGCGGAGGCCAATTTTAATTTTAGCCCAGAGTTCAGGGGAAGAATAGATAGTCAGTATTCTTCAGTGAAAAGACACAGAACACATGAAACTTAGCCTACTACAGTGGCAAACAGCACACTCTGTTTGCTGGCTTCTTCTCTAATGGCCTCTATTCTGCCTGCTGGCTTCTCCTCTGGCTCCTGGCTTTTCTGTTATCTCCTAGCTTCTCCTCTGCCGCTAACTTCTCCTCTGACTCTTGGCTTCTCCACTGCTTGCTGGATTCTCCTCTCAAAATTTAAGGAAGAAGCACTTCTAGCAAATGGACTTGAACAGGCCTGGTTCCTTCCATAAGAGGCAATGACTGAAGATGAATGATGATACGCTTGAGTCTAATCCACGTTAATCAGTGGCCCTACCCTACAGAGATGAGACAAGAAACAATATGTAACTTGGTAACTTGACTATACAAAATAGCATATGAAAAATTTAATACAAACCATGTGTGAATAATTGCTGGTTACCACACTAAGATGGAATAACAGTTATAGTATGCTGTTGAAATGTATTAAATTGGATACAGGGATAATAATATGCACCTGTAATCTAAACACATAAGTGGCTACAATAGGAAGGCTAAATAAAAATCCAGGAAATAGCTTGTTTAATATCTTAATGAAGAATTTAAAGATGATAAAAACAGTTAAATAAGCATTATTTCTTTCACACTATGATTTTATTTTTCTTCTTACCATGATTACAGAAGCTTAATTTCAATCCACAATGAATGGCAGATAGAAGCTTTTCCATGTACTTTTTAGAATAATCAAATAAATTTAGAAATGAATGCAACAGTACATACTTTCTCAATGTTATATGTTAGGTATTGTCTTTTAAAGTGATGTCTCCAGGGATGGAGAGATGATTCAGTGGTTATGAGCACTGCCTGCTTTTCCAAAGGTACTGAGTTCAATCCCAGCAACCACATGGTGGCTCACAACCATCTGTAATGAGATCGGTGCCTTCTTCTAGCCTGCAGGTGTACATGCAGACAGAATACTGAGAATACTGTACGCATAATAAATAAATAAATCTTTTTAAAAAATAAAAATAAAATGTTGTATTCAGACAACCAATCCAAAATATTTTAATGGAATTGTCTATGGCATTATTACCAAAATAAAATCTTTAGCAAAATAACAGAAAAAAGAACCCTCTAGACATATCCACTGATGCACTAACTACAATTACAACACACATCCCAGCAGACATTGGCTTTTATCATTTATTCTTCACTGAAACCACTGGATCAAACCTGCCTCAGTGGATTTACTGAGTATCCTTAGGGAAAGTATGATGTTCTAAGCATGCTACTAAGAATGCCCCCAAACCATAATTCTATTATGAGTCTTCCCTCTCTAAGCCTCAGTTGCCTTTTGGTACACAAGTTCCTGTGTACTCTCAAGAACCATAATCATCCGACTTGTGTGAATGTCTGTGTGGCATATTTTATGATTATAAGAATATTAATATAAAATAAATATTCAATTATTATAATTTAATTCAAAATAATAATAGTTGATAGTGTGTTCTATAATGCAGTACTTGAAAGAAAGCTTTTGATAGTAAAATGCAATACGCTCTTACCTTTAATTAAATTCTCTTCCTTAATCCTCTTTGCTAGCTTTAATTTCAGTATCTCTCTTTATAGCTAGAGAGACAAGGCACTTCAGCAACTTTATTCAAGGGCAGAATCAGGCCCCTGAGAGAGCTCCTTCATAACTGCTGGAGAAGCTACTGCAGTTTGCAATAATACAAATGCAGGGGCTGCTATTGTTTTGGCACATGCACATGCATAATTTCTTTAAAAAAGAGAATTAACATTGGATAAAACAGTCCAAGGAGTACATTACCAGCTAAAGTCAGCAGTGCTAGAAATAATGATATTTTAAGTGTGCAATGTTTAATAATATCATTTTATTAAAAGAAATTATATTTTGTTTTAAAGAAGCATTCAATATTACTCACTTATTAGACTAAACAAATGAGAGAGAGAGAGAGAGAGAGAGAGAGAGAGAGAGAGAGAGAGAGAGAGAGAGAGAGAGAGAGAGAGAGGAAATATCTTCAAATACCACAGTGTTAAACTTGTGACGGACTTGACATTTTGTAAGATTTTGTACATCTTTCTGGTTTAATTTGTCACTCTGTATCCATGCCAAAGAAACTATGATGAGCAATTTATCTGCAACCTTTAACCTACCTGACAGATAAACTATTCAAAATGCAGCACAACTGACAATAAAGGGGTTGAATGGATTAAAGTTGAGTCTAAAGTGATAAAATACTTAAAATCTTATAACTCTCAACAAAACAATAGTTTTTTATTAAACTTGATCAAATACTTGGCACCATTTACTCATGTATTTCCTTAATTTTTTGACTTTATTTTATAGCATAGAGAAATGTTTAAATTCATAAAACTAAAATTTCACAGTGAATGCATACAACCATGCTATCATACATTTTGAATAATCAAATGCAAATTCTGATATAACATTTACAATATTACATCCAGGTAAAATTTTTCAACATGATTTAAAGTTTAAATCTTTAGCTCACTAGAAATGTGAGCTATGTGCAAGAAAACTTTTAAAATATATTTATGAAAACTTTTTAAGTATAAGACATTACTAGACAATGAAAAGATAGTACAGGGGTATGTTCAGTTTGTCTAAATTTTTATGCCATGCATTTTATATACACACACATATATGAGTATGCAAATGCGACCATACATACTATGCATTGATTACTAAGGTAGATGCCATATGCATTGTAAAGCAGAAATTTGATGAATGTGCTAAGCATATTGATATATCCATGAGTATCGTGCTGAAATCTACAGGAATAAACACTCCGTACTAATAAATGCATGGTATCTTATTTCCCTGTTTATGCAGATTCCCGTCCTATCAGATGCAGTCTCAGTTTGAAATCAGTGAATATAGTTCTCAGTTCTTCTGATGATCTTAGAGACTATTTTATCATATTTGCTGTACTTATCAAACCTATAAATATGGGCAAAGCACACTCATCCTTGTATATTTGCTGACAAAATTTTATGTCTGCTCAGTCCTGTAGCTGTTTACTCCCAGAGAAACACACAGAGGCCTACATTTATTGTAAACCAGTTGACTTATTATTTCAGGCTTCTTATTAATTAACTCATATCTTACATTAACCCTTAATTCTTGTCTGTGATAACACGTGGCTTGGTACATTTTATGAGTGAGGCATTCTCATCTTGGGTTCTCTGCATCTCAGTGATGACTGCAGACTGAGCCTTTCATCTTCCCAGAATTCTCCTATTCTGGTCACTCCACCTATACTTGCTGCTTGGCTACTGGCCAATCAGTGTTTTATTAAACCAATACAAGTGACAAACCTTTACAGGGCTCAAGACCATTTTCCCACAACATGCATTTGCTGATACATTTAATAACAGTGTATGTATCCACATTCTTCTGTTAAGAGAACAAAATCCTATACAAAATGTTTTTTTTTTCTAGAAAAAGTTACAATATTTTTAGGAATTGAGGGATATTCTCATGTCTGTGGCACAGTGGCATTCAAATGAATAAGATTTTCTTTAGATATATTTTCTTTCAAAATTGTGATTAACGTTTGACCATAATAAGTAAGAAAATAAGAAATTAATAATTAAATATTACATTAATAAAGTGTTTTATTAACTGTTTTCATACTACAGAAATAATAACATATATCTTTTGAATAAACTTAATTTTAATTATTTTTTTCTGATGCCCAATATATACTTTGTGTTCTACCTTTTACCATTGATAACTGAGATTATATTTGCCCTACAATTACTTCAGATTTACATTATAACATTGAAACTTGAGATTTCTATAAGAAATAAATCTTTTGTTCTTACCTTTGTTGAAAAATAACATGAAGAAAGGAAAAGCACATAAATAATTCAAACGTTATTTATTAAAAGTGCCTTTCTTCTCAATGACAAGTATATTATTAAGAAGGATCAAAATTAAGTTTTTCATATTCTTTTAACATGACCCTGTCCCCTCTACACTGTGATGTAAGTTACTCTGGCTACAAGAGTATGGGCTTTATGGGCTCCTGGCACACTCAGTTTTATCTGAATAAAACTTCATCCTTAATCTCTTTTGTCGCGGATGATTCTTTTCTTTTTACCAGTCAACACAGAATATCAGTAGTTTTAACACAAAAAACTGCTGAATTTAAATAATGATAATTTATTTGTCTGCTAGTTAGTTATGGACCTTTTTAAGTTATTGCAAGTTCTAGATGAGGCTGTCATTGGTACAACCACCATTATTTCAATGTCCATCCAGGTTAGAATTATTCATTACTATTTTATTACTTTAATTTCATATTTGTCTTATGAAGTGTCATGAACAGATCACAATATAAAATAAAGCACATTTTAATTGGAGTATTAATCATCAGGAAAAAAATCTTTTTGTAGCTAATCTCTAAGGAGCCTTTTATTTTCACACTTCAGAGTACTTAAGCAATCTTTTATACCATTTGAACTTAACGCTTTGGATATATTCACCAAGCAAAATGGCAGTGATTTAAAAATAGGGCCCGTTTTTGCATTAACTCTCAAAATATATCATTAACTAAAGAATATGGGGTCTACAAACAAATTAGTAATGTTTTCTCCTTCACTTCATATGTGATGTACAAACTGATAAGAGGAGCCTTTCTTTATGTGAGAAGAAGGCAGAAGCATGCATGATGTGCTCTCTGTCACAGATGGAAAGAAACTGGACAATGTTGTTCAGCAAGTTCAATTTCTCCCCGTACAACACTTCATCACTATCATTTTGTGTGTGTGCATGTGTGTGTGTGTTTGGGGGTGTATGTGTGCGAATTATCTCAGAAAGCCTAATCCCCCCAAAAAAAATTAAGGAAAAGACCATTTCTTTATACTGCATTGTCTGAGAAACTTATATCATTTTTAAAATGTCAATTTGATCTTTTCAACTTTTTAATACACTGACTTTAATGTAGATGTGGTAACTCATGCTTGTAATCCATGTCAATAAACTGAGGTAGGATTATTTTAGATTTTAGCCCAATCTGAGCTATATAGTAAGTTTCAGACCTTCCTAGGGCCCAGTGTGCATCATAGTATATTTACGGATCAACTGATTGACAGTGGAACCCCCATATGTCATGGTGTTTCCCAAGAAATGTCCTTATGACACTTTATATACTGATCATAGTACTAAAGGCAGACTGGGAATTAATTTTGCTATTCCCCATGATATAGGTGGAACAAAGAGTCTTAGGGAAGAACCATGTCTCATGTCTTCTTATCAAAATCAAAACTTTCCCTAACCAAGCTCTCTGACAACTCCAGGATTCTATCAACTTCCATGGTTTATATTAGCCAGTAAAAACACCCATGTTGCCGGACGGTGGTGGCGCATGCCTTTAATCCCAGCACTTGGGAGGCAGAGGCAGGCGGATCTCTGTGAGTTTGAGACCAGCCTGGTCTACAAGAGCTAGTTCTAGGACAGGCTCAAAAACCACAGAGAAACCCTGTCTCAAAAAACAAAAAACAAAACAAAACAAAACAAAAAAAACACCCATATCTCTCAGGATCACTTGAAGCATAGCACCAGTTAATCCCTGTGCTGACTCAACAGTAAAACCTTTTTTCCACCTGAAACTGTTGGCTGAGAGGCACAACACTTCTACACACATTTTTTTCTCTACTTTTCACTTGTAGATTCTTTCAAACTGTTCCTTCTGTGAGAACACTCCAACATTCATCAATAGGGTTGTGTGCTTTCCCTTCAAAAACTACATATCAATAGGCAAAGCATGTCATCTAATGACCACTTTTCCTTTTCTCCTTCCTACCTAAAACTTGCTCCATTTTGAGTGTTAGCATTAGAGTTCTGGCCACTTGTTCCATGATACATTGATTGTCTCTTCACACCATTATCTATTGCATTATGTCACTATAAGCCTTAATGGTTCACCTATTTTATGGAAGATATCTTTCCAAGATACCTTATTTTCTTAACTTTTCTTTCAGTTTTTACAGATCAGCATTCTCCTCCTAATATTTGTACTGTGGATGGAAAAACAAATCAAGAAAAATTATATGTATTTGTATTCCAAATTTTTCAACTTAATCTTCATTATATCCAAGTTTTAACCATATATTTACATGTTTTCTGATAAAAGTTGAAAACAAAACTGTCCATTGTTAAAATTAGTACCCAGTGGGTGTGGACAGATTGTAAGCACCAGATAGATATTCAGCGATTTGCTGCTTGGGTCTTCTAGTAATTTCAGAAGCCACACCAGTAAATTCTCATCAATATTACTGCCCAAACATGTGCTGAACAAAGTTAAAGCCCATACATATGACAAAATGAACAGGAATAAAATAAATGAGGCCTGAACCATACACTAAGAAATACAGGCAACTAAAGAATGATAAAAATGAGAGAAATAATATTCCCCAAAGCATAGTACACCAATTGATTATCCAACAACTAATAGCTCTGAAAGCATATACATACAAATAAGATTATGCAACTTGAGTAATTTAAATGTAATATAAAAACTATATATGCATATATAATAAAAATGGGCTTTGAATTTGAAAGAGAATAAGTTTATGTGTTGATTTGTACAGAAAAATGTAAACATATTATAATCTCAAAAATTAATTTTTTGAAACTCAATACCCAGTTGATTACTTAGCATCTATAAAATTTGTGGTAACATTTTAAACCAGAAAAAGTGAAAGAATGTGTCAAATGATATGGATCAAACTTACATCTAACTATTTTATATACAAGGACACACAATGTCTTCTAGTACATGGAATACTGCCTGTCATTTTCTCTTGTCTGAATAAAAGTGGAAACTATGATTCCAATTATAGTTAGTAATTCTGAGATGATAGACATTAGCCTATATATATATATATATATATATATATATATATATATAGTCTAAACAAGCTATTAAGAACTGAATAGAATGATATTATTTTATCCAAGCATATCATTGGAGAGAAAAATATTTTACATATTCATACTTTGCCTGTCTATCTTCCTTCATTTAATTCTTTCATATATATATATATATATATATACACATATATATATATATCCTTTCCTTGTTTTTGAATATTAGGAATATTTGGTAGATAACTCTCAATTTGGTCAAACTAACCATTCTTTAAAGAATAAATGGCAGACAGAGAGAAGTGATGGAGGGTGAGAATTGATTGTCACTAGTGTGAAATACACTTTGCTTTTGTAAAAATGAAATAACTGTTATTGTTATTAGTAGCAGCAGTAGTAAGTAGCAGTGGTAGTGGTGATGGACTATGTGTGCTTAATTACCTTTGTACGGATATGAAAGGAGGTTGTGCTCCCTCCGGTGTACATGTGGAGGTCTGATGACAATTTTGGATAAGTGTTATTTTATTCCACATTGATATGAACTCTTAGGATCAAAATCAACTCTCTGGGCCTGCATGACTAGCACATAAACCTACAAAGTTTTCTTATATGTCCACCCTTTTAATGTAAGGTTTGATTACTGAAAGTAAACTATCAAATTTGGTCACTGACGCCTAAAAGTACATTTTCTAGGTAACAAATAATAAGAATGAAAATTTGTCTAGTAATTGAATTTTTATGGTATACATAAATGCTATTCATTATTTTGAATAAAATGATGGCACCTCATATATATTATTGTTTTAGTCTAGATTGTTTATATAGCTCCAAAATGAGACATATTAAATAGCATATAGTTACCACTTCAAAATATAAAGCTTAAAATTTCCAAATGAGCATGTTTATAGAACTATATTCTCACTTTAGAATTCAAGAGAGAATGACTTTTGTTTTCTTTGCAACTTTTAGATGACTGTTAACATATTTTGTCATATTCTTGGGTCTGTAGATATTCAATTCCAATCACTGCCAGTCATGCCCTTATTATCTGCTTTTCCATTTCTCCATTTCTATTTTCTTCACATAAATGACAATTCCTGGTATAAAATGTACACCAATCCAGGACAAGATCAATTTCAAAGATACTATAGACAATAAGGTGATTGTAGATAATGTCAACAGGTGCTGAGTGTTAAAAATTGAAATTTTTAAGGCCACCATTTAATCTAGTACCCTGTAATATATGGAATTAAATGAGAATTTAAGGATATTCTCAATGGTATTTTGCTTGTTTTGATAATCTGTGTATGTTTTTTCTTAGACATTTTTGTGTCTATCAAGTGCATGCTAAATGCCAATGGAGTGCCGAAGAAAACTCAGATACCCAGGAAATTCAGTTACAGACAGTGGTGAATATATGAGGATGCTGAAAACTGAACCTAAATTGTTTAATGACCAGCGAATGTTCATAAAAACTAGCAGCAAATGTTCTTAAAAACTGGGTTTCCTATACTGATCTCTTTAATCTTATGAATGCTGAAAGGAGAAGCAATTTACTACATTATCTGAAATTTCTAAATTTGTAAGTGGATGTCAAAGCTCTTTTCATTTTATGGGATCTCAGGAAGTAATATCTTTATGATCTACAGAATGTTATGCTTTTCTGGTATGTGTTTGAACATTTAATGTTCTTTTCAGTTTATATTGCCTTGCTATTTATTCTTTCAATATCATATTTAATATGTATATATTGAGAAATAGAGGTTTCCTTTGAACTTTTGTCTGTTGTCTTGAGAACTGAATGGAGATGTAGTATGGAGTCTTATTCATCAAATCTTCTCAGTGAGAGGTACAGAGGAAGTTAATAATCCTGGAAAATGTTAGAAGTGACAGTTCCTACACACACATGAAGACTGACATGAATTGGAGGTGGAATGAGGCAGAGAGATTTGTCAAGGATGACTTTACATGACTTGTTTGAGTAACAGAAAAGATCAAATTGCCATTCATTTAGAAGAGGAGAAATACTGGAAAATCAAGATTGGGAGGAGAAAATTAAAGCAGGATTTTTGGATTTACAAAGCTTAGAACAAATTAGACTACCAGGTAGAAATATAGAGAAAGAAGTTAGATATTACAACACAAAGTAAACACATAACATGGTATGGGAGGTCAACATACAATACATAAAGAACTTACATTGGGAGGTCATTAACACAAAGATTAACACAAAGATGATGTTTGCAATCAATAGATCTGGATGAAGTCACCTAGCATATCAGTATCAACTTAGAAAAATGAGGGTAGTATTGGACATTTGACAGATATTAGCCCCTATCTAGGATAAAGAGTGTTATTTTACAAGAATGAAGCAATATACCTCACTACATTGAATGACATTAAGAGAAGCTGGTAGCCAGTATCGTACTAAATTATTAAAAGTGAAAACAATTTTTTCAAAGACTAAAAAAATTACAAAAATACTTTATTCAGTCATATATTCAGCAGAGGATGGGAGGCCATGATCAAAAAATTAGGTAAAAAGAAAGTTTGAACTCTAAAATATCCTGGTAAAGGAATTTCAGGAGTGATGGCAAATCAAGCTGTGTGGCAGGATAGAATACCAGCAGCAGCAGAAACAAGAAGACTAACAACAACCAAACAGAAGTGATTATGTTAGAGAAAATGAACTACCAAAAGTGAGTTAAGATGACATTCTTATTTATAATAACCCAACAAACATCTATAATGTTAGGTATGTACTTAACTGAAAAGGGACAAACTTTAAAAATGATTAACTTTAGTGCTAAAAATTGAGAAATATACCAATGAGTAGACATCTTTATCTGTGTATATAGCTAAACATAATAAACAAAGATATTCACACTGTAAAATTTATGTGTTTATTGACATGGTATGATTCTGAAATGGCTCATGGGAAGTCTTGTCCTCAGTTCAAGTTGACTAAGACATGGTAGAAACTTTGAGAGGTTGGAATAATGGGGAGTGTGTGGGTAAGGAGGGGGGTAGTACCCTTAAAGAAGACTGTAGGATCTTATCTGTACTTGAGCATCTCTGGTTGCCACTTGATATTCCATGATATGCTGAAACCCACAAATGTCTAATGCTTTTAGTGATGGGTCTAACCATTTTTTTTCACAGAAACAATGCATTTTTTAAACACAATAAAACGTTTTCTCTTAATAACCTCCTTATCTCAGGCATTAGGCATTTGTTATAGTAAAGTAATCTTGGAAAACATACAGATGTTCCATTCCTACCCAAACACAAATGACATTCTTCCCAAACATATTAAATATATTCCCCAAATTCAAATACCATAAAATGAATTTAAAATGGCATTGAAAATAAGTAGTAAACATTAATCTATAGGCCTATTTTTATGGTGCTTATTTGGGCATCTTCCAAAAATAAATCTACTTACATTATGATTCCCATTATAACTATAACACAAAGATATGGTAATAAAAACGCTGTGGATTTTACTAAAACACTGAAAATAGTGGAACAGAATAGGGAGTCTAGAAATGAAACTATACATCTGAAATTTTTTATGATGTTCCAAATATAACCAATGGGGAAAATATAGCGCCCTTAAGTAATGTTTGAAAAGCTAAATATCAACATGCACAAGAATGACATTGGACCATTATTATATACCATGCATAAAAAGTTAATGCAAAATAGTAGTTTTAAGTTCTGAAAGTCAAAACTACCGTAATATAAAAGATAGAAAAGATGATCAATGTTAACAGTAAATGCTTAGATTTAATCCTCAGTATACATTTAATCCATAATATATATATACTTTTTTATTGCTTTGATAAGATTTGATAAAAGAACTTCAATGGGGGAGGGGTTTGTTTGACTCACAAGGTGATAGTGAAGTACATACACCATGCAGAGCATGACATGAAAGTAAGAACTTAAAGCCTTGCATCCACAATAAGGAGGTGGATGAATATAAAGTATGGAACAAGTTTTAAGCTTTTCTTACTAAGTCTGGTACCTTGCCATTTCAAAGATATTGCTCACATTCAGAACTTTAAGTCTTTGAAGAAAGAAATTGAAGAGGATACCAGAAAATGGAAGGATCTCCCTTGCTCTTGGATTGGGAGGATCAACATAGTAAAAATGGCAATTCTACCAAAGGCAATCTATAGATTCAATGCAATCCCCATCAAGGTCCCATCAAAATTCTTCACAGATCTTGAGAGGACAATAATCAACTTTATATGGAGAAACAAAAAACCCAGGATAGCGAAAACAATCTTATACAATAAAGGAACTTCTGGAGGCATTACCATCCCTGACTTCAAACTCTATTACAGAGCTACAGTAATGAAAACAGCGTGGTACTGGCATAAAAACAGAGAAATCGACCAATGGAATCGTATAGAAGACCCGGATTTTAACCCACAAACCTATGAACACCTCATTTTCGATAAAGGAGCTAAAAGTGTACAATGGAAGAAAGAAAGCATCTTCAACAAATGGTGCTGGCACAACTGGATGTCAACCTGTAGAAGAATGAAAATAGACCTATATCTATCACCATGCACAAAACTCAAGTCCAAATGGATCAAAGACCTCACATTCAGGATAGAGTTTCTTTCCTCAGTTAAAACTTCTTGGAAATGTTTTCTAAAAAGCAGCCGAAGGTGTGTTTTCATGGTGATTTTCAACCAAAGCAATTTGACAGTAAAGAGTATCATTAAATACGCACACACACACGCACACACAGAGAGAGAGAGAGAGAGAGAGACAGAGACAGAGAGAGACAGAGAGACAGAGACAGACAGAGACAGACAGACAGAGACAGAGAAAGAAAGAGACAGTCAGACAGATATAGAGAAACTAATAGGAGCACAGTAAGTCTGACAGCTTCTCTAAAGCAAACAGTAAGCATACAGACACAGACCATCCTACAGTAAGAGAAAACCGTTACAAGTCACACATAATATAATGGATTGATATCTACAACACATAGAGAGTTTAAATATCTCAATAGGAAATATATAATAAATTTTGAATGAACAGGAGACTTAAATAAATATTCATAAAAACATACAAGTTGTCAACAGAAAAAGATAAAATATGTCCACATTACTTATCATTGGTGAAATGAATACTTTTTTTCTTAAATTTATTTTTTATTGCTTTATAAATAATATCAATTAAAATTTCCACTTCCTCCCCTCCTCTCACTTCCCACCCACTCCCCGACACACACTCCTCCCACCCTTTCCTGAGCTAATGGTGAAATCAATTTTTTTTTCACTGCCCTGTGGGAAGTCCAAGGCCCTCCCCCCTACATCCAGATCTAGGAAAGTATGCATCCAAATAGACTAGAGTCCCCAAAAGTCAGTATATGCAGTAGAAACAGGTCCCAGTGCCATTTTCGATGGCTTCTCAGTCTGCCCCCATTGGCAGCCACATTCAGAGAGTCCGGTTTGATCACATGCTCATTCAGTCCAGGTCCAGTTGGATTTGGTGAGCTCCCATTATTTCAGGCACACTGTCTCAGTGGGTGGACCAACCCCTCGTGGTCCTGACTTCCTTGCTCATCTTCTCCCTCCTTCTGTTCTTCAACTGGACCTTGATGTGGGTCTCTGTCTCTATCTCCATCCATTGCCGGACGAATTCTATGGTGATATTCTATGGTGATAGTGGGGCAAGGCCAGTTCAGGCACCCTCTCCTCTACTGCCCAAGGACCTAACTGGTGACATCACCGTGGACACATGGGATCCCCTCTAGATGGAGGAAGGGTGGATATAGGCGGAGGGAAGAAGATATCTACATTAAGGGAGCCATTTTAGGGTGAAATGAATTCTTAAGCCATAATATTTCATTTAAGGTTTACAAAAGTGGCTTCTTTAAAAAAATGAGAGATAACTTTTTTTCGAGGATATGAAAGAAATGAAAACAATTGGAAGCAGTTAATATTAGTTAAATTTAATGAAGCCTCTATGTAAACATACACAAATCTTTAAAATGTGAGAACACTAAAGTATAATCATCATTCTAAAGAGATATTTGGATTGAGGGAGTCTTTATGGGGTTAGCAAAAAATCTGGCACTAGAAAAATTCCCAGGAATCCACAATGATAGCCCCAACTAAGACCCTAAGCAATAGTAGAGAAGGTGACCGATCTGACCTTGCCCTGTAGTCAGATTGATGATGATCTTTAATGTCACCATAATGTCAGCAATTGATGGTAGCAGAGGCAGAGCATCACAGTGGAGCACTAGGTTGAGATCCCAAAGGCCAGTTTAAGAGACGGAAGAATGAGAATATGAGCAAAGAGATCAATAACATAAGAGGGATACACACTGAAACAACTTACCTAAGCTAATGGAAGCTCACCAACTATGGTCAGACAGGGAAGGAACCAGCATAGGACCAAACTTGTTCCTTGGAATGTGGGTGACACCTGTGTGGCTGGGGCAGATTGTGAGGCCACTGACAGTGGGACCAGGATTTGTCCCTACTGCTTTTACTGAACCTGTTCTCTTTGAAAGGATGCCTTGCTCAGCCTTGATATAGTAGGGAGGGCCTTGGTTCTTCCTCAAAGCAATGTGCCTTACCTTCTGTGAGGAGTGGATGGGAGGTGGGATGGAGGAGCAGGTAGAGGGTACAGGAGAAAGGGAGGGAGTGAGAACTGGGATTGGTATGTACAATGAAAAAAGGTAGTTTCTTATGAAATAAAATAAATAAGCAAAACTTATTTATTCTATCCATAAATTTTACTTCTGAATATTTTACCATAATGTGTGAAATTAATATGTTGAACAGCTGTATACACTCCTATGCCCAAGGTCATCATGAATGTTCTTTTTGACTAAATTTTAATCTTATGCTTTTGCCAATAAGACTTATGAGTCAGATGCTGGGGTGAAAGAGTACTAGTTCAGAGAGGCCAAGGAGAACTCAGCTGCCCTTCCTCCTTAGCCAGAACCTCAGAAATAAAGGCTCTTTTCTGCTTTCCTAGCAAAAAAAGTCTCTGGACTCAAAATCCCTCCTTACTACTTCCTGTTCATTGCTCTGTGAGGTTTCCTCTCTATGACTCCTTCCTGTCAACTAGGTGCTGTTTCTACCTCTCGAACCAAGGTAGATTTTATTTAATAAATGCAATCTCGGGGTTCACTGTATGATCAAATATCCTTAATATATGATAAGTAAAATAAATAAAGGCAAGTAAAATATGTGGATAGATTCTGAAAGTAGCTTTGGGTTATGGCTAAAAGTCATGGCATGGGCATAATAGGGAGATGATGGTCAGCAAGAAGGTTAGGTTTTTTTGTTTTTCTCTGTGACTCAGCTAATATTACTAAAATAATACATTATAATATTACTAATTATACTTCTTCATGCCAATATATATATACATGTGTGTGTGTCTGTGTTTGTGTGTGTGTGTGTGTGGAGGACATGTGTGTGTGTGTTGGTGTGTGTATGTGTATATGCATGTATTTGTGTGTTAAAACCAGCCAGCAACATTAGGTGTTGTTATTTAGGTGACAACTTGTATTGTTAGACAAGGTCTTTCAGTGTACTAAAGTTCATTGATTAGACTACAGAAATCCACCTGTCTCTGCCTCCTCGGCACTAGCTTTACTTTTTGCTAGCATGTACTATTGTATGTGGCCTTTCCCCCTAGGTAGTATGGGTTGTATTCAGGCTCTCGCACTAGTGCAAGCACATTGCAGACTAAGACATGATAGGCTAGAAGGGTACTTTTGACATGATGAGAAAGTGATGTTTTCTGATTGTAATCATGAATCACAATTTTACATATGTAGCATAAATTTATACATCCATGTACTTTTACTTTTTTATGTAAAAAGATGAATGTCATCATACACCAATGTTTAGATAAGCAGATTTTATTTTCAAAAACCTACTTGCACTATATATTAAGCAGAAAAAATGCTGAGCTGAAACCCAAACTTATTTTAAACAGAGAACTTTCATGATCTTAAACCTGCTTATTAGGATTTTTTGTTCTTTCTGAATTCTATTGCCTACAATTAAACAGTGTTTCAAGTTCATTTTGACAGCACAGAGTGCATTGAGCCTATTAAGTCCCATCATACCCACACTATAACTCAATTAATGCTGTCTAGAGTACATTAACTTCCGCAAGCTTGTCTTATAATTTTCTTTATTTAACCGAAAACCCCAAGACCTTTGGTGCATGAACTATTTTCAAGCCGTGTTTCTCTCAACTTTTAACTTCTCTTATTGATTTCTACAAATTATATATGGAAGTTTACATTTATCTTTATTAAGTATCATAATTTGGCCTTACAAGTTTGTTCTTTTGAAATTCATTCTGATTCTTCAGTCAGCAATTAGATAAAATAGCTTTGGTTTTAGCAAGATGCCCAAAGAAATCTGAGAAGCATATTTTAATTGCCTTTTCCAATTAATCAATAACAATGATCACAAGAAGTGATGTCTGCAGTGATCAAATAGAATCTCCTTTAAAGGTAACATGAATTCAATGAGAATTAATTTTTAGTTATTCATCACTGAGATATTCATTCATTTTTGAACTTTTTAGGCACATGTGTATTTTTCAAATATATATGTCTATGTATCATTTACATGCATGACAGCTAGAGAAATCAGAAAGGGGGATTAGATTCCCTGGAACTGAAGTTGATAACACTTTTGAACTGCTATGGGGGTTCTGGGAATTGAACTCAGGTCTCTTGCAAGAATACAATGAGCTATTATCTCCTGAGCCATCTCTCCAGCCCCAAAAGATGGTGTTTTTTTGGTGCTCAAATACTGGAAAAGACTTTTAGAAGTTTACATAAATCCTGATATTTCTACTTTTAAATAATGATGGTTTATTTTGGTAGGCAGAAATAAATATAAAATAAAAGTATTTTATCACAAGGCATTACTAAAACATATCTCTCTAATCTGATTCACAGGCTCTTCTTTTACATTTTCCTTAGTATTTATTGCAACTTTATAAGTGGAGTATTAGTATCACCTCCCTAGGAGTATAAGGAGGTTTAGTGAGCAAAGTAGCTTTCTAGACATTCATCAAAACTCAAAGATGGGACCTGACAAGTGAACCCTGACACCTGCCTCCTTAAATGATAACTTGTGGGTGAAAAATATTATGTCTTTATAATATTATCTTCCCTAAGGAAAAATTCTGCTTAATTCATTTTAGTGGTTTACAATCACTTAATAACTATTGTGAATACTTTCACATAACTAATAACGTTGTATACTTCATCTCTTGGCTATTTTGAAAAAATTAACAAAAAATGCTGTATCGACAGTTTCGCATTATTAAATTCTCCTCTCTTAAGTAGGGAATACATGGATACAACGTCACATGAAAGAATAAAAACCTAAAATGACTTCAAAAACAATTTGTCTTCTATACATAAAGTAAGACTTCATTTTACCAATAGTTTTTCTCCTAAATTTGTGTCTACATAGTATATATTAAAACACTATATATACATATAATATGATAAAATGATATTATATCATAGCTATTTTGATAAACTCTTTTATAATAAAATTGTTTTGAATTTGATTTAGGAAGTTTTCTATGAAATGTTGATAAGACTTTGAGTTTAATTACCCATATTCTATAATCTTCAAGTTATATACACAAACTAATACAATAATAACACTTGTTTCAAAAAGTTGGAGTATGGATAAACTAAAGGATTTCTAGAATAATCTTAGAATAGTGTTATGTAAAGTTATACACACAGTTTTATGAATACACTGCAAATATTATCTTATAGACTACTATCATAAAAATAATAATATGGTAGTTTATGCTATGAATTCTCTTAAAATATATGTGTATATATAATATTTTTTTGCAAAAAGGAATTTTCCTCTCACCTTTGTAACTTAAAGCTTGAAAGAAAAATAATTTACATAAAATTTTGATAACTGCATATGCTCAATTCAGTATTTATTAATAATAGAAAGTAAGAGTTTAAGGAAGTAGAAAGTAAAGTCATCAGAAAGAATTATTTACTCAATATTTTTCAATTAAAATGACATGTAGTATTGTGATATTTTCTTTTTCCCTATTTTCCTTTTTTAAACGATGAAGTGCATGCTTTAGTGATGCAGGAAGACTTGACTGAACATGACTGAACACTGCAAGTTCAGGAATTTCCCAAAGGAAAATTTTATGAAGATTATTTTAGTACTAAGTGCTTCATTTACTAGGATGTTTAGCGCTTTTTCTTAGGAAGAAAACCTTTAGAGAATGGTGATTAGGTTAATAGTTCAGAACATGGACTCAGATTGTCTTAGATTTGAATATATTTGTACCCCAATTCCCCCTTTATTGAATTAAAATCACCATCTCATGAGATTGTTGCAATGATTCCACTGTTAGTTTCTTTGTTTATTTGTTTTTTAGGCTTTCAAGACAGGGTTTCTCTGTATCTTTGGAGCCTGTTCTGAAACTAGTTCTTATAGACCAGCCCTCAAACTCACAGAGATCTGCCTGCCTTCGCCTCCTAAGAACCTGCCTGGATTTTAATCTTAATTATGGAAGATGCTTAGAGCCAAAAAACAAAACAACAGAAAAACCCAGATAAACAAAAACAAAATGCAACAACAACAATAAAACAGTAAAAAAAACATAAATGAAAATAAAAAGAACTAGTAATAATTATAAAATGATGGATAACATTTATTTTTTCTGTGTCTATACTATTTGAAAAAATGAAATTTCTGGCTTTCAACCTAATGATATTTAGTGTATTCCTTAAGGTTGCTTGTCACATTATTTTGTCACAGAAGCTCTTGAAGTCAATGCTTTTCTCATTACACAGGTCATACATACAAAAGTAGGGAATACCAAGAGAATTTAATGGATGAATCAGATGTTCACGTAGCAGAACTTCTAGTCTGAATTTAATTTGACTTCTCATTAGTAAAAGCTGAGTTTGACTCCAACATATTAAAATGCCTGCTACAAACCCTGACTGATTCACAATTGATACATGGTTCATTCATTATTTAAGAGAACATCAGGGAGCTGCACTGCGATTTCAGATTTGGGTAATACTTTTGATAGGTGGGAGATAACTGTTTGTCCTGTGTGCTTATAAAAGGAAACCTTCTGTTTGAAAGTAGTTGTGGCCTCTGCTTCTTCAGTATTAGGCTGTAATTACCAAGTATTACATACTGCCCTCTAAAGGTAACAAATGAAGTCCTGTGAATTATGTCATGTTGAATTCTTCCTCTCCCACAGAAAGAAGCTGGGTTCTGTACTTATGGCTTACACCTTCTACCAATATGAAAAAATAATTAAAGCAGGGTAGACTTCATTGTATTTCCTCTTAAGTATCCAATTACATATTTTACAAACAAAAAAAAATAGATGCATAGAGAGAAATATATACACCAGGAATGGAGGGGGGAAAGCATACTAATTTCAAGGGCCTTCTTTCATATCCCATTCCAGCTGCATTGCTTGGAAGACACACATCAGTACTCTATCTATTCTGGCTTGTCAATTTGCCAAACCAATGCAGGCAAAAATACTTGAGGAAGTTTAGAGTGAGGCTGCATTGACTCAACTGCGAGGAATTGAAATGAGCGCAGCATCTGCTCCTTCAGGATTGGATGGTGGGATCAGTCATGCAGCTTGGATCTCTAGGCTCATAGTTAGGCACCTTCACTTGGATCTTACTGGTCAGTCCTGTGAGCTCTGACATCACCTAACTTGGAGGCTACTTACGTTTTGTAAGAAAAAAAATAACATTGGGAATATTTAAGTGTAGCGCTGAAATTCATTAGAAGTCCTTTTGTATTGTGAAATAAAAGAATGTTCTCAAAAAACAAAAAAAATCAATAAATTTGTTCTTTTCTGTGGCATTGGTCAAAGCTAGGCTGCCCTTCTAAGCAGGAAAAAAGAAAAAGTGTAGGAGCTATTTTTCCTTCTTTGAAAAATTAATTCTTGGTTCAGAATGGTCTTTACAAAAATTTTATAATTTTGGATTCACTTGATTTTTACTCTACAAGATTGAAAGATGAGGTTGTTCAGATTTTCTAAGTGATTTCTGTATTCTCATTTTCTCAGCAGCTATTGGATATGCAGTTGGAAACAGAAACAATGTTTTCATTTGTAATGGTGTTTTAGGACAGAGAATGTAAATCCCAGCTGTCTGACAAGGAGAGATGTGACAGGATTTCTAAGTATGAAGTAATTAAGAAAAGTTGTAAGCCTTGAACCAAAATGCAAACCTTAGGACGCTTTAGAAGCAATGTCATACATTGTTTCTTCCCCTGATGTTTATAGTTTGTGTCATAGAAAAGTGGCTTATTTATATATGAAAATTTATTGTAAAGAATATTTGGGGGCTTCCAGGAACAAAATGATGCTATATTTGAACAAGTTTTCTTAATATTAAGAGAGAAATGTATTATCATATCCAACATCTCCAGGGAAGAAATTGTGTATAATAAGCATACCTATGCATTTCAGGAATACATATAATTATCTGTATTCTGTAGCAAGCTTTATTTATCATAATCTCTATGTGGAACATTTATACTAAATGCAAATATATTAACTTGTAAATTGCCATGAAAATTGAAAAAAGTTAATTACCACACATTATCTATATAAAAAAGAAAATAATATTTAAATAGTATCATTGGATATAAGTATTAATAGCAATAATTATAAACCAGAATAAAGAATAGTAATTAATAATCCATATGAATTGGATCTACATGATAAATATTGTGCATTTACTGAGAATTGGATATTTAATAAAAGATGAGCTATTCACCAATAATTTACATCATTAGTTGATATATAATGAGTAACAACAAAAAGTCATGGACCATTTTTATGATTTAAGCAAAAAAGAAAAATAACCAGCTCAATGGCATAATTTGTATTACCAATTAAATTATAATAAGATACAAGTAAACATCAATTTCTGAAAAGTGGCATATCCAGTTGCTTTAGTCTCTTTAAAACTAGTGCAGGGAAATTACACATAAGATTGGAATGAGTAGAGCTCTGTTCGTTTAGGGTCTTGCTCAGCATGAGTGGTTTGTGTTCTTCAGCAGCCTGTGCTGAGAAATTCGCATTTCTCCCTAGAGCCACTCTCTTTGGACAGGAGTAACTGAGGGAAACAAAGTGGTATCAATGTAACAAACAATGAGAAAGATATTTGAGTACAAGAAAACAATACTTTGCAAAAAATAAGTAATGTACATCTATTACAGCAAGAATGTAACTAGACAGATTGACTGGTTCCTTGGGCAGTGCGGGCTGGGAGGTGTCCTGTAGCTAAGGTTTTATTTAGTTCCACCTTCCTGGCTGTTCATCAGTCCTGACCTTGGTCAAATTTTCAAAAAAAAAAAAAATTGAGTGTTAATTCATTCAAAATGACAGCTAACTAGAATTTATTTAACCATATAAATTTACAATTCTAATAAAGAGTTTTAAAATATATTATTTATGATATAAATGAGATAAATGAGCCTCAGTTTGATTATTCCATTTACTAATTTTGTAAGCTTGAACATATGGTCTCATCTTTGTGATGATAACATCCCTGTTATTGGTAGAATGGGTAAACAACAGCACCTAATCTTTCAGGATTATCATTGTCATTATTGTGATGAATGCACAAACCATGATTTCATTATAACTCTAAATTTGCATATAGTTACCAAAAATTTTCTAAATTTAATCATATATGATATAATGTGTTTCACTTAAACAATATCCTAACTCAACACATGGCCATGTTATATTTCCAATTCTGAAACTTTAGTGTTTCTCTCAGTAATCTCATTCAGCTTCATTATCTGAAAGGCAAACATTTTATGATATAGATTTATTTCCTTTGGAACTCATTAACTTCTTTACTTTCAGATTTCATGTAACAATTATGTCTTGACATTGATCTACTTTGTTACCCCCCCCACCCCACTTTTGCTCTAGATAATAAGCTTAAGTCACATCAAGGTAAGATCATTGAAAAGGGAAATTTGCCATTTCTCCAGTTCTTCACCCTTTCCTTACTAGGCTTTCACCAGTCAGACCTCAGACAGCTGTTTAATTAAAAACACCCAGGACATTCCCAGAGCTTCTCTTCCTTCTTTGACCACATTTAGCTCACTAACACTTTTACATCCAGGTTTGCTCCAGTTGTGCGTGTTCCAAAGTTAGCTGAGGACTTTCTAAGGAGTATCAATAGGATACCATCACTATTTTGAAAAATAATAATATAATGATTCCATGTTTCCATCAGAACAAAATCAAAATACCATTTCATAATCCGCAGCATTTCACAATTGTTTCTTTTATTTCTCCAAGCTTTGCTTAGACAGTTCACCATCTCTTGATGACCACCTTACTAATTTAATCCCCAGGCATCATTCTCAGAACTTCTACTTTTTTCACATTATTCAGAACATACCCACCTTGTCCTCTTTCATGTTCAACTCATTCTGACATTTACATTTGTATTTATAAACCCTGTTATTCGTCTTCTCTCTAATTTGTACAGGAGGTGAGGGAGGGATCTCGACTAGTTGTTAGAAAAACAAAAAGGGGTTATCCCGGAAAGGAAGATGAAGTGAGAACATTCTAGGTAGAGAAGCAGCATTTTTATCTTTATGAAATGCACAGGTATCTGTTGGTTCTGGAAACTCTGAGAGGTTAAACAGAACAACTACACACACACGCACACACACATAAAGATCAAAAGATCATCGTTGTTTGTTTAATGAACTAAATTTTCATTTAGGTGAAATTATCTGTCAAAGCTATAGTGACAGTAAAATGTTTAATTAATTTTATTGTCCTGTGTGTGTTATTTTTCTTTACTATCTTAGAAGTAACAGATGTATGGTAGATTTTACAGATGGTGTATGAAGACTAACAACAAAAGAATAGCTCTTAAAGAGATACCCCAAACTATTTTCTGGAGATCCCAAATCAGCAATTGTATTGTTTTCATCCTGTTTTATGAATTTCATAAGCTATGTTGATATTTTAGATCATATTTATCCCCAAACTCTATTGTGATTAATAGTTTTGTTAAAAGCTGTAAAATATGAGAAATAAACACTATAGCTTAGTTACATGAGCTTTAGAGAATATTTCTGTCTCCTGCTATATTATATTTCAGAAATTTACTTCTATAGTTAAATTGTTCCTTGTTAATAACTAATATTCTGATATATCCCTTCTTACAAAGAATGTAGTTAATCTTCCATTAGCATAGCTTCACAGCTAGGAACAGCAATCATAATGGTCCTAGATTAGGGACAAAAAATGTTACTATCCATGGCCTTGTAGGCAGAATGAGTTTATGTCCAAATTTGTTCTCCTTGTCTAGAGATTCCCATAGAGGTTTGCAAGCAGTTCTTGTAGATATTGTATACACAATCAGTTTGTATCACCTCTGTCTGATAAAATTCAGCCTAGAAAATGTCGATTTTTGTAAGGAGAATGCCAACAAACTTGCCCAATCGTTATGCTGGAGGAATCAAAACAACCTCCTTATTATCATAGACAGAAAACAACTTTCCTCCTAGGGTAACAGTTATATATATATATATGTCAGGACTGTGTATGAAAGCCTTCAAACAACAGATCATCTGGATGAAGCAATCTCACCAGAAAAATAGGAAAGCTTATGCGTAATGTCTTGCAGTAGCATATTCTTACAAGACTACCGTAGGAATCAACTTGTGTCTTCACTCAATTATTTTCGTGCAGAGAAAAGAATAACACAGAATGATCTGTTTTATTAGATCAATATATTTTCTTTTAGACTTGAAGTCTTTCCTAGGGTGAGCCCAGAGCACCTCGTATTAAGATTCTGTGTGTAAACCTAGGCAATGCTGTCAGGATGGAAAGAGATTCTAATGTTTAATTTGACTTCATAGTAGATTTTGAAATCAAGAAAAGTGAAAATACAGTACGTTTTTTTTTCAAGATTTTTTTGGTATTTGTACATCTGATGAACTTTAGGATATTTACAGTTTTGACATATTTGTGAGTACTTAGACAGAGATGAATTGATTATATAATTTAAGGTAGCATTTGGAATTTTCAAGACTAACAACTTTGATAATTAACAATGGGGTATTTCTGCATTTAAGTGGAAATTTTCTAACATTTATTGCTCATTAATCTTCATTGGATCAATACATTTTAAGTATTTTTTCCTTTTTTGTAAATATTATTATTTTATTAATTTTAATTTTAAATTGCTCTGTTTATAAAAATGAAGCTGAATCTTGCCAGGAGATTTTGAAGTCCTGTATTTTATTGAATTTATTCATGCCAACAGGGTGTGTGCATGTGTGTGAGTGTGTATACATTAATGAGTGTGTATGTGTGTGAGTGTGTATGTGTATGTTTGTGAGCTATGCTCTTTAGAATGGCATCTACGTAAAAGTTTTCCCTTTCAGTGTGCAAACAAGAGTTTTACTTATTCTGAATCTTGTTTCATTTATTACTTTAAAATGTGTAAATACACTGGCTAGAAATTCCATTATTCTGCGGCACAAAAGTGATGCAAGAGACATGCATATCTTATTTCTATTAGCAGTGGAAAATCAAGCTCTCCTATTAAATGTTGTATTAGAAGACAAGTTTTTCAAGGGCTTAATATTATTGCTGTATGAACAGTGTTATGAAATGTGTAGAAGCAAACATTCCAATTTTAAAACAATTACAGTATCTGCTGCTATTTTCTCTAGGAGTATGAAAATGTGGACAAGGAATCCAGATATTTCCCATGTCAGATGACAGCCCTTCCAGAAAAAGCAAATAGAGTGCTTATTGGCAGGGAATATAGAGGAGTGAAGTTCATTAACTATGTGTAAATACATAAATTAATTATAGTAGTCTTAGTGTACTATTTATTTTCTCGTTACACTGGCTTGTTTGCCAGTTTGCATCAGTCACAGGTGACTAGTGGCTAGTTCTTAGAGTAGAAACATAGAGCTGTCTCAGCTTTTCCTAGTGTTTGGCTTGGGTGTCTGCATCTGCTCTTATCAGTTGTGAATGAAACCTCTTTGTTGAAGATCATGTTCCCGTCTATGAGTAGAGCAAATATTAGAAACCATATCTCTGACTTTTTTGTCCCCCCGTCAAGTTTGATCCTGTCCAAGGTCTCTGGGCTATCCAGCCTCTATTTCCTGGCCATGTGACAACCCATGAGGTGTTGTCACTCATGGGCTCTCTCATGTGTCATGTATCTCAAGTTGAACCAGTAATTGCTTTTCCACTCTCGCAAGCTCTGAGCCACCATTACTACAGCACATCTTGCAAGGAGGGAAATTGTAGGCTGAAGGTTTTGTAGCTGGGTTAATGTCCTAGTCTCACTACTGGAAGACTTTGCTGCTCACAGATAAAGGCTGTTTCAGGTGCCGTATTTCCCACTACTAGGAGTCTTTGATAGGGTCATCTTCGTAGATTCCAGGTAGTTTCAACACTGCTTTCTAAATATTTTCTAATTTCAGTCATCTCTCCCAGTATCTCTTACCACATCCTCCTGCCTGATCCTTCCTGTTCCCTTCCCCACCTGCCTCCAGTTCACCTGCATAATGTATTCTCTGGACAACATGACTATCAACTATCTGCTTCTTCACAGATATGATGAGTAGATGACATTTCTCACTACGTAGTTCATTATGAGAAAGAACCAAATAAATGTACAAACCTTTGTGTAACACATTCTAAATTCCCTCAGAATCATAAAGCAATACCTATGAAAACCTATTATAGAAAGACAGATAAATGGGGAAATAATTCATCTCTGAAATATAATCTATCTATAAAGTTGGAGTTAAATTTACTGATTTCAATTATACACACTCCTTTGAGTGCACCAAACATTCAACATGTGTTGTTAATCCTAGAAAATATTTAATAAGGACACTGTTCGAATGAAAAACCTTCAGGACACCCAAATTAAGTGTTTACTCCAGCTGTGGAGAATTTATTTCTCAGCTAGCTGACACCACATTAGAAGTGGTGGTTTTAGGTGAGCATGTACATTGAACACTGCAGGGTAGGAGCAATTGTACAGTAACACTTCATGATTTTGGCAGCCCAAAAGTTCTTCAATAATCAAAGGTGCAATCATTTGCTTTGTTTTCTGTCAAATTTCAAAGAAAAATTGTTGAGAAATATTAATGATAGGAATTGTCCCTGACTGGAAAATTTTGTTTCAGATTACAGTGCGTAATACATTTATTGAGAGGTAAGAATGTATTCAGTGATGATTTTTTTTCTTGATTATACAAAATGGAAAAACAAAGTCAGCAGCATACAAATTTTTTGTGCTCTCTATAGATTGGTGACAAACTCAGGTGACAAATATTTGTGGAGATTATTCTGTAACCATTTTAAGGAAATCCAAACCTAACTTTGGCATTTAGATTGAGTCTTTGGGCAAGTAGCTGGGATTAGGGTGAGGTCATTAGCCTGAGTCTTCCTTGAGTAAATATTGTGGACTTAATAAGAGAGAGGAAAGACTCTATAACATAAATATGCTTTTACCCTTCTTTATGTGACCTCTTCCTCCCTAATTAGACATTTATCCCCTTATCTTCCTCTCTTCCTCATTCCTTGTTTCTATCTTCTCACTTCTTCCTGCTTCCAAGCCTCTCAATCTTTCTATTCTCTCAATTCCTATAATTTCTGCAAGAATGGGGCATAGATAAGGAAGCCTTTGTATTAGTGCTCTGTGATCTCTCTGAGTACCAAATTATAAGCTGAGAAAATACCTTCCTTTTTACCCCTCAGTCTCAGGTATTTTATTACATCACCAAAAAAGTCCTAATATATTTACCTGTATTAACATGGGTAGACTGTACTTTCAGCCTGTTAAATGCAGCATTGCTCTCTATATTTGCAAGAGATTGACTGACGATTGTCAACTGCACAAAATTGGCCTGCAATGAATACTGCTGGCTAAACTGGCTATTTATAGCTAATGAAGTAGGACTATAATTAAGAACATATATAGAAATAAAATCAAAATCTATTCAAGATTTGGCATAAGCCCAAAGCTTTAAAATTATATCTTTTATTTACTAAAAGAAAACTTAGGGAAAGGTTTCACAATATTAGTCTGAAAAAAAGATAGTATTAATGAGAATCTCAAAGCTATGCAATAAATTTAAATTATACTTAGGTATTACATTATACTAAAATGTGTTTTTGCATGCCATGCATTGATTTTTAATAAAATGCCTATGTTTGCATAACAAAATAAACAAAAAACATCAAAATAAGCCTATAGATTGAAAAAATGTGTGAAAACTATGGATCTCAGTGTAACTTCACAAATATAAAAGAACTCAGTAATTTAATGACAATGAAATAACTTGATTTTAAAATAGGCTAGGTTTCTGAATCAGTATTTCTCAAAAGAAGACATACAAATAGCCACCAGTATATGAAAAAAAAACCCTCCCTAATTACTGAAGATAATGAAAATTGAAATTAGCTTCAACCCTAAATTTAAGATTTCTGCTATCACACATAATGGGTATCATTTTTTGGAGGGGGTGAAGATCCAGAGAAGAGGGAAAACCATGAATTTAATTATGTATGTGTGTCAGGCTGATTTAAGGCCTGGAAAAAGTAGCCAGACCCATTGCCTCTCAGCTAGGCTTGCTTCTCAAACTGTTATCAAACATCCTTTACTATTACTGTTGATCCTCGAGCCTTATATAAGTAAGGCAAGTGTCCTGCCCTGTGTACACCCCAGCTTGTAAAGCAAGCAGGGTCTTTCTGCATGCAGTGCTTATTTCTAAATATAGAAACTTTTTCAGTCTCTGCAGTATCTAGGACACAGGTTTGCAATGTCTTCATGAATATTCAAATTTAGTAACGCCCATGTTTGGTAGTTTTTTGTTCTAAAACCATTGGTGACATTTATTTTCTGGGTAGATTTTTCTTTTGCCTTTTCTTTTACAGAACTTCTATTTATCTATGGCTTATTTAGAACTTTACCAACCCCTATAGCTTGCTTTGAAAATTACTTTCTTTTGGAAACTACCCATTTACCTAACCTTTCTGGTTTCTTTTTTTCTAGGTTTTTTGAAATAGTCTTAAAATTTCTAAAAATATCTTCTATTTCTGTGGTTATTTTTTTGCTTGTAATTTCCTACTGTTTTTCTCCCCTTGAGCAGATTACCTGAGCATTTATCCACTTAATTTATTTTTAAATAATAATCTTAATAAAATAACATTTTTATATGCCTATATAAGCCTATATTAAACAAGTTAACAAGTGGACAAGAAGGGGCAAAGTATGCAGCCGTTCTTGCAGTAGCTTCCTTTACTTATAATCATTCTGAAATCCACCTAGTAAACTCAATGAGAGTGGTGTAGGCAATTAGGGAAAGGAGTATGGTACCAGAAATGAGTTAAACCAAGAGTTCCCAGTAAAACTACTACAAGAAGAGTTAAACAATCAGCCAAATTATTAACAAATTATGTGAGGTTATTTACACATGTGCCCTTTGTGATAATTAATTACATCTTGAAACATTGCCATAAGTCATGGCATTTTACAAAATGAATTATTGCTGTAGAATTTAAATATAATGATTTTGAAAGTGTTCTTGGTCTTAAGCTCATTATTTATAAGACTGTCTCCTGGGTTAATATTTCTGCATGGAAACTAGTTCAAAAAGTATACATACTTTTAAACATCAAGCACCTATTTTTTTCATGTGTCTATTAACTAATTGGTTGAGTTAAAGTCATTTTGGAAAATATATGATTTTTTTGTCTCTCAGTTTTATTACTGTAACTCATACAGTGTTCATTCAGTTTCAATTTAGGAAGGTCTTTGATTTTCAAAAATATCAAAATATTGACTTATAAATAGTTCCATTAATTAATTTTAAAGTCATTTTGCTTTTGTTTTTTGGTATCCTTCCATAAATTTTATCCTTAAGTTTGGAACTAATCAACTCCATGATTGCTATCTAAGAATAAAGCATCACCGTAGTGTGATAGAAATGAAGACAACTTCCATCTTTCTTTCACTTACCATAACCACTTACGGTAAAACATAACAGATGGCCCAATGTATGTCACAAGAGAGAGGGTGAGAGAGGCCGAAGAAAATGAACATCAGAAGGGAGGAAGGAAGAACAGAGGCAGATGGAGAAAAGGAGGGGAGGGGGAGAGGAAAAAAGAAAATAAGATAAAGTATATTTGCTATATAATAATACAGTACATAAGACATTTTTAATAAAGCACCTTCATATTTTTTGAAAAAATAAAATACTCATCCTATCATAACCACATTTTATTTTACTTTGGTAAAAATCTTAGCTGTCAATATTTTATGGGTCAGACTATATTCCTAGTAATCAATCATTGTATTTATACTTTATGAACTATGTTAAACTCAAGAAAATGAAAGGGACAAAGAATCTCTTTGTCACTCACACATTCTTTGTCTCTTTTTTTGAAAGAAAAAAATCGAATAGATTTTTTTACCCCAATTTCAGTTTTTAAAATATACTAATCTATATACCATGAGCAGATTTTGAAATATTTTTAAATTATAAATGAAAATAAATATTTCAGATCATTAAGACTAGACATAATTACAGCTATTCGGATGAGATGTTGGAATATTACCATATTATATCAGTCAAATGTATGCATATTAGAGATATCTGGTATAAAAGAGTCATGTGGAGGAGGGTCATCTGTCTATGTGTTACTCTCATTGGTTAATAAAGAAAACTGACTTGGCTTTTTGATAGGGCAGGATTTAGATAGGTGGAGTAGACACAACAGAATGCTGGGAGAAAGAAAGCATAGTTGGTCAGATGCCATGGAGCCAACCGCCAGGTCAGACATGCTGAACCTTTCCGGTAAGCCACCACCTCGTGGTGCTGCACAGATTATTAGAAATGGGTTATTCATTGTCCGCCATGTTCAGAGAGTCCAGTTTCAACCCATGCTTATTCAGTCCCAGTCCAGCTGGCCTTGGTGGGCTCCCGATAAATCAGTTCCAATGTCACAGTGGGTGGGTGCACCCCTCGTGGTCCTGACTTCCTTGCTCAAGTTCTCCCTCCTTCTGCTCCTCATTTGGACCTTAAGAACTCAGACCGTTGCTCCAAATTGAGTCTCTGTCTCTATCTCGATCCATCGCCAGATGAAGGTTCTAAGGTGATATGTAAGATATTCATCAGAAGCCAAGGACAATGGCACTAGGTTTCGATCCTATTACATGAACTGGCTATATGGGAGCTTAGCCTGTTTGGACGATCACCTTCATGGACCTAGATAGAAGTGGGAGGACCTTGGTCTTCCCGCAGGGCAGGGAATTTGTACTGCTCTTCAGTATCGAGAGGGAGGGGGAATGGAGTGGGGGGAGGAGGAGTGGGGATAGGGAAAGGGGAGTGGGGGGAGGGGCAATATTTGGGAGGAGGGGGAGGAAAATGGGAAAGGGGACAGGTGGAAATTTTATTAAAAAAAAAAAAAGAAATGGATTATTCAAGATGTGAGAATTAGCCAATAATAGGACAGAACTAATAGGCCAAGCAGTGTTTAAATGAATATAATTTGTGTGCAGTTATTTTGGGTGTAAACTAGCTGTGTGGGAGCCGTGCGAGATGAAAAGCAGGCCTGCTTGCATCCTTACTACAGAGTCAGAATATCCATACAAAATTAAAAGTGAAAGAAAAACTTAGAAAATTAGATTATTGATTGACAGTTGAGTGGGAGGACATTTAGTTTCTCAGAAACATCCTGAATACCATTTAAAATTTACCTTGAAATTGCTTGAGCAATTTATCTAAAATGTTAATTTCTTTCCAAGAAGGCAATTATGAAACACGTTTCACATAATACTTAAACTCTGACACATTGCTTTTACCACAGAAATTGTTACATTTTCTTCTACTGTCCAGGTCTAAATGGTCTCTGTGCCAATCATTTGACCTCTTAAATTTTCTAATGCCTTAATTACTATCTCATTCTCAAACTTATACTCTGGCCTGAGATCTTTATTACAATATCCCTATGGTTACAGTAGCATTGCATAGAATCTGCTGTATTCTCCTTCTTATCTATTCCCTAAGGTACTGCAAGAGCATCTTTTACAAATGAAATCTTCCCTATCATATGCCTGTTTGCAATAACTTAGAGAATCCCCACCACAAAGAATGAAGTCAAAACTTCTTGAAAAGATCAACTATTTTTCCCTTTTAGTTGGATGTTTTATGCTTTTTAAGCTTATTTAATACCTATTGTGGCTTAAAAAATTATCAATGAATTAATTATTTATGACAACCAAAGCTTACTATCTCTGTGCCTCAGGAGTTTTTATGTGAGTTAGTCCTTCTGATCAGAGAGCCACTTGGCTAAAAATTAGGATGTAGCTGAACTACAAATTATTTCTGCTGTTTCTGAAGCTCAAGGTCCTCTTTCAAGTTCACATGCACAGACTCTTCTTTCCTTCTATTGACTGACTTTAGAACCCTTGGAACTTGTCAGCTCAACACTTGATGACCTCTCCCTTGTTTCTGTCCTCTATCCACAATCCCTCCTTCTGGGCAGACACATTTTCACGGAGGGCTTTTCTGATGTAGTTGAGGAATGCTACGCTTGATTAATCAAAGCTAACTTACTTCTTACCAAATATTAGAAATGGTAGTTTGTGTTGTTGTCAGTTATTTCTGGAATCAACAAAATAATTCAAAATTTTAGACATATCAGAAAGCAAAATTAAAACAGTTTAAAAATCTTTTTTGATTGTTTAATTAGGCTATACTTCATTTCATAGAAATAGAGTAAGTATTCTGATAGACTGAGCATGACAGGCTAATACAAAGGTCTAAAAGGTAGAAACAAAATCAAAGATCAGATTAACTTTTCAAAGGACTTTCATTTTATTGTGGAGTAAGGGAAGAGAAGCTGGTAGAAAAATGGGTGTTTGTTAACATCAGATTTTTTGATGCTACATTTTTGTAAATGGATGAGAAGAGAAGGAAGGCATTATCAAATCAATTGAAGCTAGGCTATTTGGGAAATTTGACTTATTATCAGTAATTTTTTCTAATTTTTTTGAAGGTCACGTAAAGAGTTTAGCTTGGGTTTGATTTATGTGAGACTATACTTATGCTAGCATTTATGGGTGTAATATTTCTGTTGTGCCCAAAACAGGAGAGTAGTCATGAACAGTCTCTTATATTTGTTTAAATAAGAATGTGTTAGAATTCTGCTTACACAAGGTAGCTAGGTTTGGATATGTTAAGAAAGGTCCTGCATAACCTTCTGTGTAATTTTCTTCAATTTGGTCTTGATTGTCATTCACTACATTCAGTTAAGTCTATGTCAATTTAATTGTTCTTTAATTGATAGGAGAAATGGATGAAAACAAAGAAATACTAAAATAAATAGCTGTGCTTTAATTTTAGCATTATAGAGCAAGCAGACAACATAGAAAATTGTGAAAGCACAAGTACAGGACATTCATCAAGGCAATCAAATTCTTAACATAAAATACTATATACAGTAGAAATTAAATGTTATAAAGTAAGTGCAAAGAATAATGACTAGGCTGAAACAGTAATAAAATATTGTCCTAAAGAAATAATTTATTTATATTATTAATTTTCTATTCATTTTACAATTCTGCTACATAGAAAGTAGAGTCTATTCTAAAGGTCTTTATTTTAGTTGTGTTCATATCCCTGAAAATATACAGATTGGTGAGAAATAATAAAAATTGCAAAAAGCTTATGGCTTGGATTAAGCAGGCTGAAATGATATGAGAAAGAAATAAAATATAAAAATACTCTTAGTAGCATTGGAACACACTCAGATCTTGTCAAATAGCAACTTTTGAAGTGCCATACCAAACAATTGCAGATACTTTACCAAGATTCATATGAAGAATGGAACTGCAAAAGTAAATTTGCTTTTGTACAGAGAAACAGTAATTTCCTGTGTTGTTGATACACCTTAGAACCTTTTCTCATTTAAAACGAACTTCTCATCCTAACTAATGTGGTATCAATAACAACCTGCTTTTAATAAGCAGTCCAAATTTATTCCTATTCTTAATGACTTGACTTTTTCCTTAGTCATAGTTCGTGCATGGATTTGATAAGCCTAAATGAATTCTGTGAGTCCTCTGTGCATACTGTGATTTGTACCTACTGTTCTCAGTCAGAAGTTGTTAGAGAAGAGGTGTCATTATGAAGAATGAACTCCCACACTCAAGAGAGCTCACAATCTATATGTTTGTACATGAGTTGAAAAACCTATTATCCCACTTCTCAATGAAAAAGATATTGATTTCCCTGATTGCTAAGGATGTTGAGCATGACCTTACATGTCTTTTAGCCATTTGAACATCTTCTGTTGTGAATTCTCTGTTTAGTTCAG
The DNA here is from genome assembly GCF_950005125.1 of Chionomys nivalis. Classification (NCBI taxonomy): domain Eukaryota; kingdom Metazoa; phylum Chordata; class Mammalia; order Rodentia; family Cricetidae; genus Chionomys; species Chionomys nivalis. The sequence goes on along the minus strand of NC_080090.1, from coordinate 73,729,295 downwards.
CACCCCATTTTTAATTGGATTAATTAGAGTTTTAATGTCTAGTTTCTTGAGTTCTTTATATATTTTGGAGATCAGACCTTTGTCTGATGCAGGGTTGGTGAAGATCTTCTTCCATTCAGTAGGTTGCTTTTTTGTCTTAATCACAGTGTCCTTTGCATTACAGAAGCTTCTCAGTTTCAGGAGGTCCCATTTATTCATTGTTGCTCTTTTTAAGGGGAACAATCATCCATTGTTGGTGGAAATGCAAACTTGTGCAACCACTTTGGAAATCAGTGTGGCAGTTTCTCAGGAAACTGGGAGTCAACATACCTCAGGATCCAGCAATTCCACTCTTGGGAACATACCCAAGAGATGCCCAATCATGCTACAAAAACATTTGTTCAACTATGTTCATAGCAGCACTATTTGTAATAGCCAGAACATGGAAACAACCTAGGTGCCCCTCAATAGAAGAATGGATAAAGAAGGTATGGCACATATACACTTTAGAGTTCTACTTAGTAAAAAAACAATGACATTTTGAATTTTGCATGCAAATAGATTGAAATAGAAAACACTTTACTGAATGAGATAACCGGGACCCAAAAAGAGGAATATGGTATGTAATCATAAGTGAATTCTAGTCACAAACAAAGAACATTGAGCCTATAGTTCATGATCCTAGAGAAGCTAAATAAGAAGGTGAAACCAAAAAAATACATAAAGTTATCCTCCTGGATACTGGAAGTAGACAAGATCGCCAGGCAAAAGTTGGGAGCGGGGGGGAGGGTGGGTTGGGGAGAAGGGTAGATGGGGAGAGAGAAGGGAGAAGGGGAGGTTTGAGGAGAGCTTGGGGGAATGGGATAATGAGAAGGATGAAGGGTGGATATGAGAGCAGGGAAAAATATATCTTAACTAAGGGAGCCATTGTAGGGTTGGCTAGAGTCTTGGCTCTAGAGGGATTCTCAGGTGTCCAAGGGGATTTCCCCAACAAGGTCCGTGGGCAGCAGAGGAAAGGGTGCCTGAACTGGCCTTTTCCCATAGACACACACATCTTGCATATCACCATTGAACCTTCTTATGGCGAGAGATGAAGATAGAGACAGAGACCACATTGGGGCACTGGACTGAGCTCTTAAAGCCCAGATGAAGAGCAGAAGAAGGGATAACATGAGCTAGGAAGTCAGGACCATGAGTGGTACATTCACCCATGGAGATGGTAGACTGATCTAATGGGAGCTCACCAAGGCCAGCTGGACTGGGTCTGAACGAGCAAGTGATCAAACCAGACTCTCTGAATGTGGCTGACAATGAGGGCGGACTGAGAAGCCAATGATAATGACACTGGATTTTGATTCTACTGCATGTACTGGCTTTTTGGGAGGCTAGTCTGTTTGGTTACACATCTTCCTAGGATGGAGGGGTGCCTTGGACCTCCCACAAGGCAGGGCACCCTGACTTCTCTTAGGACTGGAGAGCAAGGGGGAAGGGGAGCAGGAGGAGAGGGAGGAAAATGGGAGGAGGTAGAAATTTTAAATAAATAAATAAATAAATTTAAAAACAGATACTGATTTAACTTCTCTAGGATCATCAACTATAGGCTTAATATCTGTTGCTTTGCAGCTAGTATCTACTTATGAGTGAGTATATACCATGTTCATCTTTATGGGTCTGGGTTACCTCACTTAGGATGTTCTTTTTAGTTTCATCCATTTGAATGCAAATTTCAAGTTGTCATTGTTTTTTTGTTTGTTTTTTTTAACCACTGAGTAGTACTCCAATATAAAAATGTGCCATATTTTCTATATCCATTCTTTGATTGAGGGGCATCTAGTTTTTTTCCAGGTTCTGGTTATTGCAAATAATGCTGCTATGAACATAGTTGAACAAATGTCCTTGTAGTATTATTGAGCATCTTTTGGGTATATATTCAAGAGTGGTATTGCTGGGTACTGACAAAGGTTGATTCCCAATTTTCTGAGAAACCACCATGCTAGTTTCCAAAGTGGTTTTACAAGTTTACACTCTCACCAGCAATGGAGGAATGTTCCCTTAACTTCACAACCTCTCCAGTATAAGCTATCACTGGTGTTTTTGATCTTAGCCATTTTGACTGGTGTAAGATGTTATTCCAGAATTGTTTTAATTTGCATTTCTCTGATGGCTAAGGATGTTGAACATTTCCTTAAGTGTCTTTCAGCCATTTGAGATTCTTCTGTGGTAATTTTCTGTTTAGTTCTATAACCCATTTTTAATTAGATTATTTGGAATTTTGAGATTTAATTTCCTGAGTTCTTTATGATGTGGGGTTGTTGAAGATCTTTTCCCATTCAGTAGGCTTCCTTTTTGTCTTATTGACTGTGTCCTTTGCTTTACATAAGCTTCTCAGTTTCAGGAGGCCCCCTTTACTAATTGTTTTTCTCAGTGTCAGTGATACTTGGGTTATATTTAGGAAGTGGTCTCCTGTGCCCAAGGTGAACCCTATGAAAAGCATACATATCCACCTGCAAAGGGGAAATAGACAAGATTATCTGACAAAATTGGGAGCATGCGAGTGGGGGAAGAAGGGAGGGGTGAAAGGGGAAGACAAAGGGAGAAGGGGAGGGGGAAGGATAACTTTAGGGAACAGAATGGTCGAGATGGAGGAAAGACATTGATGAGAGCAAGGAAAGAGATATTTTGAATGAGGCAATATGGGACTGGCAAGAAACATAGCACTGAAGAAATTCCCAGGAATCCACATGAATGACCCCAGCTAAGACCCTAAGCTTTAGTGGAAAGGGTGCCAGAACTGACCTTGCCCTGTAGTAAGATAGATGAATATCTAAAATGTTACCATAGAACCTATGAGCAAAGAGGCCAACACCATGATGGAGACACCCACTGAAACCATTTACCTGAGTTAATGGGAGCTTACCAACAGCAGCCAGTCAGGGAAGGAACCAGCATAGGTCCTTAGTAACCAGCATTTGATGAATACCTCATATTTATCTATATAAACTTGAATGAACACATGTGCAGGAACATCATATTCTGCTAATAGTGCATTTAAATTATCAAAGGAAATGGCATATGATGTAGGTGGGTCATCTGTCTATCTGTTGCTTTCATTGGTTAATTAATAAAGAAACTGCTTGGCCTTTGATAGGACAGAAAATTAGGTAGGCCACCATTGCGTGGTGCTACACAGATTACTAAATATGTGTTAAAGCAAGATGTGAGAATTAACCAATAAGTTGTTAGAACTAATGGGCCAAGCAGTGTTTGAAAGAATACAGTTTCCGTGTAATTATTTCAGGTAAAGCTAGCTGGTGGCCGGGAGCTGGGTGGCAGGAAGTGGCCCACTGCTCCTATTTCTACAGGTATAGACACTACTTATTAAGACATACTCTTAGCTTTCTTTCTTCATACTTATTAATTACAGCTTTTTCTAGAAAGAGATATTCATGCTTATTCCAAAACCAAAAAACAATCATTTTTAATAAACTTTCTTCAGGTGCTGTCATGGCTCTTTTGCTTATTTTTCTCTTTGAATTATGAATATTTGTTGGAACTCTTATTCTCAACAGAGATAAAATGCTCTCCAGGGGAAAAAAAAAAACTCTGTTCACTGATGCTCCTGTTCTGTCACTATAGTGTGCAGATGCAGTAGTCTCACTAGACATTTGTTGAATGTCAGGTAGATGACTTTTAAAACTTATCCCTTACCTTTAAAGTAGCACTGAAGATCTTTTGTCAAATCTATTTGTCATACTCTTATAAAAACATGTTAGAACTCTCATTTCTTTGGAAGCATTCTTTGCTAATGCGTGAGATTGATTAGTTAAGTTGAAACCTCATCAGTTTTCTAAATGTGATAAAGCCACTGTGACTTTCCATGCACTTAATCACTGTTTTGCATTTATGATAACATAATCCCTCCTTCTTTCATGTAACTATCCATTGCCCCTCTTAGCCCCTCCCACTCTGGAACACATTACTAAAAACTCATCAAGAACACTTTCTTTATTATTTATCTTGCTTATTTTCCTCTCCTTTGAATTTTGAATATTGTAACGTTTGTATCTTTGGGTCTGTCTCTGTTCATTTATATAACATACTTTACATAATTGCCTTACCCTGAGGACATAGATGAAATTGCTACCTACTGAGGTCTGTATATGTGACTCATGCTTTCTCCCAAGTGCTGATCTTTTTTTTCTAAATATCAAATATCAGTGCTAAAAAATTAGGGTTATCAAATATTCTTAGTATTTATCTCATGCAATTTCCTTCCCTCAAGTGGAATTTACCTGTCTGTTCACAAAAGCAGAAATATAAAAATTACAAAATGAACCCTTTCTGTTAAATTAAGAGTATTTTTTAGATCTAAATAATACGTTTGCAAGAAATAGAACATGATGCTTATTTTCTCAGTCAAGGTTAATCACTTCCATTTTTCAAAACATTACCACTATTGTGTTAATATTTTCACTGAAACAAAATGTTTTTACAAAAACTGTCAAATATAAAGAACATAAATATTAGACAAAACCTTAAGAACACTTTTCCAGACTTCATAATCAAAATTAGTGCACTTGTACTTTTGCTCCCCTAGTTAGGGTGTGTGTGGGGGGTTGTATGTGTGTGCATGTGAGTGTGGGTTTGCTAAATTGGACTATATTTGTTTATTTCTTTATATTGTGAACTCTTTTGAAAGCAGTTATGAAATCAGCTAAGAGAGGCTGAAATCTAAATCACATATCTTCACTTCAGCTAAGGACATGATGAATTCAACTTCAGAAAAGACCTTTGATTGACATTTTCTGTTGTAATATGAGCAGCAGGGCTGCTTCCCATCGCCACCCGGCTAGCTTTACCCGAAATAATTACACGGAAACTGTATTCTTTTAAACACTGCTTGGCCCATTAGCTCCAGCCTCTTACTGGCTAGCTCTCATATCTAGATTAACCCATTTCTAATATTCTGTGTAGCACCATGAGCTGGCTTACCAGGAAAGATCTTAACCTGCGTCTGTCTGGAGTGGGAGAATCATGGCGACTCCTCACTCGGCTTTTTTCTCCCAGCATTCTGTCTGTTTACTACACCCACCTAAGGGCTGGCCTATAAATGGGCCAAGGCAGTTTCTTTATTAAATGAAAGTAACTCCTCCATCATTTTTTCTTTTTTTTGTTTAAACAAAAAAGAAAGGCTTTAACTTTAACATAGTAAAATTACATATAACAAAATGGTTATCAAGCAAGAATTACAATTACAATATTTATATCTATTTTATCTTTTATCATAACTAAGGAAAACTATCACTAACCATTCTTTAACTCCATCAAAGACTTCAGAAGGATATAATATTACCTAAGCAAACAAGAGATCCAAAACTCTAGAAATGACAGAGACATCTCATTGCTTGGACAGTCACCCAAAGTTTTTTTGTACTGTTGGGGCATCCATCTTTAGCCTTTAGGCCCATAGTATCCAGCAGACATTTTCATCAAGCAGGAAATTTTAAAGACAGGTCAGTCATTTTTTGATGTGTCCTGCAGAATGTCTCGCAGACTCTTTTATGAGTCAGGAACCCCGAAAAGCCATCTTACCTTTAGGCAAGTTCAGCAGTCCTCTTTCTGCGGGTTCTCTATGTCCAGTTTATGCAACAGTCCAGGCAAGAGCAGTTTCTTGCCTAAATGGCTATCAAAGTCCTTAAGGTGCCTCTTCAGTGCCCATCTTTCTCTTGAAGTAGATTGGTGCTGCCAGGAGCAGACGTGTCTCATTGTCATGAAAAGCCCTAAGTTATTAAAACATTAAATGCCATATTTTGCAGTCTTTGAAAGATATGAAGAATGCCTATTTAGCTGAAATATATCTATGTACATCTAGAAAATCTAACTAACATGACTAAAAGCTTGACAATTATCAATGATTATCCATTAACAACCTATATACATTACATTTTTAAATGAACTATACAATCACAATACCTTAATCAAGATCAGAAATACGTATACATATAACAAATTTGACCTTAAAATCTATACCAATGTAAATTATTCATATCTATATCATATCCCCCTTTAAATGTAAAAGAATATTTATAAACAATATTTGGGAATATGGGCGCAGTTTTCTCTCCAAACTGCTTTTTGCTGAATGGGGGCGCTGTATTCAGATCTTTTATGGTATAACCTGTGTGTCAGGGTCATCTCAGTCGGCAGTTGAGTGAAGTAATTTTTTGAAGGTGTTCACAGCAACCTTTCAGGAGGGCGTGGTCTATTATACCATATTGGGATAGATGCAATCCACAGAGTCTCATCCTCTGTGAAAACAAAAGAAGACCCTCTCCAAAGCATCATATCCTTAGACCCAAATTTTGAAATCATAATACCCTTGTATCCATTCTGGTTTAGCTTGGCAGCCCATATAATGAAATGTCTCTCTGCATTTAGCTCCTTTACAGTCAAAAATTTTAAAGAAAACACAATAATACAAAGAATCCAGTCTCTTTGTGAATTTTCCATTTTTACGTGGCTTATTTTTTTTAATTTTTTTAATCTATAACTATCTGTACTGTCTCTTTAAAGATTTTACCCTTTTTTAAGACATTAACTTTATTTTATATATATATATATTTTTTTCTCTCAAGCCTATGTACATTCATCCAACAGTGTCTGAATCAGTTCTATTGTGAATCTGTAATTTTTTTACTATCCAGGAGCATTTTTTAAAATGTTAAGCATTTTTTTAAAAATTAAGTTGCACCATGTCACCATGTACAGATAATACGGTACTGCCTGTGTCCTGCTCAGTCCAAACATAACTGCGCTGTTATTATGGTAATTACTGTAGTTCCTGCCTGAGACCAGCACAGTTTAGCATGGAGGAGCTGAGCCCTCCTGCCTCAGAGCCATTTGGTGCCCCTGAGCCACACACAGTTCCAGGCATACAGCAGTCCACATTGCCATCAAGCAAGCCATAGCACTTTACTCCAAATGATCCATTCAAAGACTGTCTCCAGCAGGAGCCAGACAGAGATCGCGATGGTGGCACAGCCCAGAAAGCCAGCATTTTAAAACAGCCAGTTTTTTTTTTGCTGCTGAGTCAGGACAATTTTTTTGCAGCTCGCAACCCATAAACAGCAAAAAGCTGTCTTAAATTCTCTCTCTCTCCTTTTTAAGCCCTCTCAGCTTTTACGTGGAGTTTATTAGCACGTTGGGTGCCACTCTGTTGTAATATGAGCAGCAGGGCTGCTTCCCATCGCCACCCGGCTAGCTTTACCCAAAATAATTACACGGAAACTATTCTTATAAACACTGCTTGGCCCATTAGCTCCAGCCTCTTACTGGCTAGCTCTCATATCTAGATTAACCCATTTCTAATATTCTGTGTAACACCATGAGCTGGCTTACCAGGAAAGATCTTAACCTGCGTCTGTCTGGAGTGGGAGAATCATGGCGACTCCTCACTCGGCTTTTTTCTCCCAACATTCTGTCTGTTTATTCCACCCACCTAAGGGCTGGCCTATAAATGGGCCAAGGCAGTTTCTTTATTAAATAAAAGTAACTCCTCCATCAATTTTCATAATTAAGATGTTCATGTGGTTACTTCTTGTTACATATGCAAAGTATCATTCTTAAAGAAATCCATAACTTTGAAAAGCCAATGTCCATAACTTATAAGCAATGTACACTAATACAAATAAACCTCATTTAACTCATTTTTAGGTTTGAGAAATTTCACAGGATATAGATATTTCATTTTATGTTCATTATATTTAAGTATTTTCTCAGACACTCGGCTGCCTCCATAGTAGAATGGCGATACAGTCTTCACGTGTCTTCATTTGCAGGGACGGTTTAGTTTATGACTGTTTGCTAGTATAAATTATTAACAATGGCTACCGTCAGTATCAAAACTCTACCAGCTTGGATAATAATTATGCAGTTGCCCTAATTACTGGGAGCATTAGTAATTTAATTAGAGTATTTCAACGACCTTTGAAGGACAGCACACTAGAAAGTTTGAGTACCTTTTCCAAGTTGTTATAGTTATTTTGAATGTATTAAATACAAGTAACCCACCTCTAAAAAGAATGAATATTAAAACCAAGAGTATTTATTCTTAGACCACATTTACCCATCGAAAAACTAAAAAAAAAAAAAAAAAAAAAAAAAAAGTGTCATACATTTTACACTTTTAAAATATGCAATTCATGCACGCGTGAAATGAGGTTTCTTTACTAGGTAATAAAGTATTTTTGCATATTCCCTCAGAGTTTTCATGTAGTGAGAAGAGAGTAGCTAGGTTTACAATTATTACTTGTTCTGTTAGAACGAATGTTCACACTCCTGATGTCTACTCATCCATGGACATCTACAACTCTCCATTTTGTAAATTCACAAGAAGAATTAACTAACACACCAACACTATTATATTCATATGCATATTTAATTAAAAGAAAAATATCAAAAATTAAAATCGCTATCTTAACCACTAAATAAAATTTGAAGAAATACCAAATGTGGGGTTTCCATTGTTTTTCTTTGTGAATCAGGGTCTAGGGAGATGTCTTTTAAAAAATCTTATGTACCTCCTCTCTGGCTTCAAGGACCTTTAGAAGCTTAGTTTTAAAAAATTCAATGAATTCCCTTAGGAAATGTACTAATCATACCCCCTAATATATTTCTGCTGATACAGTTGTGAAGTTATTTCTTTGGCCATAACCTAAAATGAAAAGATAGAATTGAAAACATAGGAAAGAGCATTGTCGAGATTGTTGGTGATTCTTCACTGTACATTAAAAATTTTAAAAAAAGGTTCAAAATATACAAGAATCTAAATAGGACAATGTCATCTGGAGGGTTTTTAATAAGTGATGTTGGATCTCTCTCTCTCTTCCTCTCTCTCTCTCTGTGTGTGTGTGTGTGTGTGTGTGTGCGCGCGTGTGAAAGAGACAGATGCAATAACAGAGAGGCAAAGAGACAGAAACAGAGAAATGGTTTGAGAAAGAAAGATGGAAAGGGAGACAGAGAAGCAGATTCAACATATATTTTTGAGGTAGCTGAACTATATTTAGCAATCTAGTGAAGTATTATTATTGTACAAGAGTATCAGGCATCCAAAAAAGAAAATATTGTTTCCTCAATTAAATCATGGAAATAAAATTTTAAAATATAATTAATATGCCAACTGTATGTTTTATTTCTAGATTAAAAAGACCATATCTTCACATATATTAGTGAGTATGTATTTCTTAAGCATGGTAGCCATTTTGTGTGAGAAAAAATTTTAGTCATTGAAGAAACTATTCTTGTTTTAAACAAGACATCATTCCTGTTTTATTTTCTCTGGAGTGTGGTATTTGGGGCTAGATAATTCAGGATTTTCCTGTTGATTTATGTATTGTAGAATGTTTATCAGCAAACTTTGCCACACTCATTAGTTCTTCAATGTAGAAAAATAAATATACAACTTTGGTAAGTTTCCTCAAACTATACCAGTAAGGGGAAAAAGGTAGGAAAGACAAATAACTTAAAAATCTAAATTAGTGATAACAAATTACAAAGGTTTTCTAGTACATGTAATCACAGACACACACACACACTCATCCTGTTCCGTTGGTCCTTAATATCTTTCTCCTTTTCTGTGATCTTCCCTGAGCCTTGGTGTTGGAGTTGTGCCCTGCATTAGGGAATATTGCCATTACTTGTTCTTTGCATTGACATAGGCTATAGTTTCTGAAAAAGTACAGTTGTAGCTGCTTAAAATCTACTTATAATTGTCAGTCAATCACCATGATTGCGCTCTGCAGCAGGATGGTCAAGTTTAACTGAGACCAACTGTCACTGACACTGCAGACAGAGCTCCAGCATCATGAATCTTATGAATGCCTTGGCTTTACAGAGCCGCTGATTAGGGAAGCACTGGTAATAAAATTCTGGCAGAAAGCATTATCCTGACTATATTTTAATCGTGCTGAAGAATACTAAAAGATATTAACCTTTGGCTCTTTATTTTATGAATTTCTATAACTAATTATACGGAATTTTATTCTTACAATGCTAGACTTTTTCCAAGCCTATTAAAGCATGTACCTCATTATGAAAAGTGTAGTAGTATGTAAAATGTGGAATATATTTTAAAGAAGAATTTTCTCTTTTGTGGGTCTACATATATTATTTTAATTGGAATATTTAATAAATGCAAAGTATCATTTCTGCTCTGCTTGAGCAGCAAAGATAACATATTATTTCTAATAAACCACTGTGTCTGCCACAGAATCAAGTTGTCTCAGAAAATGTTTGAGGGGATTCTTAAATTGTCAAACTTAAACATGTACATGCTTGTGTTTATACATATGAAAGAGATAAAAATATCTCATTATAATCAATCCAAATAAACAACGGTCCTATTTTATCTTAAAAACATGTTTTTTTAAAAGGTTTCCTCTATAATGTGGTGAGGGTAGTGAGACCCATGCCAGAAATGCAGGAAGATCAGAATTGATGTGTTAGAGTAGCATAAAGAACTTCCATTGTTGAGTTTTGAGAGAGTTCATAAATTCATATCTCAGCATTGAAGAATAAAGTTTCCATAGCAAATTTCTACTCACTAAAGAGATGAGCTAAAGTAGAGTAAAATAAATCTTCTGTTTATAATTTCTTTGTTGAATATAGCCTCTTTTATTTTTTTTTTAAATACACACCTCACATTTTAGTCATGGATGGCCTGCAAAACTTTCTGCTTAAGTATTCTAGCCCTTCTTGTTCTCTTTCATATTGAAGGTCTCTTTTCTAATTATGTATATATGTAAACTTATATATGCATATTTATTCAAGAATATAAGCTATTCATAATATTGCGTATTACTTGTGACTATATTTTCAGAGCTGACCATTTGATATTGATGTTCTCTTTATTGAGGAAGACTACTTCTTCCAGTTTCATCATTTTAATTGCCTGTAGTTGTTTGTGTATGATGGAGGTCTCATGGGCTCTCCACAGCCATGTTAGCATGTCTATTATTGTTTACCCTATTCAGGTCTTGTTTAGGCAGCCATATTCATGGACCTTTATGGGTTTAACTTCTATGTTACTAGGAGGCACAGCCTCACAACAAGCTCCCTGATTATCTAATTTTTACAGTCTTTCTGTTCCCTCTACTGCAATGTTCTCTGATAGTTAGGTACCAGACTTGTTTAGAAGATCTATCCATTGAGACTGGACTCCGAAACTCAAGATTTTGATTGGTGGTGGTTTTTATAATGGTCTTTGTCTTTTACAAAGTGAAGATGTTTTGATGAGGGGTGAGGACTACATAAATCTATGGGTATAAGGAAAAATATTTATAGTATAGTTAGGGATTGTGTGGGTTTAGAAAAGTCGTAGATATAGGTTCTCCTGCAAGATCCTTGAGTTCATTGGCCTTCTACTTCAAGCATGATTTGTTTATTGAAAAAGTGTGATTATCATTAGTGCACCCTTAGGGATATATAACTATTCTGGTTGTTGTTGTGGCTGATAGGAGACATAGCTGGAGAGGACTATTGGCTTCCTACCTAATTAAGAAGCTTTTATGCAGATTTCTGGTGCTATGAAAGCTAATCCTATAGAGGAAGCATTCCGGGCAGATATAGTTCAGGGACATTGGTTCCCAGTGTCTGAAGTGTCTGATATCTTCACAAAGAAGAACTTATCTTTTACTTCTATGGAGCAGCAACTCAAATGGATATTTCTCATACCTAGTGTGTTGAAGTTTTGTTAGATGGTTTTGGCTCTTGAAAGGAGGAATCTCAAAAAAGATGAGAGAATTTCATTTTAATTATATCTACACATATATTTGTATATACATATTTATATATACATGTATATACACACAGATATATTTACACACAGACTTATATGAATTATAGTTTATATTTTTAAAAGGTAAACAAGTAATAATATGATTCCTTAAGACTTTTTAAGACATTCTTACTGTGATCGTACCTTTCTGTCACCTACTTCTGTATTTGTAACCCTCCCCTTTCCCCAAAGAGAGTGTTGTCCCCTTTTCCCATTTTCCATATCAGAAAACCCATAATCTTTTATTACCTCTCTATTGTTCCCCCACAATTTTTCTGCAGCAATGTTTCCTTTTACTTTCCTTGTTTCTGCAGTTACTCTTGGATATGTACGCACATCTGAAGATTTGGAGCTAAGAGTCTCCCATGAGAAATAGCATACAATGTTGGTCTTCTTGGTCCTCATTAATTTCATTTTTTGTAATTCTCATGGTTTCATTTCATTGTTCAGCTGAATATTATTCCACAGTGTATAGGTATCATAGTTTCATTATTTATTCATCAGTTTAAGTATATTTAGGTTGTTTCACTTTTCTGTGCAGTAGGATGTCTATCCCTGTTGGGGTTTGAAAGAAAAAGACCCCATCGATTGACAGAGAGTGGCACTATTATGAAGTATAGCATCTTGGAATAGATGTGGTATTGTTGAAACAAGTGTGTCCCTCGGCATGGGCTTTGAGGTCTCAGTTGCTCAAGCTATGCCTGGTTTTGTATTCTCATCATGCTGTCTGCCAATCCAGATGTAGAACTTCAGTTCTTTCTCCATCACCACGTGTACTTGTATGTTCTCACGCTTCCCATTATGAAGATAATGGTGTAACTTTTGAAGCTATAAGCCAGTTTTAATCAATTATATTTTCTTTATAAGAATTTTCAAGACCCAGTAATACCACTTTTGGGGTTATATTCAAAGGATGCCTAATCATGCCATAAGGACATTTGCTCAACTATGTTCATAGCAACATTGTTTGTCGTAGCCAGAACCTGGAAACAACCTTCGGACCCTCAACCAAAGAATGGATAAGGAAAATGTGGTACATTTACACAATGGAGTACTACACAGCAGAAAAAATAATGACATCTTGAATTTTACAGGCAAATAGATGGAGCTAGAAAACATCATTTTGAGTGAGGTAACCCAGACCCAGAAAGACAATTATCATATGTACTCACTCATAAGTGATTTTTAAACATAAAACAAAGAAAACCAGTCCACAAGTCACAATCCCAAAGAACCTAAACATCAATGAGGATCCTAAGACAGACATACATAGATCTAATCTACATGGGAAGTAGAAAAAGATAAGATCTCCTGAGTAAGTTGAGATCATTGGGACCTTGGGAGAGGGTTGAAGGGAAAGGAGCAGAGAAAATGTAGAACTCAATAAAAATCAATAACAACAAGGATTTCCATGGTCATAGTGTCTTTTCACAGTGATAGAATACAGAAACTGTAACTAAGACAAAGAGTAGTACAGCTGACGCTGTAGATATTTTTTCCTTTATGCTAATTCTCTACATGAATTTTCTCAGTTCATATACCTGTTTGTGAACCCACCAATAGCAATGTGGGTTCCCTTTTCACTCACACTCCATACAGCACTTGTTGAATGCTGCTTTGGTGATCTTTGGCATTCTGACAATGTAAATGAACATTCAACATTTGAATTGTATTTCCCTAACTACTAAGAATAATGAAGACTTTCTGAAATGTTTCTCAACTACTTCACTTCACACACACATACACACTGATGTCAGAATCCAGGGCCATTTCTATAATGGGTATTTTAGTTTCTTGATTCTTATATTCCCTCGAGTTCTTTAAATATTCTGGATATTAATCTTCTGTCAAATGTATCCTGTAAAATAATCTTTCCCTTTTTATAGGCTTTTTCTTCATTCAATTTCTTCTTTCTTTAATTGTGCTGTATCATTTCAGTTTTGTGAATTCCCACTTGACAATTCCTTGACTTAATTCTTGGGTAAATACAGAGGTAATCAGAAAGTCTTTGTATTCACTTATATCATGTCTGAAAATACCTATGCTTTCTTCTGGAAGCTTCATAGTTTCAGATTTCATGTTTAGGCTTTTTCTTCCATTTACAGTTAGATTTTGTTTAAGATTGTATACATACACACACACATACATATCTATGTGTGTGCATGCGTATGTGTGTATCTAATTGCATTATTTTCTAATTGTATATAGTTTTCCCAGCATCATTTGTTGAAGTTGATTTTTACCTTTTCAGATTAAGTTTTTGGCATCTGTATCAAATATTAAATGGCTGAAGATTCTTATACCCATGTTTGGGTCTTTAAGTCTTTTTTCTCTGATGATCTACATGTCTGTTTTTGCACCACTGCTATGTTGCTTATATTATTATGCTTTGCATGAGTAATAAATCTCAGAGAGAACTAATGGGGTTCAACCCGAAGATTAGAAGAGCAAAGCAGCTAGTCAACCTCTGTCTGAAAATGTGATACTGATTCCAGGCAACCTCAGAATAAAATTGAGACTGAGTGCTGTCTTCTCCTGTCTTATAATGCTCTCTAGATCTGGAGTAAAGGTCATGCACCATTACCATCTGGTTTCTACGGCAAGCTAGTGTGGCTATTGGGATTAAAGGTGTGTATCTTTGTGGTTACTGAGATATAAGGTGTGTGTCATTGTTGCTTGGTCTGTAAGGTTGGCCAAGGGTTTGTGTTACTTTTCTGATTTTCGGGCAAGCCTTATTTATTAAAATACAAATGAAATGCCACTACAACTATGAATTACACTTCACTCTTTCTTTATTTTTGTATTTATTTATTTATTTAGTGTGTGTTTATGTGTGTGTGTGTTTGTGTGGTTACTCTAGCTGCTTTACAATTTACTCTAAATAGTAATAAAACCATTTTCTCTCATTTGTGATAGCTTCTAAATTGGTAACTAAAAACACCAAAAAAATAGAATGTACATTAAGCATGATCTTTTCACGCATACAGAAATCACATTATAGATATGTCATGAAGTAAACTTCAAAGATCACAAGGTTTACTGAGAAAAAGTATAAGACTATTGCTTGCTTTCAATGAGGAATTTATTATTTCACTAGTTTCTATAAATTGCAATGTCGCTTTGCTGAAACTTTTGTGCAGTCCTTAAGCAAATATTTATCCAATGGCTTTTGTATGCTATGGCACTGTAATGAAAAGTAAATGAGTGGCATTTGACTTCATTTTTATTTTAGAAATCCCTAGCCTAACTAGAGCTTAGGCTTGAACGCTGTTCATTCTTACAGTTGTGGCTTGGTATTGTTGGTACTCATGTTTGTGAATAGATTTTGAAAGTGATCCCAGAAGAGTCTAACTTGCTACACATAAATGTCCTCAGCACGTTCTCTATCTAACTGACCTCAGAAAATTTAGTCATCTTCTCTGTCTCAGACAGTGCTGTAAATAGTAAAGTAAAAACGTCACAGGGAAGACACAATAACGCAAACAGCAGAATTCAACAGTAACTAGCATGATAGTTCTCTAAATACTTTGGTTCATGTTTTTATAATAAATGACTAAAAGGTTCCAAATCTTATTTTGTGAACATACATCTCTTAGCTATTGAAGCTTGACTGGAGGACATAGAGGGGTATTCTTATTATATACGAAAATGCACTTTCATGAAAATATCATCAGGTTCATTAAATCTATCACTTTAATAAACTGAGTACTGAATACAGTATTTATGATACTTATTTTAGTTCTTATTTTTATTACTTTCACTATAATGATAGCAATTATTGTAAAAATCATAGTCGAACAAATATGAAACACAAGGAAACCAAATGAACACTTCAGTGGCATCCCATGTCACACTAGTTTATGGTGCTTGAGCAGAGTGACTATTATCTTTCTACCTCTTAGCTTAGTAAGCTCAGGACTAATTGAAGAGCTCAGCAGACCTACCAAGAGACTTGCTACAGTGTTAGCAGAATTAAGATCCCCAATCATGTTAAAATGATTTTTGTTCTCTTTACTGTTCAAAACTACTGATTTTGCTATCTGTAATCTTTAACATATCTCCAAAATGAATCCTAAGAGATCATGTTAGTTTTAAGTCTGTCTGTGACATACACATACATATTTATTTTTATAAATCTAAAACATATTATTTCCCCTGCTCAATTCTTTACTGTTCTGAAATCTTACCAAAAAATTTAAGAATTGCATGCATGAGTAATGGTTTTATATTATTTTTTCCTTTCCCTCTTCTCCATCAAACTCCTCCCCTCTCCCTACTCCTCTTAAAATCCTAACACATTATTTACTTATATCCCAAGCATATGATACATATAAGCATATACAACTATTAAGCAAATTTGCTATTATTTATGTGTATATGTTTAACCTGATAGTTGTACTTCTTTTTGCTGGTAGCAATTTTCATTCCTTATTTCAATAAATCAGTGATTAATACATCACTATATTTTCATAAATTTAATACATTCCTGACTAAGAATAATATTTCCCCCATATACAGTTTAAAAGCATATGAGAGGTCTGTTTGAAGCTGTATACCAGTCCTTCAGTACGCACTAAATAAAATACATATCATTTAAACTAGTTCAAAGTCTTTTACCATATAGACATTACTGTATTTATTCTAGGCTTCAGGCAAACATAAATGTTTGTCATCTGGGAACAAGCCTCAGAAGTTTGTTATATTTGCATTCATCCATTTAAAATAAGCATGGGTTTCTGGAGAACAAGGGAATTATCTTTTTTCTTATATAAATAATCAGACTAATTCCTTTAGCCTCGGCCCTGTGTGCTGCAGTGTGGCGAGTTGGCAGCTGTTGATATGTGGATATGGGCTGTCTTGAATCCTCAATTTCTTAATCTAGAAGTAAATAAAAGCTTGAGGGATGATGCTTAGTGAGGTCTCATATGTCTCCCGAGAGGGTTTACATAATTTCTTATCCCCTAATTATGAAAATAAATAAGCAAATATTTGGGACTATGAAAAGTACAAAGCTCTCAGAAGATAAAGAAAAAAGCTTCACATTTGATATAAGAAAAAAAAAGCCTAGTACAAGATTTTATTTCTTTGAATATATGTAAAAGCTCCAGATCAAATACTTTGGGAATTTTAGGATAGTATTTGCTTAGGAAAAATATACTTAGATTGGCCCAAGCATGTCAAATTCTCTTACAAGAAAAGTTGTGATCATTTACGTTGAGGCAGAATACTGGCTTGCAAAAGAACCCCTTAGAATGTGACTGTGTTAACTTGCTTCGTGAATAGTTCATGCAGGTTTATTTTTGTGAGTTTTATATCCCCTAGTTTCATCTATGAAGAAGAAACCTCATTTGATAAATTTCATCCATGAGACTGGCCTTGAGTATGTCAATGTGGAGTTTTTATAATTAAAATTGATGTGGGAGGGCTCAGTATACTGCTGATATTACTGTCCTTGGAAAGATAAGTGTGAGGCCCATAAGAAAAGGAGCTGATTTCAGTGAGATCACTAGGAGTTTCTCTCCATTTAGTTTGATGTTAGTTGTCGGCTTGCTGTATATTGCCTTTATTATGTTTAGGTATGTTCCTTGTATCCATGCTCTCTATAAGACCTTTATCATGAAGGGATGTTGTATTTTGTCGAAAGGTTTTTTGGATTCTAATGAGATAGTCATGTGGTTTTTATTTTTTCAGATTGTTTATATGGTGGATTACTTTGACAGATTTTTATATGTTGAACCATCCCTGCATCTCTGGGATAAACCAACTTAATCATGGTGGACAATGGTTCTGATATGTTCTTGGATTTAATTTGCCAGTATTTTATTTGGTATTTTTTTTTTGAGCTTTTTTTTTTTTTTTTTTTACTTATTTATTTATTTTTATTCTTTTTTAATTAAAATTTCCACCTGCTCCCCATTTCCCATTTCCCTCCCCTCCTCCCAAATATTGCCCTCCCCCCACTTCCCTCCCCCTATCCCCACTCCTCTTTTCCTCCCCCCACTCCATTCCCCCTCCCTCTCGATACTGAAGAGCAGTCCAAATTCCCTGCCCTGCGGGAAGACCAAGGTCCTTCTATCTACGTCCAGAAAGGTGACCGTCCAAACAGGCTAAGCTCCCACAAAGCCAGTTCATGTATTAGGATCGAAACCTAGTGCCATTGTCCTTGGCTTCTCATCAGTCTTCATTGACCGCCATGCTCAGAGAGTCCGGAATCAACCCATGCTTATTCAGTCCCAGACCAGCTGGCCTTGGTGGGCTCCCAATAAATCAGTTCCACTGTCACAGTGGGTGGGTGCATCCCTCGTGGTCCTGATTTTTTGCTCATGTTCTCCCTCCTTCTGCTCCTCATATGGGCCTTAAGAGCTCAGACCGTTGCTCCAAATTGAGACTCTGTCTCTACCTCGATCCATCGCCAGATGAAGGTTCTAAGGTGATATGCAAGATATTCATCAGTATAGGATAGGGTCATTTCAGGTTCCCTCTCCTTAGTTGCCCAAGGTACCAGCTGGGGACATATTCCTGGACACCTGCGAACCCCTCAAGAGTCAAGTCTCTTGCCAACCCTAAGATGGCTCCCTTAGATAGGATATATACTTCGATGCTCCCGTATCCATCCTTCCTATATCCCAACCATCCCAATCCTCCGAGCTCCTCCCATCCTCCCCTTCTCATATTTCTCATCCCATTTCCCCTTTGCCCCATGCCACCTCACCCGCAAGTTCCCAGTTTTTGCCCTGGAATCTTGTCTACTTCCCCCTCTCCATGCGGATGACTATATGATTTTCTTTGGGTTCACTTTCTTATTTAGCTTCTATAGGATCACACATTATATGCTTAATGTCTTTTATTTTATGGCTAGAAACCGATTATGAGTGAGTACATCCCATGTTCCTCTTTTTGAGTCTGGGATACCTCACTCAGGATAGTGTTTTCTATTTCCATCCATTTGCATGCAAAATTCGAGAAGTCATTGTTTTTTACTGCGGAGTAGTACTCTAATATGTATATATTCCACACTTTCTTCATCCATTCCTCCATTGAAGGGCATCTAGGTTGTTTCCAGGTTTTGGCTATTACAAACAATGCTGCTATGAACATAGTTGAACAGATACTTTTGTCATTTGATGTGGCATCTCTTGGGTATATTCCCAATAGTGGTATTACTGGATCTTGGGGTAGGTTTTTTTTTTTTTTTTTTTTGCATCATTGTTCATCAGTGAGATTGAGCTATAATTCTCTTAGTAAAGTCTAGAAAGAACAAGGCTATCATCAGTGTTCATCCATGGTTTCTGTTTCAAATCCTACATCAAAGTTCCTAGTTTGACTTCTTTGGATTCTCTCTTGGGAATATAATCTGAAATAAACTGCTTTTGCCAAAGTTGCTTATACTCATGTTAATTATTGCAGCAACAGGAAGCAAACTAGGACACAAATGTTAAAGTTGAAGAAGTGTACTGAAGAATGAGAACTTCTAGGAATCACAAAAGATCACTTATACCAAAATAGATTCTCCATGGATCTTCATCAACATAAATTTAGGCCATTGAGACACATATAACCCTTTGACATAAAAGAGTTTCAAGATAATAAATTTGTAATGACATCTCATTTGTGAAATTTTTTACAATAAGTGACCAAATTTAATATAGGATGATGAAGGAATTAATAGACTTCCAGAAAGTGGCACCCAGGTTTGTGTGTTTATAAGTATTTATTTTCTTTACAATGATGTGTTTATGTTTGTTTACAGATGGCTTTCTTTCAACTTTGTACCATTGCTCTTATATCTCTTTTTCTCATAGATATAAATGTAAAGTTTGTGTCATGTAATTGCCCCAAAAGGGGTAAAACAATTTGTCTCATTGTGGAACACTCCTTGAAGGTTGAAAGCATGTAACCAAATTTCTTAACTGAAAACTAAAGATTATTTTCATTAGTTATTATAATTATTTTTCATTAAGAAATTTGTGCCTCTTAACACACACAAAATACAGATAAAAATAAGTCCCTTAACATATCCTTACCCTAAAATATCCTTACTCGAAAAGAGCTTGTATATAATAAGAATTATTCCCTTTCCAGGATAAAATATACTGTCCACTATGCTTTATGCTTTGCAAAAGCATGCCATTATAGGACACAAAACTTCTTGCTTACAGCCCCTTTATAACAATTTCTAAGTTTAAAATTGCAGTAACTTACATCTTAAACTGTTAACCTGTGGTTATTTCTGATAAATTTTTGTATAATACCAGTAAGATAGTATGAATAAACATCTCACTAGACTGAAATGTTACTAAAGCTGTTATATAAGATGATATAAAAACAAACGTGTATCTAAACTGTATAACAATTATTTTGCTTATTTCATTTCAACATAACTTGTATATAGTATATGCCTTTTGTTTTCTCTACAAAATTATTGTCCTGCAACTATGTAACATAAATTATATTATATATACTGTACTATATATAATACACATGCATAAGATTGACATATTATTGCAAACTTGGCAGTATCTTGTTTTACTTCTTCAACACGAGAAACTGAAAAGATAAAGAACTCTTAACTTCACATGGACTCAGCAACATAATCAATATATAATATCAAAGAGAATAAGAAAATTCTTCTTTTTCAGTGTACAATAAGTGACATCATTTAATCCTTTAGTAATAATTATTTCAAAACTAAACCAATGGCACAGAGACGGATCAGCAGTTAAAGGAACTGGCTGCACTTTGCGGAGGACCTGGGTTCTAATAGCACCATCCACATTGTGCTCTACAAATTCTTCTATCTCCACTTACAGAGAATCCAGTGCTCTAGTCTAGCTTTGGAGCGAACTAAGAGTTTATGTGCCATTATTACTATTATTACTATTTTTAATATTATTGTTGTTATTAAATGCTTATTATTATCATTATCATTATAAATGCCAAACAGCATGTTATATTTAAAACCGAACATAGATGTACATTTCTGATTTCATTTTTACAAATATGAGATATTAGATTTAGATAGTGAAGATTTCTTATTTTAATTTCATGTGTGCATTTTTGCATAAATGATATGTCTGAGCAGCTCAGAAACTACTAGTACGCAAAAAGCTAGACAAGAGCATTGGGTCCTCTGGAACTGGAGTAGAAGAATTTGTCAGCCACTATGTGGATGCTGATACAAGAACCAAGGTTTCTGCAAAGAACTGCCGGTGCTCTTAGCCACTGAACCATCTCTATGCTTTGGCTTAGTTTTCAATTAATTATTACTAAAGGACTAAAGGATGGCATTTATTGGACATTTCATCACCACATAAATTTTCTGCAGTGATACCTTCTTGATCATCTAAAATTTCATTATTTTTAGTTCTCTTAATCAATATTGTCATCATCATCATCATAAGAAAAAGTTATAATCAATAGTTTTGATTAGGTCAGCTAATAAATTTCCATTGGTGTTAGCTTTTTAATGAATAAAATTTCTGTATTATTTATCTTTTTACTGCATTTCATAGTCTCAATCTTCTATAGCTTTAATAATCTTTTTTTTCCATAATTTTCATTTTAATGTGTCATGTCCTTTCTAGTTCCTCAAGATCCATCATCGGTTGCTTAATAGGCAACACTCCATTTACATATGCAGAACCTCATTTTGGTGAACTTCCCTTGTAGTAATATTTTAGCTCTCATGCACAGGTTCTGCTCTACTGTGTTTCCATTTACATCTTTTATTTTTCCCTTTTAATTATATTCAAATCTTCCTCCTGAATTCTTAGAAGACTCACTGCTTTTAAAACAAGTGTTGCTCATTCTGCATAAAATTTTACAATTTCTTAATTTCTCTTATTTGTTATAGGAGTGTTTCACTGCAACCCAAAGAAATACAGTATTTTAACTGATACCTTAATGTCTTAGGGCTTTCGGGTTTTATTTTTGTTCAGAAATACCATGGCTACAGAGAATTTTTATTTGTTTTTATTATTTGCATTTTTTTTTCAGACGTGGTTTTTCTGTAGCTTTGGAGCCTGTCCAAACTTATCATAGAACTAGCTTTTGTAGATCAGGTGGGCCTCGAACTCACAGAGATCCACCTGCCTCTCTCTTCCGAGTGCTGGGATTAAAGGCATGTTCCATCATTGCCCAAAAGCCACATGAAATCTTATAAAGGAAAACATTTAACAAAGGGTAACTCACTTACAGTTTTGTAGTTTCAGTCCATTATCCTCATGGTGGGGAGCATGCAGGCAAAAGTGATACTGGATCTGTAAGTTCTAATCTTGAAGGCAATAGGAAATCAGTTGAGACACTAAGCTGTATCCTGAACATAGGGAACGTCAAAGCCCATACCCACTGTGATGCACTTTCCATCACAACACACTATACCCACTCCAACAAAGCCACACCTCCTAATAGTGCCAGTTCTTATGACATGGAGACCAACCATGTCATACTTAGTATGTCATATGCACAGTTATTTCAGACTTGTAATTTTGTTCTTTTTCACTGTTAGTTGGAATAAACTTAGCTCATTCCTTTATCTTTTAGCCATTGTGCGGATTGATGGATTGCTATATTGATGATGTCAACTTCTCTCTGTATGTCCCATTGTGTCTACTCCTCTACAAGAACTTCTCTGCCACAAAATATTCTGATAGTAGCTTTTTCTTTCTTTGTTTGTTCCACTTAAAAATACAAATCTATATCATTGTTTTAATAAGACTGACCTGGAAGTTATGATTTTCATCATTGCCTACTCATCTTGGGAGATCTCTGTTCTTATCTGAAGTATAGCCTGTTGAATAATATTTTGTTTTGCTACTTTTGCTCAGAACTTGAAATACAGCATTGAATTTCTCCCATCTAGTAGGAAATGTTTGCATATTGATAATGCCTTTAAATTTTACCTGCATTTGTGTTTTTTAGAAGATTTTAAATTCTTCCTTTTTTTATGTTGGATGCACAGGAGTCACACAAAGATAGGAAACAGACAACCCAAGTCTCCTAAACCAGGAGCAATCTTTATTCCTGGAAAAAAAATTCTCCATGGGGTACAAAATACTTATCAGCTATCTGAGACCGCTGCCAGAGATAGGGATTCTGTAGCTGTGGCAATGAGTGGTTCTGAAATCCCCTTTTTATAGCAAGAAGCAAGCATTAGGCATGAACAAAAGAACTTTTACAATTTTGAGATAGAACTCAGATACAAATTGCCCTTTTTTACAATTTCAATTATCAGAGAATTTTTAGTTAAACTAGTATGTGTGTGTGTGTGTGTGTGTTAGCTCATTGTTTCTCTCTGACACTTTCTGATGGTGTTTACCAAAGCTTTACTCTCCCCTGATACTGCCAGTTTTGTGTAGTAGGAAAAAGTATAGGACAAAAAGCACAAGCAAAAAGTCCAGTATATTTCATCATTTAAAAGTTAACTCAGCTCACATCCACTGCTGAAAATAGTGGCTGGGGTGTTATCTAAAAGCTCACCCTCAGTTTGCAGAGGGCTGCTTCTACCTTACAGACAGTGCTATGAATTGTAAAGCAAAGTAACCCTCTGTTAATAGTTAATCCGTAAAATGCCGAGAAAGCTGCTGACAGTTCTCTCATTCTCCTAGGCTTACAACTTTATATTTCTTTATTTCTACATTTCTATTTCTGGAACCTACATTTCTATATTATTATTCGCGAACTCTACAGTTTATACTATTGTTCATTTGATGACAATAGGTTGTCTCTACTTCGGTTCTTTACTAAGGTTCTGGTCTTGATCTGCTTCCCTATCATCCCTTGACGATGTGCTCTAAATGTCGGCAAAATAAACACTTTAGTCCCCATGTGGTGTCCGTATCATAACAACAGAAAAACAAACTAAAATAGCTCTCTTTATCTTTTTTCTTTCATTTTTAACATTATAGTATAATTATGTCATTTCTTTCTCTCTTCTGCAAATCAGCACACATCTTTCCTTGCTCTACTTCAAATACAAGGCATTTTTAAAGTTGTGTAACAAGAGTATATATCTCTACATATATATTTTTATTAAATATATACATATACATACACACATATATACATACATACACACATATAACCTGCTCAGCCGGAATAATGTTTGTTACTCCAATGTACATTTTCAAGACTGACCATTTGGTATTGGATAACCAGTTGGTGTAAACTTCCTTGAGAAGACGTTTTTTCTCACTTCTTCTTGAATTAGTTTGCTATTGAAGCTTTCAGGCAAAATTGTTATTTTACTTCCTGAGCACTTTATTTGAGTTCTTCATTTACAAAAATCTTGTTTAGCTTGGGTTCCTTTCAAAATATTTTCTCTGATGAATTTCCAGTTTATATCCAACATAATCTACATGATTATATGTAGGGGTTTATCTGCATTTCCTTGTAATTCACTAGATATTTTAAGAATCACTGTTGAATTATTTATCAGCTATTTTATCCATTTCAAATTCTTTATAATCTTCCACTAAGGAGTTTTGGTATTGGGAAGTAGTATAGTGGGGTTTTGTTTGTTTGGTTTTTGCTTTCTTCCCTTTTTCTCACATTCTACTATGTAACCTTTTTTATCTCTTTGACTGGGTGGTTTTGTTGCTTTTATTGGTTGGTCTTTTTACTAAGTCTCTTTCGT
The DNA here is from genome assembly GCF_950005125.1 of Chionomys nivalis. Lineage (NCBI taxonomy): Eukaryota > Metazoa > Chordata > Mammalia > Rodentia > Cricetidae > Chionomys > Chionomys nivalis. The sequence continues at coordinate 73,704,849 of NC_080090.1, read as the reverse complement.
TCATGGCTTTGTCACATCTTTTAAATGTATAACAAGTATACTTTTCTGAAAAGTTTATTTTCTCTTTAATTATTTTTGTGTTTTCTGACACTTCACATAACACAGAAGAGCTGAGTAAAGGAACTATTTCTGTGATCAAGCCAGAGTGTTACCTGTTACAAGTTTCAGAAAGTGTGGCATAGTAAAGAAAGGATACAGAGAATTCTCTGCAATCACTTATATATTGCAAATGGAAGACCTTCTTGAGTTATGAGTTTTTCTTCAGCTAATATTGATATTGAGTCTTTCGCTTGTAATGACCTGTGGAAAGTATCTATGTTTTTGATCATAAAGTGTTTGACACACCTCTTCAAGCATGTGCTTCCCATGTGCATCACATGTGGATACATATGCATGGATCATAGTGCCTCCTCATCCACCATCCCACCTGATCAGAAATATTCACGGAACAGTCTAAGACTGGGGACTGTGAGGTTGGAAGTAGGAATTATGATATTTATCTCTGCTGTTGTTATGGAGATATTTGCCTAGGAATTGGGCATCAGAGAGGTACTGGCTCTATATATGTGAGATTGTGACAGTAGTCATAGCTTACCTTATATTAATTCTTCAATCTATAGTCACACAGGGAAGCAGTTCATAGCTATAGTGGGGAAAAACCTACTTTACAGTAGGGTTTTCTTTTTTTTTTTTAAATTTTACAATTTGAAATTTTTTAAAATTTTTAATTTCTTTTTAAATTTTTAAAAATTCCTTACATATCCACTTGCTCTTTATTTTCATCCATGTTTCATCAAACAATACAATGAGAGCGACTGATTAGCTACCTGCTGAATGAGTGCAGTGGTGTGCCTGTGCCTGTTCACAGATAGAGCCGGACAGAAGGTTCAGTCCCACTGGAGTACTTTCACAAAAGCAGAATAGTTCCCTTACTCATGTATGCTCTGGCTTCACACCCGGTGAATTAGCTGGAAGATAATACAAACTCTCTTTTCAGTGCAGTGCTACTGTGAAGAGTTATGTTAGTCAACAATACAGTGATGACTGTGATACTTTCCGTTAGCTAGAATTGTCATTGTCTTTACCAGTAAGAATTCTTATGGCTCTCACCTGTCTTAGGGAGGCTACTCAGGGTAGCAGGGGTCTTCATCTTTTATTTCTTTTTATTAAACTTTTGTTCCAGATTACTGAATCCTGTAAGATTTCTTCTATTTTCCTTCTTTTGTTTTCCATGTTTTCCTACACTCTTCCTCAAATGTATCTTCCTGTCACATCAGTTCCTCTATGTAGAGATGAAGGTATTTACTGGGTACCTAGAATGAGTCATTGTTTTTCCCTTTGCTATAATACTTTCCTTCCAAAATATCAGATACTGTTTCTTAGAGCTTCTTAGTTTTAATTCCTTAGACTAGACACGTATATAGTTTGGATAAATATGGTAAGTACAATCTGCTAGATTAATACAGACTTGAAAAAAATGAAGCCCAACCTACAGCTTTAAACAATTTATTTCATGCAGAAAATAAGCGTAAATAGTTCATATTATAGAAAGAAAATACACATGATCAATAGAAAATTCTGTGAATAATTAGAAGTTATCTTCAAGTCTGTGTATAAATTCAAAGAGAAAACTACATATACTTTCAGGCTGACAAGCCGTGGGAAATTGAACTGTCCTGATCATTTGAATTAGTTTCTCCTTCCTGGTTCAGTTTTGATTTCCAGTATATTATTCCAATTTTCTGTATCAGACTCTTAAGTGTTACAGGTACAAAAAGAGTATAATTTCCCAAAGGAACGAAGTTTAACTGAGTTTCTGTAGCAAACAATTACATACCTTTAATTTTTGCTCTGGATTTACATTCTATTAAATATGAGAAGCTCAGCAGTGAATTGAATATTTGATCAGGTTAAATTCTGGATATGCCTGTGCTTCCATTTATCTCATCTGTGAATGTGTGGAAACACACCACACAGATTAACTCCTATTGCTGTGCTCTATATGTACTGGTGGACAAAAAATGAATTCACTGATTGTTTTAAATAAAGATACACACTTCAAAAAATAGTGGTGCACTGGAAGAAATACTGACTTCCTTTGATTTTATACAAAGGAATGGTGCCTTGTGTCTTTCTTTCCTCCCCAAATGCCTCATGTTATCAGTATTATGAGACATTGCATGTAACTATTTCTTTTAGTTGAAATCTACAGAATCCTAAACTTCACTTCATCAAATATTTATTGTCTTCCTTGTGGGTATATTTATATTTAATGTTATTTAAGTAGGTGAAATAAACAAAGAAGGAGTATAGATGATGACAAAGAGAAACAAGTAGATTATTACTACTGAGACTGGTAGAATATTATTTACTATTTACTATATAATTTGAAGCAATTATTCTGAAGTTTGCACATATTGCAGTAAGTTCATTCCTTTAAAATTTGTTTATAGCAGCTTCTGCAGAAGGTTAGAATTTCCAGTGTGACAGAGCTAGAAAACTCTTCCTTGCAGGCAACCTTTCATATTATTCGACTGTGCTGTGCAGGGTATCAGGAAAGAGAGGCACCAAGATTGTCACCCAGCTATGAACCCTGTTCATATGAATACCAGAATGCCAGACAAGGTATGCCCACTTTTGCAACATTGGCCTATTAGAGGGGATCACTTTAAAATTGGGTCTGAGACTGATTGTTCAAGAGGGAAACCATTAAAGATACTGCAAACCCTGGCAAAATATCACAGCTGTGGAAGTTTATAAGTTGTAGCATGGGACTTATTTATGTTGTTTAATTAAGGTGACATAATAAAAAAAATGGCCTTCAGAATATGTATGTTTGTGTAGTCTAATTTTACTCTCAGTCTTAATCAAAGAAGCCTCTTTGAGCTGTGAATGGTTGTGAATCCAGAGACTGACAGTTGCACAAGGTGCTGAGATTAAGTGATAGTTGAGTACTCAGCGAAACAAGATATTTATATTATTCCCTCTAAGCCAATGATTCTCAATCTTCCTACTTTTGAAATATTTTAAAACATTTCCTCGTGTTGTGGTGACTACAAACCTTAAAATTATTTTCTTACTAACTTTATAACTGTAATATTCCTACTGTTATGCAACCCAAGGGGGTCTTGGTCCACAGGGTGGCAAATCCTGCTAATGATACATTATCAAAAAGAAAGCAAAAAGAAGGGAAAAAGATATGGGAAGTAGATGTGGAATGTCGTATCTGGGGATGGCATAGTTGTGGTAGTGGTAGTCAAGAACTGAGTATTCCACACTAGATGAATGTAAGGGTGATCATGTCAGCAACTAGTTGGGGAAGGGCATGGACTCATGTCAACTTTTTGATTTTTTTATATCCTAAGGAAGAGGGAATCATTGTTTTCAGTACTATTTCCATTTGTTGAGCCCACAAAGCTCCAGATCATAACCAATGACCACCCTGATGGCCATGGTTAAATAAAATGGGTCTTAAATCAAAAACAAAAGATCTGAATGTTAGAAAGATGATTTAAGGAGAAAGGAAAACTTGCTGGAGTAAGAGAAAGTTAAGGGATGGTGGAAGGTGAAAAAGTTAGAATGTTCTGTATATAAGAATAAAATATCAATAAAGTAAAAATGAAAATAATAAAAATATAAGATTATTAATAATTATAAGTTATTAATTGCTGCATATTTCTGAAACTTATCTTCCCTAAAAAATATACTGTCCTGATTTTATAATTTTTATAAATTAATTTTTAGTGTATGATGTGATGTGTGTGTGTGTGTATGGTCATATGACACCACTCAGGTTGCTCTCTTCTCTCTCTCTCGACACACTATATATTCAAGTGTTTAAGATCTTGCAAATTGTTTTCTTACTTCAGCTTCTATTTTTTTTTTTTTGAATTTTCGAGACAGGGTTTTTCTGTAGCTTTTGGTTCCTGTCCTGGAACTAGCTCTTATAGACCAGGCTGGCCTCGAACTCACAGAGATCCGCCTGCCTCTGCGTCCCAAGTGCTGGGATTAAAGGCCTGCGCCTCCACCGCCCGGCTTCAGCTTCTGATTTTGATGTAAGACACCACCAGGAGGAAAGTACACCATCACCCCCACCAGAGGTGTTGAGCTCAGGGCACCTAACTCCCACTACAAGCACTTTTGTCAGGTGAACTCTCACCTGAGCTATCTCAATAACTTTAATATATTGCTTCCCTCCCTTTTACTTTTGTTTTAATTGCTTATGCCCACCTTTTCTATCCCTAAGTTTTCAGAAGATGTTTATTTTATTAAATTATGTCAAAATACTCTCAACTTATTTCTCTTATACTCACAAAAATTTTACGTCATATTTCATAACCTTTGAATCTATTACTTAAAGTATACTAAATGATATTTTAAATGATTTAATCATTATTATCACTAAAAAAATATTGGTACTTCTTTTATAGCTCTCTGGATCAAACACAGGTTCTAAGAAATGTTAGGCTAGTAAAGTAAACATTATTTAAACAAATTCTTGTCTCACCCTAAAGGCACTACTGAATAAATGTTGGCATTGTTTGTCCCAAAATAAGTGTTGCCAATAGAAGAGATAAAATGAAAAACTATACATGTTCTTTTTTCTTTCTGTGTTTGTGTGTATAACATGCATCCATGTGTTCATGAATTCACGTTCTCATCAATGTTTACATTATGCTCTCCCACTTGGAAGATCAGAGGACAACTCGTGGAAATTGTCTCCTTCCAACATATGGGACTTGGGAATCTAATTACGGTTGTCAAGCAAGGCAGCAAATGTTAATCCATCTCATTGGCCTTAAATATATACTTTTTCAGCTTTATTTTTTTCAAATGGAACAAGTAGAGATTGGTTTCTGTTGCACACTATCTTCGAGTAGTCATGAGCACAATCATTTGCATTTGTTTATTTACTCTTTACAGTTCCTTTCTGTATGCCAAATGGATGCATTTCTGATAGTACCTTGGATTTCTTCCAAAAACCAATGTATTTATTATAGCAGGAGTTTAGGTTGTGTTACTCTAGGTGCCTTTCTATTTTTTGAGTTTGGTGTTTATCACTTAGCACTCACACCTTGAAGTGGTGAAGGCAATTTCTCTTGCACTATCGTACATGTTGCTGAAGGCTTTTCATGAGCAGTAATTATCCAGCTGTCTTGTGATTCTGTCATACTTGTCACACTGGTCTTGCTTTCTTGTGTAATCTCAGTGACATGAGTTATAACACTCAGCCACACAGAACTGTTAAATAACCAGCCTTAATGCAAATCTGTAAAAAGTTAAAAAAAAAAAGTCAGGAATCCTTCTTCATACTTTTCTCCATGTCTCTGCTCTAAAAAATGATATTATGTGTTAAACATTGTCATTTGTTATTTCCTCAGCTATAATAATGCATAACAGCTCAAACTAGACTCAACTTTATTATCTTCAGTGTAATTTTACTAACTAGAATTTTTAGTTTTTATTCTTTTAAAACTGTTATGGTTCTATATGGATACCTCTCATCTCACATTTGAACACTAAGTACCACAACTATGCTTGAAAAAAAATACTGGGCATTGGTGGGTCATGCACGTGGGAGGGAGAGGCAGTGGATCTCTGTGAGTTTGAGGCCAGACTGGTCTACAGAGCAAGTGCACAGACAGGCTCTAAAGTTACACAGAGAAACCCTGTCTCAAGAAACAAAACAAACAAACAAAAATCTTTATTACTATCCTGTGATTCTGGACCATTCAAATGGAATAATTACTAGTCTATTATTGTTCCCTTTATGATAGCCATTAAAATAGTAATAATTATTTTAGAATTTACCAGAAATTAATGTATTTTGTATTTTGGAAGATAACATTACTCTGCAGTTTGCTGTTATCAAATTGTCATGAACTAAATCATACATATGAAAGAGTTGCATCATCTATGCAGTCTTTAAATAAATACATCTCCAGTCATTGGTAGACTATCCGGACATCTATGTTTAATTTACAATTCAAATAAACTATTAATGTAGCACAGACTTTGAATTGATACATACTTTGGAACTCAAATTTGTTTTAGGCAAATAATTTAATATTTTTTGTACTTTAAAAAATTTTCAAGTTACATCATCTACTATTTAAGGGATTCATTTAAGTAAATAATATGAATGGGGTGACTCATTACATCTTGAAAACCAATTATTGGGATATTTTGGATGTAAGTTATGTTATTGCCGACAGTCATACAACATCAAGCCTAAAATTTTACAACATTATTAGGAATTGTATAAGAGTTTCTACTGTGCTGCACATAAGTAATGTAAGCTCTACAACTCAGGATTCATCTTTCCATTCTTGAAATGCATTGCAAAGGTTGGCATGATGCTTATGCCAGAGCATAATGCTACTCATCATAGAAACTCTGAGATACCAATGCCTAAGCTGATACCCATTGAGCTGTCTTCACCATAACTATAATTTTTTGGGTGAGAATCATTTAATAACATTTTTTCCCAGATTCATTCTTCAGGTTTGCCTGCGTGGTCAGTTGTTGAATGCTATTATGTATGAAAGGACCCATGTGACTTATCAGAAAGAGAATAGGAGAATGTTACCATGCTACCAGACAAGAAAATGTAAAAAAAAAAAAAAAAAAAAAAAGAGATATTGGTATACTTGGCAGTTTTTTTCAACACCAAACTTAGGGACACATGATTGTTTTTCATCTTAGGTGCCCCAAAATACCAGGACCTGCTTAGTTGCTTCCTTTCTCTCAAGCTGATGAAGTTACAATGGGATGAAGTTACATTCTCAGACTCAAATGCTATGTTCTCTTTTGAAGTGAGATTTTCTTTAATAGCATGTTGCACATATTAAATGCCTTTGATTTAAAAAAAAATTTAAACAGACTATGATGGCATGGCCTATATACCAATACTTGGAAGGCTAGTGCGTGAGCATAGGTCCATTTGTTTCCTTAAATAAAAATACATTTTTTTCATTCATACCTAGGTAATGGTGAGTAGACTGCTAATAAGTTCTACATGCTGATGATGTTTGTAATTAGGTATTGACTTCTTGCCAGAGATAAACATTGATATAGTCTTCCTGTGATCAGCAACTCTAGCATTCAAAGTTTTCACCACTGGTAAGGTTGTTTGGCCTAAATGTCGTAGTCTGATTCTGATCCCCTCAGAGGATTAATATTAAAAGAAATGTTTATTATTTAAATTTATATTTTATTAATTTTATAACATTTTCTAAAAAGTGCATGTAAACAATTAGTAATAATGCAATAATCAAGATTTAAATAAACAATGATATGGATTTCTAGTGTTTACTAAATTCTATTTTCTTGATCAACTAAGTTTTAAATTTAGACTCATTATCAGGGAAACTAATGAATATGAGCCCCAATTACTGGTGTCAGGTATATAAAAACAAATATATCAAATGCATGTGCTAAGAAACATATTACCTTATGGAGAAAATTAACAAGCAAAAAATGAAATTATGTTAGATATGACATATCCCAGAGACACATAAGGGGCATTAAACTAGAGAGAAGTTAGTAATAGATTCCAGAAGAGAGGAACATATTCATGATAGAAGAGGCAGGAGAATAAAGAGGTCTGTGACACTCCAAACTCAGGCATAGGATATAAATCTAGATGGACTAGAGAGGGAGCATGCTAGTCAGATTTGGTTGCATATGTGTTTTTAAGCCATCACTTGGTAAAGATTGGTCTAAAATTGTGTTTGTGTCTAGCCATCGTGAAAAACCAAGACGAGAATTTAAAGCAATGTTGTTTAAAGCCAGATAAAGAATGTTTCATCATTGCATCCTCACTAAAATTTGTGTCATTATATCCGTTTTTTTAAGTTGTAACTCATTCCCAAGAAAAAGAAAGTACTGGAATTGGTCATTTAATCACATGACTAAGACCTAAAGGAATATAAATGCTTCACGTTTTTAGGAAAGATGAGTGAGTAAGAAACCTAAGCTTGCATCCTACCTAAGGGATCAACTGGAACACACACACACACACACACACACACACACATCTGAAAATGTATTGATTCCAAGCTACAGTAGTAGTTACTTTTTTTGTAACAAAAGGAAATACATGGGTCTATTACAATTATGAACATTACTTGTTACTATAAAATTAATCAACAGGCATGTGAATGGTCCTTTTGTCCAATGCTGCATTATCTTGAGGAACAGGTTGCATGATTAAATTTCGACAGTTAATAATAGACAAATTCATACTTTTTATTTTCCTGAAAAGATAATCATGAGATAAGTTATTTCCTATAGACAAATTTTATAATCATGTGAAAAGGAGTGTAAATAAGTCAAAACACTTTGTTTTTCCTTGCCTTTTAAAACAAATTGACAGGAACAGAAGACAACAATAAATTCTAGTAAAAAGGGAACAGAGGGATGACAGTCTGTCCACTCATACCATAAGTGATTCAAAGAAGAAAGAGCTGTATAGAAATCTAAGGGTGTATAAAAAAAAAACAGACAAAAATTTCAAACATATATCGTGCACATGGGCAACAACAGAAGTGAATGTACATTTGTTTTTAAAATGTGTTGTTTTCTAAAATGGCAATATTTGAAGATGTTTTCATACCATGTGGTTTGGTTAAGAATGGGTATGACTAAGAGATGATCAAGATTGAAAATATGGAGGAAATGAAATCATGAAAATTGGACGTGGACACTGATCCCATTCATGGTTTGCAAAGGAAGAGATATCAACATTTTTCCAGAGGCTGGTAAGAGAAGAGACATGGAATCTGCTGCGGTGAACTTCACAATAGGTGAAGAACTTCAAGAACTTTCTACATAATAGTCTCACTTTCTACTGTGAAGTAAAAAGCAAGGCTGTATATGGACAGGGATGACAGCTCTGGGGAAGGGCAGATGAATGATGAAAACGTGTGTTTCAATGCTGCTATGAACATAGTTGAGCATATACTTTTGTTGTATGTTAGGGCATCTCTTGGGTATATTCCCAATAGTGGTATTGCTGGGTCGAGAGGTAGGTTGAACCCGACTTTCCTGAGAAACCGCCACACTGCTTTCCAAAGTGGTTGCACAAGTTTGCATTCCCACCAGCAATGGATGAGAGTGCCCCTTTCTCCACAACCTCTCCAGCAGAGGCTATCATTGGTGTTTTTGATTTTAGCCATTTTGACAGGTGTAAGATGGTATCTTAATGTTGTCTTGATTTGCATTTCCCTCATTGCTAAGGAAGTTGAGCATGACCTTAAGTGTCTTTTGGCCATTTGAACTTCTTCTGTTGAAAAGTCTCTGTTCAGCTCAGTGCCCCATTTTATAATTGGATTGATTAACCTTTTACGGTCTAATTTCTTGCCTGGAAACAACCTAGATGCCCTTCAATGGAAAAATGGATGAAGAAAGTATGGAATATATACATATTAGAGTACTACTCAGCAGTAAAAAACAATGACTTCTTGAATTTTGCATACAAATGGACGGAAATAGAAAACACTATCCTGAGTGAGGTAAGCCAGACCCAAAAAGAGGAACATGGGATGTACTCACTCATATTTGGTTTCTAGCCATAAATAAAGGACATTGAGACTATAATTCGTGATTCTAGAGAAGCTAAATAAGAAGGTGAACCCAAAGAAAAACATATAAGCATCCTCCTGAATATTAACCTTCATCAGGCGATGAAAGAAGACAGAGACAGAGACCAACATTGGAGCACTGGACTGAAGTCTCACGATCCAAAGGAGGAACAGAAGGAGAGAGAGCACGAGCAAGGAACTCAGGACCGCGAGGGGTGCACCCACACACTGAGGCAATGGGGATGTTCTATTGGGAACTCACCAAGGCCAGCTGGCCGGGGTCTGAAAAAGCATGGGACAAAACCGGTCTCGCTGAACATAACGGACAATGAGGACTACTGAGAACTGAAGAACAATGGCAATGGGTTCTTGATCCTATTGCACATAATGGCTTTGTGGGAGCCCAGGTAGTTTGGATGCTGACCTTAATAGACCTGGATGGAGGTGGGTGGTCCTTGGACCTCCCACAGGGCAGGGAAACCTCCTTGCTCTTTGGGCTGAGGAGGGAGGAAGACTTGATTGGGCGAGGGGGGGAATGGGAGGTGGTGGCGGGGAAGAGGCAGAAATCTTTAATATTTAAATAAATTAATTAATTAATAAAAAAAAGAAAAAGAAAAAGTGTGTTTCACCAGGCCATGGTTGAGTTTGAAACAATTGTATGTAAATCCAATTTCATACATTTTTTCCAATTTGATATCTTGCATAGGTTGCATGATATTCTTATTCCAAATATGATCCACACACTAGGGACTGCTGAGAGGGGAGAAAAATGAATGGTAAAAAGCTATAGAAATGTTTTAGCATGTCAGTGCCACCAAAACATCACAAAACTAACTTTTAATGTCAATCCTTTTGTACCCGTTTTGAATATATAAGAATACTTAAAGTGGTAAATTTGGAATGTATTGGGCATAAGCTTCAGTAATTCTATCATAAGTTTCAGGCAGGTAGCATAGTACCATTGATGTGTCTTTGGCAAAAAAATGCTATGGGTGTTGGAGATTTGCTGACCTGCAGGTACCTTAAGCTTTTTATCACTGTGCTGTCAGCTTTTATGAAAACTTATTGATCTTAGGTAGGTGTTTCAGTGAAGCCATTTATATTCACTTTCTTATACCTTCTGTGCACAATCACAGCCTCTTCTTACTTCTGCCGTGAAATTCATCTCTCTGTCGTCAGCAGTACTTTGTTTCTGTTCAAATTCATTGCCTGTATATCATAATAACAATAACAATTAAGAGAAAAGTTTCTAAAGCCAAGCTGCCTGTATTGAGGATGAACTAGAATAACCTTGGGCAAGAAGCCTGTTTTCTAAGGGCCACCGTTTGCTCATCTCTGAGGTGAAATGAACTGTATCTCCCTCTTTGGTATCCAAGGATGTCTGTGACATAGTTTCATGCACTACAGGAACAAATAACTACTGAAGTTTCAATGTCACATTTTGACATTCATTGCATTATGATTCCTAACTTTTTTTTTCTTGCCTGCAGGCATACAGGTAATGGGACTAAACAATTTGTCATGTAATGCTCCAATATGCTTTTATACTGTGTCAGTATCCTGTTGTGGCTAAGGTTGATCATGAGTATGATTAATGTCCAGATATTTTAATATGTTAATACTGAAAACTTTTTCAATATTCCCACGAGTTCCTTTGGCAAAATGAGAAGTCTGAAAATGTTTTACTTTTTAATTAAAATTTGATTATAAAAACTTGCAAAAATATTAGCAAAATGAAAAAGACAGACATTAGTAAAAATTATAAATGCTGTTATTCTAAGAAAGTATAAAGATCAAAATGCTAAACTAATGTCCTGTAAAATAAATACTATCTTTGGATAAAATGTGTCCATTTATTTTCTATTCTAAGCCTGAAATGCGATCATCCCAGAGTAAATATCAAATGATTGGCATTGTTTCTGGTGTTCAGAACAAAGTCAAGTATAATCTACATTCCTGCAAATTTTCATTATGGAATTCATATAAAGTACATAGAAATTTTAAAAAGCTGTGGAAATATATCATGATAGCCTTGAAGAGAGAATATTAATATGAATAAAATTGACTGAAAATAGTAAGATCTTTCATGTAGAGTGTGGACAGGGAATATAAGATATGGTAGAGGCTTTTCAATGGAATTCGGAGGAAAACGAAATAAAATGGTCATAGAAAGTAGGGAATGACATTAGTAAGCCAAAGAGAAAAGTCACATTTGGAAACATTACTACGTACAGGACTACATATAGCCTTCTAAGTCTTTTATATTTTAACCAACATGCGTTTGTGACCCTGATTATTAATTGGTCCTCAAAACCATTCCACTCTGGAGACTGAGCATAGAACACAGGGGTAGTGTGGTGTATAGCATGAACAAGTGTCTGAGTTTGATTGCCAACAACAAGGCAGGCAAGATTCTTTTCTCCTAACAAGTTATTTCTCCTCTCTCCTGGTAGTGAATATATCTATCTATGCAACTTATTTCTGCCTAATAGAATATGAGTTGAACAGGGTTTATCGTGTGTTAACCTGCTTATCTAAATGTCATAGTCCAAGAGGCAAGATGCTAGTGATTATAGACACTGACAGCTGTGTAGAAAACAATGAAAAAGGACTTACTGGGACCGCAAGAAAACTATATATGGTCAATCTAGAAACCACATCACGTTGAGGACTGTTTATAGCTCAATGATACCACAGAGAGGAAGTCTCTGAAGTGAGTTATGGCAATTGACAGATAAATCATGCAGAAAGCCTACATAGGAAGTTACAGGGCAGTGTTAAATCTTTCCTTTTTTTCTATCCCAAATCCAATGGTGTAGAAAATATCTAGTATTTTTCATTGTTTTTCTTGTCCTGAAATTGCATAAACTAGGTTGCACATTCTCTAATTCCAGCATTATTAAATTAAGAACATGTAGTAAAACATAAATATTTATGTTGAGAAGAAACATAATTGAAAATTTAAAAGAATTGCTATTTAAAAACAGAAGTCAAATAATTTTCATGTTTCTCAAAGTTCTAGGCAAGCAATTAGTTCTAAAATATTATCCATACTTTAGCATTAAATTAAGTTTCTCCATCATTATTCTAAAGCAATTATACATCATAATTCATAAATAAATCTCCTTTTAGGTTAAAGACTTTCCCTAATTGACATCACTTTCTGTGTTCTTCATAAAATGGCATGACATTAAATTTATTTAAGAAAAATCTTTTCAAAGAATAGTGAATTACTTGTAGCAAACTGTCTTTACTTTCTCCCTCTAAACTTAATGATAGTGGAAATTTTCATTGTTTCAAAAATTACACATTAGCCCATGCATTTATTTTCAAATACTTTTGATTGAAATAGAAATTACTTTCCCTTTCCTCCCTTTAGATACTTTCAGCTCTTTCCCCTTTTAATCCTTCCTGTATCATTTATTTTCTCAAAGAGCATTTTTAATTTTTCTGTTCCTCTGAAATTATTTCTCAGAATACAGTTCACCAAGCAGATATCTTGAGGCCTCAAATGGCTATTCCTAAATCTTTCTCCAGTATTCTTTCTTTTAGTTTTATAAAATAGTAATATCTCTTAATATTTTCTAAATCTATGTATTTTAAGGAACTTGATTCTTTCTTTATCACTGTTTGTATTTTCTCTATATTTCAGAAAGCATTCCATTTGAGGTTATTTCCCAAATTTTTTATTTTCTTCAAAATTTTACTTTTAGCATAGATTGTTCTCTTGAAAAAGTAAATTAGTTTTTAAGCATTCTTTTAAATCTTAAGAAGCCTATCACATGTAACATTGTGATACACAAATGAATCATGCTAAATGAAAAAGCTACAGTCTGAGAAGTTTAACATTATTACCAGTTTCTTTTATTTATTTATTTTTATTTATTTATTTATTAGAGATTTCTGCCTCCTCCCCGCCACCGCCTCGCATTTCCCTCCCCCTCCCTCAATCAAGTCCCTGCCTTGTGGGAAGTCCAAGGATCTCCCACCTCCTTCCAGGTCTAGTAAGGTGAGCATCCAAACTGCCTAGGCTCCCACAAAGCCAGTAAGTGCAGTAGGATCAAAACCCAATGCCATTGTTCTTGACTTCTCAGCAGTCCTCATTGTCCACTATGTTCAGCGAGTCCGGTTTTATCCCATGCTTTTTCAGACCCAGTCCAGCTGGCCTTGGTGAGTTCCCGATAGATCATCCCCATTGTCTCAGTGTGTTCATGCACCCCTCGCGGTCCTGAGTTCCTTGCTCGTGCCCTCTTTCCTTCTGCTCCTGATTTGGACCTTGAGATTTCTGTCCGGTGCTCCAATGTGGGTCTCTGCCTCTGTCTCCTTTCATCTCCTGATGAAGGTTAATATTCAGGAGGATGCCTATATGTTTTTCTTTGGGTTCACCTTCTTATTTAGTTTCTCTAGGATCATGAATTATAGGCTCAATGTTCTTTATTTATGGCTAGAAACCAAATATGAGTGAGTACATCCCATGTTCCTCTTTTTGGGTCTGGCTTACCTCACTCAGGATAGTGTTTTTTATTTCCATCCATTTGCATGCAAAATTAAGGAAGTCATTGTTTTTTACTGCTGAGTAGTACTCTTATATGTACATATTCCATACTTTCTTCATCCATTCTTCCATTGAAGGGCATCTAGGTTGTTTCCAGGTTCTGGCTATTACAAACAATGCTGCTATGAGCATAGTTGAACAAATGCTTTTGTCATATGATACGGCATCTCTTGGGTATATTCCCAAGAGTGGTATTACTGGATCTTGGGGTAGGTTGATCCCGAATTTCCCGAGAAACTGCCACACTGCTTTCCAAAGTGGTTGCACAAGTTTGCATTCCCACCAGCAATGGATGAGTGTAGCCCTTTCTCCACAACCTCTCCAGCAGAGGCTATCATTGGTGCTTTTTATTTTAGCCATTCTGACAGGGGTAAGATGGTATCTTAAAGTTGTCTTGATTTGCATTTCCCTGATCGCTAAGGAAGTTGAACATGACTTTAAGTGTCTTTTGGCCATTTGAACTTCTTCTGTTGAGAATTCTCTGTTCAGCTCAGTGCCCCATTTTATAATTGGGTTGATTAGCCTTTTACGGTCTAGTTTCTTGAGTTCTTTATATATTTTGCAGATCAGACCTTTGTCAGTTGCGGGGTTGGTGAAGATCCTCTCCCAGTCAGTGGGTTGCCTTTTTGTCTTGGTGACAGTGTCCTTTGCTTTACAGAAGCTTCTCAGTCTCAGGAGGTCCCATTTATTCAATGAGGCCCTTAATGTCTGTGCTGCTGGGGTTGTACGTTGGAAGTGGTCTCCTGTGCCTATGTGTTGTAGCGTACTTCCCACTTTCTCTTCTATCAGGTTCAGTGTGTTCAGACTGATATTGAGGTGTTTAATCCATTTGGACTTGAGTTTTATGATCAAGTAGGCTTCATCCCAGAGATGCAGGGCTGGTTCAACATACGCAAATCTATCAATGTAATCCACCATATTGTTGTAATAGGAGAGGCGGGGCTGCGTCCCCGGCACCCAGCCGCCCACATGGCTAGCTTATGCCCCGAAATAATTACACAGAAACTGTATTTTTTTAAACACTGCCTGGTCCATTAGTTTTAGCCTCTTATTGGCTAGCTTTTACATATTGATCTAAACCATTTTTAATATTTTGTGTAGCAACATGAGCTGGCTTACCAGGAAAGATCTTAACCTGTGTTTGTCTGGAGTGGGAGAATCATGGCGACTCCCTGACTTGGCTTTTTTTTTCCCAGCATTTTGTTTTGTTTACTCCGCCTATCTAATTTTTTGTCCTATTAGGACCAAGTAGTTTTTTTATTAATTAACCAATAAAAACAACAGATTAATACAAAACCCACCTCCATCACCATATAAATAAACTGAAAGAAAAAAACCATATGATCATTTCATTAGATGCTGAAAAAGCATTCGACAAAATTCAACACCCCTTTATGATAAAGGTCTTGGAGAGATTAGGGATACAAGGGTCATACCTAAATATAATAAAAGCTATTTACAGCAAGCCGACAGCAAACATTAAATTAAACGGAGAAAAACTCAAAGCCATCCCACTAAATTCAGGAACATGACAAGGATGCCCACTCTCTCCATACCTCTTCAATATAGTGCTTGAAGTTCTAGCAATAGCAATAAGACAACATAAGGGGATCAAGGGGATTCGAATTGGAAAGGAAGAAGTTAAACTTTTGTTATTTGAAGATGATATGATAGTATACATAAGCGACCCCAAAAACTCTACCAAAGAACTCCTACAGCTGATAAACACCTTTAGTAATGTGGCGGGATACAAGATCAACTCCAAAAAATCAGTTGACTTCCTATACACTAAGGATAAGGAAGCAGAGAGGGAAATCAGAGAAGCATTACCAGTTTCTTTTAAGAGAATTTCATTTAGCAAACAAAGATCAGGTAATTGATCATATGACATAACCATATGTTTATTATCTTGAAATTTGATATTTTATATTATTTGATGTGTATGAATATTTTGCTTTAATGCATGTTGAGAATGTGGACCACATGCAAGTATGCTCATGGAGGTCAGAAGAGGGCATCACATACTTGGAATTGGAATTGCAAATGGTTATGAGTGTATGGTGGGAACTGAACTTAGTCCTCTAAAAGACAAGCAAGAGTCCTTAAGTGCTCTGCTAGCTCATTGATTCCTATTTTCTGATGTTGATAATAAATGTTTAAAACTATTTTATCTATTTAGATAATCACATGTTTACAGGACAAAGGCATAAAGCTGAAGCAACGTGAGCAGGAAGCCAGACCAGACTACGTTAGAATGATGATTTCCTGGTGGCTCTGTACCCCTATACATTCATTTATCCTCCTAAACCTCATTTTCCTTATCATGTATGGGAAACATCACTAAAGTAGCTATATCACAAACAGTTATAAGAAAAAACAAGAACTACACAGAAATCACCTACAGAAATATCTGTAATGAGAGGATGATTAAACATTATTTCTGTGAACAGTGTTATAGGGAATAGAAGTTAGCACAATAATAGCTGGGTATTTTATTATAAGTTTTTTTAAAGTATTGATTCCTTATTTGTAAATTTCTTTGATAATCAAATATACTTAGAGTGTTTTTCCTTCCTAAAAACATATATAAAATTCCTTTAAATTTAAAATTGGTACAACTTAATCAATTTACTAGTCTTATATCTATCTCCCTGCTCCCCACTCTTTTTTTTTTTTTTTTCACATATCTTTAATTGCAAGAATTTATTGCAAAGAGTCATTGGTCTGGTTCTAGGTCTCTGGTTTCTGCTACACTATTAATGCTGGGTCCTCATTAGGGCTCCTCTTGGATATTCTCTTGTTGCCTGTGTTGTGGAGATCCTGCAGCTTCAAGTCTGCACGTCAGGTCCCTTCATGTGCTCCAGCAGATCATAGGTGAGGTGGATGTTGGGGTCGGTCAAGTCATAGCCCTTGTTCTGGGCAGCTGTAGGGTTGGTCTGCCTGCCTGTCTTTTCCTATCCTCGCCACCAGGGTGCGCTCTCCAACATTGCCCTAGCTAACTCAGCTCTGCAGCAAAGAGCATGGGTCCATTTCTCCTGTTTTCACATCCTCAGGGTTGGTTCTCCCACACCTGCACCATTAGCACCAGCTCTATCGTGTTGCCCAGGATAGGTATAGGACTCATTTCCCCAGTGCTGCAGCTGGAGAGGGGCAGGGCCAGCTCTCTCATCTGTTGCAGGCAGTAAGGCAGAGATAAGGGGGGGGGGCATCCTCACCCTCCCACACCACCACATGACAGAAGACTAGTGGGGTCAGCTCTCCAATGCTTGCAACTTTGGAGCTGGTTCACTCACACCTCTGCCAACAAGGCTGGTTCTATTGAATTACTTAGGTGAGGTGCAGGGCCTTCTCTCCCAAGTGTTACAGCTGGTGGGCGACAGGACAACACTCGCTCCTGCTCTTGTGACCTCAGGGCCTGTTCTCACACCTGTCTCAGGCATTGATAGGAGTAGAGGATGGGGGCAACTCTCCCCCAACCATGCTGCCATAGGACAGATGGGTGATAGGGACAGCACTCCTTTGCTCACTACTTTGGGGCTGGTTCATGCATACCTGTGGCAACAGGGTTGGCTCCATTGTGATGCCTAGGCAAGGTGAGGGGTCTGCTCTCACAGGAGTCCTAGCTGGTGGAGATGAGGGACAGCTCTCCCGTTCATATAACCACGGGGCCTTCTCCATATCAACATCCACTTATTCCAGGTCAATTTGTTGAAGATGCTTTCTTTCCTCCATTGTATAATTTTGGCTTCTTTATCAAAACTCGGGTGTCCATAGGTGTGTGGATTTATGTGTGGGTCTTTCATTCAATTGCATTGATCCACCTGTCTGTTTTTTATACCAATACTATGCTGTTTTTTATTATTATGGCTTCGTAGTAGAGCTTGAAATCAGGGATGTTGATACTTCCAGCAGTTCAATTATTCTACAGAATTGTTTTAGCTTTCATGGGGGTAGTTTCTGTTTTTTTTTTTCCCATATGAAGTTGGGTATTATTCTTTCAAGGTCTATAAAAAATTGTGTTGAAATTTTCATGGTGATTTGGTAGGATGGTCATTTTTACTTTGTTGATCCTATCAATCCATGAGCAAAGGAGAGGGTTCCTTTCTTCTGATGTCTTCTCTAATTTCTTTCTTCCAAGACTTGAAGTTCTTGTCATAAAAGTCTTTCACTTGGTTGTTTAGTGATAAGTTAGTTTCTTTTTTTTTTTTATTGTTAGATGTTTATTTCTTTTTTTTTCCTTGCTGATTTTTTTATTAATTAATTAATTTAATTATTAAAGATTTCTGCCTCTTCCCCGCCACCACCTCCCGTTCCCTCCCCCTCCCCCAATCAAGTCTTCCTTCCTCCTCAGCCCAAAGAGCAAGCAGGTTTCTCTGCCCTGTGGGAGGTCCAAGGACCACCCACCTCCATCCAGGTCTATTAAGGTGGCTGCTCCCCACTCTTTATTGTGCTTTTTGTTCTCTTTTTTGGTTCTCTTCTTCACATATTATACCTATTTCTTTTACGTTTATCTGTTTATTTTACCTATTGCTTTGGTATATCAGAATAAACATTACCTGATATGTTGGCCTGGTTTACACAGCTCATCTTCAGTTTCTCCTAGAGGACATTAAATTCTTCCCATCTCTTTTAAGGGATTAGACTGCAGCATTTTTTCTATTATATTTAAATTTGTTGTGTTCATATTAGATGTGGATGACTTGTAATTAGCTATTCTCATTGTAATCTGAGAAGTTATTTTAACGGAATTTATAAATTAGAACTCACTGCACCAGTTAGAAGTTGCAATTGATCACAATATAGCTGTTGTTACAAGGATTCATTGTTTATTTTTGTTATAAGGGCATATTGCTTAATTTGATATGTGTATTTAAACTCTAAGTGAATAGAATGATTACATACTGAGACTTTAAAGCACATATTATCAGAGTAGACTACTGTGTTGCAAAATGTTGAATATCTCTAATTTCATGGCAGGGAGTAATGTAATACCTTATTACATGCTGTGTATCCTTGCCAAAAATGATGGAAAGAAATCCATATTCATGTCTTTCTTCTTTTATCAGATGATATAAACAGATATTTAAGAATCTGGTTCAATATTTCTAAACCTCCATTGTAGAAATGTTTGTTATTTCCTTAAAATACCCCTTTACTTCTTGAACTGAAAGATCTCAATGATATTGGAATAAAACATTTAATAAAAAGGTTTAAGATTATTGAAGGAGCACAGAAAGATGTTCAATTTGACAACCCAAAGTCTATTTCATATCCTGTTGCAGGGAACGAGGGCTATCTGCAATATGATTGAATCCACAGCTGAGATTTCTGAACACAGGCTGTTTTTTATGTTTCAGAGACTTCTGGTTGGGTGGTTATATTTAGGAGATCACTTTGAAGCATGAAGTATCTTTCCCCCCAATTATCTCTGGGGATCATATAAAAGTATTGTTAGAAATTCTATATTTTGACTTCTCTTCACTTGGCTGCCATTCCAAGTGTTATTTTAGCTCTTTGAAATTTATTCCATTTTACAATATCTCTAAATTATAGCTAATTTTAAACTATGTAGGAATTCTTATGATGATCATTATATTTAAATTTGTAGAAACACAATTTCAAAAAGATCATCATAGTCTATTAAAATTTGGCACACTTTCAAATGTAGTTGGTTACTTGAACATATTATATGTGCTTAGTTACATGAATTTGAGTTTTTAAAATTTTTTTAACCTAATGTGATGTAAGGAAAAATTTAGCATACCTCGGATCTGCTTGCCCAGTGTTATTTTAAAAGTTCTGTTAAGAGAAAATATGCTTTGAATTTATAGTCCAGGAGAACTAAAATATAGAACATATTTTTAGGTATGTGGGTTCTTATTCAGCTGACAATGCCCACACAGTTGCACCATGTTTCATGTTTCTATTTAAAAAAAAAAAAATCTTTGAGAGTAAAATGCATTTGTTTTGTCTCTACACTGACACTTTTAACCCAATATCTTCCCCCTCCCCTGCTATGGAATTCCTCTCTGTATGCTATGAATGTTTTATTACCATTGATTAAGATAGAAACTTCATTGGCCTATGGCAGGGTAAAATATAGCAAGGCAGTAAATCCCAGAAAGATAGAGGAAGAAAGAAGGTGGAGTCAAGGAGAAGCCATGTAGCAACCCAAAAAGCAAGTGGCACCAAACCATGTGCTTCATAGTAAAATATAAAATATTAGAAATGTGTTAGTTTAATATGTAAGAGTTAGCCAGGAGTATGCCTAAGTCATTGGCCAAACAGTATTGTGTTAGAGTTTTGTGTCATTATTTATGTCTGGGTGGCCGGAAAACAAAATAGCAGTCTCCTATTACACTTTCCCACTCTGTTTCTCCCTCCTACTCCTCCCCTCGTCATATCTAGGTATTATTAAATTGTCGTTATTACAGAGGAAATGTAATTTTAAGCAACATTTAAATAAATTCATAGTTTGTTAATTGTATTTTCTCTGTAGTTTGATGTAACTTTTGTTAACATTTATTGAACACATTGGTAAGTCCCATTTCTTCTCTTTTATGTTCCAATCTTCTAGCTCTTAATGGTCATATCCTGCTGCCAACTTTCTCAGTGTTATTGCATACTTCCTTACGCTTTCTCCAGTTTCCTCAAATCAATCATAGCCCCATCAGTATGCTCTGTGCTCCCATTCATCCATGTCTGTGTCCGATTCTCTCTTTCAACCTTGAATGCTTTTTCATATTTCTCATTTATGAAAATCCTTGTCAGTTTTCAAGGCAATGTTTAAATGCTGTGTCTTCTGAGAATGCTTTCCTGATATTCAAGATTAGAATAAATCTCTAACATCTTTAAACCACAACAATACATGACTCCCTTGGATGGGATTTTGGGCTTGCCCTTTAGTTGCTTGGCACTCTTACTTGGTTTCTGGCTGCAGCCAAGAGTCAGTGCAAAATAACCAAAAACACTTAATTCGAAGCAAATGTAACAGCATATCACATCATGCTCCCTGTGCTGAAAGGAATTTATGATGAGAAAAAGGAAATATAGGAGCTCTAAGTAGGATTTATTTATTCCCTGATTGTTGTTTAGATATTACAATTCCTATGATTAAAGTATTTACATGCAGTTGCAATATTGATTTAATATTTATACTTGAATTATATTGTGTCATAATTAAAGTGCTTATTTGTCTCTCTTGACCTAATTTCTCATTTCTTCTCCCTCAGTACATTTTGGATAACTCAAAGAGGAAAGATGTAAAGAAAGAAATACCAATTCAGGGATGTGAACAATAAAGGGTCTTAGGTGCATATGTGGATGTGTTAAGCATATCCAAAAGAAGATTGTTACTTTATTATTCTATAGCAGAGTTGGAGAAACAGAGAGAAAGGGGTAAAACTAAACTAGCAAAAGGACAAAACTGAGATGATCTTGAATCACAGAATGTGTCACATTGGTTCCACTGATGATCTTTACACGGAAAGCCCACTTTGCAAATAATTATAACCAATCACAGTGTTAGATACTGTGATATGACCTCATATCTTATTCTCTGAAAATCCTTGGTCAATATAGAAAATTTATATGCTTCTAGGTATGCATAAAATATATTGACACTGAACACACACAAAAAAGAAATCTGTGATTTCATTGTAGTTATCAACACTTAAATTATTATCTACTACAATTCATGTTGGTAGGAATCTTCTACTACATTTGAAAATTTTTATAAGCAAAATTAATTTTCAGAAAGTTTTTTAAACCTTTGAAACAACAGTATGGACAGTTTGGAAATATATTAAAATTTAGGCAATCTTGTACCATCCTATTCCTCTTGTTTTTCCCAGATTAGGTCTTATTTTATTGGTATTATTTCAAAATTGAAAGAATTCCATAAATTAAAATAGCAGGTTGTTTCTTTTTTGTTGATTTTTATTGGGCTCTACATTTTTCTCTTTGCTCCCCTCCCAGCCTCTCCCCTTCCTACTTCAACCTTTCTCCAAGGTCCCCATGCTCCCAATTTACTCAGGAGATCTTGTCTTTTTCTGCTTCCCATGTAGACTAAATCTATGTAAGTCTTTCTTAGTGTCCTCATTGTTGTCTAAGTTTTTGGGAGTTGTGATTTGTAGGCTGGTTTTCTTTGCTTTATGCTTAAAAACCACTTATGAGTGAGTATATGTGATAATTGTCTGGGTCTGGGTTGCCTCACTCAAGACACTGCTTTCTAGCTCCATCCATTTTCCTGCAAAATTCAAGATGTCATTATTTTTTCTCCATTGTGTAAATGTACCACATTTTCCTTATCCATTCTTTGGTTGAGGGACATTTAGGTTGTTTTCATTTTCTGGATATGACATCCAATGCTGCTATGAACATAGTTGATCACATGTCCTTGTGGCACGATTGAACATCCTTTGGGTATATACCCAAAAGTGATACTACTGGGTCTTGAGGAAGGTTGTTTCTTAATTTTCTGAGAAATTGCCACATTGAAAGACACTTAAGGAAATGTTCATCATCCTTAGTCATAAGAGAAATGCAAATCAAAACAAATCTAAGATTCCATATTATACCTGTAAGAATGGCCAAGATCAAAAACACTGATGACACTTATGCTGGAGAGGTGTGGGGAAAAGGAATATTTCTGCAATGTTGGTGGGAATGCAACCTGGTACAGCCCCTTTGGATGTCAGTGTGGCAATTTCTCAATAATAGCTGGTTTAAAAAGAAACTATCAAAAGAGATAACCCTTGACTATCTTCACATTTTCCAAAAACTAACAAGAAGGAACATACAGACACTTGAGGGCTGATCCATTTGTAGAGTGTAACCTGCAGCCACAGGCAATGCACCTAGGAAAATCCAGAGTTAACCTCTCAGAACTGAGAGCAGCACAGCAGGTAAGGCCGCTTACCACATGAGCCAAAAGCCATGAGCATGACCTTAAAGCCATGCAAAAGTGAAAGGAGTGATGCATAATGTTTTCTATATGAAACAGATCAACTTTTATTTGTATGAACAACATGAAAACATTTCTAAAATAAGCCTTGATTATTTAGTCTTATTTTTAGATCAAATAGTCCTATGTGTTGATTGAAATTTCTGTCCCTCCTGTTCCTGCTGCCGTTCAGTCACAAAGAAATGCATAGAGGTTTATATTAACCATAAACTGGTTGGCTATTATCTCAGGCTTCTTATTAACTTTTTCTTACATTTTAAATTAGCCCACAATTCTTTATTGTGTTAGTCATGTGGTTTGGTACTTTTATCAGTGAGGCATTCTCATCTTGCTTCCTCTGCATCTGGATGATGACTGTAAAGTGCCGCTTTCCTCTTCCCAGAATTCTCCTGTTCAGGCCACTACACCTATACTTCCTGCCTTGCTACTGGGCAGTCAGTGTTTTAATAAAATACAAGTGACAAATCTTTAAAAAGTACATGATCATTGTACCTAAGCACCTATGCAGTTTATATCTCTCTACAATGGAATGCATAGCAAAATCCATAATGAAATTTGAAACATGAAAGCCATATTGGGTTCCATAATTTTAGAAAATTATGATAAATATTTTATTTATTTATTTAATTAATTAATTTATTAAAGATTTCTGCCTCTTCCCCGCCACCGCCTCCCATTTCCCTCCCCCTCCCCCAATCAAGTCCCCCTCCCTCGTCAGCCCAAAGAGCAATCAGGGTTCCCTGTCCTGTGGGAAGTCCAAGAACCACCCACCTCCATTCAGGTCTAGTAAGGTGAGCATCCAAACTGCCTAGGCTCCCACAAAACCAGTACATGCAGTAGGATCAAAAACCCATTGTCATTGTTCTTGTGTTCTCAGTAGTCCTCATTGTCCGCTATGTTCAGTAGGTTTTATCCCATGCTTTTTTCAGACCCAGGCCAGCTGGCCTTGGTGAGTTCCCGATAGAACATCCCCATTGTCTCAGTGGATGCACCCCTCGTGGTCCTGAGTTCCTTGTTCGTGCTCTCTCTCCTTCTGATCCTGATTTGGACCTTGAGATTTCAGTCCGGTGCTCCAATGTGGGTCTCTGTCTATGTGTCCTTTCATCGCCTGATGAAGGTTAAGATTCAGGAGGATGCCTATATGTTTTCCTTTAGGTTCACCTTATTTAGCTTCTCTAGGATCACGATTTATAGGCTCAATCTTCTGTAAAGCAAAGGACACTGTCACTAAGACAAAAAGGCAACCCACAGACTGGGAGAAGATCTTCACCAACCCCGCAACTGACAAAGGTCTGATCTGCAAAATATATAAAGAACTCAAGAAACTAGACCGTAAAAGGCTAATCAACCCAATTATAAAATGGGGCACTGAGCTGAACAGAGAATTCTCAACAGAAGAAGTTCAAATGGCCAAAAGACACTTAAGGTCATGTTCAACTTCCTTAGTGATCAGGGATATACAAATCAAGACAACTTTAAGATACCATCTTACACCTGTCAGAATGGCTAATTTCAAAAACACCAATGATAGATAGCCTTTGCTGGAGAGGTTGTGGAGAAAGGGCTACACTCATCCATTGCTGGTGGGAATGCAAACTTGTGCAACCACTTTGGAAAGCAGTGTGGCGGTTTCTCAGGAAATTCGGGATCAACCTACCCATGGACCCAGCAATACCACTCTTGGGAATATACCCAAGAGATGCCCTATCGTACAACAAAAGTATATGCTCAACTATGTTCATAGCCACATTGTTTGTAATAGCCAGAACCTGGAACCAACCTAGATGCCCTTCAATGGAAGAATGGATGAAGAATGTATGGAATATATACATATTAGATTACTACTCAGCAGTAAAAAACAATGACTTCTTGAATTTTGCATGCAAATGGACGGAAATAGAAAACACTATCCTGAGTGAGGTAAGCCAGACCCAAAAAGAGGAAAATGGGGTGTACTCACTCATATTTGGTTTCTAGCCATAAATATGATAAATATTTTAATATAATTAAAAATATAATTGAGGAAAATAGATTTTAAGTTTCATTTGATTGTATATAACATTTCGATAATCTGCTCTTCTCTTGAATCTCCAAGCATTTGTAATTTGCTTTATCCTGATATCTATGAAGGATAAAAATTATAGGTATTTATTGGTCATTTATATTTATTCCTTTCAGTATTGTGTCTTCAAACCATTAGCCCAGTGATTGATTGGTAACTTGGTCTTTTGATGTTTGTATTTTATACTTCTTTATATATTTTGAATATTGTTTCACAACTCTCTGTTGTGAAAATGACTCAAATTTTTCCATTCAATATGCTATTTGTTCACTGAAGTGTCTTTTGCATTCACTGGCTGATATTTTTGTTTCATGTGCTTCAACTTGTGTGTGTGTTTATGTGTGAGTGTGATACTACTGTTCATTTCAGAAAACAAAACCTTTGCCTCTATTTTGACATGTTTCTTCTGTGAGTTTCTGTAGCAGATTCCAAGTCAGGCCTTTAATGAGGTCTTTAATCCATGTGGAGTTATTTAGTGTCAAGGAATACCTGATGTAAGCATTCATTAGAAGTAATATTTTTGTCCTATTATCATTATAGAATTTTGTCACTCTCTGTTTTATTTTTTTCTTTCACTTTTAAAAATATATACAGATGTTCATGCTATAATCCTATTTCTGACTATAAAATTTTAGCATGTATTTTCATATATGTGTGTGTGTGTGTGCACATGAAATAATGTATGGAACTCTGACCTTTATCAATACTCTGCTGAAAAATCAAAGATATTACCTTTTTCTTGTTGTTTCATTTTTTTAAATAATATTTTTAGTGATACTATTGGCATTTGTTAAATGAAACTTGACTATATTTACTCCAATTTCACAGAAACACAAGGCATTTAAATTACATTTACTTTCCTTCTAAATTAAAGCTACACACTTTAGTCCTGCTTATTTTTTTCATAAAGAATGTATAAACAAGAATTTTGTTGAAATTGTATTTAGTGATTTCTAAAACTTTTTTTGTTACACAAATTCTTTGCTGACCTATAACTTGCTATTTAGTCCAATCTTGTCTTGAACTCATAGAGATCAATATGTTTCCGCTCCTACTCTCTGGCATTAAATGCGTATCTCTATGCCTGACAACATATCTCTTTATGAGGTTATATTATTCAGGACAGGAAACTGCTCTGATTTCTTGAAATCATTACTCTTCTCTAGGTCACTTAAAAAATAGATTTGCCAGCATCCCAGGGGTATATAAATCAAGATCTTTTCCTTCCTATTTTCTAGTTCCCTGCATTGTGTATTCATTCTCTAGAGAACTATGTGTTAAGTCCTGGAAATAACAACAGCAACAAACATATTTTCAATAACATCTGGGTTCAGCAAAAACAGTTACATTTCTAATTTAAGTGTAGATATTTTTTTTGAAAAATTCTATTTACTATTATTATTATTAAAAATATTTTCATCTATTATGTAACTATTTATATTGAAGAGACAATCTAATACCTTTATTTAAGTGGAAGCCTGGATTATTGTTTCTGTTGCTGTTGCTGTTGCTGTATAGAAGCCGAGATCTCTGAAGAAGCATAATAAGCAAGCTCTCTTCTCTACAGAGAATGTTCTGTGGTAGAGGTGCAGATGTGAACTGTTTTGTTACTTAAATTCTGTAGTTTGAAAATAATGAATTAAAAATTCATTAAACTGTTGACTTTGATTCTCAAGGCACATAGTATCATTAAGTAGAACACAGAGAACAATGACATTTTTTTTTAAAAAATATTTATTTATTTTTATTTTATGTGTATGTGTGTTTTGCCTGCCTGCATGTCTGTTACCACATATTGCCATGCTCAGAGTCTTGAATGGGCCATTGGATCCCATGACACTTGAATTACAGACATTTGTGAGCTGTGGTCGGGGGACTGTGAACTGAATCCCAGGCCTCTGGAAAAGTAACCAGTGCCCTTAACCTCTGAGCTATCTCTCCAGCCCACGTTTTGAATTTTAAATTGAGTTTTATTAGTATACATTTTTAATTTTTGATTTTTTTAATTCTCAGTACCCAAATATCCATCATTATTAGATAACATGTAAATAACAAGAGAATCAAGTTATTTATTTATCTTTAAAAAACTTCTTTTCTCATTTTACATACCAATACCAGTTCCCACACTCTCCCCTCCCCCATCCCCTCCACCTTTCTGCTATTTCACCCCCATCAGGTCCTCAGAAAGGTAAGGGTTCTTATGGGGAGTCAACAAAGTCTAGTACATTGCTGCGAGGCAGGACCAAGGCTCTCCCCACTATATCTAGGTTGAGCAAGGTATCCCTTCAAAGAGAATGGGTTTCAAAAAGCCAGTACAAAGAGTAGGGATAAATCTGGTCTCACTGCCAGGGGCCCCACAGTCTGCCCCAGGCAAACAACTGTCAGTTGCATTCAGAGGGCCTGTTTTGGTCCTAGCTAATTTCCTCACTGTCAGGCCAGAGTTTGTGTGCTGCCATTAGCTCAGGTAAGCTGTTTCTGTGGGTATACCCATCATGTCTTGACTTCTTTGCTAATATTCCCGTTCCTCTCATTCTTCAACTGGACTTTGGGAACTCAGTCCAGTGCTTCACTCTGGACTTCTGCCTCTACTCCTTTCAGTTGCAGGATGAAGGTTCTGTGATGACATTTAAAAATCAGTCTGGCTACAGGGCAAGGCCAGCTTAGGTACTTTCTCCTCTATTGCTTAGGATTTTAGGTGAGGTCATCCTTGTAGATTACTGGAAATTTCTCTGGTGATAGGTTTTTTGCTACCCATAATGGCTCTTTCAATCTTTTTCATTTTTAATGTTATCATCTCAGTTTCTTCTTCTCCTCCTCCTCCTCCTCCTGCTTCTGCTTCTTCTCTCTTCTGAACTGTATAATTTGAATTGAGAGACAGGACATCGGGTCTCAGGTTGGCAGGAGGAATAATACAACTTGTGACTTGAGTCAGGCAGATGTCTGATTTCAAGGTCAACCTGGTCTACAGAGTAAGTTACAGGCTCAGTAAAGCACATTGTAGCTTATAATTTGGTTTCCTGCAATGTTTAAGTTCATTTATTGTGTTTATAATCACATTAAATGTATTTTCCAAGTTTTTGTACTTGATTCACACCTTTATTATTTGCTTCAGTGATATTTTTATCCACTTCATAAAACAGTTATTCTTATGAAAATAAAGTCATAAACTATAAGACTAAGAATAAGAAGACATTTTATTCCCTCAATCATAATGGACATCCCTTCAGGACTCCCTGAGTCTTTAGGGCTGTCTTTCTAAGAATGAAGACTTCAATTAAGACAAAATTGCTACTCAATCTTTTGTCAGTATCACACACTTCCAAAGGAGATTGTTTACTTACTTATTCATTCATAACTTGTGTCTTCATTTTTTAATTCTTATAGTTAAGTGAAGTTATGTAATTGAAACAGTGATAATAATTGAGAAGATACATCATTTCATGCTGATACCATTTACTTAAATATCTTGAATGTGGTTTATTATAGTAAGGAGGCTGGTTTTTGCTTCCTGGCTGCTCAGCCCCAATATAACATAGAGAAACTATATTATTTAAATCACTGCTTGGCCTATTAACTCTAATTTCTTATTGGCTAGCTCTTACATTTTAATTTAATCAATTTCTATTAATCTATGTATCGTCACGTGGCTGTGGCTTACTGGGTAAAATTCCATCCAGCGTCTGTCTTCTGCGGGGCTACATGCCGTCTCTCTTGACGCTGTCTTCCTTTCTCCCATCATTCAGTTTAGTTTTCCTTGCCTGGCTCTATTCTATCCTATCACAGTCTCAAGACAGTTTCTTTATCTGATCCTTGAAATGCATCTAACAATGAGAATACCGTCTCAAACCCACTATAGTGTTTTCCTTAAATTACGGTTATCTTTTCATCCTTGGTGTCATCTCACAATGTTCCCTGTTCCCAACATATTGGTTGATATGCCATACTATTTCCAATTGACTAAGGAATATGTGTAGTTTATAAACGTTTTTCCACAGCAGCACTAATATATAACAGTGTTTAAATAGGCTTGGTATATGTATTATCCTTAATGAGGTTATTGTGTGGCTTCAGCTGGAAAATATGCATAGTTGTGATTGATTATAGTAAGAATGGTTTCACAACAAATGAACAAAAATTAGAATTCTGAATTTTGTGTGTATGGAATAATGATAAAGAAGAAAATCAAGAATGCTCAGTATTCTTTGTTAAAATCAAATAAGAGTCACATACTAGCAACATGTTTAAACTGGACATGTTTAGTGTGGTTACTTTATTTTCTTCAATATAATTATATAAAGAATGAATTTTTCACATTTAATTTTAAGTAAAACTCCTTTTATACAATAAACCAACTTTGTTAATCTACATGATAAAATGTTTTTGGGAGGGCATAAATCTACTTGGGAGGAGAATAAAATGAGTTTGGATTTCTCACTTTCTTCATAATTTTTGGTTTTAAACACAAACATTTGTTTTAGTGACTAGTAGTGGCTCTTCCCCTGTAGATGAACACTTACTAAATTTATTTGAATTGCTCCTTGAATTAGAACTCAAGAAAAATTAAATTATCTATGACTTTCTTTGACTCTTAAATTTATTAATACAATGTCAGTTGTTTTTAAAATATCTGGAGAGGAAAGGAAGATAGTTATTTTAGCTGAATCTGTAATTAGAAGTGAGTCATCTTTCATTGACGGGGTAAATTACCGACAATTTTCCAATTTGCCAGATTTTCACATGTATCACATGAATAATTGAATAATGAGAATGAGCCAAATCTAGGGTAGTTAATTTTAGTTGGGTAAATTCAATGCCATCTGGACTCCTGGCTTTCCTAACTTTTAATTGACCTACTTCTTTCAAAAGAATCCCAATACCTAATTTGTAAAATAGATGTTTAAGCTTAAACCAAAATGAGTCAGGCCACATGTTAGAATACTTAATTACTGTTTATTCAAATCACAACAAATAAAATAAGAACTGATACAAAGTGCTAAAACACTTATTTAGAGCTCAGTTTAATTTAATTATGTCACAATAAAGTTGTTTATTTTCTTGACACTTAAGTGTGTTTTCATAAAACTTCAGTTTTTAATCTTTAGTGATTATTATTTCCATGTTGCCTATCTTTAGATGCGTGATTAAACTATGTTTATTTAAAAACTAGAGCTATCGTCATATTCAGAGATTTTTTTTCATTGTCATTAGAATGAACTGGTTTTTGTAAATTATAAAAAAACTCTTTAAAGTCATGCTACTTATATTTATAGGGATAGCAAAATATTAATGTTTCTAAAAGCTTAATTTAATTACTCTTTGGAGATCATCTTGGCATGAGCTTCTTATTAAATATAAAAGTTAATTTCCATCTGCTAGTATATGCTCAAACTTAGAAAATTAAAATATGTTATCTAATTATAAGAGTTATCTTTATGTCCTTTACAAGTATGAAGCTGTGCCTTGGGGTTCCCTTCCCTGCTTGGATGGTGATATGCCAATCTGCTTTACATGATAAATTTAAATTATCATTTTCTCTAGTTGCTGAATTAAAATCATTTTGATAGAAGTATCCACATTAAAAAGCATTTTATAATCATGAATAGTTGTCTTTTTTAAAAAGCACTTACAGCTGTATGTAGTAGATAGGACAGAATAAATGTTTTCTATATTCTGAAAAAGAATTATTATTAGATGAGAATATATACAAAGTCTAAGCACAATATTTCATAGAGAGATTCTGTTAGATTGCAATTCTTATTTAATGCATATACTATGGCCTGAAAACTACCTATAACTTTAAATATGAGCAATACTGAGTGCTTTGAAAAATATTAACTCATGAGGAGCATTCATAGAAAACATATCTGAGAAGAGAATTAGGAGAAAACCAAACTACTAAGTTGAAATGTTGATAAATTTCTTTTGCTTTATAGAACTAAAATTTGGAATTAAAGCTATGATGAAAAGATTAATTTGTATGCAGTAACAAAACAAACAAATTAGCAACACAAAGAACAATCACTAGGTGTCTATTCCCACCAGTTAAAGGACTACAGAAAGGGTATCATTCTCAAGAAAAACCACAACTTCAAAATACAAATACTGAAACTGAGCAAAATAAAAGTAAATATACAAAAAGAAACAAGCCAAAACAATTCCACAATACACACATGCGCGCGCGCGCGCACACACACACACACACACACACACACAATCCACTCTTTTCTCATCTCTTTTCCCTTCATCAAAGTTTGAGTGGGGATTCCAGAATTTAGACATTGGCCCATGCAAGGTTGAAATGAATGATCTAACCAAAGGTAGGATAGTTCCAGTGTAATCAAGCTTAGTGAGGATCAAGGATTGCATATGCTACACTGTTTTGAATTATACTAGAGATCACATGTGAAGCCTAAATTTCTACCTTCTCCCAAGAGTAAGAAAACACCTTTAAGGAATTCTCAGAGGACAATAGATAGATAAGATTTTTAACACCATGAAGTCTATATCATTAAAGTTTTAGTACATGATATTTGTAGGAACCCTGTATAAAAAAAAGTCCCATGCTAGTCCTAATTATAGCAAAGTCTAGTATAACCATAACCTAGAGTAGAGTTAGAAACCCATCTTTGAGAAATGTTGGGTTCTACTGAGATTCAACAGAGGTTGAAAGTGTAAATTGGACATCTTATTCTACCAAAAAATAATATAGCAAAATTTTTTCTACAGCTAGATTGGTGCAAGGGGAAATCATCTTTTTCAAATAGGGAACAGTGCTTCATAAGTTTATTTGCTAAACTCTTATGCTCTAATTAAAAAGAAATCCCTCTGTAAGACAATAGAAAATGTTAATTATGATGAACAGTCACAATAATGAGAGCACAAATGTCAAAAATGTAAGAACTAACTGAAAAGATTTAAAATAAACATCCTAAGAATGTGTTCATACAGTTATAGACACTATTAAACAAATGGGGAAAATTGGAAGGTCTTAACAGGTCTGTAGAATGAATCACCAAAGATAATAACAAATAAACATTTTGCAATAAAAGGACATAAAATGACATTAATATCAATACTTAGCATGAAGAAAAAATGAGAGAGAAGTAAAAAAAATGAGGTTTTAGGCAAAAGGGAAAATTACCCAATAATGAGAGCAAAAAATAATATTCTTAGACACAAACAAAAAACATCAGAAAATAATGATGTATCTTGAGTACCTCTCAGGCTACTTTTATGATAAAATATCTGGAGCCCTAGAAAATTACAAACAAAGTGAGATAAAATCTAAAAACAAGATAGCAGATGAAATCAAGTGTAATCATAGATAAACCTGTACTTAAAATGATTCTTGTTATCGGAAATTATAAATTCATAGGTTCAGCATGTTGAATAAAAGCTATCATGAAATGCACATAGACTTAAACTGTCATCAGATTTCTAGATGGGAAAGCAAACAATAAAAAGTTGCTTTTATTAGTAGTTAGCAAGAAATCATCTTTAATCCACAGGAGAAAAGTAACTAAATGAATTGGATTTCTCCTTAGAGTCCCATGCTGGGAGGACATATCACTATTGCTTGTGAGTGCTGAGTATTGCTTGTGAGTGCTGAGAGAAGCAGACTGAAAATACTAAATAAAATATATATACATGTTAATCAATTAGAAATGAACTAGAGGAATGGAATTTTACCGATAAAGGAAAGAGAAGTTATAGAAGGAAATCAGAAATGAAGGAAAAATGAGAAAGGAAATGACATAATAGCATAAAGAAAAATGACTGGGCCGGGCGATGGTGGCGCACGCCTTTAATCCCAGCACTTGGAAGGCAGAGGCAGGCGGATCTCTGTGAGTTCGAGACCAGCCTGGTCTACAGAGCTAGTTCCAGGACAGGCTCCAAAGCCACAGAGAAACCCTGTCTCAAAAAACCAAAAAAAAAAAAAAAAAAAAAAAAAAAAAAAAAAAAGAAAAGAAAAGAAAAGAAAAAAGAAGAATGACTGGAAAGGTGCAATTATAAGTAATTATAAAACCTTTTCTATAATTCTACTGAATAGCCTATGTTATTCTTAGCTAATTAGATAAAAATCAATAGCATTTTAATACCTAAATGAATTCAAAAAATTTTAAATACTTTTCAATACAAAAGGATAGCAAAATTAAATATATGTAGATAAAGGATTTACCAGAACTGACAAAATTACTTCAATTAATTTTAGTAGCATATTCACATAATATATAGTACATAGAACCATGAGAAAAAGTAAACAAAAGTATACAAAATAGAAGAACAGTGAATGAAAGAGACAACTTCAGAACTCAGCACATAAAGATCACACGATGCTCTGCCAGAGGATCAAAGTTCTATTCCCATAACTCATTCAGGGCAGCTCACAACCACCCGAAATTCAGATCCAATGATGGCATCCAAATGGATGTTTCATGTACATACATTAATAAAAAAAACTTTCTTCATAGCACATTTCTACATAATAATCACATACAAGTAAATACATGAGTGATATAACTACCAAAGTCACATAAGTAACTACATTACTTTGAATAGTATCAATACCAAGGTCATATTGCTATTGAACTGCAAAAAAACACAGTTCAATTTTAGAAGCGTGTGTGTAAACAGAAGATGGACAAAGATACGGCATTTGAACAGTAAATAAAACAAAGGTGATGGTTCAAAAACAGAGGTCAAGTGGAATAGATGAATAACTAAGGCAAAATGATAAAATGTAATGTTTTTGCAAACAAACAAATGGATTTTAAGATATGTGAAACAAAAAATAGGAAGAAATGAATTTTAAATTTACAATTTCTAGAAGTTATTTCAACGTTTTCCTTTTTAACCCTTACAAAAATAAATATATTATTTTGGGAAAACGTTTAAATGATTCAGCACCTAAGAAACAGGATTACCTAGTAGATATTTTAAAGCAATCCAAACACTAGTAGACATATTCACGTATGTTCAATGACCATTGTTCAGACATCAATTTTAAAACATATCCTCTTTTCTTAGACCAATAGCTATTCACAAGAGAATTATGAGCACAGAATTTGTTCTCAAACAATAAAGTAAGATTCATGGAGTTAATAGAGTATTCATTAAAATTTCAAATTCTAAGAAACAAACAGACAAACAAACACATCATGTTTCCAGGAAACTCTGTGGTATAGAGCAGACTCAAAATAATTAATAAATACATGTTTACTGAATATGCATGGTGTGATTTATTGTTGAATCTTGTGGATTAAGGAATGTTAACAGGAAAATTTAAAAATCAAACCAGTTACATTTAGAAAATAAGAAATATGTCAAATAAGTAGCATGAATTCATTTCTCAAGAATCTTAAAAGTGCAGGGCACTGGTTGCAAACACCTTTGATCCCAACACTCAATAGGCAGAGGCAGATGCAGCTCTGGGATTTCAAAGCCAGCCTGGCCAACTCAACAAGTTCCAGGACAGTCAAGACTACTCAGAAAAATTCTTTACACACACACACACACACAAATTGTTAAGAGTAAATTAAACTCAGACCATCAAAGAAAAAAATATAGCTGAAATGTATAAGTTTAGATCAACAAGAAATAAAAGAAAAGAAATTGGGGAAGACAAGATATTAACAACATAACTACAAAAATAGCCTATTTAGCCATAAATTCATCGGGGGTTACCTGATGAGTTAAAAGCACACATGATTCAATCCTTTTCCTATATCTCTACTATAGAACATCGAAAATCTCCCGGACCAAGCTATCAACACAGGTAACAAGAAGTAGTAATGCAGGAATATCAGGGTGTTTGAATTGATTCTCAAATTTGCCAATATCATACCTTTAACTATAATTGCAGACATATTTTTGTTTTAAGATTAAGTTTTAATCAGAAGTGTTTCTTACTGTTTTTAATTATTTTGTTCAAAGATAATTGTTTCTTTTCCTTGCAGTACATTAATTTTAGTTGGACCCTGCTTTTGTTTTGGGTGTCATTTACATAGCTGCTCTGTTGGAGTAGTTTTATTATGATTAAATCTTTTCAGACATTTCAATTACATGTATATACATATATACGTTATATATTACAATATTATATATATATATGTGTGTGTGTGTTATCAAATGTGAGCTCTCTAACTCTTCTAACCACCTAAAGCTTAAGTATAAATTTCAAGTTGATATATTTTAAATGATCAGAAAATAGTACATTCTAAGCATTTTTATTAATTTGTTTATTTTACATACCAACTGCAGTTTTCTGTTTCTCCTCTCCTCCCAGTCCCTCACTCCTCCTCTCCTTTAAGTCCCTCCCATCCACTTCTCCATTTATATTCATAAAAGGGCAGGCTCTCAATGGATATCAACAAAATGGGGTATTTCAACTTGCAGTAAGACTAAGTACTTGACCTTGTATTGAGTCTGGGAAAGGCCTCAATATAAGTAGAAGGAATATAGCGTGAGTCATAGAGTCCCAAAAGCCTACAAAAAAAAAAAAAAAAAAAAAAAAAAAAGCAGAGATAGCCCCTGCTCCCACTGTTAAGAGTCACACGTGAAGACCACATTACAAGCCGGGCAGTGGTGGCGCACGCCTTTAATCCCAGCACTCGGGAGGCAGAGGCAGGCGGATCTCTGTGAGTTTGAGGCCAGCCTGGTCTACAAGAGCTAGTTCCAGGACAGGCTCCAAAGCCACAGAGAAACCCTGTCTCAAAAAAAAACCAAAAAAAAAAAAAAAAAACAAAAACCACATTACAATAGAGTAACATATATGCGGATATGCGGGATACAAGCTCTCAGGTTGTTGATTCATTTTTTGTGAATTCTTATGAACCCAGGTTAATCGATTCTGTGATTTTTCTTGTGTTGTCCTTGACCCCTTCTGGCTCCTGCAATCCCCTCCAACAGGATTCCCTGAGCTCCTTTTTTCTTTTTAATTTTTATTGAGCTCTCCATTTTTCTCTGCTCCCCTCCCTGCCTCTCTCCTCCCCTCTTCAACCCTCCCTAAAAGTCCCCATGGTCCCAATTTACTCAGGAGATCTTGTCTTTTTCTACTTTCTACTTCCCATGTACATTAGATCTATGTAAGGCTCTCTTAGTGTTCTCATTGTTGTCTAAGTTCTCTGGAATTGTGGTTTGTAGGCTGGCTTTCTTTGCTTTATGTTTAAAAACCACCTATGAGTGAGTACATGTGAAAATTGTCTTTCTGTGTCTGTGTTACCTCACTCAAAATATTTTTTCTGGCTCCATCCATTTTCCTGCAAAATTCAAGAAATACCCTGAGCTCCTTTTAATATTTGTCTGTGAGTCTCTGTATCTGTTTCCAGCAAATGCTGGATGAAGCCTCTGATGATGACTGGACTATGCACCAATCTATGAGTATAGTAGAATATCTTTAGGCATCATTAAATCCTGATTCTATCCTAGGTTTCAGGGCCATCTGGATTCCAGGTCCTGGCACTCCAGGTAGTATCAGGGGATGAATCACATTTTTGGCATGGGTTTCAGGCAGGACCAGCCATTGATTGACCACTCCCACAACTTCCGTGCCACTCTTACCCCAGCACATCCCATAGACAGACTGTAAGTACACAGTTATGTGACTTTGATATTATCCCGATCCCCCCCGACGGGTAGTTTTGCCTGGTCACAGGAGATGATCAGTTCAGGCAACATATCCCCAAGTAATCGAAATTTTAGCTGTAGTCATGCTTGTAGATTCCTAGAGCTTCCCTTGTACCAACATCTATTTTTTTTTTGTTAAAAGGATTTTCAGTTCAAAGATCAAAGGATATTTCCTTAGAAAATCATGCTGTTCTGAATTATGATGGGTATTTCTTTTATGCTCATCAACCTTGCTACTGTGACTCTCAGACTTGCCTGGAAATTTTTACGTAGGCCTCTATCATCTCTGGACTCCTTCTCAAGTGTTTGTGCACCTTCAGCTCAATGGTTATTTGATGAAAATAATTTTCCCACCACCTTACTGTTTCATTCTTGAGTTCACTCAGCAGCGTTGCCTGTTTTCATCTAAGGATCCATGCTGATTCTCTCATCATCTGCTTGTCATTCTTCTGGCCCTTTATTCTCTGTGGTCTTGGCCCAGTGCTTGAACTGCAGCTGATTGGCTATAACAGTCATCAACAAGAATCCTGCTTATCTACTTCACTCCTAGGATTTTTGTCCCAACAACTGTGAATCAGTCTTAAATGACGTCCTTCTCTTTTCACAATGTGATATTTATATTTTCTTGTTGGCTATTTTGTCAGAGCAATAAAATAGTAATTTGTGTTCAATAACATTCAGATCATCTTAGAATTTTCCACAGTCTTTTGCACTTGATAGTATCATATGCCTATATTATTGTTTCTACCTGTCTTGTTTTCTTTTAATCTTTCCATACTTGTTCCCCCATGAACATTTAATTAAATGTCCCACTTAAGGACATTTGTGCCGTTCTCATATATCTGAGATTCAAACTCATGACAGGTGTATATCTTTGACTAACTATTTTTAGGTAAAATTCTACTGTTTACAAAAGAAATACATAGGTTCATTACTTCACATAGAGACAAAATTATGTCTTCAGTTACTGTGTACGTTATTTGTCAGGTTACTACTTGTCATTTGAATGCTATTTTTCTTCTTGCCACCAAATGTTAAACAGTCTGTGGGTGTCTGTGCAAAAGTATTCTTAAACTTTTATCAGGAAACTAATCAAAGGTATTTATCTCTTTTTACCAACATAGAAAGTGAATCTATGTAATTTATGTAATTTTTTTCTTCTTGTCATAAATCTGACAGTATATGTGACATTGAAGATCCTCTTATAACTAAAAGAGCATGGTTGTCTCCCACATAGTACATTAGCTTTAAGGCTCCCATTACCCAGCAATGCATTCCACTGCACTATTAAGTAAAGGTAAATTCAATCTATATTTAGATTGAGAGAGAGAGACAGGCAGACAGAGACAGAGGGGGAGACAGAGCCAGATATAGAGGAAGAGACAGAGGTAGAGAGGCCAGGAGCTAGAAGAAAAAAGAGACACAGTGATAGAAAAAGGGAAGGAAACAGATAGATAGAAAAACGAGAGAAGAGAATAGGAAAGAGGAATTGGAGCATGCATTTGGGCGCCAGTGAGACTATTAGTTGAAATAATATAAAACTGAGTAATCAAAGCTTTACAATTTTAGCCAAACAGTTATTCAATACTTTTCTCCTAGTCCCTGGAACACCCAGAGGCAGTAACTGGGAAACAAGTATTTCCACTGCCTTTTGCATCTATGTTTTGGCTATTGCAAGTACTAATAATTCGGACTCTAATTTCTCCTCTTACAAGTAAGTTTATTTTTGCTGTGAAAAGATTGTTGATTTAGAAGCTCTATCATGAGTGAAGACCCCGTGCCATGCTTATGAATTTTAAGAAAAACATGGACATAAATGGAAGAACTCATCAGTGAACATATGGAATTTATTTTACAATTGAGGCAAAAGATATGACTCAATTAATAATTTACTATATAATAAGCACATAACCTAATTAACAGAATATATCCCCAGAAGGAAAAACATATGACAATGTGAGCATACATAGGAATAAATCAGATTAATTGCAGTCAAGGAGTGTCAGTTACAAAGCACAGACCGTACACGAGTCCATTGATTTTAAAATTTGTGTAATGTGGATGATGTTTTCTATATTTAGTTAGTGTGAGATTTAAATACAGAGCGTAGGAAAATTATGTGTTAATGTATAATTTACATTTTGTAATCTGCAGATAACAGTAGTGCTAAGAGATATGTGACATACAATTTTTTAATGAAATGCAAAGTACAAAAATCCTAACAACTCAGGGGTAATTCAGAATGAAAGGTTGCAATTTAGAGAACTGATAATCTGTACAATTAATGTATCACATTTTTCTTCATATTTATCTTGTCAAATGTGTTATATCCAATTTCCCTATGGCACGGATATATGAAATACACAAAATTAAGGCCAATTTGAAATAAATCATTCAATTCATAAAACCTATCAATGACAACAATTAAATATTATTCAGCTCAATTATATAGGAACAGAATATCCTATAGAATTATTATTAATAATGTGATTTAATAATTACTATTTAAGATATGTTCTTAAACCATCTTGAATTCAAAAATCATATATTAAAACTATATTTGGCAAATGTGAATAAAATTTACTTAATTCATTGATTTCTAAAATTGACAATTGTAATGCAGTTCTCTTCAATATTGTGAATTTTTGAAATTTAGACAAGAAACTGTAATTTTGCTTCTTTGTTTTTATTTCCCCAATTTTTTCCTTTCATACATTCTGACCACGTTTTTATTGTCCCTCAATTCTTCCATTTCCCTATCCCAACTTCTACACTCTCCAAGATCCACTTCTCCTAGGTTTCCCTGAACAACATATAGCAATTAGACTAGGCACATATATCAAGACCTGACTGGCAATCTAGTATGAGAAAAAATGTACCAGCTGTGCCAAGGATAGGCAAAACAGTCAAAGTCTCAGCTCGCACTTTTGGGAGTCCCACAAGAACACCACACTACATAACCATAAAGTATATGCAGAGGACCTAGCCCTCACCCATAGAGGGTCCACGTTGGTCGATTCAGTTTCTCTGAACCAATATATTTCCAGATTAGTTGATTCTGTAGACCATGTCCCCCTTTGTGTCCTTGACACTTTGGGCTCCTACAAGCTTTCCTTCCACTCTTCATCAAGATTGCTTTAGCTCCACCTAATGTTTGGCTATGGGTGCCTGCATCTGCTCCCATCAGTTGAATGATACCCCTCTGATGACAGCTGGGCACTTGGGCTAGGCACTGGTCTATGTGTATAGAAGAATATCATTTGGAACCAGTTCATCGCCTTCTTCCCCCAGTACTGTTTGGGTCTTTTCTGGGTCTCTGGGCTTTCCTCAAATTCTTGTGGGTAGTCAGAAGCCAGCTATTTTATAGACTATGCTTTATTTCTCTCTTTTGTCCTCTAGTGGTCCTCTCTTTTAATTCATCTCTAACTCTTTCATCCTTCTCTCAGGTCTAGTTTCAGTGTTCTGCCCATGTTCAATCTACTACTTTCTCTCACTGCTCTGGACCATCCAGATGCCCTGCCTGTTCTCTCTCATATCTACATGAATAAGCTAAGAAAAAAGCTTCTCTTTCACTATAGCAGGGAACAGTAATACTGTCAGTTTATATAATTTTGGGTTTTAATTGTGTTTGATAATTGTATATTCCACTGTGTCACAGAGAAAATTTACACTTTCTGAGTAGTCCCCCTTACCTCCAGCTATCCTTCCTTTAATCTTTGTTCGTCTAAATCACTTTGTTTCTACAACAATATGTTTATATATGGTTTGATAAATGTTAATAAAATCTAGAAACATCAAGTAAAAATGAACATATGATCTTAGATTTTTTACAGACTTGCTAATTCTTTAAAAAATCTCCAGTTATATCAATTTTCTGTAAAAGAGCATAATCTCATTATTTATTGCCATAAAAAGTCACACTCTCACACACACAAACACATACACACATACACATGAATATATCCTACTTTTTATTTATTTGTTAATATGGGTGCTCTTGTGTGAGAGCTTAAGTTGGTTTTGCTATTTAGCTATAGTAATTCTGATACAGCTTTGTGATATGGAGTTATTTGGGCAAATAGCCAAAAACTATACGGCTGGACCCATCTAGACCTATTTTCAGTTTCTTAAGAAACTGCCTAGGGGTTTGCACAGCAACTGATTAGTTTTCATGTCCAGCAGCTGTGTATAGTTCTCATTATTGTCCTAGTTTCGTTATTGAATGCATTTCAAAATTGTGAATTGGGGCATATTTAATGTTTCAATTTGTATTTTTGATAGCTAATAAGATTAGATTTTTTATATTCTTTATATAATCTTCTGTCTGATGTATGGCTAGAAAGCATTCTTCCCATGGCTGTAGATTCTCTTATATTATGTCTTGACTTTACTGTGCAGATGCTTTTTGAAATTTCATGGGAAGAGTCTGCAGAGATGGCTTAGTGTATAAGAGCCCATCTTTCTCTTCCAGAGAATTATTTTGATTCTAGAACCCACATAGGTAATTTACTATATAGCCTGTCATTTAAGTATCTGGGAATCTGATGCTTTCTTCTAGTCTCTGAGGGCACCCATGTTCATGTGACTTATACTCACATAAAGAAAAATAAATTATTAAAGAAAATCAACTCAAATTTGCACATACACATTGCAAAAAAGTAAATACATTTAATATGAATAGTTCAAGTACCAAAGTCATACTTCTATTTAGATCTGTGAAAAAATCACATTATAAATATATGTATGGAAACAAAGATTAAAAATAGATATCTATTTCGAACACCAATTAAAGCAAGGATGGTTGTTAAAAACAGAGGGTGAGTTAAATTCATTCTAAAGTAACTTACTGGGTAGTTT
Source organism: Chionomys nivalis (assembly GCF_950005125.1). NCBI lineage: Eukaryota > Metazoa > Chordata > Mammalia > Rodentia > Cricetidae > Chionomys > Chionomys nivalis. The sequence goes on along the minus strand of NC_080090.1, from coordinate 73,663,201 downwards.
CCTAAAATAATAATAAAAACTTGATATGTAGCATGATAACAGTCTTTAATGTGTTTACAGGAACAGATGGATTTCAAGATAAGATGAATAAATACAGTTAAACAGAATAAAAATTTGTGCTTTAAATTTATAATTACAAACTAATAATTCAATACTCTGCCTTTTATCATTTACTAAAACAATTAAGTCATATTCTGGCTATACTATAAAAAATTCAACACAAATCAATAGGATATAGCTGACAATTGTACAATAACACAAAAAATAATACTGAAATCCCATTTAAGCAAGTACACACATAGAAAATAAATATTTAAAAGCTTTATTTTATTTTCATATGGATAGGTATTTAGCCTGCTACATATCTGTACACCCTCTTCATGCAATACCCAAATAGGCCAGCAAAGGTTGACAGAGCATGTGAAATTAACTATACAGATGATTTTGAGCTGCGTTGTTCAAACATTGGAAGAACAATCAGTGTTTCTAACTGATAACTCATCTTTCCAGCACAACAAATGACTCATTAAAAAATAAAGCAAAAAACATAAGGATCCTGTTGTTAGTTTTTGACATTTTATCCTTAGAAACTGGAGTCTTGTTCAAAAAGGCCCTTCTTACTGTATTTTGAATTCTCTAATCTATTTTTTGTTCTAATAGTTTCAGATTTACATTTTAGTCCTTCCAATGATTGATTTGAAGTTGTTTTGCATAGATAAAGAACTTACCTCCTTCTTGTGCTGAAAGATATGCCATTTTCTTCAGAATCATTGTTGAAGTGATTGCCACTTTCCAATAATATCTTTTACACCTTTTTCAAAACCTGGAGGACAGTAGCCTTGTGGGTCTTTGTGGAAATCTTAGTTTCCATTGTATATGTCTTTGTTTTGGATGTTGGTCTAGTAACACATTGCCGCATTGTGCTTTTGCTTTGTTTTGCTGTCACAATAGCTCTACAGAATACCACATTCAGGTATGCCACTACTTCAACATTGACCGTTGTTCAGGATTGCTTGGTATCTTTTGTGTTTTCATGGGAGTTTTCAATTTCCAAAATTATTTCTGTGAAAGATGATATTGTAATTTCAATGGGATTACACTGAATCTATTTTTTACTAAGTTGGTTAATTTCAACATATTAATTCTAGCACATGGGAAATCTCTCCATCATCTATTGTCTTCTTCTATTTCTGTAATTACTTTTAACTTTTTCATTATATTCGTCTTTTCCTTCTTTGCTAAGAGGTTTATTTCAAGGTATTTAATGTAATTATTTTTAAAAGTAATAAAGGTTTGATTTGGACTCATGATTTTCAAGATTTCTGCCTAAGATTTCAGCCCAAGTTTTAGAGCCTTGTGTTCAAACCAGGATGACAGTCAAGTGTATTATAACTCCTGTTTTGCTCTACTATCAGTTCCCTCTTTCCAAGTCTCCCCTATAATTCATCTTAAAATACTAAAAAAATATTACCTACCTCACTGCATGGTTAATAATATACAAAAACTTAAGTACTATTAATTCAGGTATGGAGTGTCCCCAATGCTCAGGCTAAAAGTTTGTTTCCCAGCTGTGGCACTATTGTGTTAAAACCATGATGAAGGAAAGCCTGGTGGGTTGAAGTGAGCTCATTGAATGTGTAGTCTTAAAGAAGGAATCCCAGTTCGGTTAGGTTTTTACAAACAGTCTTTCAAAGTTTTAATTTTTTTCTTCATAAAACGATTATAATTTGTGTAGAATGAAAAATAAAAAAACCTAATAGTCAGATATTGGAGTTCAACCCCAAAACCAGAAAAGCAAAGTAGCCAAGTCACTAGAGATGTTTTGCCTTTACCAAAGCTGGACGACCGGATGCTAAGCAAACTAAACAGTCCAAGATTCTCTCTCCTCTCATTTTATATTCCCTCTAGTTCTGGGATTAAAGGTGTTTGACTCTCTAGTACGGGTATTAAAAGTGTAGGTCACCATCATCTGGATTGATTTTTGCATTGATATTGTGTAGTCCATGGTGGCCTTGAATTTACAGAGATTCATCTGCTTCTGTCTCCAAATCCTGGGATTAAAAAGGTGTGTGCCGCTACTGCCTGACCTTTAGTGGTTTATCTTTGTCCTTCTGATATTTAGGCAAACTTTATTTATTAGAACATAAAGTATCACTATAATTCTGCTAAATTTTAATTTTCTAAAAATAATTCTTTCTGTATACATTTTTTTTTGAAAATTTGACCTATATTTTCATTGTCACTGTATTGAAAGTACTCTAAGGAGAATCTTTGATTTTGCCTTTTTTAACCTTATGTTACATTAAATGTTTTAGGACATTATGATTTCCCATATGCTTTGATATTCAATTGACTAATAACCCTGACATTATCCTTAGTTAGTCTTAGCTTGAGATAAGTTTGGAGATAAAAGATACCATCAGTAAGTACCTAAGCAAGTATTATATAAATGCTTCTAGAAGTTATTGAAATATATTAATTTTCTGTTTGAAAAAACATGTTCTCTAGTTAGTTTAATTTTCTTATTAGTATTAAACTTTTATCTATGCTGAGACCTATGAGAGAGATACTTGAATATTACTTGGGTATTTTAAAAATATTTTCTTTTTCTTTTTTTCCCAACAATAATATACATGCCAATATAGGTTAATAATTTATGACTGCAATGTGTATAGTATATTGATACCAAATTGCTTAAGTGGTAAAATATATGTTCCTCTACTAATTTTAAGGCTATAACTTGAAATTACACAAAGTCAATATTGTTACACACATTACATCAATAACGTTGAAAACATCTTAATGTCTATACGTTTGAAGTTTGATTTAAATTGGTGATGATGGGATATTAAAACTTCCTTTTTCTGACTCTTCAAGCCATTCCTTTTCCAAATCTTAATGTCTTCTATAAAATTTTAAATTATTATTGAAATACAAAAATTTTTATTTATGAATAAAAATTACTTCTACCATTATAAATGTTAAAAATACTATTATTTGTTTATGGAATTTTCATAAACTATATATATATATAATGAAATCTATGTAATCACATTGTTATGATATAGGAGTAATTATGGTAAGATCAGTTATCATTTAAAACATTATCTTATAATTTTGAAATTTAATTAATAGGCAATTTCACATCATGCATCCCAATCTCATGCATCTCTCAGTACCTCTCCATTTACTACTCGCCCTTGTGGTGTACCACCCAAAGAAAAACTAACAAAGAAATAAAAACAATAATATAAAAAAGAAAGAAATACTAATACACTGAAAAATAAAAGTACAAATAAGAATATCAATTTCAATGTAAAATCCAGCAAACAAAAACACAAACAAGGAAATAAGTAAAATGAAAGAGAAAAAACAAAAACCACAAGCAAAACAAATCTTTGCTCCTCGCTCTTTGTATCTCCATCACCTCTTCATTTATCTTAGTGGCATTTGGAGCTGCTGTGTATCATGCTGAATACTCTTTTGTCCAAACTGCTTTTCCCCACAAACGTTCATTATGTAATGTTTGTACTTAATGTCCTCTGCTTGGGGTCAAGCCTAACCAGAGTTTTAATTCCATTAAATTTCTGGCTTCATAGTATTCTACACTATAGATAGAGAATAGTTTTATTATCCACATACATATTGGTAGATATTTAAGTTATTTGCATTTCCTAACTATCATGCCTAGTAAAGCAACTGATATGGTTGAGCAAGTATCTATCGAATGGGATGTTTAAGTGCAAACCAAAAAGTAGCATAGAGGAATAGATTTGTTTTTCGCTTTTTGAGGAACTACAATACTGAGTTTTTCAGTGACTACATCAGTTTACAATCCCACTAACAGTGAGTGAAGTTTCCATTTTCCTCATGCCCCCTTCAGAATTTGTTTTAGTTTGATTTGTTGATCTTTGACATTTCGGTTATTATACAATGAAACCTTCAGGTGTGTTGATTTGTGGTTTCCTCATTCCCAGAGAAAATGAATACTTTTAGAGATATATTTTAGCCATTTTTTAATTTGAGAACTCTCTGTTCAGGTCCATGATCCTTTTTTTTTGAATGACACTTTTTATTTTATTTTATTTTAAATCTTTGTGCATAGTTTTGATTACTCAAGTAACTAGAGATATTTATATTTTTGCCAGTCAGATGGAAAATATTTGTAATGCCAGAAAATGGCACAGTGAGCATGGTAAAAGCAAGCCAAATATATTTATAACAGTTACACATAATAAAACTATGGGAAATATCAATCAATGCAGACGTTTGTTAAGATTAATGTTTTTACAGCTGCAATTACAAGGTTATTGCTACTAAGAGTTGGCAGATCATTTTACAATACTAGTTAAATTTATTCTTACATTAAGACTTAAGTAATATATTTTATTTTAAAATTATATTTGTAAATTTAATGAATGTTTATAAAATAAAATTATAAGCCAACATATGTAGTTACATGAAAGCTGATGCAATCAGTATCATTGAGTAATTAGGAAAAAATCTTTATTCATAACAAATTAGCAGTTAAATATAAGCCTGGTTTTAGCAACTGAATTATTTTGTTTTGTCAAAATTCTGAACAGCTTTTCCTGTGATATTGTGTTCAAAATTTTCAATATAATTAATGACTGATTATCTGCATTTGATAAATCACAAGGAAATGGAGGTGATATTAATCATAATGACCACATTTATTATTTGACACAGACTTTAAGTATAAATATGTAATGATAATGACAATGTAAAAATTATTTGACTATAATTTCAATGCATTTAATGATGTAGTTCTTGTTCTCCCACCCTTTTGTAAGATGAATAGGAACAAAAACCATAATTGATATTGTGGGTAAATAAATGTATGTGGAGGCAAGTTGTAGATTCCAAAAAAATCAGAATTTTTAACAAACAACCATATGATACTAATAAATTAAAGAGATTTCAAGTTGATGATCTATTTGAACTGGTGATGGTTCATTTTTATAATCTATAGAAATATTTGTGTTTATAAAGGGGCCAAAATGTGTTAAATTCTAATCATTGTAACTACTTCATTTAAAGACTTCAAATAACTATACTGGAAATTTATTTATGGTCTGTGTAGACTGTAACTAAGAATGAAGGACTAAATGAGGTATAAGAAAGTTCTTTATTATAGTAATGCAAATCTGGACAGAATTCTCAGATGTTAGGTAAAATATTCACACTATGGTAATCATACTTAATATAATATTTTCACAAGTTTTCATTTGAACACTACCCTACTTTGATTTTAAGAAATTTTGTACAGTGTTGAGTCTCCAACAATCTGAATCTTCTATTCATGAAATGGAAATTAAAAATTTACTCCTATGATTTCATTACTTGTACAAATATTAATTTCAAATTTGTTTCTTAAAGTTTTCCTAGTGTCAAAATGCATCTTTCATGATGTTGAAAATATTTCTAGAGAGAAAGTCAACAGTCTAAACAATAAATCTATAATCTTGATGACTTTACATGACTATGTTTCTTTTAATTCATACATATTGTTTGTTTCTACAGTCTGCAAAGAAAGATAGTTTTGAGGACATATAGAGGAGTAATCTTTTCCCATTAAGGTATCAGAACAGTAAGGCAGATCGATATAACATGTTCACCGGTCATTGGTCAAGGAAAGCTGCAGCTGATCCTGTGCCCAGGAAAGAGACAATGTCTACACATGCAAATCTGATAGCACTTAGTCTCCAGAAACAATTTTCTTGCCTAGACTGCTTTTTATCACCTCTTCCAAGGATTATGAAAGAGTAGGAGAATCTTAATTAATGTCCTGGCAATTAAGAAAATAATTCCTTGTAAATTACTTGAATACTTAGTTGACCTTTGTTTAGTGGTATCTACAGTCTTTTTTTTTTTTTTTTGGTAGGTGACATTGAGAAAATAATAATGATCAAAAGTAAATAAGTGTTTTGTCAAAAATAAATGATAAAAAGTGAATTGAGAAAGTAAGATTATTGGATGTGGTAAACAGAAAATCAAAACCATTGAGGGCTGAAGCACACTCCATAGAGGTATCCACAGTGTTAAGCTCTTCATATCAGTGTGGAAGGTATGAAAATCTAAGAGGAGTCATAAAACACCAGATGAGTTAGGTGAGAAAAATTCAGATCAAACAATAGTCATAAAATATGTTAAGATATAAGAATAACTATGTGCTTGCATTTTATACAGAAAGAGATATTTTACAACATTTTAACTTCATCTCTCTCCTTCAGGTTATATCTCAGTACAATTCCCAAATCCCTAGGACTAGAGATTTACTTTGCTTCCATTAAATATACTGTTTTAGATGATAATCAAAACACAAGCATCTTTCATGGTTATGAGCTAGCATGTGATATTTTCATGCATGGATACATCTAAATAACATATTTAAATTATGATAGACTTTTTAACCTTCTCAAATGTTGATCATCCCATAATGAAGAAAGCATAAGAATTCTTTCTTAAGCTTCTTGAATCATATTTTACGTTATCATCAAGCAATGGCATTGCATTAAGTGATTGCCACCTCCTTCAGTAGTACCTATTGCTTAGCCTTTCCTCTAACTTCCTTCTGCTCCCCACTGGCATTGCTGGAATTCCTTTCTTCATTTATAAGCAACCCAAATTTTAAATTCCTCTCATGAATCAGACACATGATTCTTTTTTTCCTGTGCCTGAGCTATTTTACCTGTTTTTATTATCTTCAGTTCCAGTTGTCACAAATTACAGTATTTAATTTATTATTGCTGAGTTCAAGGCTACAAGTTTTTAGTTGGTAAGCAACCGTTATTTAAATATATATTTCAATGAGTGAGTAAAATTATATATTTATATATTATTGTTTAACAAATAAGTTCCCAGAACTGTATTACTTAATCTTATTGATATTACCAATAATATATTATATATTTTATTTAAAATTATCTCATTTTAAAATATTTGAATTTGTGTTTCAACACACTATTCTATGTGTATGTAATATGAAAACAATAAAACAAATTGCTGTAGAAAATGACATTATAAAACAAAATTATTAACAACAACTCAACCTTAGGAAAAAAACAAGATGTGTTTATATCTGTGTGTGTGTGTGTGTGTGTGTGTGTGCATGTGTGTGTGTGTGTGAAGTATTATACTCAGTTGTTAAAGGCTGTGTGTTTAATGATGGAAACTACATTTGATGGTTTTAAAAAGAATATACCAAACTATCTAGGGAGCAGTTTTCTTCGAATGTGGTTCCATAAAGAGCAGCATTAACATTTCTGTTTATTATTCAGCAATAAAGAAGGACAGGATTATGCCGTTTGTAGGAAAATGAATCATGCTAAAGAAAATATAGGCAGAATTAAAATTTAAAGGAAAACAGAGGTGTGAAAATAGAAGGGAGTGTTAGAAAAGAGAAAGACAGGAGTCAAAAGAGGGTAAATGAGGGTGAATATGATTAAATTATTCCCAAATAAATTGCATAATGAAACTCTACAGTGCATATAATTAACACATAATACTCAATTTTTTATTTTAAAACATATAATGTCATTTCCACCTAACATACCATGAAACACTAACTCTGGTGTAAAATTTCCAAGGGTCTCTAAAATCTGCTGACATTAAGAGCACTTGCTGAGGAGAATGTTTAAACCTTGTAAATGATGTAATAAGGAAGGTAATTAGAGTTACTCAGGGAAGAAGGAGTAAGCTAAGTTTTACTCAATAAAATGATTTCTCTAGATTCCTTAGTGAATCTGACATTATGATTAGTTTTCTGAAATTAGATGCTTTTAAGCTCCCCAAACATAACAACGTTTGTAAGATATATGCAGCTTTAAATGTTACGACCTCTTAGTCCCAGAAATACCTAATTGTCCCCCTTTCATCTCTGTAAAACCTTGCCCTCTTTCTCTTCATCCAGCAACTCTTACTCCTTTGAGTATTGCATTACGTACTGCCTTTCCAGAGTTGCTCTCCCTGGCAATTAATTAAAAAATGGGACAACCCCTGCTTAGTGTTGGTTGTTAGTGAATGTGGGCTGTGTAATACACAGAACATATTATTAGAACATTGTTTAGTGCAATTCTTCCTTTTGTTTATTTATTTTATAATCTCCACTTGAAAATGGGCATCATGGTAACATGGTTCTCCATCATAAATATATCTTTAATAATGTAAATTTGTCTGGCACACTGAAAGTATATTTGCAAGAAATTCATGAATAAATTTGCAAAACCATTGTTTAAAATAACCTGAATAATCTTATGTCAGGTTATATAGCTCACCAAATATTTTCCTAAGTTTACTGTTAATGTAACTGAAGTAAAATACATTAGTTTCTTTAATGTACACAATCTAATGCCCTTACCTGGCTGTTCTGTCATTTGACAAATTCATCTGTAAAGTTATTCATCTTGAAAAAATTAATTTTGGTAAAAATTAAGGTTTTGAATACATTGCATATGATAAATTTTATAAGATGAAATTAAAATGATCAGAAATACAGTTGTTCATTTGAGGGCTTAAAGAAAATATCTTTTCTGCATCTGAACTCTCCCCAAAATTTAAGAGTTCATATTTAAAAATGAATGGAAACAATGACTTTGGAATGGTGATGTCAATTTTATTTTTTATTGAAGTACACATCATAAATTACTTTTATTTTTTAAATTATTTGTTTTTGTTTGATTGCATTAGTGTTTTATATGTCCATGTAGAATTTGAAGTTACAGGAAGCTGTTAGCTGTCATAAGGGTGCTGGGAACTTAACCTGTGTCCTCTGGAAGAGCAGTCAGTGCCCTTAACCATTTAACAATCTGTCCAATCCAGAATAGATTATATTAATATTTATTATTTTTGTTTCTTTTTTAGTAACTGCAATTTCTTCAAAAGGACATAATGTTTGTATATATATATATGTCCTTGAGAAAATACCTCAGTAGAAGTTATTTAAGTATATTATTGTCACTGTGAATTGGTTTCAATTCCAGTTAAATGAATTATAGATGTGGTCTCTTCTACTTGCAGCTCCTGACACCTTACTACAAGTTACAGTCATTGCAATGTAAAGACGTCAATTAAACTCCCAATTGAAGTTTTCAAATGGAAACACTCAGATTGTGCAGTTGTGAATAAAAATAAATTTGCTTTTCAGGGAATTTGGCCGTTGGAAGGTAAACAATCTTGCAGTTGAGAGAAGAAATTTTCTTGGCTCTCCTTTGCCTCTTGCCCCTGAATTCTTCCGCAACATAAGGCTTTTGGGACGGCGACCTACTCTTCAGCAAATCACAGAAAACCTTATCAAGAAATATGGGACTCATTTCTTGCTATCTGCTACTCTGGGAGGTAGGAGCTTTTGAAAATATCTGTGCTTCTGTTTGTCTGTGGATAAACCTGTATATTTACTCTAGGAAGACCCTTAATCCATATCTGTAGACTCTTTTCATTAAGGAAAATGTTGATGAACTGATCACCTAAACTCTTCTATAATATTCACACTCATGAGTATGATACAAGTATTACTTAGTGTCTTCCTAAAAACTTCCTAGAGTGCCAATATACATGAAATGTATGCATGGTTGTAATAATATATTATACAAAGTGATATGGCAAATCATGTTTAAAAATAAAAAGCTTCAGTTCAGGTGAGAGTCATCACTTCTGGTAAAGGAGAGAAGAAATAATTTCTAGGAGTAAATGGTAAATTTCTATGTTTTTAAAACTCTGCTCTTCCAGTAGACTGTATTTGACTCATGATTATGGGAAGGAGAAAAACATAACAGCTGATTGATAATATTTTTAAAAATGTTAGTGAGGTTAAGAAACCTATGATTATGTCCACTTAAATATGGGTTTCATATTGTCATTAGTAATCAGAAGCTTGAATAATCCTGAAGGATATTCAATGAGGTAATAATTAAGAAAGAAAATATGATGTCATAAAATATTTTCAGTCTTCCAATTCTCTACATGTAATTATACATGTGTCTACCATAAGCTCTGCAGATTCCAAAGAAAGTACAAATTAGTAATCAATATTACTGATTCTATATGAGACTGGTTATAAAATTTGGACATGGTAGCTAAGGGAAGAGTATGTGCTTCCTTGTCAGTCGCTCCATGAATTCACAAAAGGTGGCTGTGCTGATCTTGTCTATGGAGAAGTGCTGTGGAAGGCTACTTTCTTCATGTTCCTCAGCATTATAGGATTGGTTTCTGTTCTTAGACACCCGCAAACCGGTCTGACAGAAATACAAACAGTTAATTATTTCAGGATATATCCCATAAGAAACTCTGTCTTGACCTTGTAGGTGGAATGCTTACAGCAAGTCATCACATATACATGAAAGCCTTCAAAATGTACCAGAGAATTCTTTTGTGGTTCATTCTTGATACTGGATATTTGTAAATCTGAAACAATAATGATCTGTTTTTAGAGGCAGTCCCAAACATGACAGTTACCATAAAATCTCCATTTGTTGTGCTTTACAAGTCCAAAATTGCAATCAAGTGCTAGCTCTCATCTCAAGCAGCACATGTGACTCTTCCTATTTTTTTTATTTCAGTGATGTTTAACTTACTACTTTTATAAATGAAAGTGTTTCAGAGGAATTCTTGCCTCTCCAAGAGTACAGTAAAAACTTTGCACTAAATTATCATCATATTTTGCCTTATTCATAGAATGAATACATATTCCAAAATACTGTGTTTGTAGAATTGTTTATGACATCTCTACTTCATCTTTTTCAAGAAAAAGACCTTATCTGTATGTGGTCATGTCTCTGTGGTTATAATAGATGTTGGTATGAGACAGGTTCAGATTAAATTGTCTGTACAATATTTGACTATTCCAGAGTCCAAGAATACAGAGTTTTCTGACAAATATAAATATTTATAATGATTACATATACTACTGAAGTTCTGTCTGAATGGAAGGAAAAAACTAAAATAAGGGAATTTTATAAAGGTTCATAACTGAAGAGTCTCAGGATCATAGCAAAAGGCAGACATATAAGATACGGCAGATGGAAAAAGGATAGAACCCTGTCATATTTAGAAAACGGCAGAAACCATTATATATTTATATGTATGTATATATATTCTATTATTTTCATATATGAGAAAATAATAGAATAACTCAAAAATTGTCATTTTGTGTAACTTTTGTCTATTTTCTTTGTATTTTTGGTGATAAAGCTGCTAGCTTTTAGAAGTTGAGTAAGTTAAGACTTAAGGCTTCATTACCTTTATCAAAAAGGTAGTGTAACTAGAAATATTTTCATCTATAAAATAAAGTTTATAAATAGAAAAAAACAGAAGTATATGCACTTTCCATCAATAAAATTCTTATCACATTTTTCAAATTTTGAACATAATTTTTGCATTATTTTTATAATATGAGTGGTACATTTTGTTTTTCTTTTACCATTTTATGTTGTTTTTTGCTCCTGCTGGTGGTGTTGGTATTCTATAAAGGGTGTTTAAAAATCTTCTTGGGATTAAGTCATCTTGTGGGTTAACTTTTCCAATGATACAGAGTTATGTCAGTATTTACACATGCCACATTATCTTTCACCAAATATTCCAAATAATTCAAATAGAGAATACTAACAGCAATGAACAGATTAAATAAAACTGTGTGATCCAAAATCAACATAAAGTTGGCTATTATAAAACAAGAATGTTTCTAAAAATTAAAGTGTGACTATTCAATGCACAAAATAAATAAACTAAAATATTTATGGGTAAATGTATACAATGTCATAACTAAAATCTATCATGAAAGCAATACAAATGTTATTTTGAATGTACAGACCCATTAAATGTCATAATTAAATATTTTCCAAATAACATTGTAATTTAAGTCTGCTTTTTCAAGACAGGCTTTTTTCTGTAGCATTCCTGGAATTTACTCTTTAGACCAGGCTGGCCTCTAGCTCATAGAGATCAACCTGCCTCTGAATCCTTAGTGCTGGGATTAAGGGTGTGCACCACCACTGCCCAGCCAACACTACATTGCTTTTTCAGTTGCAAGTACTCATGTTTTTATTTTTTTTCTAAAAGAAATTCTTGTGAAGATGTATTTTTGTTTGCCATATTGCAAAATATTTAATTTTACTTAAAATAAAACCATATTTTCTTCAAAAATGAATTGAACTATGTATAATATTCAGTATCCATAATATTATTAACAGAACAAGCACTTATAATATATTAATACTCTTCCACTGAAAAAATGAGTTCTGGTGTCATTTTGATATTTCACTTTGCTTGACTATTTAAAAATATTTTTAACTTAAAGATTAGAAATATTAAGATAAAGTTTTGTTAGAATAGCTGTTAGTGTTTCTTTTTTATTTTTGCATCCCCATAAGCATAAAACTTAAATATTCTCATTTCAATTTAGTAATAGTCAATTTTTACTTTAGTTCCTATGAAGTGTACTTTGTACAAAGAATCCACAACTGTAATTCTTTGTCATATGTTACCTTTTCCCGATCAGTTAACACCTGTCACCGTCCTTCCATCTGGATCTCTTCTAAGAAAGTGTAAACTTCTTTTAATTTAGTTAAAATTATCATAATTGGGGGAACAAGTAATTGAATATAAATCCATATCTTAAAGAAATATGAATAATTATCTGAAAATCTTAGAAATTACTTCTATGGGGATATTAGTTTTGTTATGAGGAAAAGATAGCAAGGATAGTACAGAAATGCTTTCTGAAGTTTAGACCATCAGCCATTGTTGGTTTAGAATGCAGCAAAGGAAAAAGAGGACATAATCATTTTGGTTAAGTCACAATATTCACTCACACTTCCTCATTCTATAGTCTTTCCCATGTCTCTGATATGCAAAATGAAAGGACTGAAGCTAAGAAGTAAGTTTTCAGTTTGACTGTTTACAAGACAATTATGTACTAAAATTATTAAAAGATAATAAATGATAATAAATATAATAAGGTAAAATGAAATAAAATTTTCCATGTTATCTGTTTTTAATAACAGTGTTCTGATAATGGAGGACTAGATAAAAGTTAAGTGGTATAATGCCTTTCAATCAAGTAAAATTTTACCCAGCATCCTTCTTGCAGAATATTGGTAAAGCAGATCAATCATATACATATTGTTTGCTTAATACATACCTGTTATACAAAGCTTAAGAACTAAATGCTTCTTGCAACAGCTTCACTGGGTGATTAACAAAGATAGTCATTTCTTTTAGAATTAGTCCTTTTGTCTATAATGATCTCATGAATTTTGAGGGAATCAACAGCATCAGCATCATCTTGGAGCTTGTTAGAAATGCAGAATTGCATATTTAGTCCCCGATCTATTTCACAACATTTATAGGTGACTTCAATATACATTAAGTTTGAACAGCACTTCTTGTAGTGCCTAACTAAATTCGAAGTGCACTCAAATGAACCAGAAATCTGGCTTCTGAGAATAAATGTATATAGAAAGTATAGGAGCAATTCTGAGCTAAACACTAAAGAAACATACAAACATCTTCATTTTGTGTTGATTTTAACTGTCTTCAAAATTAGAAGCAGCCTAATTTTCTTTCAGTCAGTGGAGATACAATGTAAACTAACCTTGAGCTATGTTAAATTACTTTTTTCATTTAATTGCACTATAGGGAGCATTATGAGTTATGAGCAATTTTAGTGATAACAGTTTCATCTTTTCTTGCAGATAACAGTTAATGGTTGTAAGGTCAGCTGCTCTCCTTTAGAGTATTTTAGGAAATATTTTGAATTGTTTTTTATGATTTAAAAGGGTAACTACTTCTCTTCTGTAATATGGTGCAAATGTTAATTGGTGCTAATCTAACATGTCTCTATTTTATCTATTGTATTTATGTATAAAAATAATTCTACCTATTTTAAGGAAACATTTTCAAGGCTGTTTTTTTCTTATTACTCTTTGTTTCTGAAGCACTCTTGTCCCTCTCTTTCATTAGACAAGTAGGAAACAACTACTTGTGCACCTTCACTATATCGAGGAAGATAATTATTGAGAGCAAAATGCAAAGGCAAACTAAGCACAAGTTCAAAAGGAAAGAACAATCACACAGAAAGTAAAATTTCATACAAGGAATTATATGGCTTCCTATTACAAATATGTAAAGATATATTTGAGATACATGCCTATATCAAATGTAAAATTTTAAACATATTTAAGCCAAATTGAGTCATTTCTTCCTTGTTTATAAAGTGCTCTATATGCAAAATTTGCATCAAGGCAAAGATACATCCAAATAAAGCTTTAAGTGTAAATATGTTGAAAGGGGTTAGATGTATCTGCCCTTTGTGGTTATTATTTAACTTTTTATTCATCCAAAATATTATATGATAGTGCAGCAACCAACTGAACTGTATTAATTACAAAATGAATAAAACATGGTCATTCAGAAGATTTAAAATCATTGTATATGCATTACAACGAAAGAAAATGAGTCTATGAATTTGAGGGAAAACAAGAGAACAGCATGAGAGGGATTGAAAGAGAGGAAGAGGAAGAGAAAAGTAGTATATATTGTACTGCTGTGGAATATTACTTCAACTAAGTAAAGTTGTGGTACATTGCTTTAGCCTGAACTTGTTTAATTATGTAAAGGTGTGTTGCTGTTTCACATATTTTGCCTGAGGTACCTAATTGCCCTAATAAGAAGCTCAACAGCCGATAGCTAGACAGTAGAAAGATTGGAGGGGCTGGCAGGCAGAGAGAGAGTAAATAGGAGGGGAGAAAAGAGGAGAAGGGTGTAAAGAACAGAGAATGAGAAAATGAGAAAGAAAAAGAGACATCTGAGTTTTTGGGCCAAAATGAAGTCTGCTAAAATGTACCTTTACTATTCACTATGATACTGCTGTAAAGAAAGACCATGGTCACAGAAACTATTATAGTAGAAATAATTTAAATGGTGGCTTGGTTACATTTTCAAAAGTTTAGTCCACTATGATCATGGCTGGTAACACGGTGGCGTGCAGGCAGACAGTATTTGTGAGCTATAGCCTGACCCATAGGTAGAGAGAAGAAGAGAGACTCTAGGTTTAGCACGAATACCTAAAATTTCAAGATATAATCCAAGTGGCACTTAATTTTTCCAATAAATTCAAGCCACCTAATCCCTTTAATTCTAACAGTGCCACTCCCTGAACTAAACACTCATTCAAATATATGAGCCTATGGAGGCCATTGTTATGCAAACCACCACATATTTATGAATTTATAAAAAATCTATGTATAATAAAAATATAAAGGCTTCAAAAAGCAGTAAATTAAAATTTGATAGTTTATAATAGTATCTGCTGACGGCTATGAAAACCCCGTGGTTCTCTTGGTTTTTCTTCTTGTTATGGAAGTTTAAGAAGGCTCATTGTGGATTGTCCTGTTTTTAAACAGAATAAGGGAGAAAAGAGGTATAATTTTTCTAAGCATGTAAACATGAAGCATGTACTGTATGATGACACACACCTCATACACTTTTTATCTGTTGATCATTTGATCATGGCTCTACCTTTCAATACCATAAGAAACAGATCACCTTCTCACGCTACTTATAGATCTCAGCAATGGGTCAATTATTCCCATATGCTTATTTGTCACCATAAAAACAATAAATTATTGCACAGTTGAATATGATGTGTTAAATTATCATTACTGATTGAACCATGGGATTCATGCAATGATAGTTTTTTTTTCAAATGGGAGACTATAATTACAAAATTTTTCCTTTATCCCCTCCTAAAGAGCTGTATCATATACCCCTCCCTAACTATACTTCCTTCAAATCATGACTTTCACTTTCACTTAGTTATTTCATGTGTGGATGTATATGCATATAAATATCTTTTCCTAAACATAACTTGTTCAGTCCATACACCGTTATTTGTAATTATGTTTTGAGGATTGACCATTTATTACTGAACAATCAATTGTTGTGTTCTTATTTTAGGTATAGGAAAGTTTTGTCTACATGGATGTTACCTAGTGCCCATGGAAGTCAAATGAGTGTAAGATTTCTGATGATAAAATGCACAAGATTGTAAATTGCCATGTGGGTTCTGGGAACTGAACACAAGTCTTTGCAAGAGCAGTAAGTGCTCTTAACCATTTAGCCATCTCTCCAGACGCTTTATCTAATTTCATTCTGTTAACTTCAGTTCTAAATTTTTAAAGAATACTACTTTTACTACTAATAATGTGATATACATATGAGAATGACATAAACCAAATAAAAAGAAAATAGAATCAAAGTTCTTTAATTTCTATTTTCTTTCTTTCTTTCTTTCTTTCTTTCTTTCTTTCTTTCTTTCTTTCTTTCTTTCTTTCTTTCTCTGTTTCTTTCTTTCTTTCTTTCTTTCTACTTAAAAATTTCCACCTCCTCCCCCCCTCCCCTTTCCCTCCCACTCCCCCCAATCTCCTCCCCTCCCTCTCGAGTCCAAAGAGCAGTCAGGGTTCCCTGCCCTGTGGAAAGTCCAAGGTCCTCCCCCCTCCATTCAGGTCTAGGAAGTGAGCATCCAAACAGTCCAGGCTCCCACAAAGCCAGTACATGCCATAGGATCAAAACCCAGTGTCATTATTTTTGGCTTCTCAGTCAGCCCTCCTTGTCCCACCCGTTAGAGTCCGGTTTGATCACATGCTCCACCAGTCCCAGTCCAGCTTAGTAACAGATCCCATTTGCATATAAATACAGGAAAAATAAAGCATAACTTAAAAGGCCATGCTTCAGAAGTGTATAAAGCTTTCAGTTAATTGGTGTAAAATAAAAATTGTGATTTTGTTTTGTTTGATTTGTGTGTGTGTGTGTGTTTCACATCTCCATGAAAGAATCTTGCAATCTGTGCTTTAATTATGCACACACTACCACAGGTTTTCAGGTGAAGGAGACAGCTGCATGGTTTCCACATGGACCAATTAGATCTTTTCCTGATTGCATTCACTTATTCATGTTCTAGCAGATTTGGGATGATGATCACTTCCAAAACCACAGTCTGTGTTTGCAACGTGTGACTGAACTTTATAGCTCATGCCTTGCTTATAGATAGCAGCAGGTTTGAATATACCTTTCTAAAATATTTGTATCATTGAATACTTGTGGAAAAATTTAAAATTGAGAATGTAGGCTTCTTTCTCAAGTCTTTGTATAAGTATCTCAAATGATTTATTTATCATAAAATTGGAAAAATATGGTAGTGGTTCATATTTTTAACAATTAAAAATTGATATTATACAAAGAAGAAAGTGTTTATGCTCTATAAAGATTGATGGTTCTTGAAAATACAAATAACTAAATGATCTTTAATATAAGCTGGTTAATATAAAAAATGCTTGGCATATTAAAAACAATAAATTAGAATAGATTTTATAAAAGTATAACAGCTTACATAAAGATATAAGCTTTTCTCATATCTGACTTAAGGGAGATCGTTTACATACATGAATTAATATCCCATCATAAAGAAAAGAAGAACAATTTGCAAGTGGGTCATCTTTATCAGACTATTAAAAACCCTCAGCTATGTTTAAACATTTTGATAATAAAAATACCCTAGGTAATAATAATGATTGACTCCAGATTCAAGTAGAAAAAAAAAGTTCAGTAATTTGAGGTTAATATGAAAATCATGTGGTACAATAAAATTCAGGAAAAAAGAATAAATTAATATTTATTATATTCATTTTTGCTCTGCCAAAGGCTGTAGAGGAATTCCATTGCTTAATGTTCCCAGAGTTTTGAGAGAGGATATTACCTTTCATTTGGAAGTGATGACACTAATAGTCTATACAACTTTCATAAAACATCAAAATCAGCAAGGAGAGGACAGTGAATGATTAGAATTTATCCATCATATGTGACAGCAAAATTCACATGCCCCTCTCATTCTATCATTTTGTCTTTATAATGTCTCATTCAAATTATCTAAATTTGAATAAATACTATAATTACTAAACATATAAGTGTACTAATAGGTGCAAAATAAACATAAAGCAAAGAATACCAGCTAACAAACCACAATCCCAGAGAACTTAGACAACAATGAGGACACTAAGAGAGACATACATAGGTCTAACCTGTGTGGAAAGTAGAAAAAGACAGTATCTCATGAGTAAATTGGAAGCATGGGACCTTGGGGGAGGGTTGAAGTGGGGAGGGATGGGAGCAGAGAAAAATGTAAAGCTCAATAAAAATCAATAAAAAATTATACACTTTTTTATTGTATGAAGTATCATTTTTTTTTCAGGTTAGAAGAGAATACAAAGAACTCTGATTATATACACTAAAGTAATAAAAATAGAGGAACTAATTCTTCCTTAGATGGAAAATGCATATTCTTCTTGCTTGTTCATTTCTGGCCCACATTTCCTTATGCTCATGTCTACTTAAATGTCCAATATTCTCTATGTCATCTCTCACACTAGCATATTTTGAGCCACTTTATCTAAAACAACAATTACTGCATCTTGCTATGTATTACCTTCAATTTTGTATGGGAAAACATATTGGGCAAATAGTCTTACATCAGTGTATTTTAGTAAACTTTAAAAGATGGTTATGCTGCTTCAGTAGTCTGGAGTAAAAGATACTTAGAATTTTATGAGAAATTAGTTAATAGTATAGATTTTCTTATCATCTGAAAAGTGATGACAGAAAAATGTATCTTAGAAATATGCAATCAGAGAACTTATTTTCAGCATATTGCCACAAACTAGAGGACTGAGCTAAAAAAAAATATTAAACAAAAATGGAAAAGGCAGACTTTATTAATAAAAAAAGTCTTACTAAATATGCTTTGGCTTAAATGAACTTTTGTTTTCCTCAATATTACATGGATTCAGCTGGTTATATTTAGGAATATGTATGAATACACAGGATCATATATGTACTCAAGGACAGTGAAAAACAGGCAATAAACTTGAAAATCAGGGAGGGTTATAGGGGTGGAAAGGGAGGAAAGCAAAGGGATATGTGCTGTAATTAAAGTGTCAGTTTTTAAAATTTATTAAACTTATTTTTTAAAAAATGCCAATCCAAGTTTCTACTTCCTCTTCTCCCATTGCCTCCACACACCCTCTCACCCCACCCCCTTCTAATTCTCAAAGAGGGTAAGGCACATTGCCTTGTGGAAGGTCCAAGTCCATCCCTAGTATATCTAGGCTGAGCATGGTATACATGCAAAGAGAATAGGATCCCCAAAAGCAAGTTCATGCCGTAGGGATAAATCATTGTGCCATTGCCAGTGGCCCCTCAGTCTTTCCCAGCCATGCAAATGTGAAACCCATTCAGAGGAACTAGTTTGGTCCTATGCTTATTCCTTTTAAGTCTGATTCCATTTTTAGGTTTGCATTTTGTGCATTGTACAGGCCCTTTTCAATGTTCAAGTTTTGAACATTGTGAATAACCTGAAGCATTGTGAATGAAGGATGCTTTTCCCAGTATAGCATACACCCTAGAGATTCTAGACTGTTCTCCCTATGATGCATACACCAAGACCATCAAAGTTCTAAGAATCCAAGTATCTGAATTAAAAAAAGATGTCCCTGGAATTTATACCACCATTGGTATCAAAATTCACTTATTCTCAGCTCATATGTTTGCTTCTGCTCATCTGGTAGGGGTGGAACTGTCTTTCCCTGTGTAATGCCTTGCCCAAGACAGTCTCCTGCTTCTTTAACGTTTGTTTTAGCAATGCCAAGCCCTGCTGGTTTACACTACAGATTTCTGTGTCTTGTCTCACTTGGTATTGGGTCAGGGTGAAGTCTGACTCTTCCTCACATATGTTCCCTGATCAAAGACACTCTAGATAGCTCTTAAGAATTGATTCTTTCTAGATGTTGCCTCCTGTCCTTCATGTCTTATAAAATGGCAAAATATGATTATTCTTTCACTTACAGATGCCAGAGATTATGTCACCTAAATCTGCAACTTGATGTGAAGCTTAAAAGAGCGTGGGCTTCTCTTGATAATAAGAATGTCATTCTTTCATTCAGTTAACCATTTAGAAGCAGTACTGTGTGCCTTTATTTAGCTACTATGTAATTCAATGTCTGAGGCTATGCAAAGCTCTCTTCTCTGTGTTTCATGTCTTTTTGTTGGGGTGGAATATTTTTTACTTTTATTTAATCTTTATTTACTTCTGAAAATATCAACCCAACTTTTTTTATTTTTGTATTTGCTTTGTCATTGTATTTGTGTAGATGTGTGTGTGTGTGTGTTTGTATTGAGACAAACTTTCATGTAGGATGAACATGACACAGACTCACTATATGGTCCTGACAAAAGTCTTGGCTCCTGACTCAATCCTTGCGTTTCTTCCCTAAGTAGCAGTTTAACAGGAAAATGCTATCACATCCAAAACTTATGAGGGCCAAATTTTAATTGGAAAACATCCTGACTTTCTCTAGTAAGTTATTTATCTTTCATGTCGAAAGCTACAACCTTTTATCCTCAAAGAGCTGTGATCTAATTATTCATTTGAAAACTTACATTATTCAATACGTCATAGGTTTTATTTCTAGATATTACATGACAATATAGGCAGATTTTCTGTCTTGCCTGTCAGCTCCCAAATAAACACATGTGCACTTCTTAATAATTATGAAAACTCAGCTGCTATCTTAAGATTTTTTAACTAGCTCTTATAATTTTAATTAACTCATTTCTATTAATTTCTTTCTATCTCGTAACTTTCTTATCTTTGCTCTCTACTGCCCATATTGCTTTCTGATTTTCTTCATGTAGGCTAGGTAACTCCACCTTCTTCTCAGTATCCTCTCTGCTCCTCAAATCCTGCCTAATTATTGACCACATAACTTTTTATTATACTAATCACAGGGGCATATCTTCACACCATGTAAAGAAGTATTCCACAACATGATATACTAATTTTTCTTAATTTCCTAATCTTGAAACTCTTTTAAACTATTAAAATTATAACATTTGGTCACAAGTAAGAGGTTTATCAATTTTACTGATAAATAATGTTTATTAACACTGTACTTTTGATCATTGATTAAGATTAATAAATATCTGTCATAATATATGTTTTCGAATATTTGTATCAATTTTATTTGAAATTATGTAATTTTTTTTCTTTTTTAGTCTCTGTAAACGTTTCAAAGTTTCTTTTCTTTATATCTTTAAAGTTTTGTCAGAATCACCTTATGGAATCATTTGTGTCAATTCTGTGAGTTTTATGTCTAAAGGAGCTTATTAGCAACAAACCAAAACCTTTTATTTAAATAATGTCATAAAATAATTACTTTCCTGGTTTCCACTTTTGACTTATTTTAGATTTTTCTATGTCAATTGTTCATGCACTTTTCTCTTCCCTTGGAAAAAATATATGTTGAGTGTTGTTATGCATTTTCTATCTGTTTGCTCAAGTAAGCAACTTTGACACTTATCTATACTTTTACATCTTAAAACCCATTGAAAACTATTCTTTTTAGGTATATTTTTATTTCTTACAGTTGTCTTTCTTCATCACCCACTTTGTGTTGGATTCATATGGATTGCACGCTTCAGTGAATGAAGTCAAATATGTTTATCAGTATAAACATTTCTCTGTAAACTGTTATAGTTCTATCCTTTAAACTGTGGCTTCAGAAAATGTTTCTATAAAAATGATGATATGGCCTACATCATTTATCATAAAAAATATTAAATATTAAATATCCTCCCTTAGGTTTTGAGGGAGGAAAGGAAATGGATAAAATTTTAAATCACTTAGTGCTTTGTATATGTGAAGTTTTTATTAAGAGCTTATTAAAATGTGGATTGACTGTCTTGGAGAGGTCTATGGTCTAATATCATTAGATGATCACAAGAGCTATGCTATTATGAAATATATGTCATCGTTCAGATAGATATATGCTGCTCTTACAGATGATACTATTTTACCTACCCAATTATGCTTTCAGTTTTTAAGTGGGCACTTCTGTCTTAACACATGAGTTACTGAGATAGAACATGAAGTTAATTTGTTAATCATTTGTTAGATAAATACACAATGCTGTTAAAGTCTGAGAAAAAAAGTTCTTCATATCCAACTTAGAGAGTATGGCTATTTTGCATTACTATCTGTTCTTTGGACACCAACGCTTCCCTGTTACTCACTGTAAGTCTTATGTCACTGTTCATCATCATTATCAGTTTCTACAACTTCTATCGAGTTTAGTGATTTACATAGTGATTATTAATGCACCATATTATAATACAGAATAGGATGGGAACTTGGGAATTTGATGCTAATGTATTTATACATGCTTATGATAAGGATTCTGTGCATTTGAAATGTACGGCAGAAAACTACTTAGCTTTTCTTCTTTTCATCTTGTTAAGCTGTTCTTGTGGTAAAAATTATGTTTTAATACAGTGTTGCATAACTTCAATTAATGTTTTCTCATACTTTGCTTTATGGTATACAAGTATAGACTAAGTTAAACTACATGACAAAATAAGGTAGTTTAACAAAAATATCCTTTAACTTGTTGATATTTAAAGTTTGCTAAGGATATTTTGAAAGCCTTAAATATCTGTGGTACTTATAGGTACTTGGGAAAGAAAAATAAAAAATTTAATGTTCATTAAATTTTGTGGTTCTCTGTCTTTTCCTTCATTGCAGTTTGTAGGCACTCATCCTAGGAGAGAAGTATCAAACTTACTTAGACTTGGAAATACAGTTGTTTTATCTCATTAATGCAGGAGAGGAGTCACTCACAATTTTTGTGGACAAGCGGAAGCTGAGCAAAAGATCTGAAGGAAGTGATACAAGCACTAATAGTTCGTCTGTCACTCTGGAGACACTCCATCAGTTGGCTGCTTCCTATTTTATTGACAGGGACAGCACTCTTCGAAGACTTCACCATATCCAGATTGCATCCACTGCCATCAAGGTAAGCATGAACTAACAGTATCATTGTCCTTTCCCTTTGTTTATTTCATTTCTATGATGTCTTTCTGGCTATTTCCTGGGCCAGAAAGATTATGTTTGAAATAATCTTTTTTGATTATGTTTGAAAATGTGTTTTAGTTTTTTAGTTTTTCAATTGCTTTTAATTATTATTGAAAATGTGTTTTAGTTTTTTAGTTTTTCAATTGCTTTTAATTATTAGGTATAATTAATTACATGCAGATGGATGCAGTATTTTCAATGTATATGTCAAACTTTGCTTTTAATAAGAGCACATATAATTAAAATTTACTTAAGTTTTGAGTTTCCTTCTTGTTAGAAGTGACTCCTTGGAATGGTGTATGTAAGATAAACCTTAAAATCATATAGATCATATTTACAATTGTTCATCATCCTATGCTTTTTAAAATACATGAAGATGTTTTATTTGGATGAAAGTGAGGTATAGCAAAAAAACATGAAAAAATCGTGTCTAATGTATTTAAAAGAAGAATTAGAATGTACAAGTATTTGGAGTAATATATGCCATAATGTGGAACTGGTAGAAAAATACTATCAGGCTAATAAAGTTTTTTGATTTTGTACTTAGTAAGTTTGACTATCAAAATTAGTCAAATGAAATTTGATGCAGTTAACCATCAAAAGATAGAAAAAATAAAGACAGGGGAAACAAAGAATGGGGTTGTTAGATTATACCGTTTTAGTGGCATTCCTATAGAATATTAAGCTATTCATATTGTTATGTTTTGCCAATGGCAAGAACATTAATAACTGAGCTGAGAATGGATACAGTAAGTTTTTGGATGACTATAACAATAAGAAAATAAATGCAAAGAACGTTTTTGTGTTTTGTATTTATTTCATACTTAATACAAGAAGCAAACATAAAGTATAAAAATCATTATTTTATGAAATGAAAATAAATGTGTGCATGTCTTTGTGCCTTTAAGTTGAAAGATGATCACTTTGATAGTTCAAGAAATGCAAGCATGCACACAGGCACACGTATACTCTCACACACATATTACCTTGGAAAATATTGAAATATCTTTAGAGGAAGGATTAACAAACAATATGGAATATTCTGATACACATTTGTTTAGTGTCTATAGTAAAAGAATTTGGGAAATTTTTCTGTAGATGTAAAATTAAAATGCAATTTTACATAATTTATACTTCATAAAACATAATTTATAATTTAGAAGTCAGCCTCTAACTGTGGAACTTTTATTGAGGAACAAAACATATAAGCAATAGTTATACTGCAT
The DNA here is from genome assembly GCF_950005125.1 of Chionomys nivalis. Taxonomy (NCBI): domain Eukaryota; kingdom Metazoa; phylum Chordata; class Mammalia; order Rodentia; family Cricetidae; genus Chionomys; species Chionomys nivalis. Next base: position 73,639,000 of record NC_080090.1, on the reverse strand, counting down.
AGATAAATATGCATTTAGTACAATTTCAAATATCTTTGATAGTGTAGAAAGTCTTTAATATAGGATATTATTAGATATTTACTGGATACTACTGATAAGAAATAGACTTTCCCAGAAATAAATTTTAATTATGAAAGCAATATGTTAAGCTATAATTTACAATGCAGAAAGCATAAATATATGTTTATTATACAGTTATTCTCTTTTTCATTAAAACTAGAAATACAAAGTCGAGTTTTTAGTACCTATAAGTAAAAAATATTCACTCACAATTCATAACTAAAAATATTTTTTCTAATACATTAAATTTTTTTCTTACAAAGACATTTGTCACTGAATGCATATGCTTTAAGGTAGCATATAGCAGGATATTAAAACTGATTTAGACTTTACCTACACAAGTGTTATTGGAAAGACAGGATTCCACAGTGTTCACAGTCTAGCTGTGTAGTAGAAAGGAGAACCAGAGAGAAGAGACTCTGATGAGGAATTAGGAATGCAGGGTCTTCTCTAAAAGAGAAAAGAAGTAACTTTGACTTTGGAAGCTGACATCCTCACCTTGATTGAGTGGACATCTGACATTTCTCTTCTTCCATTAACCATAATAGCCCCTGAATTCCTAAACATCTGCCCAGAAACTGAAGACTGACAGATGTCAAATCTTACATAATGGAGAAGAAAAAAAGTATGATAGGATGATGAAAGATGACGTTATGAATAACAACATTTATATTTTACTATTAAACTATAAAAAACTGGAAATGATTTTGTGCCAGGTCACAAGAGCATGCCTGTGAGCTCATCCACATAAAGTTATTAAGCACGCAAGAGTGAGAACAATAAGTTTCGAAAAGAACACAATTGAGCTTTCTGGGGTTAATGCTGTCTTCAGTGCTATTAATTTTTAGAAGACATTGTAATTTTAAGTGACTGGTAATGTCTGAAGCAGGGTGAGTTGCTTCTGGGATACTCTGAAGGGTTTATGCCACTGTGCTGTGTTGCAACTGCAATAAAGCTCGGGGTGGATATTCACATGAGCCTCAGGAGAACAGACTTTTTACAGTGCAAGTACTCTATTTAGGGGTCCTATGAGGATGAAACAAAAGTCTGTCTCACTTTCTTTTTTATGATATTACATGTAATAAACAATATATAAATGATAGAGTAATGATGGTAATATGAATAAAAGGGGTGGTGAGACATATTCAAGAATACCAAATATAAATAATAGTGATTCAAAATTACTTTAAGGAAGCCACTTAAAGATTTATCCAGTACCTAGGCACACACACATGCATGGAAAATACGAAGAGAGAATACAATTAATAAAATCAATATAATAAAGTCATTAATTGAATACAGAGGTTGTTTTACAGTCTTGTAACTAAATTTAATTCCTTCATTAAATCCTGAGAGCTTGCATTTATTAACTTTATATATTATATCATATTATTATATATAAGTTGGTATTAGAATAACAAGATACACATCTTTTTTTGTTTAGTTGTAGTATGTGTGTTCAGGGTACTATGTACGAGGCATTTTATTTATTGAATAAATGTTCAATGCTTTTGCCTCTCAATTTACAGAATTTACAAAGCAAAGTACTGTTAAAAAATAAACTCATACCAGACATCAACAAAAATTACATCTAAATCTGCACAACCATGCCAACTTTATCCATGTGAATTCACGAAAAACACAAAGGAGTTGAGCAATTAGTGCTAACTATGAGCTGCATTCTAGAAAATGAACGAGAGCAATTTGTTGTGTTTATCTCCTATAATTATGAAAGGAAATGTGAGTAGCATCTCATTAAGGCAATTGTAAATTTCAAGACAAAGGCTAAGAACTGCTGGGTAGCTCAATAATGTCCCACATAAGTATGATTAATACACAGATAAAAGTTTTATTTCTCATTAAATCATTCATTGTAATGTCAAATAAGTGTCTAAAATTGGTTATTACTTTTAAATTTTCAAGTCAAGTAAATTAACTGACACACAGTTTCACTAATATGGCCTTTATTTTGAAATAGCCTGATAAAGATCAAAGTTTTAATAGGGCCCCTAATGGGAAAGTGAAATCAAAGTTTATCTGGGGAAGAAATTTAACCAAAACCATAATTTTGATTAAACAGATGCATTGTGAAAATAATTTTTCTAGTACAATAATTTTTAAGATTAATCAGTGAATAAAATTGAATTATGTGATTAGAATTTAATTAATGGTGCTAAAATAATGTAATTGTTATTTTCATGAAGTATTTATGTAGTGCTCTTTTATGGTTTTATATGTTATATGATAGAATAGCATTTGCTTTACAGATAATACTATCAGATAAATTTTAGTTTTTGTATTTTAAAAATGAAGAAAAACATACTGTATGCTAAAGTTAACTACATTCAGAAGCATTATCCACAGTTCATATTTAGATTGCTGTAGGTAGAGTGAGAAATTTTGCAGATTCCTTGAACTCTTAAATTATACACTGTGCAGACAGATATTCTCTGTCAGCCTTATGGGTTTAGAGCTATCATTTAAACAAATCTGGGTGTCTCCATCTGTCATTCAAACAAATCTTTGTCAGTGTGAGTGTGTGTGTGTGTGTGTTGTAGTAGTAGTAGGTCATCTAAATTAAATTAATCAAGGAGAAGAAAAAAAAGAACAACTCTCAACCTGGTTTGGTATGGTACCATTCCACAGGTTGTAATTGGTTACAATCTGAGAAAAAACGGAGCTGAGGGCCAGATTTCATTACTCTCTCTTCTTGACTCTGAATGGCATACAGTCACCTTTTCCAAGCTCCTTTCACATTGACTTCTGCAAAGATAGTCTATCTTATCAAAATATGAGCAAAAATAACCTCTCCTTCTTCCTGTTGCCTCTTTCAGTTTTTTGTTGCAGTAACAAATACCTAATGCATATATTAACTTAATATTTGAATTCATTTATAGAATTTAATTTGACAACCTCCCATAATAAGCACTGTTTATATGTTAAGAGTAAAAATTAGTGATTTACTATTAGCTTTACATTCTTACTTTAAAAATAGCTTTTATGGTGTTATAATAAAGCAAAACCTTTATTCCCAGCTCTTTAAGGTGCTGAAACAGGAGGATTATAAAACCAGCCTAAATGTATTACAGGATATATCCAAAGTAGAAAGACTCTGACATTATTCTAAAGTAAAAGTCAGTTGTGAAAAGCTTTGGATATAGCTCAGTGTGAATGTACTTAAAATGAAAGTCTGCTATGACTTGTGAAATTTCTGTAGTCAGTATACTTGGCATGTCCATCTTGGTATCAGCTCAGTTCATATTCCATATTTTAAAAATAATTTATTTTATTTTTTGAGATTATAATATTATACCTTTCACCCTTATGATTTCTTCCCATTCAACCTTCTTATAAACCCCATTTTTTACTTTTTTTTTTTTTTTTTTTTTACATATCCGAACCTTCTCAGTCTGTAGAATGCTCTTTGTAGGTTTGTAAGTGTGTGTTCAGGGGATATTTCATTTTTTAAAGGAAGACAATATCCCCTAAGGTCTTCTTTTCAAATTTGCAGTATGCAATCTATCACTAAATGGATTTTTTTCATGCCGTTCATTGTATTTATATATTCACTTATCTCCCTGTTAGCAACTTCATAGCCTTTGGGTACCATCAATATCTCCCTCAAAAATAACTTGTTGTTTTGTTGGTTTCTATACTCACTTTTGTCTTAGAGTATGTACATGTGAACATGATCATACAGCATTTTCAGTTAGTAGTTGGTGGGTTTCACTATGAAAAATGACTGCCCAGAAAAGGAAAATGACTGCCTGGTCTGTTTGTCATGTTGTAAATGATTGAATTCCCTTGTTTTCCGTATGCAATAGTACAATGTTGGATATATTATTTGTACCCCCAACAAACACATGCTGGTATTGTTTTCTTAGCCATTTGTAATAGTGCTGTAATGAACACACACACACACACAATGTTTATATGTACTTATGTAAACTGACACAATGCTTCTCTGTGTTTTTAGTGCAGGCATATTCTTTGCTGCCATTTTGACAACAAAAGTGATTAGAAATTTTTTGTGCATAAGTAGTGGAGGTATTTTGTCAGTTTTTATTTTGTGATAATAAAATATCCATCACTACTTATATGGTTAGATACTTCTTTACTTTTGTTGATTTTTTTTATATAATTATACTCCCTGATGGTATGTTATTCTCTTCTGATAGTTTTTCAATCAAACATTTGTGTGTGTGTATATTACCAAGAGGTGCATAATATTTGCTTGTTACATTAAATAATGAGAGAAATAGAAAAAATATTAAGTATTTTTATGGCTTGTGATGTTTATACTATGTTTATTTCATTCTTTTGTCCAGATCTTTTCAAATTCAGTTCATTTTCTCAACCAAAGGAGGAGTACACTCGTAGAGGCTGTCAAACTTCAGTTGCTTTTTGTTTTCACATACCACATTGCTTATGATTCAGAGCAAAGTTTATATTTATGCTTTATATGCTGCAATATGTCAGTCAGTATAGTGTGTTCCAGCTGAGCCAGGGATATAAAGTAATACCTTAACAGAACAGCAACAGAAAGTAAAGACATGAGAATAGGTAAATCAGGCTGGTGATGACGCCTACTTAAATATTAGAAAAGATGGATTTAGAGAAAATGACCAGGATAGATATTTTCAAAAGAATATTTTAGTCAATTAGAGTAAAATAAATAACATTTGAGACCTTTATCAGTATTAGAGTTTCAGCATAATTTAAGAAACAAAAAAAAATAGAGAAACCCAAAACTGTCACAGATTTTAACAACTTTTTCTTTGTCACAGAAAAGAAGGCCATGATCAGCAATAAAATGAAAGATTTAAGTGGGTGTCATGCAAGTTATTTATGCATAAATTAGCACTGGAAAGATATATGGGAAGTCATCAAATATTAAAAATAAAATAACAGACTTCTAAAGCATCCACAAATTAAAGAAAAAATAAAAAATAAATGGTACTGAAGAGATGGTCCATACTTGCCCATACTGTCAGATTCCTAAACCCACCTAAATTTAGAAGCAGTAGAAACATCTGCATTCCTAGTGATTCTCGGACAAGGAGAATCCTGTAGCACATGTGGCCCTCATCCTGGCATTTGTCCCGGTACACACAAAGTTCTCTAATCAGGTCAAAGTTCAAGACACCAACAGAGTAGGTGAAAAATATGTAAAAATATCAATTTCCTTTCTTTCTTTCGAGAGATGCATGACAGCCTAGGGCAAATTGAAAGATTAACATTGAAACATATAAAAATTTTTCAAATGTTTCTGTAATTTACAAAAAGCAGTTGTCAGAAAACTGAAATTTTATCATGAAATAAATAGTAATACAAGAATACATTTAAAAAGTACAAAATAAACCCTAAGCACAACAAGAAAAAATAGAAACGGAAGTCAATAAATTAGGAAATAAGAAACATTGAGAAAAAATAAATTATTCAAAATATTATTTTTGAAGATAAATAAAATTGATAAGAATATAGCAAGAATTACCAGGACAGAAAACAATAACATATTCATTTTCCAGTATGAGAAGTGTATGTGTTAATGACACCATCAGTGACACCAGTATGTTATGAACAAATTTATACTTACAGATGTAAAACTTAATTGACACATTCCTTGGCTGACAGATTTCTAAAACTCATTCAAGAATTCAAAATCTCAATCACTCTGTTTATTAGACAGACTGATTCTTACTTAATGATACATTCCAATGAAAAGCCATCCTATCTAGATGGCTGCAGTATTGAATTTTTACAAATATTTAATACAACAAAAAATATATCAATTGTCAAAACTCATACAGAGCATTGAGATAGACTGATGATGCATAAGCCATGCTCTGAACTAAAAAAAATCACTTTAATGCAAGACTAGGTGAAGACGCTACCAATAGAGTTTGCAGAGTGTGTATCTGCACATGCAGAGTCAAGTTTAATTGAACCAAGGAATGAATCAAAATTTAAGAGATTGATTCCAATAATTTAGGGAGCAATATGGAAAAATCTAACAATTTCAATTATCCCAATAATTATATTAAGCATAGATTACACAGAAGATAGATTTAGACATTTACAAAGGTATAGAGAAACTTTGAACTAATTTGAACTTTGAACTAATTTGTTTATATGAAAGAAAATAAAAAGCATGTAGAAATGGACCTTCCATAGTGATAAGGAACATGTTCAAAAGTATTTAACAAGTGTTCTCTAATTCCAGATAAAAGAAAGACATGCCTACTCCTCTTGCTGCTTATTAAACACTGTTCTTCTGGGTGGAGCTATTTCAGTTATCCAATATAAGGAACTAAGTCATTAAAAATGATAAAAACCAAAATTTTCTTTATTCATAGCTAGTTTAAATGATTATCCTGAATACCCAATGATGTCTTTAAAAACATAAGAAGTAAAAGTGAACTTTTTCAAGCTTACAGTATAATACACATTGTAAATCCATTTCCACAATGTGAAAGTATTAATCAGTGATAAACAATTAAAAAGTTCAATAAAGCCATTGAAGGTTTGTTCAAATTTTTCAGTTCATGATTTTAATATTGCTATTGCACTACTTTAAACAAATATGGAATACATGTGTTTATGTCCTCGTATGTATACAAATGCTCTGGATGTCACTCCATCTGTAAGGACACATTATACCTGTCTGTCTGTCTTAGTGTTCTATTGCTGTCAAGAGACACCATTCCCAAGGCAACTCTTACAAAGGACTAAATCCTCTTTAGTTTCAGAGTTTTAGCCCATTTTCATTATGACAAGGAGCATGCTGACACACGGGCAGGCATTGTACTAAAGAAGCAGTTGAGAGTTCTATATCTGGATCCAAATGCAGCAAGAAGAGGGCGACACTGACGCTTGGACTTTGGAAGTCTCACAGCACACTCTTTTCAGCAAACCTCCCCCAACAAAGACACGCCTACTCCACCAAGGCCACACCTTTTTCTTCCTTCTGAAGTAGTGCGTTCCCTGATGACTAAGCATTCAAATATGTGAGCCTATGTGTGCAATTCTTATTCACATCACACCACCATCTATAATCTGCTGCAAGCTATTATTATTATTTGTTTATTAACTTCTGACAATTAGTTCTTATTATTGTGACTATTTCCTCAATAAAGACTCTGAGATTTCTTTGCCTCTTTTCCAGATTGTTTTTGTTTTCAATTTTTCAGTAAAGTTTTTCTCATAATAAATGTATTTCCTTTTATGTTTATTCTCCCTGTACTGCTTATATCTGGTAGATATCCTTGATCCCTTTGATATATTCTTGGCTAGTTTATTCTTCCATCAAATAATCCTTTTCTCTGAAACTAAATATACATTTATGTATATATATACATACACATGTACATATCTATACAAAACAATTCATATATAGCTGTTGTGTCACATGTATATGTAAATATAATGTACTTAATCATAATATATATATATAAAATCTGTCCATATAATCCATATTCATTGAGGTACACAGAAATGTATATGAAAATCATTCTTAAAAATCTTAGAAAAAGCTCAGACCATTCTTGTCTTTCCTTCTGTTGCAGTTTTTCAGTTTCATTTTTCCTACTTGAATTGCTTTAAGTATTTTATAACTATAAAAAATATTAATATGGAACTTCATTAAAACGTAAGCAATGAAAATTAAGATGCAGTAAAAAAGTAATACTATTACAATTACACAAAATTATTACTAATATTCCATTCCCATTTTCAATATCTATTATACAAAAATATGTGCACTATTTTCAAATTTTCCGCATATTATATGATACAATTAATAACAGATTTTTTTCATCTGTCTTAGTGTTTATGACTTCTTCACATTTTACTGTTTCAATAATGCAGTGATTTACACTTTGGTGTTCCTTATTAGATATTCGAACCATTGTTGACCAGGAAACCTAAATTTTATATTGTAGTATATATCTTTAAATTATTTGTATTGGTCTTATTTCCACATAACTCATGGGATCCACTGTGTTATAAGTGTATGTGAATATAATGGACTTAATCATATTCTTGTCCCCTCCACTGATCTCTTCCTCTTCCTAAAAGTCCCTTCATTATTTAAGAAGGTTGCTGTCATTACAGATTTGACATGCCATGTGAAAGAAAATATGTAACCACTGCACACTCAGTATGATTTATTTGCCTGACATAATGTGCTTCTCTAACTTTACAACTTAGAGTGAATTTTTAAACACAGAATTTAAGAGCTAAAACAATAACAATTTTAAGATTTTTAATGCATTGTGTCAAATATTTTTTAAGAAAAAATTTCCAATAACCACAAAACAAAAAGCAACCATTTGTCCTTTTGTACACAGATTAGCTGATTAAACTATTCCCCTGATTATTTTATCAGGTTTTGGTCCTTGTTCAGTCCAGTGTAAAACCTGTAAGTGTCGAAATGGCCACATGTTTAAACACAATCAGGTTCTCTAAGTCATAAGATATCTCTACTTCTCTTTTAATTAACCTTCTCTCGAGACTTGTCAATTATCTCTGTTTACCAGCCTTCTCTTTGCCTTTTACATAGTTTGATTTATTTTATTTATTCTTCCTTCATACAACATACCCCAACTTCAGCCTCCCCACTCTCTTCTTCTCCTATCCCCTTTAATCCCTCTGTTCTCCAGATCCGCTACTCCTCCATTTCCAACCAGGAAAAAAAAATTGGTCTCCCGGTGATTTCCAGAAAACTCAAAATAACAAGATGCAATATGACTAGGCCCAAACCCTCACATTAAGGCAACAAAATAGGAAGAAATAGTTCCCATGAGCAGGCAGAAGAGTCAGAGACATACATTCCCTCTCCCATCCTTAGCAGACTCACAAAAACCACAAGCTAATGCCTACAGCATGTAGGCAAAGGGCCTGATGCAGACCCATAGGGGCTCCATCATTGCTGCTTCAGTTTCTGTGAGCCCCCATGAGTCTACTTAGTTGAATCTGTGGGCTGTGTTCTGGTGTTCTCAATCCACTTGCTTCTATAACCTTACCTGTCCCTCTTCTTGCAAGTACCCATAGCTCTGCCTAATGTTTGATTGTGGCTCTCAATATCTGCTCCCACCCACTGCTTTAGGAAGCCTCTCTGTTGGCTATGCACTAATGCAAGGGTATATGAGAATACCATTTTGCGTGTTAGTTGTGTTTGGTTCTACCCTAGGTCTCTGAGCAATCCAGTTTGCAGATTAGGACCAAGCAGGCTGTTGTCAGGCATAGCATGGGCTCCCTCATGTTGCTTGAGCCACAAGTTGACCAGTCAATGTCCCCATGCATCCTTCAAGCCAGGCAGGTTGTGGAACATATATTTGGTGGTTAGGTCAGTGTTTAAGTCCACAAGTGGAAGTCTAGTTTGGTTCCAGATGATGACTGATTCAGATGTCATATCCACCAGTAATAGTAATTCTTTTTTTTATTTTTTTTTACATTTTTTTTATTATTATTAAAAATTTCCACCTCCTCCTATTTTTCTCCCCCTCCCTCTCCCTCTCCCGGCCTAAGAGCAGTCAGGGTTTCCTGTCCTGTGGAAAGTCCAAGGTCCTCCTTCCTCCATCCAGGTATAGGAAGGTGAGCATCCAAACAGGCTAGGCTCCCACAAAGCCAGTCCATGCAGTAGAATCAAATCCAGTGCCATTGTCCTTGGCTTCTCAGTCAGCCCTCATTGTCAGCCACATTCAGAGAGTCTGGTTTGATCACATGCTCTATCAGTCCCAGTCCATCTGGCCTTGGTGAGCTCTTATTAGATCAGTCCCACCGTCTCAGTGGGTGGACGCACCCTTCGCAGTCCTGACTTCCTTGCTCATCTTCTCCCTCCTTCTGTTCCTCATTTGGACCTTGGGAACTCAGTCCAGTGCTCCAATGTGGGTCTCTCTGGGGAGGATGGGGAAAACTTGGGGGAATGGGATGGAGGAAGGGTGGATAAAAGAGCAAGGAAGTAGATATCTTAATTATGGGAGCCATTTTAGGGTTGGCAAGAGACTTGACTCTAGAGGGGTTCCCAGGTGTCCAAGGAGATGTCCCAAGTTTGTTCCTTGGGGAGCAGAGGAGAGGGTGCCTTAACTGACCTTATCCTATAGCCACACTGATGAATATCTTGCATATCACCATAGAACCTTCATCTGGTGATGGATGGAGATAGAGATAGTAAGAGTAATTCTTGCTAGCGTCATTTCACAGGTTTCAGGAAGTTTTCAATGCACTATGTTTCTATATTGCCCACTAAATACCCACCTAGTTCATATTCTTCCAATCTATTCCTTTTTCCCAAACCTGATCTCTTCTGTTCCCATCTTCCACTCACCCTCCTAGTCCACTCACAAAATCTGTTCTATTTCCTACCCACAGGGATATCCATGAGTTACTTTTAGGCCTCTCTTATTTATCTCATGTCTCTGGATCTGTGGATTGTAGTGTTGTCATTCTTTTCTTAACAACTAATGTCAATTTATAAGTGAGTGCATAATCATGTTTTTTTTTTTTTCTTTTTGGCTCTGCATTGCTTTGCTTGGGATGGATTTTTTTTTTTTGTCATTCCATTCATTTATCTGCAAATGTCATTGTTTTTCAAGCAGTTGAGTAACATTCCATGGCAAAAATATATCACACTTATCACACTTTTTAAAGCCATTTTTAAGTTGAGGCACACCTTGATTGTTTCCTGTTTCTGGCTATTATGAATAAAACTTCTATGAAAGAATTGAACAAGTCCTTGTGGTAGGATGGAACATCCTTTTTAGGCATATGCCCAAGAGTGATAAGCTGGTTATTGAGGTAGATCTATTCCCAATTTTCTGAGGAACTGCCATATTTAGTTCCACAGTGGATGTACAAATTTACACTCTTACCAGCAATGAAGGAATGTTACCCTTGTTCCACATCTTCACAAACATGAACTCTCACTTGTGTAGGAATCTCAAAGTAGTTTTGGTTTGCCTTTCACTGATGGTTAAAGATTTTGAACTTTTCTTTTAGTGTTTGTTGGCCATTTCATATTTCTCTAATGAGAATTTTCTGCTTAGAATAATACCCTACTATTTAATTGAATTATTTGGTTTGTTGATGTCTAGTTTCCTGGTGGTTCAGTGGCATAATTCTCATTCTTTCTACACATTTTTTTTTGATTTTTCGAGACAGGGTTTCTTCGTAGCTTTTAGGTTCCTGTCCTGGAACTCGCTCTTGTAGACCAGGCTGGCCTCGAACTCATTTTATGTTCACTTTCTATTTCATTCCACTGTCCCCGGTCTTTGAAATCAAATTTCTTGCAATTGACAACAATCAAAGTAGGATAAATATTAATCATCTTTCTTAGCTTTCTATTCTAGATTTTTTTTCTAGAAGTAGTGAAAATAAAAAGAAGAATATGAAGTTTCTTCTCATTTCCTCACCCCTCCATAAAATATAACTGAGCACAGACTTTGTAATTAGAGCTCTTGAGTCAGAAAATAGTTTTCTGCTTGGCTCCCTTATACATAAGATCTCACAAAGTACCTTTATATACTCAGGAAAGACTAATGGTTTTATATTTGGTTTTATATTCACCTTGGAATTTTACTCTGTCATATTGTCTCTAAAATAGGAATTAAAATTTTGCTTGAGTATTTATTTGTCTTTAGTAAGAAGACATATCCCTGTCTTTCTGCCTGGGATGAAGACAGCCATGTTTCCCTTGACTATAAGAAAGTTTTAATTTATCTCTGAATGGTGCTTTATCTACAGAATCTTTTGTTTCATTACTTAAAGCCTCTAAGGTTTTGTTTATCTCACTCCATTTTCTATTACATGACAGAGATAATCAGTTGTGAGTTTTTCAACATGCATTTAGTACTAAAAGTCCTTGTTTTTAAGTGCTAGTTTTGCATGTCTACTTCACATTTCTTAATTTATTTTCCTTTTGTGATACACTAACATGACAAATGTAAGTTAGAAGAAAAAGTACTTTTTGACTCCCAATTCTACATTATAGTCAACTAGTATGGGAAAACCAAGGTAGGAACTTCAAAGAGCTAGAAAAACTACATCCACACTGAAAAGCACAAACCAATTAATTAATCCTTGTATGCTTATTCTCAAACTTCCTATCTATACTTCATTACCCTACCTCCAAGAAATAGTGCTGCCCACAGTGGGCAGTTCTTCAAACATCAAATATTTCACTAAGATAGTAATTCACAGATATTTTACAAAGTTCTTCTCTAAAATTATTCTAGATTTTTTGCCAAAATACCAATTAAAACAATCCAACTTTTTTATCAATAATTTTTCTTTTTCCAAAATCTGGTTTTCATTCTTCATCTTTACCTATGTGCTTCCAGTTCTTTCAGATACAAAGATTTAGTTATTTTTTTGCTTGCTTTTAATAGTGTACTCTATTTCCAACATTAATTTGTTAGAACCTAAAATAGTTCAACATAAACCTTAACATGCTGTGAATACTTTAGAAACAATTAGAATACTTGTAGAAAATAGAGTGAGTGACATCAAAGTATAATCAGTATTTTAAGGTGGAATTTTTTGATGTGGTCACTCGAGGATTCAAGCTGTTCCTTTCAAATTAAACTGAAATATCTAAATCTCAAGCAGAGTCAGTTCAAAAAGGAAGATTACACCTTTTCCGATGGATCCACTCAGTTGGTATTCTGTGTGGGCTGAGCTGAACATTCACAATCCCTTTCCTAAATGACATTCATTGGATATGCTTTTTCATTTTTGATGAAAGAATTTGGGTATTAGAAGAAGGTGAAATAAATCTTTTCAGAATGGTTCTCCTAGACACATTTGCAAAAGAAAAGACAACTTCATCCTTAATAACTCCTTAATAACACTTGGGGCAACTAAAATAGGTTCTTTGCTTTAGATTTTTCGTTCTTTTTATAAATTGATTTTTTTTAAGATTGAAGGAAAAGCTTAGGTCACATTTTTCTACTAGAAATCAGTGTTGACTGATTATAATCCATAATCTGAGACAAATATCTCACTGGAAGAACTTTCAATCTATAAAACTGTGAGCATCATTTCTTCCCACATGTGAGTTAAATTTATAGATCCCAAAAGAATATCAAAGAAGCAAATAAAAGTAATAAAGACAGTGGCATATCTTGTTTAGTAAGGGTTAGCCCTTAATAAATGACTTTTCTATGCCCATTGGGCTCTCTCTGGTCATGGAAGAAAGGAGTAGGAAAGTTGAAGTCAGGTGTGCTAACTGCTTGGTACATTGATCAGGGTTTCCTTGGTGACTGACCTTGTCCCCTACCTGTGGTGTGTGTGTGTGTGTGTGTGTGTGTGTGTGCTTACAAAATAGTAGATGCTTTCCCAGTCTCTCAGTCTCCTAGGTTAGTTTCCTGCCTACTTGAATGACAAAATCTAACTGTTCAAAAATAAGGAAGTAATGAAGTGGGTTGAATTTTCAAATAAGAGTATTTCCTCATGATTAAAATACAGTTTAACCAAGTATATATAACTGTTAAAACCATGGTACAAATATTTGTAGATTGAATAAAAGTTGATTGCATTAATTTTATATATGTTAAAAGAAGACACAAATGACATTATAAATGTCAACAAATGCAGAAAATAGAAACTGTAATTTTACACTGAGTTTGTAATTTATTCCATTGCAGTGAAGAGACACAAGCACATTACACCATTTGCTATGCTTTTTATATATATCATCATTGCTATCTTTGAAAACAGATTTGGGGGATATAATTTATATACTTCATAATTCACTCAAAATTTCAATTTCAATAAAATTTAGTGTAGGGAAACTTTCAGCCCAGTAGATTTTAGAATATCTAAATCATCTCGTGTGGAATCACAAGCACTTTATTATTAACCAAAGTCACCCAAATGCATATTGCCATAAGTGGTCAAATATTTTGTCACCTTTTTCCCCTTTGTTCTGGAATTTCCTATGTGTGGCAGAATGAAGTGTGTGTGTGCGTGTGTGTGTGTGTGTGCATGTGTGTATATGGAATACTCTTTTTAAGAGTTTTTATAGAGGTAGCATGATCCAGCATCACCTTTCCTGGAATTATATATTGTTTTAAACTCTTATGTGTGTACTGGGAATTGAACCAAAGTCCTATAGAGGGTGAGTCAGTGATCTTTATTTTGACCCTTCTCTACAGATTTTAGGTATTTTCAAATCTTTTCAGTCCAATTCACCTCTTGGTTCCTTGATATTTTTTTTTTCATTCTTCACAATAAAAATCACTAATGTTCTGTTTGATCCTGTGCTTCAAATGGATAGAATAGGTTGCCTAGAGAGGTTTTGTAAATTACTAGAATGGAAGACATTTAAAATATTTTTAGCAATCTTAATGATTTCAAATTATGAAAATGTATTCCCCCAAACTAAAAGGAAACAAGAGCAGCCTAATTATTAATAAAACTATCTTGAAAAATTTTAGACATAATGGAAATTTCAGGAAAGAAGCAATGCAGAAAGAAAAAATACAACGAAACTGTATTGACTATGCAAGAATATTTGCATTGTATATCCATGAAATTCTTTTTATTATACGGAAACTAGAAATGGAAAATTACTTATGTTTATTATTTATATTCGTTTATTTTATCCACTTTAATCTTTACTATACTCCTTTATTAACTACAGATAAGAGTAATCAGAAAACACACATAACATCTTTCACAAGGTAAAAAAAAAGTATTTTAAACAAAAGTTTAGTTTTGCAAAAATACAAATAAGCAAACAACAAAGAAAAAACAAGGACACACAGTAAGGTTCATATTAGCATAAAGGTAGAGTCGGATAATGAAGTCTGGTCAGAGTGTGCAGAAGATTTCAGTGAATGTACTCTTAGTTGTTTCAACTATTAAAAAAGACCAAAAATCATATAGTCTTAAGTTTTTTTCCAAAAACATGTTAGTCTTATAGTATTTATACAATGTGGTAATGAATTTGTCTTCATTTAACCTCTCTTTTGTTTTCTTTCGACATTTATATTAGCAAATTACTGGGCTTTCTGTATCTACTTCACAACAATATCTCCTCATGTCTTTGTCTCTCTCTCTCTCTCTCTGTTCTGCTGAATACATGACATTTTGTTAATTCTCAAGTTTTTGCCAATGAGTATTTTCTTTTCTTTTTTTAAAATATTATTTATATTTATTCAGAAAGCCAATCATTCCTTTAAATATTTAATAATATGAGTATATAAGTCAGAATATCTGAATGCAAATATTAGCTCTGCTGACAATAATTGACATGAAACTGTCAACTTAATCTTGAGATATAATCACCAGGCCAAGGATAGGATAGATTTGTTGAAGAAATAAATGAGTTATTACTTGCTCATGAGCCTAACCTTTTAATGGTCAAGCTATCTCTCCAGCCTGAGTTAATATTTGAAAAGATGTTAAAACAATATTTAGGATATAAGAATATTAAAATATATTACATACTGTAATACAAAATATTGTTATCTAGCACACATTTGACACAGGTAATTATTTACCCTCTGATCTCTTTAGAAAGTCAGGGCAAACACTCAATTCCTTAGGCATAAACCAACATGAGAACATTTGCCATTGTCAGGGAGGCTAGTAACCCCAGAGGGTCAAACTGTTAAAATGAAGTAAGTGGTTTCAACAAGGTAATAGATGTGAAAATACTTTTCAAGTTTACAAGAATCCCAAAGGGACTTCACTCATCAAAGCATGTCTCTATCTTTGTCTCACCTGAAATATTATTAAAAGAACAGGCAATACAGCAATTTATTTTAAAAAACGTATTTTAAGGCAATCATAAAGTTTATAATTTTTATTTTTACAATTCTAAATATTAGAGTTTACGTTCTCCAAAGAATCAAGTAGCATTATGGCTGAATTATAAACCTCAAATTGTAGCTGGGTAAATTCTTCCTCCCTTGCTTTTGAAATCCCTGTGACATGGAGAATGAATGAAGACAGTGAATCATAGAATAAATTTAAAAAATTGTCAAATATATGGAATTCAAGTGTCAATGATCAAAAGGCTCAGATGGAAGCTAATAAAGGAAGGCAAAAGGAAGATATATGTTCCTAAGTTTTAAATAAAGTGGCAATTTAAATCTCTATTTGGGATTTCAGAGAACCCTGCTGCAGAAGAACTTTCACTCATTGATTATTTCTTAATTAATACATATTCAATTATATCAAAATCAACTTTTCTATTAACCATCATTGTCTGATTATGAGAACAACTGACATCATTTTCTCAGCCCCGATAAGATTACTCAAAAGTGTTCCTTTCAATTGGAAAATATACAGTTGCTTTACAGGTATCTGTTATTGTGTCTTTTTTAAATTAAAAAAAATGGTGTGGTTTTAGTTATATTGAGTGAAGAAAGACAATTTTTCATTCTCTCCCTTTCTCACTGCTCTGATAGTTTAACTGCCTGTCAAGAGATGAAAGCAGATTCTGTTAGCCATTGCACACGTTCTCAATTTGTTGCCTTGTAATCCAGGTTGAAGAAAAAAGTACCCAAGAGACCAATCTCCAGATTCCCTTTGTTCTACACACTGGAGAAAAGTCTGTTCTATAACTTGTCACATGATGCAGGCATTTATGTCAATCTGGTTCTGGATTCCTGATTTAGTGGTACAATTATAGCAATAGCATGATCTTACTGCTAACTATTCTCCTATGTCAGTTTAAGCATTTGTACCAATGAGTTGATCATAGTGCTGCCAAGGATGGTTTAGAGATTAATTTTATTAATTATGGTGATGATTTTTATATATTAATTATGTAGATAAACAGAGCTCATCAGCAATTGCTAATATAAAAACTAAAGTAGATAGTAATGAAATAAAATAATCTGGCCCTTCTCAAGAAAATTGCTTATTGAATGAACAGCAAATATTTTTAAATTTTTTAAATGGTGTTTCTTCAATGGTAACCTTTAATATTTTTGCATCCATTACTGGCGTAAGTACTAGTGTAAGGTGTGAACACACCATTTATTAAATATAGATATTCTTGCTTTGCCTTTTATTTTTTTATATTAATTAATTTATTTAATTATTAAAGATTTCTGCCTCTTCCCCGCCACCACCTCCCATTCCCTCCCCCTCCCCCAATCAAGTCTTCCTTCCTCCTCAGCCCAAAGAGCAAGCAGGTTTCTCTGCCCTGTGGGAGGTCCAAGGACCACCCACCTCCATCCAGGTCTATTAAGGTGAGCATCCAAACTACCTGGGCTCCCACAAAGCCATTACGTGCAATAGGATCAAGAACCCATTGCCATTGTTCTTCAGTTCTCAGTAGTCCTCATTGTCCATTATGTTCAGAAAGACCGGTTTTGTCCCATGCTTTTTCAGACCCCGGCCAGCTGGCCTTGGTGAGTTCCCGATAGAACATCCCCATTGCCTCAGTGTGTGGGTGCACCCCTTGCAGTCCTGAGTTCCTTGCTCGTGCTCACTCTCCTTCTGCTCCTCCTTTGGAATTAGACCGTAAAAGGTTAATCAATCCAATTATAAAATTGGGCACTGAGCTGAACAGAGACTTTTCAACAGAAGAAGTTCAAATGGCCAAAAGACACTTAAGATCGTGCTCAACTTCCTTAGCAATCAGGGAAATGCAAATCAAGACAACATTAAGATACCATCTTACACCGGTCAGAATGGCTAAAATCAAAAACACCAATGATAGCCTCTGCTGGAGAGGTTGTGGAGAAAGGGGCACTCTCATCCATTGCTGGTGGGAATGCAAACTTGTGCAACCACTTTGGAAAGCAGTGTGGCGGTTTCTCAGGAAAGTCGGGTTCAACCTACCTCTCGACCCAGCAATACCACTATTGGGAATATACCCAAGAGATGCCCAAACATACAACAAAAGTATATGCTCAACTATGTTCATAGCAGCATTGTTTGTAATAGCCAGAACCTGGAAACAACCTAGATGTCCTTCAATGGAAGAATGGATGAAGAAAGTATGGAATATATACATATTAGAGTACTACTCAGCAGTAAAAAACAATGACTTCTTGAATTTTGCATACAAATGGACGGAAATAGAAAACACTATCCTGAGTGAGGTAAGCCAGACCCAAAAAGAGGAACATGGGATGTACTCACTCATATTTGGTTTCTTGCCTTTTATTTTTAAATTCAAAAAGATAAAAAGAAAACTTTATTTTACCCCAATTCAAATCATAACTATTTTTAAATCATGGAAAAAGTAAAACTAAAAATTTTTTCATAATAAACCTTTGTTAATTATTACGGATGCTTTAAAACATTGTTTGAGATATGATATAAGAGTACCAAGCACACAAATGTAAATCTATTTTTCCTTGTTATTGGCAGTTCAACCTGATGCAGAATGGATATTGTACTTGCAATCTCAATAATTATGATCATAATTAACTAAGAATTGCTACTATACCACAATTAAACATAATTCCTGACACTGATAGATGGGACATCTGTACTTCAAATATCAAGATTGCAATGGAAAATTTAGAAGTCTATATGGTTTTTAAAATGCAGTTTTACAAGTACAATTTGTTATTCGAAGTCTCAAAGACTGGAGGAATACTTGAAGCTGATATTATCAAACTTTTTAAAAGTGAGTTACATTAGCACCCGTTTTGTTGAGAATTAACAATAAAATGTGATAGTTATAGAAATCAGGATGATTTCAAGTTTTTAGTTTTATTCCCAAATCAATGATAACAAATGCTACTGTTATGATTACACTGAGAGACTGACTTCTAACATTTAGCCAAAGGGAAACATTATAATTCTTTGAGCATGATGTCCTATTGATTGGTTACAGAGGAAGTATCCTCAATTACTTTGCCTGTAATAAAGCTTACCGCACTGGCTTAGAAGACAGCAAACTGGTATGAGATAGTGATGTCACGTGTCTCAGCAATGATGAAAAGTAGACCATGCTAGGGAATGAAGGAAGGGAAATCAAGCAGATAATGTGCAGTATTTAATCAAAAATTGTGGCAATTTGAAGAAAGAACAGAAAAAAAAAACAAATGTATCTTTAAAACAGAAAGATTTGTGGACTAGAGAAATGACTAAGTCATTTAGAGTGCTCGCCATACTTGCAGAAGATTCTGATTCAATTCTCAGCACCCACATGATGACTCATAGCCATCTGTAACTCCATTTCCAGTGTCCAATACTTTCTTGAATTCTGTCCTACACAGTCATCAGACCTCCATGTGGCACAGTGACACTCTAACACATAAAATACAGTATTTTTATTTCTATTTTGTATTCATTTTGCATACCAACCACAGTTCCTCCTCCCTCCCTGCTTGTCAACCTACACCCCAGCCCACATCTTCTCCCCAATACGGGTAAGGCCTCCCATGGGAAAGCCTGGCACATCAAGTTGAGACAAGACTAAGTGCATCTCCCTGCATCAAGGCCAAGCAAGGCATTCCACCATAGGGAATGGGTTCCATAAAGCCGGCTTGTGAACCAGGGACATTTCCTGACCCACTGTCTGGGGCCCCACAAACATACCAAGCCAAAAAAAGGAAGTTTTTGCTGGTTACTATTGTTTAAAAAAGGAGTTACTATAGAAAATGCATATATGAGATTTTTAATGAGGTTTTGCTGTGTTAATATAGCACATTTTGTTATTTATGTTTTATGAAAGTGCACCTCTGTGGCAAGTTGAAATATTTACTTCCATTTTAGAATGACCTCAAACCAAACTCTTTGCAAGTGTTACTCTAAGAGAAAAACTCACAGGACTTGTTGGGTTTGTATCAAATTCTTAATGGTCGTAAACAACCTTGTCAAGCCTTCGGGACTTTTATTCTCGGGTGTCTTTTTTTTTTTTTTTCACTTTCATTCTATTCTTGACAAGAGACTAGGTTGGATCTCTGTCATTCTTTCTTTTGCCTTTCTACACTTGGGACTGTTCAGATTCAGTATGAATCATATCCCAGGATTTCTTCTCTCTGACCCTTTCTTAACGCATGTTCCAAAGATTTCTGACATTTGTAGGGTTTCTTATTTCCAGTTTTATGTATTGCCCTGAGGGTGTGGTCTCCATTATCAAGTGATAGACCACACCTGATTCCTACCCAACCATTTCCTCACTGACCTGAGTAGGTTTATCAAATGTTAGGAAAACGCTTAGGAAGTATCTAACAAAGCCATCTTATAACAGTTAAGGATAAATGAATATAGAAATAATTATGTCAAAGTAAACTGAAACAAAATGCTGTTGACACGAACGTGAAGTTAACAATGGACATTGTACTTCCCTCTTTAACAATCTAAAAATTCAACATTTGTGTAGCTTTGTTTTGAACAGGTTTTTTTTTTTTTCGGACAGTTAAAGAAGTTCTACCCATGTTTAACAAATAACCGGTACTATTATCTATAACAAATTTATTTTCTCAATTAATAACATCTTTAGAGTGATACTTACCTTCATCTCATCAGATGATGTGATGTGAATAGAATTCATAGTGCAAATTACTATTTTTTCCTTCCATGTGGAGTATGAGAGACTGAAGTTAAATTGCTTGTATATATTAAAGCGCATTAGCTTCCTAACTCTCTTCCCCTTAAGTGCTTAGCTACTTGATATGCACTGTATATTTTTTCTAATTTGATTGGACCTTAACTGTATTTTCTTCACTTTGAAACTATAGACTTCCGTTACAATTTTATGAGTCGTAAATGGAAATTTTTGACTTCCTTAAAAAGATATTTTCTTTTAAATTTAGAGGTTTCTGTGAGAACTATAATAATTCTGTCAGCTTTAAAATATATAGCATTAGTCATTTGTGACTTACGTCAGTGGGAAATGTTGGAGCCTGCTTTAGTTAGGTGTATGAAAAATGTACTTTCACCTTCACACAACTCAAAAGTGACTAAAGCAATTTAGTTCTCTCAAGTTCACCTTTGGTCCTAGATAAAACTTTAAACCTCATCTTATATACAATCATACCTAGAGAAAAATTATGATTTACACTGGAGCCAGAATTTTACAATCATTTCTTTTTTAAACTATATGTATGCAATTATTATTTACCTGATAACTACTGTGCTTTTATTAATGATATAACAAAAATCAGTACCTAGTTCTGAAATCTACACTGCTTTATAGATCTTATTTTAAAAAAATAATAATTTATTTTTAAAAAGATAATTTTATAACATTAAATTTTATTTTTAAAACAAAATACTACACATGTGATTTAATAATTGTTATAATGAAATGCATAGATTATGATAATACGGTCTGAAGTTTTAAAATTTTCTCAGTTAAGATGCTTCTATAGGGAATGATTATGTATGATGGTGATATGTTCACTTCTGTGGGGGTATTCATTATAAATGGTAATGGTACCATTATTGTCTGGGATATAGTTATTCAGAAGAGACAGATATCTGAGCAGTAAAAGGCTATGAGACAAAATTAGAATGACTCCAAGAACATTAATTGATTTTTCTCTCAGGGAGTGCATAAGGACTCTCAGATATTTGTAACTTTAAACCCCAAGGAAAAACTTGCTCTAGTATACTCTACTGTTCCTGTGAGTCCTACAAGTGAAATATTCTAATTTTTTTTCATTTGAACCATATTCCAAGTGATTAAAATTAATAAAGGCAATTTGAATAGGAGAACGAATGAGAAAAAAATTAGAAAATGAAACATATGCTTTAATTGAAGTATTTTTCACATTTTAGCAAATGCAGGTCGAAGTAGTGGCAACAGTAGATAAATTGGAAGAGATTTATTACTCAAGGAATAGTTCCTGAGTATCTACCTCAAATCAACAGAAAGGAAGGAAAAAAAGACAAAAACACAGAGATTAGAATAGTATCGAGAAGCTATTTTAAGAAAATTGAACAACTGAAAATACAAAATTTTGCTCTAAGGAAATAAGCAATCAAGATTAAACAAAAACATTATAATAAAATTTACTGCAATAGATCAGAAAATCGGCTTTTATGTATATATGGAAATGAATATGTATACTATATAAATACACATATATTTAAAATATAGAAATATATTTGAAAATAATTGTTTCCTAATTGTAAAGATTCGTGAATAAACAACAATAGGGCATTAAAGATTGCCAAGAGACAGATTGAAATTGAATACACAGCCAGAGGTAAAGAATAGCAATACTAACTAAATCAATAAAATTTGGAAAGTGGAAAAGAAACAAAGAAAGTAAATAAAAGTTATAGCATATTAGATCGAGAAATCAAGCTTATCTATGTTATGTAAAATATAAATGAGTTCATTTACCCATTTAAGAAAAATGAAACTTAAAAGTAAAGAGCTAGTAATGTAGTGCATTTTGAAATGAATGAATTCTGCTCATCCTGTGCAATGAACATGAGATCTCACAAATAAAACAACCAAAAATTATAGGTACAATGCTGAAACAGTATCTTATATAAATCCAATATTTTAATATAAGTGAATGTGAAACTGGAGTGGGAAACCCCTTACAAATGATAGAGTGGATATTGATGCATGCAGAGCTCAAGCCCAGGACCCTACAGTGCTGGGAGAAAACCAACTACTAAAGGTTGTAATTTATCTGATCTGATTTTTTTCCCTATTTATTTATTTATTTATTTATTAAAGATTTCTGCCTCCTCCCCACCACCACCTCCCATTTCCCCCCCCTCCCCCAGTCAAGTCCCCCTCCCTCGTCTGCCCTAAGAGCAATCAGGGTTCCCTGCCCTGTGGGAAGTCCAAAGACCATCCACCTCCTACCCGGTCTATTAAGAGGAGTATCCAAACTGCCTAGGCTCCCACAAAGCCAGTACGTGCAGTAGGATCAAAAACCCATTGCCATTGTTCTTGAGTTCTCAGTAGTCCTCATTGTCTGCTATGTTCAGCGAGTCCGGTTTTATCCCATGCTTTTTCTGACCCAGGCCAGCTGGCCTTGGTGAGTTCCCAATAGAACATCCCCATTGTCTCAGTGTGTGAGTGCCCACCTCGCGGACCTGAGTTCCTTGCTCGTGCTCTCTCTCCTTCTGCTCCTGATTTGGACCTTGAGATTTGATCTGATTTTAACACGTGTCATGGTGCACACATATCTGTATACATGCACACACACACACATACACAAACCTTAATTAACTCAAACAAAAAGAGAAGTTAAAATCTTCATCACATTTTTTTTCCTTTTTTGTTTTTTAAAGGAAGGGTCTCTCTGTAGGTTTGGAGCCTGAACTAGCTCTTGTAGACCAGGTTGGCCTTGACCTCACAGAGATTCACCTGCCTCTGCCTCCCTAAGGCTGGGATTAAAGGCACATCCCACCACCATCCAACTTCATTACATTTCTTTTCTAAAACGAACTTAAATTATTTTTCATATTTATTTAGAGGCTAAAGGCATTAATAGAATGCAGAAATTCTGCACAAAGCAAGGCATCTGTAATTTTGTAGTTTTATGGATAGTAAAGTTTAGGTTATTGAATTATGCTTATTATAAATGTAAGTGATTTGCTGAATTATTCTAGTTTATAATATTTAAACATAAAAATATTTATAACAGAGATTAGCATGATGGCACATGTCTTTAATTCAAATTTCTCAGTTCACGGTGAGCCTGGTTACAAAGTAAATTGCAGGCTAACTAGAGCAACATAATTAGATCTTTCATGAAAAATATAATAAATTGGACTAAAGTGATGACTCAGAAGTTAAGCACACTGACTGCTCTTCCAGAGGTCCTGATGGCTCACAATTAAGTAAATGAGACCTGGTGCCTTCTTCTGGGGTGTAAATACGTAATGAATAAATCTTTTAAAAATAGATTTAACTCTCCCTTCTCACCCAACCCCTATGTTCCCAATATTGTCAGGCAATCTTGTCTATTTTAATTTTCCAGGTAGCTTTAGATATGTTTTCCTTATTGTGCACCTATTTACCTAGCTTCTCTAGGATCATGAACTATAGGCTCAATATCCTTTGTTTATAGCTAGTGTCCACTTATGAATGAGTACGCTCCATATTCATCTTTTTGGATCTGGGTTACCGCACTCAGAATGGTGTTTCCTAGTTCCATCCATTTGCATGAAAATTTCAAGATGTCATTGTTTTTGCAGCTGAGTATACTCTAGTGTGTAAATGTGTCACATTTTCTTTATGCATTCTTAACTTGAGGAGTATATAGGTTGCATCCAGGTTCTCACTATGACAAATAATGCTGCTGTGAACATAGTTGAGTTCTTTGAAGTATGATTGAGCATCTTTTGGGTATGTACCCAAGAGTGGTATTGCTGGATCCTGAGGTAGGGTGATTCCAAATTTTCTGAGAAACCAACATAGTGGGGAAAAGGGGAGCGACAAGGAGAACTTGAAGGAGCAGAATGATTGAGTTGGACGAAGGACCGAGATGAGAACAAGGAAGGAGATACCTTGATTGGAGTAACCATTATGGAGCTAGCAAGAAACTTCGCTCTAGAGAAATTCCAAGGAGAACACAGGAATGACCCCAGCAGGGACCCTGGCAATAAAAGAGAGGGTGCCCGAGCTGCCCTTGCCCTGTAGTCAGACTGATGAATATCTTAAATATCACCATAGAACCTTTATCCAACAACTGATGGAAACAGAGGCAGAGATCCGCATTAGAGCTCTGAATTGAGCTCCCAAAGTCCAGTTGTGGAGTGGGAGGAGTGAGAATATGAGCAGAGGTCAAGACTGATGGGCACACCCACTGAAACAGTCTACCTGAGCTGATGGGAGATCACCAACTCCAGATGGACTGGGAAGGAACAAGCATAGGACCAAACTAGTCCCTATGAATGTGGTTGACAGTTGCGTGTCTGGGACTGGCAGTGGGGGGACCACTGGCAGTGGCACCAGGATTTACTCCTACTGCTTGTACTGGCTTTTTGGGAGCCTATTCTCTTTGGTTGGGTACCATGATCAGTCTGGATATAGTGGGGAGGGTCTTGGACCTTCCCCAAGGCAATGTGGCTTGCCCTCTCTGGGGAGGGACTGGTAGTTGGGGTGGGGATGGGTGAAAGGAGTGAGAGGAGGGGAGGGAGTGGGAACTTGGATTGGTATGTGTGATGTAAAAAGACAGTTTTATTTTTTAAAATAATAAAAAGAAAAATAAATATTTCAAAGAATAACTAAAATTAAAATAATAAAAGAGAAACTTCAATATTTTACAACTGCATCTTAAAAGTCATATGATAAAGCTTGATATCCAACCATACAAGAAACTACATGTAAAACAGAAAATAGATTTGTTTTAAATCACGTTGTACATTAGTAAGTGTATGTGGGTATCAGTGGATTTCTGTACCAGTAGCATATCGAAATCACCTCCATTGCTCTTGGAAAGTAAAATTACAATGTTCTAAAAACAATGGTGAAATTGCATCTTTTCATTTTATATAAATAATATTTTATACTTACTAATTTAAAGAGAATGTCATACAAAGTATCTTTATTTTCTTTTCCTACATTTTCTCCCTACTTTGGGGGTCCTGCAGAACCCTTTCCATCTCCAGTTGTGCACTTGAAAATATTTTTTTAATTGTTTTAAGAGAGTCTTTATTACAGCACATGTCCTGTTTCTCTGATTCTTTATGGTAATGTTCTGTATAATCTTTCTAGAAGTCCCTAGAACATTAAGTGTAGGGATTATTTTGTAAAAGATAACTCAGGGCAATCACCACACTCTCAATCCTCTCTACATTTTTCTCCCCTTCTAACTTTCTACAATAATCTCTGTCTGTAACAAGAAATGAAGTTGCTTTGGTAAGAGGAGAGTGCTAAGCCATCTGTGAATGTAAAAATGAATATTTAGAATGCAATTAAGATTATACAGGTTTAGTAGACTGGAGGCAGTAGGTTCTTTCTAGGTTCCATGACCTTACCAGACACAGCTAGTTCACTAAACTTACAGTGCCAGGCATGAACTCTTTCCTATTGAGTAAGACTTATTTTCACTTAAATTGCTATTGGTTGACCCTGAAACTCTAACAGTCAATAATGCTCCTCTGGAGATATCTACCTTGTTGGTCATTGCTGTGGTTTGTAGACATTACAGCAGGATATGAACATTTATTTCTTTTCTCCATTGGCACATTCCATGGCTCCTTATAAAACTATGAGAGCCAGTCTTGGTGAGAAGGACTTCAGGTTACTTTGAGATCTATTCCTCCTCCTGTGTCTAAATGGTGTGGTGTTTTCAGCATCTTACCATCTTTCTCTAGAAGGTAGCAAGTGTTATAATGATAGATTATATTGTTTTAGGTTTCTCTTAGATTTTTCCTGGCTGACAACTCAAATGCTGATTTCCCATGTCAGCATTGAATTTTTAATTACATAGTATATGGGATTAGGAGGAATTGTCACAAATATTTGTACAGCTTCAATTAATCTGTATCACTCTCTATATAAATATATTTAAATGCGTATACATATAATATATATGTATGCATAATTATATATTTCTCTAAATATACATATGCATAAATATACAATCCATACATTATATGTGTATGCTTTCATTATATATGATTTAAACTTAAATAATCATGAAATTTATATATTTCCCTGTAGGTTTTTCAAATTGCTCAGTGATATGCATTCCATCTTTTTCCCTCTCTCTTTGTTATTCATTCTGCTCCATCGCATAGAGGTTTTCTCTATATGTTTTCCTAATTTTCCCATCATAACAAGGGTTAATTGCTACTTTTTTATTGAAAATTGATGAGTTTTTCATACAATGTGTGCTGATTAGTTTCCCCTACCCTTATTCCTCCCTTTTCCACCCATGTCCTGTCTCTCGAAGATCCACTACCTTTCTCTCTATTATTAGAAAAGAACAGGCTTCTAAGAGATAACAGCCAAACATGACAAAATAAACTATAATGAGACAAAGAAGAAAACATCACATCAAAACTGGACCAGGGAACCCAACAGATGGAAAATAGCCCCCAGAACTGTCATAAGAATCAGAAGCACACTCATTCACACATTCAGATTTTCTATAAAAATACTGTTGAAAGCTATAATATGATAATACACACAGATGACATGGTGTAGACTCATGTAGGTCCTGCTCTTGTTCCTTCATTATCTGTGAGTTCATGTGAGCCTTGCTCAACTGATTTTGAGGGTCTTGTTCTCCTGATAGTCACCCTTTCTGTTTCCTCTTACATGGGATTCACTGAATTCTGAAGAGAGGAATTTAATGGACACATCTCTCCTAGATCTGTGTGTTCCAAGAAATCTCTATATTTGGGATCAGTTTATTGGTATTTTAAAAAACACCAGGAGTGTTTTATTTAACTTCAGGATATGAAGTCTCTCAGGTTTTAGAGTGCTTGCCATACATGCCTTAAGTCCTGACCCTTATACTCACACATGGTGGCTCACGAAAGCAAAATTAGTTCAAGTCATTCTAAAGAGCCTAGTGAGTCTGAGATGAGCCTGGGAGAAGAAAGGACAAATCCTCTTGCATTTTCACCATCAATTGAAAGAGAATCAGTGTATCAAACAAGATGGAAGAAACGCATATGTGCTATGAACAAATGAGTAAAATTAGAGGAAGAAAAATACAGTAAATGTCGTATCTTTCCTTAATTCTCAAAATTGGTAGGGATCATGATGCTTTTAGAATTATGTGTATTCACATATTTTAAGTTGCTAAAATCATCTGCACTTCCATGTCAAGTGTGCAGCATGATGCTTTGAATTGTGTATAGTTTTTAAAATTTACACAGGAATTTTGAGATTATTTTATTAAATCTTCTTATATGATCTAGTTAAATCAAGTTGATTCTGGATGACTTTGTCAAGAAAATGGGAGGGTTGGATAGGAATAAAAAAAATCCTGTTTTTTATTAGAGACATAATTAGACAGAAATGATTTTGTAAGATTAACAGGACCAAAAGGTAATGAATTAAATATTAACGACCTAAAAACACACAGAAATTAGAATACTATTTGTATTTTATGTTTATATTATTAAATTTTTAAATGTAGTCTTCTATTATTCCAGATGTTTGTTTTTATTTTACCATATCATTGTCTGTTTTTACATGCTTATTTGCATTCCGAGGAGAGAAAGGGTGTTGATTTTTGTAGATGGAAAAGTAAGGAGGAGTTAGGAGAAGGGAACTGTAACCAGAGTACATTGTATGAAACAAAATCTATTTTAAATTTAAAAAAAGTTGAGTGTTGGAAATTGAGATCATATTTTATATATAATTCATTTTTATTGTTTAAATTACTTTAGTGGCACTCTTTAAGATTTTTATAAATTTTATATATGTTTTAAATGCTTCAGTAATTTATATACAATTATGAATTTTTTGAAATTCTACATGTTATGCACTCAGTTATATCAACTTTGAAAGTTCCTGTAAATTACATTGATTTCTCAGAAAATTAGCGTATTTTTTAAAAGCATTACATATTAAAGAGTCATATTAATCAAAATAATTGCTTGTGTGTACCTCTGATAGCTAGTAACTACATGACATTGCAGACAGAATCTTCTTTAATATGAATCTTGGACTTGAAGTAAATGATTCATTTTTCTAATAAAACAAAAACAAAACACCCTTATATAAAGCTTTATGATAAGTCATAATATATGCTTTGTATATGTATACATATGGAGAGGGGTATTTGTTTCCAACAATACATATAAATTACATATATGTTTCACCCCATACCAAAAAAAATGTAACTCTAAATTGTTTCACGTACTGCACTTACAAAGCTGGTACTTGACAAACTTTGAAATTGAGATCAACCTAATGTCTACAGCATAGTTCCTTTTCTTTTACTATCTTCTTTTTCTGCAACTTAGAATTTTTTCTAACTGTTAAATAAAGCATATTAACATTATATAAAAAAACAAACAAACAAACAAACAAACAAAAAAAAAAACGCCGGGCGGTGGTGGCGCACGCCTTTAATCCCAGCACTCGGGAGGCAGAGTCAGGCAGATCTCTGTGAGTTCGAGACCAGCCTGGTCTACAAGAGCTAGTTCCAGGACTGGCTCCAAAACCACGGAGAAACCCTGTCTTGAAAAAGCAAAAATAAAAAAAACAAAAACACATTATTTATAGTTTTTAGTTTGGAATTGATTGTTTTTTACATATTTGAATGTGATTTTTCATATCTTTGTTTTATTTATTGCTTCAAAAAATTTACAATGAAGTAGGAAAGATGACGAAATAACTTGAAGTACTAATTTAGGCTTGTTCTTCTTAGAGGATTATTTTTCATTTTACTGTGTGGAATGAGGTG
This sequence comes from Chionomys nivalis, assembly GCF_950005125.1. NCBI lineage: Eukaryota > Metazoa > Chordata > Mammalia > Rodentia > Cricetidae > Chionomys > Chionomys nivalis. The sequence goes on along the minus strand of NC_080090.1, from coordinate 73,609,676 downwards.
TTTAAAACAGAAGAAACCACTCAGTCACAAATTATCAAAGAGGATATTTTTGCTTTCTCACTGATAATGGATTAGTAAATAGTTTAGAAAAATGGCATAAGGCCTAATAGATAAAATAATTATATCTTTTGAAACATAGGAAACTCATGTTTAGGAATATAAATAAACCAATAAATGTTTCTATAACACTGATAATTGCCTCTAAAATATGTTAGAAGAAACAGCTTTGAAATGGTTGGAATTATACTTCAAAGCATGCCATTGAAATAGCAGCTCTGGCCTTTTATTCACTTCACAGCATGGAAAATATCCATATGCTCCATGTTCATCAAAAGCCTCCCTAGATACTCTACATTATCAAATTTCCATATGTAGAAATTTTCTCCTGTAATCTTGCATTGAAAATGAAAAATCAAAAACTTGAAATGAAAGACTAAGAATATTTATCTTCTTAATAATTCTGTTGCAATTTGGTGGATTTTTGTATTTTGAAGCATTAAACATTTCCAGATGGCATAGTTAAGACCAATGTGAATATTCAATTTCATAGAATTAGACCTTTTCAAACATTAGCTGTTCTGCTACATGATGCTTTGTTGTTATCACAATCTGAATGCCCCTATTTCTCAACAAACTTCCCGACAATCTGAGAAATACCACAGGAGTACAGATGTCCCCTTGGGATAAAGTTTCTAGATGAACTAACTAATCCAGAAAATAACATGGAGAATACGAATACAGGGTCCAAGGCATTAGAAATAAGAGAAAAATGAGTGAGAGTTCATGGTGGATTTATTACACTTTATTTCCTCCAAGAAATATATAAACTTACTTTGAAATGAATAATTCCTTATGTAGCAGTTTCACAATACTTTCATCAATGTTTAAAGTTAAAAATTATGTGTATTATAATTTTCAAGCAAAATTTATAAGAAAAATAAATGCAGTAAGGGTAGCATTAAAAGATATGATCAAATATCATAAAGAATAGTGTCTAGTACTTTGATTCTGTATGTCCTGATATTGCAATAATGCATATACTGTCTATGTGATTCTTATGGTTCCTCTTTTCCTACATAATTTATTTATGTTCTTGTCAAGTCATCTTAGTGTTACTCCTAGTGATTATCAATGATGAAAGAATTAGAATTTTCACGTACTTTTTATGAGCAAAGCCAATTTTGTTCAGATAAAAAAGAAATGACAGAAATGTTCTGTAATGGCCAGTTGCAACAAGAAATCCACTTCTGTCTTACTAATGATGCTCAAGTCCAGAGCTTTGCTATGCTGTGCTCATCAGTTCTCTTGGGTCCTTATTTAATTGGGTGCTAAATGGATGGATATGACAGCCTCAGTATGAAAGTTCAGCCAGTCTATGCACAGGCATTATTTGTCCTATTACAAAGAGAAAAATGAAGTCAGAGCTAGGAATGTTTTATTAAGGAATGTGTGAGAAGGCTGGAACTTCAAAAAGCACAATCAATAAGAATAGCTTTAATAAATATTTCAAAATTATATTAAATATGCAATTTCAAAGAAGTAATAGGAAGTATTATGTTAATGCTGCTTTAAAAAGTAAAATAGAAGACATTTGAAAAATACATTAATACAGTATTTCACTTCCTAAATCAAAGAAAAATTAAAAGTAAGAGTAAGAATGAAGTGTTTTATTAAATTTGAGAGATGCACACAAATACCTTTTTTCTATTCAGGTACCTATCATTGATGTCCTAACATGCTGCAACACTTGGGAGGCTTTTGCTGGCAATCTGACATTGACAGATTGGCCAGAGTATGCTTGTGTGAGCTCCTTGCCATGATGGTTTGTCACTGACCTTGATTCTGTTATCACTGTCCTCTAATTCAGTGATAGGAGTTTCATGCCAGCACTTGACATTTACTCATGAGTATTTTCAGTTACTCTGTCAAAAAATGCAGGATAGAGAATTGGGATTCTAATACAGAGCTTCAGCAGCATCAGCTTATTTCACACTGCTGGGTTGAGGCTCTGTCTCCAGAAACCGGTACCTTGTGATGGACAGTGGGGGTTATGGAGGATAGTTCTCCACTGTAGACAATCAATGGAGTCTTAAAATAACATCAACAAACAATGAAGTTCTGTTTGGGTGCTACAACAGACTTGATTTTGATCTCGTTGAGATGCGCTCTTTTGTAGATCAAAGTCTCGGCCAGCCTTGTTTCTTCCTTATTCCATCTAAAAGGACTGAGAACTTGAAGGTTCAGGCCATTAAATGCATTTGGAAAAAGAGCTAGAAAACCCACCATGAACATCCTAAGAATGTTCTTTTCCAGACAGAAATCACTGTTTCTAGGGCTGGAAATATTTTTAATCCTTCTTCCTGGAAGATTTAGCTATATTAAATTTAGTCTTTCATATTGCATCAAATTTGGTATCTTCCTTTATATGGGAACACTAATTATATGCTATTCTTCAAAATGGGTAAAAATTACTGTGAATTTCATAATGTTGCGATATTTCTACTCAACTTTCCTTTAGAAATACTATTTGCTATTTAATTTAAGCATTTGTGTTCAGATTTAAAACAATGAAACTTGAAATCTGGGGCCACTGAGAGGTCTCAGTGCATCAAGATACTTGTTGGCAAAACTAACGACCTTAGTTCTATCCTCAGAATTTATGCTGTGCAATAAAAGAGCTGGCTCCAGGTGGAGTTCTAACTTACACACACACACACACATACACACACAAACATACACATATCCGTCATGCACACAGGGAAAATTAAACGAATAAACATGCCTGAATAAACTTAAAATCTAATAGATTATAATACAAAGAGCAAGAAAAAAAAGCAAAACAATTAAAAAGACTTCCGATAATCTATTTTTTCAGTTTGTTTCTTTTATAAAATACACACAATGAGTTATTGCCTTGTTATACTGGCTCAATTTTCCTAGAAATTAATTTATTTCTTACAAGACAATAGGAATTGAAGCATTACAGCGACACTGCCAAGTGGGGGGCCTGTAAAAATCTTACTATATCCAGGCAGCATGTTCAGATCTGCAGTACCCTGGACAACCGTATATGCCCCATTGCAGGGAGAATTTATTTTTCTTTGTTGTTAATATTGAAGATATCAGATGATGCCTAGACAACTAGAGTGTATAAAATCATACTGTATAACAATATGCCTTTTGGAGCGTGCATAATAAAGCACAAACCTACACTTCCGCATACTGTCAGCTATAGCAACAATCACAAACATAGCCTAAGCCTTTTCAATGTATATCCCAGGATTTAGTTATACAAGGAAGGAATTTTTTATTCGCTCTCCAGTGTCCTCAAATTCTATAATTTAAGATCTGTATTATTTTAAAGTAAATAAACAGCATCTAGGAGTGAGCCACATGTATGACTGCTCCATGGTCCAACAAGTGTTATGCATTTAAGTTCCATGGAAACCATGGTCTAAGCACAAAGAGATCCTGTGTTTATTAGGCAACCTGGTCCTGACTCGATTGTATCTGGTTTACCTTATTACACATCACATTAATAGACACTCCAAGATCCTCTAAACATTTCCTCTTTTCTAGCCTGCTGTGTAATTTTAGTTTTTGAATGTGAGCCCAAAGAGTGCACTCAATTTTCCTCAATAGATTGGCGTGAGGCTATTTGTCAGTGGGAAACCTCAATACTCCTTTGATAGAGGATAATTTGTAAGGTACATAAAAGTAGGCCAATCATTGTAGCTGTGTGGGAACTCATGGAGCCAAGAACAAGAAGAAATCACTTGGAAGTCATTGTGCAGAGGGGTAAACTCTGCTGTGTTCCCAAAGAAATTGGTGCCCTAGCTTTTGTAATAATCTTCTCAAACATTAACTGCTTTTGTCACATAAACTTGCTTTACTCCACATTGTTTTTATTTTCATTTAATAGCCTAGGTTTATAGTCTCTGTTTTGTATATATTTAATGAATATTGTTGTTTTGTAGCATCTATTTGAGACAGGGTCACAGTAAGTAGCCTTGTCTGACCTTAAACATCCAATGTAGAACACCTAATTCTTCAACTCCAGGAGATTGTCTTTCCTTTGTCTCCTAAAGGCATGTATTAAGGATATGTCTCATCACACACACTTATCTATAATATTTTCTTAATCTCCTTTTTCAAGTATCCAAGCTACACACACACACGCACGCACACACACACACACACACACACACACACACACACAATGACTGTGGCTACAGAGATGGATGTCTCTTTTGAGATCTTTGAGATCATAAACTGCTCCTGTAGATGACAAGAGTGCAGTTCTGGGCATTCAAATAAGGGACACACAGGGTCACCTTTATCACCAGACCCAGGTGATAATCTAATGCTGTCCTGAGGACCACAGAGGCATCTGCACTCTCATGTATGCTAACTCAAACAGGCATACAATATATACGTAACTTTAACAACACATAAAAGTAAAATAAAAATGATTTCCTATAAATGAATCAATTCTTTATCTAAATATATATTAAATCCATTGGCATGATAGGGAATAGGATTTCAGTAAACAAGTCTCTGCGAGCATTTATTTTGCATAGAAATGTAATTTAATAAGAGCATATACTAAAAATTAAGCTTGTGTTTGACTGACAATTGTGTTTTTCATAAGAAAACATTAGTAATATGGATATTAATTATATACCATAAGCTATTTTTGAACTTCTGTTAAATAAGTAGAACAGTTTCAAGAAAACATTGACAATGTCAACTATATTTAAAATCATATTCGTTAATTATGCATCCTACACTGAACATAATACTCATTATTTCATGTAGATATAAAAATAAGTTTATTTGTTGTACACATGCATATTATCTGACAGTATATGACATATGAGTTTACACATTCCTAAAAGAATATAGTGTTAAACTATTTTGAAAATAATAATTAAATAAATTAATTAATTAATAAAAAAAATTTAAAAAAAGAAAATTATACAATATATTTGATGCCAAAGAAAGCTTAATCCAATGACAACATTTTCAATAATTGTAATGATGATGTCTGAAAATTCTCTTATTGGTTAAAATAAAGTAGTAGAAGTATTTCAGTGAGAGAGTCACCTAGTTCTCTGCTGAGTGGTGGTGGAGCATGGCTTTAATCCAAGCACTCAGGAGCAAAGACACAGAGATTTTGTGAGTTTGAGGCCAGTCTGGTCTACAAGAGCTAGTTTCAGGACAGCTAGCACAGAGATAAACAAATAAATAAACAAACAAATAAATAGCTAGTTTTACACTGTCTGATGTTAAAGGTTTAGGTTTAGTAAATGTTGAAATAGTAATTGCTTACTTAGAAAGTAGAAATACTTTAAATACTTAAAATACTTTAAGTCAATAATAATATTTTACACAAATCAGAAAAATCTTAAAGCTATACCTTCAGTTGAATATGTAATACAGTCATTTTTTCCTTTGGTATCAACAGTTTTAAGTGTTTGTAAATCCATTTGTGAATCTGATAATGTTAACAATATATGATATTTAAATATCCTCTATTGGCAGCAGACAAGTTTGGTGATTTCAAATTACCAAATAGTTTTAATATTTTGGGGGGTTTTTCATTGAAGTTTTTTCCTCTAAGACAGTCTTTGAAAGTTTTATACATTAAATAGTGATTTGTAATAAAGTTTTTAAAGTATTATTTCTTTGTAATAAGGAGTGAGAAAAAAACAAAAATATGTGCTGATTTACTCTATAGGTAATGAACTTTTACACTATTTTCTGTACAATTATTAGTAAGAAAATGAGATATATTTTTGTTTTGTAATTTTATGATTGTTGCCAATAAAGTATAGACATATTTGGGGTAGGAAGTTGAAATATGAAAATACATTGAACATTTTAATCCATATATAAATCAATTTGCATATTTATTCCTCAATTTCTTTTCTAGCCCTAGAAAACAGTGTTTTTAATAGTTTTTAAACAGTTTTTCAAAAATATTTTAACATGTGTTTCTAGGATGTTTAATGAACACTCAAATAATTTTTCTAACTTGCATTTTGAGTATAGCTACATGAATTTAAAAAGCTTTTATTTTTTAATATTATCTATATTTAATTATTCAAGTAATTTCAAACATAATCATACTAACTCTGCGAAGGTATTATTATTCAGAATAAAATATAATTAACATTTTTCTCACATTTCATGATTCATTATATTGTTTATCAATGGGCTTATTAGTAAAGTTGATCTTCTTAAGTAGAGACAAATGTAAAGAAATCAGAAATACATGCATGTACATGTGCTCACATACATATTTGGAAATAAATCTGAGTAATTTAATTCACATTAGATAAATGATTTATGGCACTTATGTTGTAATTTTGTAATAGTAATATTTCTATTTTCAGATGAGCTATTATTAATTGGACTTACTTTTTCTAAAGATTTTTATTAATTTTGTTATTATAGGTTATTTTATTTATTTTTTGTTATTTTATTTATTATTATGAAGTTGCAAAAGTTAATAAGTACCATTTGCATGAAAGAAAGAGACTCTTGAAGAGGTGATCACAGAGCTGGAGTTACAATTGGCTGTGTTCCAACATTGCTGTGTTCCAACATGCGAGTGATGTGAACTGAACACAGATCATCTGCAAAAGCAGTAACAACGCTAAACTGCTCAGCCATCTCTTCAGCCCTTGGATTACTTACCTATTTCATTATCTATTCATTGATGGACTCATTCATGAGAATTATTCATTTTATGTATATGGATCTTTTGCCTGCAGATATTTATATCACATGTATGCCTAGTACCCTCTGAGATCAGAAGCGGGCCTGGATTCCTGTAGCTGGGGTTGCAAGTGGCGTTGTGCTGTCATGTGGGTCCTGGGAATTGAATCTAGTTCTGGGACAGCAGTAAATGTTCTTAACCACTGATCCATGTCTCTAGTCTTGGTACATAGACTATTGACAGACAAATGGATAAATAGGCACAAAGAAATTCTTAACTGTGGCAGGAGATGTATATGACTTGGTACCTGTCCTGATATAATGAATTAAGAAAAAGTATTAACTAATTTTATTAATAAAGATGATATTAATCTGTTAAGCCTGTTGTTGTTATGTAGCATAACTACAAAATATATAGTTCAAATTATCACCATTTCAGGAACTGTTGTTTAAATCAAGATTTGAAAGTTTCAAAAGTTAGCAAGTCTCCATACATCCTTGCTGCCACTTCCACACACTCAAACTGTTATCCTGGTCTCTGACACTAGATTTGCTTTTGCCTAACTATTTTGGTGGATAATAATGAAGCATGGTATTTTCTTATCATTCCATTGTTTTTTAATTCACCTAATTTTGATTTCACATAATCATAATAGACTTTTGGCACATTGCATTTTTAAGACTCGGTCCTACTTATTCTATGTCTTTGTCTTTACAATTCTGCTGCAGTAGTCAAGCTTTCAATTCACTTCCACATTTCTAATGACTAATAACGACTGTGACTTTTTCCTAAGTTGCACTGTGAACAGGTTTTGCATGCTGAGAATGCTCTTGTTTTCAATGTCCTTGCAATCCTTTTGTCACATTTACTTGCTTCACACTGGACACCTAGGCTTGTGTTTCCCTACTTTTAAAGACATTTTTAGTGAAGATATCAGTAAAGCAGTATTATCAATGCTATTACTTTTATCTCTCTCTTTTTTAACCATTTATGAAATACATACTAGTATCTCTTTATGGTTCTATTTTTTTAGCTCATTGATAAAAAATAAACAATTTTATATATTGTCTAATTTATTTTTTGAGAATTTCATGCATGAGAACTGTATTTACATCATTTTTAACTCTTACTCTACACCCAAAGCCTCCAGTGTACCCCTGAATCTCTTTCAGATTCATAATCTCTTTAATTTCTTCACTTAAGCATAGCTCTTGCAAATTAGTTACTTTATTCTAACCAATTTTTCAGTGTTTAATTTACGTAAACAGAGTTATATATAATTCCTTAAAAGTTATTTGGTACAAGTAAATTTAACCATGAAATACAATTGTGTCTTTTCAATGAAAAAAATTCTAGATGAGTTATCATGTAAAGTTCAGGTCTATGATCTTGTTCCTTTCACTAGATCTCTGTGAAGAATTTAGGTAGGATGACCCCCACTGAATGGCCCTACACCTATTTGCATCTGAGCAACACTAAGCAGAATCAGGATTTGAAAAACACAAAGCAAAACTAACAAACAAATAGGACATGAATTTTGAGGGAGATGTGATATAAGGTTCCTAGGGGGACTTGTAAGATGTGGAGGTTTGATATTGTCAGAACACATTGAATACGTGGGTGAAAGTTTCAAATAATTTATTTTATCACAAATAAAGTGATAAGAAAATCAAAGATCTGCCAAAGATAGATGGCTGTGAATGTGTTGATGCTATGAGCAAACAATGGTTATGAACAGCAATTTCTTCTAGTTTCAACTATTTTCATGTGTAATAAAACTCTGACGGTAAACAAGCAAAAATGGGGAAAATATTAGCAGTTGTTCCTCTGGGCTAGTCATTTATCTAGTTGCTTGTATTTCCAACACAGACATTTATTACTGTTTTTATTGAAAATGGCAGGTTGAACAAATAATAATATTGCTACTCTCTATGTCTTATAGTCATGTAACCAAGAAATAGTACATAGATGACAAGACACTGTCAGGGGAGAGAGAGACACAGTTTTTTTTTTTTTGGTTTTTTGGTTTTTTTTTTTTTTTTTCAGAACTTGAAAGAGATAAGAAATTCTTCCCTTTGACGATTGTGTAACATTCTTAGAAACATTAACAGTTTCATAAGATAAATTTTTTAAAAAAAGAATATAACATAGCTGGGTTGAAATAAGTAATTTATTTGACCATACATTACATTAAATATTTGAGAAGCAATAGTCAGTTTTGACAAATTGATGTCCAAATAGTTTATATTATATTTAAAGATCCAAACACAAAAGATCCTACTAGATAAAGAGTATGTGTAGGACATGGTGTTGGGGAGTGGGACAGAACTTGAAAATAGTACCCAAGACCCTATATTCACTACTGCAAACGTGTAAGAATTCATGAATAATTAGAAATTATACTCAGATAATAATCTTAAAAATCAGTGAGGATACAAAGTGTGATACTTTAAAATCAATACATAATTAAATAAAATGTCTGATTGCACATTTATGTATTATTTTTAAAATAACATTAATTTACACTCAATATATATAAATGGGTTTTTATTTTATCTTAACTATGCAAACTCCTCAATTGTATCATTAGCTGCTTCAGAAATGCAAACTTGTTGCTTTTCTTTTTCTGGGTGTTATTCTTTTCTGCCTTGTGATATTTAAGAAAGGTTTTTTTTTTTTTGTTTAACCAACATTCAATATTTTTGTGCAACTTGTCATTCTTATATTATCATATATGTACAGTTTCCAAGATAAGCAAAAGCTGGTGTTATTAATATAGTTTCAGAGGTTTTGTCCATTTTCACTATTCCAAAACATTGTAGAATACAGGAAGACTTGGTGCTGGGGTAGGAACTGAGAATTCTACATCTTGATCCACAGGCAACAGAAACTGAACTTAGACACTGGGTATGGGTGGAGCATTTATGAGATCACAAGCACACCCCCACAGTGACACACTTCATCCAACAAGGTTATACCTACTCCATCAAAGAGACACTACCTAAGATCGCCACTCCCTATGAACTTACGGGACCAATTACATCCAAACAGCCACAATAAGCATAATGTGTTCATTTATAAGTAACTATATTAACACCAAAACAATGCTATAAAAAAGGTTATGTTTCAGCTTTAGAAGCCATGATTGTGGATATGTATCCATACACATGTGTCCATTCCTAAATAGATAACCACAACCTGCTCAGGCTATAAAATGTTAGTGGTATTTATATGTTCTCAGGGTTAGTCACTTGGTATTCAATAACCTGGGGTATTTTCCTTGCAGAAATATATACATGCCATCTTTTCTTCAGTTTTTTTTGACTATCATGTTAGTGAGATTTCATGGGTATAGTTTCTCTGACATTTCTAGGAGACAATCGCACAACAATTATCTTGTCCATCTTATTTTTAAATCATTTTCATCTCCCCTTACTTTATGATACCTGAGACTTGGGATTAGGAGTGTCAGAACAGATGTTTGTGTTGAGACTTGACATTACTAGGTTTTCTTGATCTTTGAACTTTTATGGGCTATGTTTTCTGTATTGGTTTCTATTTGTTACAAAGAGACTGAAGAATGAAAGCTACATTATCTGTGACTATAAGGACAAATATTTAGAATGTATCCAGGAATTATCCTGCTTTGGAAAACTGGGAGTGTAGGTTCCTCTCCAACTTCCTTGACCTCATTAAGTAGGCCCATATAGTTTTCATCAGAAAGGAAAATTCTTGAGGTTATTAAGTATAATTAGACTGCTATCAGTTTCTGCCAAGGTATGCATGTCAGTACTGTGTCCTTTGGTATATAATGCTATCATGTATCCAAGTTTTAGTTCATAACAATCAAAGCTTAGAAACAATTTTCACTGATTCGCTTCCTTGGAAGCTTGCGTAGATTCCATTGTTATCATAAATGCTATTTGTCAAGTAGGAGACTCTCAGGTCAGATAGAGCTTAAGTTCTCAAGATTGCAAGTTCAAAGTCATGATGCCTTAATCCATAAGGATTCCACTCCAAGTTCTAGGTGGGAACCAAGGTCAATGATCAAAACTTATATTATTTTGGTGAATCTCTTGAAAAACACTAAACAACTCAGAAAGTGATTTCTCAAGACTTTTGTTGGGTTTTATATTAGATAGTCTATAACTATTAGGAGAAATTCTGTCAGTTCAGATAAGATATTTCTTAAACTACATATGTATTATTAATTAGTTAATTATATTATACTGCATGGTTTTAATAGCAATGATAGTTCATTTGCAGTTAATTAATTGCACACATTTCAATTAATCTAAGCAAACACAAGTCTGTATTATTTTTACCTTCAGTTACAATATTTCTTTGATTTAGAAATAGATTTGAACTCTGTAAAATTCTAGAACTCTAGAAACTAAAACAGCAGAGAAAGAGTTGAAAGGAAAAATCAGAAACTACCTGTTTGATTTTTTGAAAGTTTTCTCTGTTTTCATAGCTTCATCAGAAATAATATGATAATGTAAGCATAATTCACATAAATACTCAGGGACTGTATTAAATACACACTTATCATATTCACACAGCAAGTTCTGCATGGGGAAAATTTTGAGCAGGTTCAGCTGTACGTCTCACAGCTAGTGAAGCTCCATCTACCGTGCTACATGTTGCATAGCCTCATAACTTACCATCCCTAGGCCACTGAGCACAAGGCAGGTTGATGTACTGCTGCTCCAACATTCCCATCCAAGCATAATATATTTCTTATAATACTAATAATTATTATTAAAAATAATAAGAATAATAATTCCTTATAATACAAAATCACATTAGACTTCCATATTTCAACTGATTATCAAAAATTCAGATGATCATGTTACATATTCTGACTTTGGTGGGGCAAGGGATTATGTGGAAACATTTGTTTAATAATTTGAAGTTTCAGTTTTATCTATATCCATTTTATTATTATATTAAAATTAAAATATGCATGAGCACTAATCCTAATTCCAAACTCAAGAAAACATATAAAATTGGTCCATCAGTATAATATAATTTTAAATTGTTTCTTTTTTATTTTTTTGAACTTTCTATTCATTTTACAAACCAACCACAATTCTCCCTTCTCTCCTGCTCCCCACCCAACTCATCCCCTCATACCCTCCTAAGAAAGGGTAAGGCCTCCCATGGAGAGTCAACAAAGTCTGGCCCATAAAGTTGAGTGAGGACCAATCCCCTCTGTTATCGGTTCTACCAACAAATTTGCTAGTATTATGGCAGAATGCTTAGCCACTCCAGGCGCTGGACTTCTGAGATCCATGGCCCATGGCCGCGCACACACACACACACACACCATCAATCATTTAGGCAACTTACCACCGAGGGTACTCAAGTCCTACGTGATCTAAGTGCAGCCTGGTCGTGTGATCTATGAGTGAAACTTCTAAGTAATCCCCTGGGCACATGTGCTAGATAGTCTTTAAAAAGCTGAACATGCCTGCTCCGCACTCTCCTTCTGTACCACGTTTCAGACAGACCTGAGGACTCCCCTCTTACTCCTCCCTTCTCTGTTAATAAACTCTAAATGTAAGTTTTTTGTATGTATTGTGATTCGTCCTCACCTGAGGACTCCCCTCTTACTCCTCCCTTCTCTGTTAATAAACACTAAATGTAAGTTTTTTGTATGTATTGTGATTCGTCCTCACTCTCAGTAATTTCACTATCCTCCCTGCATCAAGGCTGAAAAAGGCATCTCACCGTAGGGAATGGGCTCCAAAAAGTCGGCTCATAATCCAGGGATAGATCCTGTTCCCACTGCCAGATGTCCCACAAACCTATCCAAACCATACAGCTTTCACTCACAGATCAGAGGGCTGATTTCAGTCACATCAAAACTCAACAACTCTTGGGGTAGAGTTGGTGAGCTACCATGAGCTCAAGTCAACTGTCTCTGTGAGTTTCTACATCATGACCTTGAAACCCCTTGTTCATATAACCACACTCCCTCTCATTGACTGGCCTCTAGGAGCCCTGCCTAGGAAAATGGATGAAGCTAAAAAAAAATCCTGATTGAGGTAACCTCAAACCATAAAGACACACATGGTATGTACTCACTCATAAGTGGATGCTAGATTTAAAGCCCCAGAGAATCTACCTAATGATGAGAAACCTAAGAGAGAGCAATGGAACACCCTGGGAAGGGAAATAGAGATTTCCTCGGTAAACTGGGGTAAGAAGTATTAGACAGAAAGGGATGGTTGCTGAGAATACGAGGGAACCAGCATTGTTGAGTTGGGGGAGGGACAGAAAAGAAAAGCAATAAAAGAGATGTCTTGACAGAGTCGTTTTGGGTTTAGGGAGAAACCTGCTGCTAGTGAAATTCCCAGGAATCCATAAGTATGACCTCTGCCATGTGGAGAGGGTGCCTGAACTAGCATTCTCTAATGAGATGGGTGCCTACCCTAACTGATCTCATTAGAATCTATATCCAGTAACTGATGGAAGTAGAGGCAGAGATCCACAGTCAATATAATTTTATAATAGAAAGTATTAGAAATTAGTATTAACAATGAATTATATTTTGTTAAAGTAATGATAAAGTTATACACAAACAGTTGATTTTTATTAATGTGTGTCCACAATATGAAATTCCACAATTCTAATCTAAACTATGGTTTAAGAGCAAAGAAATTTTATTTTTAAATTTTAAAGAATTTGGATTTTATTTTCAGTATGTCTTTTATTTATCTATTTATTTTGTACCCTGGCTGCAGCCTCCCACACTATCATCCCTTCTCATGTCATTTCCCCCATTCCACCTCCCACACGCAAATCCCCTCCTCTTTTGTCTCCGTCCAGGAATGTACGCACTCAAAAGTGGATCTTAGGTATTAAATAAAGCATAGTTAGGCTACAATCCACAGATCCAGAGAGAGTAAGTAACAAAGAGAGTTCATGGGGTACACCAAGGCCTTCTTAGTGTGACTGTCTGCATGAGGTTAATACTAAGCATTAAAAAAAAGAGAGATTTGCCAAATAGAGAAAGGAGAACTTTTCAAAAACTTGGTTGGAAGAGGGCCATGCAAACAGTAAAGTCTTAAAATTAAGATTACCGAACAGGGACACATCATGCCTGATGTGCAGATGGAAGGTAAACAATTTGGAAGTTGCTGTGCTCATAAAAGTATCTATATTTGCATTTCATGTAATAAAACTGATGGTTAATTTTAGAGAGTTGCTTGGGAAGTGACTGATCTACAAATGGAAACAAAAGTAATTATTATATAAGCAAATGTTTTTCTATCAGCTTTGAGTAGTATGGCCCTGTTATTTCTTTGGAAAAAGAGTGATTATATGTTAGTTTCATCTTTTCTATGAATGATCTTTTTATGTATTAGATTTACGCCTGAATCTAAGGAAGAAAATCAGCTGGAGACATGATTCTTTCTTACCTTTGTGCTTTGAAGGACCTCTTGAGGCTGTCTTTTACTTCTCAGAATTGTCAGTGATGTTTACCACCAAACACTTAATATTGTTGTGTGAGACAAGCATACTCAACAGAAAGAACATTGTGGAAGTCTGATTTATGTAATAAAGTTGATGTTTTGTTTATCAGGTGACAGAAACCCGGACGGGTCCTCTTGGCTGCAGTAACTATGACAACCTAGATTCTGTCAGCTCTGTTCTGGTTCAGAGTCCTGAGAATAAAATTCAGTTGCAAGGTATGTAGGTAAAATTTTAATAATTATTTATTAGCCTAGATGATATACTATCCAGTTATCATCCCTTTTATATTTTTGAAAAATAAGTCGTTTGCCACTGGTGAGATGGTCCAAAAGCACTTGGTGCTTTTATAGAGAACCTGGGTTGAGTTTCTACATGCTTATAACTTTCTGTAACTATTGATCCATAGTCTCTGAAACTCTGTCCTCTTGTGCACATAATTATACGCAGACATAAACATTGATATGTGATTAAAAATAATAATAAATCCTAAAAAAAAAGAAAAACATGGTGTAAATGTACTAGGTATTTAAAGTTATTGACAAAGTTAATGCATCAATTTTAAAATATCTTAATGGTCTAGAAAAAAATGAAAAAACTATCAGTATATTTTTCTTCACAGAATAAGTAATACTACTAAGAATTAAATCTTACATTGAGAGTAAAGTGTGTGTGTGGTGATTTTTTTGATTTATTTTTTCTTGTCTTTCCACAATTCGTTAAATAGGTAGTTTAGTAGATGGGTACAGCGAGATGTTTGTACTGGTTATAGATATAAGGGCAAGAGTATTTTTGGTTTGCATTATGTTTCTAAGCAGTTCAAATGGATTGGTTTTTGTCATTGGGATTCTGTCTTATACACTTTTACACTTGTTGAAGAGAAGTTACTTCCAAAGTGAATTTTATTTGAAAACCACAACAAAAGCATCAATATTAATTGAAAATAAACACTGTTAAGGAACAACAACAACAAAAACCTTCAGAATGAAACTTATCATGACTTACATGTATTTGTAAAAAAATACTAATCATTATCCACAGTCACAGTAAATTTACTTCAAATATTTTAAATATTTACTGTCAGCAATATCACATATTAGGGCTGCAGAATGAGAAACACTTGCTACACTTCCAGAGCACCCAGGTACAGTTCCCAGCACCTACAATGGGCAGTTTATGTTTGATACTTATGTACACATACATGCACACATACATAGATGACATGTATAAAATAGAACATTAGTGTTGTTATTTAATATGTAAGTATCACATATCAAATAAATAACTGTAAATGAGCAGATAAAAATAATCAAAGAAACTTAAGGCTAGGAAATGAAATTTATGTAAAAATATCTCAATAAAACATAAAAAGAAACTCAATAAGGAGTTTACAATTGTTTTGAAAGTCATTTATAATATTTGTAATAAACTTAACTTTCCAATATTACTTATGAGTACTTCTTAAAGGAGATTATACTGGAAAGATTTCCAGTTTAAATATTTTCATTCTAAAATTATTATATTATGTAATTATGTATTATGTAATATAACATATAATTAAGCTCATAATATGTTGCAAGGAGGGCCTTCTTATTCATCCTGGCTACCCAGAACTGAAATAATCACACAAATACTGTATTAACTAAATCACTGCTTGGCCCATTAGCTCTAGCTTCTTATTGGCTAAATCTTATATTAATTTAAGCCATTTCTGTTCATCTGTATATCACCACAAGGTCATGGCCTACCAGCAAAGTTTCAGCACATCTACTTCTGGCCACGGCTACATGGCATCCCTTGATTCTACTCTTCTTTCTCCCAGCATTCATTTCAGTTCTCCCAGCCTACCTAAGTTCTGCTCTATAAACAGGCCAAAGCAGTTTCTTTATTCATTAATGGTAATCACAGTACACAGAGGGGACTCCCACATCAAAAATATATTATAAAATGCACTTTAAATTTCTTGATAAAATTTACATTTTCAGGTAGTTTTAGTAACGAAGCTTGGATGTAATTAATAATATGCAGTCCCAATGCTCATTTTTTATGTTCATATTTTAGTTTATTCATATTTTAAAATGTCATTACTTTACCATATTCACATTTTTCTGCTCCACTCCTTCCCATCACTCCCTTTGAAACACACTGACCTTTTCATTAATTATTATTTTTATATATTTGTATAAGTACATAACTCTATAAATACAACCTGCTGGGTTAATGCAATGTTACCTATATGTATACATGTTTAGGGATGACTGCTTGAGACTATATATCTAGCAATTGAAGGCTTCTGCTCAAGATTGATTCTTTCTCTTTCAATAGCCACAGATTTTAACTCTTCTCATCCAGGGAACTTTTGAGTTTTTCTCCTTCCATGTTGGCATTCCAGTGTTACACTATTCAGGTTTTGTTTAGGCAATTTTATTGTTGAGATTGTATTTGATCAGGCTTCCTGTCATAAACAGGAAACTTTATCAGCAAACTTCCTGATCCTCTGGCTCTTGCAATTTCCCATTGTACCTGAGGTCAGTTTTCTCTTCATTTTGACCAGTTGTGACTTTCTCTAATCATGTCCATCTACTACAAAAACAAGTTTCTTTGAAGAGTTGTGAAAACTACACTTATCTGTGGTCATAATGATAGACATTCAGAATGTAATTGGAGTTATACTTTGTTTTTAGGAAAACAGAGATAATAGATTCTCCTCTCAGACATGGTGTAGCTGTATAGGTTTACAGTACCAAGCTTGAATTCTTTTTCCTTGAGAAGGCAGTAAGTTCAAGAGCTGTTAGTTCTAAATGACTGCACTTCAACCTTGTGGATCTCTTGCCTTTACAGTTATTGGTGTGGCTTTTAGACATTGCAGATGTGTGGGAGTGTCAACATGGGCTTTCCTCTCCTTGCAGTTGATAATATTTCTTTTTGCAAATATGTATTAGCTGCTGCCATCTGATGTGTTTCATAGAGCCAAAGTGTACCATGTTCCTCCATACACTCTTCTTACAAAAAAAAAAAAAAAAAAAATAGCACCAGAGTACTCTAAGTGGTTAAATATCATTTAAATTCAGCTGTGGTATATCAACTTCTTTCTCATATAGAAAGCCTATGAACAGACTTCAAGCTAATTTTCTTGATCAGCCTTCCTATATTCCATGCATGCTAAAATAACACTATGTGAAATACTTTTACTCTCATTGATTTATGTGTGATTTTTGCCAGTGATCATTTGACATGAAAAATTAACTCCATGATGTTGAAAGCTATTCATGTGTCACTTAAATGGTCAAATGTTGTCCTTCGTGAACTGTTTTGTTGCTTTGATAATTCTAATAAAATTAATGACCTAATTAGTAATGTCTCATAAATTACAAGTATCAATGAACAGTAGTTCTTAATTTATATTCTATTACCTTACTAAAGCATTTTTATTAACTATACTGATAGTGATAGGAGAGTATCATGTCAACCATTTTCACATTCAAAATGTATCAAACAATGGTATTTTAAATAAACCATCCGAGAAATATTTCTATTTAAATTGTAAAATTTAAAAACTATTCTAAATAATCAAGTGGGTAGAATACACATACTGACAAGTATATATATTTTTTAAAGATACAAGGATGAATGCAGTTATCAATGTACTTGTGAAATTTATTTTTCCCTGAATATTAATACTTGATTTTCATTAGCTCAGGCTCATAGGTAAAATCAAGGACAAAGTAAGGGATTGATTTTGTTACAAAAGAAATGCAAATATTGTCAAATTTAGTAAGTAGTAAAGTACTATTTAGTGTTGACACAATTTTCCATGTATTATAATTTATTTTTACTATTTGCTTCTTTCTTGATTTTGTCCATTATATGTATGTACACATGGTGTCTTTGGTTTTATGTACGTTCATTCATGTGTATATCGGTACACATATGTCTTAATGTGTGTGCATATGTGAAGGCTTGCTGGTGGGGACATGTATATTGAACATTTTAATTATTAACCATTGTCTTTAGCCCTCTCTCTCTCTTTTCCTTCCTTCCTTCCTTCCTTCCTTCCTTCCTTCCTTCCTTCCTTTCTTCCTTCCTTCTTTCCTTCCTTCCTTCCTTTCTTTTTCTTTATTTTTTCCTCCATTCCTTCCTTCTTTACTTCCTTTCTTCATTTTTCTTTCTTTCCAAATTGGGTCTCAAATAGCTCAAAATGGATTCCATCCTGTTATATAAATTAGGATGACCTAGAATTTCTTATCATCCATCCTCCAGTCTTTGCCCCTCAGGGGGTGGAACAAATTTGCTGGGGTGACAAATTTAAGCAGAGGTAGAACTATTTTTTTTTTGTCCTGACAGCCAGATCCCAAATAATCACTCAGAAACTTATATTAATTACAAAATACTTAACCTATAGATCAGTATTATTACTATCTAGCTTTTACAACACTTAACTCATTTCTATTAGTCTATATTTTGGCACATGACTTGTGGCTTTACCTGTTCTCTAGCATCTTGCTCCCCTTGCAGCTGGCTTCTTTCTCCCTGACTCTACCCTTCCTCCTTTCTGTATTTTCTGTTTAACTTTCCCTCCTAATCTCATTTTGCCTTTCTAGAATTCAAATCAGCTTTATTGTGAACTAATGAGAGTAATATATATTCTCATCACTCAGAAGGATTATCCCACAGAAGACAACCATGTGCCATCATGAGAGACTTGGTTAGAGTATTTCACTGTTGTTTTTTCTTTTTTGCTTTGTTTTATTTTTTTCAATTCTTCTCTCATACATTACATTCTAACTGCAGTTTTCCCTCTCTCCCCAATTTCCAGGCCACTCCACATCTATTCTCCTTCAGATCCAGGCCTCCTTTTGTCTTTAGAAAGGAGCTGGCCTCCCAGATATATCAACTGAACCTGTCATAATAATAAAACTAGCCAAAAACCTTCATATCAAGGCTGAACAAGACAAGCCAGTAGGAGGTAAAAGGAAAAGCATGCAAGAGGCAGGGAAAATCTTTCTCCACACTGTTAAAAGTTTCACATGAACACCAAGCCACACAAACTCCATGCGGAGAACCTAGCTCAGACATATCCAAGGTCTGAGTTTGTCACTTCAGTCTCTGAGACCCTATAAACCTTGATTAGCTCCTGTAAGTAATAGTCTCTAGTGCCCTTGACCCTTCTGGATCCTACAAGCAGTTCTCCCTCTCTTCTGCAGGTTTCCTCTGATTCCACCTAGTGCTTGCTTGCTATGTGTATCTGCATCTGCTCCCATTTGCTGTTGCTACTGATGCCTCTCTGATGACAATTGACCTAGGCACCTTTGTTATATATTTTAAAATATTGGATATAAAACTGTATTATTCACAAAATATATTAAATTAAAATTATTAAATTATTAAATTTAAAAATTATTAAAAATAGCTGGACGGTGGTGGCACACGCCTTTAATCCCAGCACTCGGGAGGCAGAGGCAGGCGGATCTCTGGAGTTCGAGGCCAGCCTGGTTTACAAGATCTAGTTCTGTGACAGGCACCAAAGCTACAGAGAAACCCTGTCTCGAAAAACCAAAAAAAAAAATTATTAAAAATAATAATATTAAAAATATATTAAATTTCAAATATTTCTTTTAAAGTCTATTTCAAATAGCACTTCCCTAAATAACTACCAAGCTAGCGTCTAAGAAAATAATGAAATATATCAGCAGGGATGGCTTACACAAGCAAAGAAATGGATTGTGAATTAACTACATCAGCCCGTCTGCTCCTCTCTATGCAGTTTTGTGCTTGCTCCTAAACAATAGAATCATATTGGGTAGGCATTCTTGGTGTACTGTGTACTGCCCTATCAACCTTGCTAAACTTGTAAAACACAGGCATTATTATAGTATCCATTTGTGCAGTGTGGTAGTATAAAAATGGAATGGAAGACTTGAAATAAAGAGGCAGAAAACAGCTGTGTCTTCAAATATGTAGGCTTAGTGTAAGTTTTGTTAATCATAGTTAAATGCTCTAATTCATTACATCAAAGACCCACAGTATTGTTATAAAATGTATAAAATACTAACGATTCTTATAAATTATGTGATTCCGTATTCAGGCAGTCTTAGTGTATTGAAATTATACAAACAGATGATTTTCCTAATGATAGTTTTTAATAGTGATAAACTTGTGTTTTAAAAGACTAGCATTTACTTTCTCTATTCGGTATTATAAACAAGTGCTTCAAACTTGATCACTTCATTTGTTTTTCAAGGGCTTCAAGTCCTCCTTCCCGACTATCTTCAGGAGCGTTTTGTGCAGGCAGCATTGAGCTACATTGCTTGTAATTCAGAGGGGGAGTTTATCTGCAAGGATAATGACTGCTGGTGCCACTGTGGTCCAAAGTTTCCAGAATGCAACTGCCCCTCCATGGACATTCAAGCCATGGAAGAGAATCTTCTTAGAATAACCGAAACATGGAAAGCCTACAACAGTGACTTTGAAGATTCAGGTAAGATAGAGATTTTACTTAAATAATCTCAGTATGATTAAAGAACTTCTTTACCCTGTTGAATTTATACTTCTTTTCCTAGTTGGAAATGCTTTTGTTTTTCTTAATCTTTAAAATAAATATTTATATTGATCTTGTAATTGCCCACTTAGTGTTTTATTAGGGTATTGGTGTTTTGTGTGTTGCTTATGTGATGTTGTTGGAGTGCAGCCTAATCTTGGGTTGTGTAGGGACATAGCCCCACCCATTGGGGGCGTGTTCGCCTCGGGCTAATGTTTACGGATAAATCTGCCGTTGGGCGCCAAATGTGGCGGCGTAAATGAATGTAGACAGATTATATAGATATATACAGCTTTAATAAGGAAATAGACTTACAGGACCACAGGTTCCCGCGGAGCACTGGAAAAGCGGAGCCAAAGAAAAAGGGCTGCTGGGCTCATGCCCGGCAGATTTATCCGTAAACATTAGCCCAAGGCGAACACGCCCCCAATGGGTGGGGCTATGTCCCTACAGGGTTGAAGCATTAGTCAGTTATTAATAAAATGTTATTGTCTTGATTTGCATTTTTCTGATAAGTTTATCAGAGAATTTATCAAAACAACTCTGAGATTCTATCTTACACCTATCAGAAGAGCCAAGATCAAAAACATGAATGAAAGCTTATGCCACAGAGAATGTGGGGTAAGATGAATCCTCACCATTACTGGAAGGAGTGCAAACTTCCAGAGCCGCTTTGGAAATACTGTAAGGGAATTTTTCAGAAAATAGGAAACAATCTACCTCAAGATCTAGCAATATCACTTTTGAGTATTTACCCAAAGAAAATCCATTCATAGCACAGGACATGTGGTCAGCTATGTTCATAGCAACATTATTTTTAATAGCCAGAACCTGAAAACAAACTAGATTCCTCATACTGAAAAATGGATAAATAAAATGTGATACATTTACACCATGGAGTACTACTCAGTGTTAAAAAAATAATAATAAAAGCATCTTCAAATTTGCAGACAAATGGATGGGTTTAGAAAAAAAAATCACTCAAGAGTGATGTAACTCAGACCCAGAAAGACAAATCTTACATATACTCACTCATAAGAGGCTTTTAGACATAAAACAAAGAAAAAACACAACCCCAAAGAACCTAGACAACAAAGAGTCCCCTAAGAGACATACATGGATCTAAATAGTAAGGAGAAAAAGACAAGATGTCCTGAGTAAATTGGGAGTGTGGGGGTCATGGGTGTTGGGGAAAAAGTCTCTTTTTATACATGCGAGAAGGTAGAAAGAAAGAGGAGAGAAAAAGTGGGGAGAGAAGAAAAAAATGTATAGTGCAATAACAATAAAAAGGAAAATGTATTGTCATTTCAAGCATTAAGTTATCATATGATGATCTTTATGTTTCTCTGCAAATCTCTGGAAGCTCTTGGGTTTCAATTGTCAATAAAATATTTCCAGCATGTTTTGTGGGACTTCAAATTCACATGACTCTCATGTCTATGCGCTTTAATTGACCACCTGTTATAATCATATTTAAAACCATTTTATGTTAATGGTTGAATCATTTTCTGTTATTTTTGAATATTTAGGAAGGCCTGTATATAGTATATTCAAACAATTTCTTAGTAACTACATACCCCATAATTATGTAAATCAGCTTTAGAAATATACATTTTAAATTTGCCAAAATTACACCATGCAAAATTAAGATATGCCTCAAAGTAAAGCATTATTTAAAATACCATGTATGATAATGTATACTAAAGCAAGCCATACAAAAATCTAATGAATAGTGAATGGTATAATTCAGTTAAAATGTGTTAGGCATAACTAACAAACAAGCAAAGTCAAGCATGACATTACACACAACTACATACTCACACGTAGTATTGGAGAGAGTCAATACGTGTAAGTTTATTTTTCTTTATCAAAATAAAGAATGATGGTGAAGCAGACACTGGACATTGAATTCAAAGTGATAATTTATTGTGATAAAGCATCAGTTAATCCCAAAAATGTATTTGAGAGTTATTGTAGTTTTGACTATAGTAATAACATTATGTTGTGTAATTGAAAATTACTGGAGAAAACTAATTTTTTGATATAAAAATGTTTAAATTTCTGTGAGGGGTCATGGATATGTTACTCAGTTTGATGTAGTTACTGCACATTAGTTCTGTTTGTCTTAACCCTAAATTATATATCATAATTATAATTTGTCAACTTATAGTGAAGTGTAATATAAAAAGCAACAAAGATATGTTAGAAGACTTGACAATAACAAAGGCAAGGATAGAAATGTTAGAGAGAATGATGAATGAACACTCTGATTTTCTGCAAGTGTGTTTCCTTCGGGCATATTTATCAACTCTTGGCAGATTTCAAACCAGAGACGCCTTCCTTGCCCTGGAAAATGTTTCTACTCCTGGGAAAATAATCTGAATAAATGTTATAGTACAGTTAGGTTACTATGATTGTATTGAGAATGCAAAGCAGGCAGTAAGTCTTTATATTATTTTCCTATGTTGAATCCAGATATAAAAGTTGGTGGTTAGATAGTCAAATTAATAAAGTCTGGATTATTTAAATTAAATCTTATGCAATGGGATTCTGAAATAGTAAATAGAAGATTTGAAATTAAATATGGTATAGGGCGCTCTCAGAAGGAGAAGTATGAATCAAAGCATGTTTACAACTTTGAGTCTGAATTTAGGGATTTTAAAATAATTCACTATTATAGTGGTTAGTGAAAATAGAGGATGTTAAGTAATGAAATGGTGGCTTATTGATGATGAAAACAGTTCCTAAAACTTGTTTGACAGATAGAAAATTTTACTTGTACTTTCTTGACTGACAAAATGCACAGCATTAAGATGTGATAACCCATAGATGCCAATTAGCTTCACATGAACGCTCACAGAAACACACACGAGAGAGAGAGAGAGAGAGAGAGAGAGAGAGAGAGAGAGAGAGAGACCCACAGAGAGTGTGTATGTGTATTTCTAAGCTCTCTTTTCTGTTCAACAGGGCCATTTTTTCTATTTTGTTAATTCTGTATTTTATTGCTTATTTCAGACTTCCAGTACCTTTGTAAGTCCTATAGTAGGATGCTTCTTTCTCTTTACTCTGGCTTCTTTAGTTATTTGTCATGAATGTGTGTGCATGTGTATGTTCTATATATGACAGACAACTTTAGCCACAAAATCTTAAAAATATGGCTGTCTAAGCCAGACCTACACAATGACAACACCTTTTGACCTTCTAACAATCTCATAAGGTCCCATTCACAGATGATAAGCTTTAGGCAGTTAATGGTTGCTGAGAGAATAGTCTTCTCCGGGAAAAGGCTGCTGATTGGTTATCAAAGCCCAAGAAGTCAGCCCTAAGCATACATTCATGTCGAAAACACTCAATTCACCCAGTCAACTGGAAAGCCACACAAGGAAGGCAAGATGGCAGTTGCTTCAAACCTTAGAGTAGATTTTCCTTGTAGTTGGACATATGTTTATATATATATATATATATATATATATATATATATATATATATATATATATATTCTCTATGGCTGCATACATATTGTGTGTTTGTGCATTCAATAATAGTAATTAAAGAGAATATGTCTTGAATTTGAGAAAGAGTGGTCAGGCACAGGTCAGGGGTAGTTGGAAGGAGACTATGGACAGGAAATTGCATAATTACAGTGCATATTTATCATCATATCAAAAATATGTAAATAGATGAATAAATAAATAAATGATCTGGCCACTGCAAAACTGTGATAGTCCGATTTGTTCTTTTCTAGTTCTGTGTGTCCTGTTTTGTTCTTGCTTTGTT
Source organism: Chionomys nivalis (assembly GCF_950005125.1). Taxonomy (NCBI): domain Eukaryota; kingdom Metazoa; phylum Chordata; class Mammalia; order Rodentia; family Cricetidae; genus Chionomys; species Chionomys nivalis. Next base: position 73,585,158 of record NC_080090.1, on the reverse strand, counting down.
ATTCTTATTAAGTGTTGTAGTGTTTTGTTAATTGCAACTAATTTAGTGTATATTCAAATTTTTAAAAAGACATGAGTCTGAAAACTCAGTATTACTCATATTTTGAATGCTTAAAGTACTATAAGAGTACAAAAATATTAGAAAATGACATAGGAGGTATGATTTAAATAGAAAAATATTTGAACACCACCCCTAAAGCAAGAAAATTAAAAACAAATATCCATAAATATGGTAAAAGCAAAACAAGCAATATTTATAGTTTAAATGAAGGAATTAACATTAGAGATATACCCTAAAGAAATGAAGACAATATTAGACAATTATATGGAAAAGAGATAATATTAAGATTTAAGGAATTTTAAAAGCTCAAATAGAAAAATATATTGATTTTTTTTTAATTTTTATTTTTCCATTCAATTATTTACACTTCCTTCCCTCCTCCCAATTCCCTCCTGCTCCCCCACACCTCCTCCTCCCTCTCCCACACTGCTTGAGAGAGGGCCTGGAATCCTGCCCTGTGGGAAGTCCAAGACCCTCCCCCTTACATCCAGGCCTAGGGAGCTGTGCATCCATATAGGCTAGGGTCCCAAAAAGCCAGAACATGCCATAAAAAAGTCCCAGTGCCTTTATCAATTGCTTCTCACTCAGCCCCCATTGTCAGCCACAATCAGAGACCGGTTTGATCACATGCTCATTCAGAATGGGTCCAGCTGGATTTGGTGAGCTCCCATTAGAACAGGCACACTGCCTCAGTTGGTGGACCAACCCCTCGCGGTCCTGACTTCCTTGCTCATCTTCTCCCTCCTTCTGCTCTTCAACTGGACCTTGGGAGCTCAGTCCGTTGCTCTGATGAGAGTCTCTGTATCTATCTCCATCCATCGCCGGACGAAGATTCTATGGTGATAATTATATTCGAGATAATCATCAACGTGATGGTGGGGCAAGGACAGTTCAGGCACCCTGTCCTCTGCTGTCCAAGGACATAGCTGGGGACATCCTGTGGACACCTGGGATCCACTCTAGATCCAAGCCTCTTGCCAACCCTAAAATGGATCCCTTATTGTAGGTATCTTCTTCCCTGCTCCTATAACCACCCTTCCCCCATCTCCACCCTCCCACTCCCCCAAGCTCTTGCCAGTCCTTCCCTTCTCCCTTCCCTCTACCCTTCTTTCCTTCCCCCAAACACACCCCTACCCCTGCCCCCACCCCCATGCTCACAGCTTGTGCCATGCAATCTTGTTTTCTTCCAATTTCGAGGAGGATCTATATATGGTTTTCTTTGGGTTCACCTTGTTATTTGGCTTCTCTGGGCTTGTGAACTATGGGCTTAATGACCTTGGTTTATGGCTAGAGTCCACAAATGAGTGAGTACATACCATATTCATCTTTTTGGTTCTGGGTTATCTCACTTAGGATAGTGTTTTCTATTTCCATCCATGCAAAATTCAAGATGTCATTGTTTTTTACCACTGAGCAGTACTCTAATGTGTATATATTCCTCGCTTTCTTTATCCATTCTTCCATTGTGGGGCATCTAGGTTGTTTCCAGGTTCTTGGTATTAGAGATAATGCTGCTATGAACATAGTTGAACAAATGCTTTTGTAGTATGATTGGGTATCTCTTGAGAATATTCCCAAAAGTGGTATTGCTGGATCCTGAGGTAGGTTGATTCCAAATTTCCTGAGAAACTACCACACTGATTTTCCAAAGTGGTTACACAAGTTTGCATTCCCACCAGCAATGGATGAGTGTTCCCATTACTCCACATCCTCTCCAGCAAAGGCTATCATCGGTGTTTTTGATTTTAGCCATTCTGACAGGTGTAAGATGGTATCTCAAAGTTGTTTTGATTTGCATTTTCCTGATCGTTAAAGAAGTTGAACATGACCTTAAGTGTCTCTTGACCATTTGGAAATTGACCTAAGCCATATTTTTCAAAATACACATATAAATGGACAAAAATAATATTTCCAACAATATTTAGATTTTCTAATCATGAAGGTAATGAAAACTAAAGTATCAATAAAGTATTTCACCCTAACAAGAATAGCTAATGTTATCTGGAAAAATATGAGCTGCCCACATGTGCAGTGAACTTTTGCATACAGTGACGATATTAAATAGCACTGTCATTGCAGAAGGCAAGATGGCAGTTCCTTCAAAGCTTAAAAATGGATGTTCCACATAGCTGAGAAATGTCAGTACTGATTGTATAGTCAAAGGATAAATAATTAGCATATTAAATAGACAATAGTATATATCTGTTTATACCAAAATTAATTAGGTGAAATAGAAGCTTCCAATGTCCACCAACTTATTAAAGAATGAAGAGTATAACATAACAGATTCCTACTACACTTTATTAAGATAATTAAATTCTATCATTTTCAATACATGCAAAAATGGATATCATTATGTTTAGAGAAATAACTAAAGTACAGAAAACCAACTTCTATATGATCTTACTCACATGTGAAATCTAAAGAAAGATTCTGATGAGTGGAAAGGAACAGGTGAGAGAAAGGAATAAGAAAGCTTAAGGAGGGCATACTCAGGATTGGTTAGAAATTCTGGTGTGTGCTTTGTAATATTGTCATACTAGACAGTAGATGATGAGGTTTCGAGATTTTCATCATGAAGAACTGGAAGTTTAGAGACACAGATAGTCTTAATATCATGAAATGTACATATGTCCTATCACATCAAAACACATCAGGAAAAGACATACTTTATGTTCCAGGTAAAATGTCCTTTACAGATGGAAGAAGACAATGAAAATTGATAATCAAAACCCTGAAATGAACAGCTAAGGTCTCTCTGCTTGTCGTCATGAACGTGTCAGAAAGAAATAAAGAGCAGAGCATAAAACAAATATAGGAAATATTCACCTGATATTTAGAATCAAATTTTGATTAGGAACATCAAAATTGGTTATTAGAAACCAATAAAACAATATTTTGTTTCCAAAGCAGTTTTGGAATAATTAATAGACCAACGTACAGGTTAATAAGACCCACAGGCATGGAATGTGTGAGGTTGGAATACACAAAAGAAGGCAGGCATATGGCAACCATGAGTGAAGTGTATGTTAGTATCTAGTAATGGAGCAGTTTCCCAAACACTATTCAGGGTCAAAATGGATATAATGTCTAAAAAGATTTTAATATAGTGCTGTCCTTGGCTTCTCATTGTCCACCATGTTCAGAGAGTCCGGTTTCATCCCATGCTTATTCAGTCCCAGTCCAGCTGGCCTTGGTGAGCTCCCAATAGATCAGTTCCATTGTCACAGTGGGTGGGTGCACCCCTCGTGGTCCTGACTTCCTTGTTCATGTTCTCCCTCCTTCTGCTCCTCATTTGGACATTAAGAGCTCAGTCCGTTGCTCCAAATTGGGTCTCTGTCTCTATCACGATCCATCGCCAGATGAAGGTTCTAAGGTAATATGCAAGATATTCATCAGTATGGCTATAGATAGGGTCATTTCAGGTTCCCTTTCCTCAGTTGCCCAAGGTACTAGCTGGGGACATCTCCCTGGACACCTGTGAGCCCCTCTAGAGTCAAGTCTCTTGCCAACCCTAAGATGGCTCCCTTAACTAGGATATATATTTCTCTGCTTCCGTATCCACCCTTCCTATATCCCAACCATCCTATTCCCCCAAGCTCCCCCCATCCTCCCCTTCTCATGTTTCTCACCCCATTTCCCCTTAGCCCCATGCCACCTCACCTGCAAGTTCCCAGTTTTTGACAGCCAATCTTGTCTACTTCCTGTATCCAGGCGGATGACTACACGTTTTTCTTTGGGTTCACCTTCTTATTTAGCTTCTCTAGGATCACAAATTATATGCTCAATGTCCTTTATTTATGACTAGAAAACAATTATGAGTGAGTACATCCCATGTTCATCTTTTTGGGTCTGGGATACCTCACTCAGGATAGTGTTTTCTATTTTCATCCATTTGCATGCAAAATTCGAGAAGTCATTGTTTTTTACTGCTGAGTAGTACTCTAATGTGTATATATTCCACACTTTCTTCATTCATTCTTCCATTGAAGGGCATCTAGGTTGTTTCCAGGTTCTGGCTATTACAAACAATGCTGCTATGAACATAGTTGAACAAATGCTTCTGTCTTATAATAGGCCATCTCTTAGGTATATTCCCAAGCGTGGTATTACTGGATCTTGAGGTAAGTTGATCCCAAATTTCCTGAGAATTCACCACACTGCTTTCCAAAGTGGTTGCACAAGTTTGCATTCCCACCAGCAATGGATGAGTGTGCCCCTTACTCCACAACCTCTCCAGCAAAGGCTATCATTGGTGTTTTTGATTTTAGCCATTCTGACAGGTGTAAGATGGTATCTCAAAGTTGTTTTAATTTGCATTTCCCTTATCGCTAAGGAGGTTGAGCATGACCTTAAGTGTCTTTTGGCCATTTGAATTTCTTCTGTTGAGAATTCTCTGTTCAGTTCAGTGCCCCATTTTTTAATTGGGTTAATTAGCATTTTAAAGTCTAGTTTCTTGAGTTCTTTATATAGTTTGGAGATCAGACCTTTGTTTGTGGCAGGGTTGGTGAAGATCTTCTCCCAGTCAGTGGGTTGCCTTTTTGTCTTAGTGACAGTGTCCTTTGCTTTACAGAAGCTTCTCAGTTTCAGGAGGTCCCATTTATTCAATGTTTTCCTTAATGTCTGTGCTGCTGGAGATATACGAGGGAAGTGATCTCCTGTGCCCATATGTTGTAGAGTACTTCCCACTTTTTCTTCTATCCAGTTCAGTGTGTTCAGACTGATATTGAGGTTTTTAATCCATTTGGACTTGAGTTTTGTGCATGGTGATAGATATGGATTTATTTTCATTCTTCTACAGATTGACAACCAGTTCTGCCAGCACCATTTGTTGAAGATGTTTTCTTTCTTCCATTGAATACTTTTAGCTCCTTTATCAAAGATCAGGTGTTCATAGGTTTGTGGGATAAAATCAGGGTCTTCTACATGATTCCATTGATCGACTTCTCTGTTTTTATGCCAATACCAAGCTGTTTTCAATACTGAAGCTCTGTAATAGAGCTTGAAATCAGGGATGGTAATGCCTCCAGAAGTTCTTTTATTGTATAAGATTGTTTTGGCTATCCTGGGTCTTTTGTTTTTCCATATAAAGTTGATTAATGTCCTCTCAAGATCTGTGAAGAATTTTGATGGGAACTTGATGGGGATTGCATTGAATCTATAAATTGCCCTTGGTAGAATTGCCATTTTTACTATGTTGATACTCCCAATCCAAGCCAAGGGAGGTCCTTCCATTTTCTGGTATCCTCCTCAATTTCTTTCTTCAAAGACTTAAAGTTCACTTCCTTGGTTAGAGTTACCCCAAGATATTTTATGCTATTTGTGGCTATCATGAAAGGTGGTGCTTCTCTGATTTACCTCTCTGCTTCCTTATCCTTTGTGTATAGGAGGGCAACTGATTTTTTGGAATTGATCTTGTATCCTGCCACGCTACTAAAGGTGTTTATCAGCTGTAGGAGTTCTTTGTTGGAGTTTTTGGGTTCTCTTATGTACACTATCATATCATCTGCAAATAATGAAAGTTTAACTTCTTCCTATCCAATTCGAATCCGTTTGATCCCCTTATGTTGTCTTATTGCTATTGCTAGAACTTCAAGCAATATATTGAAGAGGTATGGAGAGAGTGGACAGCCTTGTCGTGTTCCTGATTTTAGTGGGATGGCTTTGAGTTTCTCTCCATTTAATTTGATGTTAGCTGTCGGCTTGCTATAAATAGCTTTTATTATAGTTAGGTACAACCCCTGCATCCCTAATCTCTCTAAGAACTTTATCATAAAGGGATGTTGAATTTTGTCAAATGCTTTTTAAGCATCTAATGAAATGATCATATGGTTTTTTCTTTCAGTTTATTTATATGATGGATTACATTGATATATTTTCATATGTTGAACCAGCCTGCATCCCTGGGATGAAGCCTACTTGATCATAATGGATAATTTTTCTAATGTGTTCTTGGATTCGGTTTGCCAGTATTTTATTTAGGATTTTCGCATCGAAGTTCATGAGTGAGATTGGCCTGTAATTCTCTTCCTTGGTTGAGTCTTTGTGTGGTTTTAGTCTCAGGGTATCTGTAGCTTCATAAAAGGAATTTGGCAATGACTTTTCTGTTTCTATATTGTGAAATACATTAAGGAGTATAGGTATTAGATCTTCTTGGAAGTTCTGGTAGAATTCTGCATTGAAGCTCTCTGGACCTGGGCTTTTTTTGGTAGTGAGGTTTTTTATAACAACTTCTAATTCTTTGCGACTAACAGGTCTATTTAGATTGTTCACCTGGTCCTGGTTTAACTTTGGTATATGGTATTCATCTAAAAGAGTGTCCATTTCTTTAACATTTTTCAGTTTTGTGGCATACAGGCTTTTGTAGTAAGATCTAATGATTCTCTGAATTTCCTCTGTGTCTGTGGTTATGTCTCCCTTTTCATTTCTGATCTTGTTAATTTGCTTATTCTCTCTCCGCCGTTTGATTAGTTTGGATAGGGGTTTATCAATCTTGTTGATTTTCTCCAAGAAGCAGCTTTTTGTTTCATTGATTCTTTGGATTGTTTTCTGTGTTTCTATTTTGTTGATTTCAGCCCTCAGTTTGATTATTTCCAGTCTTCTACTCCTCCTAGGTGAGTCTGCTTCTTTTTTTTTTCTAGAGCTTTCAGGTGGGCTGTTAAGTCTCCAATGTGTGCTTTCTCAGTGTTTTTTAAGTGGGCACTTAGTGCTATGAACTTTCCTCTTAGCACTGTTTTTATAGTGTCCCATAGGTTTGAGTATGTTGACTCTTTGTTTTCATTGAATTCAAAAAAGAATTTAATTTCTTTCTTTATTTCTTCCTTGACCCAGGTGTGGTTCAGCAGTTGACTGTCCAGTTTCCATGAGTTTGTAGGCTTTCTGGGGGTAGCATTGTTGTTGAATTCTAACTTTAATCCATGGTGATCTGATAAGACACAGGTGGTTACTAATTTTTTTTGTAACTTTGTAAGGTTGCTTTGTTACCGAGTATGTGGTCAATTTTCGAGAAGGTTCCATGAGCTGCAGAGAAGAAGGTATATTCTTTCCTATTAGGGTGGAATGTTCTATAGTTGTCTGTTAAGTCCATTTGATTCATTACCTCCCTTAATCCTCTTATTTCTCTGTTAGGTTTCTGTCTGATTGACCTGTCCATTGGTGAGAGAGGAGTGCTGAAATCTCCTACTATTAGTGTGTGTGGTTTGATGACTGCTTTGAGTTTTAGTAATGTTTCTTTTACATAAGTGGTTGCTTTTATATTAGGGGCATAGATATTCAGGATTGAGACTTTGTCCTGATGAATTGTTCCTGTTATGAGTAAAAAATGTCCCTCACCATCTCTTCTGATTGATTTTAGTTTGAAGTCAACTTTGTTAGAAATTAGTATGGCCATACCTGCTTGTTTCTTAGGTCCATTTGCTTGATAAACCTTTTCCCAGCCCTTTACTCTGAGTAGATGTCTGTCTTTGTGGTTGAGGTGTGTTTCTTGTAAACAGCAGAATGATGGATCCTGTTTTCATATCCAATCTCTTAGCCTTTGTCTCTTTATAGGTGAGTTGAGTCCATTGTTATTAGGTGATATTATTGACCAGTGGTTGTTAACTCTGGTCATTTTTTCTTTCTTTCTTTCTTTCTTTCTTTCTTTCTTTCTTTCTTTCTTTCTTTCTTCCTTTCTTCCTTTCTTTCTTTCTTTCTTTCTTTCTTTTTTTTGTAGTAGATTTTGTGTGTTTCCCTTCTTTGAGTTGTGCTGGTGAAGGGTCATTAGATGTTATTGTGGGCATTGTTGGACTCCTTGGGTTGTGATTTTTCCTTCAATTACTTTCTGTAAGGCTGGATTTGTGGCTATGTATTGTTTAAATTTATTTTTATCCTGGAAAATTTTGTTTTCTCCATTTATAGTGAACGAAAGCTTGGCTGGGTATACTAGTCTGGGCTTGCATCCATGGTCTCTTAGTTTCTGCAGTACATCTATCCAGGACCTTCTGGCTTTCATGGTTTCCATAGAGAAGTCAGGTGTAAGTCTGATAGGTTTACCTTTATAAGTAACTTGATCTTTTTCCTTTGCAGCTCTTAATATTCTTTCTTTATTCTGTATGTTTTGTGTTTTGATTATTATATGGCGAGGAGATGTTTTTTTTTGTTTTTTTTTTTTTGATCCAGTCTATTCGGTGTTCTGTATGCTTCTTGGACCTTCAAAGGAATATCTTTCTTAAGGTTGGGAAAGTTTTCTATAATTTTATTAAATATATTTTCTGGACCATTGAGTTGTACTTCCCCTTCTATCCCTATTATTCTTAGGTTTGGTCTTTTTATTGTGTCCCAGATTTCCTGAATGTTTTCTGATGAGAATTTGTTGGTTTTGCTGTTTTCTTTGATCAGTGTGTTTATTTTCTCTATGGTATCTTCAGTGTCTGAGATTCTTTCTTCTATCTCTTGTAATCTGTTGGTACTACTTGTCTCTGTATTTCCTGTTCGTTTACCCAGATTTTCCATCTCCATCCTTCCCTCGGTTTGTGTTTTCTTCATTACTTCCATTTCATTCTTCAAGTCTTCAACCGTTTCCCTTACCGGTTTGATTGCATTTTCTTGTTTCTCTTGGGTATCTTTGAGAAATTTTTTTCATTTCCTCTACCTTTTTTGTTTGTAATCTCTAAATGTTTATGGCAGTTTTTCACCTCCTGTTTAAGGTCCTCTATTATTTTCATATAATTCACTTTTGAGTCGAATTCTTCTAATTCTTCTGGAATAGGGTGCACAATTCTTCTTATTTCAGGATTCCTGGATTCTGGTGATGTCACGTTGCTTTCAGGTTGTTGGAGGAATTCTTGCATTGGCACCTGCCCATCTCTTCCTTCAAATGGAGCCAGGAGAGGCCTGGTGTCTTGGTCCAGTCTTTGCTGTGACTGACTCACTGGATGTATCTCCTCAGTGTAGGAGCAGGAACCGTTCCCCTCCAGATGGACCTCTCAGCACCAAAACATGGATGCCGGTAGTCCAATGACCCACGGACAAAAGGGCAAATGTGGGGGGTAGAGCGGGGTCGAGTAGAACACAAGACCCTGCAGCACAAGCTGAAGGTGCCTGTGCTCCCTTTCGGGGGTCCTTGAGGCCTGCCCGGTAGGCAGGCACTCTCCACTCTGAGTGGGTAGCCTTAGTGTAGGAGCAGGAAACTGTTCCTTAGCAAAGGACCTTGCAGACAAGGCAGGCTTGGGGGTGGGGGCGGGTTGTGTGTAGGAAAGAAAGCCCTGCAGCAGGAGCTGGGGATGGGGGTGGGTTGTGCTTTCTTCCTGGTTCATCCCCCCCTGGATAGCACACACTCACCCATCCAGATGGAACTCCTCAGAACCTAAACAGGGACACCTGGTAGCCCAATGAGCTGGGGAATAAAGGAAGAATGTGGCAGGCAGGATGGGGTCCAGTAGAGTACAGGAGACCCTGCAGCCCAAGCTGAAGGTGCCTGTGCTCCGCTCCCTTGTGGGGAAACTTGAGGCCTGCCCGGTAGGCCGGCACTCACTGCTCTGGGTGGTAGCCTTAGTGTAGGAGGGGGGAAATTGCTCTTGAGCAGAGGACCTAGCAGACAGCAGGGCAGGCTTCAGGGAGGGGGTGTAGTTTGATTTTAAGTGGCTGATTTGATTAAACTTGAAAAATGAAACAAATGTGACTAATTAACACGTATCTTCCCCGAAACTGAAGTTTGTATTTCTTTAATTGGGGATATAATTATTCAAATGTAGAAGTGTTTTTTCAGGTACCAATAGCAGCATGAAGTATGTCAGGGTGCATGGCACAGCAATTTAAACTGCTAATTGCAGTCACCACACAGAAAATAAGAAAAAGAGTTGTGTATCTCATCAGGTCAAGATAACTTGTTTGTAAATGATCTTGTGTTTGACTGTGTTTACCACTGTCACTTGTAAAATCCAATCTGTAGATTAGGGCAGCATGCATGCATTTGGGTCACTGTGTTCTGTAATATATGTCTTAAAATATACTTATTATAGTCTATAAACAAAGGTGTCAGACAGTTTCAAGAAAAGATGTACTTATTTTCAAACTCTAAAATCTGAGAACATTTCCATTCTATTTTATTACAGGAAAATGTTCATTGAATTTAGAAGACTCTTTCTGAGTAAAAAAAATAACAACATTGGGTATTTCATATAGTGAACCACAGAAGTTTGTAATGCTAATTATAAGAAATAAAATGTGCCAGTTCTTTATATTTCCAGATAATTAGACATGTATAGTAATATTTTTAGCATGCAAGCACATCAGGTATAAGGTGTAATGAAAAATGAAGAGAACTATAAAAACAGGAATATTACTAAGTATTTTATATAGATACTCTCACATTTGCAATAGCTAAATATTACTCATCTGCTAGTCTTATTTATATGAAAGTAACAATTATATACCCAATGATGGAAAACCAATGTCTTTCACACATTTAGGCCAAGATTCCCAATCTTTATAGAGAAAATTCAAATAGTTTAGATTTGTATACATAACTAAATTTTGCTTAAGTTTAAATTATAAAACATTTTATCAAATGCTCAAAAAAATAAAAAACCCCAAAACAAATAAAATATTTCTTATTATCTCTTTAAGTTATCAACTGGATATTCATAAATGAGAAACATAATTATTTGAAACACAATTATGGACTATATGGATGTTTCTCAAGTCTTAAAGAAAAAAAGATTCATTTGATGTATAGTGAAAATAATTTATAAATATCTTGACATGATGCTTAGAAATACTTGTGTTATCACTTGCTATATACAAAATCTCAGGTGTGATATGCTGTCAACAAATATCCTCAACAGGACCACATCCTGTTAAATGAAAAGTTATCTTTTGATGTCCCAAGAATGTCAGTTAGGGAGGACCTCATGAAAGGAAATGTCTAGATATGATTTTTGAAAAATGTTGTACATTTAAACATTTGATCTGAAAAGTGATAAATTCCCTAAAGACAGAACTATATCAAATATTCTAGTACAGAAAAGCTTATGTATTTTCATCTATAATTTTAGTAATTATTCATTGTTGGCAGAACCATTTCTTCATTTTCTGGCTACCCAGACCCTCTAAAATTCAAACTGAAACTATATTAATTGCAACCAGCATGTCCAATAACTCTAGCATATTTCTAGTTAGCTCTTGAATCTTAAATTAACCCATTTCTATCAATCTGTGTATCAACATTTGATTGTAGCCTAGCGGCAAAGTTCTCTTTAGCATTTGTCGTCTGTGACAGCTGCATAGCATCTCTCTGTCTCTGCCTACTCTCTGTTCAGATTCTCTGCCTGCCTTTACTCTGTTAAGCCATTAGTTGAAAGAATCTTTTTTTATTAACCAATGGCCTTAAATAATATTTATAGCATACAGAGAAGAATTCTACCTCACCTCCCATTTTCTATCTAAATAAAAAGGAAGGTTTTAACTTTAACATAATACGATTATATACAACAAACAGTTATCAAGCAAGAGTTATAGATACAATATTTGTGTCTACTTTATCTTTTATCATATCTAAGGAAAACTGCAATTATAACTATCTATTCATCCACTTCATCAAAGAAAACAGAAGGATAAAATATTGCCTAAGTAAACAGAAAATGCATTGCAAGCAACTTCCAAACCTCTAGAATTGACAGAGACATCTTGCAGCCTGGACAGTCACACAGAGTTCTTCTGTAACATTGGGACATTCAATCTTCAGTCTATAGGCCCAGAGTATCCAGCAGACTTTTCCATGTAGCAAAAAATTTCAAGAACAGTTCCACATAGATTGACAGTTTGTCTGTCACTTTCTTCTGTATCCTGCAGAATGTCTGGCAGACTCTTTCCTGAAACAGGAACCCTGAAGGACCATCTCACCTTTAGGCAAGTTCAGAAGTCATTTTTCTGTGGGTACTGCATGTCCAGTTCCTACTGCATAATATCAAGCAGTCCAGGAAAAAGAGCAGTTTCTTCCCAATAGCTAATAAATGCCATGAAAAGCCTTTTCAATATTCATCGTCCTCTTGAAGTAGATTGGTGCTGCCAGGAGTAGATGGGTCTCATTGTCATGAAAAGTTCTAAGTTCTTATGACATTTTAAATTCCATAATCCAGTGGTCTTTGAAAGATTTGAAATTTATCTATCTAACTGAATATAGATATAAATATAGATATATCCTAACTAACATAACTGCAAGCTTAACTATTATAGATGACTATCTATTAATCTGTGCTTCTTAATTATACATTACATTTTTATTAGTTGCACAAACACAGTACCTCAATCAAGGGCAAAACTAACCTTAAGGTCAAAAAACAAAATTGACCTTAAAATTGTATCAAAAAGCCAAGATCCATAAAGTATTCATCTCAATAGTATACCCCCCTTACATGTAAAGATACATTTATAAATATTTGGGAATTTAGGAATAGTTCTCCAGAATACTTCCTGCTGATTGTTAATCAGATTTTTAAGGGGTATCCTGTGTGATAGGTCAATGTCAGTCAGCAGTCCTGAAGCTGTAATGGATGTTGGATTATTCGGGACATTTTCAGGGGGTATTGTTTGATCAACCCACATTAGTTTGAAGGAACCTACAGGTTCTCATCCTTTGTGGAAACAAAATTAGAACCTCTATTCCAAAGCAACATATATAAAAAATATAAAGAAAACACAATAATATACATGACCCAGACTCTCTGTGTATATTCCATCTTTATGTGAGTTACTTTTCTTTACTCTTTTAATATATGACTGTACTCCATCTCTTTAAAGAATTTGTTTGATTTTACTATATTCTTTTTCTTCTCTCTCAAGCCCACATACCTTTATTCAACACTATGATCCATTTAGAAGACTTTTCCATTTTAATTTGTCTTTATTGCATGTGTATCTGTAATTATTTTTTTCAACCAGGAGCACCTTTTTAAAAAAAATGATAAGTATCCTGCATGCTTGCTCTGCCCAGTCCAACACAGCAGAGGTATGTTTGCTGTCTCTGAGAGCCATGATCTCCATGCCAGATCCAGGGTCACAAAGTCTGTGTCACCATTAAGCAATTTTTAACATGCTGTTCATGATCCCATATAAGTGCATGAATCAGGAAGATGCCATTTCTAAAAGAAGCGGCATGTGTTTTAAAGAAACAGTGATGCCCCTGGTCACCACCAGCAAATAGAGCCCATCTGGAAAAAAATGTGGCTAAACTTTGGTTTGTTTTTGTTTTTGTGTAAATGTGTGTGTGTGTGCATATGTGTGTGTGTGTGTAGAATTCCTTTCCAAGCTCTCTCAGGTTTTATATGGATGTATTTGTCCACAAAGTTGCCCGTTTGTTGGCAGAGACTGATCATTCATTTTCCAGCTGCCCAGACCCGAAAATAAAATCACACTGAAACTATTGAAATTATATTAATTGAAAACTGCTTGGTCGACGAATATAGCAGATTTCTAGGTAACTCTTGCGTTTTAAGTTAACACATTTCTATTAATCTGTGTATCAGCACGTGATTGTGCCTCCGTATGACATCAGCCTCTTGTGACAGCTACATGAAATCTCCCTCACTCAACACCTCTGTTCAGATTTCCCAACTGGCTTTACTCTATTAAGCCATTAGCCAAAAGCACCTTCTTTATTAACCAATGGCAATAAAACATATTCATATTAACAGAGGGGAATTCCACATCAATTTACTCTTCTTAGCTTCATTTCCCCAATACTGCTATCGATGATTAACAGAATACACAAATAAAACACTTGGATTTCAAAGGGTATTTTAGAAGTTATAACTATCATAAAAATTTACCTTTCTTACTCTAATTCTCTTCTATGATAATAAATCATCACAGTTTTCACAAAGAATACACTTTACAGTGTTAGTATTGCCCAGTTTATGGTATATACTAATGTATAGCATGGATTCCAAATGACACAGGCTAATTATAAAATTCCCTTATTCTTGGCAAAAATATTATTCCACACACATGAAAATCCGAGTAGCTTGTAAATCTATGATGTTCTCTAAAATTTTCCAAGATAGGAAATTTATTTTCTCTAAATTGTGTCAAAGATTAACATAAATTTTGTTAGCAGATGTGAAAAAACAGACTAATGAAAGTATTAACTGTAAAAGTGCTTAAGGTTGAGAATAGTATTAGGGTGATAGCATGCTTTGATGGAATGAGGATGATTTGAGTTTGAGTCATATAATATAAAAAGCAGGTGTGGTACAGACTTATAATCGTTCAAATTGGGAAGTAAAAGAAGGAAAAACAGAGATCCAAAGTCATTCTGGGCTCATAGCAAGTTTGATGCCAGCCTGAGCTACAAAAGCCAGCCCCCAACATAAACAAAAGAACAAAGCAACAGGTACAACAACAATGAGACAGTGAAAACTAACCTCTTCCTCTGTAGTTCTAGGACTAAAGTCTCTACTACCACCTCCTGGTGAAAAATAAATTTCTTAAGACAAGCAATATTAAATAAAGGCTTCTTTAGCTACATTAGTGAATGCAGAATTACTTCTCGTTGATATTTGCACGTAGAAAGCTGGGGACATGAACTGATAAACTTTCTTCAGGGTTAAGTCAGTTTGAAGTGATTTGTTGTTCAGGTCAGCTATAAAGTCATGAATTCATAAAGGACTTTAACAACAGAAAAGACTGGAGGATTAAAAGAAAATAACTAATGAAGAAGCTAGGTGTAGTGGTGTATGCACATATTTGAAATCCAGGTGATCTTGGATTAAAAAACAAAAAGTTTGCAAATCAGGTGCAAATAAAGTTTTGATATGTTTGACACAGAGCACTGAAGTTTCTTTCCTTCATAAATATATATTTGATTTTGAACATTGTTATTTATTTCTTTCTTCTCCTGTAAATCATTGTGAGTTTCATTCTATTTTCTATTCCAAGACCATACTACAAGAATATAATCTATGTGGAAAAGAAATCACCTTTCCAGGTGGGGAATAAAAGCAAGCTAATTCCACTTGTTGTTACAGCCTTATCTATAAAATTACACATAATACAATTGGTAAAAATCTACTGGATAAACTAAATTAAGCCTCCCTAATTTATTTTCTTGAAAGAATGTCTGAATATACTTTAAAGTTTTAATGTGTTCAATAGTATTCAATTTTATTATCATGTATCCACTAAACTCTATTCCTACAAGTAAAACGAATTAAATTCTTAGCTTACAAGAAACAGAACAAAATTAAGATCTATGCAGGATTCAAAGAAATGAAAGGCATGACATCCTCATCACCAAGCCCAGATACCATGACAGTAACTAACATGTAGTTTTCCACACTGACATACAACATATTGACTAATCAAATACATGAAACACTCCCATTCAGAAGAAACTAACAAGACATACAACACAGCCAATGAGGGCCAGTCCTGAATTGCCAATGGCAGTATTTGCTGAGGACTTCAGTCAGCAAATAAGAATCTCCCTTTAGGTCTGTCCTCTTCTGAGGAGACCTGGATTGTCTAGTGTTTGCTGTGGAACACTCTAACATCAGGATAATTTTCCTGTACCATTTATTTGCCAAATCTATGGTGAGAATTGGAAAATGTTCCTGGGTACAGTTTATCCAATACTCTTCCCAGAAAAGCATTTGGGAATATTTTTCATTAACCTTTTAAACTTCATAGGCATTTTGCACAGAGTACAACTCCTATTCAAGTGAATCGATCTGTATAGGATTTACATTCCTATTTTAAATGTTAATCAGGATACATTTAAAAAATTCTAGATCTGAATTATTACACTGGCTACTTCTTTCTGATTTCACCTTTTTTCTTTCTTTAGTTCTCTTTGTTGAATTTCAGAATTACAGCAAAATTATAGAATTATTGACAAAAATATGCCACAGGGACATTAGCACATCACTTTTCTTTTAAAATTTCAGTTTCAGTTATTGTATGGTAACTTTATTTAGACTGATGATCTATAAAGAAATTACTATACTCATTAAATTACCATAAAACGGTGTTGCCCTCTTATGAGTTACATCATTGTAGCAATTACTTGCTTGTGTTTATCACATAATCCCCTAAAAAAGATGGTAAGTTAGAGTTGGGACAAGAAAATAAGCCTCTTTTTATAATACCAGACTGCAATATAATTTGGACTAAAAGAAATATATTTTTAACATATTATGATTTTCTCTTTGGTTCTACACTAATTTTTAGATAATATCCACACAAAACGCTGTTTGCAGTTGCAAGAAAGGCAGAAGAAAAAAAAATTTCTTTCCAAGCTATTTTGTTTGGTTGATTATTGTTTTCACACTGATGGCATTTAACTGTATAGTATTTAATATATTATGAATAACAACTTTGACATTAACAAATTTTATTTTGTACTTCAATTAATTTTTAGTTGAATCTGAAGTAAAATGTCTATACAGTGCCAAGCAGGTGTTTTATGCAATGATGCTTGTTTAGGAGATTGAATCTTACTGCCAAATACCTCATACCTGTTCCAGTTGGCCCAGATGAAACTGTGATCGCCTTCCAAGAGATTGAGAAGGGTTTGATGTTTCTGTGGAGCAAAGAACATATATTTTGTGTCATTACACAGAACCATGTATAGTGTACTATAAAGAGAAAAAACCTTATAGATCAAAATATATATTGTCTGTTGAAGAGATAGAAAAATGTAGGCATAATGCATATGTGTGGCCAAATGTTTCTGATGCTTTTGTTTTGATCTATTTTTATGAGACTCTCACAATAACTGTCACACATGATTTTCAATATTTGTACTGTAGAAAATTTTTATTGATTTTTATTAAGCTCTACATTTTTCTCTGCTCCTCTCCTTATCTCTCCCATCCCCTTTAACTCTCTCCCAGTGTCTCCATGCTCCCAATTTACTCAAGAGATCTTATCTTTTTCTGCTCCTATGTAGATTAGATCTATGTATGTCTCTTTGGGTCCTCATTGTTGTCTAGATTTTCTGGGATTGTGATTTGTGGGATGGTTTTCTTTGGTTTATGTTTAAAATCCATTTATGAGTAAGTATATGTGATAACCCAGACCCAGAAAGACAATTACCACATGTCGAAAAACTTTTTAAAGAGCATAAGTATTCTCTAGATGGTTTTGAATGTCATATATGTAGTTTGAATTGTTACCTTCTTTTATTTTGGTTTTGTGTAATTTATTGTTTCAAAGAGAATTAAAGCATGATCAACTGTCTTGAATTACTACTCAGAATAAGATAGTAGAACATATAGATACATTAGAAAACATAGATATGATTTTGTTTCTCATTGGTTTTAAATTACATATTATGAGAAAATATATCTTTATAGAATTGATATCAGTTAGAAGTTATTTCCATCTGTCTGCAAGTATTAATTTACTGGAACACATGTTTTATCAAGAAACAAAGAATTCAAGTATTATACTTAGTGTTGCATAACCAAGAGAAGTAGTGACCTCTTTAAATGTTATCTTGTTGTTTTGATTGGCAAAGACTATGGAAAGATCAACAAATAAAACTTTGTATTCAGAGACATATCATTTGAGACTCAACAGTCAGATTTATGAAAGTATATATGATGGTCTCGCCTATAATTTTGTTACTACTTACATGGGTATTCATTTAAATCCCATCCTTTTTGAAACTAAGTTTATCAGCCCTCAGTGAACTTGTTGCTTCCATAATAACCTCATAATGGCTATCTAGGCTTTATTAAAGTCTTCCACTGCACTGTGTGTGGCACTTTATAAATTTTCTAATATATTATTTTATAAATACAATTTTGCACAATGTTCTTTTACACTGGGAAACTATTTTTTGCTTATTTTCAAGGAAGAATTCTTCTTTTTTCTCTGGAGTTTTTTTACACACACACATGCATTTCAAGTAAGAGCAGATATTAATACTTTTATTAAATAAAATCATCATAGAAAGACATTCTTAAACTAATCATTCTGTTAATATGCACAAGTAAGATATATTTTCATAGCTGCCTAATTAACTGAATTGCATTTATGTGAATGGCTTTGCTAATTATTCCATTATAAAGCATCAATTCATAGTTTCAATTTTTTTGCATACATGCACATTAGTAAGAGAATATTTCCAAATATTGAGTCATCATGAGTAGCCTTTTTATGTCTAATAATTGTAGCTTTCAAAATAAATACTTAAGATTTACAAAAATGAGCTGGAGATATATCTAATTGGTATGGTACTTGCTTATTATACTCAGGTTCAATCCTGAGAATTGCAAAGATATACAGGAAAAATAATATTAAACTTGCTGAAAGAAATTTATATGATACATGAAGTTTTAATTTGTGCTCTTTACCAAATAGATACATAATACATAGCCATTGGTAATTGATCACATAGCATCTTAAGGTTATGTGACCACGTGAGTTTTTTAGTAAATGGATTGTGAATAGAAACTGTGTTGATTGCTGAACTAAGGAAGCCTGGAGAAGAATGAGTGTGGCAAGTTTAAGTTATAGGCAAAACAACTGATGACATACCAGAAAGTGAGGACAGACAGCCTGTGTTCATAAAGTAGGACAATAGAAAGGCGACTCACCTACTATCTGTAGCTGGCTCCATGATGAAGGCTAAAACTGAGAATTTTTCCTTGAAATCTAGAAGCATTTTAGCAATATTCATTGTTTCAGCAAAGTTTCATTTATGTTGATATGAACATAAGGACATAAAACATTACTTGTCAATATATGTTAAAAGATAAGCTTGATATTTATAAATTTTTAACAATGAAAACTATCATTTAGTGACCTTTATATTTGACTATTTCTAGTAAGGAGTAATGTTAAATGTTCACTAGATTTTCCAAATTGCCTTATAAATCGTGGCTAATATTAGGGTAGACAGAAAGCAAAGTATAAGGAATATTTCAGAACTTACTTTTCTTATTCTTTTTCTACTATTGCTGTTGTTAGAAACATGGCTGAAGCCCAAGCTGTCTTAATACTTATGTGAGGACAAAGAGATTATTAAAAGCCTGGCCCTCCTGATTTCACCTCCCAAGTGCTGGGAATTGCAAGTTTGTGCTTCTATGCCTCAAACACATTTTGCTTTAAAACAATTCTTTCTAATATTGTACATTTAAAAGTATTACAGTTAAGAAAGTTATGAATATATTTCATCACAAACAGCTTTTTCACATCTTAATCAATACTGAGTCCAAAAATTGGCCCAAACTAAACAATACCACTGTTATATAACACAATGCTTTGTCAAGAGCAAGTATTATTCATTTTATATCTATATGCAATGGTTTAGATAATGGATTTTTGTAGTACAGATTAATTTGTGGCTATAGATGTTCCCCTACCAAAAAAAAAAAAACTTTGTGTTTTGAGTTGGTTTATAAGATGGTTGCATAACTGACTTGATTGGATCTGATATAATAATTCACATATTGATAGATTGGAATTTCGATCAATATTGTATATTTGGAAGATAGTTGACATTGGATAGGTATTCCTTCTTGGAGGAATTAGATTATAGAATCTAGTGCCTTAAGGGTGATTATTTCAATGTGTCCCATCTGTTTCTTCTGCTACAAGCTGTCATGTATGAGCACTTTCCTCCAACATATGATCACCTTATCACATATGGGACTAGAGACAATTATGATTGTGGACAAAATTTTCTGAAACCATAAACCTCATAAATCCTCAGTAATATCAGGTGCCTCTTTTCTGCATTTTATTACAAAGACTAAAGCTAATTACAAGCAGCCCTTACTGATCAAATGAGAGGCTGCAGATTGGATCCCAGGAGCATAAACTATATCAAAACATAGTAGCAACCATGACACTGCTAAGGATAAATATAATTATGTTAATGCAATGAAAAATATTTGCAATAATATAAAAAATCTTAATTTACTTTATGCATGAAATGTGCAGTTGATTAGCAATTTGTGGTATTCTTGCTTTTCTTAAATAATGGCAGTAAAATAGGATTTCACCTTCTCATTTTTTTATAAAGTAACAAAAGACATTATAGATAAAATGGATTATACAGTTACCACAAGTGAGCTGAAATTTGCCGTGATATGTTCAGTAATTGTTAATATTTGCTAGTTTTTTTTTTTTTTTTTGGATTTTTTGAGACAGGGTTTCTCCTTAGCTTCTGGTTCCTGTCCTGGAACTAGCTCTTGTAGACCAGGCTGGCCTCGAACTCACAGAGATCCGCCTGCCTCTGCCTCCCGAGTGCTGGGATTAAAGACATGCACCACCACTGCCCGGCTCTAGTTTTTAATATATATGGTGTATGTATAGTTTTAAAACCAGTAGAGTTTTTTGAGATTTTAATACAATTACAACTGTTCTGTTTCTTCCTTATTATACTTTCATATTATTCCCTGTTCTACTTCAAATCTTCAAATTTGTGGACCTTTACACTGTTTTATATATATACAATTCTGAATTGTAGAAGGAGACTGTTATTTCATTTCCTGGCTGCCCAGCCACAAAGAATCACACAGAAACTATATTAATTACAACACTGTTAAGCCTATTAGCTCAGGTTTCTTATTAACTAACATTTACATCTTAAATTAACCCATTTCTATTAATTTGTGTATTTCCACAAAACTATGGCTTTCCCGGAAGGTTGTGTTCTGGTGTCTTTCTCCATTTAAAGCTTCATGATGATTCTCTGGCTCCACTTACTCTCTCTTTGTAGCTCTCCCAGTCTGGCTGTATTCTTCTCTGCTATAGGCTGCAGTGGCTTATTTTTTAACCAATGGTAATAAAATATATTCATAGTATACAGAGGGGAATCCCATATCACTAAATATAGCCTGTTCAGTCTGCATAATGCCACTTGAATAGTGATATTTTCAATACATTAGTGTCATAATACCTTGGCTTGTAAAATATCAATGTTTCTTCTGCAGCCACATGCAGCCACGATTCAAAATCTTCTATTCATCAGTAATTATAAAACTGTGGAACAGCATAATATGACTTGCAGAATTTTCCTACTTGTAAGATATATTTCCATTTGTTTTGAACAACACTGTTATATTCTCATTCAGTGACACCTATATAGCAAACACATAGCAGATGCCACACAGCTAAATGGTCTGTCACTGCACATCCCATTTTGTTTCTGTTATCTTGCTAGCAAGATCTTAACAGCTACCTTTAAAGAAGAAATAACCCCTGTGCTGGCAAAGTTAGTGCTATGCTGAAAGACTTGACAAAGTGTTAGTGGAAGGATCTTGAAGTTAATTGGCAGCAAAACAAATGTCTGTCCAGGTTTCAGGAAGCTGTGTTATATGAACTAGGTTCAAGTATTGTCCTACAAAGGTTGAATAGATTTGTCACCCTGGCTACACAAGGCATCACGGAATAAAAAAGACAAATTTTCACAAAGATCATTGAAGCATGAAGTTATGTCTCAACTCTTAAAACTGATAAGACTGCTGGTCACCAGCTTGTCAAACCTACCTGATGAATCCTCTATATCTTTAAGCTTAGAGTTGGTGGTACACATTCTGTCCCAGTGAATGAGAACTCAGCACATTACAAAGCTAAAGATTTTGACTTTGAATCTGTCTAAAAAGGAAGACATTACTTACTTAATATGTTCCCTCTCCCCTGATAACAACTTATTTTGTTCAGAAATGCGTGTACTTTTAATTTCTGTCCACTAATCTGAGTTTTCTTCAAGGACTGGCCGGCAGTCTTCTTTATAGAGAAGGCTTAACTATATGTATATGATTCTATTGTTCTTGCATATATGCCTTGTAAGTTTAATCTTCCACCTTCTTAGACTACTCTGTTTCAAATAATTTTTAAACTATTAATGACTCTCTATCATGGTAGTCAAATCTCAATATATAATGGATTCAGGGGCCAGAAACTCCTGACTGCACAATATTAAAACTCTATTTTCAATTAATACTTCATATATATGGAAGGCCAGTTCTGCTTTGTCTTATCCACATCAAAGACCCAGGTTAAAAGAGCAATATTTAATGCAGAGGCATTTGCAATTGGGGATAAATACTGGATCTTCATTCTAGATCACAGGGTCTTTACCAGATATATGCATCATTTATTCACAGATTTTTTTAAGTATGTGATATAGTGAATAGAGAAAATCTTTATTATGCTAAATGAATACACCTCAAAGATAGGGGTACAACTCATAAAATCTATCATACTTCCCAATTTATTATTTCATTCATCAAACTCAGATGATCAGTCTTAAAGAAAAGAAACAACCAAATTGAATCAGTGTATGCTTAAACTGCAATGACTTAAATATTGCATACATTTGAGAGAATTATATCAGACTCAGATCTTCTTGTGATTTCACATTTCAATGTTACAAAAGTGATTGATTTAGACATCAACTGGTCTATACTAACTACACAGTATTTGAATGTCTCCAAAACAAACTTTGAAACTTGATCTAGTAAGCCCACTCAGATGATTAAGTTATTCTTGCTCTCTCTCAAGGCTACCTCTTCAAAGGATTCTCCTTTAAATCCTCATCCTAGTTTTACATTTCTAAATTTTCAATTAATTTATTACTGCTTTAAGTACAGTTAACAAAACACAACTCATTTTGTTTATACCTTTTAAACGGTTTGTGGTGCAAAATTTATATTTCTAGAGTATTTTTCTTAAACAAGCTGAATTATTCCTTGTTATATGACTTTTCTCTCCATATCTGACTTCAAATGTCTGAATTACAATTTTCTTCTTAGAATCTTCTAACAATATTCTAAATACAAATAATGGTACCTAGAAAGGAAAAACATCTGCAAATATTGTAATATTTTCTATTAAGGTTAGCACCACTAGATAATCTGTACTCAGTTATCTTTTACCAAGTTGAAATTTATTTAACTTGTTTACAAAAATGTACATTAAATAATTTCCAAACCTGTGAGAATTATACAATTATATGAATCTAGCTGAGCATTTTATTCATTTAAAATAAATCACAGTCTTTATCATGTAATATAATTTGTAATTAGAGAATATAATATTCAAAAATAAATAGATATCAAAAATGTAAATCCCCATTATTCTGTGATATTTCTGATGGGATAGATATTGTTTTATTGGTGAAAAGTATTCACAGCTTGTTTATTTAAAATTCTGCAATAAGAACATCAACATCAAAATGCTAACATGCTTTGAGCCTAATCTTTGTCTTCTTTATCTCCTGTTATCTTCTTTCTGTTATATTCATTCTTATACTGTGGATGAAATATAACGTATTTACCATCAAGCAAATCTCCTAAGGGAAGCTACATCTGTTCAACAATCTTTAAAACAATGCTTGAACTTCTC
The DNA here is from genome assembly GCF_950005125.1 of Chionomys nivalis. Taxonomy (NCBI): domain Eukaryota; kingdom Metazoa; phylum Chordata; class Mammalia; order Rodentia; family Cricetidae; genus Chionomys; species Chionomys nivalis. The sequence goes on along the minus strand of NC_080090.1, from coordinate 73,561,761 downwards.
AACATTTTACAATTCAGAGTCAGCTTTGATAATAACATTCTGGGATGTGAAAATCCTTCCCAAGAGGCAAGAAGGCTTTAGAGGCATCTATTTCGTTAGAGTTACAAGAAATATATTTCTTCTTGAAAAGCAAAATCTATTTGTAATTCATGTCCTTTAAAAATGTTATTTATTCTCTTTCTTCTCATATTCTTCAGTCATTCTTTTAAAGAATTAAACACAGGTTTAATGGCTACCACATTATGCAATATTTTAAAGAAGTATATTCCCACCTAATTAGACAACTATACTATATCTCACATTAGTCTAGACATGACTCACAATACTTGCTTTAAAAGACTGATTATAAGCTTGGCTTTGAATTGTACAGGAATCACGGCAATATGGAATAGGAGAAGAAGGGATGTCAGTTAATGTGGAACTCATGTTTCCCATAGATTAATTGTGTAACAAAATAGTTTGTAAACAAGCAGCTGCTCATATTAAGTTTGTCATTAGAATAACACAAGAGGAGTTATTAAGAGGTCTGGAATCAATGCAATCTGTAAACATTACCTTTTCTGGTTAAATGTTTTCTTCTATTGTTGAAGTGTCATAGGTATTTAGTATCTGGTAGCTGTATCTGTGTTTTAGCTATACACGTTATTTTATAAGACTCACAAGCAAATGTTTCATAAAATGCTACATGCTTCAGGACCAGTCCAAAACTCTTCATCTGCCCCTGTGTGAGACCTTTTTCTATGGGCTGAAAATAGATGTAGATATTGCAGTAACTGAATATATTCTGTGATATTTTTCTTATTCAAATTTTCTATTTTTTCACATTTTAATTCATCTCAACATACTATTAATAGTGTCTATACCCAAACACCAGGAAAGTTTACACTTAGGGCCTATGTAATAAGGAATAGTCAGAATTGGCTTATAAAATGTTCAGGACAGTTACACTAGGGAACAGAACTGAAAATCTATCTGGCACGCTAGATTTTTGCATTTTTACATTGTAAATGACAAAGGAAGGTTCTGGATGGTGCAAGACACTAGATGAGTCTCTGTATGTTGGTGAGGAGTAATGATAAGGATCTCTTAAGAAAGGATACACTTCTGTCATTGGCTCTGTGACAATTGGTCATTGAGCTTTTTCTGATCAACATTTGAGGCTGACAATTGCAGACTGCCACATGGCAGTGTGAGAAGTTTAGATTTTTCTTTCTTTTTGAAATAATATATAAGTATTATCTGGGCAGAGTTTTAGATGTTTTGCATTGTGTGAAATTTTGCTACAGGAAGAAGTGAATTTTACAGGATTGAAGAATTTAATTTGTCTTTTTTTCTTTAGCTTTGTCTTCTTTCTTTACTTTGAATTTCACTTTTCCCTCTATCACTGATATTTTTTGACAAGCAAATAACATCATCCTCAGAATTTTATCTACTCCACTCGGCCTAAGAGAAAAATAATATTTTTATTTTACATATTTATGAAGATGGAATAGATACACCATCCGGGAATTTGACATTGATCTCCATTTGAAGGATGGTATCTTCAACATTGGATCTGTGGTAGCTAGGTATCGTTTCAGAGTAATTCTTCAATGCACTGGATGCTTATGAATAATGGAATGATATATAGAATCTGATAACAGTGAGTCTTATGTAAAAAATATAAATACTGTAGTTCTGTTTATTATAACAGTGTGTCCACATAATGTCTATATTACCCATGCTTGTGTACATGAGTCATTTAAGTAATATGTGCTCATAGCTTTCCCAGTTTTTACTTATGTTCTTCTCATGGATGATCTCCTTTAAAATGGTCTCCATCTATCTCTAAGATCTATATTCTCAAAAATTCAAAAAGAGTTTAAGAAGATTTAATTTATCTATAACATAATACAAAGAAACTGTTAGATAATACCGCCTGCTGTACACAGAAACAATTACCAACACAGCCATTAATGCATTTAGTCATGACATCTTTTTACTTGCTTCAAATCAGCATCTTCACATGTGTTTCCACGGAGGAATTATCACTCAAGGAACTGTTGAAATTGTTTACTTTGAAATTCAAACATGTATTTAAATATTTTAAAGGAATATTGAACACTACAGTTTTACAGTCCCAGAAAATGCCATATGAAATAAATATCCAGAAAATTCATTAAGTTTCCCATTAAAAATGCAGCAATACTTATTTACTTTTTTGGTACATAGGATTCTACAAGATCTAGACCCATCTTCCACTGCTGATGGTATACCGGGCACACTGGTAAAAAATGTCATTTGTGGAACCATGAACTTGCAGCGGTACTTAAAGAAACATCGAAATATATTATTCTTAGAAGCATGACAGAAACTTTGAAGTCAGTCTGGAGTAATTTGGTAATCACTGATGGTGATAACTTCTATATTAGAACAGAACTGTAATATTGAACATTCTTAGTTTAAAGGTGATTGTGAAGTCCCAAAGGACAATTCTATGCCCACAGTCACACAGAAGTTCTTAAAGTTAGCTGGTCAGTAAACAAAGCAAAAATGATAATTGCACATCTTAATAAGACATACATCTGGTAAAGGGATGAGAAGAGATGAGGGAATGTCAACAAGAATAGGGTGTGACGGTAATCACAATGTACCATATACATGAAGGAAATTGTCAAAGAACAAGTTTGATTAATAAAAATTTCATAAATCAGAGTTGTCAATGGGATATGAAAGCCTCTATCAGTCTTTCAGAAAGTTGATACTTAAAACATTTTATCAGTAATAACATGCCAAATGTCCACTCTGTCAGAAACTATCAAATCAAGTGAGTCTTGGCTGCTGCTAAGACTTTACAAATAATTAAAGAGAATGAAAGGGAAGAGAAAAATTTTTTGAAAATTTTTGGTAAGGAAAATGAGAGAAAAGGGGATTGCTGTAAGGAAAATATAGTGAAAATTATATAGCTAAGAAATTGCTTGGCGTGTTTTCATAAAAGGAGTAAAAATAGTGAAGTGGATATTAGTTAGCTAAGGGGAGGGATACATGTATAATAGGGATATGCAGACTTCAGGGAACACACACATTTATATGTATATGTAATGTGTATCCTCATGTCTATCTATTACATGACAATATTTTTCTTTTTTATATTACATAATGCTTTATTGAACTTGAACTTTCTTTTTTTCATTCAAAAATTTATACTTCCTCCCCTCCTCCCATTCCCCTTGGGCTCCCCCACTCACCCTCCTCCTTCCCCCTCCCTCCTAAAGAGAGGGCAGGGAAGCCTGCCCTGTGGAAAGTCCAAGACCCTCTCCCCTACAACCGGGCCTAGGAAGCTGTGCATCCAAATAGACTAGGGTCCCAAAAAGTCAGTACATGCAGTAGAAACAAGTCCCAGTGCCTTTATCAATGGCTTCTCAGTCAGCCCCCATTTACAGCCACATTCAGAGAGTCCAATTTGATGGCATGCTCATTCTATCATTTGAAGAGCTCCCATTAGAACAGGCACACTGTCTCAGTGGGTGGAGCAATGCCTCGCAGTCTAGACTTCCTTGCTCATCTTCTCCCTCCTGCTCTTCAACTGACCTTGGGAGTTCATTCCATTGCTTTGAAGAGGGTCTCTGTCTCTATCTCCATCCATCGCCGGACGAAGATTCTATGGTGATAAATCGAGATAATCATAAATGTGATAGTTGGGCAAGGCCAGTTCAGGTACCCTCTCCTCTGCTGTCCAAGGACCTAGCTTGGGACATCCCTCTGAGAACACCTGGGATCCCCTCTAGAGCCAAGTCTCTTGCCAACCCTAAAATGGCTCCCTTAATGTAGATATCTTCTTCCCTGCTCCTATATCCACCCTTCCTCCATCTCCACCTTCCCACTCCCCCAAGCAAATCAAAACAACTTTGAGATACCATCTTACACCTGTCAGATTGGCTAAAATGAAAAACACCAATGCTGGAGAGGATGTGGAGTAACGGGAACACTCATCCATTGCTGATGGGAATGCAAACTTGTGCAACCACTTTGAAAATCAATGTATCCTGGAAACAACGTAGATGCTCCTCAATGGAAGAATGGATAAAAAAAAGTGCAAAATATATATGCATTAGAGTATTACTCAGTGGTAAAAAATAATGACATTTTGAATTTTGCATGCAAATGGATGGAAGTAGAAAACACTATCCTGAGTGAGATAACACAGACCCAAAAAATGAATATGGAAGGTACTCACTCATTAGTGGACTCTAGCCATAAACATAGGACATTAAGCCTATAGTTCACAAGCCTAGAGAAGCCAAATAACAAGGTGAACCCAAAGAAAAACATATATAGATCCTCCTGGAAATTGGAAGCAAACAAAAATATTTTCTTTACACTGCTGGGAATTGATTCCAAGGCTTTGCACATTTTTGACAAGTTCTGTCTCATTGAGCTACAGTATCAGTTTTCAAAGAAACTCTTTACACATATAGAGGAAAATTCAAAACCAAAACAGGGAAAAAACATTTGTTTAAAAATATGTTTCATGAACAATCAGTATCATTTTTCCTAAGAGAAGGTAAAATAAAAACTTTATCATAAAATTCAGGGACTCAGAATAATTATCAAAACCATTGTGCTAGTATCATATATTTGTTTTTTCACTAAGAGACTAATTTCAGAGTTATATTGTTCCTGCATCAATGAGACAAACTGTGTAGAGACATAGCAAGCAATAAATGCTATGGGAAACAACCTTCAATTATTTTTTGTGTTTCCATAAATTTCTGAGAAATAAATGAAAGCCCATTTATCCTCAGCAATATTTTTCTCTGTCCTTAATGTGTGTTTCTGATGGACAAACACGTTCCTTACATGCTGGATGTGGTATTGTATAGACCCAGCACTGAAAAGAGTAGAGGTTTTGCATCTAAATTTACTGTTGAAGGCAAACAAGAAAAGGAAACAGAAATGCATTGTTTACCAAAAGTTGCAAGTAACCTTGTAAACATAGTTCAACACGCTGTTTTTCCCTAAAGAAGTGACTGGGAAGCCCCTTTGAATTATTTATGCTAGCCATCTGTTCCTTGCTTTTCATTTCTTCCAGAACAGAGAAATCTCATGGCCTACAGACTTTAGCTACTACTACTTGAAGATGAGCAGCTGGTTCCTTTTCAAAAATCCATACTGAAGCTGTTTATCCTAAATTGGGGAATTCCACCACTATCTCCAGGGCTCCTCTAGAATTAATCTGTTTAAACAGTATTTTTCATAAAAGCAGGTGCTTAAGTGGCTTATTTGAGTCTAGCATTTTAAAAATAGTACATAGAATAAAGTACTTCCCATTTATTCTGCCAAAAAAATAGTATGAGTTTAGGCATTAAGATTTCGTTTGCTCTGGAAACAGTGTCTAGGTGTCAACAATGTCTTACTGATAAGGTCATATTAATCAATAAGAAATCTCTATCTAGCATGTATCATTTGGAATTAGTGACTTTCAAGTTTGTTAAAATTATTTTCTCATCAATCAATGTTTGAAAAATTATGTTGGTGACTGGGAGTAATAGAAATGTATAGTGCAAATCTATAGTATATGTATAATGTATAGTCTCACAATTGTGTGAGTAAATATTCACAACCAATATATCAAAAGAAAGAAATAAAGAAAGAGAGAAAGGAAGAAACGAAAAACACACAATATTGAATACTTTGCATTCTCTGCAGAATACTTGCTTGCTTTTTGCCTCTTCCTGATTTTGGTAGAGTTTTGATTTTTTTTTTTTTGATGCACCAAGCCATTCTTCACCTCTGCTCCTTCTGTTTCCACCTATTTTCTGTGTTTCTTTTTATTTTATCACTCCATAAACCATCTCTTTGATGGCATTAGGGACCTATTTGATGATTAAGACTAAAACTACTCCATGACAAAATAAATAAATAAATAAAAATGAATAATAAAAGCTTACATATCAAAAGTTGTTAAGCCTTTAAGAACTGTGTGAACACTAGAAAAAAACTTATTGAATGAATAGGAAGATGGAGTGTGGTTCATCTATTTAGAGTATATGTGAAAAATGGTATCTTCTAAAAACGAATTTGAAGTAGAAACCTATTCTTGTTAATGATAGTTATAACAGGTCTTTGAGAAATACTTTTTTGGGTTATAAAATAAAACAAATACTGGCAGATTTTTATTTCGAATTATCTGAGAAAGAATTAAAATTTCTAAATTTTCTTAGGGAAACTTTATAAATAAGGTGTTGCTCTATAATTAGGACAGTTGTGCAAAGATTAAACATTGAGAACACAGAGACATTCTAGGATTAAGTCCAGTTTTGTGGGCACACTATGTCTGCAGCAATGATGGTTTTCCCAAATCCAGCAACACTTTCAGTTTCAGGCTTAATAAATAATTTACATTGAGGAAATCTGTTGTTTAGTATTCCACACATTTCAAAACAATGAGATTGATATATTCTTTATAATTGTAGATAACCCATATAGTTGAGAGAATAATAAAATGGGTACACTTGTACAGTATTCCTTGATGTAGTTTCTATATGAATCACAAAAGCAAATAAGAAAAATGATTTTCTGAATTTTTTCCTTGTCTCTCTTACGTAAGATCACTTGCTGCCTTGAGGAGGACTCAACTTTAGTTCTTAGCACCAATACAGGACAACTCTCAACAACCTTAAATACAGAGGATGGGATGCCCCTGGTCTCCATGGGTATTGCACTCATATGCATATACCTATACACAACTCCACACACACATGCACAGTTTCACCTAAAATATATCTTTAAAAATAATCTCAAAAAACATTTGATCACAAAATGATACTTTTTATGGAAAATGATAAGGTAGTTCTTTATGGCTTAAAATTATAATGATACTTTCTCTTAACTGTTGAAACTCAGGTAAGGTATTAAGAATAGTCAAGCTCATATCTTAAAAATAAATTTCCAAATCTTATTACAGTATCTAATGAATATAGATCACAAAGTGAAAATTAAGACAGTTGAAAAATAGCAATTTTGTGGTTGATGATATTTTTACTTTTTGAGAATATAATATGATTACATAATTCCTCCCTTCCCTCCTCATATCTTATTTTTCAATTTATACTGCTATTTCATATTCATGGTATCTTTTCCTTTAATCTATTAATGTGCACATTCAAACATTCTTAAATATTCAAATAAATTTTCTCATTTAATATACTTTACATAATAGTAATATTTACTTAATTTATGATATACTTATATTATCTATTCTGTGTACCTATTCTCATTAAAAACTTAAATTTTACTATGAGAATTGATTTTAAAAATTGAAGGTATCACTTTAAGAGATATATATTTTTTAACCTAAACAAAATCCCCAATGAGTATATTCACTCTCTTAATGTCAATCATAGTCCTAATGCCACTTCTCAAGCTGATTCATATTAAATTCTGGGAGGTCTTTAAAAATACTAACGTGTGTCTTCCATGTCAACCAAGTTTGATGTGATGGGTATGAGATGGATTCTTGACATGGGGACTTTGCAAGCCTTCAGGTGTAGCTAAAGTGAATCAAAGTAAAAATTAAGAACCAATGAGGCAGGGAATTATTGTTCCTCACTGGACTTCAGTGGTAGATTTCAAAGTTCTAAAGGGAGGTGGTCTACACATGCTTCCTTTCTACATGCAGTTGAGTATTATCACTTGAAAAGGCTTCCATTATCTTTTCCATATGCAAATCTAGTTTATACAGCTGCAATTATCTGTGTTTTCATTAAGATAATTGGTAGCTACTGTAACATTTAAAAATATTTCACTAAAAATATGAGCAGTTCTCTACAATCTGCTAAGAAAAATTTTGTGGAAAGTACAATATATTTTATGATGATTAGCTGATGATTATATTATTTTATGGAATACATAAATTAGTCAATTATTTAAAAAGTTTCATCTCAATACGCATAATAAAACTATTTTACTTGAAGAAATAAAACCTGAATATTTTTCTTAATAGAGCTTCTTATAATTTATGCTTATAATTAAAATTATAAATGGAATTATGTAAAACAAAACTCATTTATTACAATTAGTAATATAAAATCATTTATACAAAATGTGGAAATTCTTGCCCTACACTAGCATGTTATTCTGTAGGCAGAGACTGCTTGTTTGTTTCCTGATAGTTACAGAAGCTATATTAATTGCAATACTGTTTGGCCAGTAGCTTAGGCAATTTTTTTTAGCTAGCTCTTACATCTCAATTAACCTATTTCTTTTGTTTTGTATTTTACCACATGGATCATGGCCTACTGGTAAGGTTCTACTCTCTCTATATATATTTTCCAGCCATGGTATATTCAGTTAAGCTGTTGCCTGAAAGAAGTTTCTTTATTAATCAATGGCAATAAAAAAAATCATATTCATTGCATACAGATGGGAATCCCACATCAAATAACAGGAAAAAATAATAATCCTGAGTCAAACTAAGAAATATTAACCTATATGAGTTTTAAGAAGTATGCAAGAAGTTCTACATGAAACATACAGCATTAAATGCCTACATGAAATTATACATGAACAATCATGTAAAAATGAGACCATGAATTTGGAAGAGAACAAGGTGGATAGAAGTGAGAATTTTGAATGGGAAAAGAGAATAATGTAAGTAAAATATCTATTCAAAAAATAAATACTTTAAAAATAATGTGTAGTGAATATACAGGAAATCTTATAAGGCCCATACTTAAAGTAAGTATTTCAATATACTTCTAAAAATTTAAAGTACAAATAATTATATATCTTGGCAGACACTAATGGCACACACCCTTAATTATTGCACTTGGGAGGCAGAAGCTAACACATCCCTGAGTTCAAGACCAGCCTGATCTACAGAGCAAGTTTCAAGAAGCCAAAGCTACATAGAAGAACACCATGTTAATGAATCAAAAAGAAAAACATAAAAAGGAATTTTCAAACATTAAAATATATTTAAGAAGATGGTGTATATACAAGTCATTTTTTTCCTGATCAAAATTATCATGATGCTATATCTAGACAAGGAAAACAGAAACAAATAAAGAAGAAAACATTATGAAACAATACCCAATATGAACACAATGAATATCCATGCAGTTATCCTCAGTCAATACTCACAACCTGAACTCAAGAACAAAATCAAGTGAAATTCACTCAAAGAAAGTGTAACTTAAGTAAATAAATAATATATCACATTAACAACTCAATACAGAAACATAATAATTTAACAGGCACTACAAAATATTTGATGAAATTTAACATCTTTTTTAGTATAAAACTTTCTCAGGAAAGAAAAGTATAAATCACAATAAAGCAGCATAAACCCTCGAAATTAAAATCCCACAACAGATGTTCTACAGGATGGTGAAAACTTGGAAGTCTTTCTTGAGTCTGGAGCAAGGCCAGACAGGAAAGTCTTGACTCTGCCATTCAGCATGGGACTGGAAATCTCAGCCAAAGAAACCAAGCAGAGGAGATGAATAAATCACCCAAAATTGGAATGGAAAATGAAGTTGACCTTGATTGAAGATAACAAGATCTTAGACAATGGCAATTCTAAAGACCTCACTAAAACTCTCTCAGAAATCAATGTATTTAATATAATTTCAAGATTAAATATCAACATACAAAATTCAGAAACACTTTTCAACACTGACAAAAAAAAATTCACAGCAGAAGAAATCCATAAGATATAGTTTAAAACCCTGTTAAATAAAATTATCAGGAATTATTTTATGTAAGAAACATCATTGTTATGTTGTTAAATATTAACAAATACCAATAATACAAAGAGTTGGTTTTATATATACTATACCTCTTTCCCTCCATACCTCCTTTCTCTCCCTCTCTCTCTTCTCACACCTAGTTCTTCCTAGTTTATAACTGCTTCCCCTCTACAGGTCAAATGTGTTAAAGTTTTCCTAAAAATGACAGAATTCCATTCAGTTTCATGACTGAATGCTCCATTTTTACATACAAACCATATACTTTTGTCTTTTTTTGCCTTGATCATTTTAATGGTTATGCAATAACTATGGCTATACACGTATCTCTTTCACATACAGGCACTTAAATCAAATATATCCCCAAGATTAATATGCCTGAATTTTTTTAGCTTAGAACTTTTAAGTTTTGTGGGGGATGGATTATAATGTTCTTTTTGTATTTTTGATATTATCACCCATTATGTGTTGGGGTGTTTTGCCTTCATGGATGATATTCATCAAATGCATACCAGAAGAGGACTTCAGATACTCAGTGCTTTTTTTTTTGTTGTTGTTTTTATGTAACATGAGGAGGCTGGCTTGTTTGTTTGTTGTTGGGGTTTGTCCCACCCTGCCCCCCAGCTGTTTAGTCCCAGAGAAAAATCACACATAGATCTCTATAAGTTATAAAGCTGATTGGCCCATTAGCTCTAGCCTCTCACTGGCTGACTCTCACATCTTGATTAACCCATTTTTCTGATCTATGTTAGCCATGTGGCTCAGTACCTTTTTCTCAGTGGAGCAGATCACATTCTGCTGTTTTGGTGATCTGGGCAGGAGTGGGAGAAATCAACTACTTCTTTCCCAGAATTCTCCTGTTCTCATTACATCATTTCTACTTCCTGTCTGGTTTTCCTGCCTATATTTTCTGCCTGGCCAATCAGCGTTTATTTATAACATGATTGACAGAATACAGACAATTATTTATTTATTTATTTATTTATCCATTCAAATATTTACACTTCTTTCCCTCCTCCCAATCCCCTCCTGCTCACCCACACCCCCTCCTTCCTCTCCCTCTCTGCTTGAAGTCCAAGGCTCTCCTATATCCAGACCTAGGGAGTTGTGCATTCATATAGACTAGGGTCCCAAAAAGCCAGAACATGCCATAAAAAAAAGTCCCAGTGCCTTTATCAATGGCTTCTCTGTCAGCCCCCATTATCAGCCACAATCAGAGAGTTCGATTTAATCACATGCTCAATCAGACTGGGTCCAGCTGGATTTGGTGAGCTCCCATTAGAACAGGCACACTGCCTCAGTTGGTGGACCAACCCCTCGCAGTCCTGACTTACTTGCTCGTCTTCTCCCTCCTTATGCTCTTCAACTGGACCTTAGGAGCTCAGTCCGTTGCTCTGATGAGGGTCTCTGTCTCTATCTCCATCCGACGCTGGAAGAGGATTCTATGGTGATTTTCGAGATAATCATCAGCGTATCTTCTTCACAGTTCCTATATATGCCCTTCCTCCGTCTCCATCCTCCCACTTCCCCAAGCTCTTGCCAGTCCTTCCCTTCTCCCTTCCCTCTCCCCCTCTCCTCTTCCTCCAACCTCACCCCCACCCCCTACCCCCACGCGCATGCTCACAACAATCTGGTTTGCTTCCAGTTTCCAGGAGGATCTATATATGCATTTCTTTGGGTTCACCTTGTTATTTGGCTTCTCTGATAGCACTAATAACCTTCCTAGAGGACGTATGACTTCTGGGTGACACAGCAGAAATTGATGTTTTCAGTGGTCTGGCTCTAGAGTGGACTCACTGAGATACAACTCTGTGATAGGAATGGGATAAGTTTATCAATGTTACAAGCTGATATTGGAAGTATTCTGACTCAATAATTTTGAATATCTTTTTCTAAAATAGCATTTTTAAATACAAAGCAAATTTTATCTGTTTTCATTGACAGTTTCCTTGGGGACGTTTGTAATTAGATTAATGGAAGTTGAGGACCTTTTTAAATAATTTGACATAAGAGTATAATACATTAATAATCACTTTTGTCACAGACAGAGACTAGATTGACAAAAAAATAATGATACTTGAGTTGCTATCGATATTGAAAGAGACCGGGGGATATCGCATTTAAGATTACAAACAGTCTCTGGGGCTTCCCAATATAATTATGTTTGCTTCATTATTTTGCAAGGGTGTTAATTGCCTGCTAACAGTTAACCTCCCGTGCGACTGTCAAGAAATGTAATCAATAATAAGAGCAGAGGGACCAAGCTGTCATGGTTTCTGTGACCAATATCCTTTTCTCACCCCTGGCAAGGTGTTTCTGTTTTAATAAAACGAACAGGTGCATGTGTAGGAGGTTTCTCCAGAAAGCCACCAGCTAAATCAGTACATCGGATGGGTCTCAAATTAAAACGTAGCCAATCAGAACCTTGAAATATAATTGCCTCATTTTCAAACTTAAATACATTATAGGCCTCCTGCTAGTACTGCACCTGGCAAATCTACTTATTAAAGTGGTGGAGGGTAGAGTTTGCTGAGACATTTTGAATATTATGCTGACATGGTAATAAAAGAAAGGCGGGAGGAGGCATGATCTAATTCCACTGACGTCTGCTCAGATTAATATAGACCATTACTCCTGCAGAGCAGATAATCGAATCTCATTCATGGAAATATTTCAGATAATTTTTCACAAAGCAAATCTCGTTGCATTTAAATATATCACCTCAATGGTATGTCTTCAGTTATTCTTAATATTCTTATTACTCAGCTATTGTTTCAGATTTCACCCAGTGTGTTTAATACTCCTTGTTTACTGTATATGTGCTTTTATATCTCTTTGGAGTTTTTGTATACAGTTATGCATACTTATGCAAATAGTGGGTAGAATGCAAAAGAAAGTAAAACTCAACTTCTAACTTTGCTGACAGAAAATAATATTCCATCTGAGATGGAATCTACTCTTATAGGCAAAAAAGATAGAGAACCAGGATTCAGATTTTGTTATTATTATATCAAGTAAAAATTGTTACATTTCTTATCATCTTATTAATATTATAAATAAGAATAAAATATTAGATTTTTGTACTGGTATAAGTTCTATGCATATAAAACTAATTGTACTTGATAACTTTATTTTAAACTGAAATTGCCATAATATTGACAGTACCAACAACAATATGCAATAACATTCATTGTAAAACTTAAGTATTGAATGAGGGGAAATTTACAAATCTAAATGCAGAAAAAAAGCTGAGTTATATTGTGTTCCAAAGTATCATATACAGCATTCGTGTGGTGCCAATGCAGAGTGTCATGTGAAAAATGATTTTTTAATGTTTGATATGGTGTATGTAAGTCCAGCTTCTAGAAAGATAATTGAACATTAATATTATATAACATTCAAAATTATCTGAAATTATTTTATAATCATTATCTGAAAAGTTATGTTTTCAAAATAAATTGAGTAACATCAGACAAATTTGTTGAACTGATTGCAAAATGTTTTTCAGTTTTCACCACATTTGGGTCACTGTATTTTAAAAATGGAAATGTAGTATTTTGCTACTATAATATTATTTTTCCTGTTTTACGGTTATATTTCTTTACCATTTCATTACAATCATACATTAAAGAGAATTTATTTTGTTGATAAAAGTAAAAATCAGGAATTACATCCCTCAAAATAACCAAATTGTGTATATTGAATTGTCCCTGTGGTTAGTGTGAAAATAACTTGTCTTCTTGGAGACAGAGAAATCATATACTTAGGGTTCGCTACTTACATGGCAAATGATACTGGTTTTGCCTACTCATTAGTCACTACATAGTGAGAATAACTGTAGCTCATATTACCTTTTCCAGCGCTATCATCTACAATTATTTACAGAGAGGGACAACTGCCGCACGTAATTTCAACCTTACTGCAAGTTTAAATCTAGAACTGTTATGTTTTGTGCTGTTGATCAGTAGCTGGGTTTGGCCATGTGTTTAAATCACATATACACTCAGTTTAGGACATTAAAAGACCAATATCCAGAGACTTTCAGTCTCCCCTTATTGAGCCTAATAATTAGAAAGTTTACGAATAAGAAAGCTAAAGGACATGTGTTCTAAAAGAAAATTGAACAGAGAAAACAACAAACAGAAACATACACACACAATAAGAATGTTGGTGTAAATAAGCTTTAAAATCTTGACAACATTGAGATAGTCCACAACCTTTTAGTGTAACAGAGATAAAAAGTCAAGAAAAAAATGTAGAAGACATAAGTATAATTCTTAGAAAAATGTGAGTGAGGAAATGTAAGTAAAGGAAAATCCTCAAGAATGTTCAAATGAAGCCTAGCCTAGGGTCAATCTTTAAATCTAATATAGACCTCTATTTCTTCCAAGAGGGGCTAAGGATGGCAGAAAACATCTCTGCTTTCCACTCCTGGCATTCACATGCTCTACTGTTTATGGTGGCTACTGTGTCCCTCATACTTCACTGATCTTGAATATGGGACAAGCGTTAAGGCATTCTTTTAGTTTCCTGATTGTTTAATATAGAAGCTGTACCTGAAGTGCATTTACAAACTTCCTATCACTATCAGTGAACTTGACCTTTCTCACTTGGGGTATTTCCCTCCGGATAGACCTGATTACGATACATATGTGAGAAAAAGAGAGGAAGGTGATAAACTATGATCAGTAGTCAGTTGGCAAAGCAGGAATGTTACCGTTTGTTACATCTGTTCCTTTATTTTTTGACTTTTTTTAAAGACATATTTTTCTATTTATTCTTTCACAATCTCATAAATACATATATAATACTTTGATCATGTCGACCCTCCTTGTCACCTCTTGCCCCTCTCCCACTCCTGCCAAACTTCTCTGAAGCATTTATCTAGTTGATCTTTATTGATTAAAAACTCAGGAGTCAAATATTGGGGTAAGAACCTGAATGATCAGAGAATTGATGGAGAAACAGCCAGTTACCTTTCCTTAATCTAAAAGGGCCAAGAACCTTTCTAAATCCCTCCCTGTTACTTTTTGTGTGCCTCTGTATGTCCTCAGACCTCCAAAACCCTATGGCTAATTTTAGCAAGCTAGTAGCTAGCTTCACCCTCTGATTCAAGGTAAACTTAATTGGCAGTCTTTTTTTAAAAAATTTGTTTATTTATTAAAGATTTCTGTCTCTTCCCCGCCACTGCCTTCCATATCCTTCCCCCTCCCCCAATCATGCCATTTCATCACACAATAACATGGAACTGTCTTACTTAAGTCATTATTTATGGTTCAATGAAGAAAAACAAAAGAAGCAAAATATGAGGATCTGCTCTTCACTGCTGTTGAAACTAGCTCTGCCTTAGCATCCAGGTGTTTATTCTGATAGTCTTTGGGATGTTATCTGCAAACCCCCAGAAATCAACATTGATTTTTTTACCTAAAAAAATAAACAAAATACACATTATTATCTGAACCATTTAAGATTCTTGGGATAGCTTGTAATGGTAGTGAAACAGAGATATTTTAGAAGCTTATAAGACAGATAATAGGTATGGATATATAATTATCAATAACACACACACTGATGAATATAGATGATGTTAAATATACTAACTGAGAAATTTGCTTTTTAGTTTCTTTTTGTCCCATGATAAGTAAGAATTGGATAGCAGTCTTTTAATTTATTTCTTAGTTTTCCAATATTGAGTTATCAGGCCCAAGATAATATGAATACATGTAATAGTAATAAGACTTAGCAGATCCAATTTATGTCTTAAGACATTTATAAGACAACTAAAGAAAATGAAGTCATTGTTTCAAAAAGCAACAAAGTTAGTGGTACTTGAGGAACTGGGAGTAAGAAAGGGACTGAGAAAAGTAATAAAATTTTAATTCTAAAAAAATAAAATTATGATTTGCAAAATTCTAAATTTTTAACATTTCTTTTGAAGCAGTGAATTCATTCTGTCTCTTTAGCTAAAGCACATTTCCAGCCAAGAACTAATATTTTCTAAGAATTCAGTACAAAAACAATCAAATTCTTTATAGCTGAGAGTCTAGTCTTTTAGAATGAGACACAAAATATATTGTGAAGTAAAAAATTCCATGGAACATAAAAAGGAATGTATTTTCATTTTAGTTCTCTGTGTTTTTCCCTAACATCTGAAAGGTGGCTGGAGTTTTTAAAGTACTATATATCAGGTAAATAATTATCATGAGGCTTACACAATAGTGAAGCATCATTTTATTGAACATTTATTTGGGTGTTTGAGATATTGGTACTATTGTAGATCAATCCCTCTGATAACAATTTTCCTAGCATTGCAATTTGCCATTTCAATTTAATATTGCCTGTAGTGTTAGACCTGCTATTACATTTACGGCTTAGATTACTATTGAAAATATTGTTGGAAGAAGGAAGTAATATTGCCGTGATTTTATCATTAGACCATTTTTCTTATACACAATGCCAGGTCTCCACTAAAGTATCAGGTTCTCAGGCCATATGGTGTCATTTATATCTTTAGGCCCAGCTCTCACGGTACTCCACTAAGAATAGTAATAGTGATTTCGAGAGTTGTGGCCAGAATAGTTCAGCGCTGCAGCAAGTAGCAAAAATATGATACTGCACTTCGAAAATCTAAAGGTTTATTTCAGAAGAAACAAAGTAACAAGTAAGTGTTTGAGCTGTATTACATGGTGCCATGAAATTCCAGGACTATTTTTGATGTAGAAGGGTAATTCTATTAAAAGAATGTAAGAACTGTTAAATATAAGCTTCTATATCATTATCACTTTTATTATTTTTATGTGATTTAAGAAAATGAAACAATAAAGTTTAAACTAGAGTTTACAAATAAAGTTTTAACTAGAGAATTAATATGACAGATATTGTTTAAATAATTAATTGAAATTATTAAATTGGGTAAATTTGTTATGATAAATATTTTTTCATAAAATGTATTTCATATTTTAGATATATATTCTATCATTTATAACCTAACATATTAGCTTAGATTTTTAAATATTCACATTTACTGAAAAGTATTAACAGCTTTTGTTTCTGAAGCCTTTTACTACTCCTCAAAACTGATTTCGCATAGAATTTTTAGGGAGAGTGAAGATTAGAGATTTCACTATGATATAGAAAATAATCCCCATCTGATGCTGACTTCCCTTAAGTAGTAACAGAACCCAGAACAAACTCCATTTGCATAAATTCACAAAAGAAATAAGATGTAAATTATAACCCAGTTAATGAATATAAGATGTTCTTTTCAAAGCATTCTTTGGACTACTGTTTAAGGTACAGTCATTGGAAAACTAATGGCACCTGGAGTACTCACATTAGACCCCTTAGCAAGCCTCTATAACAGAAAGGTATTATAGACTCTAATTTTCACATCTGTTATGAAAATTAAATCTGTAGAAGCCATTTTGTATGGCATTTCACAACAAACTTAATAGACTACAAACCAAGACCACTACATATTTCCCTTGTATCAAACGTTAAAATGATTTGTCAGATAGTGAATTCAGGTTGCTTTCTTGAGACAATTCTTGGTTTATAAAGTATAATTATTTTTATCAAATGATTTATATGTGAAATGGTTAGGATTCTTATTTAACATTTACTAGTAAACATACCGATTTTAATATTGTAGTTTTCTGTAAAATGCTTAATAAAAGTTCAATAGCTTCCTCAACTGCTCCTAAAATTCATATTGGCCTCTTGAGGTAGAGGGTTTAGGTAGAGCTGCTTTAAAACCTTATATTCTGTCTTTTCTTTTATGGCACAGCGATTTGTATATTAGCCTTCTGGAGACTACCTTTCTGGCTTGTGCCGATGGACCATGTGATAGAGTCTGAGGTGCCTCCCTTTTTATTGACTTTTCTGCACTGTTGTGATATGTGGTCACCAATTGGGCTCAGTATTTCTTGAGGGATGATGCAAAAATGTCCAAGAGGAAGGACGTCACTAGGTTTGAAAACCAGATGTGAGCACGCTGACTTTTCTTTCCCATACGAAATAGTGCTGCTTTTGTGACACTGAAGAGAGCTCTGTTACATATCTACACAAACCAATGGAGTTTTCTATTGGGTTTTATTAATATACAAAACAAAATCAATATTTTGGTTGGTAAGAGAATAATGAAAATTATAAACAACCTTATTGTGTAGAGGATACCTGGGAAAATATAGCCACTGGAAGTATTAAAGGGAAAATATTATTTTGATAATTAATGTGAATCTATTTTTTTAACTGATACATAAAATAGAGTAACTGTACGCTTCAGACCAGTTATACATACCTATCTCGCCATTTGTATTTTTATGGTGAAAATATTCAAAAGAGTTCCCTCTGGACATTTGAAATGTAAAATATAGAAATGATAGTCATTTTATAGTTTGGTATAAAATCTTAATACATCCCATCTGTAGCATAGACTCTATCAGTCAGTCATTGCCCCCTGCCATATCCTAACTTCCCATCTATTCTATTCTGCTCCTTGCAACAAACCACTCTATTCTCACATTTTTACGTTTTTGGAATCCTCATGACTAAGAGTACAATTTGACCTATGTGTGGATTTAGAGATTATACATTATACTTATGCTCATTCACATTTTATGTAGTCACAAAATTTACTTCTTTCTATGACTGAGCAGTATTCTACTGTGTGTATGTAATATGCTTTATATATATGTACATGTACACATATATGTTTCTGTGTATGTTTTAATGCACATACATAGAGACACAAACATAAAGTTTATAAAATATACAATAATGAAAAATAAGTGTCATGCCAAGGGGCAGTAACCCACCTTTTTTCTTGATTGGTTGAGATAAGCCATGTAAACAATGCCTTACTACGTCAGTCTTCCTCCATTTTACCTATCCTCAGAAAGTATTCTAAATACTAAAGAAAGACATTTGATATACTCGTTCCTTTTGACTCCTGATTGAAGGTGACTTCCAAAGATGATAAAGTCTCTGTGCTACTGATCCATGAATGAAAAATGTGAGAATTTGAGGACACTGTTTTTGCAAGGTGTTGAGGCAAAGAGGTATTTTTAACCTTTGTGACTTTTATTTTTGATAAATACAACAAAATATTTATCACTAAAGTTGGTGCCAGTCTCTGTCAACTTGCTTGCTTGCATCTTGCTGTTACATTTTTATTATTCAACAGAGGTGACAAAGATTGGAGCCTCCAAGTTGTCATAATATTGGATTTGATACACCATGTATTAAATGTATTTTCTTCTTTCATTCAAATCTAGGATTTTGCATATGATAGGCAAGTGTTCTGTTACTGAATTTCAACTCCAAGCCCAGGACGTTAGTATTTTGATGAACCTCAATACTGTTTTATCATTGCTGCTGCATACTCTCAACAGGTTTATCCTCTCATTGTCCTTGCAAACTCTTTGCACCTTTTGTATACAGAACATAATGTAAAACAATATCTAACGGTGGTAATATCATGGATATTCATTTATTACACAATAATTTGTAATGTTTTCACTGGGCTAGGAGGCAGGGGCAAGCAGATCTCTGTGAGTGTGAGGCCAACCTGGTCTATAGAGAGTGTGCCAGGACAGATTACAAAGATATAGAAAAACCCTGTCTCAAAAAAATATTTTTTGCATGTGTAATTGATCATTTATATGCTCTCATTTTAGAAACGTATTTAAAACTATCGCTCACTTTTAGGTATGTTATTCAGTGCTAAGCCATGAGATTTTTTAGTTTTGTATATATGATAAGAATAAACATCTTGCTAGAAAAATTTAACAAATATATTCATCAAACCAGGCAGTATTGTCTTTAGTCCATTAATTCTAATCTCCTCCCTTGATTAGGCTATGTAGAAGCCTTTTTTGCATAGCACTATAGTTTGGGACTATTGTTATACACTATACTTTGATTTTATTTATTTCTCCTTCTGAGTCACTGGCATTATATTTTATATTACAAAATTCAAATTCTTCTGACAAACTAATCTAGCATATTTTTACACTTGTTTCCCACTGTTTACTCTTTCTTCACTTTGTCAGTTGGTTAAGTCATATGCAATAAAGAAATATCTTAGAATAACAATAATACACCACCTTCACCCTTGCTATAATATATAACTCTCTCTCTAACTCTCTCTCTCTCTCTCTCTCTCTCTCTCTCTCTCTCTCTCTCTCTTTCTCTCTCTCCCTATGTCCTTGGGAGGATTGTTTTCCTCTCAGAGTTGACAATGTACAATGAGCCTATAATTGAAATTAATTTCATATTGCTTCTGAACAAAATAAGCCTGTCCTACAGCATGGTTATTATGAGATTCTAAGAGATAAAATTGTATAAAATCTACTGAACAAAAGCTCTCTAGGAATATAAAAGATTTAATTTTGTCAACTCCTGGAGTATTTCTGCTTGTTAAGCAGGAATTTTTTTCAGATACGGTTTGTTCTAGGCTTTAGTTATTATTAACAGTGTCAGTTTGCATAGTTGCAAAAACTTAATAAAACACATTATTTTTCATCAGAAAAATGAAAATTATTATAGCACTCATCTCCTAACTTCTGTAGGAATTAAGCAAGATAAAACATATTTCTCAGAGGACCATCAGAAATTACAATAAGTACATTATTTTTAAAATGCTAATAGCATTTGTCACTAATTATAGAGGAATTTTATTGTTTTCATAGTAATCTATTTTAACAAGCATGAATATACTATTTTAGTATAGCTATCATCATCATTACTTTTCATTAGCACACTAGGAAGCCTACAGTACACACTAAATAGATACCTGTTAAACTCTTGTTTGATTGTAGATTCTAATTACTGCTGAAGCCTCAATTAATTGCAGTACTCGGGTTTCTTATTAGAATAGAATCTTACTGCAGCACACAAGGAATGTATTTAAAGACAATGAATTGGGAAACTCCTGTTACCAGTAGGACTGGAGATGATAGCTCAAGGGCTATACAAGGCACAGTTGAGAACTCACACAGCAGAAGAAATCTCTGGAGGGCACCTAGGAGTACACAAGACGGCAGCTGGAACATCTGCCATCTAAATACAGATTACTGAAGTCATCCTTAAGGAAATTGTCCCAGATAATTCACTTCATGGAACTCATGAGGTTTGTGCATTTTTCTAATTAAGGGAGAGATAAAGAAAGAATATTTGATATTTATAGTTTCTACTTTATATTATCTGCTTCTTTTCATATAGTATATTCTGGTTATTTTTAACCTACCCAAATCATCCCAAATTCGCCTCTCTTCCCACCCAACCAAATCTCCACCTTTTCTTTTGCTATATCATAAGAATACAAACAAGTATATTATAAATAATAATGATAAAATAGGTAGAAACAATAACAAGAATAGGATATACCAAATAGAATAAAAAGAGCCAAATAAAATAATAATAACAATAATAAGCTTGAGAAACACATATAGTCAAGGTGATACACAAATTCACACAGAAAATCCATGAAAAGCATATAATCAGTAATTATAATATATACCATATATAATATCCATAATATATAAAGGACGTATGAAGTTAGGTAAATAGAAAGAAAGAAAGGTCCATGACAAAACTTTATGAGACAACAATTCTTCAAAAATGCCACTGAATTCCTTTTGTGTTTGTTATTTTTGCTGTACATGGGATCTGGAATTAAGTATAGGTTGTATACACAGTGAGATTTCATTGGAATTTTTTTTCATTTGTGAGAAATTATCATTTGGAGATGACTTTGGATTTATGAATAGAGACTTGTTCCACTTCCCTTTCAGCACTTGAAATTTTTATTAAAATATCGTTGCATTGCCTTCCTTGTTTTCCTCTCTGTAGCCCTTCCCATGCACATTTTTCCATCCTTTCCGATAACCTTCACCTTCTTTCTCAAATTGGTGGTTCTTTGATAATAGTTGTATGATTTGATAGGTGATAGCAAGATAGATAGATGATAGATAGATAGATAGATAGATAGATGATAGATAGATAGATGACAGATAAATAACACTGATAGACAGATAATTGATACAGTGACCTGACTATATACATGCATGCTGCTGAGTTCTTTTAGTGTGATTCATATATAGTCATATGATTTTGGGAATGACTACTTTATATTAGATAGCCATTTATATCAAAAGGATATCTAAATACAATCATGATCACCAGGGTCTGGGAATAAGACTCATTTGTGGTCTGTATGATTAGGTAATGGATGGAATAATGCAAGGTGATTTCTGTTAGTACTTATCACATCTTTTTAGGCTCAAGTCATTTATAAAATGCATCTTAAAATATCAAGGGTAATATCAACTAACCATTTCATGAATGATAACACATCCCTACCTTGAAATCTTTTTTAAACTTAGCAAGCTTGACATTACTTTCATATGACATCAACAATTGCAAGTGTTCTCTTTTTTCAATGGTAGGAAAACATATGTATGAGTTAAGAGTCTTTCTTCATCATTCCGGGAGTTACCAGTAAAGCTTCCACATCAAAGTTTAATTAGAATTTCTCTTTGCTTATATTATACCATGATAGTGAATTACTTTTAGGTTGAATTTGAAATTCCTAGTGTGGAATAGATCTCAAGTTTCTTCAAATGTGTTTAGTAAGTAAGCAAAAATATTTAATTTTTAATGGAATACAGAAAACACCCAAATTATATGACATATCTATCATATGTGTGTGTGGGGGGGGAGAGAGGGAGGAGGGGAGGGAGGGAGTGTATTAATGTATAACAGGTATCTACCATATTTCTCTGGTTTATGAGCTCTGTAGCATTTGCATCTCCTTGAATTTAACATTAGCAACTATGTCACCATTCAAAGGTAAGGTTACACTCTAAAACTGTGTTACACTATACCATTCCATGTCTTCATGTCTTTGATGTGTTTTAGCCTGATAATTTGATGGGAAACTCCCTTTTTTCAGTTTGTTTTGCCTTTATTCTTTAACTCAAGTTAGCTATCAGTTGACTGACCAAGGCATGCTTTACTGTGGGAACCTCCATGTTTTTTTGTTTGTTTGTTTGTTTTGTTTTGTTTAGTTAAATATACAAATCAATTGGGGCCTCAAGGAATAATCTGTGTTTTTGTCCATAGAGACCATGGTGGAATCTGTAACTAACGTGTTGTTAACTTTGACTTTTTTTCTTCATATTTATACTTATACAGTACTTCCCAACCGCAACCTCTGATCCCTACACTCCTCCCTGTCTGTCACTTTTTCCATCTCCCCTAAATATACTCCCTCTTTGTATCCATTTAGAGAAGAGTCGGCCTCCAAGAGAAAACAACCACACATGACCATATAAGATAGAGCAAAAGTCCTCACATGGAACTTGGACAAAGCAACCAAGTAGGAGGAAACAAGTCCTAGAAGCAGCCAAATGAGTCAGAAATACACCTGCTCTCATCACTGTTAGGAATACCAAAAATAAAAACACTGAGATAGCAACCATATCATATAGGCAGACAATCTAGTAAAGACTCATGCAGGCTCTGTGGTTGCTGTTTCAGTATCTGTGTGTCCCTATGAGCCCTGCTAAATTGAATCTGTGACCCATGTTCTCCTGGGTTCATCAACCCCTCTGACTTCTACAATCCTTGCCTCCTCTGGAGAATTACCTGAGCTTTGCCTTATGTTGACTTGACTTTTCCAAGTAGCACATTGTAATTGTGTGTGTATTTTGTGAAAGAAGATTGATGTAAATATATAATTATATTTTAATTTAAATAAAACAAATTAAGAAGAAAGTTAAAAAAATACATGTAACATCTTAATACAAGATTAGGGTAGCCTATCAAACAGACCAGAAGACTTTTGGACATATCCCTATCCCCACCACATCCCACACATTTTTTTTCTCTTTGGGAAAAAGACAAGAGAAACAAGAGTTTGTGTTTTGGAAATTTGAGTCAATATCAATTCTCCTATATGGGGCCAATACCCGTTTGTCCCCATGCCTTCACCAACCAGTGTTCCTTCTGACTTTAATATAATCAGTCTGGTAGCCATTAATATGTGATCTTAAAGCCAAAGTTTGTTTGAATTTCTTTCACATCAGGAGATACAAGTTTTACTTTTAACACTTTGAATTCTCTTGCATTCATTCAACCTTTGAAAAGAAAATGTGTGTGTTTGAGGTCCTTAATCAAGCCATCTTGAGAGGAGCTACTGGGTTATCCACTGTTTTCAAACTTTCATACTCGGCATTCAGTTTGAAATAGGCACTTGTTATCAGATGTCATGTCGGTTAAAGCATTACATCTCTGACGAATATGGTTGTTAGATGTCTTGTCAAATTTCGATGTTTATCATTGTATCTATTTATAATGGTTTTTGTTCAAAGTGATCTAGGAATTGAACCACATATTCTACCCATTTTCTCTTTAGAAGTTATTCTGTAAGATTTCTTCTGATGCCTCTACATCTGCCAGCAGATTCTTTCCTTAAAGGAAGAAAACAAGCCTTTAATTGAGTTCAACTGATAAAGAATTTATCAAAGGACAGTGCTGACAATATTAAATCACAAAGGAAAGCATAGAAACATTCTCTTCTGCAACAAATGTAGTCAAAGAACAATAAAAAAATTCTATAAAACTTATTTAGTGAGTTCATCACTGTTAAAAGCTATGGACAGACTGCAATAGCCACTACTATCTCTGCAATTCCCATCATCCCCTGAGAAAGAAAATCTAAATCCAGGTGAATTAAATTGAATCCTACAGCTGAGAAAATCCACTCACCCTGTAGTTTCAAGAATACTGTGAAGGTAAAGACCCAGCATAAATATAAAATAATCATAAAAAAAGATTTATTTTAGATAGTTATTGAAGACTTAGCATGTGTTCTGAATTTACACCATTCATTTGCCCACAGTTTTGTAGTCTTCTAAAATTGTTTATGAACCAGATGCCCTACTGATAGAAGAGAAAGTGGAAAGCAGTCTACAACACATGGGCACAGGAGACCACTTCCTACATACAACTCCAGCAGCACAGACATTAAGGGCAACATTGAATAAATGGGACCTCCTGAGACTGAGAAGCTTCTGTAAAGCAAAGGACATTGTCACTAAGACAAAAAGGCAACCTACTGACTGGGAGAAGATCTTCACCAACCCCACAACAGACAAAGGTCTGATCTCCAAAATATATAAAGAACTCAAGAAACTAGACTTTAAAATGCCAATTAACCC
This sequence comes from Chionomys nivalis, assembly GCF_950005125.1. Taxonomy (NCBI): domain Eukaryota; kingdom Metazoa; phylum Chordata; class Mammalia; order Rodentia; family Cricetidae; genus Chionomys; species Chionomys nivalis. Next base: position 73,536,809 of record NC_080090.1, on the reverse strand, counting down.
AATGAAAAGAATGGGCACTGAACTGAACAGAGAATTCTCAACAGAAGAAGTTCAAATGGCCAAAAGACACTTAAGGTCATGCTCAACCTCCTTAGCGATCAGGGAAGTGCAGATCAAAACAACTTTGAGATACCATCTTACACCTGTTAGAGTGGCTAAAATCAAAAACACCAATGATCCAATGGATGGTGCCCAACTTCCATGTGCATAAAATTAGCATCAGTTGAATGGTTATAAAAGAAAAAGGAAAAAGAAGAGGATGAGGGGTCAGGAGCAAAGATGATTTAAAGTTGGGAGATAGATGTAGTTCTAGGGGGATGGTTCAACAAAAGCAGGGATTGGGGGGTAATATGATATCAATGCATGGAATAAATGCGAGTAGAATAAACTAAAATGGAAAAAAACAACAAATAACCACCAATGATAGCCTTTGCTGGAGAGGATGTGGAGTAAGGGGGACACACATCCACTGCTGGTGGGAATGCAAACTTGTGCAACCACTTTGGAAATCAGTGTGGTGGTTTCTTAGGAAATTCGGCATCAACCTACCCCAGGACCCAGCAATACCGCTCTTGGGAATATAGCCAAGAGATGCTCTATCATACTACAAAAATATTTGTTCAACTGTGTTCATAGTAGCATTATTTGTAATAGCCAGAACCTGGAAACAACCTAGATGCCCCTCAATGGAAGAATGGATAAAGAAAGTGTGGAATATGTACACATTAGAGTATTACTCAGCAGTAAAAAACAATATCTTGAATTTTGCATGCAAACGGATGGAAATAGAAAACACTATCTTGAGTGAGGTAACCCAGACCCAAAAAGATGAACATGGGATGTACTCACTCATAATTGGTTTCTAGCCATAAATAAAGGACATTGAAACTATAATTTGTGATTATAGAGAAGCTATATAAGAAGATGAACCCAAAGAAAAACTTATAGTTATCCTTCTGGATCTTAAAAGGAGACAAGATCCACCCTATTATATTTTAGTAGAGAAGCTGTGGCATCCAAGAGATTAAAATTGTGCCTAACTAGGGATTGAAAACATTTTGTAAGGTTGTAACCTATCCTAAACGTCTCCCCAGAAATCATTTATGCAATTCATTCCCTCTATAATATTCTTTGTTTCCAATGAATTATCTATGTTAGGATACTGAAGCTGACTATAAATTCTAAGAACCCAGATGCTCATTAGCATGTTTTCCTTTGTTCTCTCTTTTGTTACCTTTGTATCATTGAAAACTGTGCTGTAGACAGAACACAAATAGCCAATAAGTATTTTAAAGTTGTTTACCACCTAAACAATCAGGGAAAATAAAACTAAAACTACTTTGAATTTCTATCTAAATTATGATTAAGTAATTCTGATAATGATATCGAAAAAGAGGAACCCTTACACAATGCTGTTGGGAGTATAAACTAGTATAGACATTATGGACATCAGTATAGCTATTTTTCATTGTTAAAAATGATCTAGGATATAATCCAGTTATGTCTCCCAAAATATACACTAAGGATTCTGTATTCTATGAAAGAAATTTGTGAATAGCCATGCATGATTATACTCAATAGTTAGGAAATTAAACCACCCTAAAGATCCACCAACAGATGCATAGATAATGAAATTGTCATGTAAAGTCACAATCAAAATTTATTCAGTTTTTTAAAAAATTAAATTATGAAACTTGGTAAAACATAGATAGATGATCCAGGCTCAGAACTCATACATCACATTTTCTCTCTCATTTTCAGATTCTATTTTTCTAGTGGATACATGTATATATCCATCCATACATACATATATACATCAATATATATGGGTGTTTGGGTATAGCACAACCTCTGAAATTAGAAATGAGCCTTCATGCTTTGAGATGGGGAAAAGAAGTGTTGAGGAAAGACTTAAGGAATAGGGTATATAGGACATAGAACCAGAAGGAGGGATACTCTAGAAGCAGAAGTGTATAATACAGTAAGGGGGATGAGTTATAAGATGGAAAACAATTTTGTCTACAAAGGGCATAGCAGAATATAATATTTATGTGTTAATTTAAAAAAAAGAGTATGGTTAGAAACCAGGCTAGGCAAACAGGTTTGTAATCCCAGCATCATGAGGTTAAAGCGGGATGACAACAACTTTAGGGGCAGCTTACATCATGGACTGAGTACTAGGCCAGCCTTGATTGTACACTGAGACTGTCTCAAAAGCTGACAAAACAAGAATGTTATCACACATCCTCCTAGGATCAGGGTAGTATATTCAGCAGAAGAATCAACTTGTCCCAAGCAGTAGTAATATCAAGATAACAAATCCTGTCTTTAATCTTGGAAACTTTTAAAGATTATAATAATTCTTGTGTGTTCCATTCAAAATTTTAAATTTATTTCTGAATTATTGGGTATGCATTTGCTTGTTCATTATTTTTCTGAGTTAATGAGTTTGGTTGTATTATTTTATAGAACAAGTATATATCTGCTTTCTTCTTTTTGAACTTTTATCTTTACCTTCAACAAATCACTGAGCCAGCCTCTGAGTAGTTATTATGCATTTGCCATTTTTACTATAAATAGTTACCTATTTTATACATAGTAGAGAAAATTAAGATAAAATATCTTTGGCATCCCTAATTCTTTGACTTATTCTACTTTGACTTATCTTTCTATCTGTACAACTTTTATTTATGTAATAATTTCTGTGTTATTTTTAACTTCAATTTTTATAATCTATAAGTATTAATTTAAAGAAAACAAAAATGAAAAAAAAATATTTGTGGTGACATTTCCATTAAATCTATTGAGTTCTAGGTAAAATAGCTATCGAAATTTGAAGATGTTCTTGTATTATTTGAAAATAAGGCATATCATTAATTAGTCATTGTTAAAAATGAGATGAAAGGTTTACTCACATTTGCTGTCATAGATTGAAACATCTGTATGTTCTGTTCACAACAGGTGTTCAATAACTGTTGTGGGTGACTGTCAATGGTGGCTCCTAATGACTTCATAATGAAGTAATTTTTCATGTGTCATGTTAAAGCTATTTCACAGAGATCATGCACTGATGATTTCCTGCAAACACACATTATTGCAAACACTCCAGTAAGATAAATAATTTCTACTTTAACATGTACTTTAACTTAAGTCAAATTTTCTGATTTATATCTTTTACCAATATCATAATGACAATAAATACAATTATAAATTCATGCCCACAACATGAGAAAGTCTTATCAGAAGTGTCAAAGATGACTATGACTTGAATGATTAGTTTTCAAAGTAGCAGCATCTGGTCTGTGAAGATCCAAGGAGTGTGTTCCAATTTCCATGCCTCAATTCTTTATTTATAAGAGGATATTTCTCAAAAGAGACATATGGAATCCAACAAATTGCACAACATTGTAAAACCAAAACTTTGATATTAAACTATTGTTTCTACTCTGCTTAGTTAAAAGGATCATTTGAAACATATCGAATGCAACTATATTACAAAGACTCCTCCAATTATATTTGAGCTATAGAAAACATTTTCCCTTTGTTTTATTTTTTGTTATTTTTCAAGTAATAATCTAGCCACTGGATGTCCAAGATGTGTGATATTTAAGTAAGATGGGTTCCAGTTATAAACAAGACCTACTCCAAGAACACACATTAAATTTGTGGCCTGAATGAATTTTTCAAATATTGCTATTGATTCATTGAGATGTTCACAAAGTGAATTTTGAGCACTTTCCCTGAACTCCTCCCAGAAACACTGCAATATAACTAGTCACACAACTTTATATTCTGTTCCTATCTCTCTTATTTCAAACCATGGAGTTCAGTTTTCTGTTGCCCAGTTACCCTCGAATATCAGGTGTGCACTGGAATGTGTTAATGTATTATTACGGAACTGTCACTCCCTCTCCTGGCAGGGTAAATCCCATAGTTCATCAGCAGGTATTTTTCCAGCTTCTTGTTTGAATTTGTACAGAGATTATTCATGCTTTTATAATCTGTGTGATTTCATATAAACAACAGCCCTGTTATGACCACAACAGGGTTGGATAAATACGCCACGTCTGGCTCTTACAATCTGTCTTCTATCTCTTCTGTGAAGATCCCTGAACTTTGAAAGCAGAAGGATGACAAACACACAAAACAAGCTAGAATCACACATTCTCTCCTTGTTGTCTAAATGTGAGTCACTATGCTAGTTGTCATCCCCTGCAAGTAACTTCTCTTGTGATAGTTGAGATCCATAGATATATACCACAGAGTCATTAAAATCATTTAGATAGCCGATCTTTATCAGGATAATATGAAGAAGTTCTCCTGGAGGGTCTATAGCCATCTAGCCACCATTCTTGGCCAGTTTTATAGTACCAGATAACAATTTTTCCTCTTATATTGGGCCTTAAATATAATCAGAAGATGATTGATTGCTTCCACAATATCCTTACTTTTATGTCACTAGTAGGCGTATGTTGCCTAGAACTTTGTCATTGTTATTTAGAGATTTACAAAAAGATCAAATTTTAGTAAGTAGGGTAATAGGTAGGAGTTTAGAAAAGAAAAACTATAATAAGAATATATTGTATAAGAAGTCTATTTTCAATTAAAAACAAAAGAAAAAGTTTAAATTTAAGATTACTTTTTTTTTTTTTTTTTTTTTTTTATTTAAAGCACAGGAATTTATTTACTAACAATTATACAACCTGGTAGTGTAAAAGACATTAGTGTATGCAGATTGTCTTCTGGTAGTATCTTTGCACTCGCTCAGCTCTCCCTCTGTGCATGCATGTTATTTAATTTTTTAAAAGTCAGGCATGGTAAGTGAATAAAAGTCCATTATGGCCTCACTAAGTTTTAATGACTTCATTAAAGGTTCTATCTTTGAGATAAGGTTTTGAGTTTCTATAGAAAAGAAAAAAAAAAAAAAAAAAACTCATGAGTTAGAAAATATTACAGAGAAGGATTTTTTTTGAGAAATGTGATATAATCAGTGAAAACTAATGTCAGACTCCCAGCTGAAACCTGAGAAGGTTAAAAGTAGTAAGACAATATTTAAGCATTTGCGTAAATAATTTTGTCTTTTTCTTAAACGTAAGACTTCTTGTAACCTTGCAAATAATTGCTAGCACTGTTTTTCAGAAATTTAAATAGAAAATGCATTAAATTTAATGAAATGATCATATTAAACCCAAAGAAATGAGAACTTCAAAGATTTTTCTAAAGGACATTAAAAGTGTAAGCAGCATCAGTCGTGGAAAGGATTACTTTAATTAGAAAGTTAGATATTCAACTAATGAAAGTAGTGAAGGCTTTCTTTAGTATGTATTTCACTTACAGCATCTTGTCTTGATACTGTTGATATTTTTCCAAGAGGCATATTTTCTGATGACTAGGGCCATTACCTGCAGATTAGAGTAGCATCCAGCTGAGAAACATAATTGTGAATACTGTAAAATACAGATAATTTTGTGCATTTAATTTGTAAGTTGCAAGTTTTATAGATAAATATTACTATTGAGCAGTTAATGGGGAACAATTTTTATGGTTCTCGATGGCTTTAGATTACGGTTAATGAAGCCAAAAAGGTCAGTAAATGGATTCAATTTAGAAAAAAGTCATTTGTAAAGATTGAACTGAAGCCTTCATGATATTTCTGTGGTCATTTTTTTTCTTTCATGTTGAGCTATTGGTACCATGATCTACCAATTCTGAAATATCTTTAGTACCAGTAATTATGGTACAAATTCTTTTTTTTTCTCAAGATTACTTTTTTTCATCTGATATCTATAATACCTTCCAGAAGAATGAAAGCTAGTCTATGGATATGAAGCCTCCAGGTCACTATTCATATTTGTTTACCATATTTTAGACTTGAGGAAAAGATGTCTTCAGACACAAAGTCTTATGCTAAAATTCTGACAGTAACCAAGAGCAATGGCAATATTCTATGATATCTGGAGGTCTGTGTACCTCAGTTTCCAGTGATCAGAAAGAGGTAATCTGTCTGGAGCCTTGCAGCCAAGAGGATCACATATGACTATGTGTCCACATAGTTTCTGCCTGGCGAGGCACCTGGAGAAACAGACCTTCACTTGGCAAGGACCACGATACAGTGTAGGAATCTGCAAAATTTATGCAGGCTACAGATTCTTTTCTCTCTCAATATAATGGTCAGTCTTTGGGTTGATTTTTAGTTTTACTTTGTCAGTCACACATGCAACACCTGAAATTTTTCCTGGAAATTCTGCTTCTTTGCAAATATTTCCCTCTACAATTGAACAGAGGGCTAATGTTTCTCAAATCTCTTATCTGGAATTACTAATTACAACTAATCCAGGGAGCTTTTCTGACTCAATAGAGATGGTTAGGTACAGATGAGATAACACTTGGAGCATTGACTATGTCTCACACTTGGAGCATTGACTATGTCTCACAAACACTTGGAGCATTGACTATGTCTCACAGTTCTGGAAAGGAGAGTAAGGCAAACAAACACAGAATAGGAAAAAGGTCCTGACTTCCTTGCTCATGTTCTCCCTCCTTCTGCTCCTCATTTGGACCTTAAGAGCTCAGACCGTTGCTCCAAATTGAGTCTCTGTCTCTACCTCGATCCATCGCCAGATGAAGGTTCTAAGGTGATATGTAAGATATTCATCAGTATAGGATAGGGTCATTTCAGGTTCCCTCTCCTCAGTTGCCCAAGCCACGAGGGATGCACCCACCCACTGTGACAGTGGAACTGATTTAATAGGAGCCCACCAAGGCCAGCTGGTCTGGGACTGAATAAGCATGGGTTGAAACTGGACTCTCTTAGCATGGCGGACAATGAAGGCTGATGAGAAGCCAAGGACAATGGCACTAGGTTTCGATCCTAATACATGAACTGGCTTTGTGGGAGCTTAGCCTGTTTAGACGCTCACCTTCCTGGACGTAGATAGAAGACCTTCATCTTCCCGCAGGGCAGGGAATTTGGACTGCTCTTCAGTATTGAGAGGGAGGGGGAATGGTGTAGGGGGAGGAGAAGAGGAGTGGGGATAAGGGGAGGGGAGTGGGGGGAGGGGGCAATATTTGGGAGGAGGGGAGGGAAATGGGAAACGGGGAGCAGGTGGAAATTTTAATTAAAAAAGAATAAAAATAAAAATAAAAATAAAAGAATAGGAAAAAGGCCTCAGGAATATATACTGCACCAACCCATGCTTGTAAGTGCCTAGAACCCAGGCATGTAGAATCAATATTAAGATCTAGTATATTCTGATGGGAATAAGGCAATGCAACATGTACAATGGTTAGATTCATCTTTACCATACACAGAAGGTTATATTGGTGGAAGAAGTATGATATAATGGGATGGGAAAAGAGCGTCTTATCAAAGTCTGCCTTTTACAGAGAGATTGAGACATGTGACCCTCTTATAGAACAGGGAACTGTATAAAAATATATCTTGCTGACATGATATAATTGTCTGGGTTTGCACATTGTCCTTAAACCATTATGGCCATATCTATTATTTTTAACCTTGTAATCATAAGTAGTTGCCACTGACGTAAGTACTGCAAGAACATGATGCATCTGCCTTGATATTTAATTAAGCCTTGTAAAATGCTGAACACCATGTCTAGAATAAGGTTATGCAGCTCTGGGAATGTGTATTTGGGGAAGCATAAAGGAGAACAAGGCGGGGGGGGGGGTCTTTCATAATGTTCACAATATGTTACTTAAATTGTGATGTATTTCTTAGATTCAAAAATAAATACCATTAATAAAGCTGTTCATGTAAGCCTGGTAAGAAAAAAACTTTTAAAAGTATAAACAAAGATAGCCTGAGCTCTTTGGGGCTACTTGTGTGCAATCTATTCAGTGGTCAGAAGTTTTCCTTGTGCCCAAGTCCCTTTCCCACCTCAGGATCTGAACCCAAGCTGAGGATGGACACTGGCAGTAACCCATTCCTGATATGAAATTATTTGTATGTTGTTATTGTTTATTTGGTTGGTTTATTTTGGTGTCTGATTAGAGTATGGTCCCCCTGTTATAGGGTATATCCATTTAAATTTTTTGTGAGTGTGTGTGTGTGTGATGAATATGTTCAAGGAAACTTCTGTAATAGTAAATTTCGACATGACATTTTCAGAAAATTTGTCATTAGTCTATAGATAATTTTAGGAAAATATCACCTAGCAATTTTAATATTGTACTGATGATAAATAAACAAATAATATACAATAAAGTGCTATCCACATGCATGCTAGGTATATTGTAACATCTTGCTAATTGCTGTAATAATTTGGGCTGAGGAAACATTGAGAATGTTTTCACCAGATTGTATTTAGGCAACTCTATATATAGCATTGCATTTTTATGACCAAGGACTGATTCTACAGGAGGGTGATGCCAGCCCGGGTCCAATGGTCTAGTTTATAATAAAGCAAGATGAAGAGATTGTGAAAAGCAAGCCAGGTAGTAGCATGCCTTCATGGTTTCTGTTTCATTTTCGGCTTTCAGGGTCCAGCATTTTAGTTCTCCACTGACTTCTTGTAGTGGTAGAGTATGACCTGAGGTTTTTTTGTTTTTTTTTGTTTGTTTGTTTTTGTTTTTGTTTTTTTTTTTTGACAAAACAGCCCTTTTTCTGCAAGCTGTTTTTGGATATTTGCAAACTATATTTAAACTGGATATGTCTAAAACTACAAAAAGTGGGGCTGGAGAGATGGCTCAGTGGTTAAGAGCATTGCCCGCTCTTCCAAAGGTCCTGAGTTCAATTCCCAGCAACCACATGGTGGCTCACAACCATCTGTAATAAGGTCTGGTGCCCTCTTCTGGCCTGCAGGAATACATGTAGACAAAATATTGTATACATAATAAATAAATAAATATTAAAAAAAATTATAAAAAAAATACAAAAAGTGTTTGTTCTATCACAGAATGTAAAATCAATTGTCATCTTTGATATGTTTTGTTTTCCATGTAGTTTAGTTAAAAGCAAACTAGAGCCCACAAGATTAAGATATCACACTTATGACTTAGTATTTTAGTGATAGAATAGTAACTAAACTGTGTTTAATTTTTCTAAATCCTTGGATTTGCATAATAGCGACTAAAGTGTTTTTTTTTCTAAATTGCAGATTTATTTCAGGTATTTTTTTCAGAAATTTAATGTGAGTGTACATGTTGGAGCAAACATATTAATTTACTAAGAATGCTGAGAAATGACATTAAAAATAAAGATCTTTATAAAAATAAATTATGTGATTAAAAATTTGCTTGGAGAACCTGCTCATGATGCATATTTGAAAAGAAAAGGAAAGAATAAAATGCTAAAGTATCTTTTTCACCATTTGTATGTGTGTGTGTGTATAAAAATACATGTAGCAAACATCATATTTATAAATTGAGGTCTGTATTTTAACATTGCCAATTACATTCCAAATGTAATTTGTCATATTCCAAACATGACACATTGAACATTTTCTTTTCTCCTATAGAGTTGTAATTAATTATTTGTAACAGAAAGACAGTAAATATATAAAAGTTAATTAATTTAGCAATATAAGATCGTCTTAATTATTATGGTTGCAAAATACATACATATGCCATGGTGTATGTTAAATGTCTCGTAGGGGAAAGTTTGGTTATTTTTACCTTTAGAACACAATGTCATTTATCTTTTGTGTTTATATAATAAACTGACCCTTTATATCATTTGTTTTTCTGTAAAATGAACTGTGAGTGTGCGTAATAATGTATGTGGTATGTGATCATGAGTACACACACATCCATACACACATGCAAAGACTAGAGGAGACCATCTGCTGTTCTGCTCATCCGTCTCCACCTTCTTACCTGACCTGGGAATGGTGTCTGCTACTAAACCTGGTGCAATGTCAGACAGCAAATCTCAGCAATCCTTCTGTATCCACTTTGCCCTCCAAAGTGACAGAGTTATGTGGGCTCACATTACCGTGCTTGGCTTTATACTTGGGCTCTGTGAAATTAAACTCAGGTTCTCATGATTTTGCTGTAGGATTCTCATCTGCTGAGCCATCTTCACGGTCATGGTATAGCATCAACTGTTAATTTTCTTGAAGGCTAATTATTTACCTGATATAAAATGAATGTCATATATATTTATTGACAGAAAGATAATAGCCAGTGGTGGAGGTTTATATATTTTAATTGATTTTTTAATGTACACATGTTTTTAAAATGCTATGTCATTAAAAGTGAATAGGAGTAGTGAGAGAGAAGAGCATAGCTGAATAGTAAAATAGTCTACGTAAAATTCTCTCCTAAGTAGACACACAGAAGCTGGGCAGTGGTAGCACAGGTCATTAATCACAGCACCCAAGAGGCAGATACAGGTGAATATCTGTGAGTTTAAGGCCAACCTGTCTACAGAGATCGTTCTAGGACAGCCTGAGCTAGGGCTGTTGCACAGAGAATGCCTGTTTTGAAAGAAAAAAAAAAAAAACAGAAACTTTGTAATGTATAAATGTTTTAATGAATATATTTGGAAAAATTCTTTACATACATGAAGTAAACTATTTACATTAATGCTAAATATGAAGGTCAAATATATATCACATATTATAAAATCTGTGTTTAAAGATAAACAAAAGAGGAACATAGAAAACAGATTGGATAATACTTTCTGCCTAAACCATCATTCCTACATGAGTTATTTTTATATTCTTTCATGAAACTTCTATCTTAAGAAGATCAAAAAAATAACAACTTGAAACTTCTCAAATCTCATGTTTTATTAGATTGTTAGTCACAAATATTAAGCTTCTACCTTGTTTACATATGTTGAATTTGTTTCAGATGTAGGAAAGAATAATTGATTTATTATTAAAATGCTGAATTTTCTCTTATTTCAGATGAATTCAAATTCTTCATGAAAAGACTACCCATGAATTATTTCCTCAACACATCAACTATAATGCATTTATGGACAATGGATTCTAATTTTCAGCGCCGCTATGAACTACTGGAGACCAGCATGAAACAGCTTTTCCTGAAGGCACATAGAATTGTCCACAAGCTCTTTAGCCTTAGTAAGCGGTGCCACAAACAGCCCCTCATCAGCCTGCCGAGACAGAGGTAAGACTGGGACAGCAGGGCAGCTGTATTTCTGTTCTGACAGCACAGGTCTGCCCTTTCCCCGAGAGCAGATGTGCTGGCACACAGTGCATAATGTTGTTTTTCCAAGAGAGAGGACTCCTTTGTTTCATGATAATGTATTTCAGCAGTTTCTAAGTAATAGTACACTGGGGAGCACATACATTGATAATTTTTTGGTTTTCTTTTCTTCTGTTACTTTAATCAAGGATTCATTCTATGTTATTTTTTTATGATAGTCGGTTAATAACCCTATTCAAGAAAATACAATAAAGACAAATCCCCACAGTTAAACTGGGAACATATGAAGTAGGTAAGATACAGACAGGAATTTCTCCATATCTAATTTTCCAATAAAGCAATTAAGGGTTTATGTTATATTTCAATTATTTTGAAATTCATATATATAATCATATTCTAATCTACAGGTATCTAATGTTTAATATAAAGATGAAATACATAAGTATTTGTGTCTGAATTTATTTGAAAAAAGATTTTAAAGTTTCTAACTTAAGACATGTTGATGGATTATTGGAATAAAAAATTGGTATTTATCTATTTTCGGTTTGGTTAAACATATCAAAAAGAAAATGTGAAATACAAAAACACATTTTAAAGTACTTCTGTTATAAAAATGTTAAACTTTTTAATTGATGATTAAATTATTAAGGAGAGAAATCTATAGTTATAGACATTTTACAATTTTAAAAGACACATTGAAGATTAAACCTCTATTAAATATTTGATTAAAATCTAACACGATGGTATTTTCCATAGCTTTGTGCTGTACTTCAAATATGAAGAAATATTTGCCATCTGAGTTGACAATTAATTTTTATTTTGTACTAAATTTATACCAACGAGAATATACAATGTATGATCACCATCTCTCTAAAGGCTGTGCATCCCTTCCAACTTGTAGACTATACTATTTGTCTCGAGAGTTTAGCCTTTTCAGATCTTTTGTATAAAGGGAAGTACATAATAACGTGTGAACATTGTGTATTACATATATGTCAATTTTTCTAGCCGTTCACCATTTGATAGACATTCCTGATTTTCCTCTGAAAAATTTGAGTGATGTATCTATAAACTTCTTTGTACATGTTTGTTGTTGTGGATATGTGTTTTCAATATTCTTGAGTATGTATTGTATTGGGGCACTTCTGAATAACAAAGTAATTGTATTTGGTTTTTTTGTTTGTTTGTTTGTTTTTTGTTTTTTATTTTGGTTTTTTGAGACAAGGTTTCTCTGTAGCTTTGGTGCCTGTCCCGGAACTTGTAGACCAGGCTGGCCTTGAACTCCCAGAGATCCACCTGCCTCTGCCTCCTGAGTGCTGGGATTAAAGGCGTGCGTCACCACCGCCCGGCTAAGTAACTGTATTTGTATCATTCTTTTTTTTTTTTTTTTTTTTTTTTGGTTTTTTTTTGAGTCAGGGTTTCTCTGTGGTTTTGGAGCCTGTCCTGGAACTAGCTCTTGTATCATTCTTTAGGAAAGGAAAAACTCTTTACCTGTGTTCCTTGATGATGATGATGATGAAATGATTACTATTATTATTTGATTTTTTTTGAGACAGAGTTTCTCTTTATAACTGCCCTTGCTGTCCTAGAAATGACTCTATAGACCAGCTTGCCCTCAAACTCACAGAGATTACCGTGTCTCTGCATCATAGTGCTGGGATTAAAGGCATGTGCCACCACCATCAGGCCCTGCACAATTTTTAAATTTCAGTTCTCACGAATGACATCTTCTCTCACTTCACATTATACCAAAATGTGTTGATTTTTATTGTTTAGTTATAAGTACCTGTCTGTGTGATGTGGCATCAAGTGTGTATTTATGAGTGTGTGTATGTGTAAAGTCCTAATTACTAATAAGGTTAAATATCTTATTTCTTATTTTTTCCCATTATGTATTTATGTAGTGAGACCTGCTCACTCCTCAATACTGTTTACTCTTTTATATGTTTGAATTCCCTTCCTTTATCCACTGCATAAATTAATTATATATTTTCTTTACTTTTTTGTTTGCTTGGTTTTTATTCTTTTCATTTCATTGTTCGGTCTTTGATTCTTTCTTTTCTGACTCTTTCTTTGTTATTTATTTTGTTTTGTTTACTTTTTTTCCCATTTTAAAAGTCTGACTCTAGGGAGAAAATATACTGATTAAGAACTTTAAATTTTTCAATGCAAAGTATTCAGGTCAATAACTTTCATTGTGATTATTCAAGAGTTGTTATTTTATTTTTATGTAAGATTGTTTTATTCCTTCCACATAATTTTAATCTATCTGTATATGATCTATTAATAAATTCAATAAGGAATTATGACCAAAGAAAGAAATATTATTTAACTACAATCGGTTTTACCATTTAAGCATGTGTACTAAGAGAAGTTTTTAGAATGCTGATAATGAACTTTTCATTTAGTTTTATATTTTTTAGGTTTCTACCTTGCCTTCTTTTCTTTATTATTATTTATTTATTTTTATTAAAAATTTCTGTATCCTCCCCACCTCCCATTTGTCTCCCCCTCCCCCCACCCCCCTCCCCTTCCCTTTCCAGTCCAAAGAGCAGTCAGGGTTTCCTGTCCTGTGGGAAGTCCAAGGTCCTTCCTCCCCGCTCCATCCAGGTCTAGGAAGATGAACATCCAAACAGGCTAGACTCCCACAAAGCCAGTACATGCAGTAGGATCAGAACCCAGTGCCATTGTCCTTGGCTTCTCGGCAGCCCTCATTGTCTGCTATGTTCAGCGAGTCCGGTTTTATCCCATGCTTTTTCAGTAACAGTCCAGCTGGCCTTGGTGAGCTCTCATTAGATCAGCCCCACCGTCTCAGTGGGTGGGTGCACCCCTCGTGGTCCTGACTTCCTTGCTCATGTTCTCCCTCCTTCTGCTCCTCATTTGGACCTTGGGAGCTCAGCCCGGTGCTCCAGTGTGGGTCTCTGTCTCTATCTCCATCCATCATCAGATGAATGTTCTATGGTGATATGCAAGATATTCATCAGTATGGCTATAGGATAGGGCCATTTCAGGCTCCCTCTCCTCAGCTACCCAAGGAACTAGCTGGGGACATCTCCCTGGACCCCTGGGAACCCCCCTAGAGTCAAGGCTCTTGCCAACCCTAAAATGGCTCCCTTATTTACGATATATACTTCCCTTCTCTCATGTCCACCCTTCCTTTATACCAACCCTCCCATTCCCCCAAGCTCTCCCGATCCTCCCCTTCTCACTTTTCTCTCCCCATCTCCCCTTTTGCCCATCGCACCCCATCCCCAAGTTCCCACTTTTTTTCTGGCAATCTTGTCTACTTCCAATATCCAGGAGGATAACTATATGTTTTTCTTTGGGTTCACCTTCTTATTTAGCTTCTCTAGGATCATGAATTATAGGCTCAATGTCCTTTACTACAAAAGCATTTGTTCAACCATATTCATAACAGCATTATTTGTAATAATCAGAACCTGGAAACAACCTAGATGCCCTTCAATGGAAGAATGGATAAAGAAAGTGTGGAATATATACATATGAAAGTACTACTCAGCAGTAAACAACAATGACATCTTGAATTTTGCATGCAAATGGATGGAAATAGAAAACACTATCCTGAGTTAGGTAACCCAGACCCAAAAAGATGAACATGGGATATACTCACTCATAACTGAACATTTAATTTTATAAAGATATTATAAAAATGAAAAGAATTTTGAAACTAACTACTAAGTTTGATTTTAATATTTTGATTTTAACATTCTGTTTAAGATAACAAGAGTTAAATAAACACAAATAGACATTTTTACACATATATTGGAACTATTAGAACAAGTATGATGCAGTATTCAATATAAACAAATCAGTAATCTGAATAGGATGCTATGGTAAATGTCTGTGCACATCTTCAGGTATGTGAATGGGGTGATTGATGAAACAGAACTATTCTCAGATTGCACAGTAGAAGTAAAGCAAATTGTATTTAAAAATAATTTGAAATTATAAATATGCTCTAAATGTGCAAAATTTATAAAAAAAATATGAGAAGCTGGAAACTGAATATATGTAAAAATGATTTAGAACAGAATGGATAATATGACAGAACATAATTTATCACAGTAAAGATAATCCATTAATTTCTGAAATTTCAAAAATTAAGGGGAAGGTCACTAACAAATTTTCCTGAATTACTGTTTAATTGGTGCAATTATTATTTTGTAAACTTCCAGAAAGCAGTGCAAACTTTTTGATAACTGAATTACTGCTTTGAATTTGTATTTTGCCTCATCAACAGCTTCCAACTACTTCAGAAAGGGAGTTTTATTTCTATTTCTCTTTATTTTCCTATTACAATGGGAACAAATAAAATGCACTCCAATGCATTAGTGGTGTACAAGATGAGATGGTAAATATGTGAGAATGCTTTACATAATGTTTGAAAGAGAAAATGAATGGTTTATAAACAACTGCTAATAAGGATGGCCAAATGCATATATATCAAATTAAATTATTTAAGCACTCCTGATGTGTAATTAAAAGAGGTCCACAAGAGTATCTGACAGACCATTTTTAAAGGCAGGAAACTAAGAAAGATTGTCTTAGCTTGTTTTGGCAAAACTTGGCAGTCATTTTTGCTTGTATTCCACTTGTCTAATTTGGACTGTGAGCATGTTGTCAGTAGTTGAGGCAAGAGCAGTTCTTTGCCCAAAGTCTAGTTTTGCTAAAATGAAAACAAGCTCCGAGTGCAGTGCCTTTGTTGCCCAACACTCTCTCAGAAATAGATTGGTGCTACCAGGAGCAAATGTGTTTCATGTCAACAGAATTTTGAGTTACTTAAATGCTGGTTTATTTTTTAAATTTTATTTTCATTTTTTCAATAAAGAAAACAAACTATCTTTTCTCATTATATATAACAATCCAAGTTCCCACTCACTCCCCTCCTCCCACTCCTTCCACATGCTCCCTGACTCCACCCCCATCTGCTTAACAGAGAGGGTAATGCACATGGCTTTGGGGAAAGTCCAAGTCCCTCCCTACTATGTCAAGGCTGATCAAGGTATCCAGCCAAAGAATAGCTTTCCCAAAAGCCAGTACAAGCACTAGTTTGCTTTCTGTTGCTCTGATCAAAGCAAGACAGGAAGAACAGGAGTCATTCACTTAAATGTTCAGGTCAGAATCAATCAGTCAGACAGGAACACCAAGCCAGAAACCCAAGTATGAAATGGAGGCATAAACAGTATATGAATGCTTCTTATGGGCTTTTTCTTTTTTGGATTTTGGTCTCTGTTAGCTTTCTCATGCAATCCACTCCCACATACCTAGGGTTTGTGCTGACCACAGTTGGCTAAACACTCCCAGAACAACAACAACAACAAAATTAATCAAAACAGTTCCTCAAAGATGTAGTCACATTCCAACTTGATCAATTTCTTCAATTAAGCTTTTGTATTTCCTGGTAATTTTAGTTATTACCAAGCTACCCATAAACCCTAAACTAAACACATTGGATGTTAGTCCAATTCAAGATTGTACTATACTTACTAACTCAAAAGCATTTTTAAAATATCAATAAAATAAAATGAAAAGAATTAGAGTGTCTTCAATGGGAGAAAATAATCAAAGTCTGGGAACGCTGAACTAAACTACATATGTCAATGTGTCTGGGAAGGCTATCAGTGTTCATCAGAATGTTTTAAAGAGCTGGGTATTTACCCTTGATCTGAATAGTAGATCTGAAATGTGTTGGTTTAGGGACACCTTTGTTCTCTCAGAAATGATTGAGTAGCTCAAAGGAATTTTGAAACTTGAATATATAAAGAGGTTTATGTATGAACACCTTTTTGAAAAATAATTTTGTGTATATATGTCCAAATTGCACTATAGCAAAACTTTACATTGAAATATACTTAAGCATGTTTACAAAAATCACTGAAAAGAACAAAGAGCAATAGTAAGCATATTGTGATTGTTATACATACCACTTAACTTTGAATGATTTTTCCACATTTAGGAAATGATTTATTTGTTGTACCTGAATTTTTATAGATGTTATGTATGCAAGCATTCAATACTGTACTTGTAGCAATCTACAGATATCTTTGCAGTGTTTAGTATTGTAATAGCCTTTCCAGATAATTGGAAATAATATTCTTTATCTAAACACAAAAATTCAATAACTAGTAATATAATATGAAATCTAAATTGTATAATTAGCCTTTTATGGCAGCTACACACAATATTTTGTCCATTTTGTACTTTGAATTGATTTTCTACCCACACAAAAAAATCCATGCATTAGTCATTTGAAAAATATTGGCTCATTTAGCAATATAAATCTTCAGAATAATTGTTATTAGACTATAATAAAGCATCTGGATTGTTACTGTTATTATTGGACTTATGAAAAAAAGTCTTTCCATTTCAGGAAGATGTTAGTTTCATAAAGGAAGATACTATAATTCCAAATTTCTCCTCTTTAAAATTATGCTTTTATTATTTAACTTGAATATTACACTTGGTTGTCTTGATGTGATATTCTTATTCATTTATGTTTGAGTAATAATATTTTTTACTTTAAGTTCTGTCAATTAAAAAAATTCCAAAGAAAGAAAATACCTCAGTTGGATGATGCTTTTCCTTAGCAACTTCTACATCTCAGTATACACCATAGCTGTCCTATTTTGAGATTCCATGTTAATATACATAGTTATGCTATAAGAAGTGGTATTAAATTTCTCAATCAATAGTATTATTAAATATTGCAATTTCCTTTAGTTATGTAAGCATATTTCTATATAAATACACACTAACACTTTCTTTTATATATAATATGTCTTAAGCAAGAGATATTCACGGTTGTTTTAGGTGGCAAGAAATGAAATTGCAAAAACCATACAAAATTCTTTTTATTCTGTGAACATTGTTTTGGGCTGTCTATTCCTTATAGAATCACTTCCATATCTTATTCTTCTGCCATGGATACTTACCTATGGGGGCAGAAATTATTCTTTGTGTTTGCTGACTATTTTTTCCTCCAAAAAGGACTTAAAAACCCAGATGATGGATTGACTCATGCTGTCTTCCATTGCCAAAACAACTACATGAATTTGATCTGAGCCTGTGTTGCATCAGGCATCAAGTCCCTTTTGCCTTTAGGAATGACAAATGATAAATTCTGATCAATTGAAAGCAATACAAAGAAACTGAATACATACTTTATAGTTTAAATCAGTCTCTTAAGAATGAGGTTAGTATCATTTTTCCTCTCTCTTCTTCCTGGACAAAACTATACATCACAGTTGTAGGTAAAAGTTGATATTAAGATTCTTGTTAAGAAGCACAGAGCCTGATTTCCTTGATAACAATATCTTTGAATTATTTGTGCTGATACTGTTATTTTAGAGGGTGAGAAAAATCCATTTGTCTCAGTCATAGTTGTTTGATTATATACAAGTTTGCATTACAATAACAAAAAGACCTTATTAAATGGCCTTATAATTAAAATTTGTATTTATATATTAATGTAAAAGACTTTTGCTCAAAGCAGCTTTATATGAAACTGTATAAAAAACTGCGCCCATGTTCCCAAATATGGTTTATAAATGTTCTTTTACATTTAAAGGGGGATATGATATAGATATGAATAATTTACATTGGTATAGATTTTAAGGTCAATTTTGTTATATGTATATTATTTATGTTCTTGATTAAGGTATCGTGATTGTGTAGTTCATTTAAAAATGTAATGTATAATTAGGAAATATAAGTTGTTAACAGATAATCATCGATAATAATCAAGCTTGTAGTCACGTTAGTTAGATTTTCTAGATATATAGAGATTTATTTTAGTTAGATAGACATTCTTCATATCTTTCAAAGACTGTAGAATATGGCATTTAATGTTTTAATAACTTAGGGCTTTTCATGACAATGAGACGCATCTGCTCCTGACAGCACCAATCTACTTCAAGAGGAAGATGGGCATCGAAGTGGCTCCTTATGGAGTTTGATAGCCATTTGGGCAAGAAACTGCTCTTGCCTGGACTGATGCATAAACTGAAAACAAAGAACCCTCAGAGAGAAGACAGATAAACTTGCCTAAAGGTGAGATGGTCTTTTGGGGTTCCTGATTCATAAAAGAGTCTGCGAGACATTCTGTAGGACACAGCAAAAAGTGATTAAACTGTCTTTGAATTTTCCTGCTTCATGGAAATGTCTGCTGGATACTATGGGCCTGTAGGCTAAAGATGAATGCCCCAATGGTACAAAAGAACTTTAGGTGACTGTACAGACAGCGAGTTGTCTCTGTCATTTCTAGAGTTTGAATTTCTTATTTGCTTAGGTAATATTATATCCTTCTGGAGTCTTTGATGAGTTGAAGAATGGTTAGTTATAGTTTTCCTTAGTTATGATAAAGGATAAAGTAGATACAAATATTATAACTGTAATTCTTGCTTGATAACTGTTTTGTTATATATAATTTTACTATGTTAAAGTAAACGCCTTTCTTTTTTGTTTAAACAGAAAAAGGGGAAATGATGAGGGAGAGTCTTCTGTTTTGTGTTAATTTCATTGGTTAAATAAAGAGACTGCCTTGACCCTTTAATAGGACAGAAAATTAGGTAGGCGGAGTAGACTGAACAGAATTCTGGGAGAAAAAAAGACGAGTCAGGCAGTTGCCATGACTCTCCTCTCCGAGATGGATGCCCATTAGACTCGTCCTGGTAAGCCACACTCAAGTGGTAATATGGATATTAGAAATGGGTTAGATCAATATGTAAGAGCTAGCCAATAAGAGGTTATAACTAATGGGCCAGGCAGTGTTTAAAAGAATACAGTTTCTGTGTATTTATTTCAGGGCATAAGCTAGCCATGTGGGTGGCCAGGTGCCGGAATGCAGCCCGTCGCTCCCTACAACAGAGTGACGCCCAACAATAGGTTTACAGAAGATATTTTATTCTTAATATTTATAGAAAAATATTTATAAAACATATAGAAACATTTATTAAAAACATTTTGTGGTTGTTGAATAATATTCAGTATGTGATGACTAGTAGGAATATTATAAAAATCAATTAAATTATAAATTAATATGATTTATTTTTCATATTTCTTCAATTTTTACTAAGAAAATTTAAATATATAGCATCTTAGAAGCACCTTGTTAATTACTGCTTAGTTAGTAATTGCTTTATGCTTTGAAAACAGAGTATTTATTTTATTATATGTAGACAATTGATGATATTGAGCTAAGTTTTATAAGAAACACAAGGCTGCTTGAACAGCATGTCTTAGTAGAATGATGTTCAATTCAAAGAGATAGGGGAATCAATTTATCTAGGAAAGTAGGAAATAGGTGATAGTGGTTATCTTAGTTAAGGTTTTCATTATTGCAAATAGACATCATGACCATGACTACTCATGTAAAGAAAAGCATTTGACTGGGGCTGGGTTACAGTTCAGAAGGTTAGTCCAATATCATTATGGTAGAAAACAAGGCAGCATACAGGCAGACATGGTGCTGGACAGGGAGCTTAGTTTTCTTCATCTGGATTTGAAGGCAGAAGGGAGAGACAGTGAGCCTTAGACCTGGCTTGAACTTCTGTAACTTCAAGGCCCCACCCCTTAGTGACACACTTCCTCCAGTGAGGTCATACTTACTCCAACAAGGCCATGCCTCTAATAATACCACTACCTATGAATTTTCAGGGGTCATTTCATTCAGACCACCACAGAAGTTTTAGTCTTTCCTTGGAACAGCTCCCTGGAATACAAAAAGAGTATCTGCATAAAATAATCATATACGAGAAGCAGAAAAGAAATAGATAATTACAGAACAGTGACCTAGCACTTAGAACACAGTCATGTAGTTCTTAAAATGAAGTCCTTTTTTCTCAAGATAAAGGATCTCCCTTTTCCATCATGTTTGTAGCAACATTTGTTTAAAGATACAGAGCTGATGTCTTATAGTCAGTATAGAAAAGCTCTCCTAAATATGAGTGTGTGGCCATCTCTCACATCATCTTCAATGTAAAAGTGATCACAAGTAGTCCCTGTAATCTACAAAAGGTTTAAAAAATACTCATACTTATTTCTTAACCTCTTGCACAAAAAAATATATATTTTAAAAGTACTTGTGATATGGCAAGCAGAGAAAAATGAGTGTTAAAAACTCTTCTTGAAAACCAACAATGTATGTCTTCCAAACACTGTATTCTGTCATTTTAGAAAAAGAGAATGAATTGTAATGTTATTTGAATAAGAAATTTACAGAGTAAAAAAATATTCCCCTAAACAATGCTCACTTTCTGGAATAATACTCTTAGATAATTTTGATCTAACCCTTTTTGCATACATACAATGTTTTCAGTTAGAGTCATAACATACTTCCACCAAGCAAAGCCATCACCTTCACAGGTAAGTACAGTGGTTATTACACTCTTCCTTCCAAAGCAGTACATTCCTGAAGTTATAATGTTTATCCGTATTAAAACCTATTTTGCCTGTTTTCTATTTCATTCAAAAGTCCATCTAGAGATTCTGTGGAATCACTGATTTTCATCATATATTTTTTAATTTTCATAGATACAAAATAAGTATAAACAAGACCTTCATTAACACCTTTTGCAATTACAAATAGAGAATTATTTAGGAAATACATTAGTGTCTTTTTCCTACAATATATTCTTAGATTTCATATAAATAATATTAGCCATCTCCATGTCATATAAAAATGTCACTAGATAAATTTGTTAACAAGAATTATTTCTTAAAATATTTTTTTTATTCTACCAGGGGTTTCTCTTTCTTCCTAATGCTACTGCTACATTTTAATAAAGTTCTTCATGTTTTCATGATGCACAACTATAAAATTATTTTTTGTTACATCATAACTGTAATTTTCCTGCCTTTGAATCATAATGTAAATATGTGATATGCAAGATATCATATATGCTACTCCCAAAGGTGTCATGACTCACATGTTGAGAACCAGTGCTTTCAAGGATAGCATCAATTATAATTAATTCTATTTTGTACTTAAACATCAGAAAATTTTTCAAGTAGTGCTTTTTAATATCTAACATGCTGAGTGGTCTGAGGTTTTTCTATTAACGTGCTTTATGTTTAAACAAATGCTCATTTGCCAAATCCAGTTAGATACACTGGATTCCCCTATTTTCATAGGCTAGCTTACCATCCTCATGAGAACATAAACATG
Source organism: Chionomys nivalis (assembly GCF_950005125.1). NCBI lineage: Eukaryota > Metazoa > Chordata > Mammalia > Rodentia > Cricetidae > Chionomys > Chionomys nivalis. The sequence goes on along the minus strand of NC_080090.1, from coordinate 73,514,491 downwards.
AAAAAAACCTGTTAATTCATATCCAGCATATACATGCACACACACTAAGTTATTAAAATGGTATATGACAAAATCAATTTTTCATCTCTAAGTATTAAACCAAGAAACTATTTTCTAAAATCAAATGGCTTTATGAGTCAAGAACGTAAAAATGAAACATAACCAATATATATAGCTAACACTGGGAAATATCTTGAAGTACTTGATTTAAGATGGCAAACACAAGTTATAAAGAGAATGAATACATTCAAAAATCAATGCCAATTGAAATAAAAACTCCTTCTTTCCATCTAGAAGCACTTCAGATAGTGACAAACAGGACAGCATAAAAGAATATTAAGGTGGCAAAGGAACATAGCGAAAATAAAGGTCAGCTTGTTTGGGATTTTATTTTTTAAAAAGCAGGGAGACTTTATATAGCTTTCTTTAAGGGAAAAATGGTTCAAGTCTTTTAGTGAGTGCTAATAAAATCAGTTGATACAGATAGAAAAGCTTGCTATAAATGAATTGAAAATAAAGGGTCTTAATTTAAAAAAAACCTACCAAAGCTAAGGTATATATTTGTATATACATGTGCACAGAGACGCAGAGAGTAACACACACATACATATGCATACAAGACAGCTAAAACACACTCACTGCATTATTCCTCAACTCATACACAAATATATGCATGCCAGCTCACTACATTTAAAATATTAAGAAACATGCATGCCTATGATATAATAGAATTTATTTTAAAGATGATGTGCTGGAGTTATTTTTGCTCTATGGAGTTACTAAAAAAATTACAAGTGAAAATAAGTACAGTCTTTTATGAAAGTCAATTATATAAAACAAGCAGGTATGAAAGAATAACTAATCATCTTACAACGGTCACATCTGCTAATATAACAGATGGAGGAATCATTTGTTGCAGTCAACAGTATCCTTTGGTGTACTGCCACAAAATGAACCTATATAAAAGGAGATAATTTAGGGGCAGACTCCATACTGAGAACAGCCTTATTAGATATTAACCAATGTATGTTAAGCGCAGACTGTGTCAAACAGTGTTCCAAACATTTTACGTGATTTTCCTAACTTAAAAGAATGCCAAATTTGGGTGGTTCTATTGCTCCAAGAATAGCTTTGTGAACTCTGAGCTTTAGCTGCACTAATAGTTCTGTTAACCCCACATCCCAAAGAATTTGCAGATTGTGCTCAGTTCATGAAGAAGCATTGGATCATGAAATACAAAAGAAGGAAGTAAAAACGCATTTGGAGATCTTATATATTTCTTAGATTAAAACTAAAATAAGTGCAACAGTCTGTCACAGAAAAAGTGAAATGGCTAATCCAAATAATAATAGAAGATTAACATCTGTGTGGTTAAAAACATTTATTGTTCTTGCAGAGGACCTGAGTTTGGTTCTCAGAACCCACATGGTAGCTTAGAGCTATCCATAGCCCCAATTCTAGAGCATTCAATATCTTCTGCTGATTTCTGTGTTCACCAGGCACACATGTGTTACAATTACATACATACAGAAAAATACTACCAGATATAAACAAGTAACTCTAAGTATTATATATACATTCACAAACACATATAATAATAATATATTAAAGAATGTATGAAACTGCCTGTCAGCGGTGGCACACACCTTTAATCCCTGCACTTGGGAGGCACAGGCAGATGGATCTCTGTGAGTTCGAAACCAGCCCGGGTGACACTAGTTACAGGACAGGCACCAAAAACTACAGAGAAACCCTGTATTGAAAATCAGAAGAGCCGGGCGGTGGTGGCGCACGCCTTTAATCCCAGCACTTGGGAGGCAGAGACAGGCGGATCTCTGTGAGTTCGAGACCAGCCTGGTCTACAAGAGCTAGTTCCAGGACAGGCTCCAAAGCCACAGAGAAACCCTGTCTCGAAAAACCAAAAAAAAAAAAAAAAAAAAAAATCAAAAGAAAAAAAAAGAATGTATGAAATTAAACCTACATAACTTACTAAGAACAGGAAGAAAAGTAAAACATTATACAATTTACATAATACGATTTACAGAAAAAGAGAAAAGATATTTGATAGAGAGGGTGAGGAAATAAGAGAGGAAGGGAAGGATGTAGAAAAAAGTAAAGCTTTAAGGAAGTAGTGAGGAGTGACATAAAAGGAGCAAGGAAGGGTGGAGACAGAGGTCAAGGAGAGATGCAAAAGACTAAACACAAAATAAACTTGATGCTTAAGAATTATATGAGCTCTTTCTATTTCACTGCCAATAATTTTTAACTAATTAATTTCAGATATCCTTAATTCAACAAGGAGTTTCCCGATTCTCTAGGCTGTTCTATCTCCTTGATTGTGTTTGTGGGTACTAGGGAAAAGACCAAAGGTGTACATTATGGTATCATCATCCCACAGAAAGGTGAAGAATGACAGCATTTGCAAATTATAGGCCCAGGTTTTTCCCTGTTCTATTGCAGTAACTCAAGGCAGGCCAGATAGTTGTTTCCTGGACCATAGTTCAACTTCCCGAAATCCTATGGCTTGAAATCGTAAATCTTTTGGCTGTAGAAGAACCAGAAGAGGATAGCTGGTAAGAATAGCAAGTCATGTACACACGTGAAGCCCCGAATGAACAACTAATTCATTTATGCATACAAACTTGGTATCTAGCTTTTCCTTTCCTTTTCTTTTCTTTTTTTTTTTTTTGAATACATAGAATTTTAGTTCACTTTGTAAGAAAGAACATCGATTTTTCTACATACATGGAGTCAAAATTCCTTTGGCCACAAAATTGAATTTCTCAGCGTGATCCTCCTCTGGCATCACAGAGCTTGTGAGTTTTTTTTTTTTTTTTTTTTTTAATCCTTTTCTCTTCTTACTTTGGAGATAGTAGTTCAGCCTATATGAAGGATGTGGTGAAAATCATTTTTTACATGTTGACAAAGTAAATATGTGGATGTGAGTTTTGTTGTCAAATCCAGTGGGATGGATGATATGCTTTCCTGCTTCTCATGGGCACTCCAGCAGTTTCTGAACTCCTTAGAAAGTGTGAAATTCCAAACGTTCTGTAACTTTCAAAGTTCGGGATTCTCAGAAGAAGGTTAGAGAGAGGAAGTGACTCAACCGCACTGAAGAAAAGAATAGCTCAAACTACAACTCCAGAGTTCTATTTTCAGCCAAGGAAGTCTCCTCGGTGGTGGTGTTTCCGTAGGCCACAGCAAGAAGCCTCCTCTCCCTTGCAACCTCGGTAATAATGGCAGAACACAGGCGGCAGGTCATGTGTGGTGCTTGATAAAATATTTTCCATTTTTCATATAATCAGACGTTCTGGATTTTGTGCAAGGATTTCCATTTGGGACTATACTTCACCCCTGGGGTGTCATTGCTTTCTAAAATTGCATACTGTATTTGCTGATTTCTCATTGATAGGTTTAATAACTGCCTTTGTTTTTTTCTCTTAGTATCTCAGGGCTATGTATTTTTTTTTATTAAAAATTTCTGCCTCCTTCCCGCTTCCCTTTTCCTTCCCCCTCCCCCTAGAAAAGTGACTACTTAATCAAATACATTAAGAATTAGAGTATGGGAGAAAAATCAATGGGATGCTGAAAGGGAAAAATTTAATAAGGAGACTCTAAAATTATATATGAATAGATTAAAATGTCCTTTGATACACAAATCCATTGAGTGATATATCTCCAAATCTTTAGGAAAGGTGTTAGTCCTATGAACTTCCCTCCTAACACTGCTTTCCTTGTATTCCATAACTTTGGGTATGTTGTGAATTTATTTTTATTTAATTCTAAGAAGTTTTTAATTTCTTCCTTTATTTCTGCCTTAAGCTAAGTCAATCCACAAAGCGCTGTCTAGTTTTCACTAGTTTGTAAGTTTCCTGTTGTTTCTTTTGTTGAAATGCAGCTTTATTCCATGCTACTCTGATAGGATACCAGGGAGATGTCTCAGTTTTCCTCTATCTGTTGAGACTTGCTTTGTGAATGAGTATGTGGTCAGTTTTGGAGAAAGTTCCATGAGGTGATAAGGATGTATTCTCTTTTGCATTTGGGTGACATATTCTGTAGATATCTGTTAGGTTAATTTGAATTATAACTTCTGTTAGCTGTATTATTTATCTGTTTAGTTTCTGTCCGGATGACCTGTCCATTGATGAGAGTGGTATATTAAGTCTCCAATAGTTAACATGTCAGGGTCATTGTGTAGTTTAAGCTTTATTAATTTTTCTTTTACTTTCCTGGGTTCTATTGGTTTGAGGTATACATGGTATGACATGAAAAACCATCCTGGAGGAATTTTTGATAGATGAGTATGAAGTGTCCTTCTCTATCCTTTCTTATTAATTTTGCTTTGAAGTCTATTTTCTTAGATATTAGAAGAATTATAACAGCTTGTTTCTTGTAAACTACATCTACAGATAAAAATAGCTCACTATATATTTTAAAATCCTAAAATAAATTTTTGTAAAAATTTTCATAATACTTTCAAAAGCAGTTATATTTAATTTGGCTTAAACATCATACTTTTAGATAAAGGTTTGTCTATCTTATTGATTTTCTCAAGGATCATCTCTTTTCTTCATTTATTCTTTGTATTGATCTCTTTGATTGTATTTTATTGATCTCAGCCCTGACATTGATTATTTTCTGCTGTCTGTTCCTCTTGGGTGTGTTTGCCCCTTTTTGTTCTGAACAGGACACCTGGAAGCTCTAGAACCAGAGGTTCAAACACTTATCCAAATTAATTTACAGATAGAGAGATGGTATCTAAATTAACATAATGAGAAATGAAAAGTGGGACATAGCAACGGAATATTAGGAATTCTAAAGAATCTTAAAGCCATAATTTATTCCTCTATTGTAAAATAAAAATCTATCAGAAATAAACAATTTTCTTTATGGATCCCACTTAGCAGAGTTAAATCAAGATCAGATAAATAATTATAATAAACCTATAGCCCCAAGGTAATAGAAGACATTACCAAACAAACAAAAAGCCCTGGATCAGACTTTTTATTGCCAGATTTTCATCTGCTAGATTTTCAAAGAAGAACAAATACCAGTGCTCTTCAATTTTCCAGAAAATAGAAGGAAAATTTCCAAATTGATTTATTAAATAACAGTTGTCCTAATTCCTAAATCATGCAAAAGATTAGCAAAGAAAGAGAATTATAGACCTATTTCCCTCAAGACAATGATGCAAAAATGGTCAATAAATTCCTCCCAAACTGAATCAAAGAACACATCAAAAAGATCATCTACCATGATCAAGTAGGCTTTATCTCAGAAATGTAGGGATGGTTTAACATACAAATCTGTCTATATAAACAAACTTTTTTCTTTTTCCTTTCTTTTCTTTTTTTAATTAAAAATTTTCACCTCCTCCCCTCCTCCTATTTCCATAGGCCCTCCCACTCCCTCTCCAGTCCTAAGAGCAGTCAGGGTTCCCTGTCCTGTGGGAAGTCCAAGGTCCTTCCCCCCTCCATCCAGGTATAGGAAGGTGAGCATCCAAATAGACTAGGCTCCCACAAAGCCAGTACATGCAGTAGAATCAAAACCCAGTGCCATTGTCCTTGGCTTCTCAGTCAGCCCTCATTATCAGCCACATTCAGAGAGTCCAGTTTGATCACATGCTCCATCAGTCCCAGGCCAGCTGGCCTTGGTGAGCTCCCATTAGATCAGCCCTGCTGTCTCAGTGGGTGGGCGCACCCCTCGCGGTCCTGACTTCTTTGTTCATGTTCTCTCTCCTTCTGCTCCTCATTTGGACATTGGGAGCTCACTCCAGTGCTCCAGTGTGGGTCTTAAAGAATAAAACTCATGACAATCTCATTAGATACTGAAAAAATCCTTTGACAAAATACAACACCCTTTCATGATAAAAGTCTTGAAGAGATCGAGGATACAAAAGATATACCTAAACATAATAAAGTCAATTTGCAGCAAGCCTGTGCACAATATCAAGTTAAATGAAGAGAAACTCAAAGAAATTCCACTAAATTCAGTGACAAGAGGGCTGTGCTCTCTCTCCATATCTATTCAATAGAGTAAATGAAGTTCTAGCTAGAACAGTAAGACAACAAAAGGAGATAAAGAGGTTACAAATTGAAAAGAAAAGAGACAAAGTATTGCTATTTGTAGATGATATAGTAGTATACATAAACAATCCTATAAATCTTACAACTCCTCTGTTGATAATCATCTTTAGTGAAGTGACTGTCTATAAGTTTAAATATTTAAAAAAAAATTAGTAGCCCTTCTATATACAAAAAAAAATCTGAAAAAGGAATCAGGGAAACAAAACTAACTGTAAATATGTTGCTGAGAACCTGCCCTTGAGAACTAAAAGAACAAATACACAAAGCACTTCCAGTGAACATCTAAGGCCACTAGGCTTTTCAAGTGGTACCTTTGGTGAAAAAAAAGAAAAGATAGACAGATAAGTACTAAAATAAAATTTAGAGAATAAATAGGCTGAATATCAGTTAAGTTCTTCAATGAAAAGTTTGAAAAAATATTCATTTATTTTGTTTATTTTATTTATCTATATATTACATAAACTAGTATATATGAACAATCTTCTTAGGTCCTATAACATCTAAATTCTCAGAGAGATGCTTTATACTTTCTAGCTAAGGGTTACTGAAAAATGTCCACTAATAACCAATGATATAAAATTATCATTTCAGATTTATAAATGTTTCAATTATTGAGTTGGATAAAATATTTATTGAATGTTTTAAAAACTTTTCCTCAAATTATCTATCTTATTTTTTTCTCATAACAGTTTTTATATCATAACACAAGAACTTCCTCAGAAATATTAATTGTAAACATGGTTATTGAGAGTGTGGCTTCTTGTTTCAATTTCTTCATGATGCACTTTGAAGATGTCACTTCAACTTTATTAAAATTTAATTGGTGGACAGTATTCTTTTGTGGGTAAGCCATTGGATTCATAACATATCTTTGCTAGGGAAAGATTTGGAAGTAATATTTCTCATAATTTATTCTGAGAAAAGAGTGTTTTACATTTCTCCATTTTATAAAGTTCCTTATTAGTTTTTTGTGTTTTTCCTACATATACAGTCTTTTTCTTACCTTTTATCTAGTTTATGAAGGACATACATGTGGATTATTACATTTTACAGGTGAGGAAACAGGGTTAAAGATAAAGAGGTGTGTTTCAATAGTCAATGCATGGGAAATGATGGTTGATGATTCCAACAGATGAGACTAACCCAGTGCACTTTTTTCTCACCAACACTAAAATCCTCTCATGACATGGTCTGAAGCAGCAGCGTATCGTGGCAAAGCCTCGATATTAAATCAGCTTTATCTTGAAAATAGCTAAGAGTCACAGCATTGATAAATTTCAGAAGTTCTTTTAAATTTAAGTTTAACCCATTTTATAAAATGTATTGGTATTTTAGCATCTAAAATTTAAAATGGCAATAAATCAACTGCAATTTGATATTTTCATTAGTCAAATAAATAGGGTACAGTCTTTAAAAACTGATTCATTTAATTTGTAAGATGCATGAACAGCAGATCTCACAAAACAGAACATGGCATTAAAACGCTGAAGGGGAAGATTCTTTCATAGATATTTACAAGAGAGGCAGTGTATCATTCTGCACCTGTTTTTACAAGGAGGTACAACTGCTCAAATTCCAAACTGAACTGGCTTCCAATGTTGTTTTTGAAAAAAATAGACTCCCTGTTGTAAGTTTATTCCTCTCTTGTGAATAGGGATTTGTTCTTTCCCGCAAGGCAGGAGTGACAGTCTATTGCAACATTCTCTGCCAGCAGCACCTGTGAATCTTGGCAAACTGGAGTGTCTTAAGCTGTTGATATGAATAGGGTTACGCTATGTGAGTAAAGAGGCCGCCAGTACTTCTGATGAATGAAACAACAGGATGCAAATTTTGTTATCCTCAAATTGTGTGACTAGTTCAGTATTTAAGCCTTGTTTTGAAATACAGCTCACTTCATTTCACAAAGTTAGAACACATATCCTTCAGCGTTCATTTCAGCATTTTACCTTACTAAAGGGCTTGGTGTAATGTGGACAAAATTTCAAAATTGTGTGTTATGCAAATCTCTGATTTGCATAAGAAAATAACTAAAAGTTTTCTATAGAGTTTTATGATTTCAAGTTATTGATTAGTTAATAATAGGTTTATATGCATAAAATAACTCTCTGGCACACATTATTCAGCATGCTTAGTAAACAAGTACTTGCAGGAATTCCAGATTAATAGCATTTGTATGGTAGACAACCCAGGTGTTTGTCAAAAATAAGCACATAATCCTCATTATATTATCATAGATACAGGTTCATTTTCTGTCTTACTGTTATGATGCTTAATATTTAGGTAAACAGATATAGTTGACAATGAAAATAAAAATGCAAGAAATACTAAACACAAATAGCAATGTATAGGGACACATTCAAAGCAAACAGTATCTGAAACAAAGTTTTGGTAGAGAAATGTTTTTGACAGTATAGAACAAATGGATAGTATTCAAGATTATACAAAAAGCAGTTCTTTTCCCAATTTTTGTAATCCTATTTCCTCCCCTTATTTGCTTGAAATTTGTTAAAATGTTCATTTATTTCATTACAACTTCTCTTAACTCCTCTGACTAGCAATGCTACAGATTCACTTTCTGATTTCATCCTACAATTAGGACATAATACATTCATTTTCTTCTGTGCTTTTAAATAGGTCCCAAAAAAAATAAGTTATTAACATACGTGACTTTTTGGGAAATTTGAGCAGGTGTCATCAGGACACATGATCTGCTTAGCTCTGGACCTATTCCCAGGAAGCAAGTTTTCCCTGCTTTGACATGTAAAGTATAGTTAATGATATCAGCTAATCATATTTAAAAACTCTTAATCTAGTTACCTAGCTACCTTTCAAGAAAGAGACAGAAATGTTTTTGTTATGAAATAGTTAATTTGAATTTAAAAATATCAAAACGTGAAGAATTTGTGTCAGTTGTAAAGTCCTGACAGCTCAGAATGTGAAGAAATATAAAGTTAGTACATATTCTCAGGGAGAGACAGAAGAAAGAAAAAAATTGATTTTTTTATTTTAAAGGGAAAACACATGTATTTTATCAAAATTCGGTATCTTTCGGCTCTCTTGCTCACTCTAAAAACCTGTATGTCAGAGAAATAAACAAATCTAAAGCTTAAAAAAACTAAAGGAAGAAAGAAATGAAAGGAAGGAAGGAGGGAAGAAACTGCAGGGGCAGAAAGTAGAATTGGTATTGAGATATGCTTTTCCAGTTCTTTTTGGTCATACAACCCCTGGTATTTCATTTTCCCTTGCTTGTAAAACTTTTTGTCTTTAAGTGTAACCACAGCAATATACTGTGTATCATTAAATTCATAAGATAAGTCATAATTAAGGCATAAAAACATTCAAGTTAAAAGTACTTTTTCTAAAAAATGACTTTAGTTCAGCGTGATGGAGGTGTTTCTGCAGTTGCAAGGAGAAGAATGAAAACCCAATACAGACTGACTTTGCCAACCTGGCTCAGACATTGTGAAGTCTAATGCCAAAAGTTTTACTCTCAGCATAGTTAAAACAGACTTTTGTAAAAGGTTTCCAGGCAACAGCAAGTCAGTCAGTTCAATGCCAGGTGCACAATAAAGCTTAAGGTGTGACTATATAGACTCTTACAACGTACATGTGATCATGAGGGTGGTTTCTGTAGCTAAAGGGCCTAGAATCCACTGTGGTCTTTGACATATAGGTGGTCTATTTTGTGAGTCATAAAGACTATTGAGTACTTGTGACATCTAACCTAAGAGTGACTAATGGTCTAGAGAAGAAAGGGTCTGGGATAATCATTCTGGGGAATTAGATTGAGGTCTCTCTCTTCAGATAGCAAAAAGTTACCAGTTTTTTTTTTGTTGTTGTTGTTGTTGTTTTTGTTTTTGTTTTTTTTAACAACCTCCACTCTCAGCTTTCTGAATGGAATGCAGGTATTTGATTGTGATATTAGTGTTCAATAAACATTCCCAGTTCTGCAACACATAATGGGGTTTTTGTTTTGTTTTGTTTCTCCACTCGCAAAACCTGCATTGAAATTACATTATTTTTGTTTTCCCTCTTTTTTTAAAAATTGAAAATAGATTGATGATATTTTAAAATTTATTATGACTGTTTTATACATCCAAGGATCATCATTATTTTCTTCAAATTCCAACTTTACTTTAGATTTTTATATTTATGTACACAGTTTTCACTGTTATTCACTGTTAAGCATAATATTCCTTCTGACTCTTGGGTGGAAATGCTAAAGATGTAAGGAGTACTGCTAGATAGTTACTTAGGAATAACCTGTTGGTTGTTAGCATTGTGCCATTTGTAAGTGTCAGTCATGTATGTCAACATCATGCTTAAACTTCACAATAGACAGACTACTCTAAACACAGATTGGCTTATTGTCGTTGGTTTTCAGAAACTGCACCTGGATTCTTGATGCCATTTAAAAGAACATAATGCCATAATTATCTACTGAATGAATTACAAGTATTCCCAAACCAATGAATAATGTAGCAGTGCAAACTAAAATTATGGCTCTATGCTTATTTGAATGTTGATGGCTAAAAATATGTCTCTCCATGCGCTCCTCATCTACTAGACAATAAAATTACTATCATTTGACTTTGAAAAGACACTTCTGTGTTGTTTTCAAATTACTAGCTAAGCTGGATTAATTTCGGAATTAGTTTGTGTAGAGGAATCTGTCTGGAAGAAGGAAGAGAAGGGGAGAGATTTGTTAGCAGCCTCCTCACACTATGGTTAACAAAAGGCCATCCTGCTATGACGAAAATAAAGGGGTGGCTTTTGGGCATTGCAACTACCGAGAAAAATAAAGTTTTTTTCTTGCATTTTGGCTGAAATTGGAGTGTGTGTAGATAAAAACACAGTGAAATATTTAATCCATCTGTTCTGTAGAAGCATGGTAACCTTGGCCAATGAAATCAGACCTTTCAATTGCTTCTTCTCATGAAACCATACTCAGAGAAATAAAAAAGATATTGAATTATTTTAAATGTTGTACATGCCACTGTGGAATCCTTGGTGGCATAAAGGTTTTATTTATACATCATTTGTCAAAATTTCATAAGTAAGTGGACGCTCTAAAGGCTTTTCAAGCATTTATATTAAACATATATTTTCTCCTAAAACCACTTGTATTACATGTACTACAAAGTTGGGGTTTAGGTTGTGTTGTTTTTCATAATTTTCTAAACTCCTCTGGTATCAGAAAAACTATTCAGTTTTTTCTTTGTTTTTACTTGCATTTAACAATAATAAATAACAAGGAATAGTAAGTAATAAAGCATGTATTATATATAGATGGTGTGCATTGCAATCAAAAGTGGATCACATTTCACCACTATTTTCTAGCATAACTGGAAAATTTCCCTTCTAATAAACAGAGAGTAGCATAGCTATTTAAAAATTGTAAATTTAATAGAGAATGCTGAATTTTATTGGTTAATCAATTTCTGTCTGTTTGCTCTTCTTGAATTAGTTTATGAATAATAACTTTTAGGAAATAGACCTGACAGATACAATTAAGCCAGCAGTACCTAATACGATGGAGTTTCCTTACAAAAACTTGAAGAAAACAATGTTGATAAACTGAAAATAATGTGATTAAAATCACTTGATTTTTTTACAGAAATGATTGAATTATTTTTTAATTCTTTCTGGGTAATTAGCCAGTGAGATATATGATATACATAGATAGATAGATAGATAGATAGATAGATAGATAGATAGATAGATAGATAGATAGATAGATAGATAGATAATCTATCTATCTATATATATGTATGTGTGTATATGTGTGTGTACATAGTCTCATCATGTTATAAGATTTTTACCATGACCAAATGAAATATTTCTTTTATAGTTCTGGTTTTCTATAGGAAAAAAAAACAAACAACTAATATTAGAATTTCACTATAGTTTGGTTCTGTGCAGGTTCCCCTACTATAGTTCAGAGTCAATGAGCTCTCACTAGCTCTGGCCAGCTGTTTCTGTGAGTACATCCATCAACTAGACCCACTGAATGTGGGGAACAGTTGTGAGGCTTGGCAGTATGTGGTGCCACTGGCAGTGGGACCATGATTTATCCCTAGTGTTTAATCTACTGTAGAGGAGCACATTCTCTTCGGAGGGGTACCTTGCTTAGCCTAGATACAGGGAGGAGGGACTTGGTATGGACTCTAAGTGAAGTCTCAGACTTTGTTGACTTGCCAAGGGAATCCTTACCCTTTCCAAGGAATGAATGCGGGGGGGGGGGGGATGGAGTGAAGGTTAGAGTGAGAGATGGGGAGGGAGTGGGAATGGAGATAGATATGAAAAATGAGAAAAGATTGTATTAAAATGTTTTAATAAAAATAAAACAATAAAAAAGAATTTCACTTTATTATTAGGACATTTGATGACTACTGAGTAACCGTGTTTACAAACCCTAATATTTTCCTATTCTACAATAGGTATGTAGGGCTATAACCTGTTTTTATGGAGTGGATTGACAATAGCACTAGTGCATATGTCATTTTTGGACCAAAAAAGCTGAGTTCTTTGAATTTTTGGACACCTTACTCTCTTGTATCACAGATACCATAAAAGTGACTCTACTCCATCCACCTACAAGAAATTATTTATCAAGGATTCTGTATTTTAGTCCCAGGGAAATAGGTACTCTGCTGTGCATTCTCAGTCTTCCCTTAAATCCAGGACTTGCAATACAAGAATGAATTGCGCATCCATTTTAGTACTTTTTTAAAAAGACTGATATGAATGACTTTTATTATCCTGTAATTGTTAAAGAAATTCATTTGGCCTCTGTGAAGGTTTCTCTAATTGTTGTAGCATCCAGTTATTCAATTGCACAATTTTGGGAGAAACAAAACTTAATTAATGTAATTTGGCAAACCTGTGCATTCAGATTTGCAAAGATGAAAAAACACTGGATAAAAATAAACACATGTTGCTAAAATTCACATTTAGGACTCTCTCTTAGAAAAAGTCTACACCACCATTCTTTTCAACTATGTAATTTTAATTCTTGTACTTTGTTTAAGCAGATAACGTAACATAACTTAAAATAGTATATTTCACAATTTGTTGAACATAAAGATATTTTAATGAGTTATGTTTTACTTAGAAGACAACGCAGAGAATAAATTGATGATCCATTTCAAGAAAAACATGATTTTATTAATAGGAATAAATATGATCAAGCTATGTTTTTATTATAAAATAACAATTAAAGATTAACATGTGTTAATAAAATAGATTAGAATAATTTCAAAAATATTATTACCCATTTATCTTAGGATTAAATACAAATTAATTTTAAATGGTATTATATGTGTTAGCTAATGTTTGAATTAATTAACTTTTAAAGATACAATTTATTATTTTATCTCCATTTTTATTTATACAATATAAACATAATACCAAGAATGATTGAGGTTATAATTTACACATTTAAGATATATATGAGTACTATTTGTGATCAAATTAAATACTTCACTTGTGTAAAAGAGGCATTACTCTTTTAATGATTGTCAGAGTAACTGTTTAAGCCTTGTCACAACACCATCTCAGAACACTAATAAAGGCAGAAAATGTGTCTATGTTCTAATCTGAAAAAAAACAGGATTATTTAAATTTTTGGTCCACTTTAAAAGAGTGAAATGAAAAGTAGGTACATAAGCAACAAATGCAGAAACAATTTCACATGACATCAAAATTTAAGAAACACTTTAAGAGACTGAGAGTTTTATTTTTACATACGAAATCTCTTTGAAATGGTAACATTTGAACAAATGCACAAAGAGTGCATAGGAACTTCACATGCATATCTGAGAAATCGTGAATAGTGAAGAGTATTGTCTCTTAGCTCAGGAAGGAACTTGTAGTATTGAGGCAGAAAGGAGATATGCACACAGAGCTGTAGTTCTGCATGGCAGTGGTGCTACGCTAACAGAATTCCCTTGGGAAGTAACCAGAAGAACAAAGTCCGGACATCATCTTGGAAAAGGGAACATTGGATTGAGCTCTCTATAATATGGTACTAAGTTCCATGGACCCAATGTGAAGAAAATGAAATGAAGTCAAATCAAAGTATTTTTTTAAAACTAACTCTGTGTTTTGCAGAATGTAAAAGTAAAAGCATAATTATACATGATAAGATGTTCTTCAGTTGTATAATTATTCAACATGAATTCAAAGTCTCACTATTGAATCCAGTTGTGCTTCTACCTTTTGTTAACACTTAATTGATCAGTCAAATTGACTTCAGCTGTGTGTTAAAAGGTGAAGAAAAGGACTCAGTTACTATTGTGAAAATAGAAGTATCTCTCTTACGAGTGAATAAGCTATCAAGGCTGTTCAGTGAGTTCCAGTGTTAGGGAGTCTCATTCTATCCTACTGTTGTTATAGGTCTTGGGAACATATATAGCTCTTGGAGCACATAGTAGAGATTTCAGCTGTCACTGTAATTCCAGCAGTTCAGTTTTTCTGTGAAAACCTGGTGCCATGCAGAATATACTATACCAGTTTCAATGTCGACAGCTTAACTTATCCTTCGATAATTTTAACTGCGGAAAAGGATTAGAAAATGAGCCCATTGACTAACTGGCCTTGTGCTATACTAAAAAGTGAGTTACAGACAAATATAAAACTAGTTTAATTTCTCTCTTCTCATCCAGTTGTAATTTTATTTTGAAAGCATTAGATTCATTTTTTGAAATACAGCAAATTCCCTGAGATATAATCAGATGAACTGTGCCGAAAATCAATTATGTACTCCGACTAGCTATCCCAGTCACAGTGCTATGCTTCCTTCATTTTCCACAAAATTTTGTTGCTAATAATCATTAGATAAAATGTATGGCATGCTCTCTAAGGGGAAGTAGGTATCTCTTAAAAGCATTTTAAATTAAATGAAAGTATAGATATATAGCTCATAGATTTTCCACAAATTGATAGGTCTTATAAGTTTATTTGTAAGCGTACTCACTTTTTGTACTTGATGACTGAGATCTTTATTCTATTTCGTTTTTAAACCTTGAAACAGTCTGACCTTTATTCAGTTGAAAGGACTCTAGTTAGGACTTTGAATACTCATGTCTGAGGCCTTGTTCTACTTCTAATTATCTGAGCGACCTTGGGAAATTATTCTTGCCAATCTGGTTTCAATTTCCTCATCTGCCAAATGAAGGTGTTGAACAAGGTGATCTCCAAGGTCCTATCCTGCTCTAATTTCCATGATTGTCTGGCTCAAGGTACTTTGTGAATGCTGATCTAATTAATTTTCTTAGTCACCTTCATGACACTCTGTGGAATATATTTTCTCATGATAGTCAAGAGCCTATGCGTATATCTGCAAAGATTTTAGTCAAATATAAACACTAATTTGGGCTTCCCTTAGAGGCTGAGTTGAGTTTATGAAACTATACAGTAATTGCCTAAAACAGCTACTCTTCCCCCTCTTCTTTCAACATCAATTTTCACATCTCTGTTTCCTAAGATAAGCTGTGAAATGCTGCCCATTTAATCTGTCTACCCACAGTGTTACATATGATGTTTTGTGCTCCAAAACTGTCTCTTAAATGCATAGAAAAGATAAATGAGCCTTCTAAAATTCTTTCTAGCTATTTAAATTGGAATGATTTATTTAAATGCCATAATGTATCACTACTGTCATTTTCACTGTCAATAAATATTCACTAAGCAGATTCCATATCTTGTAAATTTTTATGTACAACAA
The DNA here is from genome assembly GCF_950005125.1 of Chionomys nivalis. Classification (NCBI taxonomy): domain Eukaryota; kingdom Metazoa; phylum Chordata; class Mammalia; order Rodentia; family Cricetidae; genus Chionomys; species Chionomys nivalis. Next base: position 73,498,678 of record NC_080090.1, on the reverse strand, counting down.
GAATGAAAACAAAAGCTGTTTAACCAGCTCTAAAATGTAGGTTCATTTAGAGATATAAGAACATAAACTGCATATAGTGTTTAGATATTTGAAATGATATCAGAATCAGGAAGCAATAAGGGAACTGAAGACAATCTGAACATTCTTTATTCAGTACAACAATTAACATGAGGCCAGTATTCAGGCAAAGATTGATAGCATCTTGCGGCCATCTAAACAAGGAAATGATTTAAACCAAGTTATGGAAGTAAGTATAAGGAATTAACACTTATAAGAGGGTGCTTAGAAGGAGATAGTAAGATTGAAGTTTCAGCAATTTCAAAATTTTCAACTTCACTAAGACCTGATTGCTAAATGACATATGTGTTTCTGTTTATAGTGTGTTTATTTTTCTTTCAATGTCAAAGTTATAGCTCTTTATTTAAAAATAAATTCAGATGATGTAACTGATACTTTAAGAGGTTTTTTTTTTTTTGCTTTTTAAAACTTTTTATATAACATATTCCCTTCAGGATTTATCCTCCCCCCATTTCCTTCTGGATCATTGCTCCCTCCCCAATGACTCAATTACATTCAACAAGCAGAGATTGCTCATTCGTTTCCAGTTTGCCCAGACCTAAAATAATTACACAGACACTATATTAATTACAACACTGCTTGGCCAGTTAGCTCAGGCTTCTTATTAACTAACTTTTGCATCTTAAATTAACCCATAATTCTTGTCTGTGTTAGCCACATGACTTGATACTATGTATCAGTGAGGCATTCTTATCTTGCTTCCTCTGCATCTGGGTGACAACTGCAGACTGAGCCTTTCCTCTTCCCAAAATTCTTCTAGTCCGGTCACCACGCCTACACTTCATGCCTGGCTAATGGATAATCAACGTTTTATTAAACCAATACAAGTAACAATCTTTACAGGTTACAAGACCATTGCCCCATAGTAACATTTCCTCTTTTTCAATCATAAGAATGCACACACACACACACACACACACACACACCATAAAAGTCCAAAATCAGAAACCAAAATATGCAAACAAAGGACCAGTAAGAAAAAAAAATGCCCCAAAACAGCATTATGTGACAGAGTCTACAAAATACCATTGTGCTCATTTTGTGTTTGCCATATACTGCTGGTCATGGTGCATGTCCTTAAATGTGATTTGTTATACCTAGAGAAAACATTTTTTTCACAATCAGTTATCAATTGCAGATAGTTTCTTGGTTAGGGAGTGGAATTTTATGTCCATATGTCCCTCACATTTTTGGGAACTCAACTTTGTTGATTCCTATGGAAGGCCTGCCCACTTCTGAAAGGAGAAAGAGTAGATGGGGGGGGCATAGTTGGGGTTGAGGTGAGGGAATGAGAAGAGAGGAAGGAGGGGAAACTGTGGTTGGTATGCAAAATAAGTGAAAAATAAAATTTCAAATAATAAACAAGTAAAATAAGTAGACATTTGATTTCTCAATGTATTTAAGTTTTCAGTCGTTGGTGAGAATTTGTGTTTCAACACTTACAGCTTCTATACCACAGTGTTTCTACTGCCATGCAGCTTTCTTCTCCATGCATATTTGTTTACTATTCCTTGCCAGATGAGAAAAATATTTAAATTTAGAGTCTATACAATAGAGTTAGAAGTCATCTGTGCTTTAGCAAATATGCAATATTCTTGTTACAAATGAAATCACAATCCGAAATTCTGGGCATAAATTTGACAAGAAAAACTGTTTAACATAGTACTAAATTTTTATCTATACTTATGTCTGAGGTATTAATATTCTATACATGAATGAACAAATGAATGTGCTCAGCACTTTGTATCAAGTGGACAGTGGAAATAGTGGCATAAAAATTAAGCAAGAATGATTCCTTATTGTAAATGCTAAAGTTGGTGTGACTTACATTTGGAGAAGATCCATAGAAAGCATGAGAGTTGTATTGAAGCATAACCAGCCTTCCACTGCTGACTGCCTGTGTACATGAGATTCTATGTAATGTTCCTCTGCCATTGTTTTCTACCGATTTGTATTGTGTTCATGCTTTACTTGTCATCAATGATATTTATTTCAGTGTGCATAATTCACATTTGTGCACACTGAAATAAATAATATTGCACACTTAACTTTTATATCATATATATTTTATGACTATGAATTTATCATTTACTAAGAACTTTTAAAAGTTTTGATTTATGTTCTAACAGTTCCATTCCCAATGTCTCCACATAATACTGTCTAAAAATGATGTCTGGCATATAACTAAAACTTTATAAGAATTTGTGGACTAAACTTGCTTACCTAAATTTTCCAAAATTGAACTCATTGAGAATCTGTCTATATTTTCATATATTTCAACTGTGAGGGGGAAAAAAGCAAAATATTATTTAGAACCATAGTTTTGTTGTTTCCATATTTATGTTTTAATAAATGATTTGTCAAATTGGTTTTGAAGTCTTGGTACATTCATTAAGATTTGATCTTTGCTCCTTTAACATGTGATTAATCCTTCTTATGAGGGAGTGTGAACTGGATTAAAAGTCAAACTCAAACTCCTCTTAATGTAGTCGAGTGTTCCAGCACTGAGTGACACCTTAAATCTTTGCTTTTTAAAAAATACATAACCTCTTTTTACTGTGCATCTACTCAAGTAATAATTTAGTCTGCTATTATTAAATTATGTTTGGTTTGTTATTTGCAAATTCTTTTGTCTTTTAGCTCATAATATTATGCTATTTAATTTTCTTGATATGCTCAAATTATGAGGAGAAACTTGAAGTGTGTGGTTATTACACTAGTAGCTGCCTGCTATGAGCGACGAGAACTAGAGTTCCAGCTTGTTCTGCAGCCTTTCCACTTTGTTTCCAGCTTTGGCAGTTTGCCTGATTTGTTCATGTTCCATGTGTAATTTCATTGCATAGAATTTTCACATTGAGTGAGAACATAATGTATCTTGTGATATGGTGTTTTGTGGGGTTGCCACCTCCCAATTTTAATGTTCACTCAAATATAGGTAATAATTTAGCTTAATATTCCCCCAAAGGTAAAATTGAGATTATGAGTGTTTAATCAAATATTTTCACAGAAAGAAAATGTGTTCTGCTTATAAACAAATGATCATTGATGCCTTCTCTATATTTTTCTTTTATAACCTTCATTACTATTCTAGCTAGCCAGCTGAAGGAGGATTGGTGCCCAGTTCCAGCTTGATGTCTGTACGTTCCACAGTCCCTGTTCCAGTAGTAGGGAATTATCTTCCTGGTCAACCAAGAGTAATGGCAAGAGCCTGTAGTGTTTCAGACACACCTGGAAACTCCCTAACAATTTACTGGACAGTATTCCGTAACCACAATCAGGATTCTCATTTAATGCCATATTGCTTAAGTTAACTCTCCTCTTTCATTTCAAATACTGTGCTTTAATTAAGCTACACCATAAGTGTGGCATTTTCCTTATCTTTAGTTTGACTAATCATCCTTAACAAAAACCTAAGCCAACTACTTTCCACTTCCCTTACTTTCACCACCACTTAAGTCTTTCCATTCCGTTTTTTGTCTTGTTTTATTGTTTTTTTTTGTTTGTTTGTTTGTTTTTACTCTTTTGGTACTTTGGGGGGCCCTCCACCCAGTTCCCAAATATAACACACATGTACACTTATTCATACTTTTATATTCCTAACTTTGGCTTGACTTATTTCTAGTGAACTTTCCTTAAATTATTTCATCTAACTTTTGCCTCTGGTCTTTTTTTCTGTTCTTCTATATATCTTACTTTACTCCTAACTGTTGCTGGCTGTGTGACAGGGTGACTGGGTGGCTGGGTGGCTGGAACCTAGCATCCTTCTCTAATTCTCTTGCACCTTCTCATTTTTATTCTCTCTTTCTGACAGCCATGCCTATCCTTTCCCCTGCCTTCCTATTGTCTGCTCAGCTCTTTATTAGATGAATAAGGCGTTTTAGACAGGAAAAAGTAACACAGCTTCAAAGAGTTAAACAAATGCAACCTAGAAGAATGCAACACATCATTGCATTGTTAAACAAATGTTCTACACAGAAACAAAGGTAGCACATCTTAAACTAATATCCCAGAACAACTCCCAGCAACCCCTTCTACATTCATATGGCACATGTGACAATACAGTGGCAATATTAATTTAAATAAAGAGTAAGAGTTCATCATCATTAATGAAAATTTCATATCCTCTTATCAAAACACAATGTATTCAGATCTCAGCAAATTTCTCTTTGCTGGATTGTTAATTGGAAACATAAGAGCAAGTGAAATCATATGAATCTAACAACCTAAACCCCCAAATGGGCAATTTCATAAAATGAATTGCATTTCTTCAAGTAATAATATGACAGAAAAAGTCTAAAAGTAAAATCACTGAAAAAAAAGCACCTGAATGTTCATAAAATTCTAATAAAACCTGAATGATATGTTTGCATCCTTCTTTATAAGAATTATAAAAGTAAACCTTATTAAATTATAGAAGAATTTGAACATTGACATGATAAAAAATCTTTACCAACAAATTTCTGTTTTTCCATTGTGGGATAGAAGAAGAAGGGTGGTTTCATGAGCTAAAATGCCCCTTTGACACTAGGTGCTCCAACATTCCAGAGAAATGCTATTATCAAAAATAACACGAGTTCCAAGGTCTGCCCGAGAAATAGGCAACTAAAAATGTGAGAAGGAGAGGTAATGTGTGTAATAAAATATGTGAGTGTAGCATGATTAATAAAAACCCAGAGACAGAAATTGGGGTTCAATCTGAAGGTCAGAAAAGCAAAACAGCCAGCTACTGTCTTTTACATCTACCTCAGTATGAAATGGTGATCCTGCCTCCAGGAATCTCAGAATAAGACTGTGTGTGAGAGTTGTCTCCTCCAGTCTTATATTCCTCTCTAGTTCTGGGATTAAAGGTGTTCAACACTACTGTCTGAATCCTTTGGCAATTGGGATTAAAGGTGTGTGTCACCACTGTCTGGTCTGTAAGACTAATCAGTGGCTGATTTACTCTCTGAACTTCAGGAAAACTTTATTTATTAAAATATAAGTGAAAAATTACTACATGTGTGAGGGAAAATATTTAATGAAACTGACCTCATAAAATCACTCCTATTGTGTGTGACAGTTTCACAGAGATGTGTTTTAAAATGAGTAAAGATTTTGCTTGCATTGCCACTAAGATTATCAATAATTATTTATTATCTTAAGAATTCAATAATGAAAAATTTCTAAGTATTGCTATGTACACTGCTTTTAATTTTAATGGCACACTATTGCTATAGTTATGTTTAACATAAATAAGTAACAGATATATTTAAAACTTACATTTAGTTTGTTGATAAATTACATGAAATGGTAGACTTTAACATGTAGCAAAATGGTACAGGAAAATTGATTTTCAGATTCTGCAAAGAAATTATGCTAAAAATGGCAGCAATATTTTGCTTATAAAACTTAAATAGTAGAAATAATAACACCACTTCCCCAACTGTAACTTAACTAAATAATTATTTTTATGGATTTTGGATTAGCTTTCAAGACTTTGTGGCCTTATACCGAAAACACCACTTTTACAATCATGTAGAAAAATTGGAGTTTGCATAATTTAACAGAAATTTGAGGAAGGAGGTACTCAAATTCATTAAGCTAAAGAGAATGTGATACAATCAGAAGTATTTCACATGCAAATATTTTGTGGATTCAATCTGTTCCCAATTTTTCTTCAGGTAGCTACTTCATAAATAAAAACTCATATTTATCTCACTTGATTTTTGAGTCTGAAAACCTATTAAGAAAGGTAATGCAAATGTGTTCATTTGAAATTGTTTTTAGTCTCTTAAGAATGTTATGTTTACACCAACCACTGACATTGCAAGAACACTCGAGGACACTTTATCCCACAGTGGGGATCTGTTATATAGTAGTCATGCTACTTTGAATCTAATTTTCCAAACAAATAGCAGAAAGAACAGCAGGTGTTTTCGTCTAACCCCATTGGTTATGATTAGAGATATTACAAAACTATGAAAATTGATGTTGACATACCACTTTGAAAGCTAATTTCCATGTGTGTGCGACATGCCACAGCATATCTGAAATCCGTGTATTCCCACTTGCCAGAGCAACACATTATTTGTTAGAGCCTTTGGTTCCAAGAGCAGATCTTGTCAACTTCAATCAAAATCCAGCTATTAATGGTATCTTTTAATGACTTTTACCGAAGGCATACATTTTCAATTAGTATATTTTCAGGAGGTACATGGCATTTATTCTGGGGATGAATCTAATGCTGCCAGAAAACATTGTACCATGGAATTTAGACAAAATTACCAAGTATAAACCGTACTGTGCACAGATTTTGAGAACATCTTCAACTTTTCTATTTTTTATTTGGCACAGTAGATAGTGAATATGGTTACCTAAAGCAATATGGAATAGAAATAAGAATGGATTTATGAATTAGCAAAATTATCTGTACAATACCTCCTATGGTATTCAATTTGTGGAGGTGATTTGATGGATTTCTTTCTCAGGGAACTTCTCAGAGAAGAATGTGGACTTCTAAATCTTTCAGCTGTTGACACTACACTAGAAAGGAAAAAAAAAACATGGAAAATGCTTAGAAATACAATTTCACTCGATCATTATATCATTATATCAGAATAAGGAAGTATATTATCCTTTTTTACTTTTTGCTTTTAAGTTTTGAAATTCTATTATCATTGTACCATTTCAACCATTCACTTCCTTTCTTCCATTCGTCTCCTCCCCACACTGGAGGCCTTTCTTGCTCTAATTTCCAATTCATGGTCTCCTCTTCACTAATTTGTATTGTATGTATATGTAAATATGCCTATACACATTCATTATGAATACAAATATATATTCCTTAAATATAGTTTCATCATTTCACACAGTATTGCTATTAGGAATGCACTCAGGGCTGATATTTGACTCTGGACAGCCAGCTGATGTACTGTTTCCTGGGAAAGACTACATTTTCTATTCTCAGCTCTTCTTAGTTGCCTATAGTTCTTTTGTTCAGGATTAAAGCGTCTAAGGCTTTTTTTTTTTTTCACTTCACGCACTTCAACATCTCATTTTGTCTAATCCTTGTTCAGCTCATGTTTGGGAGTCGTGTTGGAGAGATATTATGGGCTTAGATTTTGATATTACCAGAAGACACATTCACTACAAATTCCCCTAACCTCTTGCTTTGACAATACATCTGGCCCATTTTAAATAGGTTCCCAGGGTCTTAGGTTAAAGTGTGTTTTGTTAGATATATTTATCGGTCCAGGACTCAATAATCCTGAATTTATTTTGTGGTTTTCTGTAGTAGTATTCATCTGTTGTGAAGAGCATCTCCTTGATGATTTTGATGTGTATACCAATGTATGGTAAGAACAAATATTTAAAGAGTGTTATAAAAAAAATCTAAACTCTTATAAGAAATCATCTATAACCTCTGATTTTTCACGTCTACTGAAATTAGGAGGATATGGCATAATACGACTATCCACAATCCTGGACCCCGTAACCAAATACATAGCATATCCATTCATCCTCTTATAATACCACATCCATCTCAGACTGACTATACAATGGCTCTATTTCAACTTTTCCAAAGAAAATACAGCCTGAAGATTCTTTTCAACCCGTACAAGAGACAAACAAAAAGGAACGGTGCTCATGCTTGTAAATATCTTTCCAGTATTGTCTAATTTTGAATTTCATTTATAATATGATTCAATTTTTATACATTACATATTATCTCATTATAACTTTCTTTTCTTTTTCCTTTTATCTTATATCAAGTTAATCATGGAAAATAATAAACTCAGACAAAAATATTACAATAAAAGCATAACAATACTGAATGATAGCAGCATTATTTAGCTTTTCATTGTGTAGGCAGCTGCATGCTGTACAGGATATGTTATAAGAACTATTATCTAGATGTTTGCTAAATTTTACATGAGATACAGCTTGGGATGCTGACTTTTCTTTTAACTCATCACACTGGATTTATTCTAAAGTTTCTGTTAATTAAATTATATTTTTGAATACCACTGTGTTTGGAAAGAGAAAGCAGCATACTATGGATAATTGGTAATTAAAGAGTATAGTCTGGGGATGGATACAAACAGGAGAAGAAATAGGATATAATTTCTTATATCTATTAGTTATATCTATTTTCTGAGAACTGCTTCTACTATAAGAGAATTCTTTAGAAATTCAATACAAAAAATTAAATGGATTATATTCATTATATCTACAAAACATGCTGTTTACACATTTTAACTCAGTTGCTTTACGTGTTTTAGTATTATTTATGGAGTTGATGCTATTAACCAGTTACTGCTGTGAAGATTAAAGTCATGAATATTTTAGATAAAAATTGTACCACAGTCATTGGAGTTATTGTCTTAGTAAAGCAATTTCTGTAAAAATGTTTTTAAAAACTCTTCAATAGGAAAAATAAACTGGAAAGAGAGCAAGGAGAGTATGAATAAATAGCAGTTGTGGTTAAGTGTTGTATGGAAATCCTCACTTAGGAAAACATGAAATGACGAAGATGTAGCTGGAAATAAAGACGATTCCTAGAAGCATGAGAGGGTCCATGAGCAGAAAGTACTAAATGCTAATGTTTGCAGAGACAAGCAAAGGTATTTCCAAGTAAATGTCACAAACTGGTGAGACTCAAACACAACCAGTTCTATGTGCAGGCTCAGATCAGTACCAGAAGTGACACCAAAATTGCTCCATGTCTCACGTTTTTATCCTGCATAAGGTGATTGGAGTTGAGATGAAAAGTGGCAGGATCCCATTTGAGTGTTAATGAAGCCTCAATGTTTATTGAAGGATTTAATGTGAATATGTACACACACATAAGCAATTTTTTCTGAAATATTAGAAAAGAGAAGAATATGAATGTTTTCATTTGAGAAGCATTACTAAAAATTTAATTAACTGAATTTTAAATCCTGGTTTCTAACTTGTAAAAAAGTATGATACTTTTGGGTCTGTTATGTAAATATTGTCTAGTGGAAAGCCAGAATATTAAAGACTTAGGTTGAACTAAAAATGTTCAAGCTACAAAGGAATTTTAAAAAGTGAAGTAAAAACTAAGCTAGTGTAATAAGTAAGAGATTAGGGGCATGAGAGAAGGCTAAGCAGGTAAGATCCTTCTGCTTTTACAGAGACAAAAGAGCGCTCACTGGGTTGAATAACAGTTGCTTATAACTCTAGATGTAGGGTTTCTGACACCCCCTTCTGGCCTTTACACTGATCATGTGCATGGACACAGAATATAATGCACACACACTTATTTATACTCACAAACACAAAATCAACAATAGAACAATTTTCTGAAAAACAAAGCACTTTGGGAAACCTATTCTTTTCTTCCCATGTAAATGACTTATAACTGACAAAGTGATTCTACTTTATTTTGAGTAATTTTCTTTTTTTTATGCCCTTCTTTTCTTTCTTTTTTTATTAATTAATTTATTTAATTATTAAAGATTTCTGCCTCTTCCCCGCCACCACCTCCCATTCCCTCCCCCTCCCCCAATCAAGTCTTCCTCCCTCCTCAGCCCAAAGAGCAAGCAGGTTTCTCTGCCCTGTGGGAGGTCCAAGGACCACCCACCTCCATCCAGGTCTATTAAGGTGAGCATCCAAACTACCTGGGCTCCCACAAAGCCATTACGTGCAATAGGATCAAGAACCCATTGCCCTTGTTCTTCAGTTCTCAGTAGTCCTCATTGTCCGTTATGTTCAGCGAGACCGGTTTTGTCCCATGCTTTTTCAGACCCCGGCCAGCTGGCCTTGGTGAGTTCCTGATAGAACATCCCCTTTGCCTCAGTGTGTGGGTGCACCCCTCGCAGTCCTGAGTTCCTTGCTCGTGCTCACTCTCCTTCTGCTACTCCTTTGGATCGTGAGACTTCAGTCCAGTGCTCCAATGTTGGTCTCTGTCTCTGTCTTCTTTCATCGCCTGATGAAGGTTAATATTCAGGAGGATGCTTATATGTTTTTCTTTGGGTTCACCTTCTTATTTAGCTTCTCTAGAATCACGAATTATAGTCTCAATGTCCTTTATTTATGGCTAGAAACCAAATATGAGTGAGTACATCCCATGTTCCTCTTTTTGGGTCTGGCTTACCTCACTCAGGATAGTCTTTTCTATTTCCGTCCATTTGTATGCAAAGTTCAAGAAGTCATTGTTTTTTAGTGCTGAGTAGTACTCTAATATGTATATATTCCATACTTTATTCATCCATTCTTCCATTGAAGGACATCTTGGTTGTTTCCAGGTTCTGGCTATTACAAACAATGCTGCTATGAACATAGTTGAGCATATACTTTTGTTGTATGTTTGGGCATCTCTTGGGTATATTCCCAATAGTGGTATTGCTGGGTCGAGAGGTAGGTTGATCCCGACTTTCTTGAGAAACCGCCACACTGCTTTCCAAAGTGGTTGCACAAGTTTGCATTCCCACCAGCAATGGATGAGAGTGCCCCTATCTCCACAACCTCTCTAGCAGAGGCTATCATTGGTGTTTTTGATTTTAGCCATTCTGACAGGTGTAAGATGGTATCTTAATGTTGTCTTGATTTGCATTTCCCTGATTGCTAAGGAAGTTGAGCACGATCTTAAGTGTCTTTTGGCCATTTGAACTTCTTCTGTTGAAAAGTCTCTGTTCAGCTCAGTGCCCCATTTTATAATTGGATTGATTAACCTTTTTCTGTCTAATTTCTTGAGTTCTTTATATATTTTGGATATCAGACCTTTGTCAGTTGCGGGGTTGGTGAAGATCTTCTCCCAGTCAGTGGGTTGCCTTTCTGTCTTAGTGACAGTGTCCTTTGCTTTACAGAAGCTTCTCAGTCTCAGGAGGTCCCATTTATTCAATGATGTCCTTAGTGTTTGTGCTGCTGGGGTTACACGTAGGAAGTGTTCTCCTGTGCCCATGTGTTGTAGAGTACTTCCCACTTTCTCTTCTATCAGGTTCAGTGTGTTTGGACTGATATTGAGGTCTTTAATCCATTTGGACTTGAGTTTTGTGCATGGTGATAGATATGGATCTATTTTCATTCTTCTACAGATTGACATCCAGTTTTGCCAGCACAATTTGTTGAAGATGCTTTCTTTTTTCCATTGTATACTTTTAGCTCCTTTATCGAAAATCAGGTGTTCATAGGTTTGTGGGCTAAAGTTAGGGTCTTCTATTCTATTCCATTGGTCGACTTCTCTGTTTTTATGCCAGTACCAAGCTGTTTTCAGTACTGTAGCTCTGTAATAGAGTTTGAAGTCAGGGATGGTAATGCCTCCAGACGATCCTTTATTGTATAAGATTGTTTTGGCTGTCCTGGGTTTTTTGTTTTTCCATATAAAGTTGATTATTTGAGTAATTTTCAACCAACTCTATTATTCTATAATGTAATGAATTTGTACATTAAAAGGTATTATGAGTAAATCTCCTTAAGAAATTTTAATCCATTAATATGATTCTGGGACTAGTCTATAAATAGAATGACCAAATGATTTTTAACTTGATGTTTAAAAGCATAGCATGCTCACCTTCATGTATATGCTCTCAATAAATTTTAAAATAATTTAAAACATTTTAAACAAGTGAATGAAGATGTTTAACAGCAGGAGAAGGCCGAGGTGGCAAATAAATAAAATGAGAGAAGGAATGAAAAAACATTTGGCTTTGTTGCCTTTAATGCTTTTTAAGTTATATAATGTTTAATGGAAAACATTGTATATGTTGAATATAAATAATACTATATCTTGATAAACATGCTGTAACCCAATCATTTTCACAATGATATTAACATGGCTGTCACCTTTCAGCTGGACAACACAGTTCTACAATGGAAATTTCTTGTAACAGAAAGTCTGTACTCTTTGATAATGCTTTTATGAAGAAAAAATACTGTTATTTTCTTTTGACATGAAGAGCTGTGCTGTGAATACGGAACTGAATGTTGTGGGTTTGATTTAATCCTTGGTTCTTTCTTGGGAAATTTAATACTTCAGCACAATTCTGACCAAAACAACTTAAAGAACTAATATATGGTGACATGTTTCTTTCTATTTAGAGGACTGGGAAGAGGGTGTTCTTCAGATCATTTACAGAAGTAATATATGTGAGGAGAAACTAAAATGATAAGAAAAACACTTCTCGTAAGGATCCAAATTCTGTTAGAAAATCTCTGACTTCGTTTCCCTAAAAGAAGAAAAAGCATTGATGGGATTAAATTATTCACTATATACTTATTGCTTTTCTCATTTGTATCTCATAACTCAAAACTGTAAATAGATTTGTCTAAAGTTTTTACTGCAAAAATCATTCAGAAACATACAGTAAATACGATCCTGCTTGTTATGTAGATAAAACTCATAGTACTGCAATACACCATAAAAGTCAACGATTTCTATATCATATCATTCAAATTCTTTTTATTAAATCTAAAATTAGAATATGTCCTTGGGAATCAAAATACATATTCTCAGCATTAATGTGACATTGCATCAAGAATAATGACATGTAGTAATACATTTAGCCAAAGCTAAAAAAAAAACATACAGAATTGAAAACAAACAAAAAACAACCAATGAAAACAAACACACTTTTACATCCTATCAAGAACTACTGGGTGTGTCTTTCCCAAGTTTTCAATGCTCAGCGACATTGTTTGCTAAATACTTCATTCTGTTCAATAAAATAGACTCAAATATTCCTTGAAATGATTAGATAAATCTTCTATTCCTTATTTTTAATCTTCTTTTATTTTTTAAAGATTAGTTACAATATTTTTGTGTTTTTTTTGTTTCATTTTAAGGTTGCTAAAAACAAGTTACTCTTCCAAATTTTGTGGATTTTGGTTTTTATTTGTTATGTTTTTTTTCTTTAGACTTAATTCGCAAATCTCTTAAAGTGGAATCATTTCTGGAACCTGTATTTTACCCCTTATATATAGAAATCATCTAGATTTTCATTTATAAAATAATAGCAATTTAAATTTTTCACTGTATTTTTAATTAACATGGAATTAAGACACTACCTCAATCCCCTCCCATGTACCCTCTCAAATTAATTGCCCCTTTTTATTTTATTCTTTAATTATTATCCACATACACAAAACACACACAAGAATAAAAATATCATGAAATGTTTGTGTATCACAAGTATGTAAATATAATAGTCTGAGTCCATTTGGTTGTTGTATAGATGTGAATAATGAGACTGCTTTAAATGTTCTCCATTTAAATGGAAGCTACCTACCATTGGGTTTGGATAAATAATAAAGGAGTTCATCCCTGGGACGGAGAAATTCTCCAATTCCTAGTAGTCTTAAGCTGCCTGTATTGCTTTGTCTAGTTCTTGGACTCTGTTAATTTTTTTCTTCCATGTTAGTATATCTGTTGTTATTGTCATTGTTCCCTTATTATTTATTAAATTAGGAAGAATATTTTATTGTACAATTTCTGGTCTTCTCCCTTTTTTAAAAAATATTTATTTATTATGTATACAATATTCTGTCTGTGTATATGCCTGTAGGCCAGAAGAGGGCACCAGACTCCATTACAAATGGTTGTGAGCCACCATGTGGTTGTTGGGAATTGAACTCAGGACCTTTGGAAGAGCAGGCAATGCTCTTAACCTCTGAGCCATCTCTCCAGCCCCTGGTCTTCTCACTTTTACAACAATTTTAATACCTCTTTTGCCTTCTCCCCTGAGTCATAGATGCATAGCTGTGATGTAGATATGCCCACTGGGGCTTGTGTTCCCCGGATCCATTCATCTCTCTACTGTATTCGGATGTGTTTTCCTGTAGTGGTCTCCCTTTGTTTAAGAGAAGCTTCCTTGGGAAGGGACCATAGCTATACTTACCTATGGCATAAGGATAAGATTTAAGATGTAGTTAAGAACTGTGCTGTTCTAGAAAAGTTACAGTAGTAGATTCATTTCTAAGGCCCCTGATGTCACTGGCAGAGGAAAGTTGATTAGATTTCTAGTACCAGGAATGATTCCCCTTTTGTTAAGTGAACTTTAAATCCAAATAGACAGTTGATTGTTACCAAAATGTGAGTACCACTTGCTGTATCTATATGGAAATCTCGCATTGGTCATCACTGTTATGGTTAATGGCTGCTGCATTTGCAAGGTATATTTAGTTGTTTCCCTCTTTTGGAAGCTTGCACTGTATTTTTAGAACCTGTGGAAGGTGGAGCACAGGATTTAGCTTTCAAGTTAGATTCAGATGAAATCATTTAAGTCCTCTGTCTTAAGTATGTGGTATTTTCAGCAATAGGTACTTACTTTCAATGCCTGAGAGACAGCCGAGGGCTGAATCAGTAATATGCATTGTCCTGGGAATCACTTAGAATAGCCTGACCAACATTGTAAAGGAGGTTTCTTATGCCCATTATTGGAGAGAAATGCTGTAATTCTATGGTTCTTATAAGGAGCATTGTTAATCCCAGAGCATAGCTTCTTAAAAGTATAAATTATTTATTGTTTCTTCTCCCTTAGCTACTTTACCTGTTTTCTGTCTTGAATTCACAAGGTATTTCCTTATTCCTGAGTTAGGATATGCATTAGAATAAACAACAGAAAGAAAATACAGTTGATCTCTTTCAGAAATACACCGCCATGCTCTCTCGGATTTTAGTTTATCTCTGAACAGAACCACATAAGCATCTCTAAGTTTAAGAGGAACAGGAATATTAGCTTATTTTTACTTAGCACATTTTCCTGAAAAAAGGTTTTGTTAGCTGTAATAATGAAGCTATTGCAACTGTGCTGGCACCTGGTAAGGAAGAAATTCATACTTGAATAATTATTTTTGTGGTCATTTTTGTGGTCATGTTCCGTGTGTGTGTGTGTGTGTAGTGAGCCTTATATTTAAAAGGAAGAGTTAAAATAATGTGTACCACTTATGTAAGAAGGCAATAATTATAAAGCCCACAGTACTATGTTTTGTAAAATCTGGTGCATGCATGTGCTTGTTGAGGGCGGGAGTTGTTCTTTGTATGTATAATGTGTATATACACAAGCTTATGTGCAAGCAGAAGTGCTTGTGCATATGGAAGCAGCAGAGGAGATTGAGTTTCCAGCTATATTAGACTCAACCTCATTCCTTTAAGACAGAGCTAAGTGAGCTTAGAGCAAAGAACCATCAGCACATCTCAGCACTATCCACTGTGTCTGGCTGCATTATTTGCATGGGAGGAAAAGACATCAGTCAACAGTGTGTGCTGAGCACTGCATGGTGCAATATCCGCATAAAAATACAGATAACTATGCTTTATCGTAACTTTATTAAGGTTGGCATTTAAAATTGACCTTCATACTGTTACTTATGATAGACAGGAGCCTTGGAAGACTGCTTGCATGGCTCTGGAAATTGGGAAAAATATGCTTTAGACCGGTGTACATAGATGCTCAAAGTATAGAATGTCCTAGGTAACCCAGGGATTGCAAATTACTCATGATTCAAAAGCCCAAACTGATATTGTTTATTTTACAAAATTTCTCTCAACAGTCCAAGCAATGATTTCTGTATGATATACCATTCCTTTCATTCTCAAAATACTTTTTATCGAAAGAAAAAAAAGGCAATAAATTAATTGGAAAGAAGTCAAAATAACTTGTGGATAAAAATAACTTATTTTCAAATAATTTGTAAGTAGATTAATTATGGAAATGTTCAATAAAGTCCAAACTAGAAGGAATATGGATAAACATGGATTTTTATTCTGACAACAGAACAGATTAAGCTCTTGAAGTGACAGAAATTTCTGTCTATTTTTCTGGCAGTTGATAAGGGGCTCCCATCTATAATTTCACGATTTACCCTACAAGTAAGAGAGAAGAGTAATTCTGAAAACCTGTTTGATTTGTGTTACTGCTGATAGCATCCAAAAAGACTCATTCTTTTTACCAAACAGATGATATTTTGTTAAAGGAAAGTCTTATCACTGCAGTAAAAGAGATGTTCAATATTGTGTAAGTCTGCCTGAGAACCCAAAGATTAAAGTATTGGCTCTTGTGTTTGTTTTATAAATAGTTATGGGATGACCATTTAAAATAATTCATCGCTTTCTTATCTCAGTTGAGAAATGAGACAAAAGAGTAATAGACACACTGGAATTCCCTCGTCTTATACTCAGTCATTTGATACATATTGATTTTATTTATTCAAATGTAATGTAATTTTTAAATTCTAGAAAAAACTCAACAGAAAGTAGCCATCTATTGTCTTTCTTTGGTTAAAAAGATTATATGAAACAGAATGAGTTGACAGCCTTTGATATTAGTGTAATTTGAGCCAAATTTTAAAAGGTATGTTAAAAAATGCTTCAACAAATGTAGTTTTTCACCAGTTGAAACACAAATGAACACACATTAACCAACTAGGTGTCATTTCTAGCAAAATCCAGAACCCATAAAATTGTGTGCCATTGATAATATGATTTCCGAAAGATCTTTTGAATAGAATCTGGAAGCTAATTTTATATATTTTTCACTTTCCCAGTTCCTAATAAACATACAGCTATAGTATCTTCAGCTATACTAATGTTAAGATAATCAATATATAATTCACAAAATATAATCAATATATAATTTATTATTCAGTTTGAAGAAATGATTCTTGATTACATAGCTGTCACAAGATTTTTAACAGCTGTGTACTTTAAGTCAGGTTTGTACCAGCAGAAAAAGTAGTTGAGAAACCAAATTATCGTCATAAGAATTTTAAGCAAAGGTAGAATCAAAGTCAGATTTTTTTTATTTTCTTTCTTTCCTGATTATAATATTCTTAATATGAATACATTCATAGTCATTACAAGTACTTAGTAAGGTACCTGGAATCACTGTCATTATTGTGTAAGAGTAACTTTGTACTTTAATAATGCTAACTACCAAATATTTATATATTAAACATAACTTTTTTGTCATCCTGAGTCTGGCACTTCTACTTAGACATACCATTTTAGATAGTGATCATTTTTTATCAGTTATTCTAAGATTACATTTGCTTTTCTAATTTTCTGAAATAAAGCATATGCTATAATTTTTATAAAATGATTTTTACATCTATCTCCTTCGTATCATTGAAGTAACAACTCTATCATTTTTTCCAAAGCTGCTGTCCACAATCATCCCAGAAACACTCAATAACTTCAGTGAAAATTTTGCAAATATTTTCTTAGAATGTTACTACCATTCAGGTAACATAAGAGCTATTATTTGTTATTTATGGTTCAAAATGTTTAAATGAGTGAATACTATATTCAGTTTAGATAGCTATTATTCGTTAAAACTGTAAGTAATGCTTGAAACATATTTAATTTTCTTGTGTTGTGATGTTAATTGTCAAGATGTCCTTTGTACCCACTCTTGATACCTCTGCCATGATGTGTATCCCATACCTCTTAGAGGTAATACAGAGTGAACATGTAGTTATAGATAACACTAAATACACACACAAGTTGTTCTAGAAGCTGGTTACCTTAGGGCAGAGCAATGGGGAGGACAAAAGAGAAAAAAGTGATCATTGCTTGAGGATCTTTCCTGAGTCGTGATTGTTTTTAGGTCCCATTAATGAAGAGACTTTACTTATATTAGATATGAGTGTTGGGGAGAGGTTCCAACTGCTGTCCCAGAGGGAATATAGAAAGTTCTATCTAATGTGAGAGATTACTATGATTTTTAACTGGACATTATATATATTTAAAGTAAAATTATCAGAAAATACTGAGTAGACTTCTTAGGGTTATGAAATGAGTAGTGAACTGAATGTAATTAGAGAAGAGCGAGAGAAAAGACTGAACAAGTAAAATGCCTCCTTATCTTTAAAGACTTTGTGACACTATGCCTACAATTTAGTCACTATTCTAAAAGGGGAAATAACTGTGTCATCATAGATCAGAAATGCCTTCTTTGTTGATACATAGGGGATGGATAGTGAGGGAGGCACAGACAAAGCAAAAGCAGAAAGAATCATTAGGCCGATAGAATAGTAAGACTAGACGATTCTAAAATGCTTAAAAATGATAGTTAGTTTTCCATGGGCAAACTTACTGTAGATTGAATTGATCCTTTGAACAGAGGTAGAGAATATATCCACATATGTGAAAGAGAATTATTAGAGAATGTTATGATTTTTGAAATGACTAATGTTTCAGAACTAATTGCAGCTGGTCAGGATGAGGAAACACATTTTATGGGTTCAGAGAAGATCCCAGGCATTCATTTTAACTTATATTTAATAGTGTTCATGAGGCCTTCATCTAAAAGAAATGCTTTAAAGGGTCACTTCACATATGGGTTAATTGTTTTTTTTTTTTTTTGAAATTAGCCTAAGCCTATTTGGGAAGTCACAAACAGAGAAAATAGCATTAAAGCCTTAAAGATAGACTTGGTTTAGCTTTAAATTTGGCACAAGGGAGGAAAAAATTAGGTATGTAATTTTGATACAGAGAAATATTTTCTCATAACATAGAAGTGTCTGGCAAGCGTTGATTGAGATGTTCAGTAGGAAAAGTGAAATGCTGTGTTTTTTACAGTATATGTTCTTGTGTGTATTTGTCTTTGAAATTCAGAATTAACAGCAAATTGAGCTATGCTAGTTTGTTTTCTGTTGCCGTGACAAAGCATTCTGAGCATGAGAGCAAGTAGAGGGGAAAGGATTTATTTAACTTCACTTCGGGTCACAATAATAGAAGAAAGTCAGGGCAGAAACAGAAGTAGGAACCAGTGAGGAAGGTTTTTGACTGGCTCATACTCAGCTAACATTGTTATATATCCCACTTACATAGGGAATGGTGTCTCCCACAATGTACTGCCCTAACCCACTCCCACTCCTGTCAATCATCAGTCAGAACAACCCCACAAAAACATGGCATAACTATAGCTCTCAGCCTTATATCTAGGTAAAATTGATTCATTTTCTCCCACAACAGCCTGCATATAACTTCTAATTTTGTGAATGTTAGTCAATAAGGTAAAACAGAAGTGAACACTAACTAGATCAATTACTTCATTGCAATGCCCTATGTTATTGTTGTCAGTAACAACACATTGTTGTCAGTTAGGTTGTGAAATGCAACCAATAGCATTCATAATAAGTCATATTATTTGTGGGGGTTCTATAAAAGTACATTGAATAACAACTAAAAAAAAAGGTATAACTCATTCCTTGTACTAGGGTTTTTGTTTGAGAGCATGATATCTAGCCGAGTCTTGTTTTCATCTATTATGTGGTAGCAATTTAAATGCAATTTACGTATGTATGTATACTTAGGTAGTTTTAAGAGTTAAACATTTTTTAGTATTTAATAGGCTCTTCTGTGTCAATACAAGAGTACTGCTTTTTAAAGATTAGTTAGATGGAAGTACTATCAATTTTTCTATAAATTTTTCTTAGTGATATGGATTGGTTAAAACTGATGAACATTGAGAAGCATACACTGAGTTCTTTGCTTTAAATAAATACAATCTTTGGAATTGTTTCTTGATGAGAATGAAAGTAAAAAAAATAAGTGGGAAGAAATTCAATTAAAATTCTCTTACTTTGATATACTAGAGGTAATTCTTGATGGGGAGAACAGTTTCCTATCATCTAACATTTGAACAAAATAGTTATACCTCAGATTGAGAGGTATAACTACATATATTGTCCTTGGAAATTGAAAAGGAGACTAGTTGAGGCACTGTCGGAATGCTTATTAAATGAAGCTACATGGAGAAGGAACATTCAATACTAACGACAGTCCTTGGGAAGAAGCCCTGCATCTTCAACTTTGGTCTGTATGTTTATGCCAGAATATGTACAGACATGCGGGTTCCAACGTTACCAATCATGGCAGTTCTTCATCTCTTGTTCTACTTTAGAATAATCAGAGATACTACTTTTTTGTTTTGATTTGATTATGGTTTTGGTCTTTTGACACAGGGTTTTTCTGTAACTTTGGATTCTGTCTTGGAACTGTTAGCTCTTGTAGACCATACTGGCCTTGAACTCACATAGATCCACCTGATTATACTTTCCAAGCATTGGGATTAAAGGTGGGTGCCACCACTACCCAGTGAGATTCTATTTTTTAAAAGTAAATATGAATCCTACACAAATTTACTTAATTTTATGTCAACATGACACAAGCTAGATTTATTTGGGAAGGAAGCACATTGACTAAAAAAAGTAGCCTGAGAGAAACTTGCGGGGCATTTTCTTATTTATTTATTTATTTATTTACTTATTTTTCCTTTTTTTTATTGAAAAAAAAATTTCCGCCTCCTCCCAGCCTCCCATTTCCTTCCCCCTCCTCCCTCTCCTCTTCCCCTTCCCTTACTCCTCTCCCCCTCCCTCTCCAGTCAGAAGAGCAGTCAGGGTTCCCTGCACTGTGGAAAGTCCAAGGTCCTCCCCCCTCCATTCTGGTCTAGGAAGGTGAGCATCCAAACTGGCTAGGCTCCCACAAAGCCATAACATGAAGTAAGATCAAAACCCAGTGCCATTGTCCTTGGCTTCCCATCAGCCCTCATTGTCGGCTATGTTCAGAGAGTCCGGTTTTATCCCATGCTTTTTCAGTTCCAGTCCAGCTGGCCTTGGTGAGCTTCTTGATTGAGGATATGAGTAGGTTCAGTTCATTTTGAGTATAACCAGCCCTGGGCTGGTGGTCCTGGGCACTATGAGAAAGAAGGGTGAGCAAGCTTTGAGGAGCAAGTCAGTATGCAGGATTCAGCCATCATCTCTGTATCAACTCTCAGTACAGCATCCTGCCTTGAGTACACCGTTGTATACATTTGGAAGTTAGAAGCTGTTACCACCATGTCTCTCTTTTTCTCCGTCTGTCTGTCTGTCTGTCTGTCTGTCTCTCTCTCTCTCTCACACACACACACACAGTCTATTCTATTTTATTACTCTGTCAAAACTAGCCACATCTCTTTTGAAAGGATTTGAACAACTTTGCCTGAGTCTCTTTTCTGATTTTATTATTTGCATTTCAAATAATCAAAACAAAAACATCACCATGAGATAGAGTCTGCTTACCCAAAAGTTACAACCTCTTATGTAATTACTACTTCCTGGACTGAAAAATTCGTTCCATGTTCCAAACTGTGGATAGAGACCACATTTCACTTTCTTTCCAGATAATTCAGAAGAAATTATTCACTACCAAAAGATGGTAGTGACTTGACAAGACTCATTTCCTCATTTTGTTTTTAAATTTTCAAGGCTATAATAAATTGAAAATTGACATTTTGGCCAGAAATAAAGCAAACTTGTCTATTATCCCGTGTAATTAATGCCCAATGTCGTAGTATTTATGTTTTCAGTCTCTCCAATAAACATTGGAACTAAAGTGGTTAGGCAAGCAATCTACCACTGATCTGTATCCTCAGACAAATTTCTGAATTTACACTGTGAAAAAAAAATCTAATTGCCTAAGCTAGACTTGAACTCATTCTACAGCTCAGGATGACTTTCAACTTCATTCATTGATCATCAGTCTGGAATAGCTATGATTATAGTCATGTATCACCAACCCTAACTTCTTTAGGATTCTCTTTTAACCCAACCGTGAGATTTTAATCATATTGAGAAATGTTCAGAAGGTATTTCATGAAGAATATCAAAATAATAGTTATTCTAATTTAATTTAGTTTTTCTCTTTCTTCTCTGACCAAGAAATATAAACATATATCAGATGTCTCTGTCCCCGCTCCCCTCTCTCTTACCTACTCCCAACATCTCTCTGTAAATTTCACTGAGAAGAGGATAGTTTAAAAATGAATTTTCCTTTTCTCAGAGTGTACAATTATCTCCAAGAGCAAAACTGTTGTGTGTCAAGTGTCAGCTTGAGCCCAGGGCAATACTGCCAGGGCTGCAATGCCCAGAGCAGCCAAGTGAAAAAGGAGAATGACAGAGAATTTCCTGGCTTGATCTCTCTGTGACTGAGCTAACAATCAGCTTATGATTGTTTAAATGGCTGTGGGTGTTTAATCCTCAGAATTTATATTTAGTTTAAGGTATTAAGGTCTAAGAAGGACAAATCTATGAAAGCTAAAATGAAATGGCCTTCCCAAAAGAGTAATCCCCAATTTCAAAGAGATACAGAAATTATATTGTTTAGGTTTAAAATTTAGATACACATTCCACAGATTTGGAAAGCAATAAAGGATTAGAAGGCTGAAATAAAGGACCTTTGAAATAAGATTATTAGTGCTCAGAGAGGATTTAACAATGAGAAGAGGTAATTGTTTTTATATCAACACATGTTCTAATACCCCAGAGAAAATTGTTAGCATCTAAAATGTATGCTCAGAGCTGCACAAACTTTCGAGGGCTTTGCAAACATCACATGGATACAGCATGCACTTCAAAGTAAAGTCTCAGTTAACAAAAGGGCACCTGTTGTCAAGAAATTTCAGTGTATTGATAGTGTGTATTATGAATCATGGAGATATGAATTGTTAAAGAAAAACGAAGTGCTCATTTTCTGGGGGAAATTCAGTTATAATAAAGAAACTGCCTACAATGATTATTTTTTAAGTTATGGTAGTAACAGCAGTGATAATCATAGAAATAGGATTTTGTACTTTTTCCTGTTAATTCTGTATGTATTCTATTTATCCAACTAAATGTACTTTGATTCTTAAAACAACCCTCTGATATTTTATTCTTTTTCAATGCAACTGACCCATTATGTGAAGTTTTTATGAAACAGCAAACTCATATTTGTGGAACAGAACAAAATTTACTTATTAAACTAGGCTTTAGTGTTTGCCTTATGGCAAGAGATTTCTCTTCCCAAGTTAGTATAATGCATAATTCATCCATGATTTAAGTGTATCTGGGTCTTAACTAATATTTTTTATGCCCAAGCATATTTGAGATGAACATGGCAAAGTACTTTCTTCCTTGTAATATATCCTGAAAACTTTTGTGAAAATTTGGTTACATAGCAAATTCTTCCCTTTATGGGGCAGGGATGTTGGTCCTTTACATTATTCATGTACTTAAGTATTCATTGCTTTGATTGTTTTTTTTTTCCTATGTTTGTCTCCAAGCCTCTTTCTTATGCTATTCAAAATCCATGGTTTCTATCTTGTATGATTTGATTTTTTTATCTTCCATTCCTCCCTTTCTTCTCACCCATCATTTCATTCTCTCTTCTTTCTATGAACTGCTTTTAAGTAAATGTCAAAACCAATGACAAACACTTGATAAAAAGCTATAGATGATTCTGTTTCCCACAAAGATGATAGGAAAACTATACAGTGGTTAACCTCATAAATCTTAGTGTATCTGAGCCAAGGATTTGTGTGTGTGTGTGAATGTGTGTGTGTAAATATGTATCAATGATCTGTTTGTGTGTGAGTGTGTGTATGTATGGATATGCATCAATGATCGGTTTGTGTAAACATGTGGATATGTGAATATGCATCAATGATGTTTGTGTCAATGTGTGTGTATAAATATGCCTCAGCAATCTGTGTGTGTGAACATTTGGATGTGCAAATATGCATCAACCAAAGACGATATTATTTTACCTGCTTACTACTTGGTCAAAAAGAAATATAAAAAACATAATCTACTTGGGAATTTAGAAGATATTTAACTCAAAAGCTTTTTAAAGTTACAAAATTATGTAACAGAAAGAAATTTTACTCTCTCCGGGGAAAACCATCTAAATTTTTCAGTACATTTTTAAAAATCCACTAAGCAATGTTGAAACTGGCTGAGTACCCAATTTTGACAGCTGCTTACACCAAGATTTCACTGAGAGTAAAGAAAAGAAATGTTATCGGATTTCCCTTTCCTTGAAAACGTCCTTGTGACATACAGTCAAGTGGTCAAAGGGTGGTTAGTGAGGGGAATGGCAAGAGGCTGTGCTGCAAATCACCTATTGCTACTTCTCCGTAGCAGGTGCAGGGATTGGATGAATGCTGAGCTGTCAATATCCATAAGACAAGCTGAAAAGCAAGAAAATGAACACGAAGTTTTATCAGTATGTCTGTGAAAACAAGAACAGTGTAAACACTGAATGAAAATGTGTAAAAGCTACGAAAATAATTGCTTTATCTCAATGTCCCAACAATTCTTTCTACAGTACCGTACAATTGTGACCTCTGCCTTTAGCCTTAATCTAATTAATTTGTCCTTATGATCTCAAAACATGATTAGAGTTTTCAGGGAGAAATGAGTTTGCACTAAGAATTTATGCTTTGGGGTTTCGAAGAAAATAGAATCCTCAATTCAGATGTGATATATGCTTTGTGTTAGAGACACATATACAGAAATAAATAAGCAAGAATATCATAGGGAAAAAAATGGAAAGTAAGAGAGAAGGGAATGGGTGAAAGGGAGGGGGGAGGAAAACAGAAAAAGAAGGGAAAGATGGAGGGAGACCAACAGAGGCAAAGAAAGAGAACAAAGTGGAATAAACAGGCCAACAACTGCATGTAGACTCATATCTTATTACACAAGGCCGCATAACTTTTGGAACATTTAGACACAGTTTTGGGAGAATTTTTAAGAGAGCTCATCTTAAAAGTATTTAGAAAAAAACTCAGAAATGAAATTTTCTTTGTCCACTGGCACCCCTAAAACACAATACTACAGACTAACTCACTAGTAAAGAATGAAAATAAACTGAACGGCTCTCAGTTCCAGAGCCAGGAATCCAAGATTCATGGGCAAGCTATTGAGAGATTGCTGTTGTTATTGTTGTTGCTGCAGGAGGTGGTGGTGCTGCTGCTACTGCCAAGAGAGAGCATAGAGGTCAAACTTGATCGTTTTAAGGAATTTACTCTCGATGACAAGACAATGGACTAAACTTATTAATGATCATGTTACCCCCATGACCTAATGACTTTCCACAGCATCCATTGTCCAACACCCATACTTTATAACATGTTTCAAACAATCTAGTAGTTTCTGGATTTGGTGGAAGTAATAATTAAGAGAAAATTGTTTGCTTTCAGGTTTTTTTTCCCGTGTGTGTGTGTGTGTGTGTGTAATTGTTTATTTTTTAATTTTTGCTGTTTGTAGATTTGACAAAAAAGTTCAGAGATTAGTGAGCTGGGATTTACTTTATGGCAGTACAAGTGCACATACTCACACAGAATCGAAGTATTTATTTAGATTTGCTTTTTTTTTTTTTATTTCTAGATCTTCAACCTACTGGCTCTCTCGCATCCAGTCTTTTCTCTACTGCAATGAGAATGGCCTCCTGGGCAGCTTCTCTGAGGAGACACACTCCTGCACCTGTCCCAACGACCAGGTAGTGTGCACAGCCTTTCTGCCCTGCACTGTGGGCGATGCCTCTGCTTGCCTGACATGTGCACCTGACAACCGAACCCGCTGCGGCACCTGCAACACTGGCTACATGCTGAGCCAGGGACTGTGCAAGCCTGAAGTCGCTGAGTCAACTGACCATTACATTGGCTTTGAGACTGACCTGCAAGACCTGGAGATGAAATACCTGCTGCAGAAAACCGATCGACGAATAGAAGTCCATGCCATCTTTATCAGCAATGACATGCGCCTGAATAGCTGGTTTGATCCTTCCTGGAGAAAGCGGATGCTCCTGACCTTGAAGAGTAACAAGTACAAGTCCAGTCTGGTCCACATGATCTTGGGTCTCTCTTTACAGATTTGTTTAACTAAAAACAGCACGTTGGAGCCAGTGCTGGCTGTTTACATCAATCCCTTCGGAGGCAGTCATTCTGAGAGCTGGTTTATGCCTGTGAGTGAGAGCAGCTTTCCCGACTGGGAGCGGACTAAGCTGGACCTCCCACTACAGTGCTACAACTGGACACTGACTCTGGGAAACAAATGGAAGACGTTTTTTGAAACAGTACACATCTACCTGAGGAGCCGCATCAAGGCAAACGGCCCCAACAGCAACGAAAGCATTTACTATGAGCCTTTGGAGTTTATTGACCCGTCCCGGAATCTGGGCTACATGAAAATCAACAACATCCAAGTGTTTGGCTACAGCATGCACTTTGATCCTGAAGCTATCCGGGACCTGATTTTGCAGCTGGACTACCCCTACACTCAGGGATCCCAGGACTCCGCACTTTTGCAGCTACTAGAGATAAGAGACCGTGTAAATAAACTCTCCCCACCTGGTCAGCGTCGTCTAGATCTTTTCTCTTGCTTGCTTCGTCATAGACTCAAGCTGTCTACTAGTGAGGTGGTGAGAATTCAATCTGCTCTGCAGGCATTTAATGCCAAATTACCAAACACAGTGGATTATGACACAACCAAATTATGTAGTTAACCGTAAATGTCAAGCACAACCCAAAACCTTGAAGGAGTTTTTACAGTGCTTTTGTGGAACAGTTTATGTTTGGAAAAGTAAATTTAAATTGTCTTTTCAATATCTGTCTTATATCAGTCAATAACGTTGGATGGCAATTTACATACATGAACTTGCTGACAATGAATATATTATACTACAGTTTTGGTTTATGAATGAAATAAATACTGACACCAGTCTATAAGACATTCTACTTTTTACAATAAATTTCATTTGTAATTTTATATGTTCCGTGGCAATGCTTTTGTGCATTACATCCTCGAGAGGGAACATAAAAAGATACCAATAAAATTTTGTAGCTGAACAGTTATTAACAAGAAGTGCTGTGGGATTCATTTTTTTTTCCATGAAGTGAGTTCTATTTCTACATACTTTGTAAGAACCTGGGGAAAATTCTCCAGGACTTTTAATGGAAACAGTAGAAGGTTCCTTCTGATCTCATTTTCCAAAAACCCAAATAGACAGAATTTGCACATCCAGTTTCTTTCTCATGGTGATGAGCCGAATGGTTGAAGGATGTTTATCAGCTTCATTTGGGAAACTTAAATTAGAAGCAATCATCATTAACATTGTCATACAAACTTATTCCTAAATAAATATCAATGTATTCCAGCAAACATGCATCAAAATAAATGATTATAAGCAAAACTACAAAAAACATAAACAGTAATCTTCCTACCAACCCTCCTCATCACTTACTCCAATTCTCATAATCAGTCACCAAAATTTTGTTTAATGATTACAAATAATGAAAAGCTACATCTTACCAATATCCATAAGATAACATCTCTATAAATTACAATCTATAATGTAAAAGTATAAAAATGCTTAAAAACCTACCTGACAAATAGATACATTTTTTTTCTGAGACTTATCTGAAATACACTTGATATGGGGAACTTTCATAAGTAGTATAAATGTTTCTTTTGAAAATTAGATTGATTTTTTCCATTTGTATGTTATAAAAGACTAGACATATATTTTGTTATTTTTCCAAAAAATTAAGTTTAATATTTATTAGAGCATATTATTAGTAAGATATTTTGTTATTTATCACACATAACTTGTCTAGGTATATTTCACAATTTTTCCTTATTTTCTGACTAAATCTTTTAATGACTGCTTTGTCAAGGTTATAGAACAGTTCTTCTAAGAGCACAGGAAGAAAAGGACTCCAGAAAGAAGTGTGAAATTTAGATAAAATAGAAAGTACAATTGATGTAAGCATTCTGCACATATTCTGGGCTCTTGAGGTATATATTTTCATTTACAAGAGAACAAACTGATAGAGTCTACAACAAATATTTAGTCAATCTGTAAAGCAAAACATAATAACCAATGGCTACTATCCAACTGAATTTTTGTTTTCAATAAACTATTTGTAGGGAATTCATCAGAAAACTCATATAAACACTAACTGTTCTTCAAATTTTTGGTTTCATTGTAAACATTCTTTTGGTAAAATTAATACTTAGTTTCACATTACTTTATTCACTTTGTAGAAAAAGAGCAAAATTTCAGAATGGTTAAACAATTAATTTTAATGAAATACGTTTGTTCTCATTTTTTCTTTTTATTCATCTCTCATATATTATATCCTGATATGCATTTTCCACTTCACAGATTCATCCCAACTCCTTTTTCTTTCTTCTCTCCCAGATTCACAATGTTCATAGCAGCTTTATTCGTAATAGCCAGAAACTGGAAATTTCCTAAATGCCCCTCAACCAAAGAATTAATAAAGAAAAAGTGTTACAATTACATAATAGAGTACTGCTCAGCTATTAAAAACAATGACATCATGAAATTCGCAGTCAAATAGATGGAACTATTAAAAATCATCCTGAGTGAGGTAACTCGGACCTAGAAAGACAAACATGGTATGTACTTACTTATTTGTGGATATTAGTTGTTAAGTAAAGACTAGTCAAATTCTTAAAAACCACCATCTAAGGAGTTGAATACAAATTTTCATAGAATAAATTTAATCACTTTAATTTGCACCATCGATTTTAAAGGAACTAATATGTCTTTTTGTTTAATTTGATATAATGTAAAAAATGTGGTCAAAGTCAGGGCATCAAAATCAGGCAATGTAATATACAAGAGATCACAGTTTACCTGAAAATGAAATAGAATAATCTTTACCTTGTATAATCAATGACTCACGTCATTATTGCCTTTAAAACGACTATTTCAAAAGTATTGTGGATGTCAGCTGACTTAAGCTTCTGCTACCCAGAAACTGTGTAAACACTGCACACAATTACAAGCAGGCTTTATGAAGCTATCATTTGGAGGAAATAATAAAAACAATCAATGATTCAATAAGGCAGGTAGTGCATGAGGGAGAGAAGATCCCACTACCACAGGTAATAAAGTATTTAAAAACTTTCTGTAATGGTTAATCTTAATGTAAAAATCAGTTTGAATGGAATAAAATAATATTAGCACAAACTCTCTGGCTACATTAGCCAGTAAGTCATTTGAGTCTATTATGGTCTCTTTGAGTGAAAAAGAAAACATGAGTTCCTCTAAGTAGAATTTCCATAATAATTAAAATAATGTATGTAAACATACCAAGAAAATTCTAAAATACTGATGAATATTTAAAGGATATGTCACCAAAATACAGCTACCAGTAATTAACTGCCTCATATTGCTAAATATTAGGATATGTCTGTCTAATAAATAATAGACAACATAATAATCTATTATGCATACAGACAGTATAGTCCTTATCAATTTCTTTTCTCCTGAACTGGCTTTTATACAATCATTTCTTTTCATAGTAGTTTAAAGAATTTGAGAATTGTTTTGGGTTGAGACAGGGTTTCCTAAAGCCTTGGCTGGCAACAAAAACATTATATGACAAGGAAGGACTTGAACATATGATCATCTGGCCCCTACCTCTAAAGTGCTGAATAATTTAGAAATCTATAATAAAATTATCTTTTCAGCAAATACACATAGAGTTTTTCTTTGACTCCTTTTTTGTTGTTAATATCTTTGTGAATGTCCTTTTGTTATTCATTTACACATATGTGTGTGCCTGTGTATGTATATAAGTGAATGCAGCAGCACGCAGAGGCTAGAAAAGAGCAGAATTTCACATGGAGCTGAAGTTTTAGCTTGTTGTGAGTGAGGTAAACTCCAGTGCCCTACGAGAGAAGCAAATGCTCTTAACGACTGAGCTGTCTCTACAGCCCTTGATACTAGCTTCGTGATATCCTCATAGTATGTCTCTGATTGTGAGCTGAAAAAATGCCTTGGAAATTGAGATTCTGAAATATATGTATGTGTGTGTGTGTGTGTGTGTGTGTGTGTGTGTGTGTGTGTAGAACAAGGTTTCTCTGAGGAAGTCTCTACTTTTCCATATGAAATAATTAACATCACAATGTAATCTATGGTGCCATTCCTGGAACGAAAAATGGAATTTTTTTTTAATTTTATTAGATTTGTTTTTTTACTTTTTAAATAACAATCCAAGATCCCACTCTATCCCCTCCTTGCATTCCCCTCACACACTCTCCCACCCCACCCCCATCTAATCAGAGAGGGTAAGGCACATTGCTTTGTGGAAAGTTGAAGGCCCTCCCAACTACATCTAGGATCTGGGCTGAGCAAGGTATGCATCCAAAGAGAATAGGATCACAAAAAGACAGTACATGCAGTAGTGATAAATCCTGGTGCCATTGCCAATGGCCCCGGAGTCTGCCCTAGCCATGCAACTGTCAACCACATTCAAAGGGTTTGGACCTATGCATGTTTCTTCCCAGTTCGGCTGGAGTTGGTGAGCATCCATTAGCTCAGGTAGACTGTTTCATGGTCTTGACCTCTTTGCTTGTATTCTCATTCCTTTCACTCTCCAATAGGACTTTGGGAGCTCAGCCCAATGCTCCTGTGTGAGTCTCTGCCTCTGTTTTCATCAGTTGCTGGATGAAGGTTCTGTGGTGATATTTAAGATAACCATCAGTCTGATTACAGGGCAAGTCAAGATGGGGCCCCTCTCCTCTATTGCTTAGGGTCTTAGATGTGGCCATTCTTGTGGATTCCTGGGAATTTCTCTAGAACCAGGTTTCTGCTAACCCTATAATGGCTTCCTCAATGAAGATATCTCTTTCCTTGCTCTCATATCTGTCCTTCCATTTCGGCTATCCCATTCCCTCAAGTTCTCCTCAACACTAGGCAAATGGATTTTTAACTAGATGAAATCATTACCCAAATAGCAAACAAAAAGATAAAATACCGTGTTATCCTTCTTTATTTAAACAAAATATGTTAGCGTTCATGTTTTTCTCTCTATTTTTATGATTCATATTAAAACAGTAAAATAACTTTAGAACTCTATTGAGCCTTGTATAGATCTGTAATAAAACTCACCTCTTTCGTGTAGAAGACTTTTTTTTTTCCATAAGGAATGTTGAATAGATGTTCATTTTATTTGTTTGAAAAACACATTCCATTTGGAATGACAACAAAGCCAAATAATTTTGTGCATTATGGAAATAAAAGACAATGACTTGAAGAGAATTTCACAGACTATAAAACAGAAAAGTTAAAGTGATGGAAACAAAGAAGGTAAACTTTTAAATCCAGACATAGTGGTGTAACACACACCACCTCTAATCTCAGAATGAAAAAGGTAGAATCCAAGAACACAGTCTGTGAATCTGAAGCCAGTCTGAATCTCCATAGCCAGTTCCAACCTAGATAGGAATACATAATGATATCCTGTCCCCCAAAATATTTTAAAGATATGTTTAAATAATAAATATGGGTCTAGATTTTAAGAGTTGTTGAAATAAGAGCGGCGGGGCTGCGTCCCCGGCACCCGGCCGCCCGCATGGCTAGCTTATGCCCCGAAATAATTACACGGAAACTGTATTCTTTTAATCACTGCCTGGCCCATTAGTTCCAGCCTCTTATTGGCTAGCTCTTACTTATTGATCTAACCCATTTTTAATATTCTGTGTAGTACCAAATATTCTGTGTAGTACCACGAGCTGGCTTACCAGGAAAGATCTTAACCTGCGTCTGTCTGGAGTGGGAGAATCATGGCGACTCCTGACTCGGCTTCTTTCTCCCAGCATTCTCTTCTGTCTACTCCACCCACCTAAGGGTTGGCCAATCAAATGGGCTAAGGCAGTTTTCTTTATTAGTTAACCAATGAAAGCAACAGATAAAATACAAAAACCACCCCCATCAAAGAGTCATTTGAATATTGTCCAGATCAACATATTCAATAAAACAGAACTTAGAAACACTATTAGGTTTACACTGTACACTTGCATCTGGATCATTTTTCTTAAAATAATACTTTATAAGCAAAACTGAGATTTTCCTCCAACATTGTCCATAATAACAGTCATGAATATTAGACTTACTGTAGTATGTCTTAAAAATGTCCACTCTGTGGGATATTTATAGCCTGAAAACACACAGCTTGCCAAGTCCATTTGCTGTCTTTTTTGCTTTCTAGTACTGATATTCTACTTCCTTCTCCTCCACCTACACAGTCAGATTTATTTTCTATAGTCCATATTTTTTGATAGTGTAAGTTTGAAACTTTTAAGAAATAATCTAGTCACCAACCTCTATAATTCCAGAATTTGACAGATGTATTTTAGTAAGTGGAAAATTTTGATAAACATCTCCATGTGTACAAGAAGGTGGCATTAGAATTTTTATAATTTACGATCTACTGATGAATTAGAATACCCACGTCAGATCATTTTATATTTATGGTGTGCTAAATGTAATAAATTAATACAAATAATAAATAAATTTCAGAAAAAATAAAAATCCATGTGTGAAATTGCCACATGCACTGGCAATCACTTTAACCAATTAATAAATGAAATACTCTTTAGTCCAGTGATTAGACAATATACTTTCTATAAAATAAGTGCAAAGTATATTTTACTAATTAACCAGCAAGGCACTAAAACTACCTTGTGGCATTGTAGCAGGTTTTCTTTTGGGTCACCAAATATCTCCCAAGTCTTGACATGGAGACTTACTAGTTATGAATGTTCAGGCATTTCTTATGCTAGTCCTACTAACTCTTATAATTTAACCTTGCTTTTCTTCATTTACATTTTGTCTCAGGCCTTTTAACCTTTTTTTCCTTATGTATATCTTATTTTCACTGCTGTTAGTTTCTGGTGGTCTGGAAGCTGCCTGGATTCTAGCCCCAGCCATGTCCCTGTTTTTCTCCCTCATTCTTTCCTCCTCTCCATCCATTGGAGCCTAGACTCCTCCTCCCATTTATTCTATCTCCCCACCAGCCCCGCCTATTCTTCTTCTATCTAGCTATTGGTCATTCAGCTTTTATTAGACCAATAAGGTAGCCTAGGTAGGCAAGGTAAAACAAATGTAACACATGTTTTTATAGTTAAACAAATACTGTAGAAATAAAAGTAACACACCATAACATAGCTAAAGTAATATTCTTCAGCATAATTTCCCACAACATGGCATGATGTACAAGAGAGCTTTCACATGAGATTGTGATCTCTTTGCAGGTTTCTGACAGTTTTTCCTCTCTTCTTGTTAGCGGCATTATTACAGAGAAAATGGTTTTAAAAAACTTTTGAATAAAGTCATGTAAATGGCTTTATGAAATGATGATCATTCTGAATTTTGAACTCATTCTTGCCTTTTTTTGTAAGTTTTTACTACATACATATATTTTCTTACCCGAAGTTTTTTAACTTACCTGGTTATTTTATACAACCAATATTATGATTTTTGTACTATTTATTCAACCTGCTTGTGAAAAAATATCCACCACAGTATTTTCTGTCTACAAGGTTAATGTATTTTTCATGAAGATTTTCAAAATAGACTTAAGTGGCAAGCAGTGAAGAAGTAAATAAAATAAATCTTCAACTTTTAAAAACAATTCCAAAGTCCTTTGCAAGTTAGTTGGCCCAGTTTGTGTTCTAACAATGTGTGTACAAAGTGCCACCTTTTTCAAGATCTCATCTACATGTATTTTATTTTATTTTGGGTTAATTTAGATATAGGTTAATAAAACTTTTACGTAATTATTTTTTTTCATTTTTTTAGTAAAAAGAGTATATTATTTTGAAAGAATATGTGCTGACTTCTAATTGAGACATTACAACCCCTTTTGTTTTTTCTTTCTTTTCTTTGCTTCTGTGGAATGAATTCGTGACCAACCTGTACTAAGTTCATAATTCTGCCAGTTAACTACACCTAGGCCTCTCAAAGTCTGCCGATTCCCACATTCCTAGATCATGTTGAAGTGGAATATAGACAGTCTGTTCCATGAATATTTAAGTAACTGTGTGAAATTTATTAAATTTCTTCAAATAAAAGTAGAATAAGTACTTTATAATTTTTATAAAATTAAAATACTTGTTTAAATAAAGGAAAATAGGATTTATAAAATGAGCTGTTAATAATGATAGAAAATATAAACATCCAATGTCAACAATTCATCAAACTATATTTATAATAAATCTTTATTGACTTAAACAATTTTACAAAAATGCTTCAAGGTAGAATATCCTTTATTTTGAAATACAGTCTTCTTTGCTTTTATCTAATAATTGGAATTTTTACATCAACTTTGAAAATATTATAATGAGGAAAAAGTAAAAAGACTCTATATAATAAATGCAATATTCATTTTATAAATCCCATATTTGGTGTTCTGGAACTCTAGAATCGTCATCTTAAAACTACAAATGTTGGAGAACAATAATGCTTCTTTATATATATGAAAATCATGCATTTATAATGCAAATAATACATACACTGGAACTGGGATGGCAACATTAAAATATTCATTATGACCTCATTTTTAGTACATAGGACTATGTCTGTCATAACAAAAAAACTTAAAAGAGTGAGACATAAAGTAAAAGATATTTATTCATTGTAAGCCACATGTAATGAGATAACACAGATAAATAAAATTCAGTAAACTGACATGACTGGAAATAAATGATACACGTTTCATAATTTCAGATCAGTCATACTAATGGTGTCAATTCTATGTCAACTAATCTTCACAGTGACTTCTAGTTAAACAAGACATCAGTGGTATTTTTCCTATTGTAAATTAAAAGTTAGTAATTGTAATTGTGTTTGGAAGATCAAATGGAAGGATACAAACCACTTTAAAGACTGGTCAGATTAACGAGAAATTTTGTATATAGATATGATAATGCATGTCGTGGAAAATAATCCAAAAAAAAGAGAGGAAAAAAAGAAAATGTCACTGTAATAATCACTTTAAGTGGGCAATCGAAACAGACTTCACCTAGGAAAGGGCATCTGTCTCTTTATTTGAAAAGGAGGTTCAAAAATTTCTAGTGAACCAGGGAGTTAATGCCATCAGCAAAGAATGAAACAGTGCTAGTTGATGAGCCCCACAGTACAACAAAACTACTCTCTAGGAAAGAACTGTCTAAGAAAAACTAGCAAAAGCCACAAACACATGACTGCTATGTCCAGATTATGGTAGCTACACCAAGGAAGAGAAAAATGTAAATAACATGAACATGATTTGTATCTATGGATATAAGATACTATAATTTCAAACATTGCAAGCATAATTAGTATGAAACATGGTCGAGTTTTACAAAGCTTCAAAAACCTGGTTTGCAATTTTAATTACCTAACCATGCTGCTCAAGGAACTGTTTGTTGCCTTAGTTGTTACAGTTCCCTCATGGATCCTTCCAACATGCACTGCAGGTTTATCATGAGGTTCAGTAAGCTCATTCCTTGATTATCGTGATTCTTTGATCAACTTCCTTACATATGAAATGACTTTTTTTTTAAAGGTGGGTCAGTCTCCTTTCATCTTAATGGAACTTCATTTATCTGGGCTATGTAAGTTTTTATTTATATGTTTGAATTAGGTTTATATTAAATATAACGTCTCTTGGCAATTTCAGCTCAATTCCTTCCATCATTACCCATGCAGCATTCCCCTTCTCCTTTATGCTACATAATAACCTTTGTATTAATGCTGTTTTAGGAGCTGATTTCCTTGGGTTTGTTACTTTGTAGCTTTGTGTAAAAGAATAGTTGTATACACCTTCAGTCTTAACTGTTTATTGGGGAACTTTTTAAAAAATAAAGTATGCTGCACTGATAGAAATCCACAGGTCATCTTTTTCTCCTAATTCCTCTTGATACCTTCCCAATCCATTTTCCACTCAGTTACAGAGTGAACAGTGAATGTATAAACGTTTTAAAAGGCAAATTTGTTGTGCATCTCTCTATGGAGTAACGATACAACTTGTTATTGGGCTTGTAATTCTTTCCTTAATGCAGCCCTCAACCATTCCCTGCTCGGATCTTTCATTGAATTTATTTCCTCCTAGAGAAAATCTATCTATACAATGATGCTTTCTGTGCAGACACACAGTTCATATTGCCTAGCTACTTTTTTTTTTCAAAAAGTGTCCTGTCAGGGACATTTTTCTACATTTGAATTTTGATTGCCTTGCAAACTTAATATTACTAATAAAATTTTTCATTTGTGAGAAAGGACAAAATATTTTTCTTCAAAATCCCATCAGTTAAAAGAACCATTTCCTGTGATAGTGTGCCTTTGCACCGAGGTCAAAAACCTAAGGAAGTCTCTCTAATATTTTATTAGGCCAATTTTTTAATTTTGTAAAACAGTATTTTTTATTTTACATACCAATCCCAGTTCCATCTCCCTCCCCTTCTCCTGCTTTGTCTATACCCCCATTCACTCCTCAGAGAGGATAAGGCTTCCCATGGGGAGTCAACAAAATTTGTCATATAACGAGAGGCAGAATCAAGAGCCTCCCCCTTCGTCTAGGCTGAGCAAGGTATTCCTCCATAGGGAACTGGCTCCAAAATAAATAAATGGCCTCCAGGGATAAATACTGATTCCTCTGATAGTGGCCCCACAATCTGCCTAAGCCACACAACCATGCTTCACATTAAGAGGGCAAAATTTGGTCTCATGCATGTTCTCCAGCTGTCAATCCAGAATCAGTGAGCTACCATCTGCTCAGGGCAGCTGCTTCTGTGGATTTTCCCATATTGCATTGACTCCTTTGCACTTGTTATCACTCCCTCCTCTCTATGATTGGATTCCAGGAGATCAGCCCAGTGATTAGATGTGGATCTTTGCATCTCCTTCCATCAATCTGATTACAGGGGTAGGGCATTAAGGCATCCTCTTCACTATTGCTTAGATTCTTATATGGGATCATCCTTGCAGAATCCTGGGAATTTCCCTAGTGCCAGGTTTCTCCATAACCCCATAATGGCTCCTTCTATTTAGATATCTCTTCGTTGCTCTCCCTCTCTGACCATCTCCCAACTCAACCTTTTTGATCGCTCATGTTCTTTTTCCCCTCCTCTTGTCCTTTCCCCATCCCCTTTCACCCTCCTCCTCCTCCCCATTCCCCCAATTTACTCAGAAGTTCTTGTCTATTTCACCTCCGGGGGCGGGGAGAGTCCATGCATGTCTCGCTTAGTGTCTATGTTTCCTGGCTTCTCTGGTGTTGTGGACGAACTATAGGTTGCTTATCCTTTGCTTCATAGCTAATAGCCACTTAGAATTATACCATGTTTGTTTCTGGGTCTGGGTTACCTTACTCCGGATGTTTTATCTATTTCTATCCATGCTCCTGCAAATTTCAAAATCTCATTGATTTTTACCACTCACAAATTGGAGTTCAATGCAAATTTTTAATGTGAATATATCCTTTGAAATCAACACATATATGTGGGCGTGCAAGTGCACAAACACACACACACACATGCTCACATGTACAAAGTCTTCCTTTAAATTTTAATGAGAGCAAATTTTAAGATCCTGAAATAAAAAGTTCATTACTGCAAATAAACTATAAGGCTAGGAAACAATTGTTGAGTAAAAAAATGAATGGATGAATGAATGATGTTGAAAAATGGTTTCAGGTTAGAGTCAATGAAAGTCATTTCTATATATAAGGTTTAACTGTGTACATTATTTATGGTATAATAAAGTTGAAATTAATATAGCAAAGCCAACATTATGGTGACTTAAATATTCTTCCTACATTTGAACACCATTGCCTTTGTGCTCAAGTAACATTTAGCTATCACTGTTTTAAAATAAAAGGTTAATTTTACTGGCAGATTTCAGCATGGTTTACCTGAGATGTTTCCTCTTTTATTTTCAAAATATGAGATTTAAACTTGTATTGCAAACAAAATATCCAAGGTCTTCCTATGCAATTGCCTGAGAATGGAATGAATATGGATAATGACTGAAATATTCTCTTCTTGGGCTTCATTAGTTTTTTTTTATTCCCTTTATTGAAAATAGATTATTTTCTCATATAATATATTCTAATTACAGATTATCCTAGTTCAGCTTTTCCTAAGTTCTCCTGATCTCTCCTCTCATTTGAATCTACTCCAATTCTGGCATTCATTAGGAAAAAAAATAGGCTTATAAGAGATAAAAACAAATTGTAACAAACAAAATATAATATGTTAAAACAAAAGCCATCACATCAAAGCTGAACAAGGCAAATGAACAGAATAAAAAGATTCACAAGAATCAGAGAACCAGGACGTTCATGGACTTAGAAGTCATGTGAAAATACTAAACCGAATGCTATAATCCATCGGCAGAGGACCTGGTTCAGACCTGTGTAGGTTCCGTGCTTGTTGCTTTAAAAAAACCGAAATAGTTAAACGTTTTAAGCCCTTGATTTTATAACTATAAAAATATTAGTCAAACTACACTAAAATTTAGCTATAATTGAAGTTTTAACTTCCTTTCTCTTTTATTTAAATAATTGAAATGTGACATGCTTTCACTTTGAGTTCAGCACACCTTGGCATTGGGATGATGTCTCTACAATGCTATGATCTTTACCTTAATGTCAGTTCAATAAGATGGTGAAAACATCTGAAAAATAAAAATTTAAGAACCCCCATTTTTTTTGCTTGCTAGCTTTAAGTAAGGGTTAAATAAATGAGAATTTGCATTGATATTAAGCTATCCAAATCTAGTTTTATGAAAAATGATGATTAATCTTCTACAGGTCACAGAGATACAAGAAGGTAGCTTCTTTCCACCACATCTGATTATTATTGAGATTAATAGTAAAATATGTGCTTTTGAATATACGTGATGGCTAGCAATAAAGCGTTTGTTAAGCTCGTCTGGCAGCCTGAAGTCAATCCCCACACAAAGATGGAAGTAAAAAAACCTGTTATATAAAATGGTTCTCTCTCCTTCAGTGGTTCACATTGGCATAGGTGTGCCTGTGAGAGATAGGCAGAGAGAGGGGAGAGACAGAGAGAGAAAAACAAAATGCATTGCAGAAGCTTCTCAGTTTCAGGAGGTCCCATTTATTCAATGTTGCCCTTAATGTCTGTGCTGCTGGGGTTATACATAGGAAGCCATCTCCTGTGCCCATATGTTGTAGGGTACTTCCCAATTTCTCTTCTATCAGGTTCAGTGTGTTCAGATTGATATTGAGGTCTTTGATCCATTTGGACTTGAGTTTTGTAAAACTAAAAAAAAAAAATGCAAAAACATAGAGTTTTTTAAGTATATGAAAAATTCATTGATTTGACTGTTAAAAGGATGAAAACAATAGTAAAACCTCTGTCTTAAATCGCTACTTTTGCGAATTTCTAGAAAAATAAATTCCTGCTCCTAATAAATAGCATTGAGAGATACAGCTTGTAGATTTTGTACTTGCAGCTACAGAAAATCTGCATAACTTTAAACTATTTTAAAGCTATAACTTCAAAAGAGGGAAAAACATAAACATGAAGTAATAATTCCAAAAAAAAAATACCCCCAAGTATAGAAACAAACATTAGTTCAAATTTCTAGGATCTCAGAGATTACAATAGGGCAGAAACGAAAATTTCTAATCCTGAATGTTGTGTCCCGACAAGATTCACATCTTCCCTTGAGAAGGGGTGAGGACAAAAGACAGATTATGGATGATAGTAGTATCTTGATAAAATTCATCAGAGTGAGGTGTATTATTCCTTATATTCTGTGATATTACAATGAGAAGTTAACATCTGAGAGTCAAAAATGAGATCTTCACTAAACAGTAAATTGACACCTTGATCTTGCAATTCTTCAGCATTAAGAGAAATTTCTTGCTGTAATTTATAAGTCTTCTGTCTTATGCTATATTTTTATAACAACACTATCGATGTAAGGCATATAGGCATATCAAATTCAAGTTTCAGAAAATGAAATACAAAAAGATATTTTTAAAAGATAGTCTGAAGAAAATATACTGTAAACAAATGGAGCAAATCAAAAAGGTTAATAAGCTATTTGAATGCCATGCATATTAAAAAATTCAAAATGTAGTGAAAAAAACATTTCTCAACTAAATTATCCGTTGAAATCTGAGAACAAAATAAGGGATTTTTATTAAACACTAAATTGACTGACACCTTTTTAAAGCTCTCTAACTAAAACTGAGAAAATTCTTCTTCTTCTTCTTCTTCTTCTTCTTCTTCTTCTTCTTCTTCTTCTTCTTCTTCTTCTTCTTCTTCTTCTTCTTCTTCTTCCGCTTCCTCTTCCTCCTCCTCCTCCTTCTCTTCTTCGTCTTTTCATTTATTTGATTATTTTTTGGTTTGGTTTGTTGAGACAGGATTTTACTTT
The DNA here is from genome assembly GCF_950005125.1 of Chionomys nivalis. Lineage (NCBI taxonomy): Eukaryota > Metazoa > Chordata > Mammalia > Rodentia > Cricetidae > Chionomys > Chionomys nivalis. Next base: position 73,458,654 of record NC_080090.1, on the reverse strand, counting down.
AGCTATCAAGCCTGTCCTGTCCTGGAACTCGCTCTGTAGACTAGGCTTCCCTCAAACTCACAGAGATTCACATACCTCTGCCTCCTGAGTACAGGGACTGAAGAATGAAAGGTGTGCACCACTACCACCCAGTTTGAGAAAATTCTTGATTAGAAAACTTTTGTTGTTTACTGTTTAATGTTTAAAATCCTTCATAAAGAAAACTCTTACACAGTATGAAGGAGAAAACTAGGGATAGAATTATGACAGCAGAAATAAAACATTTACTTTTCTTAATCTTCTTAGTATTCAAAGCAGATTCTTCTCTCATATAAGACATTCTAAACAAAGTTTCTCCTTGCTCTGTCCTCCCATCTCCAACTACTTCCCCAGATCTACTCCTCCCCATTTGCTCTTCAGAATAGAGCAGGACTCCAGGAGAGAAAAGCAAGCCAGGACAAACTAAGATACAATAAGACAAGGAGAAAGCTCTTATAGTGAGGTTAAACAAAGCAACACGAAAGCAGGAAGAATTTCAAGTGTTGCAAAAGAGTCAGAGATAAATCTGCACCGACTGTTAGGAGAACCACAAAAACATCAAGCTCACAGCCATAACATATGGAGAAGTCCTGGAAAAAGACTCATGCAAGCCCTATTCTTGTCATTTCTGTCTCTGTTTGCCTATGTGAGCCCTGCATAGTTGATAATGTTCTCCTGCTGTCTTTTTCCCCTCTGGATCTTACAGTCTTTCTTTCCACTCTTCCACTGAGTTCCCAGATCTCCAAGAGTAAAAACCTTATTGAAAACTTTCAATTTAGATTCTCTCTCCAGATAATGTCTACCTATATTTCTTTTATTCTTAATTGAATTCACCTTCTTATTTAGCTTCTCTAGGATCACAAATTATAGGCTCAATGTCCTTTATTTGTGTCTAGAAACCAAATATGAGTGAGTATATCTCATGTTCCTCTTTTTGGGTCTGGCTTACCTCACTCAGGATAGTGTTTTCTATTTCCGTCCATTTGCATGCAAAATTCAAGAAGTCTTTGTTTTTTACTGCTGAGTAGTACTCTAATATGTATATATTCCATATTTTCTTCATCCATTCTTCCATTGAAGTGCATCTAGGTTGTTTCCAGGTTCTGGCTATTACAAACAATGCTGCTATGAATATAGTTGAGCATATACTTTTGTTGTATGATAGGGCATCTCTTGGGTATATTCCCAAGAGTGGTATTGCTGGGTCCAGGGGTAGGTTGATCCCGAATTTCCTGAGAAACCACCACACTGCTTTCCAAAGTAGTTGCACAAGTCTAACAAATGACTGAGAATGGGAGCTCACCAAATCCAGCTGGACTGGGACTGAAGGAGCATGTGATCAAACCGAACTCTCTGAACGGGGCTGACTGAGAAGACATTGATAAAGGCACTGGGACTTGTTTCTACTGCATGTACTGGCTTTTTGGGACCCTGGTCTATTTGGATGCACAGCTTCCTAGCCCTGTATGTAGCAGGAGGTCCTTGGACTTTCCACAGGGCAGGATTCCCTGCCCTCTCTTAAGGAGGGATGGAGAGATAGGAGAGGGAGGGGAGTGGGAAAAGGGGAGTAAGTGTAAAATTTTGAATGGAAAAATAAAAATAATATGGTAACGTAATTATTAATGTATTAACAAATGGTAACTATGTTGTTTTCCTTGGGAGGATGATGTTGTATATTAGGTGTAAAGAAGATTGGAAAATGCATTAATATAAAATACCTATAATAAATTGATGCTGCATAGCATTATTTAAAGTTGGAGTTGTTATCATTAAAACTGTATGGTAACAAAACTGCAGTAGTATATTCTCCTTTAAAAATCCAGGTCCTCTTCTAAGGTGAAAAACACCAGTCATATATAAATAATATCCATGCAAACATCCTTTCAGTTAGCAGAGAAAGATCCAAAATAAAAGTTTTCACACATGTATCAGTATGTAAAGAAACAGGCTTTAGAAAAAAAGTTGGAGAAACACAGAAAAAATAAACAATTGGTAATAAAAGAGGAATATTCAAGAGAGCAAAATGAACTTTTGTGTATATATATAATATATATATAATACGTCATCAATAATCAATAATGATAAGCTAGAACTTGAAGGGGAAACATGCCAACTATTACTACTTGGAGCATTAACCTGTCTCTTTCAGTATACTATATGCCAAGCGGGCAGAAAATAAGTAATAAATATGATCTGAACAATATTTTTAATCAAATTATTTTCATTTGTATTTATTGACTATCTTTTTCAGCATAGGAAAATATATCATAATATATTATTGTCATAATTATACTGTGATTGTAATTTATGGAGATGAAGGTCGAAAGTCATGCCTTCATATTCCATGAAACGTCCATAATAGAAACATAATTTATCACTGTGAGTGTTTATTCTGGTTCCCTAGATGCTGTAATGTGTATCTAGTTTATAAAATATAAACTCACTTTCTGCTTTCAATGTACTATTCTCTTACGGAAGTTTTCTATGCACATTCTATGTACAGTAATGTATTTGTACTTATAGTCCACCCAATTCCTGAGATCACAGATATGGTATCAACAGAAATTCTGCTTGGGAAACAAGGGTTCTTCTGCTTCAATTTATTTATTTGACAGTGCTTTCATATTAACATGAAATCTTTATTACTTCTTCACGTTTGAAGTTATAATCCTTATTTTTGTTCAGAATTACCACATGAGACATGGTGAGCTTTTTCAATTAAGAACATAACTTTCTTCCTCACATTCAAATGCTGAGTTTGTACTCACTTTGCACCATGCTTCATTCTTCTGGTAAAGTTCCTTCTGGATCCCTCTCACTAATCCTCAATATTTCCTGTACTAGCCCTAGACTCTAGAATTTCACCACAGAATTCTGGTCCTTTTGTATTGGAAAAGAGTTTTCTGGAGCCTTTAATCCCAGCGCTCAGGAGGCAGAGGCAGGTGGATCTCTGTGAGTTTGAGGCCAGCCTGGTCTACAAAGGGAGTTCCAGGACAGGCTTCAAAGCTACAGAGAAACTCTGTCTCGAAAAACCAAAAAAAAAAAAAAGTTTTCTGGAGACCTTGATGCCAAATAAGATCATACTTACTGGAAGAAGAAAGAAGAGTACACTTAGGCATTCTGAGTTAGCAGAGAAAGATCCAAATACACTATAACATTGAATTTCGTTCTGTGAAAGATATCAGTAAAACACAAATGTGTATCAAGCACAGACTTGTATTAACAAGTTGCTGTGTAATAACTGAAAATTATATGTGAATTACTAAGAACTCTGCCTTTTCTCCTTGATTTTCCAGGAAAATCATACCAAATATTTTTTTTAAAAAAAATAATGTATTTCCACAAAATAATGAGTATATTACTAGAAATTTTGCAAGTACAGATTATTACAAAAATGAAAAAGAAAAACAAATTGTTCATATATTCTGGGAATTATCAGAGTAACAATATCTATTAACTCAACTCAACATTTTATTTTTTCGTATACAAAACTCTCCAGGCCAGGAGATTTGACAACATGTCTGTGTTTGTAAAATTCTAATCTCACTTACGTAAAAGATACTTGACATTATTTTTTCTCTCTGATTTGCTGTGAATAGCTATAGGAGGAAAACCCTTGAGACTTCAAGCAGAGCCTGTATCTCTTCCTGTTATGGGTAGTCAAAGTCAACCCACATACCCATTCTGTCCTTGACCCAATGCTTGAGTCATTCTCTGCTAGAACTCTTTGTTCAGCCATAATTTTTACTAGCATAATAATGCTTTTTATGCTGTACATTTTATGTAATACATATTCCAATTTGATATCTGACTAGAATAATCTATTTTCACTTTAATGATCACAAAATTCACACTTTACAAATTAAAGAATTCTTTCATTTATTGATCAATTTACTGGGGTCTGAGCTGCATTTTACAGGGCTATTTTTCAGAAGTGTAATCTGTATCCTTGTTTATGGCTTCAAAGTGTTTTGCTGCAATTCTTTTGATGTAGCTTTTCCGGAATTTCACATCCAAGTATATGGAGTAATCAAAATAACCATTAGTTACTCTCTGCCATAGCGATAACACAGAACTGTGATTATTTCACTACCTAAGCTGTTTGGCTCTATACTAAATGACTCCGTATAGCTATAATTTTTATTTTTATGTCACTTTCAAAATCAGTACATAGAAGCTCTTGTAATTGTTCTAATGCTCTTTTTTTTTTTTTTTAGTACATATCATTCTCAGTTACAAGGGGAAGAGAGAAGAAAACCATCCACTACTAGGATGTGCCTGATTTAATTGTATTTTTACTAAGATTTACTTAATACAGTATCTTGGAAAATAAACACATGATTTTTTTACACCCCTATCTCATATTGCTTGATCAAAAATTGTTAATTATTCTGAAAATGAGGTACTATAGTATTGTTCATCTGCTTGCACCTATCATGAGCAAATAATTTTGAAAATATTATCTTGATCTTTTTAAAGTTCAGTTAATATTAAATGGTATTAGAATAGGTCAATATTTTCTCAATGGATGTGTCTTGACTTATGCTCATCTAATTTAAAATGATCGAGCTTATTTTACACCTTTAGTTCAGTTATTGGACTGAAATTATTTTAAGGTAAAACTTTTTAAAATTTTAATCTCGCCGGGCGGTGGTGGCGCACGCCTTTAATCCCAGCACTCGGGAGGCAGAGGCAGGTGGATCTCTGTGAGTTCGAGACCAGCCTGGTCTACAAGAGCTAGTTCCAGGACAGGCTCCAAAACCACAGAGAAACCCTGTCCCGAAAAAACAAAAAAAACAAAAAACAAAAAACAAAAAAAAACAAAAACAAAAAAAAAAATTTTAATCTCACTTGCTTAAAAGAAATTTATCTTATTATTCTTACTTTCTGATTTCCTGTGAATAGTTTTAGGAGGAAAACCCTTGAGACTTCATGGATCAAGGACAACAGAGCCTATAACTATTCCTGAGATGGCTAGTCAAAGCCAACCCATATACCCATCATGTCTATGAACCAAGTGTACTAATAGACTTATCCTGCTGGTTGGTGCCAAGTTCTTGAGATGCAGTCATATAAAACTTAAGCAATATTGTATGATTGGTACAGGGAAGTATTTGTTCTTTTCTTTTATCATTATCTTAGCTCTCCTACAAGTTGGCTCACACTGTTCCAGTAAGATATTACATTTCCACAAAAGATGCCCTCGATTCTGGCAAAGATGCCTAATGATTTTAAAGATTCTTCAACAACAACAACAAAACTGAAGAAGAAAACAAAAAGGCACTTGTTTCAAAACTTACTGAATGTTATGCTAAAGAATTAGGCCAAACATAGGTTTCTTCTCAGTGTGGACTGCTCATCAACTGCCTGTTGGACCCATGAACAAGGCTAACCTGCATGTGCCTAATTGGAACTTGGCTTGCAATTTTTGGGTTTTCTCACTTTCTCAATTTTAATTTTCTGAAACACAAAGATTTATACGACCCAAATGAGTAGAGAGTCAAAAAATAGCAGCACATGTTGAAAATAAAACAATATTCTATTTTCCCTAATTTGGCTGGTCTAGTGACCAGTTATGCAGATAAAAGAAAAGCTTTCTCTGGACCAATTCATATAATTTTTTTGTCCCTTAAATAGAAAACCTTTGGATGATCCCAGACAGACAGTGACTTGGTGTAAGAGTTGTGGGCAGGGCTTGCCTAGGTGTGAGATGTCTCCTCCTTCCCCATCCCCACAGAAAAGGGAGGAGCTATTTCTCCTACAGGAGACTCTGAGGAGAAACAGGAGCGGCTGCAGGCTGAGAGCCCGAGGATGAGAAGGGGCTACAGGAGCTGGCTGAGGAGATCGAAGTGTTGGCAGCCAACATTGACTACATCAATGACCGCATCACTGACTGCCAAGCCACCATCATGCAACTGGAGGAAACCAAGGTACCCGCAGGACAGTCTGGCTGGGTGGGGTGGTAGCAATGAGTGGGTTTGGCAGCCCTGTGTGATGGGTGTTTCTACTTTTTGGTCTCAAAAAGGAGGAGATGGACTCAACAGATACGTCAGTGGTCATTAGCTCTTGCTCGCTAGCTGAAGCCCGCCTACTCCTAGACACTTCCTCAAGGCATCCATTGACAAGGTGAGCTGGAGGCTCCCCTGGAACTGGGCATTCATTGTGTACCCTGGTGGTGAGGCCCACGGGTTTGGCTCCTTCCCACCTGCGTCATTTACAGGCTGGGACAAGCTACTGAACCTGCAGACCTCAGGTTCTATGGCTATAAAACCGGAGCACTGACAATACAAGGTTGCAGCTGGCTGCACAGAATGCTGCACGTATGGGCTTGGCTTCATTTATAGGTGGCCAGACCTGTCCACAGCAGGACCGGGTTTCGGTCTGTTGGAGGCAGAGGGGGAAATGCGTGTACATTAGGGATTGAGGAACAGGAAACAAAAATTACATTCCACCCTTGACCTACCAGAACACCTGGAGTCCTTGGGCCTCTCTCCTCAGGGACCAGAGAATGTGTTTCTTCCTGTCCTAGTGCCTGAGTCTTGGGGACAGACGCCAACTAGTGTCCATATAGTTAACTGGAAAGAGGTTGAGAGGCCATCCTGCCCAACTCTTAGCCAGACCCCCCCCCCAATAGCTTTTCAATGTTTCATTCTATTTTAGGGGACTGTATCAGTGTGCTAGGGTGCCGATATCTTGGTGGAGACCTCCAATTGCTGCGCACGGCACCACCCCCGTGTCTGCGCTCTGTGTGCTGGCACCGATTTCGCGAGCTTCGGGCAAGGGGGCTGGAAGTTAAAATACACAGACACACACAGACGGAGAGACAGTGACACGGGTCATCCTTGAATTCCCCAAGAATGCCCCCTTTATTGTGTTCAGGGGAGGATTATATAGAGATAGCCAATGCCCCAGCCAAACCCACCAGAAACCACTCTCCTGCCCATTAGGAACTCCTGAAGGTCTCCTGCTCAGAGCAGCCTTAGGCACTCAGATGGGGATTACAAGAAATTCAGGATCTGGGGGATCACTGCTCCCAACATGTAAAAATAATAAATAAATAAAAAGGGCAATGAATTTGTAAGGAAATGGTAAGGATTAGCAGAAAAATTGAAAGGAGTGTAGGGTAGGAGGGAAATATAGTAAGATGTAAATATAGTATGCATATATAAAAGGTCAAAGAACATTAATCACTGGGTCTTGGAATATAGCCCAAAGTGCATACATAGCATACTATGGCCCTGATATCCCTTCTGAGTACTACACACAAAATTAATAATTAATTAATTATATATGGCTCCACGTACCAATGATTTCTGTACATGTTAAAAATCACTGTACTCATTAACTCAAAACAATTCTGGTTGCCTGTATAAGAGCATGTCAGTTAGCATTCCATTATGGACTTGAAAAGTGTTCATAAGACCTTTTCCATAGGTAAGGAACCTTTGAGTGGAAGCTGGAATTGATGATTGCTAGTGGAAGGAATGACAATTTACTTCAGGATTAGGATCCCTGGAAGACTGGCCATGATCCAGAGGATGATCCTACACTCAAGTACAGGAGAGAAGACTAAATCTACTCTATTGGTTAACATTAAAAGCAAGAAGGGAATGGGATTAGGAAGAAGGGTGGAGGGAATTGTGAGTGGATATGATCAAAACACATTTTTTCTTCTATGAAAATCCTAAATAAGTACACAATAAAAGAACTATAAAAATAGATAAAATATGGGAGATGAAGAGCACATGATAACACATTCAAAAATAGTTATAGTTCTTACAATAGTTGTCTATTCATATTAGTGCTTCCTCTACTGTTTGTATACTCATATTAATGCCTTTCTGGGTCTGTGTTTTCCCTAGAGCTCCCTAATTCTCAGTCTTTTGGAAGGGCATCAAAAGTAAAACACACACACAAACACACACACAGTTGAATTATTCATTTGGAATCACTTGAAAAGAGTTGTGTGGTCTTTTGTATAGAAAAATAATTGTCATTTTAAGACTAAGGGTATATTATATTTGACACTAGAAGTCCAATGCCCACTCACTTATGCATAAGAATAAAAATTATTTGAGAAGGATATGTGAAAAAAAAAAGAGAAAATAGAAGACTAAGTGAAAGAACAAGGTGGGCTTATTTATTTAATTATATAGTATATACATTTAATCATTTATTTATCAAATATTCAATCTCATGTTTATGATATCTGTATATAATATAGTCTGTATCTGCCTTGAGGTATTATATAAAATACAAGTGGAAATATATGGCTCCACTCTGACTAATTCCAAAGTTCTTAAACCAACTCAATGTTATCAAAAATTGTGATTGGACTTAGGAGAATTCTTTATTATTAAATGCAGTTGAGATGATTCATGCTTAGTTATAACAAGCTCCTAGATAGACTAAGAAAATCTGTTCTCATCAAAATGAACACACAGATGGTAAGAGAAAATGATTAGCAAAGAAACAAAATAAATTAAAGGTTTGAATCATTATTTTCTTTATTCAAACTTGGATATGATAGACATTAATTCTTGGAAACAGTATCAGAATTTACACGACTTTCAAAATGAATAAAAAATCATGACAATATAATTTCAAAAGGATTACATTTGTGGTAGGGAAGATTGAATATATTTTCCCAGAGGCATTATAAATACATCTCTGACTCCACAAAATACAGTGAAAATTACAAAATTCCAATTAGTATTTCCTGTCATGCTCAAGATGCAAAAATGAAAATTAGTTTTATATTGGTTTTACTATTTTTGTAACTTCTCCAGTTTCTAAATTCTTATTAAACAATAAGATTGTAAAATAAAACTGCCAAAAGTAGATAGACTATTTCCGTCATAGATATTGTTCATTAAGTGTTTAGTTAAACAAAATATTATATAAAATGCCTGGTCTTTGAATTAATTTTTTTTATTCTTTTTTAATTAAAATTTCCACCTTCTCCCCGTTTCCCATTTCCCTCCCCTCCTCACAAATATTGCCCCCTCCCCCCACTCCCCTCCCCCTATCCCCACTCCTCTTCTCCTCCCCCCACACCATTCCCCCTCCCTCTCGATACTGAAGAGCAGTCCAAATTCTCTGCCCTGCGGGAAGAGGAAGGTCTTCTATCTATGTCCAGGAAGGTGAGCGTCTAAACAGGCTAAGCACCCACAAAGCCAGTTCATGTATTAGGATCGAAACCTAGTGCCATTGTCCTTGGCTTCTCATCAGCCTTCATTGTCTGCCATGCTCAGAGAGTCCAGTTTCAACCCATGCTTATTCAGACCCAGATCAGCTGGCCTTGGTGGGCTCACAATAAATCAGTTCCACTGTCATAGTGGGTGGGTGCATCCCTCGTGGTCCTGGTTTCCTTGCTCATGTTCTCCCTCCTTCTGCTCCTCATTTGGACCTTAAGCAAAGGACACTGTCACTAAGACAAAAAGGCAACCCACTGACTGGGAGAAGATCTTCACCAACCCTGCAACAGACAAGGGTCTGATCTCCAAAATATATAAAGAACTCAAGAAACTAGACTTTAAAATGCTAATTAACCCAATAAAAAAATGGGGCACTGATCTGAACAGAGAATTCTCAACAGAAGAAATTCAAATGGCCAAAAGACACTTAAGGTCATGCTCAACCTCCTTAGCGATAAGGGAAATGCAAATTAAAACAACTTTGAGATACCATCTTACACCTGTCAGAATGGCTAAAATCAAAAACAGCAATGATAGCCTTTGCTGGAGAGGTTGTGGAGAAAGGGGCACACTCATTCATTGCTGGTGGGAATGCAAACTTGTGCAACCACTTTGGAAATCAGTGAGGCGATTTCTCAGGAAATTTGGGATCAACCTACCCCAAGATCCAGTAATACCACTATTGGGAATATACCCAAGAGATGCCCCATCAAATGACATAAGTATCTGTTCAACTATGTTCATAGCAGCATTGTTTGTAATAGCCAAAACCTGGAAACAACCTAGATGCCCTTCAATGGAGGAATGGATGAAGAAAGTGTGGAATATATACATATTAGAGTACTACTCAGCGGTAAAAAACAATGACTTCTTGAATTTTGCGTGCAAATGGACGGAAATAGAAAACACTATCCTGAGTGAGGTATCCCAGACCCAAAAAGAGGAACATGGGATGTACTCACTCATAATCGGTTTCTAGCCATAAATAAAGGACATTGAGCATATAATTTGTGATCCTAGAGAAGCTAAATAAGAAAGTGAACCCAAAGAAAATCATATAGTCATCCGCCTGGAGAGGGGAAGTAGACAAGATTGAATTAATTTTTAAAGGAATATAAAAATGTTTAATATAGGGGCTGGCGAGATGGCTCAGCGGTTAAGAGCATTGCCTGCTCTTCCGAAGGTCCTGAGTTCAATTCCCAGCAACCACATGGTGGCTCACAACCATCTGTAATGAGATCTGGTGCCCTCTTCTGGCCTGCAGGCATATATGCAGACAGAATATTGTACACCTAATAAATAAATAAAAAATATTAAAAAAAAAATGTTTAATATATTTATTGCTAGAACTTCAGATTTCAAAATCCCTTACCTATTCAACATTTACTAAAACTCATAGCTTCCTATAACATATTCAATATTATAATAGCAGATTAAAAATTTCTAATGTTTATCCTATCATCTAATAAGTTATATATCCTATAAAATCTTGAAATATGATATTACCATATGACTTTATTCATAATGAGATATAGAAAAGTTTTTGCAGCATCAGAATATGAAAAGTTTTATTATCTACTGTATTAATTTTCAGCAGATATTAAACACTCAAAATTGCTAGGAAGCAAGCTAAAGAGACTTTTTACTGAACTTAGAGAAATTTTTCTGTTTCACATTTTGAAGCTATGATATTTGAATCACTATTAGACATATAGAGGGGGAGATTTAAGATTATGTTTTAATGGCCAGGAAACTCCAAAGAAAATTAAATAAAAACAAATTAAAATCAAAATTAATAAAGTGGAAATTTTATATTTTGAAAGAATAGTTGAGTGGAAATAAATGTAACTTCTAGGTAAGTGTTTGGGAACAAAAATGTGCTCCTTTGAAATAGTGTGTAGATGTTTTCAGGTAATACTTTTTGCTCATTAATATCATAATTTAATGAAGATAAATTTAATTTAGAAAAATTGAATAATAGTAAGGATATATTTTACTTGTTATGAGAGAACTGATTACTTGGAAAATGTCTTCGGTATTAAGAAATTAAGTGGTAGCCACTTATAATTTCATGTTAGTGAAAGTTACAGTTTCAAATATCTGCCAAAAGTCTGTAAAATCATATTTTCAAAGAATATACTTCAAAAGAAAGATTAAAACCTTGATAATGAACACAAAAAAAGGTGCTGTCCTATATGGCCACATTTCTATGAAAGAAATGGAAGTTGATTTGCGTGTGAAGCTACATGGAGGCTCCTGACTAGTGGGAAGGTTGCTTAGCCTAACTGAGACATCAGGCTCTTCCAGTCCTGAACATCCAGCAATCCTCGGGCCTTGGGAATCTCTGGATCAATAAACCAAAATTTCTGAGCTTGGAGACAACACATATAACTCTTAAATTTGTGAACAATAAAGACATTAGGAATTTGAAAATAGTCCAAAAGACTATCAAACAACTCTTATGTCTGACAACAAATTCTGTAGAATCTAGTAAAAGTCAAGGATCTTCCTAGGTATAATATGTGCAGTTATGGTATATTATTGTAAAAGATTTGTTGTTGGGAGGCCACTTGTTGGTTCCTGCCTGCTGAGCAACTCAGCCCCCTTGAATAATCCCATAGAAACTATATCATTTAAATAATGGCTTGGCCCATTAGCTCTAGTTATTTTTTTTATTGGCTAACTCTTACATATTGATTTAACCCATCTCCATTAATCTGTGTGTCACCACATGACAGTGACTACCAGATAAAGTTCTGTCTGGCTCCGGAGGGGCTTCACGGCTTCTATCGCTACTATTCACGCATACAAAGGAGAATCCCCCATCAGAGATTATTTTATATAATTAAGAGAAGACATAGACTTACAGTCCAGAATGTTTCCTACTTATGTATTTCCCTTGCCTTTTCCCTGGAAAGGCAGGGAGTGCTTCACAAGAAATTGTGCAAGTGGCAGCTTGCTTGGTACAATGATTCCCTTACTAGCAGAAATGCTTTATGAGGCAAAAAAATGTAACTTAGTAGGTTTAAAACTTAACAAGCATGCATGAGGCCCCGAGTCCAAACTCAGCATTGTATAATCTGGTACAGTGACACACACCTATAATTTCAATACTCAGTAGTTGGCCAATAAATGTTCTTAATTCAACAACGAAGGAAACAAAACAACATCCACAACAGGGAAAGACACAGGTACCACTTTCATTTTCTCCAGGTCCAGATACTCCTCTCTGATCAATGATATTATCATGAAATTTTTCAGAAATAAATGATAGTTTAAATTTTGAGCACTTTAAAAATATATTTTGCAATTTCACATTGCCTGACATCATCCATTGCAGAATGTGAATTTCCTGCTGCCTACCTTTTCCCCTAGTTATTGTAGATGCTTGGTCATGACAGTATTTAAGCACTGATGGATTCTAGTGTTACAGTAAATTATGTGTGTCTCCTAAAGCTATGTTGCAATCCCTTTACCATTCACATCACCTCTTCTTGACATTTTGATGTTGTAGTATTGCACATCATGAAAGCAGAACTGTGACCATGGTGGAATAGTATAATTTGAGAGACAAAAATGTCATACAATTTTTATTATAGTATAGTTGCATTTATTCTACCCTATCACTTTGGTATTACTAGTATCCATGTGTGTATTTATTGATATTAGAGAGAGACTAAAAAATTATTCAGTAGTATCTTTTTTTGTCAGTACCCACTGTGAGCCATATAAGCAAGTCCTTGTGAATAAAAGGGTATTACTCTACCCAGCTGCATAAAAAGGGATCACTTAAGGCATGTTGTTTAGTGTTTTTGATGTTTTATTTATGAACCTGCTTTACTTTCTGTGTGGACTTCCAAAGTCTGGAGGTTTTCCTGAAGCAAAGACAACACAATAGGAACAAAACAACAGACCTTCTATCACATTTTAATCTATATAGTAAACCCTAGAGTCCATGGTTAACTAAGTACATGTGTGTTATATAGGACTGTCCAAAGATTTAGGACATTCCTCCTAGGAGTCACATACATCTTAATAAAGCTAAATTCTTCACTAAGTCTAACATATTATTTCATGAATATTTTGTAAGTGAGAAATAATCACAAAATATCATATACATATCAGAAGGATGGATGCTATGTCTTTCGTTCAGATGTATAGTCTCAGTGACAAATAAGCAAAAAGAGAAAAAGTCTGTGGAAATCTTATGATGATTGACATTTGTGCAGATAGTTAATTGCACATGCTAATGATTCATAAATTAAGATTTGAGTGAACTTTTGTAACATCATGAAAAATGCACCCGAGATACAAATTTCCTTATGAAAAATGGTATAATTATCATCTCTTTGTATGTTAATTTAAAAAGAGTTAACTCAACAGTCATGAAGATCACAAAAACAGCAAATATTGAATTTATACATCATACATGCTGGGTAATGTTCTAAGTAATTTTGCAGGTATTATTTCATTTAATCCTCAGAATATATTAAAAGTAAGGCAGCTACAGCCATTAAATGAAGCTGTATGAATTTAAAACAAATGTTCCACAAAGTGAAGCTGCAAATATTAATGCTTCTTCATTTGCATGTGTACACTGTAACCAAGACTAAATATCATTTTCATGCCTGGTTTGAGTTTCATTTATAACCACATACAATATCAAGAATAGGAAGTGCATTTTTAAAATATTGAATTCATTTTTAATTTCTAGAAGTTCTATTTCCTTGTTACATGTCTTAGGATTATCTTAGGTAGAATGACCCTGCTTCTCAGGGATTTAGTACCTGTTGGGTTTTTAGTAAAATGACTACAGCAATTTCCATCATGTATTTCTAAATGGTAGTATAGACAGAAAATGAGGGCCAGCTCTGTAAAATCATAAAAACAGGATGTTTAATAAAATCCTCATTTTCTCATATTCCTGTACTATTTTTAAAGAAATTTGAAAATTGGGAACTCTAATGATTTTCTGCAACTCACAACGAGATTGACTATCCCCTAAACATGCAAGATGCATAAGGGAATGATGTATATATTAGAAAAATATCTACATTCTCCCAAAGAAATGAAAGTATTATGAACGTCATATTTTTGAGCATTGCTCACAGTGTTGCTCTCCTTGAAGAAGAGCATGAGACCAGGGATGCTTGCAACTTTGTGTTTAGTTACATGCTTCATCATTTATTATGACATGCCAGGACCCTGTTCTGTCTTCAGACCTGATTGATTATAACCCAAGTACCCTATAAAAAGCTTTGAGAACATTAGGCTTGGAAAAGACACAATGGTTGCTGTTTCCCAAATAATAAAAACTCATAGGCAGATATTGGGGTTCAGCCTGAAGATCAGAAAAGCAAACTAGTCATGCCACTAGAGAGATCTTACTTCTCCCAAGACTCAGACAAATTTAGGGACAATCCTGCAATGCTCTCCACCAATCTCAGAGTTCAAACTTCAGTGAGCTCCTCTCTCTTCCTCTCTCTTCCAGCCCTCTCACCCCTGTCTCCACTTCCCTAGGGCTGGGATTAACGGTGTGTGAATCAACAGTACTGGGATTAAAGGTGTGAACCACCACCACTTGCAACTGTTTCTGGATCGATCTTGTATAGTCAAGGGTGGCCTTTAACTCAGATATGTCTGAGTTAATAAAAGAGGCAGGCTTAGATATGTCTGTTCCTGTCTCAAAATTCAGGGATTAAAGGTGTGTGCCACCATTCCCTGGCCTGTATAGCTAACTAGTTTGGCTGCTTTGCCCGCTGATGTTCAGGCAACCTTTATTTATTAACACACAAATAATATACCACTAGAGGTTGCTTTAAAAATTGCAAAGCTTTCCTCATATCCCTTCAATAAGATCTTTTTCTACTATATATGCTGAAGTATTCAATTAATTAACTAATTTTAAAATCTGCTTTTAGTTCTTACAATAAGTAGGCAATAAGAGAATTGGTGAGGCTTGACTGTAATCCATTACAATTTTTACTTGCTGTACTTTCATTTTAATCCCCAGAGGTATTATTTCTTCCTAGTATCTTGGCTATTCATCGTCATCTTTATGATAGAAAAAGATAGGTAAATATGACTCGTCACAGGCAACTTTACTCAATGCTTAACAGAGTTTAATGAGTATTATAGAGATCTGGAGTGTCCAAAAATTTGTAGATAAGAGACTACTTCTGGATGGTTTATGATTGTCAAAGCATTTCAGAAAATTGCTTTTGTGAAGTAATTTTGGAAACAGTTTTCTCATTACATCCACAAGACACATCAAAACAACCGTGTGTGATTTAGAACCTCAGACTTTCATAATATGAACAATGTCCTCTCAAATTTATTTATTTAAGTCGTATCCCTACAACATAATTCCAAATTAAGAAAGTAATTGCTGTAAAATGACATTACAAAGAGTATGCTCTCATTCAATGTGATTAACGTCCTTAAAGAGGAAGGAAAATCATTCCTGTATATACATAAAGGGTTGTGAAAATAAAGCAAGGAGACAGTAATGTGATAATCACAATAAAAGGTCAAAAAAAGGAATCAAACCTATGTATAGTCTGACCTTGAGCTTCTAAGGTCCTTGAAGATACAGATTCCCTTAAGCCTCTTATATCACACAGTTTTATTATTGTCGTGGTAAAGCTGCAACATGAAAACTCTCCCTTCTTTTACTGACATTGAATATGTCAGCTAGAGGTTCCTGGGAGAAGTACTGAGCTGCAGACTAAAGCCACAGTGAGGTAGTAGTGCAATGTACTAAACATGGAAGGCATGACTGAGTACCCTCTTCATCCCTAATGATAGACATCATGTTGAAAGCTACATTAACATTCATATTACCTTGTCAGAAACAGCACACAACCGAAGAGAGGAATGTAATGTGTCTGCTAAGCTTCCTTGTTTCATGAAGTGAAGGAACTCTTCAGGTAGGTAAACTAGTAACATTTAGAACACTGATAGACATCTTCATTGGTATGTCAAAATGGTAGTAATCTTGAATACCTTGCCTAATAATGATAGCCACAAATTGTACCAGCTAACATTCAGCACCTAATCATGATTATCTATGATACATAGAATAGCAAAATTTTTAGAGGTACTGAAATGTCTTAATATAAAAACAAATTAGAATAAAATATAGAAGAAAGGTGTTCATGTTTTTTTTGTTTTGTTTTGTATTGTTGTTTTTGATTGATTATCATTTCCTCCCCACAAGATAAAATAAAAAACTAGAATTACAAATCAAATACTCTTTTTAAAAATAAAAATAGAAGTACTTTTTATTTGAGAGGGCATATTGTCTTTGTGATATGAACTTGAATGTTCAATAAAGGTTCATGTTTTAACAACTTTGTTCTAAATTTTTGGCAGCATTTGAAGGTTCATACCATTAAGAGCTAGGACTTGTAGGTAGATGTGATCTACTTGGCATGGTCTTTGAAGACACATCCTTTTTGGCACCAACCTGTCTTCTCTACTTTTCATCTTATGTAATGTAAAAAATATCTATGACATGCTCTTACTCTTCTTCAATTAGGATTGAAAAATCAGAAAATCATGAATCTATACAAATGATTCTTCATTAAAGTTGCTGCCCTCAGTATCTCTCCACAGTCCTTCAAACACTGCGTTTTCCTCCACAACTCGAGCCTCATTTTAACTGATGTTTTCTTCTGGCTTTTATTCAGGAAGACCTTGACCATGCCAAATTATTCTACATGGTTCCTTCATATTTTCATATGTGAGCAGCTTATACATTTTGTGCCAAGTTCTTCTGTCAGCTTGATATACAGTCTTGTCATATCTGGACAACAGGTTGTGTGTTTTGCTTCTGAAGACTTATTTTGCAGAAAATTTCATTTCCATGATACTGGTACTTTTATACATGCAGCTTGTTTTTCAGTCATAGCAGATTATTATTCATCTCTCCAGAAAGGCACATATTTTAATTACATAGGTTTTTGAGACAGGGTCTATTATTATGTAGCATTTCCTTTCCTTGTGTAGTGGAATGCACTGTGAAGAAGTGTCACTCGGGTTGGTTTAATAAAAAGCTAAGCTGGCAATTGCTAGGCAAGATTTGGGTGGTAGAGAGAATTCGGGGAAGAAGAAGGCAGAATTGCAAGCTGACACAGAGGGAACAGACGTAAGAAAAAAGGTAGAAGCCATGAGTCACTTGGCAACATATACATGAATATAAATGGGTTAATTTAAGCAAGAAGAGCTATTTTTTTAAACACCCAAGCTATCAACAGAGTTTTCATAATTAATAAGAAGTCTCAATATGGTTATTTGGGAGCAAGATAACCAGAAAGAAAAATCCACTTGTGTCCTGCAACGTAGTATATAGATCAGGATAGGTTCAAACTCACAAAGATCCATTTACCTCTGTCTCCTGAGCAATGGAATTAAAGACGTAGGCTACCCCACTGACTCTTAATAAACAATATCACACTGATGTTATTTGCTAAAAGTGCATTATGTGCCTGTCAAATTCTTTTCAAATAACTATGTTTGTCCACAAAGAACAGTGGTGCTGGGGATTTTTGCTCAGAGAAGGATTTTTTTTTTTTTTTTTGGAACACTGGTCTTCAATGACTGTAGAGATTCAAATGTGATTGGTTGTAAATTAGAAAACATACAGCTCTTTAGTGCCTTGTCACAAATGGGGAAGCCACAAGCTCTCTCGCCAAGGAACTGAGTACTAAGAACAAGTAGGAAAAGAATGTAAGATCCAGGGTAAATTGGGAGAGGAACAGTATGATGTAGCTGTTTCACTCTTGATTCCACAGCACAAATTGTCCAAAAGACTGGACCTGATAATATTCGGTCACTGCATGGGGAGTTACTGGAAGGTCCCACCAGTTACTGAGGATTTATATAAATATAGAGGTTATTGAGACAGAAGGAGATTTTGGCTTCAGTAGTCTAACCACTGGTAAGGAACATAGGCTTGTAACGAACTTTGTCTAATCTATGTATGTCCTAATCAATGTATTGTCCAAACAAACAAGCAAATGAAGAAAACAGAAGTTTGACTGGTTATAAAGAGAAAAAAATATGTACAGGTGTGGGAGGTGGTTATAGGATGAATATGACCTAACTGTGTTTGCACAGGCATGAAAATGTCATAATTAGACCCATTACTAATAGAAGGCAATAAAATATTAAAATAACAAAGAAAAGGATACACTGTGTAAGTTTGTTCAAAGTTTGAAAAATATATCTTACATAAATTTATATATAATTTTATTTAAATTTAAGTACAGCAAAAGACTTGACTTTAATTAGCTCACTAATTGTCAGACAGTGACTAAAATCCAACCGCAAAACTCTATCATGGGTTATAGATATAAATAGAGATGAATTCTGATACTTCCTGTTTCTATATTTCAGGTTATCAATCCTATACATTATCCTCACAGGCTTTACTTAGTTGCTTAATTATTCCCTCTGTAAGCATTCATCTACTAGAAAAGTAAACTATTTAGAAACTTCTACAAGAAGAGATTTGACAAGGTTATTCTGTTTTTATTTTTACTTTTTCCTTATCAAAAGATATATTTCAGAATCTTATCTGTATACTTTTATAAATCTGTATTAGCTTAGTGTTATGGTCATATAAATGATGATACCAAGAGTAAAATAATTTTTTTTTACAAAATATTCCAGGTTATGCTCTTCACTAGAAAGATTCTGTATACTTACATATTGTGTTACTTTCTAGTCATGATGCTTTATAAAAACTTTATCTTGTTGCTTCAAGGTAAAAATGTTTAAAAAGAACAATATGCCAAAGCTCAAATAATATTATTTTTACTATTACTATGCTAAAGCATAGAGAATTAGATGGATTTATAGTATCAAAAATTTTATACTGCTAATGAAATTATTTTCATTACCAGTAAAAATATATATTTTTAAATAAAATGCTATATTGAAAATATTGCAAAAAGGATTGAACATAAACTCTCTAAAAACTCAGTTGTAGAAATTCTCCTAAAACTTAGTGCTTGAATAAACTAATCAAATAAAACTTTTTAAGAAATCACTTGATAGGTTATATAAAGCTTTTATTTCTGAATGACTGTATTAAATAGAATCTAAACTTGCTTCATGGACAGTGACGATAATTCAATTTCTTGGCCACCAATAAAATGTTTCTGTGACATGTCTGTGTATGTTCATGCATGTGTGTAAAGTAGCAATTACTCTTTTAGTTTAATGAGTATAATAAAGCTTAATGAAACATCTTCAAAATTAATTGAGTACTTTAAAGTGAAAAACAAAGGAAAAGAAAGACCAGCCTACCAATGGAGACCAAATATCTCAAAAACAGTAAATGCCATGGTTAAATATACGATTCAATATAAACCACTAGAATGAACACTTAGAAGAAAGTTGTACTTTTTTGAAAAATATAACTTTTTATTATTTCTTTTATTTTTTAAAATGTTAATACAGTTACACAATTTCCTCTTTCTTTTCTCTCCCTCAGCCTTCCAATTTTTCCCTCCTTACTCTCTTTCAAATTAATGGCGTATAGTTTTCATTAGTTGTTGTTAAATAAATGCATATTTGTATATTACATTATTATATATGTATATATATATGTATCTTTATTCCAAAATATATAATTACAAAATTTCTCAGTCTGAAAATATTACTTTTTTGTATGTTCTCAGGGCTGAACTTTTGATTTTAAAAATCACTTAGTATGCCCTTCCCTGCAGAGGACTATTTCTCCTGTTCTTGGCATTTTTTAGATTTCTGAAATTCGTTGTGTAAGCTTGAGTGATGTGCTCATTCCCTGACCCATATTAGCTAACTATTGTTGTCTGTATTCATCCGATCCTTACCCAATCATGTTGATGGGACATTATACATGCAGTTTCTTACTTTCATAGAAGATATAATCTCAAAACAAACTCTCTATTTCTCTGGCTTTTGCATTCTTCATGTCTTATCATTCACAATGATCCCCAAGTTTTTACTGCGAGAGTTTTATAATATTCTTTTGGACTGAGATCTCCAACTCTCAGTTTTTATTGGTTAGCATTTTGTATGGTGGTCTTCTGTACTACAAAGAGAATATTCCTTGATGAGAAATGAGGATTATACATATTTGTAGGTCTATGAACAAATATTTATAGTATAGCTATAGCTTACATTGCTTTAATAAAATGGTGGTTTTCACATATTTTCTGATATTTATTCCTCACTAGATCTGGGTAGTTAGCTGGGTTTCTAGTTCCAGACATGATTTCCTTCTTATCGTCCAATAAAATGGCTGTTGTGTATGAACACTGCACCCTTGCAGTCAGAGCAATATTTTGGTATTGTGATTCATGTTATCACAGCTGTGTAGAATTGTAGATTGTTTTCCTTCTTTGGAAGCTTGATTGGTGGCTCTGTTATCATTAAAGCTGGTCCTCATGAAGAAGAATATCACATCAGATCCAGATCAGTATATAGGCCTTCTCCCCCCTTAATTAAGTAAAAAAAAAAATGGCACTCACAAGACTATACAATAAATGTACAGCTCACAGATTCATAAAGGCAGACCCGCAAGTGAATAACTTATGGGTCACCTCTTTTACAGAGCTGCAGGAACACTTGCCTTTTGGAAAAGTCACTGTCATATCTGTGGAAACCTTGTGAGACCATGATTCTCCCGTCAAAGTGGGATTCATTTCCAAAACACCTCAACAGTGTAATTTCTCTGTACGGTCAGGTCTAAGGAATGATCTTTCCATTCCCCCAACCATGAGGCCCTAGAGTGACAACATTCAGTCTTTATTTTAACAGTCAAAATTATATAGAGTCAATCTCACAAAATTACCCGCTAAACAGACCACATAGAAATTTCTATAAAAGCGAGACGCTGAGCAGGAAAGCACTGTGCCTCACTTTTAATAACAAACAAATCTGGATGTCCCCAAAACTGGTCATCACAAAAAAGACTGAGTGATAAGAAAAGAGGAATCCAGAATTCAGGGACATTTAATAACTTTATCTAATGATTTGTAATGTCACATATTTCCCCTTGAAATTTGGCTTTCTCCTGGGTCATATCGCCTGTTTTGTAATATTGCTTTGTTAGGTTCTACTTGACTTTTTCATGAAATTGCTTACATAGTATTTCCAGTGGCCAACATGAAGGCTATTTAATATTCCCTGTGAGTGGATTTAATGTTCTCTGTGGGTGGATCCTCCATTGATATCTCTTAGTAGGCTGAGAATTATAAGTGGACCCTATGGAGGCAAATTTTTCTCTGTCATTTTCTTATAAAGTTTTATGAAGAAACCACCTTTTAAACTAATAACTATAAGAGGCCATCCTTTAGGCAACAGGGAAAGCAAAGGAATACCAGATTGTAGTGGGCCCATTAGTTGAATTACATTATCAACAGCTCTTAGATCTGTCACTATTCTCCATTTTCCAGATTTTTGTTTTAACAACAAATATAGGAAAATTCAAAGTGCTAGTTGATTCTTCAATATGGTGAGCATCTAATTGATTCTGTACCAGCTGTTCTAAATCCTGCCAATTTTTTTCTGTTAAAGGTCATTGTTTCATCCTTATTGTTTCCTTACTTAAACATTTTAAAGGTAGGGGCATTGGTACCTCTGAAGGTTTGCTACTTGCTTTGTGTCTTTTGACAGCCTAAATGACTCATGATTATTTTTTATAGTACCTGATAATATCATTTCCAGAAATATGAGTAAGTTTATGTTCCATTTCTGAGACTGCAGGAGTGTTAATCAAGATTTCCATTGATATAGCAGATCATGAACCTATAGATTCATTGTTATATGCTACATATGGCCTTAGCCTTCCTCTTTGTTTTTTTATTGGCCCTATGCATTCAACCCAACTCATGCTTTGTTTGACTTGATAAAGGGTTCCAATTCCTAGGAATTGAACAACTGTCTCCTGAAGGGGCCAATATAGATGCCAAGATCCGGGAGTAATAATAGTCACATCTGCACCCGTAATCCTTCAATTACAAAGTTATTTATTTGTACTCTCTGATTTAGTCTTTGATTGTCTATAGAAGTCTGCCAAAATATACTCTTTATATTTTGTGTTGGAATTTTTTATTTATCCTCCATGCTTATTCTATATTCTAGAACAGTATGGTTTTTAATAACAAGAACTGGATTTTTAAAATTTTCCTTGGGATACATGTCCTAGAGAGTGCCTGGGAATGACTGGGCCATGTTTAACCTGGGGACTGCAAGAACCACCCCTCCCAAGGAGTTTCCCAAAGGTTGCCTTGTCTATCTTTTGTTGATCTACATTCATTGGTCCATTGTTGGCCTTTGCGACATCTTCTACATAATCCAGAAGATTGAGACCTTTTATTTGTCATTACCAGAGGAAACATTATTTCTAGGAATGCCTTTTCTTCAATGACTTCTAAGATGTACTATTCTACCACAATTAAAACATTTGGCATTTAAGGTCAGATCAACACAAAATGAATGAATGGATTCTGCACACGTTTAGTGTTGTGCCATTTGCCTATAATACTGAGGCTTGTGTATGAAACAACACCAAAATGCTAGGAATAATTAATGGTTATATACCTTTAGTATAATAGCAATGTTAGATTTTCCCCTTGGTCATGAGTTACCCTACATCTCAGGTTCTTGATTGGTCAAGCAGAATCAGTATGGGTTTCATCTCATGGAAGGGGCTTTAACTCAAATCAGACAATGGACAACAGCAGTCTGGTGTACAAAATTTACTATATATGTGTGTACCGAATACATATTGTTTTAAAACAGATGAAAGTTACACATAATGGTAAAATGAGAAACTTTTAAATACTAATTTTTCAATGTTTTGAATATCGCTTTTAAGTTGGATGTATCAGCCAATTGATTATGGTAAATAATTTTTATAGGTTGTCATATTCTGAGAAAACAAAAGACTATCAATATTATCTCAATCATGGACATTGACCTTTGGAGACTTACATGAGAAAATATGAACATGTGATTTATTTTTTAATTTAAAAAAATTACAACACTTTCTGTCCTCTAGCTCCCACTTCTAGTAACTTTCCTACAACTTGTCCTAGGCCTCCCAACTGATATCCTGTTTAACTTTGAATATTATTGGGACATATATAAACTGATTTTTAAAGGACAAACACATATGTGTGTATATGTATGTGGATGTGTGTATGTATGTATGTATATAAATATATAAATATATGTTTGCTTTAATTATTGTCCCTGGTTCTGAATATTAACAAAATACATATGATGCCTCTAAAATATTGTGAAGCAATCATAAATGTTTTATTTATTAATATTTTGATCCTGTTACCTCTATAAAACCATGGAGAGACATTGAAATATTCTTTCCCTGAGGTAAATAAATTGGTCTCAGTTATCACTGTCTATTAATTCAGGATGCTAGCATTTGTTACAAAAATTGTCCCTATCTTTCTATTTCTGCCAAAGATATCTAACCAGTGAAAATTTATAACATATTAATTAACGTAGGAATAAAAATCTTTTTAAAAGTTGATATCGATTTAAGTCTTGTTCAAAAATAACCTTTCAACTTCTCCTGGTTCTTAGGAAATTCATTTCCCTGTCCACAAGACTGTGGGCTTAACTGAGTAATTTGTGTTGCGCAACAGAGTGAGAAGTAACTGGATATAAATGAAGGAACACTGCACACCCAAATGATTTGACTGCTTAGGGGGTCTGACCATCATCTGTGATATGAAAACTTCCTCCTGGCAATTGTTATAACTGCAGCCTGGAGCCTGATCAGACACACTGAGCAGAACTTCACCCTACAGGTGCCTGCAGCAATCCCTGCTGAATATTCTGAAGCAGAGCCATAGTGCTAAGCCTATCCTCGATCTATCATAGCATAACATTTGACTAGCAGACACAAAAACTAGACATACATCCAATATGTAAAAAAATGACTTCAAAATAGTTGCTATTGCTAAGCAGCAGTAAAATGTGACTAATATAAACAACTGACTTCACCACTCAGGTGGTGATGCTACATGCTTTTAATCCCAGCACTCAAGAGGTAGAGGCAGATGGATCTTGGTGAGTTAGAGGACAGCTTGGACTACAGAGCAAGTTCCAGGACAGTGAAGACTATACAGAGAAACTAAGAAAGTCTGTCTCAAAAATAGCAAAAAAACAAAACAAGCCAGCAAACAAACCAAAACCAAGCTCACACATTCATAAATGGATTAAATTTTAACTCATTCTAGAAATAGGTTATGAACTGGAAGATATTTATTTATTATTCTAGTATCTGAGCACACTTAGCACATTTTGTGAGTATAGGCACCAGCACTTTAATTCACATTAAATTTCCCATGTGTTTTTTTACAACCCATAATTCTACTATAAAATTCATAGATGTGTTATTTTTTTGTTTTTGTTTTTTGATTTGTTGATAATGGGTCTTATTATGCAGCTATGGTGGTCCTGGAATTGACTATGTAGATAATGCTTGTCTCATACTCAAAGAAATCTGCGTAGTTTTGTACCTCCAAGTACTGGAATTTATTGCCACTATGCATGGCAGAAAAAAAATCATAGTTTTAATTCCAGAAGGAAGGCATATTTATCTGACCTCCACTGAAATGAAAATAGCTTAACAAGGCAAAGGTTGGGCAGATTTTTTGCCCAATACCAAATATTTGGAGTTCCTGAGCTTAGATCCCTGTAAGCAAAGTAATTGTATGTCTTTGATTATTTTTCTCTATTTTTCCCATGGAAATTTGAAATCCAACAGAGTAAAAGAGATACTTTGCCTGAAATGACCATTTTGAATAATAAGCTTTTTTTGTCATTAGGAGTGTTTTTGGGTCTACTTCTTCTTCAGAAAGATCAATGCATTGGTTCATGAGGGTGGAGGGAGCAGAAGCAAGGATCAGGGCTGGGATGGCTATGGGACAGCTCTTTGTAATCAGTGAGCCAGCTCAGCTTTATTGCAGAGTATAGGAAATGGATAGGATTAGGAACCAGTTTTTAAACTATAACTTGCCAAATAGATACTTCACTTCCTTGGTTAGAGTTACCCCAAGAAATTTTATGCTATTTGTGGCTATCGTGAAGGGTGATGCTTCTCTGATTTCCCTCTCTGCTTCCTTATCCTTTGTGTATAGGAGGGCAACTGATTTTTTTGGAATTTATCTTGTATCCTGCCGCTACTAAAGATGTTTATCAGCTGTAGGAGTTCTTTGCTGCAGTTTTTGGGGTCGCTTATGTACACTATCATATCATCTGCAAATAATGAAAGTTTAACTTCTTCCTTTCCAATTTGAATGCCTTTGATCCCCTTATATTGTCTTATTGCTATCGCTAGAACTTCAAGCACTATATTGAAGAGGTATGGAGAGAGTGGACAGCCTTGGCATGTTCCTGATTTTAGTGGGATAGCTTTGAGTTTCTCTCCATTTAATTTGATGTTAGCTGTTGGCCTGCTATAAATAGCTTTTAAAGGCACTTAAGGTCATGCTCAACCTCCTTAGTTCTTTTGTTACTTTTGAGTATACATCTTCAATGTAGATGCCCATAATATTTGACAGACTTTTCAGCGAAGCAGGAAATTTGAAGATCTGTTGTAACCTTGTAATGACAAAATTTGTCAGTTGCTTTCTTCTGTATCCTGTAGAATGTCTGGCAGACTGGTTCATGAAGCAGGAACCCTGAAGGAATATCTCGCCTTTTGGCAAGTTCAGCACTCATTTATCCAGTCAATTTTTTGTAGGTCCTGCATGTCCAGTTCATAGAGAATACCATCAAGAAATCTAGATAAGTGCAGTTTCTAGCCTTGTCACATTGAATGCAAATTCTATAATGAATTTCTTTGATGCCCATCATCTCTGAAGTAATTGGTGCTGCCAAAAGCAGACATGTCTCACTGTTGAGAAGTCTAAGTTCTTAAAATCTTTTAAATGTCATATTCTGTAGGTATTTGAAATATTTGAAGAATGTGAAATGTATCTTAAGTATATCTCTATATATCTAGAAAACCTACCTAATATAAGTACAAGTTTGACTATTACAAATGACTACCTATTAACCTATATTTCTTAATTGTACATTACCTTTTTAAATGAGCTACACAACCACAATACCTTAAACAAGAGCAGAACTGCAAATATACATGGTGTTACAAATTGACCTTAAATTTGTATCAATAGATCAAAGTCTGTACCATTGTAAAGTATTCATTTACATATCATATCCTACTTTAAATGAAAACAAATATTTATAAACAATCATTTTGAAAATTTGGTCATTGTTTTTATCAAACTGCTCCCTGCTGTTTGTTAGGTGAAATACTTTAAGGGTTCATTAGACCTTTCAGAGGTACTTGTTCCATTAAACCACATTAGCCAGGAAGGAATACACAGATTCTCATCTTCTGTGGAAACAAAAGCAGAACCTCATATCCAAAGAAACATATTCTTGGATTCAAATTTTGAAGCCAAAATACCTTTATATTGGTTTAAATTAGCAGCCCCCAGAATCAAATGTCTCTCTGAAGTCAAATTTGAAAGAAAACACAGTAATACCCATAATCCAGATTCTATGTATTTTTCATTTGTATGTGGTTTATTTTTTCCTCTATTACTTTTAATCCTTTAATCCATGACTGTCTGTACTCTTATGTATTACTTTTACTGTAATTCAAAAAAATACTTTGTGTCATTTTTAAAACAATTTATTTCCTTTTATAACTATATATATTCTTTTTTTTCAAACTCCCAAGCCAACATACATTTTTTAAACATATTGTAAACTATTTACAGTTTTTTTTCATCTGAATTCTGAATCTTCTTTGCTGTATATCTCTTTTTTTTTCTGAGCACAAATCTTTAATTAGCTAAGTGATACTGCTAGAATTATAGCTTCTGCCTTGGTGGCTGGCTTCACCTCTCTCAGCCTTTCAATATGGCAGAGGTATGCTTACCACCAGTACTGAGACTGCTGGGTGGGAGCCATGCTCACCATCTCAACTCTGGGAACAGTGTGCAGCACAGAAACCTTTTTATTTCTTGGCTAAGTAAAAGCTATAACTGCCATGCTGTACTTTGTGCAGCCTGGAAATATCTCTGTGTATGGCAGTGAGAATCTGCCTGATTTTCCTGCCTATGAACGCCTAGCTGACCCGTTCAGGACAGTTGCCCAGACAGGAGTGCTGAGCTGTTGGCTCACTCTCAGCTACTTTCCTCTTAACCCCAAGCTGACATATAAGCACCCAGACCCAAAATGACTGGAGGTCATGCAGGTTAATCCCAGATGTATCATTGCTATTTTGTAAGCAGAGACTGTTCTTTTGTTTCCTGGCTACCCAGACCTTACATAATTACACAGAAACTATATTACTCACAATGCTTCCTGGCCAATAGTTTAGGTTTTTTCTTAACTAACTCTTACATCTTAAATTAACCCATTTCTATTAATCTATGTATTGCCGTGAGACTTATGGTTTACCGATAATGTTCTGGGGCTTCTGTCTTCTTCAGCAGTTACATGGCAGTCTCCTTAACTCTTCCTAGTCTCTATATCTCTTCCAGCCTGGCTGTATTCTGCCCTGCCATAAGCCAAAATAGCTTTATTCATTAGCCAAAAAGCAGAACACATACACAGAAGGACATCTCACAAAAGTAATGTAACTCCTGCCAGTTGGGATCAGTAATGGATGAAAATTCTTTTTGTTTTTTGTTTGTTTGTTTAACAAGGAACAGTGTGCTTCAGGAAAGGGGTAATCTCTTCAGAGTCAGTGTCAGTTGCTGTGGTCCAATGTTCACTCTCCTCGAGGTTCTGAAGCACTGCTGGATCTGCTCCTGCCATTTTGCTACAACAATGTAAGTTTGTAATAATCAGAAGACATGGATTGTTGTTCCGTTATTTTCTCCTAATTGAAACATTCCACTAAATCTCAGGATGGAAACACATTCAAAGGTCCCAGGAAGTATCTGAGACTTGTAAATCTCCACAAAACAGTACCAGAAATAGTAATGATTGCTGGGGAGTAGAAACATTTCCACAGGCAAGTGATTTGGCACCTCCAGGGATTCAGCTATGCTCACACTAAAGATGTCCTTTTAGTGATGCTGCTGCCTTTGTGTCTTCTATGCTCCTATAAATATCTCCTCACCGATACTACTATAAGAAGTTCCAATAATAAGCCCACTGTTCACTAAACAAGGTGTCTGGTGTAGCATCTGTGCCCTGTTTGAGGGAAATCAATATTTCTTTGTGTCTCCACAGTAAAAGGATAGTCATACAACAGCTCATGAGTGAATTTGATGAATAGCTGGAAAACTGACCACAATAATGCACATCCAAGGGTCAATATCATAATACATTTTACTTGGTTCAAAGAAACTAATCATAAACATCCAAGTGAACACAATGTTACTTCTGCTTAGTTCAAGTCTATTAGAAGCAATGTTCCAACTGTTTCATGCAGAATATGTTCATTTTGAAAGTCAGGAGGTTATGGCAAAGTTGCTCATATCTCATAGGGTGAAAACATAGAGATTTTTCAATACTTCATTTTTTAATGACTTAGTGCAACTGTTTTGGAGTAAATAAAAAATGGCAATTGATAAAAAAAATCACTAGATTTAAGCTTCGAACTTTATAGAAAATGTTGTCTTACATATATTGTAAAAGCATTCATTGCTAATTAATTTAGGACTATATTAAACAATTGTTTTGGAGAAATCAGGACAAGAATGGAAGAATAATACACACAGAAAGAGAAAGACAGAGTTGCCATTTTAAAACATAGTAAGAAAGGATATACTTAGTTAAAATAGAAAAGAACAGTCTGAAAAATACAGAACAAATAATATTTTGTCATTCTATTAATTAATTAATTGTTGGAATTTGAGAAGTTGAATGTTGCTTTGTTAAAACCAAAATTCACAGCTAAGAATAAAGGTTTTAAAATGTATCTTATATTTGAAAATAAGTGAGGTATATTTGTATCTCATAATTTAAGTGATGACACGAGGCAGTTCTGGCACAAGAATTCCGTTGTGTTTAGAAGCCTGACTTTTGTGTAATAGACACATGCTGGACTCTCATTTATTTGATTCAGGGCTTGATTAGATGAAAGTTTCTCAGTGTCATATACTGTTTCCCCAAAAATACTCATATACAGTGGAAAAATTCTCTGCTACTGTTAAAATAGGGAACATGTTCATCCGTTTTAACACAGAATACGCTGTACATAGCACAAAGTAGGTATCTAGAAAGTGCTGCTTGAGACTGTTTTTAGTGAATAAAGTGATTGTTAAATGACACAAATTTGTTGGAAATTGTATTTTTGTTTAAAATTCATTTTCTAGTTTATCTATAATTCATTCACCTTAGACTTAAATCAGTTTTACTAATAATGTAAATCTCCTGTTAGATAAATTTTGTGGACCCTTGAGGTTTAGAATAGATGTTGGACAGTGCACAATTCAAGAATTTTCATTCCAGCATATTTCTCGCATCTTTCTGACTACCCACTTCTTAGTGTTGTTTTCCTAAAAACCTTCTTCAATTTCCAGATTTAAGAGATCAATTTCAAGAAACCTTTATAACATCCTTAACAGATATTGCTAAATTACCTATAAGGAACTTTTAGTAGTAGCTCTTGAGTGCAACACTGCACTTGAATCAGTTATTTACTAAATGTCCCGATATCTCCTTATGGGAAATGAAGAAAAGAATGGGAAATTAATGTGTCCTAATCCAAGAATATAGTCACAAATGCAAAATGGATTTAAACCCTTCAACTTTTGCTGTCCATGAAAAAAGGAAAAAGCATGACTGAGTGAGCTATTTGGACAAGTATAAATTTCTAACAGACTAATGAGAAACAAATTCCACAAAATTTCAACTGATTTGCACATATAAACACCATCAATAGTTGAAAGTCTTTAGATTTTTAAAATAAATTAAATAAGACCCATCCAAACAGATAGAGTTGAAATCATAAACATTCAACAGAATTTATACAAGCACTAAGAAAACTCTCGTTAACAGTTTCATTAAAAAAACAAACAAAAACATAAAAACAATAATAGCAATGACAAACGCTTGCTATCTTTTTCCTTGGGTAAAACTGTTTCTCCAACTCTCAGCATTCCTTGTTTTAACTACATTATAAACTTAAAAGTAAAATAAATAATACAAAAAGAAAAAAAAAAACAAAAGCAGTTTTGAGAAATCTGTTTCATCAAGATAAGGGGTGGAAACAAGATCATTCTTGAAAACTCATGAGTCAGTTAGCCGGATATACACAGGGGTAAGTAATAACAGAGACCCCCTTTCAAGCAGCATAGGACACAGGGACAGACACCTGAGGTTGTCCAATGATTTTCACCCTTGTGTTGGGATTTTCACCCTTGCACTGTGATTTTAACCTATGTGGGGCACGTGCACTTTCACACACACAAGAGCACCCTGACACCCACAGAGACAAAGACTAAAAAAAAAGACCAAATGCACAATAATCCTTTCATACAAGCAAAATATGAAGTTTGATAAACTAAAAACCACTGAAAAGGGATCAACCTGTGGTGTGTGTTAAGAATTCTTAAAGCCTTTGAATGCTACGTCACACAGGGTCTATGAACAGATGGAAAGATGCTTAGCACTTGTTATGCCAACCCTGTCAATCCAGTATCTTAAATTCATAATCCTTCCAAAATGTCACTCTTTTTTATAATCTATGCCAATCAAAATCTTTCCATATAGAAAATAAATATATCTAATAATGTAAACCTTCATTCCCTTTGTCTTCAGCACTTTTTCATTGAAATTGATTGCTATTATTTTTTTTTATTCTTTTTTACTTAAAATTTCCAACTGCTCCCCGTTTCCCATTTCCCTCCCCCTCCTCCCACATATTGCCCCCTCCCCCCGCTCCCCTCCCCCTATCCCCACTCCACTTCTCCTCCCCCTAGTCCACTCCCCCTCCCTCTCGATACTGAAGAGCAGTCCAAATTCCCTGCTCTACATGAAGACCAAGGTCCTCCCACTTCTATCTAGGTCCAGGAAGGTGAGCATCCAAACAGGCTACGCTCCCACAAAGCCAGTTCATGTATTAGCATTCAAAGGCTGTAGCTCTCAAGAGAACCCTCAGGTCATTACAAGGGCCTCCAACTTCACTTTCTTGTGACTGATTCAATGGGATCAATTTGAAGAATGTTTTCTTTCCAAACTTACAGAACAAGTGACAAACTATCTAGGCAAGTATTCCAAAAACTTGGTATTATGTTATTTTTTTTGAAAAGTGACATACCTCAAAATAAAATGTCTATTTCACAAAAATGATTGAGATCATAGGCTAGTTTTTTAATGCTATGTGAGTGGGAATTTATAATTAGAGTCATTAGCCACAGATGTTCATATGTAATAAGGTTTTCAAGAAATATTACATTTCATGCCCTTGTTTGCAGTTCACCAACTGGAAGAGAAACAGACTGAAAGAGAATTAAGAGACAGCAACTGTAAAACTGCCTGCCGATAGAGCTACTTACTGCCTTGGCTTTAGGCAGCTAATAAACCTATCTCCCAGGGTATTTAAGAAGTATGTCTGAATTTCACTACTGCGCTACTCAGACTATTAAGGTGAGGTCTGTTCTTCATTCTTTGTCTATGAATATACTCAGTTTGTTAAGTGAATTGAGCCAGGTTCAGAAAAACAAGTACCTCTGTTTCCCTTTTATTCAGAATCTAGATCCCCAAAGCAGTCATGAGATAAGAAGGCATAGAGCAGACCCTCTGTGGGAAGGGATGGGGGTGAAGGACTGAGGGAGAGCCGTGGGGTGGGGTAGATAAGATCAAAGTACATTCTGTGCCTGTATGAAAATTACATAATGAAAGCCGTTATTTTCTACCATCAATAAATGCTAATAAAATAGGTTATAAAAAGCAAAAAAAAAAAAAAGAATTCTTAAAGCCAGTTAAAATCTGTTAAAATTGATGTTTGTTTAAGTAAAAAATATTCCTCTGACATTCATTTTCCTGTAAATAATCAAAGAAAATAAAAGTCTGCTTCAAAGGTCTTTAGAATATACGGAAATAGTTGCTTTGGCTGTGTTCTCTATTCTATATCAACTTCAGAAAATTATACTTCAAAGACTTTTTTCTAAAATAATAAATAAATGTGTTTATATGTGATTTTCACATGACATCGTCAAGGAACTGGATATATGAATACATAGTTTGTATGATGAGTACATTGCAGCCTTATTCTATTTTAAATCAAAGCCACAAACATCACATTATCTTCTTAAATAATGGTTGAATATGTATTGTCTTAAAAAATATGTACATGGATATCAAAGCCCACATTTTTAGATTCCGTACATTATTTGTACAACCCACTATATATAGGCCCAGTAATTTTGATTCATTTGAAATAACTTCCTTTCGAAAAAATTTTCTGCAAGGAGAGCGAAAAAACCGTACTCTTTTGAGAGCTAATTGGTGGATTTCTTTATGCAACCCCTCAAATAATGAATAAAAATTAAAAGAATGCTTTTTCAATAACTTACTGACAAAACATTAAATCACTGAGTGATCCAGACATTACTAAGTATAAATATCATACAATACAACTAAAAACTTTGTGATACAAATATCAGCAACTACTTGTAATGTTTGATTTCAAATATTTTAGAAAAAACTGAATCAGCCTTTCTTATATTTAACTAAAAACTTAGAAAAAAGATTTCAATGATGTAAGTTCAGGGATTTACCTAGTATAGATATTTGATTACATATTTTAACAAAACTAATATATTCATAGTAAATGTAGTACTTTTGATTGACATATCACACAAGTGAAAGCATATTTAGATTTCATATGTGCTTTCATATTTGTCACCAGGTCAGCACAGGTTGACTTTGTACCTGAATTTGTAGAACAATCCTCACTTCCTTTTCTTTTTCCATATGTGAATTCTATACTTCCATCATTTCCTCCTCCTTTTCCTCACCCTAACTTGACCCCTATTCCCATTCAAATTCATTATTTCTTCTTTACTAATATTACACTTATATATTATAATATGATATGATAATAATTAGATATATTTTTAAAGTATATATTAATACCTTTCCAACAATTTTAGAGACAAATTTTCCTTCCTGTTTCCATGTTTTTTATTTCTTCCAGTCTTTTAAAGGTCCAGTTCCATGAAAGTTACTATTATCAAGATTATTCCACAACCATTTGCAAAGGCCAGTGTTTAGCTCTGCCTTTATTTTATTTAAATTATCGATCATGTCACACAGCTGAATAATTACAATGTTTTGTTTGCCTCAAGTAATATATATCTATATATCTATATAGATATGTAAAACAACAGAATTGGTTGGAAAGATAAACTTTATTATATGAAAGATTACAACTGCCAGCTTAGACTATTATAGACAAAAAAATTATCCATTACAATTGAAGGAGAGGTTGAAAATCTCCATTATGCAGTAGAATACATAATTTTGACTACCTAAAAAGTTTTATAGAAATTATGACAAATAATACCTTAGACTACATAGAATAATAATGTCCAATGATCAAATTTAAAAAGGAGAAAGAACTGAAGAAAACTTTCAAACAAAGAAAAAATGACTATTCAACACTATAAAACAAAGTTCAATATCCTTAGCTACTCACAAAAGTCAGAATTGTCATCACCAAGACAATAAATGACAACAAATTTTGACCTGAGTGGGGAAGGAAGGGTATTTATACACTGTTTGTGGTGAGCAAACTAAGAGAGTCACTTGGGAATCTAGGCTGTTTATGTCTCATAAAACTATAAATAAAACTACCATATGAATCAGTGGTACCATACCTGGACATGACCCAAAACATTCTTAATTGTATAATAGAGATACTTGCATAATCATGTTTGTTGCTATTTCAGTCACAATAGCTGGAAATAAGTCAGTCTAGATGTCCATCGACAAATGAGTAGATAATTTAAATGTGGTATATCTGCACAATGCAATGCCATTCACCTAAAAAGAAAAAGAAAACTAGAAGGAACATGAATACAACTAGAAACATATACATATACTGAGTTAAAGAACCTATGCCAAGAAATTCAAGCATGTCATGCGCTCTTTCCTATGTGGATCACAGATTCAAATTTTTTAGATAATTATTTTGTAAATGAAATGCCTTTAGAGGTATGAAAAAAACAATGTGGCCATGGTTTTGAAGAAGCCATGGGAGTGGAGTTGTGGTGGTAAAACGTGTAAGGTATAAAAATAAAGGTAAGAATATTAGCAGTGGCAAGATTGAAGCAGAGATAAGGATAGAAAATGAGGGAGTATAAGAGTACATCTAATTTAAAAGAAAAAATTTAAATTGATATTGTGTGAAGTACCATCCATGGGTAGATAATGTCCATCCAGCAGCAGACACATCATCACACAAAAACCATAGTATCAGGAGCTGTTGGCAAGGAAAGCACTGGAGTCCCTAAAAATTTATAGATTATGGTAGTGACTATTGATTTATAACCAGAACCAGGAAGCAAGACCTGAATGCTGTAATAGTTCACATATCTTGGTTACGAAATATATAGGCGAAATGATATCATTGTACTGGAAGCCTCCTCCTTGCAGGCTAGCATTTATAATGTCAGAAGTTGATATTCAGATCACTGGGGAAGAAAAGTAAACAACTGTCTTACTAGATTGCATTCTACAATACTAACTTTTAAAGCAAAAGGTGTTTTCTGGTTCAATAATGATATGAAAGTCATGTGTAACATTTTAGTGGCTGGTGAGATAATATACACTAGGGGTGAAACTACTCCTTTTGTCCTTGACTAAATTGATAAATCTATTGCATCATAACCCTGACTTTGGTTCCATCTGTGGAACCCATCTGGCAATAGAAGAAGAGATTCAACATACATAGTTGCCTATACTTTCACACTTTCATCATATTCTGTATGTCCCCACATATATCATATATTTAGTCACAAAAAGAACAGAAATCTTCTCCATTGCAACAAGAAGAGTAATTCCACTGTTATGTTAAGTGAAATAAGTTGGACACAGACAATCCTCTGCTATTTTATTTACGGTAAATAATTTTAAAAACATACAATAAAAATAATAAAGTTAAAGTATTTAAAAGAAGAAAGGGATTATTATTTCCAAAGAAGAGGTGATATAGGAGAAATGCATAGAAGAATAGGTCTAATCGTCTCATCATAAATGCATGTATGGAAGTAGCACAGTAACTCCCATGAATTTGTAGTGAATATAAAATGTCTCATCAGGTGGCAGCAAAATGTCCCAATACATAAGGGCCCTTGTCCTCAGTCCTGTTGGCCTGAGATTGACTCCCAGAAACTACATGGTGGAAGAAGAGAGCTGACTCCTAAAAGTTTGCCTTGTACCTTCACATGCAACCAGCGACACAAATACACACTAAAATATATAAAGAGAGAATAAAGAAGGAAAGAAAGAAAGAATGAAAGAAAGAAAGATAGGAAGGAAGGAAAGAAGGAAAAGAAAGGAAGAAATGTAGACAGAGACTGAGCTTTTGTTTCTCTGTCATCCAGACACAAATAATCAAACAGAAACTCCATTAATTACAACAGTGTTTGACCAATGGCTTGGGCTTATTATTAACCAGCTCTTATAACTTAAATAAACTCATAATTCTTGTCTATGTTTAGCCACATGGCTTCATACCTTTTTGTAGTAAGGTGTTCTCACCTTGCTTCCTCTGATCTGTCTCATGATTACATCTCTGCCTTTCCTCATCCCAGAATTCTCCTAGTTATTTTTTTCCCTGCCTATACTTCATACCTGGCTACTGACCAATTAGCATTTTATTAAACTAGTACATGTGACAAATATTTACAGTGTATAAGAGCATTATCCCGCCACATCTTCTCTATATTTCTTTTCAAAACAAGAACTCAGAATCTAATCTCTTTTGTCTTCTGACCATTATCCAAGACAACTGTAATTAAAACTTTAAACAAAGACAATATAATTCATTTTTGGATATGTGAGCATAGTTTTCTAGGTTGCATCCTGCTGATTGGGAACACTGAGAATCTTTGGGGACCCAATGAAAATTTAGAATTATGGTCAAGTGCTAACTGGAGTATTCCGTGAGACTGGATGGTTTCAGTCTGCAGTCTTAAGGCTATTCTGGATGTAGAATTCAGAGGAAATTGCAACAGCGGTATTCTGAAATATTTTTTTTATCTGGGCCATCCATTTCCTTTGGAGATTTTTCAAGGGATTGTCTTTGACTAAACCTTATTTTTCTTAACCCAGAATGAATCCACAGCCGCTATTTTCCTGTGGAAATAAATATAAAACCCCTTATGCAAAGTAACATATCTCTTGACTTAAATTTTGAAGTCAAGGCATTTTCAAAATATATAGGTTAAATTAATCCAGCAGCATTTATAATCAAATTTTTTAGCAGCTGTTGTTACTTTCTCAACAGTCAAACAATTCAAAGACAACTCAATAACATACAGTATCCAGACTCTCTGTGTATTTTCCCTTTTTATGTGACTTTTTTCTTACTCTATTTCTTTATTTTTATTTTTTAATTTTTGCTTTTTATTTTAAGGCTGGGTTTCTCTATATCTCTGGAACCTGTTCTGGAACTAGCTCTTGTAGACCAGGCTGGCCTTGAATTCAAAGAGATCTACCTGCCTCTGGCTCCTGAGGGCTTGAATTAAAGCATGCACAATTTTAATTTTAGAATTTTTTGAGACAGAGCTTCTCTGTGTATCTTTGGCTGTCCTGGAACTCACTCTGCTGACAAGACTGATTTCTAGCTCATAGAGATTTGCCTTTCTCTGCTTCTCAAGTATTAAATCTTTATCCTTTTTCTTTTCTCTCACTCCTGCATATATTTTTGAACACACTGTAAATTATTTGGAGGTTTTTTTTTTCTGTCTGAATATGTCTTTACTGTATATCTCTATCCTTTTCTGAAAACATATGTATTTAATCTGCTAAGCAATGTGGCTAGGATTAAAGCTTCAGGTTTGGTGACTGAATTCACTCTGTTTCTTAGCTGTTCGAGAGTTTAGCTTCATGGTTGAGGTGCTACTGGTGGGAGACATATCTATTACTATAACTCTGTGAAGTTTCTAGGTCCATGCCACCACCAATAAGCCTGATGTTGGCTGTTCATAAGCACCATTTAAGTGTTTGATAGCATGGCCCCTTAAAAGAGCTCCAAGGTTTTTGCTGCTAATGCTGAGTGAGGAAGCCTCTTTTAAACGAGCTTCAGCTTTGCTTGCTGCCAGCAAACAGCCTACCGGAAAGAAGACAGTTACCAAGAAGCTCTGCTTGACTCGGTTCTTATCTGTCTAGAATCCTTTTTTATAAAGCTTTTTCAGGCTTTATGTGGAAATTCTTGCAAAACGTTTGGGCGCCACTTACAGACAGATATTGAGCTTTTATTTCCATGCTGCCCAGATACAAATAATTAAACAAAAATTATATTAATTATAACAGTATTTGGACAATGGCTCAGACTTATTATTAACTAACTCTTACAATTTAAATAAACCCATAATTTTTGTCTATGTTTAGCCACATTGTTTTGTACATTTTCCCAGTAAAGTATTCTCACTTTGCTTCTTCTGCATCTGGCTGATGGTTGCATCTTCGTCTTTCTTCTACCCAGAATTCTCCTAGTCTGCTTGCCCCACCAATATGCTGTGCTTGGCTCTGACCAATCAGCATTTTATTAAACTAATATTAGTGATAAAACTTTATAGTATAGAAAAACATTATCCCACAGTGGGGGGAGGGGGAGGAAGGAGAGAGAGAGAATGAGAAAGAATGATCTGTACTATACCTGTACCTTTATATGTGTTTATATGTGTATGAGTATATTTGCCCCAGATTTCTTAGAATGGTATCTAAGAAATACCATTTCCAAAAGAGATGTTCAATTGGTATTCATTAAACTGTTCATAGAGGAGGCTCCACCCATCTGTCACTGGCATCTTTTTAGCTGCTGACTAAAATGCTTTCACTCTTTGGCATTTCTTGTATCAGCATATATATTCTTTTTCAAACATGGCAGAACTTTGACAACATCTAGAGAACAATGCCTGAATGCTCAAAACCATCTTTACCATTATTATATTTGTCTGGTTAAACATTTATAGTTCATAAAATAATAATTGCTAATAATTCTCTGTGGATTTCTTCTAGATGCAAGAGAGTAAGCACAGAGGTAGAATTTTGGGTTGGAAAATAATGTCTTTGCTTGTAGTGCACTCTTCAAGCCAACAGTGTCACAATACCGGCACAGTAATTATTTTTAAAAAAAAAAATAGAGAACATGCCTACCACCTACATTTCATCTTATACATGAATATGTGCCATTTTTTTTTTTTTTTTGGTTTTTTCGAGACAGGGTTTCTCTGTGGCTTTGGAGCCTGTCCTGGAACTAGCTCTTGTAGACCAGGCTGGTCTCGAACTCACAGAGATTCACCTGCCTCTGCCTCCCAAGTGCTGGGATTAAAGGCGTGCACCACCGCCGCCCGGCTATGTGTCATTTTTTTAACTAAAGAAAGAGCTACTAAAAAATTAAATAGCCGGGCGGTGGTGGCGCACGCCTTTAATCCCAGCACTCGGGAGGCAGAGGCAGGCGGATCTCTGTGAGTTCGAGACCAGCCTGGTCTACAAGAGCTAGTTCCAGGACTGGCTCCAAAACCACAGAGAAACCCTGTCTCGAAAAAACCAAAAAAAAAAAAAAAAAAAAATTAAATACTCTGATACTAATATCTCAAAAAATGTAGTATGGAGAATTTTTTTTTACTCTGACATTATACTAGCT
The DNA here is from genome assembly GCF_950005125.1 of Chionomys nivalis. Lineage (NCBI taxonomy): Eukaryota > Metazoa > Chordata > Mammalia > Rodentia > Cricetidae > Chionomys > Chionomys nivalis. The sequence continues at coordinate 73,419,564 of NC_080090.1, read as the reverse complement.
GAGTAATAACACATTTATGAAACATATTACATTGATATACTAACACACAATCATAATAATTATTCATATTATGAAGGTCTTATTTAAGCATGTCATTGAAACAGTATAACCCAATTTGAATTAAAATGATAAGTATTAAGAAAAGAATAAGATTTTTTTCTTTCAAATTATATATTGCTCTATTTCTAATAAGTACCATGTATTAGGTGAAGAGCACTATCCATGCCCAAAGAGAGAGATTATATTTGTACACATTTCCCATACCATTTACTGACATTAGTTTGGTATTACTATTCAGTGATATTTAGTATCATTTCTTCACCGTTTATAAACACTGAAGAGCTCTAAAACATCCCAGAGGGTCAGACAATTTCACAGTTGTACTACTCAGCTTTCCTGACTTTAAAAGTAGTGCTGTCTCTGGTTACTTCACTCATTTTATCCCCCTACTTTCCTGCTTCCCATCCTTAAGTCAGTGGGCAAGGCACAGACCTCTGGGCTTTGCCTCAGAGAATCCACATTAATTACTGCTCATCAGCATTCATCATGATGACAGCTCCTGTTAGCTGTGCTGTTTATTTTCTTCTCACCTTTTCTGCTTGGCTGTCAAATGGAAGAATTTTATGGTTCTTGAGGGAGCAATCCTTCTCTGTGACCAGCTGCTTTAACAGGGAAGAAAGTATCCTATCTTTAGTATTGCACTGGCTTTGGTAATTCCTTCTAAATGAAATGGCATATAGGCAGCAATTAAGAGTCTCCTTTAATTGACTTCATTTATAACACAACAGTATAAAACCAACTAGAAAAATCTTGAACAAATTCTTAAAGTCTTTAAGTTTTAAAATACTTTTAAGAGATGATAAGAGAAGTTTTCCAGTGTGAAAATAATATTAAGACATTGCTTGACTTTATAGTAAAATACCATTTTATTAGTTATTTATATTATCTTTATATTAGTGAAGAATATCAGATTTTAGGTTAGTCTCTTTTATATAACTGCACACTTCTTTAATTGTATCTTTATTATTGTATTTATATGTGTGTGAGTTTATGTCTGTGTGCATCTATGTATATGTATATCTCTGTATGAGCAGGAATATAGAGGCCAGTGGCGAAGATATAATGACTTTCTTAACAACTCTCCACAATATATTTTGAGACAGATCATTGACTTAGTGGACATGCTGAGCAGCATCTTACAAAGATCCACCTGCAACTACACAACCTGATGACCATTATGGCTACAGATGCACATCACTGTAATCAACTTTTATATGAATCATAGGGATTCAAATTTAGACCCCATGCTCACACAGCAGGCACTTGAGTAACTAGGCTATCACACTAGCTCCTTCCTTCTATTTGAGAAACAATGTTTAATAAAACACATGCATGGATTCCTTTAATTTCAATTGAACACTACCTAGGAATAGATTAAACTTAACACTAAACTAAAGCTCAACTTCAAATAATCAAAATAGACTTAAAAATGTGAAATTGTATCAGTGAATTTCTCTGTTTTCTAATATTTAAGATTACAGTAAATTTGGAAATACATTCCTTAGATAAAGCATTTTTTGAAGTACAACACTCTGGATTTTAAAGTCTTCCTCAAAATGAAATAGGTACCAAAAGTATAAAAGGAAACAGATGCCTTAACTAAGAATCCAGCACAGAAATACCTCTGAAGGTATCCTCAAATATGATAAGAAAACAGTTGCTTACCTCTGTGATAGCCATGGCACTATTGCATTGGTGGAAAATCATGTATAACAGGTTATTATTATAGCATGTGTGCCCATAGTTAAGAATTACATTTAGTGACTTTTTATTCCAGTGGCCTGCATAAGAATTGCTATTCTTTGAAAACTAGCCAGAATGGAGGAAGTTTCCAGGTCAGCTCGGTATGACTTCTCTACAACTCACAACCATAATATGTTTATCTTAGCAAAACAGGGTCTTGATATATTTACCCTTTAGGAAACAAGAACAAGGACCATAAACTGTATTATTTGGGAGCCACTAAGACATCTCTTACTTTACCCACAACTCAAAGGAAGTATAAGAGGCATGAGACTTTGTTTAATAATCCATGGTTTCGGGAAGAAAAGACTATGCTTCTCTCTTTTGAGATTGAATTATCTCTCATTATTTTTGTCAGCTAGTGTTGTGTTTCTCTTCCTATTTTACTCCTTAGATATCTATTTTTTGTTTGAGGTTTTCTTTGTCATTCTTTTTTTTTTATTATTTTTGCGTTCACTGGGAAAAAAAATAAAAAAAGTTTTAAGAAAAGGTTGAGCTTGAAGTACTTTTCTTTGTTGGTAAACTTACATAAAGTGTCTTCATCACATGGCACTGTTTTTGGTTGATAATATTGATACGTTCAGTGGTTGTGATAAGGCCATTGTCTTACACCCTCTTGTTTCAATATTTTGTTTGCTAGTGAGCTACTAAATGCTGTTTTTTTCTACCCTCCAATTTTCTATTTTTTTCCTCAAATATAGAGACTCACTACCAATTTAGTGCTTATAAATACATGGACCACCCTATGCCTTTAGTCTTATGAATGGGGAGTTTTGATTCAGTGGGCGTCAGAGAAGCTCTCAAATTTTCATTCCGGAACCTAACATTAGTACTGGCAGATGTTACTATCAAATTGTCAACCATCCTTTGCTGCCTTTTTCTTATCTTACATAATCCTTTTTTTTTCTACACAGGAAAGTGAAATTCAGAGTACAGTCTATCTCCTTTAGATATCATTGATACAAAAATGAAGCACATTTTGAAGAGTTATATATTCAAATTTGTTGAAACTTTTGGCGGTTGGAGTAGCATGCTACAAGAAACCATATTATAAAAAAATCACATGTGTTTTTGGTAATTTAATGGTTCATCTGAAAAAAATATTTTTTTCTTTTGAGCTACATCTTCATCAGTTTTCATCAGTTGTCAACAAAGTATGTTTTGCTTCAATTTTGTTTGGTTGGGAAACAATGTTCAAAACATGCAAACGCATACTAGTCTAATTCTTACCTTGAGTTATAATACAAAAATATCTTCCCCATGATCCATAACTAAACCTTGAATAATCTCTGAGTAATTTTGCCATCATTATCAAAGCATTCACCCCCTCAATTTTTCATCATTGTTCTCTGTACCTACTCTATTTCATTTTCTTCTGAGTACATATCACTGTTGAAAGTTTTATTTTTATAATATATTGACATAAGTGTTTATGTGGTAATGTATTTATAACTTTCCATGTCACATAGAATAGTACTCAAGAAATTATGATGACAGAAGAGACAGATATCAGGCCTCTTTGTGTATTTCTAAAATAGAGTGATTTGGTATATAGTAGGCAAATTACAATATCTGTTGCATGTCCACAGCTTGTTAAACATTTGTTTTTTTAATCTACTCGTACAGAGCTGTAGGCTGAGAAATTTCCAATAATTACCATACAACTGTGTTAGCTTTGTATTCCATTTTGATTATCACAAATATCCTCTCTTTCATGAGTAGAATGACTGGATTGATTTGAAATTTTGAATTATAATTCATTTTAAACTCGTGTATAGACAGACATCTGTCATTATCAACAAAGACACATTTTGTGTCATTCTATAAGTTCAGAGAGAGACTTCCCTGCTGAAAATCACTTCTTGTGATGTGTGCTTTCTAAGTTTCTCTATGTGGTTTCTCTCTATGCACAACATATACTCTGCTGAGAATATTATTTGCCCAGTACTCTTTACACTGCCTCTAAGCTGCAAGCACTTTCAAGAATCTCACTAACAAGATATAAACACAGCATTTATTATTTTATATGTGCTGTGCCTTTCTTTGAAATCCTTCTCCCTTAAACTCAAATTCTACAAAAAAAATCCTACTTCTAGAGGTTCCTAACAAAGGAAAAAAGAAAACAAAATACGAGAAAAATCACACAACCCAATGGGTTCCCTCCCTTTTAGCTCTGTTGGGTTTCTTATTTTTCTAAGACTTCCAGTAAAAGAAGCAATTTGCCCTGCTCCTTCCCTGAGAGGGTTCCCTGGGGTAAAGCCCATCAAATAGACTCAGACGGAAATCAAGCAGCATATTCTGCTGGGGTCTATGGTATTGTCAGTATTTTGTTTGTTATCTCCAAAAGCATTTCACAAATATCTTTATAACACACTGTAAAGTCACTGTACATTACAGACATTAGTGAGTTAGGGAAATCTATTTATTTATTTATTTATTTATTTATTTATTTATTTATTTATTTTTTGGTTTTTCGAGACAGGGTTTCTCTGTAGCTTTGGATCCTGTCCTGGAACTAGCTCTTGTAGACCAGGCTGGCCTCGAACTCACAGAGATCTGCCTGCCTCTGCCTCCCGAGTGCTGGGAGGCGTGCGCCACCACCACCCGGCATTAGGAAACTTTATAAACATAAAGTGTCAATGAAGGAGAATAGTTATCACTCAAATAATAAGAGAATGCATGTTGAAAATACTTCAAAATACTGAATTAGTCATTTGTTCTTAGTTTTCCTGAACAAATAGTGACAAGATTATAAGATAATAGGTTTTATGTCAATTAAATAAGCAATAATTTCTATTTTTAATACTGTAGCTAAAAAAAATCCAAAAAACTAAAAGCATAGAAGTGTATATTATTTAAAAAGTCCAGGACCAGATGGTTTCAATGCAGAATTCTACCAGAACTTCCAAGAAGAGCTAATACCTATACTCCTTAATGTATTTCACAACAGAGAAACAGAAGAGTCATTGCCAAATTCCTTTTATGAAGCTAGAGTAACTCTGATACCAAAACCACACAAAGACTCAACCAAGAAAGAGAATTACAGGCAAATCTCACTCATGAACATCGACGCAAAAATCCTCAACAAAATAATGGCAAGCCGAATCCAAGAACACATTAGAAAAATTATCCAGTATGATCAAGTAGGCTTCACCCCACAGATGCAGGGCTGCTTTAACATACGCAAATCTAACAATGTAAATAATAAATAATAAATAAACTGAAAGAAAAAAGCATATGATCGTTTCATTAGATGCTGAAAAAGCATTTGACAAAATTCAACAACGCTTTATGATAAAAGCCTTGGAGAGATTAGGGACACAAGGGTCACACCTAAATATAATAAAAGCTATTTACAGCAAGCCGACAGCTAACACCAAATTAAATGGAGAGAAACTTAAAGCCATCCCACTAAAATCAGGAACACACCAAGGCTGTCCACTCTCTCCATACCTCTTCAAAATAGTTCTTGAAGTTTTAGCAATAGCAATAAGACAACTTAAGGGGATCAAGGGGATTCAAATTGGAAAGGAAGAAGTTAAACTTTCATTACTTGCAGATGATATGATAGTGTACATAAGCGACCCCAAAAACTCCACCAAAGAACTCCTACAGCTGATAAACACCTTTAGTAATGTGGCAGGATACAAGATCAACTCCAAAAAATCAGTCGCCCTCTTATACACAAAGGATATGGAAGCAGAGAGGGAAATAAGAGAATCATCACCTTTCACGATAGCCACAAACAGCATAAAATATCTTGGGGTAACTCTAACCAAGGAAGTGAAAGATCTATTTGGCAAGAACTTTAAGTCTTTGAAGAAAGAAATTGAAGAGGATACCAGAAAATGGAAGGATCTCCCTTGCTCTTGGAATGGGAGGATCAACATAGTAAAAATGGCAATTCTACCAAAGGCAATCTATAGATCAATGCAATCCCCATCAAGGTCCCATCAAAATTCTTCACAGATCTTGAGAGGACAATAATCAACTTTATATGGAAAAACAAAAAAACCCAGGATAACCAAAACAATCTTATACAATAAAGGAACTTCCGGAGGCATTACCATCCCTGACTTCAAACTCTATTAAAGTGTTACAGTAATGAAAACAGCGTGGTACTGGCATAAAAACAGAGAAGTCGACCAATGGAATCATATAGAAGACCCGGATTTTAACCCACAAACCTATGAACACCTCATTTTTGATAAAGGAGCTAAAAGTATACAATGGAAGAAAGAACGCATCTTCAACAAATGGTGCTGGCACAACTGAATGTCAACCTGTAGAAGAATGAAAATACACCCATATATATCACCATGCACAAAACTCAAGTCCAAATGGATCAAAGACCTCAATATCAATCTGAACACACTGAACCTGATAGAAGAGAAAATGGGAAGTACCCTGCAACATATGGGCACAGGAGATCGCTTCCTATGTATAACCCCAGCAGCACAGACATTAAGGGCAACATTGAGTAACTGGGACCTACTGAAACTGAGAAGCTTCTGTAAAGCAAAGGACACTGTCATTAAGACAAAAAGGCAGCGTACTGACTGGGAGAAGATCTTTACCAACCCCGCAACAGACAAAGGTCTGATCTCCAAAATATATAAAGAACTCAAGAAACTAGACGTTAAAATGATAATTAACCCAATTAAAAAATGGGGCACTGAACTAACTGAACAGAGAATTCTCAACAGAAGAAGTTCAAATGGCCAAAAGATACTTAAGGTCATGCTCAACCTCCTTAGCAATCAGAGAAATGCAAATCAAAACAATTTTGAGATATCATCTTACACCTGTCAGAATGGCTAAAATCAAAAACACCAATGATAATCTTTGCTGGAGATGTTGTGGAGAAAGGGGTACCCTCATCCATTGCTGGTGGGACTACAAACTTGTGCAACCACTTTGGAAGTCAGTATGGCGATTTCTCCGGAAAATTGGGATCAACTTACCACTGGACCCAGCAATACCACTCTTGGGAATATACCCAAGTGATGCCCTATCATATTACAGAACCATTTGTTCAACTATGTTCATAGCAGCATTATTTGTAATAGCCAGAACCTGGAAGCAACCTAGATGTCCTTCAATGGAAGAATGGATGAAGAAAGTGGGGAATATATACACATTAGAGTACTATTCTGCGGTAAAAAACAATGACTTCTCGAATTTTGCATGCAAATGGATGGAAATAGAAAATACTATCCTGAGTGAGGTAACTCAGACCCAAAAAGAAGATCATGTGATGTACTCAGACATAATTGGTTTCTAGCCATGGATAGGGGCCACTGAGGCTATAATTTGTGATCCTAAAGAAGCTAAACAAGAGGGTAAACCCAAGGAAAAACATATAGTTATCCTCCTGGATATGGGAAATAGACAAGATTGCCGGGCAAAAAATTGGAATCTTGGGGGTGGGGTGGGATGGGGGTGAGGGGAGATGGGGAGAGAAAAGTGTGAAGGAGAGGATGAGGGGAACTGGGGGAAACGGAATGATTGGGGATAAAGGATGGTTGGATAGGGGAGCAGGGAAACTCATATCTTAGTTAAGGGAGCCACCTAAGGTTTGGCAAGAGACTTGAATTTGGAGTGGCTACCAGGTGCCCAGGGCAATGTCCCCAGTTATTTCCTTGTGCACCTGAGGATAGGGAACCTGAAGTGAACCTATCCTATAGCCATACTGATGACTATCTTGCATATCACCATAGAACCTTCATCTAGCGATGGATGGAGATAGAGACAGAGACCCACACTGGAACACCGGACTGAGCTCCCAAGGTCCTAATGAGGAACAGAAGAAGGTGGAACATGAACAAGGAAGTCAGGACCACGAGGGGTGCACCCATCCACTGAGACAGTGGGGCCGATCTATTGGAAGCTCACCAAGGCCAGCTGGACTGTGACTGAAAAAGCATGGGATAAAACCGGACTCTCTGAACATGGTGGACAATGAGAGCTGACAAGAGGACAAGGACAATAGCACGGGGTTTTGATCCTACTACATGTTCTGGCTTTGTGGGAGCCTAGACAGTTTGGATGTTCATCTTCCTAGACCTGTATGGAGCGGAGAGGACCTTGAACTTTCCACAGGGCAGGGAACCCTGACTGCTCTTGGGACTGGAGAGGGAGGAGAAGAGGAGTAGGAGGAGGGAAAGAAGGGGGGGAGGAGAGGGAGGGAAATGAGAGGCGAGGAGGAAGCAGAAATTTTTTTTTCAAAAAAAAAAGAAGTGTATATTGTTTTTATTTAATTAAGAAATAAAATTAAATGTGTAATTAGAGGCAGGTAGAAATCTGTGAGTTCGAGACCAGACTGGTCTACAAGAGCTAGTTACAGGACAGGCTCCAAAACCACAGAGAAACCCGGTCTCGAAAAACCAAAAAAAATAAATAAATAATAAAAATAAAAATACTAAGTAATCATCATAAAATACTTTTGTTCCTATCGTCACTATTTTTATCATTGAAACTCAAAATTAATGAGAATACACAAGACAAAGTATTGATTTTAAGGTCTGTGATTTCTTGCCTCTGACATAAATACCTTCCTAGATTTGCTAATACTTTGATTTGTTGCTTCTTTTTTGACTTACACAGTCACAATGCCAACTAATATGATGCATATATTGATATTCTTTTATCCTGTCATTTCTTTTATTTCTTGTTATTTTTTACTGTTTTTAACTGTAATTTTCCTTGCCCCACTTAATAATCTAATTACAACAAATACTAAAAGACTTAGAGAATGATGTCTAGTCTTATATAATGGAGTTCAGGGTCTTGAGGAATTATGAAATGTATTGAATACTAAATGTGATTTGAATAAGAATGGCCTCCATAGGCTCACATATTTAAATGCATGGTCATTATAGAGAGTGATGTTACTTGACAGGGATTGGGAGGTGTGGTCTAGTAGGAGTAGTTGTGACTTTATTGAAAGAAGTGTGTCACTGGAGGTGGACCTTGTGTTTTCTTTACCTTTCTTTCTTTCCTTCCTTCTTTCCTTCTTTCTTTCTTCTTTCTTTCTTTCTTTCTTTCTTTCTTTCTTTCTTTCTTCCTTCCTTCCTTCCTTCCTTCCTTCCTTCTTTCCTTTCTTTATTCTTTTTTTATTTTATTTTTTTTTGAGACAGTGTTTCTCTGTGTAACAGTCCTACCTGTCCTGGACCTCCCTTTGTAGACAATGCTGGCTTCGAATTGATAGAGATCTGATTGTCTCTGCCTCTGGGCTTTGTGCTTTCAAGTGCTCAAGTGAGGTCCAGCGTCTCTGTCTCCTACTGCCTGTCAATCCTGATACAGCACCCTCAGCTACCTCTTGAGCGTCATGTCTGCCTGTGTGCCACAATGCTTCCTGTCATGATTATAAGGGATTAAACATTTGAAGCTGTAAGTCAGCCCCCACTTAAATGCTTTACTTTATATTATGGTCATGGTGTCTCTTCACAGCAATAAGACACTGCTTAACATACTAAATCTGCTTTCATTTTATCTATAGTGGCACTAGTAAACAGAGATGGATACACTGTGAACCACAAGACAGAACACATTCAGTCAAAATACAAACATTAATATCATTTTAAAGGGAATTAAATCATGACTTTCATATAAATGTTTGTCCAGAGCACATCTTTCCACCAGATATTGTAGTGATGAGGCGAGCAGGCCTGCTTTTCGTCCTGCACTGCTAGCTTTACACCTGAAACAACACACAAACTGTATTCATTTAAACACTGCCTGGCCCATTATATCTAGCCTCTTCTTGGCTAACTCTCATATCTTGCTTTAACACATATCTAATAATCTGTGTAGCACCATGAGGTGGTGGCTTACTGGGAAGACTCTAACCTACATCCATCTTGGGCTAGAACTTCATGCATCTGCTTCACTTCCCTTCTTCCCAACATTCTGTTCTGTCTACTCCACCCACCTAATTTTCTGCCCTATTAAAAGGACAAGGCAGTCTCTTTATTAACCAATGAAAGTAACACACAAACAGATGACCCTCCTACATCAAGATATGAATTATCAGCATGGCTTCAGACAAGAATTATCAGTTCACTATGACATACATGACATCAGAGTCAAGTACCTTGGGAGTGGTTCCCAGGAAATATCTAAACTAGTGCAAATATTTCCATTGAAATATTAAAATTCTGACATAAAAGAATGTATTCAGTTAATTTTTTGGTTTAATGTGTGCTTAGCCAGTCTGTTTAGTTCATTCAAATTGACTGTAAGGAACCAGCTGACTTCACAGTTATTGAGCAAAGGAATTAGCACACCTCAAAACTTTGGCTGTAGAGCTTTGGTATAAAAAGATCATCATGGGTTTTGAATCACATCATTTCCTAAAGGCAGATGATTACTGATATTCACACAGTATGGTATGTAGACTGGAGCCGCAGAGCACATATGTAATTAGAATTAGTAAAGTAATCTAAAAGTTATTTTCAAATAAGTTTTAGCTAGTTTTGCTTAAGTAAGTATGCCATCATTATTACTAAAATTTTGATCTACCTTATTCATGGGATAGAGCATTTATATTTATTTCTCCATTAATATAACTTCTTATTTTAGAAAAATGAGATAATAAATCACTATCAGTGATAAAAACATTATGTAGTGCAGTTCAGGTGTGGTATTGATCCTAAATAATATTTCATAAGATTCATACTATGTCTTATTCATTTATATACATGTTCTTTACTATCTTACAACAAAACATTTTTAAAATATTTTTCTTTCCTTATAAAATGCATTTTAGTGTTTTGTAGAAGAATAAAAATTAAATAAATTATTCTTTATTCCATCCTGTTGTATTCATACACAAAAAGTTGGACATTAAAAAGAAAAACACTATGTAATTAATTTCCAGAGAACTATAGTTGAACTGTGTTGTATAAGTGTATTTTCTTTTAAATATTCCTTATATCTTTGCAAATTAATTTTTCAAAAGGGTAGTCTTTGCTGACATTTTGATGCACAATTGTAAAGCAAAGACTTGGGTGAAACAGGATAAGGAGTTCAAGGACAACTGGAGTCACATATAGAATTTGAGATTAGACTACTCATTCTTTTTTCTTTTTTTTTCATTTTTTTGCTTTCTCTCCTTTCCTCCCTCTCTGTCTCTCTTTTCTTTTTCTTTTTATTTATTTATTTTTATTTATTTATTTTTTTTTGGTTTTTCGAGACAGGGTTTCTCTGTGGTTTTGGAGCCTGTCCTGGAACTAGCTCTTGTAGACCAGGCTGGTCTAGAACTCACAGAGATCTGCCTGCCTCTGCCTCCCAAGTGCTGGGATTAAAGGCATGCGCCACCAACGCCCAGCTGTCTCTCTTTTCATAAGATGACATATCTTCCTACTTGATTTTACCTTGATTATATAATTATTTTTCTTAAAAAGAAAATAATCAATATTGATAAATATCCTGTAAACTGTAAAACAAGATAATATATTTATCTCTTTTAAATTATTATCAAAGAACAGATTTTCTAACTCACTGGATTAACTATTTTGATAATACTTTATGGATATGTTCCAATGTACTTGTCATGCTAACTTTCCTTACATCATATTTGAAACATTTATGAACACAAGTCTAAAGGAAGCATTTTCACATAAACTACATAGTATTTTTGGAAATAGTTAGAAACATGGTGTGTTGCTACAAAAAACATATTTATATCTTTCTGTACAGTTTTTATTTTACTGTTCAATTTCTGTTAAAACTTGGGACAAGTAATAAAGTGAAATTGTCTTGATTAAATAAAGAAATGATGGGATTTCTTTAGAAGTACAAAAAGTAATATTTCATGGTAAAGAAAATTAAGAGATGGTTCAATATCTTGGGCATGGTATAAAGCTTTGGGATACTCCCTTTACATCTAATCAAAAATTTAACATTACAGAGGATAAGAACCAATTTTTCTTTGGGAGATGATTATAGCATCATTTATATTGTGAGGTAAATATTTCTCAATGACAATGGAAAATGAAAATGGTACATGATCTCTTTCAATACAACCTGTAGCAGATTCTTTTGAGAATACTATTTGCCTCAAGCCCAAGCTCTGGTGCGTGCCATGGTCTATAATTTTTTTCAGACTTTTACCATCAAGTATAATGATTTTACCTCATTTCAAAATTATGTTTTTTTATAGTAAACAGATTATTTATAACATAAATATCAAAGCAAATATTCTTTTTAAGACATCATTATTTGGATCTAGATTATTTTCAAATAACATGGAATATATTTTATAATATATAGTCTGTGCTTAAGATTCTCTATTGTATCTGTAACTTGCCTGTGTACTTCAACAGAACAACTGATAAGTAAAGGCATGATGGCAGAATCATTCATCAGGCTGGATTATCAAATTAAGCAAAAGTAAAAGAAGAAATCCAGTCATACAGTTGATATTTTCATGGTTGATACATCCATGGCTGCTTCCACTGCACATGGAAATCAGGCTTCAGGCATCAGGGTTTTCAGTCTTATAGCATGGACTTGTAAAACCAATCCCCAGAAGTATTCCAGGGCTTCTGTTCAGACAGTGGTTGAATCATTGGTCCTCTGCTTATGATGTTATTATTTTCCTGTAGTTGGCAGCTATTGTTTCCTCTAAATCTTAAACATAGAGAAAATAATTATGAGATCATCAAAAGTATTACATGGAAAGCCAAACTCACAAATTCCCTTGTATAAAAACATACAGAGAGAGAGAGAGAGAGAGAGAGAGAGAGAGAGAGAGAGAGAGAGAGAAGTTGTAAACCATGGGGCTGGAGAGATGGCTCAGAGGTTAAGAGCATTGCCTGCTCTTCCAAAGGTCCTGGGTTCAATTCCCAGCAACCACATGGTGGCTCACAACCATCTGTAATGGGGTCTGATGCCCTCTTCTGGCCTGCAGCATACACACAGACAGAATATTGTATACATAATAAATAAATAAATAATTATTAAAACAAAACTCAGAAACTGCCTCATACACACAGAACAAAATTTAGCAAAAAAAAAAAAGTAAACCAAATAGATTGGGAGATAACCAATCAAATACCATAACATATGGTTACAGATTTCCATAGAGGACTTTATTATAGGCTATTACTACATGTCATCAAGGTAACAAGATATAACCATATTTGGATTTGATTTTGCTTGTGTTTGGTTTTTTATTGACAGTTGTGAATCACAGTATTTTAGGAAAGAATTCAAATGTTCTGAAAGAGACTTTTAAAAAATTAATTAATGCTATTAAGTTGCATTTTCTAAATTAATTATGGGAAAGAAAAGCTTAAAAACTAAATTCAAAGCTACTTCAAAGAAGAAATTGTCTTTGAGTATACTAGATTGAAGAAATAAAAGTTGAGATTCAAAGTTAGTGAAATCATGAGTCTTTATATCACATGCCACTACCTATGCTTAAAACTATCTCTGCCAAAATTTCTATCCTGTACATCTTATGAAGCTGAGAAATTGAAACATTGCCAACAATGCTGGATGTGTCACTGGATCCATGATTTCAGTTTCAGAGACAGCACCATCTTCAAAGGAAGAAGCAATTGATTCACACCAAATACACTCAGGCTGATTCAGTAATTAGGAGATGGTTTGGATGCAAAGCATGTCCTAAGTGTTATGCAGAATGTGAATTAGTCTCAGAAAGATGCCCTAATGTGGTATTGTAAAGACAGCAGATGGTTGACAAAACACAATTTCCACAATTATTTTAGAATTGTAATTCTTGTAAGTCAATTTAGCATTATTATTGAGGCACAATTCTTGAAATTGTCATTAGCAAAATGATGCAAATATTTACAATCTTATGAAATAATTTACCAAGTACATGAAAAAAATCAAAGTTACAAGTTTTTCCATAGTACAAGTTGTAGCAATAAGTTTGTCCCTGCAATCTGTTATGTGGTTGTAAATGATTGTAGAAATGTAACTTTATTACATTTATTAGTTTATTACATATTAGTTTATGAATGTCTCTATCAATTCAAGAACTCTCTACATTGTATTTACATTGTAGTCTGAATGTGTACTTAAATTTCAAAATATAACTAATTGTGCATACGTATCTGTAAGATACAAAACGAAAAAAATGCTATGTTATTTAAAATGCTATGTTATTTTAGATCCCTTTATGGTATTGTGAGAAATTTTAGAATATATTTTGATCATATTCATTCAGTTCCTCAAATTCTTCCCATATCCATTTCTTCTTCCCTTCTCACCAACATTTGGGTACTTTAAAAACAAAAATTTCACCAAGTTTTATCTCTATTGCTTACATATGAGTAAGTGTGTGGCCTTTAACTAGAGTCTAGCCTATTTACTTCAGGCTACGGTATTAGAGGAAACTGTCTCTCCATTTCATAACAGCTAAAATTCTCAAAAGCTTATTGGCAGAGATGGAATTTCAAGCCCTCCTTCATTCTCTGTGTTTGGATTTGGTTGAACTTGGAATTGCACAGATCTTGTTCATGCTGTCACAGTGTCTGTCAGTTCATGTGTGCAGTTTCTCTGTTTGTTCAGAAGACTATACCGTGTAGTCAGCCACTGGTTCTTTTTTTTTTTTACTCTTTTTTTTTCTTTTTTTTTAATTGAAAAAAAAAATTTCTGCCGCCTCCCAGCCTCTCATTTCCCTCCCCCTAATCCCCCTCCTCTCTCCCTCCCCCCATTACTCTCCCCCTCCCTCCCCAGTCCAAAGAGCAGTCAGGGTTCCCTGCCCTGTGGAAAGTCCAAGGTCCTCCCACTCCATCCAGCTCTAGGAAGGTGAGCATCCAAACTGGCTAGGCTCCCACAAAGCGAGAACATGAAGTAGGATCAAAACCCAGTGCCATTGTCCTTGGTTTCTCATCAGCCTTCATTGTCGGTCATGTTCAGAGAGTCCTGTTTTATCCCATTCTTTTTCAGTCACAATCCAGCTGGTCTTGGTGAGCTCCCAATAGATCAGCTCCACTGTCTCAGTGGATGGGTGCGCCCCTCACGGTCCTGACTTCCTTGCTCATGTTCTCCCTCCTTCTGCTCCTCATTGGGACCTTGGGAGCTCGTTCCAGTGCTCCAATGTGGGATTTTGTCTCTATCTCCATCCATCGCCAGATGAAGGTTCTATGGTGATATGCAAGATATTCATCAGTATGGCTATAAGATAGGGCCATTTTAGGTTCCCTATCCTCGGCTGCCCAAGGAACTAACTGGGGACATTGCCCTGGGCACCTGGGAGCCCCTCTAGGTTCAAGTCTCTTGCCAACCCTAAGATGTCTCCCTTAATTAAGATATGTGCTTCCCTGCTCCCCTATCCACCCTTCCTTTATCCCAATCATCCCATTTCCCCAAGTTCCCCCCATCCTCCCCTGCTCACTTCTCTCTCCCCATCTCCCCCTACCCCCATCCCACCATACCCCCAAGATCCCATTTTTTTGCCCGGGAATCTTGTCTACTTCCCATAGCCAGGAGGATAACTATATGTTTTTCTTTGGGTTCACCTTCTCATTTAGCTTCTTTAGGATCACAAATTATAGACTCAATGACCTTTATTTATGACTAGAAACCAATTATGAGTGAGTACATCCCATGTTCATCTTTTTGGGTCTGGGTTACCTCACTCAGGATAGTGTTTTCTATTTCCATCAATTTGCATGCAAAATTGGAGAAGTCATTGTTTTTTACTGCTGAGTAATACTCTAATGTGTATATATTCTACACTTTCTTCATCCATTCTTCCATTGAAGGACATCTAGGTTGTTTCCACGTTCTGGCTATTACAAATAATGCTGCTATGAACATAGTTGAACAAATGGTTCTGTAATATGATAGGGCATCTCTTGGGTATATTCCCAAGAGTGGTATTGCTGTGTCCTGGGGTAGATTGATCCCGAATTTCTTGAGAAATCACCACACTGCTTTCCAAAGTGGTTGCACAAGTGTGCATTCCCAACAGCAATGGATGAGGGTACCCCTTTCTCCACAACCTCTCCAGCAAAGGCAATCAATGGAGTTTTTGATTTTAGCCATTCTGAGAGGTGTAAAGTGATATCTCAAAATTGTTTTGATTTGCATTTCTCTGATTGCTAAGGAGGTTGAGCATGAACTTAAGTATCTTTTGGCCATTTGAACTTCTTCTGTTGAGAATTCTCTGTTCAGTTCAGAACCCTATTTTTTATTTGGGTTAATTAGCATTTTAAAGTCTAGTTTCTTGAGTTCTTTATATATTTTGGAGATCAGACCTTTGTCTGTTGCGGGGTTTATGAAGATCTTCTCCCAATCAGTAGGTTGCCTTTTTGTCTTAGTGACAGTGTCCTTTGATTTACAGAAGCTTCTCAGTTTCAGTAGGTCCCAGTTACTCAATGTTGCCCTTAATGTCTGTGCTGCTGGGGTTATACATAGGAAGCGATCCCTTGTGCCCATATGTTGTAGGGTATTTCCCATTTTCTCTTCTATCAGGTTCAGTGTAATCAGATTGATATTGAGGTCTTTGATCCATTTGGACTTGAGTTCTGTGCATGGTGATAGATATGGATCTATTTTCATTCTTCTACAGGTTGACATCCAGTTGTGCCAGCACCATTTGTTGAAGATGTGTTCTTTCTTCCATTGTATACTTTTAGCTCCTTTATCGAAAATGAGGTGTTCATAGGTTTGTGGGTTAAAATCCGGGTCTTCTATATGATTCCATTGGTCGACTTCTCTGTTTTTATGCCAGTACCACGCTGTTTTCATTACTGTAGCTCTTTAATAGAATTTGAAGTCAGGGATGGTAATGCCTCCGGAAGTTCCTTTATTGTATAAGATTGTTTTGGTTATCCTGGGTTTTTTGTTTTTCCATATAAAGATGATTATTGTCCTCTCAAGATCTGTTAAGAATTTTGATGGGACCTTGATGGGGATTGCATTGAATCTATAAATTGCCTTTGGTAGAATTGCCATTTTTACTATGTTGATCCTCCCAATCCAAGAGCAAGGGAGATCCTTCCATTTTCTGGTATCCTCTTCAATTTCTTTCTTCAAAGACTTAAAGTTCTTGTCAAACAGAACTTTTGCTTCCTTGATTAGAGTTACCCCAAGATATTTTATGCTGTTTGTGGCTACCATGAAAGGTGATGCTTCTCTGATTTCCCTCTTTGCTTCCATATCCTTTGTGTATAGGCGGGCGACTGATTTTTTGGAGTTGATCTTGTATCCTGCCACATTACTAAAGGTGTTTATCAGCTATAGGAGTTCTTTGGTGGAGTTTTTGGGGTCGCTTATGTACACTATCATATCATCTGCAAATAACGAAAGTTTAACTTCCTCCTTTCCAATTTGAATCCCCTTGATCCCCTTAAGTTGTCTTATTGCTCTTGCTAAAACTTCAAGAACTATATTGAAGAGGTATGGAGAGAGTGGACAGCCTTGTCGTGTTCCTGATTTTAGTGGGATGGCTTTGAGTTTCTCTCCATTTAATATGATGTTAGCCGTCAGCTTGCTGTAAATAGCTTTTATTATATTTAGGTGTGACCCTTGTGTCCCTAATTTCTCCAAGACTTTTATCATAAAGGGATGTTGAGTTTTGTTGAATGCTTTTTCAGCATCTAATGAAATGATCATATGGTTTTTTTCTTTCAGTTTATTTATATGATGGATTACATTGTTAGATTTGCATATGTTGAACCAGCCCTACATCTCTGGGTTGAAGTCTACTTGACATTAATGGATAATTTTTTCTAATGTGTTCTTGGATTCGGTTTGCCAGTATTTTATTGAGGATTTTTGTGTCAATGTTCATGAGTGTGATTTGCCTGTAATTCTCTTTCTTGGTTGAGTCTCTGTGTGGTTTTGGTATCAGTGTAACTGTAGCTTAATAAAAGGAATTTGGCTTCTCTAGGATCACAAATTATAGGCTCAATGTCCTTTATTTATGGCTAGAAACCAAATATGAGTGACTACATCCCATGTTCCTCTTTTTGGGTCTGGCTTACCTCACTTAGGATAGTGTTTTCTCTTTCTGTCCATTTGCATGCAAAATTCAAGAAGTCATTGTTTTTTACTGCTGAGTAGTACTTTAATATGTATATATTCCATACTTTCTTCATCCATTCTTCCATTGAAGGGCATCTCAGTTGTTTCCAGGTTCTGGCTATTACAAACAATGCTGTTATGAACATAGTTAAGCATAAACTTTTGTTGTATGATAGGGCATCTCTTGGGTATATTCCCAAGAGTGGTATTGCTGGGTCCAGGGGTAGGTTAATCCCGAATTTCCCGAGTAACTGCCACACTGCTTTCCAAAGTGGTTGCAGAAGTTTGCATTCCCACCAGCAATGGATGAGTGTACCCCTTTCTTCAAAACCTCTCCAGCAGCCGGGCGATGGTGGCGCACGCCTTTAATCCCAGCACTCGGGAGGCAGAGGCAGGCAGATCTCTGTGAGTTTGAGACCAGCCTGGTCTACAGAGCTAGTTCCAGGACAGTCTCCAAAGCCACAGAGAAACCCTGCCTCGAAAAACCAAAAAAATAAATAAATAAATAAAAAAATAAAAAACCTCTCCAGCAAAGGCTATCATTGCTGTTTTTGATTTTAGCCATTCTGACAGGTGTAAGATGGTATCTTAACGTTGTCTTTATTTGCATTTCCTTGATCGCTAAGGAAGTTGAGCATGACCTAGAGAAGCTAAATAAGAAGGTGAACCCAAAGAAAAACATATAGTATCCTCCAGGATATTAACCTTCATCAGGCGATGAAAGGAGACAGAGACAGAATTCCACATTGGAGCACCAGAGTACAACCCCAAGGTCCAAACCAGGAGCAGAAGGAGAGAGAGCACGAGCAAGGAACTCAGGGCCATGAGGGGTGCACTCACATACTGAGACAATGGGGATGTTCTTTAGGGAACTCATCAAGGCCAGCTGGACTGGGTCTGAAAAAGCATGGGATAATACCAGACTCACTAACATAGCGGACAATGAGGACTGCTGAGAAGTCAAGAACAATGGCACTGGGTTTTGATCCTACTGCATGTACTGGCTTTGTGGGAGCCTAGGCTGTTTGGTTGTTTACCTTATTAGACCTGGAAGGAGGTGGGAGGTCCTTGGACTCCCCACAGGGCAGGGAACCCTGACTGTTCTTAGGGCTGATGAGAGAGGGGGAGTTGATTGGGGAAGGGGGAGGGATATGGCAGGTGGTGGCGGGGACGAGACAGAAATTTTTAATAAATAAATAAATTTTAAAAAATTAAAATAAAAAATAAATAACTATGGGTTCAAAATAACTAATAATAAAAATTATTTTGATTAAAAAAAGGAATTTAGCAACGACTCTTCTGTTTCTATATTAGGAAATACATTAAGGAGTATAGGTATTAGGTCTTCTTGGAAGTTGTGGTAGAATTCCGCAGTGAAACCATTTGGTCCTGGGCTTTTTTTGGTAGGGAGGTTTTTGATAACAGCTACTAATTCTTCGCGACTAACAGGTCTATTTAGATTGTTCACCTGGTCCTGGTTTAACTTTGGTATATGGTATTTATCTAAAAAAGTGTCCATTTCTTTTACATTTTCCAGTTTTTTGGCATATAGACTTTTGTAGTAAGATCTTATGATTCTCTGAATTTCCTCTGTGTCTGTGGTTATGTCCCCCTTTTCATTTCTGATCTTATTAATTTGCATATT
Organism: Chionomys nivalis; assembly: GCF_950005125.1. Classification (NCBI taxonomy): domain Eukaryota; kingdom Metazoa; phylum Chordata; class Mammalia; order Rodentia; family Cricetidae; genus Chionomys; species Chionomys nivalis. The sequence goes on along the minus strand of NC_080090.1, from coordinate 73,400,105 downwards.
CTCTCTCTGCCGTTTTATTAGTTTGACTAGGGGTTTATCAATCTTGTTGATTTTCTCCAGGAACCAGCTTTTTGTTTCATTAATTCTTTGGATTGTTTCTGTGTTTCTATTTTGTTAATTTCAACCCTCAGTTTGATTATTTCCAGTCTTCTACTCCTCCTAGATGAGTCTGCTTCTTTTTTTTTTTTCTAGAGCTTTCAGGTGGGCTGTTAAGTCTCCAACGTGTGCTTTCTCTGTTTTCTTTAAGTGGGCACTTAGTGCTATAAACTTTCCTCTTAGGACTGCTTTCATAGTGTCCCATAAGTTTGAATATGCTGTTTCTTTATTTTCATTGAATTCAAGGAAGACTTTAATTTCTTTCATTATTTTTTCCTTGACCCAGGTGTGGTTCAGTTTCCATGAGTTTGTAGGCTTTCTGGGGGTAGCATTGTTGTTGAATATAACTTTAATTCATGGTGATCTGATATGACACAGGTGGCTACTAATAGTTTTTTGTAACTGTGGAAGTTTGCTTTGTTACAGAGTATGTGGTCAATTTCGAGAAGGTTCCTTGAGCTGCAGAGAAGAAGGTATACTCTTTCCTATTTGGGTGGAATGTTCTATAGATGTCTGTTAAGTCCATTTGATTCATTACCTCCATTAATTCTCTTATTTCTCTGTTAGGTTTCTGTATGATTGACCTGTCCATTGGTTTAGAGGAGTGTTGAAGTCTCCTACTATTAGTGTGTGCGGTTTGATGGCTGCCTTGAGTTTTAGTAATGTTTCTTTTACGTATGTGGGCTCTTTATATTAGGGGCATAGATATTCAGGATTGAGACTTCATCCTGATTAATTGTTTCTGTTATGAGTGTAAAATGTCCCTCTGCATCTCTTCTGATTAATTTAAGTTTGAAGTCAACTTTGTTAGAAATTAGTATGGCCACTCCTGCTTGTTTCCTAGGTCCATTTGCTTGAAAAGCCTTTTCCCAGCCCTTTACTCTGAGTAGGTGCCTGTCTTTGTGGTTGAGGTGTATTTCTTGTAAACAGCAGAATGTTGGATCCTGTTTTCATATCCAATCTCTTAGCCTGTGCCTTTTTATAGGTGAGTTGAATCCATTGACATTAAGTAATGTTAATGACCAGTGGTTGTTAACCCTGGTCACTTTTTTAGCAGTAGAGTTTGTGTGTTTTCCTTCTTTGAGTTGTGCTGGTGAAGGGTCTCTAGATGTCTGAGTTATTGTGGTCGTTGTTGGATTCCTTGGTTTGTGATTTTCCTTCTATTACTTTCTGTAAGGCTGGATTTGTGGCTACGTATTGTTTAAATTTATTTTTATCCTGGAAAAATTTGTTTTCTCCATTTATAGTGAACGAAAGCTTGGCTGGGTAAAGTAGTCTGGGCTTGCATCCATCATCTCTTAGTTTCTGCAGTACATCTATCCAGGACCTTCTGGCTTTCTTGGTTTCCATAGAGAAGTCAGGTGTAAGTCTGATAGGTTTACCTTTATAAGTAACCTGGACTTTTTTCTTTGTAGTTCTTAATATTCTTTCTTTATTCTGTATGCTTTGTGTTTTGATTATTATATGGCGAGGCGAGGGTTTTTTTTCTTTTTTTTTTTTTGATCCAGACCATTCGGTGTTCTGTATGCTTCTTGAACCTTCATTCATAGGTGTATCTTTCTTTAGGTTGGGAAAGTTTTCTTCTATAATCTTATTAAATATATTTTCTGGACCGTTGAGCTGCACTTCTCCTTCTTCTACTCCTATTATTCTTAGGTTTGGTCTTTTTATTGTGTCCCATATTTCCTGAATGTTTTGTGATGTGAGTTTGTTGTACTTGCTGTTTTCTTTGATCAGTGCATTTATTTTCTCTATGGTTTCTTCAGAATGAGATTCTTTCTTCTATCTCTTGTATTCTGTTGTTTATGCTTGTTTCTGTAGTCTCTATTTGTTTACCTAGATTTTCTATGTCCCGCCTGCCCTCTGTTTGTGTTTTCTTCCTTGCCTCCATTTCAGTTTTCAAGTCTTGAACTGTTTCCATTATCTGTTTGATTGTTTTTCCTTGGTTTTCTAGGGTATCATTCACTGATTTATTCAATTCTTCAAACTTTCTGTTATACTTCTCATCCATTTCTATAAGGGCATTTTTTACATGCTGTTTAAGGGTGTCTATCACTTTCATAAAGTCAATTTTTTCTACTTCTTCTTGATTAAGGTCTTCATGTCCTCCTGTTGTGAGTCGCTGGGTTCTGGTGGTTTCATGTTGTTTTTCAGATTGTTGGGTGAATTCTTGCATTAACGCCTGCCCATCTCTTTCTTGCAATGCTCCCCTATGGATCTTCTTTTTCAGGATCATGTCTCCTTGCCCACTGATGTACCTTCCCAGTGATGGCACTCCCCAGTGATGGCTCTCCTGATGCCTAGATCAGATCTCCATGCTGGTTGGGTAGCTCGTAAACAAAGGGCCTACATTGCTTGCTGCAGGCAGGCTATTGAGACAAAGGAGCTCGGGCACAATTCGGCGCCAGCGCCCAAACAGGCTGAGCTGGGTGATGTTATGTGCCCAAAGAGGGGAGGGAGGACGAAAGGAGGGGGGTTCTGGATGCAAGCTGGGTGGGATAGGAAGAGAGAGGCAGTATCCGGGGAGTCTAGCCCCTGCAGGAAGATCAGGAAGTATAGGGAGGGATGAGGAATGTCTGAGTTCCGTGTCCCGGGCTGCTGCCGCTGGTCCAAAACTCACCCCGGTGATGGCTCTCCCCCACTGGTTCTTATACTATTGCTATGCTCTCTTCCACAATGATCTCTGACTTTTGGAAGGAGGGGCATACAGCATTTAGGGTCAAAATTTTTAAGGAAATAGTTCATTAAATGAGAGATACATTGGCATACAGGTAATGACAATAAGTCATTAGAGGCAGCTTAATACTATGTTAATTCTGCAGGTAAATATAATAAATGATCCTTGAGAGCCTACAGTCTTCACAGCTATAATAACATCTTCAGAGAGAATATTTTATCAATTTTGTTTCCTTCTTTTCCCAAAAGTGCTTCACAGTACATGTATTCTCATATGAACAGAATATTATATCAGACATTATAAAATCTTTCAAAAGCATAACATAAGACTCTTGAGTTTTGTATAGTATTGATATACCTTAAGTTTGGGATGTTTCAAGTTATAGCATAATTTTTTTAATTCAACTGAGATCCTTGATACTTTATTCATTTATTTTTTTGTGTTTTCACCATGTTAGCATGTATCTCATTTGCTCCCTAGACAAAAGATTATGTTTATAGGTAATAAAAATAAAGATTATTGGTTAAGGTTAATGCTTTGTGTTGAAATGCCACAGTTTTGGAAGGCTGTGACATCTGTAGGAGGTAGGACTCTGTTGGATAATGAGAGTCACGTAGACAACTTCTTAGGGATTTAAGCCTAGCCCTGTTTTCACTATTGATTTTAGTTACTCTGCTTCTTAATGACCAACTTCAAACTACAACCTCCTACAACCATGCATTCACATGTGTTTCACTCTGATGGCATTTCATCATTTAACTATAAGGCAAAATACATCTTATTTAACTTATTTTATTAGATTATCATGCACAGTGGTAAGAAAATAACTTATGTAGAGAAATTCAACATACATTTTTAAAACCAGTTAATTAGTAACAAAAGCTTTTCAAAAGTTCTCATCCTGTTTAAATAAAATTTCAGTTCTGAATCTATGTAAACAATAAGAGCCATGGCATGTTTAAAATTGCTCTTATTAAATAAGTTTATACTTCAGTAAGGTTCTTCTGCAGTGCATTTGTTTGTCTGAAATTTCATTCAAAATAGAATATACATCAATGATATTTTTTAATTTTGAAAGTTTGACCACTCATTTTTGTTGGAAAACAATTCAAAATACATATACAAATATATAGAACTAGTAATCTCTTATATTTAATATTGCAATGATTGATGTTAATTGTGAATTTGACAAAATCTGGAATCACTTGAAATTTATTTGACATATAATATTGAAACATCTGTCTGTAACTGGTAATTAAATCATTCTTCAGTTATTCAGAAATACAATACTTCATACAATACAAATTCAAAATATGACAATCCTAATTTCTATTACCAATTCCTGTAATATGATGTTAATTTTCTTCGTTTTCTTAAAAGCTACATTTCCACTATACTCAATAGCCATATAATGAGATCAGCTTAGATAGCCATCAATAGACTTATGGATCATGTGTACATAACACAGTAGATTGTTATTCAGCTATAAAGAATGAAATTATGTCATTTTTACGAAATGAGTGGAATTTGAAGTCATAATATTTGCCTCAAAAAACCTAACTCAGAAAAAAATATATTTGATGTTTCTGTTCTTATGTAAAACTAAAAGGGACATGAAATTGAAATGGGTTAGCTGGAGAAAAGAAGTGATGGGATTTGAAAGGGAAACAGATGCTGTGAATTAAATATTATTAAATAATACACGTGTAAATAGTTATTGCACCATCAATATTACTTCTTTTTTAATTATTGATTTTTATTGAGCTCTACATTTTTTCTCTTCTCCCCTCCCTACCTATCCCCACCCCTTCAACCCTCTCCCAAGGTCCCCATGCTTCCAATTTACTCAGGAGATCTTGTCTTTTTCTACTACTCATGTAGCTTAGATCTATGTATGTTTCTCTTAGGGGTCTTATTGTTGTCTAGGTTCTCTGGAATTGTGATTTGTAGACTTTTTTTTGCTTATAATGACATCTTGAATTTTGCAGGCAAATGGATGGAGCTAGAAAACATCATTTTGAGTGAGGTAACCCGGACACAGAAAGACAATTATCACATATACTCATTCATATGGCCTTTAAACCATATTACTTCTTAAAAAATACTAGTAGACATATTTATCTTATCTTTTATTCGCATGCATAGGCTTCAGTTTATACAATTTTAAATATTCTCATTGAAAACTACTATTAAATTGTTTTCTATTTTGAATATTATAGTTTAATTACATTATTTCTCTTAATTATCACACCATATATACATATCTCCTTGCTCTTTATCAAATTCATTAGCTCTTTTTCATAGTTATTATATACACACACACACACACACGCACACATAAGTCTAACCTGCTTAGTCTGTATTACTTGTGTGTATGTTTGCAAAGTTGATAATTTGGTGTTGGATTACCAATTGGTATGTTGTTCCCTGAGGAAGACTATTTCTCCAGCTCTCTGGATCCCTTATTTGCCTATTATTTTATTGTATAAAGTTGAGCATATGTGTTCTTTTCCTGATCAAGAGTAGCATGTCTATTAATGGCCTTGTTCACTACTGTATAGGCAATCAGGTATGTGAAACTTTATGGATGTTGCTTGGAGACAAAGTCTCCTTCAAACTTTCTGCTCCCTAGTCTTTGAAAAGTAGGTATAGAAGTTGTTTTGTTGATGCATCAGTTTCACTGAGCCCCATAACTGCAGCTTGATTGGTTGTGGTTTTCTGTAATGTTCTCTGTCTGTCATAAAGAGATTATTTTTCTTAATGATGGATAAAGGACTATGCTTATCTGTGGGTATAAAGCAAACATTGGAATGTAGTTAGGGATTGTGATGATTATACAAATGGTAGACATAGCTTCTCCTGCAAGTTACACTAAGGCTATGTAGTTGACCATATAACTAAGCAGACTATATGTATAAAAATTATAATGGCAAATATAGCCTAAGGAATTTGGATATTTATTCTGAGTATATCAAATATTTTTAATTTGGCATAAAGTCGTACTGAATTCTAAGTATCAGCAGATTGCCAGTTAGAAAGATTGTGCCTCTTGTCTGTTTAATAAACACAATAATTAATATCTCTTGGAGAATAGTTTGCTTATACAGAATTAAAACATTAGGAATTCCCTTATGAGCCTTAAAAATGGTCTGCTGAATATAATAATTGCAAATAAACACAAAATTATTTCACTTTAGTTGTGAATATGTGTGTTTTTTAAACTCCTTTATGGGATCTAGAATAACATTAAAGTGTATTTGCGGGTGTGTTCTCTAATTTGGATCAGGGTCTCCCCTGTTTAGGTGTTTCCTGCATGTACTTGGCTACTTCCTTTCTGCACCTCTCATCTTGAAGAAGGAGTCTTGAGTTTACAAATGCATTTACCAAATCTGGCTTCTCTATGTGAGTTCTGGGATGGCACTCAACATTAAAACTGCTCTGCCAGATAATCTGCCAAGTGATCCATCTCTAAGTTCCTTCATTTATATTTAAATTGACTTACTTATAAAATCAATTAGAATATATTATTCAAAATTTACTCTTCAAACAAAGCAAAAATTGAGGAGAAGGAGAAGTGCTGAAAATAAATAGAAGCTAAAATTATATTTGTACAACATTCCTAACAATGGAAAGATTATGTCTTTTACAACGAAGATAAAAGTCTCTCTGACTTTTGCAGTTTGGTCTGCTGTTTTAAAAAACCCTGATGGTAACACTGTAAAATTTTGGGTCTTTTTTTTTATTTTTTCTTTCTTTTTTGTGTGTGTGTGTGGGAGGGCATCTTTTTTGTTACTGTGTGCAATAAGCTAAGATATTTTTTATAAATATCTTATATTTATATAATATTTATATTATATAAAAAAATAAGATGGGGCAAAAGACAAATAGTTCTATATTCTAATATACATATTAAAATCTGAGCCAATGGGATGTGCTAATAAAGGTACTTGCTATGCAGATAACTGACAACTCCATGTTTGATATATGGAAGCCATGTGATAGTAGAAGGAGAGACTAGATTCCACACAATTGTCCTCTGACCTCCATGCACATTCTGGAACACCACATGCTATACCCAGCCCCCAAATACAATACAATTAATTTAAAAATTAGAGTTTGTAGTTGTTTATATTTAATATATTTTATTCTACAACCTTATTTTAAAATTACTCAGAGTATAAAATAATAGTAATTTCTAGAAAAATAGTCGCATTGCAATTTTCATGGAGTCTTGTAGAGGTCAGAGAAAATCCTCAAATGTCTTTTCTTGCCTTATACTTATATTATTGTCAACCAGAGTTCAGTTTATGCCAGATTCCATCTTTGATGCTATTTTTCTATAATTTTGACAAGATTGCAGCACACGTTCCATTACAATATCATAAAAATGATTAATTCATTGCCTTAAATTTCTCTTGTCTCAATCTCTCCCTCTTCCAAAAGCTTTAGAAGAAAGAGTATCCCTCTGTCTTCACATTTTTTCTGTTTATAGGTGCCATGTTACTGGAATTATGCAGTGTTTAAATTTTTCAGTCTGACTTCCCTAACGTATTAATATATATTCATGTTTTTCTCATCGCTACATAGGCTATATAAACTCATTTCTTCTTGGTGCTGAATTAATTTCTTTGTCTGTAAATATAAAGATTTCAATTTACCTACTGAAGGACTGTTGGTTGTCTTGAAATTATAACAATTATTTTTAAAAAGTCTCTCTGATATATGATAACAAGTTGTTGAATACATATAGTTTGTAATTCATCTTGAGAAGTGCAAAAAAGTTGTGTTGCAGCATGTTGTGAAAACATGTTAAGTTTGTAAAGTAAATCAGGTGAAATTTCAAAGCAGCTAGATTATCTTGTACTCCACCAAAGTTAATGGTAATCCAAGCAAATACTTGCTAGTATTTGATTCACTGTGCTGGGTTCTGCTCTCCTTAAGGTGTTAAGTGACATTAGATTGTTGTCTCATCTGCTTTACTCTGATACCATCATTTCATGTGTTTGATTGTCAATTTTAGATCTTCTTTGGTAAGGTATATTCTAGTACTTTGTCCATTTTTCAAACAGATTCTTTGTTTTCTTACAGTTGGATTTTGATAGTTTGTCAATTATAGATTTAGTCACTTTCCAAAAATATCTTTTGCATTCATGCAATTTTTTTCTTTTTTTTTATCAAGAAGGGGAATATTTGTGAAGAAATGATTTTATTGATTGATTGATTGATTGATTTCTTAAAGATTTCTGCCTCTTCCCCTCCACCGCCTCCCATTTCCCTCCCCCTCCCCTGATCAAGTCTCCCTCTCTCGTCAGCCCAAAGAGCAATCAGGGTTCCCTGTCCTGTGGGAAGTCCAAGGATCACCCACCTCCATCCAGATCTAGTAAGGTGAGCATCCAAACTGCCTAGGCTCCCACAAAGCCAGTACGTGCAGTGGGATAAAAAACCCATTGCCATTGTTCTTGAGTTCTCAGTAGTCCTCATTGTCTGCTATGTTCAGCGAGTTCGGTTTTATCCCATGCTTTTTCAGACCCAGGCCAGCTGGCCTTGGTGAGTTCTCGACAGAACATCCCCATTGTCTCAGTGTGTGGGTGCACACCTCGCAGTCCTGAGTTCCTTGCTCGTGCTCTCTCTCCTTCTGCTCCTGATTTGGACCTTGAGATTTCAGTCCGGTGCTCCAATGTGGGTCTCTGCCTCTGTCTCCTTTCATCTCCTGATGAAGGTTAATATTCAGGAGAATGCTTATATATTTTTCTTTGGGTTCACCTTCTTATTTAGCTTCTCTAGGATCACGAATTATAGGCTCAATGTCTTTTATTTATGACTAGAAACCAAATATGAGTGAGTATATCCCATGTTCCTCTTTTTTGGGTCTGGCTTACCTCACTCAGGATAGTGTTTTCTATTTCCATCCATTTGTATGCAAAATTCAAGAAGTCGTTTTTTACTGCTGAGTAGTACTCTAATATGTATATATTCCATACTTTCTTCATCCATTCTTCCATTGAAGGGCATCTCAGTTGTTTCCAGGTTCTGGCTATTAGAAACAATGCTGCTATGAACATAGTTTAGCATATACTTTTGTTGTATGATAGGGCATCTCTTGGGTCTATTCCCAAGAGGGGTATTGCTGGGTCCAGGGGTAGGTTGATCCCGAATTTCCTGAGAAATCACCATACTGCTTTCCAAAGTGGTTGCACAAGTTTGTATTCCCACCAGCAATGGTTGAGGGTACCCCTTTCTCCACAACCTCTCCAGCAGAGGCTATCATTGGTGTTTTTTATTTTAGCCATTCTGACAGGTGTAAGATGGTATCTTAATGTTGTCTTGATTTTCATTTCCCACAAGCCTGTGAACACTCGATTTTTGATAAAGGAGCTAAAAGTATAGAGTGGAAAAAAGAGAGCATCTTCAACAAATTGTGCTGGCAAAACTGGATGTCAATCTGTAGAAGAATGAAAATAGATCCATATCTATCACCATCCACAAAACTCAAGTCCAAATGGATTAAAGACCTCAATATCAGTCCGAATACACTGAACCTGATAGAAAAGAAAGTGGGAAGTACTCTACAACACATGGGCACAGGAGAACACTTCCTACGTATAACCCCAGCAGCACAGACACTAAGGACATCAATGAATAAATGGGACCTCCTGAGACTGAGAAGCTTCTGTAAAGCAAAGGACACTGTCACTAAGACAAAAAGGCAACCCACTGACTGGGAGAAGATCTTCACCAACCCCGCAACTGACAAAGGTCTGATCTCCAAAATATATAAAGAACTCAAGAAACTAGACCGTAAAAGGCTAATCAACCCAACGGTCTGAGCTCTTAAGGTCCAGATGAGGAGCAGAAGGAGGGAGAACATGAGCAAAAAATCAGGACCACGAGGGATGCACCCACCCACTGTGACAGGGGAACTGATTTATTGGGAGCCCACCAAGGCCAGCTGGTCTGGGACTGAATAAGCATGGGTTGATTCCGGACTCTCTGAGCATGGCGGACAATGAAGGCAGATGAGAAGCCAAGGACAATGGCACTAGGTTTCGATCCTAATACATGAACCGGCTTTGTGGGAGCTTAGCCTGTTTAGACGCTCACCTTCCTGGAAGTAGATAGAAGACCTTCGTCTTCCTGCAGGGCAGAGAATTTGGACTGCTCTTCAGTATCCAGAGGGAGGGGGAATGGTGTGGGGGGAGGAGAAGAGGAGTGGGGATAGGGGGAGGGAAGTGGGGGGAGGGGGCAATATTTGGGAGGAGGGGAGGGAAATGGGAAACGGGGAGCAGGTGGAAATTTTAATTAAAAAAGAATAAAAAAAAATAAATTGGGGTACTGAGCTGAACAGAAAATTCTCAACAGAAGAAGTTCAAATGGCCAAAAGACACTTAAGATCATGCTCAAATTCCTTAGCGATCAAGGAAATGCAAATGAAGAAATGATTTTAAAACACATTTTGCAAGTGCGTAGATTGATTGACAAGTGCAAACAACAGTAAAAATGATAGAGTCTACATTTCTACCTAAATAAAGCTAATGTGCAAATTACTTATTTTTCATCTTCTTTTAAAGAGAAAAATGAATACAAATAGTTTCTTGAGATTAACCTTAATATCTTGATATATGAAAATAAGTGTTATAAATTCTGAATTGTTAAGCATTCAAATTTAAATGTGAAGTGAAGTTATTTAAAATATTGAAATAGGCCAGGAAGTCAGGGGCTACTGTGGTACTAAGTACGTTTGAAAGTGTTGCAATGATGAGCTAATTCCTATACCTATTAGGGATTTCCAAAGCGGCATGACTTAAGTTAATTGGCCTAACTGTAAAGAAAATATTTACTTAGTATATAGACTTTTTAAAATTTTGTTTGAAATTTTATTTTTGAAAAAAGAATATCATTTATTAACTCAAAATAATAAAATCTGGCACATCTTAGTGGTTACATGTAATTCAATATTTGAGGGTAGCTCAATGGTAAGACAAAATTAAAACATAAAGGGAAACTTCTTTTTAAAATTTTATATATTTTGAAAACCTCTTTAAAGATTTTTCATTGTTTTTTGAAACCCTAAATTACTTCCACATTATAGAAACTTTTCTCTTAATTATTAAATATTACATGATAAAAATACTTAAATTTCCCCCAAACTATCTTACTAATTTCCATAATATCTGAGGGCTAATATTATTAGTGTAGGTTGTGTGTTGTATAATTTGCTGTTCTCTGTAGAACATTAGAATGACTTACAGGCTGTGATCCAACTAATCCACAAATAGCTGCCTCTGAATGGAATATCCATGATTCATCAGTTGTTCAGTCATGAGACTAGATGTCTCAACTGGTCATCAGTATTATACTAGAATCCCAAAGAAGTAGTCTCTAATGCCAATGAAAAAACATAGCAAGTGGGCAAATGGAATAGCTTGCTTTTTCCATGTTCTTTAGGGAGGCTTCCATCAGAATGTGTGGTTCATATTGGATGTGGTTCTTTCTGCCTCAAAAGACTTAAGTTAAAGATGTACCCTCCCTCTATAAAGATTCACATTAAAAGTGCATCTGCTCACTTCAAATGGTTCGTTTAAAATCCTTCAGAGGTGTGTTCAGTAATTTTCGGATATTTATTTATTCCAGGTGTAGTCAAGTTGACAACCAAGAATAACCATCACATACATGTTTAGATTAATTCATTAATCTCATCTTCCACCTTGCCAAAGAGGGATTATTAAGTTCTTATTCTATGTGAGATGTTACACTATATTTTGTAAACAGTTAAATGATAAATAAGAAATGACCCTGGCTTTCAAGCATATTTCTACTGGAGAAAATAAAACATGAACACAAATATCTAAAGTACAATAACAAGTGATTGGAGTCTTTAGAGAGCTATAAACTAAGTGCCATCAGGCACAGAATAAGAGAATAATTTATTTTGTTGAAGAAAAATCCTGGGAGTGCATGGTTTCAATATAAGTGATTGTTTTAGTAACTGTGATAATGAGATATTGGCATGAAAACAAATATCTCTATTGTGCCAAATTCATATTTCAATTCTTTCACAATTTTCTACATTAGATAAATGTATAAACAATGGTGGGATATGAAGCAAACCAAAGATCTTAGACAATATACCTTGGCCTTGTTGTTGTATGAAAATCATGATCAAACACCTGTTCACTTCAAATAGAAACCAATGTCAGAACAAAAGAATAATTCCAACAAAGTAAACCTTTTTGAACCAATGAGTCTGTGGGGATTGTGTACAAGAAAATGAATGACTGGAACAGAATTGCACTACCAAAAACCTGGACATATTTCAATAGAAGAGATCAAGTAACAGGAATGTGGAAAAGCTGACATTTTTAAATTGTTAACAATTGTAAACAATATTAGTAGTCTTATTGAGACTACCAAAAATGGCTAAGAAGAAGAATGAGGCCCTACAAAGGTCATAAACATTGAGGCATAAAGATTGGTTTATTGTTGTTAAATCTGAAAACATCAACAAGTAAAAAGTTGGCCATCTCTTTGTCAGACCTTCACAGTGTATATTAATTATACTGATATGCTTTTTTTTCTTGCAGCTGGCAAAGAATTCAATCAGATAATGGGGTGAGGGACTCCCTTCTTTATCATACTTCCACAAATTCTATTATATTTCTTTTAGCCACAAATCAATATATTTTACATGATAAAAATTTATTAGGTTCTACTAAGTATAATAAATTAAACTGAAGTAGGATTCATGTATGAAATGAAGAAATAAAAGAAAATTGCCCTCCAGAGGAGCAGAGTGAATATGCAGAAAGAATAAAAAGTTATCCATCAAGGGTTAGTGCTTATTCATATCTCAGGTTAACTAACAAAAAAAAAAAAAAACTATCCTGTATTTTACTCTGCTAAGAAACAAGTCCCACTAGATTGCTTCTGCAGGGAAAAGAAAACATGCCACGGAAAGAAAGATAATGTAGAGAGGCAGATGAAAAGAAATAGCAAAGGAAGAAAAACATTAGTCTTGTTTTCATCTTTCTCACTGGCTTTCTGAAAGTTGGTCGTGTGTGAGTGAACTAAAGCCATGTAAATGTAAACAACAGAATATCTTCAAGGCTTTTGATAAGTACTTGAATTATTCATTTGTATTTCTGCTTTGCATTTCAAAGATGAAAATTTAAAGTCTTCAGTTCCATATTCATTCCTTAAAAGTGATGAATATCATTTTTCAGTTCAGCATGAGTATAAAGACATGAAGTTTGGATAAACAAAGAAATTAATTAAAAGGAAATGATCTGCCTTAACATTTGTAAAGCAATATTGAGACTCCACAGAGTTGAACATGTAATGCATCCTAAGAGAATAATATGAAGGAAAATTGTGGCTGATAAACCTCTCTAAAATCTAGATTGATACCAGGCAATGTATTTCATGCTTTCAAGGTAAATGCTGATGCTTATCTGTCCTAAAATTATATCATCAAAGAAATAGCTAATTCCCAAATTTTAATCTAGATATTTTCTTTTAAAAGCTTCCTCTTAAATCCCTTGTGATCCTTCCTTCCTCTGACTTGTGTTTTATGAGCTGTGATGTTAACTGTTGAATTGCAACACAATATTATCATACATATTATACTTTATTTCATCAAGCATTTGGTTCTCATAAGATGGTCAATAGTACACACACAGTAACATATAAATTTATAAATTTGTTTTCCCTTCTCTTGTAAATAGAATTTTCCTACCATAAAATACCTTGACTAGCTGGGCGGTGGTGGCGCACACCTTTAATCCCAGCACTCATGAGGCAGAGGGAGGCGGATCTCTGGGAGTTCGAGGCCAACCTGGTCTACAAGAGCTAGTTCCGGGACAAGCACCAAAAGCTACAGAGTAAACCTGTCTCGAAAAACCAAAAAGAGAGAGAGAAAAAAAAAACTTGATTAAAGTTTATTCTACCTCTACTTCTCCCAGTTCTTCTCTACCATCTCTTCCATCTATTTCTACTTCCTTGCTGTCTCTCAGTAGAAAAAAATTAGGCTTCAAAGGGATAATAATAAAATAGAATATTATATTATAAGATAAAACAGAAACTATCACATCAGAGGTGGACAAGACAAACAAAGAAAAAAGAAAAGAGCCTGAGAGAACATTTAAGAACCAGAGACTGATATGTTCACACACTCAGGAATCCCATAATGACTTTAAACTTAAAGCCATAATACAAACACAAGAGACATGGTGAGAACCCTTTCAGAGTCTGTGCGTGTGACCCCACTCAATCTTTGAGTTATAGTGGGATTTCCTCATGCTGGCCCTCCTCCTCCTTTGAGGGCCCCGAAACCTGAAGGAAGGGAATTGATGGAGACATCCACTTGTGGGCTGAGTTTTCCAAGGTCTCTCACTCTCTACAAAATGTCTGGCTTTGTGTCTCTGTGTTTTTTCCCCATCTGTAGTGGGAGCAAGCTTCTCTGGCGATGGCAAAACAAGGTACTGCTCTATGAGTCTTACAAAATTTTATTGAGAGTCTTATATCATTACTTTTGTTTTTTGTTTTATTTTGTTTGCTTTGAACAGTAGTATTTGGTTTTACCTTATGCCCCTGAACTGTCAAGTCTCTGGCTATTGGTCACTCAGACAGTGACTGTATAAAATATGGCAACACTTGGAGTTGGACTTAAGTCAGATATTGCTTGGTTACTTCTGCAAGCTTAGTGTTACCATTGCACTAGCATATCTTTCAGGCAGTACACCATTGTAGATAAAATGATTGTAAATGGTTTGATGTTTACTCCTTTCACAGCTTGCAGAGTATTATCCTTTACCAAAGACACTAGTAAGTAGGTATGGAGGCTCTATGTAGGTAGCAATGTGGCCTCTCCACATTCAATGTTTTGTGCCTGTGAAGTCATCAGCAATGGATCTTTGGTGTCCACTTTTAAAGAGCAACCAATTGTCTTAGCAACAGACTGAATTGTTTGGGGTATACCTATTGTACCTCTTTGGCCAACAACTCAATATGATTTTAAGAAGATATAGATATCCCTGTTCCCCTGGACACAATCCTCCATCCTTATCCCTAGTGTTGCAACACAACACTAGATGCAGCTTTCTCTGTGCCATCATTGCCACATCTGTGGATCCCACAAGTCATCCCCTCTTAACTTCTTTTCCCCAAGTCTTCATCATATCCCAGGCCCCAATTATGGAAGCCACCCCTGATAAACAACAAACCATGCTTCCCAAAAATCACTTAGGCTGACCCCAAATATTCTCTCCTCTCTCTGTTCCCCTAGACCCAGTTGCCTAGCCTCATCCCCAACTCTGCAGCAGAACAGCTGTGACAGCTTTCCCACTGCTCCCATCTCCTGTGGATCATAGATCTGTCCAATCTAACTTTCCTTCCCCCACTATTTACTTTGTCCTAGACCATAATTCCAGCAGGTATCCTGAAGTAACCCAAGGACCTCTCCTCCCAGGGCATCAAATAGAGTGAAGACAGACTCATGATACTTCTGCTTTTACTGTGATCCCAGCCCACTAGTCTCATCTCCATCCATGAGCAGACGACCTGCGATGGTCTCCTTCTCCATTCAGAGCTTATCTCCAACTGGTCACAAAAACCTCCAAACTTTCTTCTCCCAAACCATCCCAGTATCCCAAACTCTAGCACCAACCAATATTCCCTATAAATATACTTAGTAAACAAGCTAGAAGAATGGGCAGGACACAGCCATCACATTCTCAAAAATTTAGATATGAAACAACAACTAGGAATAAAATACACACCCAACAAAGATAAATTCAGAAATCAACACCAAGATCTATAATCATCACAAACTCTGATTGCAAGAAACCACCATGAAAACATAATCAATAAACAAGAGCCAAATATGTCTCTACTATAGCCTAGATTTCCTACTACAGTAGTCCCTGAGTATTCCTATAGAGCTGAGGGAGAAAAAATCTATTAAAATGACATTATGAACATGATAGAGATCCTTAAAGAGAAGTTTAAGTTTTAGTCTGGGTGGGCAGGCAGAAAGTACCATAAATAACATAGTAATGCTGTAGCATAAGTTTTAAAAAGTGCTTAGCATTTTAAAAAGCACTCCTAAATAATAAAAAAATACAGATAAACAATAAAGACAAATCCATATGAGTCATAGTGTTAAATAAATATATGTAGTCTTTAAAAAGCATAGTCAAACAATAAAGTTAATGCCTTAAAAACTATAAGGTATTTAAAGAGACAAAGTACAATCATAGATTAAAAATAAGTAAAAAAGTAAGTCACATAAAAATAAAAAAAATTACAAAGAGTCAAAATTATATATGTATTGTGTTATCTTTAAAAATTTTAATTATAAATGTGCTAAGTACAGAGAGACATTTCTTTATATGGGCTGCTAAGCTAAACTGACATGTATACTATAAAGGTATTATGACTTCTAAATTTGAATCTAAGAATATGTCACTTTGAAAAAGAAGTTCTTCTCTTGTTTCCACAGGGGATAAAAACCTATGGATTGCTTTCAGAGTGTTGTGGTTTAATGAAACCAGAACCCTCAAAGTTTGCTGTAAATACCCCCAGAATTACTATGTCCAACAATAAACAAAAACAGTATAAAAACTATGCCCATATTCCCAAATATTGTCTATAAATGTTTGTTTACATTCAAAGGGGAGTATAATATAGATATGAATAATTTGTATTGACTTATTGATAAAATTTAAGGTCAATTTTGTTATATGTATATTTCTGATCTTTATTAAGGTATTGTGTTTGTACAGCTCATTTAAAAATGTAATGCATAATTTAAAAATATAGGTTAATAGAGAGTCACCAATAATAGTTAAGCTTGTAGTCATGTTAGTTAGATTTTCTAGATGTACAGAGATATATTTCAGCTAGATAGGGATTTGTAGTGTGGAGCGGCAGGCCACTTCCTTGCTGCCCCAACTCCCGGCTGCCAGCTAGCTTATGCCCCGAAATAATTACACGGAAACTATATTCTTTTAAACACTGCTTGGCCCATTAGTTCTAGCCTCTTATTGGCTAATTCTCACATCTTTGATTAACCCACATGTTAGTCAATATAACTGATCTTGTTGTAACATATATTCATGCTAATGTTTCTATTGCTTTAGAGGATTTATGCATTTATTAGTTCAAGGGTTAGCTATTTGGGACCCAGTTTATCAAGTTGTAGATACATGATCCTAAATTTTATATCTGAAACTGACAGCCCTCATTAATCTTAGCAGGTCATAATACAAGCAAAAAGACATGGACAACATATTAAATTGTCTCTGTGGAAGAAGAGGGTTGATAGAAGAAAAGAACTTGTGTGTGTGTGTGTGTGTGTGTGTGTGTGTGTGTGTGTGTAGTCAAAATGGATTATACATGTGCATAAAATTAGCCAAGATTAAATTTATTCAACAAAGATTAATCAATGTTTAGTGGATGTTATTTGTCGTGGAATAGAAAAATATCATAGTAATATTGTTATATCATCAAACAAAGACTTTGAGCAACTTTAGTTTTCAAAATTCAGATTTATTTACATGGCAAATATAAGTCTTTAATGACATTCTATCTTCCCCCAAATAATTAAAATTTTAGGAAATTAAATTTAAAAATGCTACCTAGTTTACTTGGCATGTGAAATAACTTGGCTTTCATCCCCTTGATCACCAAATAATAGTGGCCAGAATCACAGCCATTACCATGTAATCTTCTTCACACATCACACTCTACTGTGAGACCAATGTTTCATGCCCAGTCCATTTCAGAAAAAAAACGGATCACAGACCAAACTATAGATACAAATATAGCTCTTACCACAAAAAAGAAAAACATCGGTTATCCTGGAACAAAATGAGTGACTATGGCTGGAGATGACAGATTTGGTTTGTCTGTGATTACATCTTTCACTGTGGAGGAGATTACATGAGCCTATAATAGTCATAGAATAAAAGAAAGATGAAAATAAGGCATTGGCTATGTGCATTGTCAGGGACCACAAGTACTCAGTCTAAAAATAAAGTAAGATAAAATAAAACACCAGGTAAATTAGGTTTCAGACTTTCAGACTTCATGTGATGACTTTTTAGTTTTAGGATTGTGGGGCATCAGTTGCCTGCTGAGTTAGTGTATTCCAAATGTCAATGATAGTCTAATTGATTCTAGATTCAGAGAGAGACAGAGTGACAGAGAATGAGAATGCACGCCTGTGAAACAGACTAAATATTGTTCCAGAGAATCCTACTCTGGACCCACCATAGTCATGACAGTCATTGGCTTTGCAGAAATTTCAGGATAGGATGGCTATTTTTTTTCTGGAAACTTCAGTTGACAAAGCACAGCATTTAAGCATCACCGTTTAAAAGTATTTTCTTTAATCTTCATTGTATATCATATATTTTATTGTAACTAACCAAAAATAAAATCAGTGTTAAGTTCCTTATTTAGCATATGCAAGGCTATGGATTTGATTCCCCATAGCAGGACAATAATTATAATAATTATAATATACAATTAGCACACATGAGATTTATATTCAATACTTATTAATCTCATTCTGGGTTTGACCTATTATCAAATTTCTCACAACACAATAATGCATCAGCTAGACCTAAATCCTGGCAATTAATGAAAGTTAATCTGAACTTTTTTCCTGTATAAATATTATGATCTTTCATGGTTATGGATGAGGAATAAAATCTTCCTCTGAATATAAATAAGAATGAGAGTTAGGAAGATGTCTCGATGAGTAAGAACACACATGAAATCTTGAAGATCTGAGTTAGAATCCTCTAGGAACCATGATGGTAGATAATCCTGTAACCACAGAGGGGGAATGGACTTGAGAACTATTGGATTTACTGACTGTCAGCTCAACCATAGATTCAGTGAAAGAACCTGTCATAAGTCAATAAGGGGAGGAATGATAGAAGAATATTCAATGTCCTCTTATGGCCTTCATATCTATTAATTAATATCTTTGCAAAACTTGTAATCTTTTTCTTCAGTCATCATCTGAATTTATAAGTAAGTAGGTCAGTATCAATTTCTGTCTGTAAGAATGATCGCCTGACCAAGGAAATGTCAATAGGTTAAATGAAGGACTCAGGGAGGTTTTTCCATATTAAAAAAAAAAAAAAAAAAAAGCAACTGCTAGTAGAAAGTATTTCACTGGGGTTCAGTAATTTATATAAAATTTTTTTATTTGTTTTCTTGTAGTAATGGAAGACACCTCTAGTCCCAATAACATGAAGCTTAGTATTGTGGAATATTTGTTTACACTTTGTAAAGACGTGTCACTGTGGTTGTTTTAATAAAGAGCTGCATGGCCAATAGCTAAGCAAGTAAGAATAGTCAGTATTTCCAGGAAGAAATCTTGGAAGAAGAGAAGTAGGTAAGACATACTGTACAGAGGAGAGGAAACCAATACATGTGGCAGAATATAGATGAAGAAAAGCAGGCTAGTTCAAGTTATAAGACCTATTTGGGAACAAGCCTAAGCTAAAGGTTAGCTTTCATATTTAATAATGTCTTTGTGTCATTGTAAGCTGGCAGCCCAAAATTGCCTGACTACAGCTAGGCACATAGATCATTTAATTTTAGGCCATTCTGTGAAACATAGAGAAATATCTTCTAAAAGAGGGCATCAGGGGAGTGGAACACCTTTAATGTATCTCATTTTCCATCATTGAAGTTTGTTTCTACTTAGAAAACAAAATGGTTCTTCGTTATTAGTTGTCTGTCTGATGTTAAACAACATTACAGCTCCAAAACCACAGAGAAACCCTTTCTCAAAAAACCAAAAAAAAAAAAAAAAATTACAACAGGGATGTGACTTTAACAATAGTCACAACTTGAGCTGTTTACCTGAAGAAAGTTCACTGCAAGAACCTCCATTAGGTTACTTGACGTTTATAATAAACTAAGTGCTGGGCAGGATGGCTAAGAGTCTCATTTTTATGCTTTGATATTATTTTTCATTAAATTAGCTGCATGTAATACACCAACCCCACCACAGATCTCATTTACATTTAATAAAACGCAACAGAAGGATACTAATTCTTTTGTTTCAACTGTTTCTTGTACAGAAAATGCCATCATAATATATTTCTTTGTAATTTACTTTGGAACATAAGTGAATGCTTATAATTTTAGGAGAATCCATGTTTTAATTATTTGACTGTTTTATATAATACTTTCCTAAGAGTCTCATAGTTATAACATTAGATTAAATATATTACTTAAGAGCTAAGAAATTGCAGATTAATGTGTATGTATGAGATATGATTTATTATTTTGTGAATCTGATTTATTATTTTGCCATGTAAAAGCATATATTACTTTAAATATATTTTGTATTTTGTTTTTATTGAGAACTGGTTATGGAAAAATGCTTCAAACTAGCCTTGACATGGGAGTCTTTCTTATTATCTGAGGTTAAACATACAATCCACTGAGCCCCAGGCCATTTTTTATTGAATGACATAGACCTCTAATTCATTAGATTTTAAGCTCAATTAAAAGAAAGTATAAGTGACTTTCACCTTTCAACTTCACAAAAGTCCCTTGACAAGAATGTCTTATAGATATCAGACATTCTAGATTTTTTATTGAAAGAGCACTCTTATTTTCTTTATTATTTCTATTTGCATGGTTAATTCTCTTCCATTACAATATTAGACAGTAACCATAATGCTCTTTTATGATAAAAAAATTACTAATTTCCAAATACTTTCAGTCAGTTCCATATATTTTTATACATCTGGGGATGTCATGGGGAGACTATGTCCTCTGAAATACTTCCATCTCAAGTAACTAACCTAGTTGGAAGAGGCATAAGAAAAAAATATGGATAAAAACTAATATGACATTTTTTTCATGTTATAATGTGCAGAGATAAATATTCCCATATGGGGCGGAAGTAAATTCTCCCTTTACGGTCAAGAGACTTTCGTTAAGACGGTAGTAGGTGAGCTTAGCACATGGAGGTCATTTGTATGGATTCAATGTATGAATGGAAGCAAATGACAAAGGTATTAAAGAGATTGGCGTCTTCTGATGACAACTAATAGGTCCATAGACTGAAACCAAATCTAAAACATGCAGAGAGCGATGTTGATCAATGTGGAAATGTGTCCTAGGCTCATATCATTGTGTATTTTCTTATTCGAAGATCTGGATGGAGTTGATCTATCATGAGACTTGGCTCTGCTTATCCAGTCTAATGTAAATTAAGCATTAGGAGATGTCATGGTTAAATGGTTAACTCATTAGAGTATGTTTATACTGTCTAATATACTTAATTTCCTGCTGAACAAATAACAAAAAGCATGTATACTTTACAATCATTTTATTCTTTAAATATATTGTCTTATTTAGAGACTTGTGAGATGTGGTAGCTGTGATCCAACCTTCCTAACTTCTTAATTTCTTCCATCAAATACAGTACTGGTAGGCAATAAAGAAAATTCCATCATATATATATATATATATATATATATATATATATATATATATATGATGTTTAACATTCTGAAAATGCTTAGTACTTATATCAATTAACTTCAGCAATATCACCTTCCCACACATTGTGTTATCATTATACATTCCTATTTCCCCTGGTTCTTAGGTGACGACTTTTAATACAAGAGAACAAAGTGAGTGCTAACATGCTTTGAGCTGATCATTTTCTCAGTTTTATTTATGCTCATCATCCTTTGCTCAGCTGTATTTATGAGCAAGCATGCTGTATTCTGTCCATGCTTGATCTTTATCTGAAGCCTGGGTTTAAAAAGTCAGAAATCATTTTCTACAGTTCACAGGTCAGGTAAATATGTGGCAGATACATTTTTTTCAGTGAGTCAAGAAAAACATTTTTTTTAAAGAAAACTGTCATATATACACCAGTAAGGAAAAAAGTATATCGTAAAAATTTAAGAAAACTGATACAATGTCATTATTTTATGATTGTTTTCATAGAATAATGATGTTAGAATGTGAACTAATTTAGTAATTAAACAAAAGCTATATGTAAGTGTCCTAATTTGACTCTTCTATTTTTTTATAAATTATGGATTACATGTATTTTAAATGTTTTAATAAATTATTTTTCTTTCATTAAAATTGGAATATGTATGTTTATTTCCTTGTTAAAATAAATTAGATATAACTAAAAAAAATATGGCTTGTTCTCCTACACATATTAGTCACGGGATCAAATAAGATTTTCTCCCCATCCACAGACAGCATTAATTTATCTTATTGCTACTTCAAATTTACATGCATTGGACATCAAGGGTCTCTGAGGTAAACAGATACTAAATCCTTAACAGATGTTTATAACAGAAAATATATTCTAGAATCATGAGATCTTAGAATATAACTGTTAGGAATATTCTAGAGAGCATATGCAAGCAGTTGTTCAATTCTATTCTAAAATCCATAATTTACAGCTGCTATCTATCCCTTTACACTCTGTATGCTCACCTGAGCCCAGGGACTATTTGAGTTCTAGACACTCTCTAAGCCTGTCTGACCTGCTTGTCATAGCATGTTAGTGGCTTAATTGGTGAGGTCATGCCTGAATACTTTTCAGACAGATTAAGGACCTATGTTTCTTAATACTTTAATTTTGCTTCCCATGTTAATTCATCATTTGAGATACAAAGCACAGTGGGGTTACTCTCTCTAGGTAAGCTTTCACAGAAATAATTGTGAGCAGACTAGTCATGACCTTGGTTTTATCTGTGCTCAATTTTTGATCTAAAACTTCAGTGAACATCAATTTTGAAACCATTTCCAAGTACACTGAGAAATAGTGTTTAAAGCTTGGGACCATAAATTCTGCTTGCGATATTTCCCTGTTCAGGGTAGATTGAGTAGGATTAAAGGGAGCAGTCATGCACTCAGGGTTAAATAAAAAAGGTATTACACTTGAATGGTAATTTAGGTAGGACGGATGTTTTTCACATTACAGACACAGGGGCAAAGCATGGCAAGAAACTATTCAGTGGGGAAGATAAAGGGAAATGATGCTTTAAGCCTCCCTGACCTACAAACAGAAAGAAAAGCTGTTATTAACTGAAACTAGGAGCAAGTGTAAGGCAGAGGACAAATAATCTCGCCAGCAATCACCTGGGGAAGTTAGATGCAGTTTGCTTCGGTCGATATAAAAGTTCAGCAATAGTGAATATGAATACCAAGGTGCAGGAAAGTAATTGATGAGGCCAATTAAGTCTGAGTTTATCTTAATACCTGTTACTCACCGAGCACACACGAGTAGGAAATTCCAAATTAAAAACAGTGTGAGGTGTGCTTTGAAAATATGGGATGAAAATTTTTAGAAACTATGAAGTTTGAACATTTTCAGGGAAAGTGTTGATTTACCTTTATAGTGTATAGATATTCGTTATTATTTGTTTTTAAAAATGTGTAGAGGTTTAAACAACATATATATTCATCGTGTTTATAATAATATGATGTATGATGGAAAATTAAAAATCATGAGATTCAGGGCTCGGAGAACCTTGTGGAAGAGGAGGCAAGAAGGACCCAGGGTAAAACCAAAGCCTGTTCTGCAAAGGGAAGCTAACAAGGAAAGGACTTCTCATGATAATCTGTCATACTCATAGGCAGAAGCTTCTTCCTGAAGCAGATGCGAACAAATACAGAGACCCACAGCAAGATACGTAGAGATTGAGAGACCTAGGGCAAGTCAGCCCTAAACTGAATATATCCATCAAATCCCTCCCCTATAGGCTCTGGGAACCCCAAAGAAGAAGAAGTAGATAGAGCCAGAGGGAATGGAGGAGACAATAGAAACAAGGCCATCTATATCTACAAGACCTTCGCATACATGAACTCAGAGAGACTGATGCAGCATGCACAGGGCCTTCACAATTCTGTACCAGAGAGTCCTAGAGCTGAAAGGAGAATTGGACACATGACCCCATCCTTACTGCAGAAGGTATCTCCAATTGATAAGCACATTTGTAAATGAAAGTTTAGTGGTCTCCACAGATGTCTTGCTGGGAAAACAAAGGATAGGCTCTATGCCCAGCAGTAGATGGTCAACAGAAAACAGACTTAATGTCATCATTTGATGTTCTTTGTCTCAAAATACTATGTCAATGCTTTGAGGGTTTTTTTTATTAAATGTTTTATTTTTGTTACCTTTCATTTAATTAATAATTTTAATTGATTAATTAATATATTTATAAATTACAACTTCCAGTTTGTGTTTTTATGAGATTTCTGAGTGTGAAAATGAATGAATCTCTGTTTCTTGTGACTTCTCCATTTCCTTCTGATTTTGCTTTGTCCACTTCTGTTGTTAGTTTTTTTTTAATCACATTACATTACATCTTGTTTTATTTTATTGTTATGCCAGAAAAACCCATTTATTTTACAATAAAAGACAAAGATTAATGAAAAGAAAAAATTCAAAAACTAAGTAATTTGGGGATGAGGATTTACATCTTAGTACAGTGGTGAATCCAGCACTCAATAATCAAAGAAAGAGAAAGTTTGATGCCAGCCTGCTATACAGAGTGAGTTTTAGGCTAGCTGGGATTACATAGCAAGGCCAACTATAAAAAGAAAAATGCAGGGATGAATTCCATATAAGTTCATTTTCTTGACTTGAGGACCTAGGTAGAGGGTGGGAATGCAAAATATTTCCTATTTATGACGTCATTGTTGCAGAAATGCGCATCGCATACATGCTGAGGGTGAAGTTAAGAAAAATATGAAGTCTGTGCTGACAATAAAACTTGAAGTGAAAAATCTACTGCATTCCTTGTTTCTTTTGTAAATGACATCAGGAATTTGAATGGTCACTTATACCAACACAACTGTTTGACCTTCAAAAGTGTTTTCAAAATTGGAGGTCAGGATTGGGTAATGTCAGAAGAGGTATGTTGTTCTGTTTATTTTCTATAAGGTAATATTTATCTCTTGTGAGAAACATCATTTCAAACTAAGAGGTTTTGTTACAATTAGACATAGATTGAATGTATTTAAATCTCAATATTGAGTCAATATATGTGAATGTCCAAATGGCAGAGCATATTTATATTGTCTTGAGTTCTGTTGTAGGAAACGTGCCAAGAGAAATGGGTCAAAATACTAAGAGTGTTGTTTCTCTATGATACAGAAGAACAGTAATCATCCAGGTAATTTATAACCAGGCATACACATAGGTGAGTTTACTAAATATAAGCAGAACAGTATTTTGTGGTCATGTGCATCTTTTAATTATTTCCTTCATATGGTCACATGTTTTCTTTATTTTCAAAACTAGTTTGTTTATGAATCAGATCCCTATGAATTCCTATTTTCAATTTTGTCAATGAAAGGTTTTTTATGTTCTCAGTCATATAACTTTCTTTAATTTGACAAGTAAAATAATTATTGTATAGATATATTTACTGTTATCTTTAATTTAGTAAATAGTATCATTGTGTTAGTTTTGGTGTCCCAAATACCTTACAGTATATGGTGCCTTTGAGAAACATATAAACATATAGACAAAAAAGTGATAACAAGGAAAGGAATTCAATCATCAAGTAGATAATATCCCAGGTAATTTCTTTGCTTCTGGAACTTACTATATGGCATTTATGAGAAGTGATGTAGATGATGATGTTTAAATTCTTTGTTGCTCTCTGAGAGTGAGGAGATGAAACTGCAAGCTTTGTGTGTGAGGAAGTGAGGCTGAGAGATCTGAGTGCGAGGAGGTAAGGCTGGGGAATCTGAGTGTGTGGAAGTGAGGCTGGGGAATCTGAGTGTGTGGAAGTGAGGCTGGGGGACCTGAGTGTGAGGAGGTAAGGCTGGGGGATCTGAGTGTTAGGAGGTAAGGCTGGGGAATCTGAGTGTGTGGAAGTGAGGCTGGGGGACCTGAGTGTGAGGAGGTAAGGCTGGGGGATCTGTGTGTAAGGAGGTGAGCCTGGCACATAATGGCCATAACTTTCAAGTATGTTTGTTGTAAAGATCCACATAAAAGCTAATGATTACTAGTCTTTGCCATTTTCACTCTAGTGCATGAAATAATTTTATCATCCATAATTTGAGTGAATGAGGCAAGTCATTGAGCATAGTGAATCAGAAGCTAATATGTGGCACTCTTCAGTAATGATGATACAGATTCAGGTTTACACTGAAGAAATGCCATAAACACAATCATGGAATAGGTATATCCTATAGGTAGATTCTGCCTTTTCATTATGTTAGATTTATACACTATGTCTTTTATATATTAATAGTATACATCATATACACTCTGTCATACTATTGGAAGAATATTCCTGCTGATCATTTATATCTAGTGTTGACTGTCTGCATTTGTTCCATGTCATTATTAATATCATTTAGTTGTATCAATTTGCACTTTAAATTTTGATCTGGGAGAATTATCTAGAAAATTTTTCATAAGGAAATTATGCAAAAATGATAATCACTTAGCCTTATTAATATTATATTATTTTAAGAAGGAACTCTGCCCCAAAATTAAATTTGAAGTAATAATACCTTTAAACAGAGACTGCATGTTCATTTCCCAGCTGCCCAGAATTAAATTGCCACACAGAAATTAATTACAACACTATTTGGTCAATGGCTTAGGTGTACTTCTAGCTAGTTCTTACATCTTAAATTTACCCATTATTCTTATCTGTGTTTAATCATGTGGCTTGGTAACTTTTCTCAGTGCAACATTTTCATATTGCTTTCTCTGCAACTGGGCGACCACTGAAGACTGAGCCTTTCCTCTTCCAAGAATTCTCCTGGTCTAGTCACCCCTCCTATACTTCCCATCTGGCTACTGGGCAATCATTGTTTTATTAAACCAATAGAAGTGACAAATGTTTACAGGATACAAGCGTATTATCCCACAGAAAATGTACACTTAAATTTTGATCTGGGGGAGTTATCTAGAAGTTTTTAATAAGTAAATTATGTAACAATGATAACTACTTAGCCTTATTAATAATACATTAAGAGTGAACTCTGCCCCAAACTTGAATTTGAATTAATGATACCTTTAAAAAGAACAATTAAAAAGTTAACCTATGACTTTCCCATTAATTTAAACTATATACAAACATCCACCCCAGAGTAGAGTCAATTTAACAAAATTTAAACAATTCTAAGTATAATTAGGCATCCTAATATACTATACAAATAATAGATATTGTAATGAGTTAAGAAAAGTTTAGTGTTGTTGATTTACCAAGGTATTAAGGGGAAAACAGAAGTCAGTATGTGGGCTGGAGAGATGGCTCAGTGGTTAAGAGCATTGCCTGCTCTTCCGAAGGTCCTGAGTTCAGTTCCCGGCAACCACATGGTGGCTCACAACCATCTGTAATGAGGTCTGGTGCCCTCTTCTGGCCTGCAGACATACACACAGACAGAATATTGTATACATAATAAATAAATAAATATAAAAAAAAAGAAGTCAATATGTGCATTGCAGTGGATACCATTAAAATGTTTGACAGATTTACTGATTAAACTATGAAACTATGTCACCACATTTGAATATTCTTTAATAGTTTAATAGAAGTAAATATATACTTTGAATAAATACATTTGTTTGATTATATTATAAAGATCAGAGTCAGTATGGAAGATTCTTATTCAACAGTACAAAATGTAAGATATTGTGAAAAGTAAGGCCAACAATATGCCCACATTTTAAATTTCTGAGTATCCGTTCTAAGCATCTAATCTAATTGAAGTGAAATTGAGGATTTAGTTAGAGATACTTGAGAGGTAATAATACTAGACATACAACAAGGCTAATGTTTGATGTTAGTATACATTGAGCCCATTTTTCTAGGCTTCTTTTTTCATCTATTTACTCTTTGTAATACCCATCACTACACCAAAATAATTAGGGCACATACTTGCTATTTCCTCCATTCATTCTTAACTAACTTTGATGACACCATCATTTTTTGTTGTTGTTTAGGAAGAAAAAAATGTGGACAAGATAAATGTTGGTAAAGTGATGGCAAAGGTGACTTATACTGTATTTTTTCTTCTTTGCAATAATAAAGACCTTACAGTGAGTTTACAGTAAAAACATACTTGAAATAAAAAGAACTTAATAAAAATGGATGAAGAAAGTAAGAAAGATAGAAGAGGAAGGAAAAGGTGAATAGAATATACCATTTCTGTTGCTCTCACTCCCAATCAGGTACAATGAGAGATACATAAGCAAGGATAAATATCTGTGTGATGATAAATACTTTCCAAAAGATCTGTTAGAAGTGACATCCTTTCAATAATTGTAAAAGAATATTATCCTAGACACATTGCGATAAAGTACTGATTTAAAATTTTACTGAAAGATTCCTCAATGATGACACATTTACTGCTCTTTGAAGCAAGGTAATTGGAAAAGACTA
Source organism: Chionomys nivalis (assembly GCF_950005125.1). Classification (NCBI taxonomy): domain Eukaryota; kingdom Metazoa; phylum Chordata; class Mammalia; order Rodentia; family Cricetidae; genus Chionomys; species Chionomys nivalis. Next base: position 73,371,914 of record NC_080090.1, on the reverse strand, counting down.
TTTGATTAATACAATGGAAACATTTGGGAAACATATGAGTCACCACTATTTTACACTATTTTAATAGTAAATAATGCTACAAAAATTTCATCAGTGAAGAAAATATTTTAGTTTTAGCATACTAAAATTAGGACTGTTTTAGAAAATGCAAAAATTCCATCTATTTATAACAGATTTTGTCATTTTAGTAAACAAATATACAACGTGTTAAAGGAAATAGTCACATGAATATTGCAAAACAATATTTAAGAGAACAGAAAATTTTTATTTGGAAGTGTTTGTCAACTGAAGATTCCTTCTGGTTAGGGATGTTAGGAAGTGGAACAGATGTTTGGAAGCTAGTGCTCATGCACTTGAATGACTTTGTAGAATGATTAGGATACATAGAACCCACATAAAAATCTCTATAACATAGTGTTCCAGCTATAATCCCATGGCTCATTTGATAAAGACAATCTCCAGCCTCCACAACAATGCCTCAATGTGCAAACATACTCCCATTCAATTATACTCACATGTATCAATGCACACCATACAAGGTGGCAAAAAGTCAAAGGCTTTTTTCTTCCTAGCCATGGATATTTGTTTGTATAAGTTGAGCAAACACTACTATTCTTTCTTCAAGGCTGTCTTTACTTTGGTTCTTATAAAGACAGCTCTCATAAAGACAATTCTGAATTTGCTTGTATTATGGCTAAGTCAAAGCTGGAACAACCTTATGTTTTTGCTCTAATATTCTCATGTTCATTAGAAAAGCAATACCATTGATAAAATATCACCTTGTCCTGCTTACTATCCGTTGACCCCTCATCAGTTTTAGTTTACTGAGAGTTCTTTGGACAATTATAATTTCCCTTCTTCCAACCACACTCAGATTCTCCCCATCCCACCAAGTAAAATCCACACTTTTATTTTTTCTCTCTCACTCTCTTTAGAAAACAGACAGACAGAGCCCATGATAGCACTCTGTTCCAGTGCTGCAGCAGATGGTATTCTCATAAGCAGCATGCATTCTCTGTGAGCCCACCAGTCAATACAGGCAGAAAAGCAAGTAAGTCAGAGAAGAAAATAGGTTGTTCTAAAGGCAAGCTCATAGCATTAAATGCCTATGAGAAGAAGAAGAAGGAGGAGGAGGAGGAGGAGGAGGAGGAGAAGAAGGAGGAGGAGGAGGAGGAGGAGGGGAGGGGGGAGGGGGAGGGGGAGGGGGGAGGGGGAGGAGGAGGAGGAGAAGAAGAAGAAGAAGAAGATCATCTCATAGTAGTAACTTAACAGCACACTTGAGTAGAAGGCAAGACATAACCAAAATCAGGGCTGAAATCAATCAAAACAGAAACAAACAAAGACTCAATGAAACCAAAACTGGTTCTTTAAGAAAATGAATAATAGTGACAAACAGCCAAAATAACTAAAAGGCAGGGAAAAATACTCAAATGAAAAAAATTAGAGATGAAAGGGGAGCAAACAACAAACACTGAGGAAATACAGATAATCATAAGAACATACTTTAAAACCCTTTACTAATTCAATTGGAAAACTCTAAAAGGAATGGATAATTTTCTAGAAGTATACTATCTACCAAAATTAAATTAATATTAGATAAACAATTTAAGTGGACTTATAACTGCAACAGACATAGATGCAGTGATTAAAAGTCTACCAAAGAAGAAAACAAACAAACAAAAATGAGCTTAAAGCCAGATGATTTTAGCACAGAATTCTATCAGACTTTCAAAAAAGAATTAATGCTAATGTTTCTCAAATTATTCCACAAAATATAAACAGAGGGAATATTGCATAATTTGTTTTATAATGTCAAGTTACCCTGACATCCAACACACTTAAAAACACAACAATGAAAGAGAATTACAGACCAATTTCCCTTATGAATGCAGATATAAATTTTCAATAAAATATTAACATTAAAAATATTATCCATCATGATTATATAGGCTTCATTCCAGAGATGCAGGCCTGGTTCAATATACAACAATCAATAAATGTAATCCACCTTTATAAACAATCTGAAAGACAAATGCCACATGATCTTCAAATTGGAAGTAGAAAAAGCCTTTGACAAAATCCAACACCACTTCATGACAAATGTCCTATAGAGATTAGGGACACAAGAAACACACATCAATGTAATAATGACAGTTTATACTAAGCCTAAAGTCAACTTCAACTTAAATAGAGATAAATTCGAAGCACTTCCATTAAAATCAGAATCAAGACAAGGTTGCTCACATTCTCTTTACCAACTTATTTTATTATTGAAGATTTAGATCAATAAGACAACTAGTCAAGGAGGGACATTGGGAAAAAAGAAGTCAAAATACTTTTATTCGCAGATGAAATAATAGTGTATACAAGTAAGCCCAAAAATTCCCCCAGGAAACTTTTGCTGCTGATAAATGCTTTCTACAAAGTAGCAGTCTCCAAGATTAACTCACAAAAATCAGCATCTTTCCAATACAAAATGACAAACAAACTGAGAAAGAAATCAGGTAAGCAACAGCCTTTACACTATCTCAAAGAATACGAAATGTCTTAGGATGACACTAACAAAGTAAATAAAATATTTGAATGATAAAATTTTTAAGATATTTAAGAAAGTAATTGAATTATACCTTAATGATCAAAGAACTGCTGGAGGTAACACAATCCCAAAACTTAAATTTTCACAGAGTTTTATTAATAAAAAAGCATGACACTGGGAGAAAAACTGACTTATTGATCAATAGAATCATACAGAAAATCCAGATATACATTGACACAACTCATTTTTTTATAAAGAATCCAAAAGTATACACTGGGAAAAATAGAGAATGTTTAGTTAATGTTAGTATTGCAGTGATACAACCCCCCCCCCAAAAAAAAAATCTTGGAAATGAAAGTAACATCACAGTTCGTCATTGAAAGTCATGAGAGGAACTCAAAACAGAGCAGAAACCTGGAGGCACGAGCTTATGCAAAGGTCACGGAGGAGTGTTACTTATTGGCTTGGACCACATGAACTAATCAGCTTACTTTCCTTAGAACCCAGAACCACCAGCCCAGGGATGAATCAACTCACAATGGGTTGAGGCTTCTAATATCAATCATTAAGTAAAGAAATGTCCCACGGTCTCCTAGGAATGCTTACAGTCCAATTACATTTTAGTTTGCATCATTTAGCATTAAAGAAGCCAGGACAGGTGGCATTTTCAACAAATGGTAGTTGACAAACTAGATTGTGCATTTAGAAGACTACAAATATATTCATACTAATTACCAAGTGGATAAGAAAAAAAATAGACCTCAATGTAAAACCAAATGCACTAAATCTGATAGAAGAGAATGTAAGGAATAGTCTTGAACTCCTTTTTGAAGGAAAAGCCTTTCTGAACTGGCAACTTATAGCACAGACACTAAAAACAATTACTACATGGGTTTGGGGGCAGGGTGGGTTGGGGGATAGCCTAGTGGGAGGAAAACTAGCTGCTGGCTGGCTAGAAAAGCTGAGGGAGATCAGAAGGGGCCACTGGGTTTTGTCCCACTGGAGAGGTCCTAGAGAGTGGGGCATCCAGGTGTCTGGCCCTGTGACTAGTGACTCATCTCTTAGATTCCCTCAGTATTGGAGCAATCTGTGTTCCAGGGTTCCACCGAGCTCGAAGGCGAATAGGCTGGTGTGGAGGCAGGGTGGGTTAGGATATAGCTCTGCCATAGGAATATTCTGTGCTGGCTGTGTAGAAGAGCCTAGGGCAGGGGCCCCTGGTTATTGTCCTACTGGAGAGGTCCCAGAGAGTTGGGTGTCTGGCTCTTCAGCCCAGTGGCTGTTAACTTACCTCCCAGCTCCCTTCAGTATTGGAGCAATCTGTGTTCCAGAGTTTCAAGAAGGTTATAGTTTAAAGTGTTGATATGATTGTGTGATAAGGTTGACAAGGGATAGAAGGTCATAGTTAGCTCCAGTTATAAATTTGAACATACCCGAGGATCTTTAGTGAGGTATTGTCTCCATCAGCTGTTTATGTATTATGTTTATATGTTTGTGTTTTATGTGTATTATTTTTATATTAAAATTAAGGAAATTTTCTTTTATGTCTCTGAAATGTCTGATTAATATCTAGTCCTTGTTTTATTTTATTTATAATTGATTTTTATGGAGCTCTACATTTTTCTCTGCTCCCCTCCCTGCCTCTCCCCTCCCCTTCAAACCTCCCCCAAGGTCCGCATGCTCCCAATTTACTGAGGAGATCTTTTTTTTTTCTACGTCCCATGTAGATTAGATCTATGCATGTCTCTCTTAGGGTCCTCTTTGTTGCCTAGGTTCTCTTGGATTGTGGTTTGTAAGCTAGAAAATACACTTAAGCTATTGGCCAAACAATATTGCAAATAATATAGCTTCTGTGTGGCTATTTGAGGTCTGAGTGTCTGCGAATGAATAAATAGCCTCCAACTTCTTTGTAGATACCACTGACCAAAGCACAATCAAGTTCAGATAAATAATTTAAATAGACATTTAATTCCTAAAACGTTAGTTGCAGTCATTAAAATCTCCCAACATAAAAAGAGCCCCGTGTCAGATAATTTTATTTAAGAATTCTACCAGGCTTTCACAGAGGAGCAAATAGAAATACTCCTTAAATAATTTCACAATATAGAAGGATAAGGAACATTACCAAATTCATTTTATGAGACAGAAGTCACCATAATACCCAAAGCACACAAAGACTCACCAAAAAAAAAAAAAAGAATTACAGAACAACCCCCCCATTAATGATGATTTACAAAAATACCCAGTGATATACTCAAAATCCAAATCCAAGAACACATTAAAAAGATCGTTTATCATGATTAAATAGCTGCATTCCAGATGTGCCAGGATGGTTCAACACAGAAAAATCTGTCAATATAATATATGATAAAAACAAACTGAAAGAAAAATTGTACAGTCTTCTTATTGGATGTTCTAAAGCCTTTGACAAAATCAAACATCCCTCATGATAAAGGTCTTGGAGAGATTAGAGATTCAAGGTATTGTTTATCATTAAATTCAATAACTGCCCCACAAGCGACTGCTGTTCTAACTGCGAATTGTAACTCCAAAACTACCAGGAGGGGTTTGGAAGCACTGGCAGGAATTCTGTTCCCTCTCACAAGGCCCTATCAGAGGTGTAAAAGGAAATTTTGTCTATATTTCTATCCATCTACAGAACTCAGGAATTAAAGGTTAAGGTGAAATTTTGTTCACTCAGAGAGACTGGATAGCAAGTAGTTAACCTTCTCTCCTAGCTCATGTTCTCCCCCAAAACAGCATCCTTCTGTTTAGCCCCCGATTAAGAATCCTAGCTATACATGGTTCCTCCCTACCATTTTCTATCAGCTAGTTGCTGACCTGGCCTCCTAACTCCAGGTTAATTTTATTTAATCAAACAAATGTAACACACAAATTTGCATCATTAAACAAATATTCCACAGCATAAGCAAATGGTTCATATCTTAAATTAATAATCCACAATTAATAAAGCATACCTAAACATAAAAAAGGCAACATACAGCAAGCTGATACCCAACATCAAATTAAATGGAGAGAAACTGAAACCCTTTCACTAAAATCAGGAAAAAGACAAGGCTGTCCATTCTGTCTATATTTACTCAAGATAATTCTTGAAGCTCTTGCTAGAACAATAAAACAAATAAAGGAAATCAAGGAGATACAAATTGGAAAAGAAGAAGTTCAAGTATTCCTTGATGAATATGATAGGATATATGAAAAATTTTATCATGAAACTCTTTCAGCTGATAAACACTTTCAGTGAAGTGGCTAACTAACTCAAAACTATAAAATAAGTAGGCCTTCCTCATATACAAATGATATATTTGAAATTAGAAAGAAATCATGGAAACAAAACCCTGGACAATAGCCACAAATATTATAAAATATCTTGGGGTAACTCTAACAATGCAACTGAAGGACATATGTCAGAAGAGCTTCAAGTTTTTGGAGAAAAAAATTGGAGAATATTTCAGAAGATAAAAAGATCTCCCATGTTCATGGAACAGTAAAATTAACATTAAAAATGACTGTGTATCCATCAACAATCTATAGATTCAACAAAATTTCCATCATTATCTCAAGATAACCTTTTACAGACTTTGGAAGAACAATATTCAATTTCATATGGAAAATCAAAAACCCAGGATAGCTAAAATATTTCTGTACAGTAAAATAATTTCCAGAGGTATCACCCCCATCAATTTCAAGTGCTACTACAGAGCTATATCAATAAAAAAAACTACATGGTATTGTCATAAAAACAGACAGATTGATCAGTGGAATCGATTCTAAGCAACAAATGTCAAGCCACCATTTATGGGCACCTGACTTTGCCAAAGAAGTCAAAATTATACAATGGAATAAAGAAAGCTTCTTCAACAAACAGTGCTGGTCTAACCAGTTGTCACTATTATAGAAGAATAAAAATAGATCCATATTTATTATCCTGAACAAAAATCAAGTAGAAGTGGATCAAAGATCTCATCATATATCTACAAATACTAGACCTGACCGAATAGATAAAGGGAAATAGTTTTGAACTCATTGGCACGGGAATTAGCTCCCTGAACAGACCAATACAGAGACATTTAGATCAACAACTAATAAATGGTAAGCTTATATAAGACAAAGAACTGTATAAACAAACTATGCAGAAGAATAGTTGTTGTAAAATATAACCTCAAAAAATTGATTTTACGTATACAGACTCAAACTTCAGTCATTTCCTTCAAGCAAATTTTTATCAAGCTTTCTAATATAAATTCAAGTTTCCTCTCAGTTATCCTCAATATAAGATTAAAAAATATTTGGTAGTGTAAAAAATGCCTTTATAGTTTTAGAATGTATTATTCATCTAGGTACCAAAAATTGAACCTTATGCCTCATGCGTGTTATGTAAAGGTAGACTGCTATTTTAGAGCCATCCTGCTAAGACAAATTAAGAGGAATCTTGAACCTTTTAAAATAAACAGCTATATGTTATTCAAATTAAATAACTTTACTGATAAAATCTCAAAAGTGTTATTTTTTGCTTGATATAAATGACCTTCTGAATTCTATGAAAAAAATGAGGAATGAAGATAGTCGTGTTAAATTCACAGTTATAAATAACCTGCATTGGATATATTCTGTTTCAAATTATTAGAATGTAACATTGCAGTCCATTTTATGCCTAATGTTTTCATTCTACACATTTCTAAATGCCTCTGCTTAACAATTTTATATTGAACTGTAAGGCAACAGCATAATTTAGGTTACTGGAAGTCAATTAACTCTGCATGGTACTTGAGAAAAATTGGCTTACACAATTGTATTTTCAGAAAATAAAAATTTCTTCTTTTTCTAGAAACAGTGGCTCCAAAGGGGCTGTTACTCCACAAGAGTTTATTTTGGGCTAGAACCTTGAAGAAAAATGCAAGCAATCTCTTTGTTTTTTCTAATTGTTAACTTAAAAGTATCCCCTAGCCTGGGAAATTTCTAGTAATTCATGAAGGATGTTCAATGGTTTGGGTTGCTTTAGGGATTGTTGTTTTAGAAAGGATTAAACCACTGATGACTTTAGCTTTTAACCTCAGTCATGAAATACAAGTACTCTACTATATCCCTACAATTTAAATGCAAATAGTCTTTAAACAAAGCTAATCTTGAGGGCTTTGGAATAGTGAATGATAAATGGAAGGGGATCTTATAAAGTCTAAGAGCGAACAGCGCTGATTTCTGTTTCACATCAATCATCTCCCCACCTGGATCAACAATTAAAATAGTTCAGTGCATTGAGGGAGCTGGAACAGGCAAGTTCATCATTCAGCTGCCCATGGCTGTACCCTGGGGAGAAGCCAGTTGATCCAAAGGGTAAATGTTAATTGAAAAATGTGTAAAGGAGACTGAAGATCCTCTATGTTCTTTATGTTTACTTACCTGCAATGCCAAATCTAACCTGTGCCCAGAAAGCTTAATATTCTTTTCTAAAATAGTGCAAACTCTTTCGTAATAGAAAAATGAATTTGTTTCATTGCAAAAGACTACCCTTTGTTGTGTTAATCTGTGATGTTATCTATAACATTTAGAAATATAAAGATAAAATTTGGTTGATAGTTTCTTGTACCACCAAATATTTTAAGCGATCAATAATGATTATAAAAATGTAGGAGATATAATCTGGTCTTTATCAAAGAGACTGAACTTCTTGGAGAAACTGATTCCAATATGGAACAAAAAGAACATTCACTGAGTCAACTTTGTTGTTCCAATCTTAACAATCTGTTCAAAGGGGATTAAAGAATATTGAGGAGAAAGAAACTATTTTGATGGGCCAAGAACCAGGCAAAGATAGTGGTGATAACATGAACTCATACTGGCATCAATCAGCCAACCAGTCAATCTACCACTCAGTCAATAAACAAGTAAAACAATAGATCAATTTCTTACAAAATTTAGCTAATACGAAATAGCTATGGAGTCAAAATATATTAGCATATGATACTACATACAGGCAAAGATGGGATAAGTAAAATTAGTTGGTATAGCAAAACAATTTAGGTTTTATTATTTACAGGTATGTTTTTAAATTTTTATTTTATTATTACAGTTGGGTTTATAGTTGCTTTTACAGTTAGGTTACGTTAACCAAGTCATCAAACTAATGTTGCCACAATAAGATACACTACCTTAATGCTTCTAAAGTTTCATCACAATAATAAAACAGTTATTATTTTAAAAACTTTCCAGCCAAAATTCATATTTATTCAAAACTGAGGAAAAATTATAAGTTTCAATCCACCCATACTTACTAAAATTGCTATGGCTAGACAAACTGTAACACTATCATTACATTAGTAGATGCCCTCTTACTTACAAAGCATGTGACATTTAGATCTAAGGGACATAAACCAAATAAACCCAGCTATTTTATGGGAATTATTATCTTTCTGTATATAACTGTTTCTATGCATATTAAAACTGATAAAGGGAGCAAGATTACATGCAAAGAGATGGGGATGAAGCTTGATGTAGTTGCACTAAGACTTTATGGGAATTGGTTAAACCATTTTTGGATCTTTTATATTAGTTTGAGAGTATATAAAAATAATAATCTTTGTAGGAATGATTGGAGATTTTATTACTCAGCTATATTTACAGAGTTAAAAAATTCACTGTATCACAAATTCAAAAGCATTAGTTACTTCCTTGCAAATAATACAAGAAATAATACAACTATTATATAAAGCAAATACAAAATGGAGATAAGAAATAGGAATTATATATTTTAAATATATTTGAATCAGCATATAAACCTTTTAAGTAATTGTTTATAATTTTTAGTGCTGTATTATGCAATCAAATGACAGCAATTACACACTGGAGAAATTCTTATTAAATCCTCATTGAGTGAATTTTCTTGTTTAGTTTACTTGTTATATTATTATATAGCTGTACCACTATGTATGGCCTATCATATAAAAAATAATCTAAAAAATATTGTTGGTTCTTTAACTCTTAATAAACTTCGAAAGTAAATGATTTATTCAGCAAAATGAGGGTTAAAGAGATAGCTCTTCAGGTAAGCCAGTGACAATTTAGACAACACAGCACAAGTTGTTCCCTGGAATACACAAGGCATTGGAAATAGAGAACTCTAGTCATCTTCCCTAATTTGTCCAGTTTTGAAAAATATAATTTATCTCCAACAAAAAACAATATACTATATTCTAGAACTCATGAATTTATTCTTTTTTAGAAGCTTTGTTTTTCCTTTTATCCATTTTCTTAGCATTACATGAATCAAATGCATTGCTTCTTCTGCCCAAAATCAACAATATTTCCTCACCATGCACAAAAAATATCTGTCATATTTTTATATGCACTCTACTCCCCATGTTGACAATCTGTTTTGAATTTTGGAAGCAGATCTAATGAAATTTACTATTTAAATTACACATTTCCCTAAAAAAAAATTTCATGTTTAACAGATACTCTGTGCATGCATGTGTGTGTGTGTGTGTCTGAGTTAGTGAGTGAGTGTGCATGTGTGCATTTCTTGATAATTTACAAAGTGTTTATGTTTTGTGATGATTGTTGCATTCAGGGAATACTTTATAGCCAGAATTATGTGTGTTCTCTTTCACTTGTGTTGTTTTATCTGTGCTTTTAATAAATAGATTTTTAAGTATACATATACCCAGGCGTAACTGTAAATTCTGAATTAGTTCTTACAAGATAAATGATCTTAGGAAATTTTATTATTTTCAGAAGACATCCATTTCCTGATATGTTAAATGGAGGAGAAATGAAGGATGGCTCAATGGTTAAAAATGTGTAATGTTCCTGCAGAGGACTTATTCAATTTCTGGCTCCTATGCCAGGTGCTTCATAAGTCAAAACAGAAAATTAATACACTTTCCTTGAGGTATTGTGATATGGATACTCAATTAGATAATAAAAAAAAAGAATATGAGACTCACATCGCTGAATGTCCATTTATGTTCCCAAGGTTCCATTTTGTTGACCAATAAATAAGACAATGGCAAACTCAGAGTAGAATGCCCTATACTTACTATATTAAAAAAAATTGACTCCACATTTATACACTGAGATATACATGGTCTTTGGGAGAGCCTGTTCCAAGGCTGCCTCCAGAGTATTTAAAAAAAATCCATGAATGTTGCATGGTCTTGACTTTCTATCTGACAGGTGAATAAGGAAACACACTTTACGATGGTAACTTTCTCTTTTACTTTATATTTAAAAAATCCCTTACTAAAAATCATTCTCCCTCCCCACAGATGCATCTCTTACATACAGCTACATAACACTCTCTCATACTTCTCCTACAGAAAGACTTTGGAAAAATATGAATCACATTTTCAGGGTCACCCAGAGATGTCTTCTTCCTCCCCAGCCAGTGAGTGCTTGACTCTGTGCTTGGCTATGCACATAGCTCTAAGCTGTCATGTTCCCAGACAGAAAGTGACAGGACTTAAACAATAAACAGTTAGTTGGGTGAACGTTGAGTGTAGCAGAATATGCATAAAGTCCATTACTCTAGGGTGTTATGATGTGGATTCATCTCTGTATGCTGTGAATATCATTGGTTAATAAAGGAACTGTTTTGGCCCTATAGCAGAACTTTAGGGAAAAGAGCAAGGTGGGAAAAACTACATGAAATTCTGGGAGAAAGGAGGCAGAGTCAGAGAGAAGCCCTACAACTGTACAGGAGATAGGATAGAGGGGCTGAAACTTTGCTGGTAGGCCATGACCTTGTGGTGATAGACAGATTAATGGAAATAGATTAAATTAATATGTAAGAGTTAGAAAATAAGAAGCTAGAGCTAATGGGCCAAGCAGTGATCTAAATAATATGATTTCTCTGTGATTATTTTGGGACTAAGCAGCAGGAAACTAACTAGAGGCCTCCTTATAACAAGGTTATGTCTACCAAAGTTGTTTCATGACTGACCTTGAATCAGTAATTAATACCTGGAAACTTGTTCTTGTGTATTTATCTCCTGGGACAACCAGTTTGTTTTGAATTTGTTCTGAAGTATATAATTAGCTGTCTTTATGCTAGTATTATTTCTATTTTTCAGAATTAAGCATTTAAGCAGAAATCACCTTCTTGATCATCCACAGCTATATGTGTACCCAGCAGATGGAATATTTTCATGAGATAAACACACAAGCAGTGGGAAAAATACTTATAACTCTTTTTAGGGAAGAAATGTAGTGGCACATGAAAAAATTACAGAGAAAAAAAATCAATCATTTGTAGTAAATGACCCCAGGGGCTTTTCCAAGTGGGGTCCCTATCAGAGAGTTATTCTTCTGGTGAATTGACTTGTTGAACACTAGTTGTCCTGTATACTCCCCAAGGACTCTGGCACCGGAAATTGAATGAACATGCAATGTATGCAGTTAAGCTTCTTTGATACAAATGTGTCAAATCAGCTGATCCTTAGATGCTGAGAGCAAAAGATACAGAACAAGATAGGAATAGCAATTCTTCTACATTCTGCTTCCAAACCATTATACCCGTGATCAGCATTGTGAGTGGAATGAACAGTCCCATGGAAAGAACAATGTCTCTCTTCTCAGCTGGACCCAAGTACCACTGATAGAAAATAAGGTGCTTCCTTCAATCTTTGTCTTTCAGTATGTCCATCACTCCACCAGTGATTTCAGTAATTATGTCTTGCATATCTCTGCATGCATTTTGTTGTCTCCATGAAAGACATCCTACTGTTCTTTTTTATTATTTATTATTACTTTAAAAATAATATCAATCAAAAATTCCACTTCCTCTCCTCCTCCCACTTTCCTCCCACTCATCCCCCACACCCTCTCCCTAACCCTCTCCAGTCCTAAGAGAGGGCAAGGCACCCTACCCTGTGGAAAGTCCCACTACATCCAGGCTGAACAAGGTATGCATCCAAAGAGAATAGGATCCCAAAAAGCTAGTACATACAGTAGAGACAAATCCCAGTGCCATTGTCATTGGCCAGTCAGTCTGCCCTAATTGTCAACCACTTTCAGAGGGACCAGTTTCATCCCATGCTCAGTCATTCCCAGTCCAACTGGAGTTGGTGAGCTCCCATTAGCTCAGGCACACAGACCCACATTGGAGCACTGGACTGACCTCCCAAAGTCCATTTGAAGAGTGGAGGGAGGGAGAATATGAGCATACTCCTGTTTCTAAGCACCTAGGCTGTGGATGCTTTGATATGAGACAAGTATGTAAATGACAATGAATAAAAAAAGTAATAATTATGAAGGTAAAGGTAAACATAACCAAAATGTTGAAATATCAACTAAAAGAAGTAATTATGTATTTTTTGATTTTTAAAGATGTTTCTAAAGATTGCTTAAAAACAAGATTTTTAAATTAAAGAACCAGCTACTAGTAAAAGGATGAAGAAACTTCATTTTAGTTACATTTTATTACAATGCAAGGTAAAAATACTAGAAATATTTTGCCAAAATTATATAAAAGATTTAAAGATCCATGGGATTAAAAGATACTCAAGGGCTTGTGAAATGAAATGGTTCAGTTGGTGCTTTGCATGGAGCCAGATGATCTCGGTTATATCTCAGGATACTAAAGTAGGAAGAGGAAAAACTGTTCCTCTAAGTTGTCCACACAATCCCATAGAATACAAATAAATAAAGCGTTAAAATACTCCCAAGCTAAGGATTTATTTTAGAAATGGTCAAGATATGATTTTTTCTTTGACAATAGGAGCAATACAATGACAATGCCATGATAGTCATTTAAAGAAAAGAAAAGAAACAACAATTAATATACATCAGGTAAATAAAAAAGAAATATGTAACCCAATTCCCTCAGCTCACATCAACTCAATAAGTTCTTACTTTGTTACTGGAGCTTGGCAGGGCTATAACCACCCAAAATGACTTATTCTTCAAGCTCATTACCTGACAAGTTCTCACTAGGTATTTGTAATGCTGAGCTCCTCTGTTGCGATCAGTTTTACTTTTCCTGCTTCTTTCCTATACAATCTCCTGCCGTGGATCTTGCCACTAGCATATAATAATGCCTTTTCACTTTATTTTTTTTCCTTTTTTCTCTCACTAAAAGTAATTTCAACTGTGCCCCTTCCCCCAGAACTCTGTTGACATTGTCTAGATGTATGTTTCCCCTAGCAGGCAATTCATGCGTTGTCATGAGTGCATGAATGCTTTCAAATGTTGACAAGAATGGGAGGAGAATGCTCTGGGTGTGTGTGTGTGTGTGTCCCCTCCTGTGGTTCATATGCTTAAATCCCAATGCCCAATCATAGCAGTGGGTTATGGGGAATCTGAGGATTACATCATAATGATTAAGATTAGGATCTGTTGTGAAGTCTGTTATTATTTTTTATGCGGGGGTGTTGTTCGGGAGGGGGAGACACGAGACACGCGGGGTTGGGGAAGGAGAGACGAGACACGCGGGGTCCCACGTGGGTAAACTTTAATGGGGGAGGGTAACATACAAGGAGCGGGAGTGAAGAGACGGAAGGGAAAAAGGAGGGGAGAGAGAGAAGAGAGGGCGGGTTGGAACGCCCATTTTTAAAGGGCTCTGGGCATTTTGGGAGGAAGTGTCCTGCGCGTGTGTGGTTTTCCATTGTACCATTGGGGTTTGTAGTCCACTTGGAGACTGTATTTTCTGCGCATGCGTGGCCTTGTCTCCAAAAGAACAGCAAAGTCGAAAAATGCAAGCCCATTTTTCCACCTTGTCTGATGGAAATTTGAGAAGCATAGTTCTGGGTCCTAACTCAGGAGGTGATTGCTTGATTCTTTTGAAATTAAGATAGCTTATTCTAGTAAGTCCATCCTATCCTGACAGATGGACACGATAGGCAAATGTACTTCTGCTCCTTCTTTAGTAACAATAGGTCACCTAAGGAAGTTCTTCAGAATACGTGACCTAAAGCACCTTCACTACCTAGAAAACAGAATGCTAAAGGTGACTCAGAGTGATAAAGCCTGCCTGTGTTATCCCTTTGTATCATGTTAATAAAGTCTTTTGTTACCTTACCCCTGCCCTGTTTATGTCAGGTATAAAAGCTGTGGAAAAATAAATGTGGGTGAATTTCAGGATTTCAGCCACAGGAATGCCCTCCCAATACTTTCTATATTTTCTGTCCTGTTATTTTTTTTAATGTGTCTTCATATACTTTACTTACATTTCTTCAATTCCCATGCCCTTACCCTGGTAAGAAGTATTTTTGTCGCCGGGCGATGGTGGCGCACGCCTTTAATCTCAGTACTTGGGAGGCAGAGGCAGGCGGATCTCTGTGAGTTCGAGGCCAGCCTGGTCTACAAAGGGAGTTCCAGAACAGGCTCCAAAGCTACAGAGAAACCCTGTTTCAAAAAAAAAAAGAAAGAAAAAAAAAAAAGAGGTATTTTTGTTGAGACCGGTCTTCAACAATCTGTGTCTTAGAAAGGAAGTACAAGGAACTGCGTTTCTCTCACCATGTGTGTGAAGATGCAGCCAGAAAAACACCCTCACTAGACATGGAATTAGCCCTATCTGGGATTGGAATGTCCAGCTTGGAATTGTGCAACAAATGTTTTCTTTGTCTCTTTCCAGCCACAAGAATTATAGTATTTTGTGAGCCATCACAAGCACAGTCCTCACTTACGGGAAGTAGAATTCAAAGCAATAAAATTAAAATGATATCTAATACATCTTGATGGCATGATAATTTTCTTGAATCAGATAAGATCGCACAAGCTTGTCATCGCAGCACTGGGAGTCTTAGTCAGGAGTGTGATTAATTTATAGCTTTGGAGAGAATAGACATCCGTGCTTTGCAAAATTATAAAGATAACAAACTGATATCCTCAAAATAGTAAACAAGCTACGTTACTTCATTGATTTTATTTTTAAAAAGAAATGATTCCGCATGTCAAATGAGAGTCCAGGTCACATAATGCTTAGAAATACAAGACAAATGGTAAAATTTATGTTTCAAAATAAATTCTCTGAAAATTAGAGAATGTGGGGAAAATATGTTCTTAGTTAATATATATCCTGAATAAAATAATATGCATGGTTAATAAATATTATATATACTATTCAAGAACTTACTATTTATTTAAATTGGGAATATTCCAATCATTTAATAAATAATTACAATATATTTTATGTAAACACTATATATTATGTATGAAAAACATATTGAAATATATTGAGAGTTCTCTATTTGGGTCTATATTCCGTTTTCATTGGATTATTTCTTCTTTTGATGGGCAATTTCTTGAGTTGTTTGTATAATTTGGAGATCAATCCTTTGATGGGGGGTTGATGACCATAGAAATTATTATATAGTTCAAGAATATTGTAATCCATTGACATTGCTTCTGCCCTAGGTTTCCATGAATATTAATAGAAAATGCTCAGATATAAAGAAAGCTCATGAAAAGAGTGGTAAAGCAACAGCAGTCTTTTCTGGTAATAAGACTACACAGACAACCATTAAGGTGAGAGCAGTATCATGGGAGAGGTCTCGCTTAATAACTGGTAAATATAGTTCTTTGTTTATTTTCTAGGTTTGTGTCAGAGTTATTACTTAAAATAAATGTCAGATGAGATATGTAATCAATAGAACATTTGCCTACTTAGCATACCTCAGACCCAAGATGCAATCCATAATAAAAAAAAAAGAGAGAGAGAGAAATACGCACACATACACACACAGAGAGAATGAGGAATGTATTTGGTCTCAGAATAAATTGAATTTTACATCTATTTTTAAATGTGTGCTAAATTTATCTTTTACTTATTATTGATGCTTTATACTTATTAAGAGAAATAAAAATAAATTATAAGGGTCTAGTCAATTTAATTAAAACATTTCCAAATATGAACTATATATTATAATTAAAATTTTCTTTTGTATTTCCATCCATTTGCATCTCTTAATATTCTTTCTTTAAAACTATCCTAGTGAGGTAAGCCAGACCCAAAGAGAGGAACATGGGATGTACTCACTCATAATGGGTTTCTAGCCATAAATAAAGGACATTGAGCCTATAATTCGTGATCCTAGAGAAGCTAAATAAGAAGATGAACCCAAAGAAAAACATATAGTTTTCCTCCTGGATATTAACCTGTATCCGGCGATGAAAGGAGACAGAGACAGAGACCCACACTGGAGCACCGGACTGAAATCCCAAGGCCCAAATGAGGAGCGAAGGAGAGAGAGCACAAGCAAGGAACTCAGGACTGCGAGGGGTTCACCCACACACTGAGACAATGAGAATGTTCTATCGGGAACTCACCAAGGACAGCTGGACTGGGTCTAAAAAAAGCATGGGATAAAACCGGACTCGCTGAACATAGCAGACAAAGAGGGCTGCTGAGAAGTCAAGAACAATGGCACTGGGTTTTGATCCTACTGCAGGTACTGACTCTGGGGGAGCCTAGGCTGTTTGGATGCTCACCTTACTAGACCTGGAAGGAGGTGCTAGATCCTTGGACTTCCCACAAGGCAGGGAACCCTGACTGCTCTTTGGGCTGCTGAGGGAGGGGGAGTTGATTGAATTTGACAATGAGGAATCTGAGAATTTGAAAAGAAAATGTAGAAGGACATTTTAGCAGGCGAGTGAGCTATAAACCCACCATGTTCTATGCAAAGGGTAGAATACGTGTAATATGGAATCGGAGATTCTCAGCACCCACAGGAAGAAAGGCAAGTGTATCTACATAGATGGCTTATAGAAGACTGAAGGAATTTGAAACTTTTCACTGATAAATTTTTATTAGTGAAAAAAGACTCAAAATCAACATAATAGAAAATAGATGGGTAAATCCCTATTCTCATAAATAGTGCATATGTTTTATTAATATTTTAACATTTCTCCAAGTTTATACATAATTGTTTTTTTTCCATCATCTTACATCTATTCTTCCAGAAAAAGCAAGGAAGTCTAAATATGTTGGGATTTAATGATGCTTAATGGAAAAATAAGCATCTCCAGAGCATCACTGGACAGAGATGCACTTCATTTTATACAACACCATTTCTGTACCTATTAAAAATCCTGCCTATTTGTAAGTCCTAAGGAATTAAAATACAATAATATAAAAATTGCTTTATCATACTCAAGGACAACAAAATAAACATCACTTAGTCATAATAGTAAAAGGAAGAAAATAGGAAGAAGGATATAAGGAGCTATATAGGTGTTTGCCTGTGTATATGCTCAATTGTGAAGATGAGTTTACAATTGAAGTTTTCATAGAGACAAAAGAAAACTGTAAATCCTTCAAGGAGCCCCACTCGTTATTACAGACAACAATTACAATGAAGGTAGCACCGACTTTCATTGTTCTCTCTACACATGGATGTTCAAAAGAGAAACTTGAGTCTTTTAGTCCTCAAAAGTATTCCATAAACCTAATACACACTTTCACTTCTCCTTTGAAAAGGAAACCATAAATTAGAGATTTACCTTCATGAGCACTAACAGCAAGTAAGCACCTGCACAGGAATCAAGAGTACACAGTGCTTGCTTGTCCCTAATTCACCTTTTTTGAGGCCATTGAGCTATACAGAAGTATACATCTGCTGCATTGGAATACCAAAATATGGAGAATGGCATTGATTTTAAATGAAAAGTTTTCAATGCAAAAGAATCCTTTTAAAAGACTGATTATAATGGAATGACATGTTCTTAAGCAGAGATGATGTGATAGTCTGAGAATGCTAGTCACGATGTAAAAGATTGATGATGATGTCAGTCCATAAAGAACAGTTCACTGGCAAAACATTTAATAAGGTGTTTCTCCTTGAGTGTTATGATGCTATCTTCCCTTTAGAAAAAGATTGATGAGAAAATAGTGTTATTCTTTTAACTGCTGCTACAAAAGGAACTTTCAGGAAACACCTTTGTTCTGCTTAGAGGGAAAAATATGTAATTCTCACATCAATGTGAAACGATCTTTAAATGATGTGCATTTGAATTACAATGCCATTTTCAACTGAAAATTATTCTTCTGTACATTTCTAAACACCTTATAGGGATAGCATTATTTGATTTCTAAAGTGGGTTAGTTTGAATTTTTACTATTATACTTTACGGATGAGGAAACAAGAGCTTAGAGGTCTACTAAAGTGACAGAGGTGATAAACTGAGCCCTGGGATCAATGCTGTTTATGATCTTTTAGGATTGGAGCATACCTGCTTGATAGGTGTGCAGTCTTACAACTGCTGACTCCATAATTGACTCTAAGAATTTTCTATTCATCCCAATGTTCCAGTTTTACAGTCTTTCTAGAGTTAATAGTTTGTTTTTATATTAGCTCTTGTTTTGTTTGTTTGTACTTAATAAAACCATTAATATGCAAAAGGATGACCATTAGAAGCTTTAAAGGCATTCCCATTGAAATTGGGATTGATTTGTCCATTGTTTTTTATGCTTCAAATTAAGTTTTGTCTCAGTTCATTGAATAAGCAAAATGTTATCTGCTTTATGCTCTTTAAGAGGAATGAATTATGCAGTCACTTAAAAGCAGGGGTTCAAAGAAAAATAATCCTTATAAAATAGTCACATTCTTTCCTAATAAGAAATAATTCTTTACACACACACACACATAACCTTAATATATATATATATATACATATATATATGTATATATATATATGTATATATATATCCCAGGTATACTCATATATGTATTCATATATATATATGTGTGTGTGTGTAACCTTAATATATAATATATATAACCTTAATATATATATATATATATCCCAGGTATACTCATATATGTATTCATATATGTGTGTGTGTGGTGTGCATGTGTGTGTGTGACAGTTATCTAAATGAGATCACAAAATAATGGGGAAGACAGAGCCCTAACTGCACATTTCTCATCACCAATTGAAACTTCAAATACCAGGAATGGGTTAAATCAAAATAATTTTTTTTGCCAAAGAATTTCCATGAGAACTCCTAAACAACCTATGCTATTTCAAAGGCTATTGACAGCTCTCCACAAACTGATGCCGAGGTCTTAAGCCTGAAGACCACAACTACACAAGAACACAGAGAGGTCAATCTGTGACCTACCTAAGACCTTCACCCCTAAAGACTAGAATTTGTGGTACTGTATGCTACTCTCCAAACTAACAAAGGAGAAAACCCTTTGATCTGTAAGAGTGACCTACCTGTCTCTTTCACTTGTACAATACAGGGATAAAGCTTGCAGGAATAACCTACAAATATCTGGTTTGAGTTAAATCTCACTTCATGAAATTGAACTCAGACCCAATGCTGCTTTTGTGGCCAAGAAACCAAGACTAGATAGGCCAGGGACTTATGGGAAAACTAAACAATACTGTTCTGTTAAAGGAATATAGTGATCAAATGGCTCCTAACAACATTATGCTAGTATCATAGAGCAGTGCCTTGCTCAGTCATAATCAGAGAAGCTTTCTCCTGCAGCCAATGAGAAGAAATACAAATCCTTAGCCTGCTATATGCAGAGAACATTTAGTCATAAAAGACATGTCTCCATCATATCCCTCCCATCAGGGTTCAGGAAGCCTTGCTGAAGAAGCTGCTGAAAGTATATATGAACCAGAGTGGATCGTGTAAAGTAGTCTAGTCCTTTAAAACTCTATAGGATGGTACACATATGACCTTAGAGACTGTGGCAGCAAACACAAGGCTCACACAGGTATGCATTAGATGGGGGTCCTGGAGATGAAAGAAGAACACATGCCCGTTCCATAAGCCACAGGTTGTCTTCAGTTGATAGCCACTTGCAAAAGAAAAATAAGGTTTTAACAACTGAGTCAAACTGGAAAAACAAACCACTCTTAAAACAACACCATGTCCAGATGTAGACAGCCATCACAAAATGAACTCAGTGGCTTTTCTGGATGTTCGTGTGTCATATTTTTAGGGAAGTTTTTTAAAATTTGTTTTTGCTGTTGTTTTCTACATTATGGTTATTTGCTTATATAGTATGGCTTCCATTTCAGGGTTTTTGTGGAATACCTGTTGTGTGAACACGTGTTTCTTCATCTATGTGTGTGTCTTGATTATTTGTGTTGACATATTAATTTGTTTTTTATTTCTTTTTTGTTTTCCTGTTTTCTAGATGGTTTTTATTTCTTGCTTCTAATCATTTATCATAGATACATTAGTATTTACTCACTGTGACCCAGAAAGTAAATTTTGTTTAGCAGTAATACTAATTTTGTTTATTAATTTTTGAACTTATATGGACTCCTCAGCTTTTTAATTATTCATTCAAAACATCACTTTTTGGTTTATTATGACACTGTTTATTCTCTATTTGTTTTTTCGAGACAAGGGTTTCTGGTTGTCCTGGAACTAACTCTGTCCTAGAACCAGGCTGGCCTAGAACTCATAAAGATCAGTCCCCCCCACCCCCAGCCCTGGGATTAAACACATGTGGTACCACATCTGGCACTGTTTACTAGCTTAAGAGAAAAAGCCAGGTAGTGGTGGTGTAGATCTTTAAGTCCAGAACTTGGGAGGTAGAGGCAGGTGGATCTCTTTAAGTTTAAGGCAAGTCTAGTCAAAGAGATAGTTTCAGGACAGGCACCAAAGCTATTCAGAGAAACTGTTTCAAAAAATTTACATACATACATACATGCCTGTGTGTAGGCATGTATGTATGTATGTAAATCCCTGAGTTTTGCATATGCCAATAGCTTTTATTTAGAGTTCTTGTTATTAGTACCTTATATGATTAATATCCAGGTTATCATCTAATTCAAATTAAAGAGGAAATTTGTTCCTATTAGTGATTGCTACCAAATACTACTACTATTACTAACGTATATTTTAAAATATTAACTCTCTTAGGGATTTGATGATAATCACTTAGCAGTTTATTTGTGAATTATACAGGTGATCATGTTTACTGACAATGAATGAGTTGTCACATGTTTAGTAATCCTGCATCATTTCTCTAGTGAAATATCTGCCAATATTTCCATAGGTGATATTAATTCGGAATTCTGGCTGTTAGCTTTCTGTATATTTTAGAAACAGTTCTTTATCAAAAGTATACCTTAAACATATTTTCTGCTAGTTAAGTGTTGGGACCAATTGGAGTCCTGGCCTTCAGCTGCTCTTCCCTGCTAGAGCCTTCTAATTGAAGTTACTAAAAGCTGTGCCTTGCCTAGAGGATCAGAGGATGGGATTTTCACCTGTTGGCCATTGACTGTTGGGTATTTAAGCCTCCATGTGCTATTAAAGGGCTGTTTTACCACTGATTGGAGGTCCTTGTGTCTGTTTCGTGCTTGTGTTCTCAACCTCCAGCCCCTTGCTTGAAGCTTGAGAATTGGATTCTAGCACATAGAGCACAGACGGGGGGGGGGGGGGGGGCAGCACTGCAGTTAAGAGCTTCAAAATATTTACATGAAGAAGTAGCAGAGCTATTTTTTTTCTTTTTATCAAGAGCATGTATATAGTACAATGTTTTAGGAAAGTTACTAAAACAAGATTGCAAATACTATTTCCCTAATTCTTCTATAATTATTATGTCAATATTTGTTAGGTAGGATATTGAGCACTCATACAGGTTTTTTTAATTAAAAATTTCTGCCTCCTCCCCACGTCCCATCCCCCCCCACTCCCCTCCTTCTCCCTCTCCAGTCCAAAGAACAGCCAAGGTTCCCTGCCCTGTGGGAAGTCCAAGGTCCTCCCTCCTCCTTCCAGGTCTAGGAAGGTGAGCATCCAAACAGACTAGGCTCCCACAAAGTCAGTACATGCAGTAGGATCAAAACCCAGTGCCATTGTCCTTGGCTTCTCAGTCAGCTCTCATTGTTTGTCACGTTCAGACAGTCCAGTTTTATCTCATGCTTTTTCAGACCCAGTCTAGCTGGCCTTGGTGAACTCCCGTTAGATCAGCCCCACTATCTCAGTGGGTGGGTGCACTCCTCGCGGTCCTCACTTCCTTGCTTATGTTCTCCCTCCTTCTGTTCCTCATTTGGACCTTGGGAGCTCAGTCTGGTACTCCAGTGTGGGTCTCTGTCTCTATCTCCATCCATCGCCAGATGAAAGTTCTATGTGATATGCAAGATATTCATCAGTATGGCTATAGGATAGGGCCATTTCAGGCTCCCTCTCCTCAGCTGCCCAAGGAACTAGCTGGAGACATCTCCATAGAAACCTGGGAACCCCTCTAGAGTCAAGTCTCTTGCCAACCCTAAAATGGCTCCCTTAATTAAGATATATACTTCCCTGCTCCCATATCTACCCTTCCTCCATCCCAACCATCCCATTCTCCCAAGTTCTCTCTATCCTCTCCTTCTCACTTTTCTCTCCCCATCTCCCCTTACCCCCATCCCACCCCCTCCCAAGTTCCCAATTTTTGCCCAGCAATCTTGTCTACTTCCAATATCCAGGAGAATAACTATATGTTAACCCATACTTAGTAATCTGTGTAGCACCATGAGGTGGTGGCTTACCACAAAAGATTCAGCATGTCTGACCTGGCGGCTGGCTCCATGGCATCTGGATTACTTCCCTTCTTCCCAGCATTCTGTTCTGTCTACTCCACCCACCCATTTTCTGACCTATCAGGCCAAGCAGTTTCTTTATTAATTAACCAATGAAATCAACTCAAAACAGAAGACCCTCCCACATCACTGCAGAGAAGAAGGTATATTCTTTCCTATTTGGGTGGAATGTTCTATAGATGTCTGTTAAGTCCATTTGATTCATTACCTCCATTAATTATCTTATTTCTCTGTTAAGTTTCTGTCTGATTGACCTGTCCATTGGTGAGAGAGGTGTGCTGAAGTCTCCTACTATTAGTGTGTGTGGTTTGATGTCTGCCTTGAGTTCTAATAGTGTTTCTTTTACATAACTGGGTACTTTTATATTAGGGGCATAGATATTCAGGATTGAGACTTCATCCTGATGAATTCTTCCTGTTCTGAGTATAAAATGTCCATGTGCATCTCTTCTGATTGATTTTAGTTTGAAGTCAATTTTGTTAGAAATTAGTATGGCCACACCTGCTTGTTTCATAGGTCCATTTGCTTGAAAAACCTTTTCCCAACCCTTTACTCTGAGTAGATGTCTGTCTTTGTAGTTGAGGTGTGTTTCTTGTAAACAGCAGAACATTGGATCCTGTTTTCATATCCAATCTCTTAGCCTGTGCCTTTTTATAGGTGAATTGAGTCCATTGATATTAAGTGACATTAATGACCAGTGGTTGTTGACTCCGGTTATTATGATTTTTTTCAATAGTAGAGTTTGTGTGTTTCCCTTCTTTGAGTTGTGCTCTTGAAGGGTTGCTAGATGTCTGACTTATTATAGGCAGTGTTGGCAATGTTGGATTCCTTGGGTTGTGATTTTTCCTATTACTTTCTGTAAGGCTGTATTTGTGGCTATGTATTGTTTAAATTTGTTTTTATCCTGGAATATTTTGTTTCTTCATTTATAGTGAAGGATAGCTTGGCTGGGTATAGTAGTCTGGGCTTGCATCCATGGTTTCTTACTTTCTGCAGTACCTCTATCCAGGACCTTCTGGCTTTCATTGTTTCCATAGAGAAATCTGGTGTAAGTCTAATAGGTTTACCTTTCTAAGTTACTTGACCTTTTTCTTTTGCAGCTCTTAATATTCTTTCTTTAATCTGTATGTTTTGTGTTTTGATCATTATATGGCGAGGGGATTTTTTTTTTGATCCAGTCTATTTGGTATTCTGTATGCTTCTTGAATATTCATAGGAATATCTTTATGTTTGAAAAGGTTTCTTCCATAATTTTGTAGAATATATTTTCTGGGCCTTTGAGCTGTAATTCTTCTCCTTCTATCCCTATTATTCTTAGGTTTGATCCTTTTAATAATTCCTGAATGTTTTGTGATGAGAATTTGTTGGATTTGCTGTTTCTTTGATCAGTGTGTTTATTTTCTCTATGGTGTCTTCAGCATCTGAAATTCTTTCTTCTATCTCTTGTATTCTATTGGTTATGCTTGGTTCTGTAGTCTCTGTTCGTTGACCTAGATTTTCCATATCCAGCTGGCCCTCAGTTTGTGTTTTCTTCCTTGCCTCCATTTCAGTTTTCAATTCTTGAACTGTTTCCATTACCTGTTTGGTTGTTTTTTTCTTGGTTTCCCAGAGTATCATTTACGGATTTACTCATTTCTTCAAACTTTTTGTTATACTTCTCATCCATTTCTATAAGAGAGTTTTTCACATCCTGTTGAAGGGACTCTATCGCTTTCATAATGTCAATTTTTTTCACTTCTTCTGGATTAGGGTGTTCAAGTCCTTCTGTTGTAAGATCGCTGGGTTCTGGTGTTTTCATGTTGTTTTTCAGATTGATGGAGGAATTCTTGCCATGGCACCTGCCCATCTCTTCCTTCAAATGCTCTCTGATGGATCTTCTGGTACAGGATCAGGTTCCCTTGCTGGCCAGGGACCTCACTGACAAAAGGCCTACCTTGCTGGCAGGCTATTGAAACAAAGGAACTCTTGCCCACCCAGTTGTACTCAACACCCCAACCCAGCATCCAAACAGGCTGAGCTGTGGAGTCTTAAGGCCCTGAAGAAGGGAGGGAGAAGAGAGGGTGTTCCTGGGTGCAAGCTGGGATGGGATAGGAAGAGAGAGGTTGTAGCAGAGGGGATCAGCCCCTTCAGAATGACCAGAGAGTTAAAGGGGTTGGGGAATGTCTGTGCTCCTTTTCTGGGCTCCTGCCGGGGGTCAGGAACACACTCACCCCTCAGATGGATCTTCTGGTACAGGATCTGGGCCCCTTGCTGGCCAGGGACCTTGCTGACTGTTTTTTATTTCTTTAGTTTATTATTATTCTTCTAATGTCTGTCTTTTAAGAATGAACAAAATGGGTTTAGATCTAGACGGAAGGAGAGGTGGGGAGGAACTGGGAGGGACACATATTGTATGAAAAAATTATTTTCAATAAAAGAAACAAGAATCAAAAGACATTATCATGATTCCGTCCATTAATTGGCATGTATATCTTGCCAATTTTTCCAGCTAGCACCAACTGGAATATTATCATAGTGGCAGAAGTAAATCACAAGAAACAAAGAAAACATAGATGGTTACTCACCTATTTGCTTAAAGGAAGTTTCTATTCTTTCCCAACTCCCTCTTTGATGCAAACAGAGTTAGATACTGTTATCAAAAATAATAAAAACAAAATAGTCACCTTTTTTTACAATTGTGAGATGGGTTGATAATTATAGAGCATAGTGTACCCAATATATTTCCATTTTAGCTTGTTCTCTTTATCATGTGCTTCCTCATTTTATTGAGGCATGCAAACAAATCACATTTCCAGCATTGAGTTATTATGCTTTCTGAGGAGATGGGACACTTGCTTGGCAAGGCAATTATTTTGGAGAACACTGTGTTTTTTAAACCATCATATTCCACAATAATGAATGATTTTGTATTGAAGGATTGATTAACTATTTTACTTGGTGATTCATTTGGGACTCCCTGAAAATGACAAATGAAATCAATCAAGCATAACTGTAGATGGAATACTCATAGCTACATTTAATATATGTGCCTGAGGCTGGTATGAACATTTGCAATAGTCTAGGGTCCTTATGTCAAGGGACCACTGTATAAATAACTATCTGTATTTATAAAAAAAAAGAAAATGAGAAACTTCATTATTGAAATGCCTAGCATTCTAAATGCTATTAGCATTTCTCTCACCATACTACATGTTCTTTTAATTATGTCAAAATAAAAGATAAAATAATAAAATTGCATGGGGGAATGAAAATGAAAGCCAAAGCCTTAGCTGTAAGAAATCTGTGTCTACATATAAAAGTAAGTCACAATTTGTCAAAAAGATTTTCTATACTAAGAATCAAAAAGCCTTACCAAGCACATGAATTGTTTAAAATCAGCTACAGTTTGACAAAGTATTCTTACATTCAAATAAAAGACCACACCAGGATTACCTTTCAATTCTATTTTTGTGACATTTTAATATAGACATTCCTTCAGATAATACACGAATCTCCTACTGTGTTACCAGAAGTGCTGACTGCAAGAGATATTTAAATTTAGAACACAGATGATGAAAAAAATCTCATTAATATCTTATGCAGACACATGCAGTAGGTCTTCAGAGGATCAGAATTTTTGAAAGAAAGACCGTTTTCCTGAGAAGACATTCATGCCATTCAAAACATAGAACTTTGATGATAATTTGGGTCAGTTCCAAAGCATAAATTTTTCTCCACTGCCTAAATTCATGTCATAGATAAGAACACTATGGTTTGAGGGGTTAGCTCAGGGACACAGTTTTAGCATAGAATATACATAGTCTTATGATAAATTGCATTCAATAAAGAAATGAATAATTGAAAATACTGTTTAATACTTTAGAATAAAACATAGTAAGTTACATGAAAAAAGTAATCTGTCAAATTTGAATTAGATTATTGCTCCAATAACACAGGCAACATTTTTATAAACACTAGAATTAAAGACTGTGTTGGTGTATAGCTTTTTGGTGAAAAGCTCTTGTCACACAGGCCTGTTAGGCTGAGTTTGACCCTTGGATTCTTGTAAAGTTGCAAGGAGAGAACCAAGTGCACAAAATTATCCTCTGATCATCACACAAGTGCCAAAGCAAAGCTATGTCTCCTATTGAAACAATAATTTTAAAAAAATGCAGAATGTTTGAAGATGCTTTATGATTAATTCTGTCATTAATTTAATGCAACCACTGTTTAAATGTTTGGTTGTAGGACATTACATAATCATATTATCAACCATGATGTCTTTATTCGTTGTAAATAAACATGATGTATGAATAAGGAATTTCAATCTTTGCCTCCAGTTATTTCATGAGGTATAAAATGGTACCTTTTCATGATAAAAATAAATATGAACCAGGCAGTGGTGGAGCATACCTTTAATTCCAGCACTCGGGAGGCAGATTCAGGCAGATCTCTGTGAGTTTGAGACCAGCCCAGTCTACAAGAACTAGTTCCAGGACAGACACCAAAGCTACACAGAGAAATCCTGTCACAAAAACCCAAGGAACCTTGATGGAGGGGGGAGGACCTTGGACTGCCCACAGGGCAGGGAACCCTGACTGCTCTTTGGACTGGAGAGGGAGGAAGAGAGGAGTGGGGCATGGGGGGAGGGGGGAGGGAAAAGGGAGGTGGGGAGGTGGAAATTTTTAATAAAAAAACAAAGAAATAAATATACAAATAAATATAATTATCAAATTTTGAAGGATTAATTTGATTCTGTGTAGAGTGGTCCAATGATTGCATAAATTTCTGTGTTGTCATTTAATTATTCTAATGGTAATTATCTTCATACCTTAGCTTTTATCTTCTAGACTTATAAAATATTTGAGCATAATTAGGATTTGAAATAATCTCTTTTTCCTCATAAATACTTTGGCACTTCCAATTCTATACTTTCCTTCTTCCCTGCTTCTTTTCCTCCCTCATTCCTTCCTACTTTTCTACTGTTTGTGTAAGTGTATGTGTGCTTTATGCATTCATTGATATGTGTGTGTGAATGCGCCAATATATGTTCATCTCTGTGTATTTAAAAATAACAGTTTGATGTGGCGTGTTCCTTTATTCTTCTTTTTGTTTCTTGAAATTAAGATTCTCACTGGACCTGAAGCTCATCTACTCAGCCACACCTGTTAGCTAATGAGGTTTGTCTCACCCCACTCCTAAATACTCGACTAAAAGACATGGGAACTGGAAATCTAAGCTTAAGTCTTTATGTTTAGCGAGCATTTGACTGCCTAAGAGATTTCTCCAGCCTTGAATATAATTTTAAATTATATTGTGTAACTATGCACTGTGTAGTTGACTAATAAATACATATACATTCTATCAGGTGAATTCTGCTTTGCTTTTGTGCATTGGTTTTTCTAAGTTGAAAAATACAATTAAATATTTTTTAAAACAAGTAGTAACAGTACCCACTTTTCTTAGTCTCAATTCTAAGTGGGATGTGTGAGATTAGGACTTCTTTATTTCCTAAGTGTTGTGTGGTATCTAGTTTTACTCTGAAATGGCAGAATATTGCCTTTTCCTCTTCAATGTCAGTGCGCAGTTCCAACACACAAACTACCATTGATAGCTGGTTTCAAGAACTACTTCAGCCGCAGTCTTCTCTGAAAGGCAATAAAGGGTATAGTTTTCTAAAATAACAGGCATTAGTATTTTACTTTATAGGGATAAGACCATGGCAGATATTTACGTTATCCTGAAGCATGCAAAAAGTTGCGTTGAAAATCGAAGTCACGAACGTACAGTGAAATTAGATAAGCATTGTGGCAATGCACAAAAAAGTACCATCACATATTTCCAAATTATTAAATTACTCGAGGCACCACATTGAGTGTCATTTAGTTATTCTCATTGGATTCTTCCACACACAATTCAAAGTGTCATGAGTGCTTAGAAAATTTAAGTTGCTTTATAAGGAAATAACTTAGATAAAAAACCAAGAATAAGCAAGAAATTTGGATTTTCTAGCACTACTTCTAATTACTTTGTCCAGCTATTGAATATATGATGAATAAAGAGATAAATTATTTGAAAATTCAGTTTTGTTTTATTTACCTAATTAAATATTATTTCCCAGTTAAAAATAATGTAATTGCTTAATTGGACTTCTTACTTTAAATCTATGCTAATTGATACAAATTCCTAGAGTCTATGATACACTGAAAGGTATTTTCAATGCCACTGCATTTTGTTTCTAGACTATATATCAGCAAACTGTTAATTGCACAGCAAACATTTACTTACTGTTTAAACAAATGTTTCATGGATACTTGTTTTCACCGATTAACACTGATGTAATAAATTTTTATATTTGTGTCAAATGGGACATGAAAATTTATAATGGAGAGCGTTCCTTTTTGAAGTAGTACAACAGATTTTTGGTGCATATGGCCCATAAAATCCATACAATTAACTCCTTAAAGTACATCTATTAATAATAAAGCTTTTTATACTCAATGTTTTTCAGAAGTTAAGCATTTATATTTCTAGAAGGTTATATCAACTAGATACCATTATTTCTAGTGACAATTTATGAATATAAAATATATTACATATGTGTTATTTAGAGTTGTAAGTTCTTGAGGTATTTGTGAACACATCAATGATAACATGAAGCATAAAATAATTTTTATATTTGAGAAAAAACACCAGTAAGAGGAAAAAAAGGCAAATGCATAGTCACATAAGTTCTTGTGATTGACTGAGTATCTCTTTTAAAATAAATGGCAGATACCTGTGAATTTATGACTAATCGTTATAAGATCTACAAATGACATATCTCTATTTGTGTACTTTTTCCATCTAAAATTCTTACCTACAAATATATTTGTATTTCATACTTTAGCATAATTTTTTAAATATATCCAATGATAAACATGTACATGTATGTATAAACTCATACTGATACATTTCTATTTGATGTTTACTTACATTAACTAAATTATTCTTTGTATGATTTTCATGAATTTAATATTCACATTCATCTTTATTATGCTATTATCCATGCTGTGATAAATATCATATTTTTTTATCTAGAACATTATTCAGCAGTTCTATCGAGTGAAATATTTGTCTTCCTAAATATATTGCGTTGAGATCCACTTGCCAAAGTGTTGGTATTTTGAGATGTGGTCTGGAAAGCTGACTAATTCTTTTGGGTAGAGCCATCATCAATAAATGAAGTGCTTTGCTGGGCAGATGTATTGCACACCTTTCATCCCAGCACTCAGGAGACAGAAGCAGGTAATTTCTGTGAGTTTGAGGCCAGCCTGGTCTACAGAGCTGCAAAACAGAGAAACCCTGTCTCAAAAAACAAATAAACCAACAAAAGCAATCAAGAGATAAGCGAAATGTCTTTAGAAGAGAAAGGACCAAAGTTCCTCTGACATTTCTGCGCCCACTTTCTCTCTCATTGCCTTTTCCACCCCCTTCCAGGTCATATTAGGATTCAAAAGAGAGTTTGTTCCAGACTCAGGACCTCTGCCATTTCTTATCCAGATCACATAACAACCAAACTAAAGTACAGAAACTAGAAGAGACAAAATAGTAGTTATTCTCTCTATTCTTTCTATCTGTGGACACTGAGTTTTCTTCTAGACTTCATAGTTATGTTCAATACTATGTCTTTTTTCTTAACCTATTGGTAGTACATATTATAGTAATACTGTATGTTTAGGACAATTATATATATTTATTGTTGTTTCAAATGTGAAAAAGATCAAGTGAAATTATTTCTCTCTTTGAATATGGTTGGTTTCATTTAATATGGTGTGTTTTGATTCATTCCATTTTGATGTATATAAGAAGATATAGTCTTACAAATAAATAAAAATTCATTTTGTGTCATTAACAAATAAAATTTTCTTCATGGATTAAAACTTGTTCATGAGTTCTTTGGCTAATCCATGTCCTAGCCATTTGAATACTGCCAGAGTAAACATGGTATCTGCAAGGAACAGTGAACAAGCAGAAGCAAACTCACATTGAATTTCTTGTGTAACGATAACGTCATTTTCTTTGATACAGAGAAGAAGAATAGATGGATCATAGGGCAGTTAAAATTTAGTGTTTTGACAAATGTCATTCTGTTCTCAGAAGTGTATGTACTAATTATATCTGTAACAATAGTGTCCATCTTGCCAATCAAATGTAAAGTGGAACATCAATGAGGTTTCATTTTTTCATATTAAAAATTAAAGTGAGTATACTTTTCTTCTGAGAAATACCTATGCATTACTTGCTGTTCATCTGAAGATATATACATAGACTGATAAAGGGCCTCAGCAGTACCTCATCCAAAAGATTTTTGTCATTATTCTTGCAGCAGGTAATGTCTTTGTTTTCGGTCCTTGAATCTGTGCAAACTTTGTGACAGCCTTACTGTTCTGTGGCTTCTAGACTGAGGCTGAGCAAGTCATCCATTGCTTTCAAATTTTTCTCTTTTGAAGCACAGTCATGAACAGAAGCCTGGCTATGAAGCTAATGAGCTAGCTAGCCAGTTTCTACCCCAGAGCAGATGTCAGAAATGTGTTCTCTCACCTTGAGCTTCTCTAATCAGTTTGTAGAGCTCAACACAATGTAGCCTAGAGGTCGTCGCCACTCACCATTATTGAGTACACTGAAGAAAAACAGAAAAAAAAATAAACTAAAACTTTTCATAGTCTGTCATTTAGCATCATTTCAAAAAACACTATATTTTCCATGTTTTATGGTTATGTTAAATGTTTTGCAAATATTTCCCCATTTTAATGGGCTGTCTTTTCAGCTGAAAAATCTACCATTAAATGAAAAGAAACTTTTGAATTTAATATTTATTTTCTTATCAGGTAAGAAATTCTTACCTGAATATGAATATCAGGTAAGAAATGTACCACCTTAAATATACACACACACACATGTTAATCGTTTATATTTTCTCCTAAGAATTTAGAAACTTCATCTATGATATTTTGATTTCTAGCCATTTGTGCCTGAATTATAGATAAGTTGTGATAGAGGAACTCAATTCATTTTTCTTTCCATATAGATAAGAAATTTGATGCTCATTTCCCACTTCAGCCATAAATCAAAGCTGTGTGTTTGTATGGATCTATGTCTGGGTTTGTTATTTTATTCTCTGTCAATTTTCTCATCTTGCTCATGTTTTACACTCTCTGAAATACTATAACTTAAAATAGTTCTTAGGTTTAAAAAAGATGTTTCTTTGGCTATGCTCTCTCCTTCAGGGAGACTTAAACTATTTTAAGTCTCTGGTATTTCACATAGATTTTACAAACATTGAAACCTTAGGTTAGGATGAATTTGTAAGGACTGACTGACATTTTTATGACACTCATTTATCCTACCTATTGGTATGGAAGTATATTTCATTGTTTAGAGTTTAATGCTTAGTAATATTTTATAATTTTCTGCATATCATGCTTATCACTAATTTTTAGATAATTTATTTTTTTATAAAAAATGTGATAACTAAATGTTGCTCGTAAACACTGAATTTTTCTTACTGATCCCATTTAAGTGCAGGTTACTGTCTATACAATCCTTTTTGGTATTGATCATGCATCTGTGGTTCTTTTCCTACCACATGTTTATGATCATCGCAAATACAAATGATGATTCTTTAACACCCATAATCCTCAGGCTTTCCACAGTTTCCTTTATTCTAACTTTTGTTTATTCCAATGTTGACTGTGAATAGGGTTAATAAAACTGTCTGTCACTGTAATGAAAGCTATCTTAATAATACTCATTTAGAGTTATGCATATTAAAAACACATTTATTTATGTTTGACAGGGGTGGAAGTTAGAGTTTCTATTGTCGTGATACAACACTATAACCAAAATCAATTTGGGGAGGAGAGGGTTTATTTCATCTTACAAGTCTCAGGTCAGAACTCTTCACTGAGAGAAGTCAGAGCATGAATTCAAGGCAGGAACCCTGAGGCAAGAAATGAAGCAAAGGCTATCAATGAATGCTGCTTACTGGCTTGCTCTTCATGGCTTGCTCATCCTGCATTCTTACATGTCCTAAGACCACTTTTCTAGAAGTGGCACAACCTACAAAGAGCTGTACATCTCATATCAATGTTAATCACTGTTGAACAAATGCACTACAGACTTGCCTATGGACATATAGACAGTGGGAATCTAGGAGAGTTGTATCTAGGGTAAAATTAGAATGTAATAATTGCTTTTAACTATATCTAGGGTAACAGTAGAACGTATTTATTGTTTTCTGAAGGTAGGTACCTTGAAGAAATCATAGTGAAGAACAGTGATTGTTTTCTAGGATTTATAGACTTGTTTTTCTAAAGGGGCTTTCCATCCTTTGCCTAACTTTGGTTACAGGACTATCCAGGCAGATTTGGAGAAGTTCGAATTATTGGGTACTGCAGGCACTACACAATAAGGACTAAGGTTGCAGAAGTTTGATAATTTACTTCAGAGAACATGCAGAATAGATCAAAGGGGCTTTGGTATGAAGGACGTGGAGTACCTCAAACACAACCTTTGTGTATCTATAAATAAATAAGCTTCTCAATGGTGGATCAAGGTTCAGTTCACAGAAACTATTCTTCCCTGCTGTTAGAGAGCCAAAAATTCCATTCAGGACTGACTGTCCTTTGTAAGTCCCACACAACACAGAACACCTGACACAAATATTTTAGAGACATTTTTCAATTGAGAGTTCCTCTTCCCAAATTATCCTAGCTTATGACAAGTTGATGTAAAACTAACCAGGATACCAACTTAAATAGTGTTTTTCAATTCTTACTATTATATGACTTATCTATGCACTTGCATTAAAAAAGGCTGAAGAAATTGTAGAAATGGCACAGCAGGTAAGAGCACTAGTAACTCTTCCTAGGGATCAGGGTTTGACACCCTGTGCTCATATAACAGCTCTTCAGTGTCTGCAATAACCGTAGTCCCAGAGGCTCTGATTCCCTTTTCTAGACTTCGTGAGTATTTCATACACACAGCACACAAATATATAGACATAAAAGAAAAATGTAAATATAAATGAGAACATGTTAACTTAATTTTTATCGTAATTTTCATTATATTTCCCCTATAGTTTATTAGAACTCAATAATCTATGAATATTTTTGTCATCTTAAAATTATTATTTCCAGGAGTTTCTCTTTTATTTTATTTCTATATATGTTTCTCACATATTCTGTTTTGAGTGTTTAATTTTTAAGGTAAAAATAATTTCATTAAAAATTTCCTACGTAAGTAATTTGTACTTGTGATTCTACATACACTTACACATCTTAGGCTTTAAGGAGTTACATAATTTTACTTCTGGACTTCGCAGAAGGTTTCATTATTTCCTGAGTGTTTTCAGTCATTGGATTTGAGTTTATAGCCTTACCAAATTCTTTATGGGTTCTTAATGAAATACTGAGCTATTTTTTTTCTACAAGTGTTTCTTTCAACTGTGTGCTTTTAAAAGCTCATCTTACATCTATGTTTTCAATCCCAGCTAAAGACAATCCTGTTTCAGGTAATTCAATCCTCCTGTCTGCTAAAGAGCACTGGAGAGTTCACAATCCTCTCTGAGTCCTCATTATGCAGGTCTGGGTCCTCTTACCTCAATCCTGAATTTCCTGTTTGTGCATCATTGGGATATGAGGCTCTTTTTTTTTCTTTTTTTCCTGCTATGTCAGATTGTTTAGACATATTACTTAATTGTACTAGGTTCCAAATGCTAGTAGGTATTAGCAAAGAGAATTAAAAGTGGAGAAATTACAGTAGGATTATGGTCTTAGATTGGAAAATCTTTAATTGCAACACATTGTTATTCAATGCATATAAATAATCTTTAAAATAAGATTTTCCCCAGTAATAATATATTGTTATCGATTGATAATTATCAAGGACTTTAGTATTTACTCATGAACCTTAACTGATAGAAGCTCCATCATCATAAATATATCATAGGGTAATTTTGGAATGAGGGTGGGCAGCAACACAATAGTTGACTGGAATAAGATAATTCAGTATTGGCTAACATTGCTATATAATATATTATTGGTTAGTGATATCATAGATATATACTTTACTTATGATAATGTATATGTTCCTTGTTTTTGAAGTGTAGATTTTATAGATTTGTAAGTAATCTCAAACTATATTATATTCTTTCCTGCTGTCATAAAGTGTTTTCACTTATGTACTGGGGCAGAAGTCAACTCTTCACAGGGAACCTGCTGAAATTAGTGATATTTGTGAATATAAAGTCCAAGTAAGAGGACAGGCAATGGATTTTCTATAAATTCATCAAAAACAAATGTCTCTTTAGGAAAAGATAACCAGACTAAACACATCTTTGGGGATGAGGAATTTGAGCCATAATTTATCCCTTTTAAAAGCAGTATGTAAATAAAACTGATAAGATGTCCCATATCATATTTTGCGAAGGAAAATTTTCTTAGATTATGTTAAGGTTGTCTTTCCAGGAAACTGTTTGGTAATTCAATCTCTGCATCAGACCATTGCCATCAAATTACCATATGTTTTTCTTCTGTTTGTGCTCTCAGATTTTCATGAACAATGGAGCACTCTTGCTTTTCTCATGCACATGAAAACAAAAAGACCTGAGAGGCAGTACTCAGTACTAAACACAATTCTTTTAATCCAAGTTTGTTTTTCTTCTTTAGATACAAGTTTCTCATTAAACTTGGGACTTCTCTACTTCACTTCAGTTGGGTGCATATACCAAATCTATATTCAGAGCCCATTGAGGGAATGACTAAGTGCAGTCGACCAAATGTGACTTTTGTCCAATCCATATGTTGAAATCCAAACCCACAAGAGGATGGAGATAAGATTCTGGAAGATACAAAGATTACTATGGTGGAGTGCTCATGAAGGGTTTTCATAAAAGAGTCTGAGGGACCTCATTTGGTTCCGTTCAACTTTGTGAGATCATAGGAAGACATCAGGATCTATAGCTCAAAAGACAGACTTCATCTGAATCTCAGTGCATCATATCAGTATCCTGATCTCTGATTCCTAAATGAACCATTCAGTCCATTTTTTGTAATCTCAGATTACAAAATTTTAAGACACCAAGTGAGAGAATTATGTGTAACATATGCATATTAGATCTTTTGATAAAGACACATATTCCTATGTTATTTTTTTTACCCTAGGCCTTAGTTTTACTGAAAAGATCACCATTCGTTGTGAATTCAGTCGTAAGTTTTAAAAATTACTATAACAGAATTACTCATTAATTTAAATGAGATGCTAACATTTATAGGCATTTGTGGCTTACAGGATTTTAACTTTTAATTTTGTTTTATTTGTTTTTAAGAACACATTTCTTGCCAGTTTATTTGAAGGTTCCAGCAGAGAATGGCTCCTCTATTTTGTTTGTCTTTTAACAAACAAAGCTTGCCTGAAGAGCAGAGTGCAGAGATAAGCCACTAGAGGCCAGGCAATGATGGCTCACACATTTAATCTCTGGACTCAGGACTTGGGAGACAGAGGCAGAGAGATCTCTGTGAGTTCACGGCTTCCCTGGCCTATACTAAAGTGTTCCAATCTCAAAGAGAAACAGAGCCAGGTGGTGTTGGCTCACACCTTCAATCTCCGTACATGGGAGTCACACACCTTTAATACCAGTCCTAAGGTGGTGGAAAAAGGAAGGGATATGACTGAGTGAAAAGAGGAATATAAGGCAGAGGAGACGACAAAAGCTAGTGAAATCTGGAGATGCATCCTAAGGCCAGGATCGTCCCTTTGGTCTGAGCATTGGTAGAAGTAAAGGTCTCTCTAGTGACTGGTTGGTCTGCTTTCTTGTTCTCTCAGCTTTCACCAATCCCCCAATATCTGACTCTGGATTTTTATTAAGAACAATTAGGAGTCATGCTATAGTCTTCTTCTTCAATTGAGCATGCAGCTTCAGGTGGTGACAAAAGTCGCAAAGAGGCTACCTTCGCATTAAAAGCTACCTCGATAAGATCCAAAATGGTTTCTCTCATGATCAATCACATGTGAGGCTCAATTAGGATGGTATACTATGTCTTGTCTTTGAAAGTCAGCCTATTTCCCATTTTTCTGAGTGGATTGGTGTTCTGTTGAGGTGAACCTGCAAGAGTAATGGATAGGAAGTCTCTCTTTGACAGCAAGTTGGCACCTGTGGAGCTAGAGTTCCTTA
Source organism: Chionomys nivalis (assembly GCF_950005125.1). Classification (NCBI taxonomy): domain Eukaryota; kingdom Metazoa; phylum Chordata; class Mammalia; order Rodentia; family Cricetidae; genus Chionomys; species Chionomys nivalis. The sequence continues at coordinate 73,334,679 of NC_080090.1, read as the reverse complement.
TGTGTAGAAACTTCTCTCTGAATGTACCGCTATTGGTCTATGCAAAGCTTACTGTTCTGTTCCCCATAGTGGTTGAACCCTAGAGTGAGAAGAGAGTTCTCTTGGGTCTATATGGCATACAGATGCTATGAAGTTTGAAAAGCACCCCAAAGAATTAGGGTAAGGTATGGTTTCAAAGATGAAGAAAAAATGAATTACAGAATTGCTTTCAAAAGTAAAAAAAGGTTGGAAGCAGAATGTTCATGAAGGACCTGCACAACCTCAGCAAATGGATCATCCATCTCTACAAACACTATAAACGACATGGGAAGTACAGATAGAAGAGAAAAATGGGTACTCTTTAAGAAGCAGGCTTATAAAAAAATAAATAAAAAATAAAAAAAAAACAACAAAAAAAAAATAAAGAAGCAGGCTTATTACCCAGGAGAGGAAGGGGGACAGGGCTTATGCCTACAAGAAAAAAAATCTTTATGTGCTTTTATAAAATGGAGCTTCATTGAAATTGTATATGCACATTTTTTGTTGTTGTTCTCAAAATACTACCCCTACTCCTTTATGTAGACTGTGAAATCTGTCTCGTTGCTAAGTCAAGGGGTCTTCTATTAAGAAATTACATGTTTAGGTTAAGGCATTTCATGTTTACTGCCCAGTTATATCTTTGGCTTTTAAAACTTAAAAGAAGAAAGGGAGAGAGAGACAGAGACAGAGAGACAGAGGGAGAGAAAGAGTGAAGGAAGGAAGAAAAAAAGGAGAGAGAGAGAGAGGATGGAAGGAAGGAATTGTTTCTTTTTTTCCTATAATTCCAGATCTCTTATTTTAAAAAACAAAAAAAAAAACCAACAAAATAAAACAAAACAACAACAAAACAACTTCCAAGATCTGAATTTCAACTCCAGTGATGACTAATAGTTTTTTGAGCTCATTTAATTCCTTGTAACATCTCTAAAATGGAGCAATTTGGGACTGACCAGTGTTATTTTCTCCTCTAACATCTCCATCTAGGAGGATATGTGTTTTGATAAGTCTCATCAGAATAAAATAATATTCATTGTTTTATGAATTCTATCTTGCTACTCTCTTGCAATTTTGTGCCATTTTCCTGCAAATTAGAACATTCCTCTCAGAACATAGGAGAGTGGATTATAAAATTGTGAAGTAAAAAAAAACAAATAAACAAAAAAAGTACAAGTCTCAGAAGGGAGAAACAATATTCTTTATGATTCTTTTAAAGGTTCTACAACAGTACCAATTTCTGGAAAGATCAGAATTTTGGATGGTCATCAGTGGTCACTATTTTGGAGTTTTAATGATGCAGCTGCCATCTAGATATCTATGAATGTATTCTTGTAAATAACCCCAATAAACTCAATGATTTGCTGTTAGATTTGGATTGAATCTTTTCTTTGTTTTCCTGTAAGTGCCATATCTGTGGTGAAACCAAGATGAGCTGTGGTTGTGGTGAGACAGTTTCATGGTGCGTGCAGTGGACAATGAGAGCTGTAACTGATGCTGATAGCTATGTAGGTAGAGCATCTCATGAGACAATACTAATTAATAAAGGAACCCTTTCCCATGTGGTAAGGGATGATGCATATCTTTGCTGTAGTGGTGGTTATCTTCCCCCTGGAGTGAATAATGGACACAAAATCAAGGTTTAGCCTTTAGCATAACCTCAAGCTCCTTTCATGATCAAACACCACATATCATTTTTCTCTACGTGCCCTCCTCGTTCATTGTAGGTCTGGATGAGAGCTGTGAGATTGTTGTCATTGTTCTCGGTTACCTATAAGATATTAAAGGTAAGACCTTATTGCTAAAGACATGTGTACTTTGGCTTCAGGACATAAAGAAACTGATGAAGAAACATTCTTTCTTCTATCTTTCTGAGTGCCAAAAAATGATATATGTAGCACACTCCGTAGAGGAAAAGACATAAAAAGCCTTAGCCAGCACTGGACCCTACATACTGTAGTATTGCTCATCAGGCAGGATGATACTGATATGTCTGTTGTGGGATGATAAACTAGTTTATTGGATTTGTGGCCTACTCAGAAGGAGTGAATCCATGCCTAATATTGCAATATTGTCAAAGCTAAAATGGCTTGGAAAGCCATTTGTTTTCAGGAGAATCTACTATTATTATTTTGCCTTCAAGAGAATCTGCTATTATTATTTTGCCAAATGGTCATGTTGTCCAATATTTTCGCTTATTCCCTGCCGCCAAATCTGGGATGCTCTCAACCTTGGTCAGAGAAGATTCTGTTACAATAAGCAGTAGTTTAGGGAAATACTAAAACCTGGTCAAAGTTTGAAAACCAAGGTACTGCCAATGCTTGCCTGTGAAGGAGACATCTTTAGCAACAGCTCTTTCTCTAAGAATCAGAAAAATTTCTGGAAGAGAGGGAGTAAAGTATGTAAGAGATGGATGATAAGATATGAAATGTTTTCTTTGGACATTACATAGTTCTTGCAGTCATAAATTCAGAGCATTTGTGGCTACCTGCATATGAGCTGCATGAAATTATGCCCAGCAACATTCTATCATGGATGGAAGAAGATCACATGAAGACCCTTCTGTAGCTAAGGAGTTATTTCCAATTGATGGTGGCTATGAGAGAAAGAGTCACACTTCACATTAGTAAGATTGTTGGAGGTTGTTCATGATCCATTAGATGAACTCAAATTCATGCATGTAATAGTTGCATTAATTGAATATAATGGATTATAGAAAGAAGGAATGGGTATAGGAGGTGGAGCAAAAGGCAACCTTATGAAGTTTCAAGGGGAATATACTAGAGGCCAAAAGAAGCAGGAGAGATGAAATATGACTCAAATAATATCATTGTATATTGTACATATGTATGAACATTTTCAATTAATATCTAAGAACTGTAAACAATAATCATGCCAAAGCCTGAATCCAATGACACATTGATATTTCTTACACTAAACAAACTAGTCCATTAGTTTTTAACTCATCTTCATTTTATTTCTCATCACATGGTCAGAATTATTTCAAATCCTTTGTCACATTATAGTTTGAATGACTTCTAGCTACTTTTTCAAAATATATCTTTTGATCCAGACCCCTACCCGCCACATATCTATCATCTTTCTTGCACGCTAAACACGATAATGACCTAATATGTTCTACAGGTGCATTCTGGGTTTTCACTAGCCTGCAGCTCCAGTTTCTCCTGCATGCTGGTACAGGTCATTTCCAAAAACTGTATCCATGAAACACAGTGCCATGTTTATCATAATAACTGCCTCACTTCTTGGTATTGATCAATATTATTAACTCTGTTCTTCTTACTGTGACAAAGACCACTTAAGGGAGGATGAGTAATGTAGAGTTCAAGGGGATAAAATTGGTCATGGTGGGAAAGCTACACCATCACGAGCACATTCAGTTGTTGATATTATGTCTTTAGTTGGAAGCATAGATATGTGATTGCTTGTGCTTATTTTCTCCTTTTTATTCAGTACAGGATTCAGAATTTTGCATCATCCACATCTGGTGGGGTAAGGGAGAGTCTTCCTTTTTCTGTTAAGTCTTTCTGGGAACACCTTTACAGACACCTCAAAGTATATTTTCAAACCCACTTATGGCTGACAATAAAGATTCATCACCCACATCTGCTAAATTTTCAACTAAGAGTAACTTCATTGTTTGGAGTAAAGTTTCAACATATGGAACTGAGTAGGAGATCTAGCAGAGAATGCACAGCAATGTCCTTGCATAAGAGAACTCAGACACGGCGGAAAGAGAAGAATCATAGTTTCTTTCTTCAGTTGTTACCAAATTAGTAACTCACAGGAGTGAAAAGAAGATATTTGAAGTCTAATTTTAAAAATTATGATGAATAGGAATACCACCAAAAATGTTATGTTTTAGAAGATAAATGATATAAAAATAAACAAAGGTAAATAAATACTTCTTATAAGTGAAATAAGACAGACCAGAATATGATGTTTGTTTATTCATATTATAGTTAATGATATGTATTGAGAGAACAGACTTGGTGAAACACCTTAGTGAAAGAGGAAAAATAAACTGGAATTAGGAATGAGAATAGTTGTTTTCTTTTTTGGAAAGATAAAATTGTCTGGTATAGTTACAGCATCAACAGGTAAAGGAAGTTTGACGTCATGTCCAGGGTGCATTCAATTCCATTTGGATTTCCTATTGAATAAAATAAAGTGAATGTAGATTATATGACTATGTATGCATGCATATATGTGTGTGCACTCTTGTGTCTGTGTGTTTCAGCTTCATTGAAGAGCAGCACAGAGTTGTGTTATATAACCAGTCAGCAGGTATAATGAAGATTGTTATTTGAAGTGCCAGTCCTTATGTTTTAGACAACAATTATTATTAGTTTGAGAAAGTTCTCTCATACATGAGAAGTTGTAACTTTTATAAGGAAAATCATTTTATTTTTCTAAAGAATTTTACACCAAGCTGGGCGGTGGTGGTGCACGCCTTTAATCCCAGCACTCGGGAGGCAGAGGCAGGCGGATCTCTGGGAGTTCGAGGCCAGCCTGGACTACAAGAGCTAGTTCCGGGATAGGCACCAAAGCTACACAGAAACCCTGTCTCGAAAAAAATAAAAAAAAAAAAAAAAAAAAAAGAATTTTACACCAATGCTGTGTCCTGACATTAAAATGAAGAAATACTAGAGTTATATTTTTAGCACCTTTCTGGTGCTATGATCACCATTTTAGGTATTTTAAGTCTCTAATATGGTTTGCTGGTATATTAAAATAAAAACCTACAAATTCCATTAGAGTTTAATTGAGGAAATTGAGTCTATGATATATTATAAAGGTAACACCTGGCTGACAGTGAACAGGGGAGTAATGAAAACTATTACTTAATATGACAGATGTCTTGAGAATAATTTTCCTACTTACCTTTGAAAAATAACACACTTGAATGTTTAGGGAATGCTCCAATTAGTCTTAGCTAATTTAATATTTTAAAATATCTCCCTAATTTTGATAAATTATTATATTTTTGATTATACTTAATCATCTTTCATTTTTCAGGGCTAAAAAATATCATCCCTTCAGCTGAATCAAACTAACTGAAATTGATGATAATAACAACTTAAACTTCATTTCCAATAGATGTCTTCACTTACAAAATACATGTGGTTGTCGTTATTGTAACGCTTTGTACTAATTATTTTGTATCTGAAAACTACACATTACTACATATGTAACCACTCTTTGTATATTTCTTCTATATTTAAGTAAATTCTGGATTTTTCTTGATTTAGATTCAAAGTTATAAGAATATCAGGGAATTTGTCTCCATACCTTCAAGTGCACATGTATAGTGCAATCAGGATTTAGCTAACATGAATGCAACAAAAGTTCCATAGAGTTATGACTCATTACCAAGTAATCCTATGTGATATGTACAAAGACAGAAACAGCAAAAGATGAACATGATAGACATTTTGCAGAATTATTTAGTATAAACTAAATGCTGTGAATTGAATCTACTTCTGTTTTCTTTAATTATTCATCAAATCTCCTTTTTTTTTTCACTTTTATATACCTGCGAGACCTAACCAAAAGAATCAGAGTTTCCAGAGAAAGTGACATGAAGGCAAGGTAGTGTTTCTTTTCTCATTCATCCAGTCAGTTAGAGTGGACCACAGGCTACTTTGCATTGTGGTGAAACTTACATCATCTGTGTTGACTTATGACTGATTGGGTCCAAGTTTAGGAAGTGAAAGATAATTCATATCTGTTTTTTAAATAACATCAGCTCAGATCTCCAACCACCTATAAAACTCAACAGTGAAAAAATACATTCCTTATGTTTCATCAGAGTCCTGGGGGTTATCTCTCTCCTTTGAGCATGTATTTGTTTACAAATCATGGGAGGAAAAAAAGAGAAGAAATTACAGCCAGTATTTTATAATCCATTGGCCAAGATCTCCATGCTACAGTAGATCACACCAAATTAACAGATGTTGTTACAATAGAAAATAGTCTTTCAGTTGCATCCTCTAGCTATATAATAGCCAAAATATTAATTATTCTCTTTCTCCTTGACATGTAAGCATAAGGTGAACCTCACTCAAATTTCTACTTCTAAAATAATCATTGTGAATTTTGACTCAGTGAAAGTCCTTCAGATATGGAATTTGGTTTTATTTATTTACTTTTGGTTCTACTCTTTCTGATGCCTTTGATAGCATGTGTGGTGTATGCAAGTGTTAATGTCAATTAGGCCCTAAATTAAAGTAAAAATTTCATTGTATTTTCTATCTGCTTCTAAATTATCGGGCAATTGTACTCTATGAAGCTAATCCTCATGTTTATGCTAAAAAAGTCATTGTTAAAGTTCACCAAACAAGTGGACTGTAACTTTTAATTTTCATCACTAACTAGCATATTAGACTAAATATGTCTTTAATAAATTGTGAAAAATCAAATTATTTCTTGTTTTCATTTATTCCTCAAATCTGTGTCCCAAAAGAAAAAGGAAAGACTAGTCGAATAAAGAAGACAGAAAATAAATATAATCAGAGTTGAAAATGCACTTTTCTTCACTCTTGAAGTGAAGGAAATAGTAAGGCAAAAAAATCCCCTTAATTTTTTTTTCTCTGTATTGTGTATTTAACCATCAGGTGTTTTAGACAGGCAAAGAATCACAGCTTCACGGAGTTAAACAAATGCAACATAAACAAAAGCAAAATATCTTAATATTCCCCAACATATGGGAACATTTTCTTTTTAAAATCTTACCATAACATACTGCAATTCTCCTAAGAGTTGGGATGTAAAAGAAAGTATTGGGTAAGTGAAAATATTTTGCAAGTATGGTGGTGAGTTTGTCGGTTCCTCCCTTCTGCAACCTAGAAGCAACCTCTTTATGATCCTTAATGAGAATTCAGTTAGGTCACAGTAATAGATACAGCAGCCACAGTTTAACTAAATCAAGCAAGCAAGGTCACAAGAATACACTCAATGAAAAGAGTGGTAAACAAAGTAACAGTACCCCTGTTTTAGCAACAGTGAGGCTGACATTTCTCTGTTGTTTCCTCCCTTTTTCTCCCATACAGTGATTACTTCCAGAAAAGGGGTCTGCCTTTTGGGGGAGCCCATGTTACCCTGAAGTCAGTCTGTTATAATTAGATGTATAAAATGTAAGAACATGAGCAAGTATTTAAGTAAGCATAAAATTGAAATGGTCCATGAGCCCTGTCTAGGAAATCCCTGCTACAAGCTAGGGGATCGCAAATTTTAGGTAGTTACAACTGCACCTTTGCATTTTAAATCAGTCCTATTTTCAAGGTACACAGGGAAATGAATGTAACAAAAAGAGCCAGCTGTTGGTCTTTCAATCACAAAAAAAAAAAAAAAAAAATAAGCTTCAACAGAATGACAAAGAAGGAACACCCAAATCTCAAAAACAAAGCCAAAGCTGCAACAGATGCTGCCTCCCATAGTATCACAGGCTTTGCAGAGAGGAAACTCCCTTGAAGGTTTGCCAGTGAGACTATGCCAATTTTTGATTAATTCAGCTTTCCCTCAGCTCTCGAGAGCTCAAGCAAGAAACCTCCTTGCCGCTGTGGTAATAGTAGAAGCAGTGATCTAGCAATCTGAAAGAAACAAAACCAAGAGTCCATATGGCTATGAGCAGAGTATAAAACTTTCAAGGAAAGTTTAAGAGAATTCATTCAGAAAAGTCAAGCATTACTCATGATGAAAAACATTTTACTTCCTACATAATAGGCAAAGTAGCCTTTCGTTGTTTTTTATTTGCACAGTCATTGTACATAGATTATATTCCTTAAATAGAATATTTCTGTAAAGTTTATCATGTACTTTGACCATATTGACCCTCCACATCCTCCTCTGTTCCTAGTCACCATTCTTTTCTCCTCCTGGACTTCTCCCAACTCTTTTTTTGCTTCCATGTCATAACATGGTCTGATTGATCTAAACCAAAGATTCCTAAATAACAGAAAACATACATTGTTTGCCTTTTCTGAGACTGAATTGTTTTATGTATAGATGTTGTAACAATCTACTCATCCATTTTCCAGCAATCATTATTGAATACTTTCATATGCCTGAACAAAAATGCTTATATATTTTATCAGGTTTTCTTTTCTAACTTCATCTGTTAAAAGACATGGAGGTTGATTGTGTATTTTGGGTACTATGAAGGGTATTTTAATAAACATGGTGCACAGAAATCTCTGTGATTTTTTGATCTAGAGCAATGGTTTTCAACTTTCTTAATGTTGTGACACTTTAATATACTTCTTGATGTTGTCATTATCCCCAACCACAAAATTATTTTATCGCTACTTCAAAACTGGAATTTTGCTAGCATTGTAAGTCAAAATGTAAATATCTGATGTGGGGAATATCTTCTATAAGATCCACAAGGGGGTCATGACCATAGGTTGATAACTGCTGTTCTAGAGCCTTTCAAATATATGTACCTTGAATGGTCTAATGCCAAATATGATACTTACATTTTCAATTTTTTAAAAAATATTTATTTATTTATTTTGTATACAATATTCTGTTGTGTGTATGCCTGCAGGCCAGAAGAGGGCACCAGAGTTCATTACAAATGGTTGTGAGCCACCATGTGGTTGCTGGGAATTGAACTCAGGACCTTTGGAAGAGCAGGTAATGCTCTTAACCTCTGAGCCATCTCTCCAGCCCCACATTTTAAATTTTTGAGGAATATACTTATTGATCTCAGAGGGGCCATACCACATCAGCAGAATATAATGTCTCCCTTTCTAAACATTCTTTCCAGCATATGTTATTTGTTTTCTTTGTGGTAGCCATTTAGATGTGGTGATAAATCTCAAGATTGTTTATTCATTTTATCTCTACCATTCTGTCAAATGATTTCAAAACCATCTTTAGTGATTTCTGCCTCATTAGTATATTTGACATGATTTTGTCACAGCAATTCCAGTATAATAGTATCCAAAAATCCTCTTTTCATACAAATAACTGTCTATGCATAGTGATAATATTGTATGTATGTGAGCATATATTCACTATTATTTAAAAATACTTATGGATGAATAAAATCCAAAATGCATACACAACACAGTTTCTCACTAAATACACTACTGGTCTGAATACAAATTTTTCTAGCCATCTGAAAATCAATACGAAAGTTCCAGGGATCGGGGCAAAACTGACAGTAGAAGTACCATCATTCCTGGAAAGAAACCACAAAGCTACATCATTTCTGGGTATAAAACTCAAAGATGGTAAGTCAATCAGTCAGTGACAGAAATACTTTCATATCTTTCTATGTTTATGTCGCTCACTGTGGTATTTTACTTCTAGTGTTTTCATAGGCTTTAGAAAATAATTTGAGTAGAGTTTTTGATGTAATCTTTGTAAGGCAAATGGATATCTGACATTTTCTCAAATTTCTCCTCAGTTGTCTGGCATATAATTGTTACTCCATATAGTTTTGATTGTTGAGTTAATGAATGGAATATGAAAAATAAATATGTAGTGCTTAATTACCCTAGTCACATAACTAGAATTGTTGGTGTGCGGATTGCAATTTAGGAATTAAATTTCAGTCTTTGACTCTGATTATTACATAATTAAGCATCTTGAAATACTGCTTTAGCTAATTACTATAATTTTGACAAATATGAAAAAAATTAGTACAAGTAGCTTTGAATGGAAGAACAATTGGTACAGTCTTATTGGAAAGATATTTGGGGATTTACATCTCAGCTTTTCAGTCAACTTTAATAGTTTATGTTGAAGGCAACAGTTTTAATATTTATTTGGAAATTATTTATAATATAATATGGAACACATTTACTTAGAGAGATATGATTAATTTTAAAGTAAATCCATTGTAACTCAAAATATATACTCTAATAGTAAAAGGAAATATAAAACTGATTTATCTAAAAAGGAATTTTTAAAAATTAAAAATGAAATGTTTGTTTTCATATTCATTGTGTCAGTTGTTTTTACTCTTTTACTGTTTTTGTTCTTTTGAAGTGTCTGCCACCCAGCAACAAAATAAATACATATGATGTCTTATTATTTCTTATAAATCCTGGACCCTGGCTTGGCTTGTTTCGATCTAGGTTCTCTAAGCTAAATTAACCTTACTACTTTTCACCTCTGAATTTTTCTCTTTTCATACTTCTGTATATCTTACTTTCACCCTTAAGTCATGTTGGGCTGGGTGGCTGAGTGGCTGACCCCTAGCGTCCTCCTCTCTGTCTTCTTGAGCTCCTTTCCAAGATTTTTCCTTCTACTTATCCTCTCTGCCTGCCAGCCCTGTCTGTCCTTTCTCCTGCCTCGCTATTGGCCATTCATCTCTGTATTAAATATTAAGTGTTTTACATAGGCAAAGAATTACAGATTCCCAGAGGTAAACAAATGCAGCACAAACAAAAGCAGCACATTTTGACATCATTAAGCAAATATTTCCCAACATAAACAAAAGTAACACACCTAAAAATAATATCCTGCAATGATATGTATTAAAATGTGTTAGTACAGTCTTATGTAAGTTTGAATAGAAATGGTGGGGGATATAATTTTGAAAATAAATTTATTGAGAAGTAAGTGCTGTCCTGAAGTATTAAGTGCCTTTTTTTTTACAGCCACCCTCAGAGTATACATTTCATCACATCTGGCAAGATTACTGCTTATTATTAATTAGTGATACTCACATTATCAGTGTCTGGAGAACAAAGGAAAAAGAATTGTACATCTTCAAAAGTTCTCATTTTCAAGCTATGGAAACACCAGCATAAACTGGTTACTTATGTAACATGTGAATGTCCTAACCTACCTGAGCCACTAAATCAGAAACTCAAGAATGGAGCCTAATCACTACCCCTGACATCAGGTTCTATTATAGAGCTGCAGTAAGGAAAACAGCTTAGTATTAGAATAAAAACATGTTGATCAATAGAATTGAATCAAAGATGTGGATATTTCTAGAAACACCTAAGGTTTTACAAAGAAGCTACAATCATACAATGGGAAAAAAAGAAAACATCTTAAACAAATATAGCTGGAATAAATGAATATCAACATGTAGAAGAATGCAAATAGATCCATATCTATTCCATGCTTAAAACTCAAATCCAGATGGATTAAAGAGCTCGTTATGAATCCAACCACCCTTGATGTGGGATTCCCCTCTGTATGCTGTGAATACCATTGGTGAATAAAGAAACTACCTTGACCTGTTGATATGGCAGAACTTAGATAGGCAGGGAAAATGAAACTGAATGCTGGGAGAAAGGAGGTGGAAACAGAAAGAATCCATGTACCCGCCCCCCAAGACACGTGCCAGAACTGTACCTGGTAAGCCACAGCCTGATGGTGATACACAGATTAACAGAGATGGGTTAAATTGATATGTAAGAGTAAGCCAATAAGAATCTAGAGCTAATGGGCCAAGCAGTCATTTAAATAATATAGTTTCTGTGAGATTTTTTCGGGAGTCTGGGCAGCCAAGAAATAACAAGGGACCTCTTACAACAAACTGACACTCCAATATGGTCAATTAAATCCACATAAACCCTGAGAAAGCTTTAAAAGGAATCATAGACACACACACACATACACATACATACACACACACACAAAAGAACAGAGTAAGTATGGTTTGGTAGCTGCATTTTTTTTGAGTCGGCTCTGTTTGCTAGAAGCGCAGAGGCATGGCTCCTTTAAGAGAGTTTTTCTGATTCAGCAGTAGCATGAAAAAGCTGTGCTATTTTGAAATTGCAGTCTCCTGGACCATGCTGCCAGTTTGAACTCTGTTGAGGTCAGGCTATGGGGCATTTAAATGGCTTCGTGAACAGACTGCTACAATTTGCTTAATGGCATGCCTGAAAATGCGGCTGTGAGCATGGCTTGCACTAAACAGACCTCTGCACTACCATGTTTGACTGGGCAGAACCAAAAGACAAAGCAGCCTTCCTTGCTGCTTAGAATTTTAAGAAGCGCTCCAGGATGGAAACGAATTACAGATGCACAATAAGACAAATTCAGATATAAAAGACCTCTAAACGAGACACAGTATTTAAAAAAATGTACATAGGCTTAGAAGAGAGAAGATAAGGAGTATAGAGAATCATAAAAAGAAGCAAATGGTTAGAAAAAATATAAAACAAAATCTTTAGAAAGACAGTACAAATAGTCATAGATTAAAGGAGTAAAGATAATAAAATAAATATTAAAAAGTAATAAAGTAAAACCAAATAAGCCACATAAAGATAAAATATTCACAGAGAATCTGGATTATGTATATTATTGTGTTTTCTTTGAATTTTTTGTCTGTGAAGGAGCTAAGTACAGAGAGATATTTCATTGTATGGGATGCTAAGCTAAACCAGCATATATGTTCTAAAGGAATCATGAGTTCCAAATTTGGGTCTAAGGATTTGTTGCTTTGGAAAAGAGTTTCTTTTGATTTCCACAGAGAATGGAAAATGTGGAATCCTTCCAGACTAATGTGATTTGATGGACCAAGATCCCCTGAGAGATCACCGTGAACACCCCCAAAATTAATTTGCCCAACAAAAAGCTGGAAGCAGTTTTGAGAGAACTACATCCATATTCCCAATTATTGTTTGTAGATGTTTATTTACATTTATAGGGGGATATATATATATATAGAGATATGAATAATTTGCATTGGTATGAATCTTGGTTTATTGGTACAAATTTAAGGTCATTTTGATATATATATATATATATATATATATATATATATATATATATATGTATGTATGTATATATATATTTGCTCTTGATTAAGGTTTTGTGTTTGTTCAGCTCATTTAAAAATGCAATGTATAGCCAGGCAGTGGTGGCGCATGCCTTTAATCCCAGCACTCGGGAGGCAGAGGCAGGAGGATCTCTGGGAGTTCGAGGCCAGCCTGGTCTACAAGAGCTAGTTCCGGGACCGGCACCAAAGCTACACAGAAACCCTGTCTCAAAAAACCAAAAAAAAAAAAATGCAATCTATAATTAAGAAATATAGGTTAATAGGAAACCATCTATAATAGTCAAGCTTGTAATCATGTTAGTTGAATGTTCTAGACGTAGAGATGTATTATAGATGGATAAGAATTCTTCAAACCTTTCAAAGACTATAGAATATGGCATTTAACCTGCTTAAGAACTTAGGACTATTCAAGACAATGAGACACATCTGCTCATGGTAGTACCAATCTACTTCAGGAAGCATTAATGACAGGCATTAAAGAGGCTCCTTATGGAGGAACTGCTCTTGCCTGGATTGTTTGATGGTATGTTGTGTGAACTGGACATGCAGGAACCACAGAAAACGACTACTGAAATTGTCTAAATGAGAAGATCTTTAAGGGTTCATGTTTCATAAAACAGTCTGCAAGAAATTCTGCAGGACATAGAAGAAAGTGACTGACAAACTGTCAATATAGGCGGAGCTGTCTGTGAAATGTCCTGGTTTGTGGAAAAGTATGACAGATACTATGGGCATGTAGGCTGAAGATGGATGCACCAATGATACAGAAGAATGTTGGGTGACTGTCCAGGCAAAAAGATGTCTCTGTCATTTCTAGAGTTTAGGAAATTGCTTACAATGCACTTACTCTTTACCTATGTAATTTTTCATCCTTCTGGAGTCTTTGATGGAGTTGAAGAATTTGTAGTTATAGTTTTCCTTAGTTACGATATAAAATAAAGTAGATATTCACCAACCCCACATCAGACAAAGGATCTATCTGCAAAGTATAAAGAAATCAAGAAATTAGACATCAAAATTCCAATACCTCACTACCTAAATGGGGTACTTAAATATTACAAAATTGTCTTGAAAAACAAAACAAAACAGATGGGGACTGGATAAAGAGGGATGTTTTACATTGTGCTATATCTGCCACTGCATGGTAGCTTTAAGTGAAACGATAACGATTTCTACAAGAATATTATATAGTGAGGATGCAGCATGTATAAGGTTTTCCTAACATGTAGTAACTATCCTTGAATGCTATGATGTTTTCAAGTGTATTTCTTCAAGGAAGTTGAATAAACTGATATCTCCATCAGCATATTTAAGCACTAAGTGGGACAGTGCTTCTTTCTATTTCTATGCATTTCATTTTCACATAACAGATGCTATTTTAATGATTATAACAAAAAGGAAATCCAATGCCTCAATAGTCTTAATTAGTAAATTAATTGATTAAAATATGCCTCTTATGAAAATTAACTTGTAAGTAATCCTCTAAATACTGTACTGTAAAAAGTATTTATTTTATTTTTTGAGATTATAATTACATCATTCCCTACTTCCCTTTCTATCCTTGAAACTCTCCTAAATATACCACCTTGTTCTCCTTAGAAAACCATGTTTTGCAGAATGTTTTTACAAACATGAATATACAGTCATATATATTCCTAAATTCGATCTGCTCTGTCTGTGTGCATAATCTTGCCATTAGTCTTTTTCAATATGATTATAGACATTTCACCTCAATTACTGTTCTTTTTTTTCCATGTACAAGTTAGGCTATGTCAAAAAATACTAGCATGGTAGCCAGAATTCTAGTGAGCAATAACATAAGGATTCATAAGCCCTATGCAAAACAAACATTAAAATACATCATCAATATTTTTGTCTGCAGTGTTTTTCCAGTCACATAGATTTATGGGTTTTGATGGTGTGTGGTATTTCAGGAAAAGTGGCATGGAGGATCTTGGTAGAAATTCCTATTCTCGGGCAACAAGCAATGCCTATCCCATCAGACACTCAATGAGTGGAGCCCAACATTTTATCATTAAGAGAAAATTTTAACACCTGTGCAGGTGTTCTGATGAAGCTAAGATAATTATCTAGGTCAGCCAAGTGATTTTGTTACCCTTCTACAACCATGTTAGTAATTGCTATGGAAATGTTTTATAATGCCTTCAACGTGCAATTACATCTGATATTAACAGTGCAAAATGATTTGGACAAGAGAATAACGTGGATAATGCCCAAGTCTCTCTTTAGCTATTGCCTCTGACTCCACCCACCATATTTTTGTGTGTCAGAGCCTCTAATGAGAACTGAAATTGACTTCCTCTTGTTCCAGCAACTTTGCTTCCCTACCCACTCCAGTGAAGGTGCTAATGAACAGTGAAATAGCCTGAAGGCAAACAGCAGGGGAGAAGAGGCTGGGAGAGAGTCCTGTCCCACAGAATATGTGAGCACAGATTGTAATAACAGAAGCAATCTTTCCACAACCTCTTCTCCCCTCTAAAAATTTAACAAACCAATATAAATTCATTGTTAAAGACTTTGTGGTAGAAATCTGTGTGCCTGAGTGTCAGTAATGTGGCTGGAGAGGTATCTGTCCCTACAGCTGCCTTTTGTTATTTTTTTTCTTCTTCTTCTTTCTTTTTTCTTTCTAGTAGTTGTTGCTTTTTATTCTCTTTCAAAACTGCCATCAACAAACCTTTCTTTCCTTTGCTCTGAGTTTTTCTGGACTTCCATCTCCCTGTTGAATGGGCTTTGAGTACTAGCCTAAAGAGCTACTTAATACCAGATAAGAACATGAAAGGAAAATAAAATAACATTAAACATTAAGAACTATTATAGATTTAATTCTAAAGGTGTTCCAAGGTTTGAAATATCAAACAAACCTTGTTCTGAAGGGTATTATTTGGTTTCTCTTTCCTATATTGCTATCTGCAATGTGGTTGAAGAATAAGAAAAAAAAACTCTTAGAAATTCTTTTGTGAATTAAATTGAAAAGAAAAATAAAACACCCTGTTATCAACCCAGTCACAATAACCCTAAACTCTCCTTTTTGCGTGCTCTTTTGTATTTGATTCAAAAGATAGCCCTTCCAAAAAAAAGCCCTATATATCATTATCTCATGAATCTTTAAAACAATTCTATAGACTTTTCCAGAATCAGATTATTATTGTAAATTATCTATTACTCATGAAGCAGAAATGGCCTTGAGATAACTGCCTTGTTAACCCCTGCTATTGATTAAAACTTCATTGTGAGCAGCACTAAGGCCAGGCCATCCCCATTGTCAACACTCTCACTACTGCATTAATCCTAATTCTCTCCTGCAAGCTTGGATCATGTGCTCTGCTACTGCGATTCAGCTCATTGATCTGCTAGATATCTTCATTGAAATCAAAGTGGGACAAAGAAAAGAGCAAAGATTCCGTTAATTCAGCCACTTCATAAATATTCTCAAGGCTTTACCACTCTGGCATATGCATAGAGTTTTAGTGTAAACTATGATAGTTCCATTATAATGCTCATCAATTTTTCTTATTTCAACCCATCTTCTTAAGCAGCTCTTTTTTTCAGTATTTTTGCTAATGTGTTAGACAATTCTGTTTTTTAAATAGAATATTTTGTCAGTTTTCTTAATTCTCAATTTTATATTGCTATACATGTCAAAGTTGAATTATAATTCTGATAAAAGTCTAAAATATTGGGTATTACTTCTGGTGAATAATTTAAACAATCAAGCTTTAAGAAAAATAAAATATGATAGCAAAAATGATTAATAGTTCTCTGTTGGCTCTATAAATAGGCACTACAGGCAATACCACACTTTTTTGCAACTGCAGTTATTACTTTTTTTTCTCTTTTCTCTTTGGGGGATCCACTACCCAACTCCCAGATAAATACATAGAGACTTATTATTTCATAAATGTCCAGTCTAAACTTGGTTTCTTTCTAGCCAGCTTTTCTTGACTTAAATTATTTCATCTATCTTTTGCCTCTGGGCTTTTTCTTTTTTTCTATTCTATATACCTTTTTTTCCCCCTTCTTATTCCATGGCTGTGTAGCTGGTTGACTGACCTCTGTCCTCGTTCCTTCTTTTCTTATTTCTCCTCCCATGTTCTGCTCCTTCTATCTATCGTCTCTTCTTGCCAACCCCCCACTTCCATTCCTCTCCTGCCTAGCTATTGGCCTTTCAGCTCCTTATTAGACAAGGTATTTTAGACAGGCAAAGTAACACAACTTCACAGAGTTAAGCAAATGCAACATAAAAGAATAGAACATATCTTGGCATCATTAAATAAATGTTCCACAGCATTAAACAAATATAACACATCTTCAACTCAAATTCAATGACAAGCAAGAAAGCAGTCTTTTGTGACGCTTTCATGTTTCTGAGAATCAGCGGATCTGATTTTAGTATTGTCAGATACTAATAAAAATGTTTGTGGATGATGTGAATGACAGTTAGAGAATTTAAACTGTATCAGATATGTTCACCATGCTAATCTGAAAATACAAGTCAAAAAATCCATTGAAATTAACCCTTTTGATGTGTGGCACTTTCTGTTTTTGCAAAGGGTGAGGTTGCTGTTCCCAAGGACCACTTGGGCAAGTCACAATCATAAGTTCCATAGAATCCTTAGACCTTTCCTGGTCTCTGTGGGTACCCCATGTACATTGTACACATACATGCATGCAAAAAGGTCATACATATAAAATAAAAACAAATAATTTTTTAAAACAGTCTTATTTTACACACCAATCCCAGTTTCCTCTCCCTTGCTTCCACTCCTTCTACCTTCTCCCAACCCTGGCCCACACCCACTCTTCAGTGAGGATGAGGCCTCACATAGGGAGCCAACAAAGTCTGTCACATCATTTGAGTCAGGACCATGGTCCTCACCCCTGTATCAAGGCTGAGAAAGGTATCCCTCCATAGGGAATGGGCTCCAAAGAGCAAGATCATGTACTAGGAGTAAATACTGGTTCTGCTAGTGGCCCCACAAGCTGCCCATGCCACACAGCTGTCACCCACATTCAGAAGGCTTAGTTTGGTCTTAGGCTGGTTCCCCAGCTGTCATTTCGGGGTCAGTGATTTCTCACCAGCTCAAGTCATCTGTTTCTGTGGGTATCCGCATTATGTTCTTGTCCCCTTTGTTCATAATATGGCTCCTCCTTCTCTATAACTGAACTCCAGGAGTTTGACCCAGTGCTTAGCTGTGTATCTCTGCATCTGCTTCCATTAGTTACTGGATGAAGGTTATATGATGACAAGGAATATTTTTTTTAATTGAGTGCCAGCTTGATACTATAATAGAAAGATTTATTTCTTGAATTCACGTCATGAGTTGAAGTGAGAATGAAGGTAGCCCCCCAAAATTATCTAAAATTACCTTTAACTATGCTTATAAAATTGTCTAATTGCCAGGCAGGGCAGTGGTGGCACACACCTTTAATCCCAGTACTCGAGAGGCAGAGGCAGTAGGACCTCTCTGAGTTCAAGGCTAGCCTGGTTTACAGAGCTAGTGCTAGACAGATTTCAAAGCTACACAGAGAAACCCTGTCTTAAAAACCAAACAAGACAAAAACAAACAAACAAATAAAAACATATAGCTAAAGTTAACATGCAGGACAATGGTGACACATGTCTTTAATTCCAAGAGATAGAGGTAGGTGGATCTTTGTGAATTCGAGGCCAGCCTTGTCTACAAAAGCTAGTTCCAGGACAGGCTCAAAAGCTACAAAGAAACTCTGTCTAAAGCAAAAAACAAACAAACAAACAAAATTTTACATTGCTATGTAAAACCATGGCCTAAAACAAGTTCGTAAGAAAAGACTTATTTCACTGTAGTCAACTGATCAGGGAAGTCAGGATAGGAAGTCAAGGCAAAAGTTTTGCATCAGGATCTGCGATAAAAGCCATGGAAGCTGTCTACTGACTTGCTCCTCATTGCTTGTTTAGCATTCTTTTCTTTGACACACAAGTCTGTCAGCCAAGAGTTAACACTGTGCTCAGTGAGCAGGGCCCTTCCACAAAATCATCAGTCAAGAAATGAACCACAGGCATGTCCACAGACCAATCCAGTTGTAGCATTTTCTCAATGGAAGTATCTTTTTCAAAAATTGACTCAGCTTGTGTAAGTTACTGTAAAATTAACAGGTCAAAATATGTGGAAGATACTGAAGTTCATCATTGAAGCTGAGATTTTATTACCAAGCTATTTCTTTATTAATATGCAAATATTCCCTATTCAAAAATAATTTAAAATTGGAAACATTAATGATCAAGGCATTTGTAAAATACTCTACCTCTATAGCCAATTGCTAATTGCATCACAATTATTCCACCATAAGTAACAGAAAGCCAGACATCAGATACTTGAAGTATCCAAGATGTTCTTAGTTTCAGCTTCCTAGAAATTCATAGTACTCCTCCTTTTTTACAAAGAAATAGTAGAAAATGAATACTTTTAGAAATTAAATTCAACATATATGTGTGTGTGTATATATACATATATATATATATGTTCTATATTTTTATAGCACTATGTGTGAACCAGAAGCATGTTTGTCTAAAACACTTGAAGACAATATGTCAATACCCATTTTTAATCTCTGAATTCTAAACAAAGATATATTTGTTTGCGCCTGTCATTGGGCAGAGTAAACAAGCAATAATGCGTTTTTAATAAGACAATATTAGTTTTGCATTTAAATCTGTGCAAGCCTAACTCTTTTAAAGCCAGCATCTGTTCTTACAGAGCAGAACTTCTGCCAGCCTATGAAAATAATGCCTACCATTTCTAATTCAGGCTTATCTACATGCTTGGAGAGTCTCAAACATCTGGGATTCCAGAGTTTTATATCTATATTTAAATAAAACCTGCAGTATTATTTTTTAATACTTTAGCTCTTAAAAAGAAAAGATATTGAATATGGTTATTAGAATGACAACCATATAAGCAGGCAGTTATTATTTTCACTGAGTACAAACTACTCCTAAACTCAGTGGATTAAAGGAAAATTTCAAGAGGTTTACACAGGTCATAGATCAGCAATTCAGATAGAACATTATGTCATTATGTTTTTAGAAGCTGAGTAGAAAACTCAAAGCCAGGCTGGAGAGATACATCAGCAGTTAAAGATAGAATTTTAATCAAAACACCAAGAAAGCTACAAGCCTGGTAGTGACTCAGGTGCCCATCCTAGACTATTTTGGAGCTCTTTTGCTCTTCCTGTAGATGCTAGGCTGGAAGGACCTTACCACACATATCTGACACTTTGTGTATTTTCATATGGCCTGGATGAGGCACAGCCTCTTCAAATCATGACAATGCTCAATCGATAGAACTTCATATACACCAGGAAACACTTCTAGTACAAGTTCATGTAGAGTCAAAGATTTTACACTATCTTTTCTGGTACAGTACAGAAATCATTATATATCTCTTCAACATACTCTCATGTTTGAATCAAAGCACATTATAGCACCTAGTATTATAATATATTGGTCCTACTCATGATAGAAATGTTATAAAAAACACACGGACTCAATTTTTAAACCATCGCCAAATAAATATATTTCAATTACATTTTAACAAAGATTCCTAATTCTCATTCCACTTAAGTGTGACATAAGATTCAAAAGAAAATAGTTAAAATTTTAGAAAGACCTGTCATCATTATGTATATATAACACTACTAAAATTGCAAATTATACATACCTATATGCACAGACACACATTTACACACACAAATTACACATATATGTGTGTATTTATAATTTTAGTACTATGTTTATAAGGGAGAAATTTACTAAACTTTTATCATTTCATACATGATTTCTTATGAGATGTAATATATTTTGTTTCTAACATCTTATTCTTTAGGTCCCCATAAGATTATCAGCACCCCCAATCAGCAGGAAGTAGCTTGGAAAACTACCCTCACAGTCCCAAAAATGGATTATGGATGTTTGCCTTTGTTTAGAATGTTGGTTTCAAGTTTTTATAGATAATGGTCAGGAGAAAAGTTAAAAAAAGGAGATTCAATTCAGAGTTCTGGTTTTTAAAAAAGGGGGTGGGGGATGCTGTGGGACAATGATCTGTCCCTTGTCACTTGTATTTTAAATAAACATTAATTTGCCAGTAGCCAGACAGAAAGTAGGGGTGAAACAAGGAGATCAGGAGAATCCTGGGAAGAGGAAATATTCAGTCTGCAGCCATCACCCAGACACAGAGGAAACAAGATGTGACTGCCTTGCCGAAAAAGGTACCAAACCACGTGGCTAACACAGACAAGAATTATGGGTTAATATAAGTTATAAGAGTTAATAAGAAGCCTGAAATAATAGGCCAATCAGTTTATAATTAATGTAGACCTCTGTTTCTTTGAGAGTAAACAGCTGTGAGACCAGGCAGAACAGAAACCCTGTTGCAATGAGGGCCCTGCTTGTTGTTCCAGCTGCCTGGCTAGCTTAGCCCCAAAATAACCCCACAAAAATTGTATTAATTGAATCACTGTTTGGCCCATTAGCTCTTGGCTCTTATTGGCTAACTATCACATCTTGATTTAACCCATTTCCATTAATCTGTATATTGCCACATGGCAATGGCTTACAGGGAAAGATTCAGCATGTCTGTCTCTGGTGGCTTCATGGCAGTTCTCCCCTACTCCACCTTTCTCCCAGCATTCAGTTCTGTCTTCCCCGCCTATTTAAGTTCTGCTCTGTCAACTAGGCCTAGGCAGTTTCTTTCTCCATTAACCAATAAAAGCAACGCACAAACCAAAGAAACTCCTACACCAAAACCCCTGTCAACACTTACAGATCCCAGATCCTACACATCTTCCCACCTCTCCAATTATCCTACTCCACACTTTATCTTTAGAAAACAGATAACTATATAAACAAAATGCCATAATAAAAAACCAAAACAACAAACAAAAAAAGAAAATCCACATATATATGCATACATGTACATACTAGTAAACTCATAGAAACAGAAAATTAGAAACCATGATATATAAACAAAAGATCCATAAGATTACAAAAAAATATTCCCAGACAAACCATCATGAAACAAAATAGGCTTCAAAATACTACCAAGATCATTTTGTTTGGCCTTCTACTGCTGGCCCAGGGCCTCCTCTTGAGTATGCTTTGTATATTCTGTGAGATTCCTTTGTAGAAAACTAATTTTCCTTTGTGAAATATTTTCAGTTAGAGACAACTTCATAGTTAGGTGTAGGGGATAATATATGTCTCCCCTGTCATTGCTGAGACCACATCTGTTGTGGACTTTCTACATGCAGCCTCTGTCTCTATGGGCTTTTATGTGCCTCAGTCCTGTTTTGTCTACAAGGGTTTTATTTTTTTTTAAAGGCTTCCATCCTATATGACACTTACAATCTTCTCTTTTACAACATTTTCCACAAACTTCTTAGAGAGTTGAGAGGAGAGGTTTGTTGCAAATATCCTACTTAGGATTCAGTGTTTCAAGGTCACATTTCCCAGTAATTGATCTCTGGATTTGTTTCCCCTTACTGCAGGTAGGAGCTAATCTGATAATGCCTGAGCAAGACACTGATCTTCGGATATATCAGAATGTCATTAGAAGTTCTTATATTGCCATGTTCCTTGAGCAGAACAGTAGTATTTATTTTCCCATAGGTTTATGGCTTATCTAGTCACAGTTCTTAGTCTACCAATCAGGCCTGGATTCCATCTCATGGAATGGGGCTTAACTCAATCAGATTATGGTTTGTTACTCTTACAAATTTTGTGAAATTAGTGCACCAGAATATTGTGTAGGCAGTTTGCTATTGTAGATCAAATGGATTGGGTCTTAGGTACCTTCATCCTCTGGTGGAGTGCAGTACCATAAACATTTCTAGTACCATAAGCACTCTTCAGTAGGGGTGAAAGCTCTAGGCAATAGCTTGATTTCTTTATATTCAATAAGATATATTGGTGTTATCTTCAGAAATAGGGCCTTATCATCAGTTTGTGGACAGGAAGCAATAATCTAGGAAATATACTGAGTTGGTTCCACTAGATTTAACAATATTCATTTCTTAAAAAAACAATAAGCACCAACCAAGTCAAGATATAGAATGAATTCAACACTCTCAACAGTTTTCAAGTCCTCTTTGCATTTCTTTCATTATCTGATAACTCAAGAAATTTTAGTCTTCTTTTTTCTGTGTAATATAGTGTATTTTACCCCTTTGAAATTATTATCTACATGTATGTGCAGCATATATTGTACTTGACTTCTTTTCACCAGTATTATTTATATCAGTATATCTAGAATTTTAATTGCTCAGTAAGAACAAATGTTACTGATTCAACTGCTGGGGGCCATCTAGATTGTCCCTACTTTTCAACTATTACAAATAAAAGTGCTAGAATCCCTGTTTATGGAAGTCATACAGACATAGGCTTTGCTTCTTTAGAATACAATAAGTGATTCACCCATAACTATTAAAGTCTTCAGGAAAGAACTGCTTTGCCATTTTAAATATTCATCAGCAGTGAATCCATGAAAATACACACATACACATGCATACACAGACACACACACGTGTGTGTGTGTGTGTGTATTATCAGGGATTCCCACAAATCATATATACACACACATAAAAATCATATAAATGATCATCATATATACACATATTCACATAAATATGTGTGTATGTTTTATAAACACAACATATATATAATACATAATTTAGAATTTTGAATTCTTTTTCTGTAGAAATTTTTTCTTTTTTTAAAAGTTTTTATTGTTTCTTTGTGGATTTCAAATCATGCATGTTTATATCATTCATCTCCCCACCCCTTTGTATATTCCCTTTGCCCTTCAAATTCTCCCAAAAACAAAATAAAAGAAAATTTACAAGAAAAGGGAAAAAATATCTCATCATGGAAGCCACAGTGTGTGACTTGCTCAGTACTCACACACTGTTGTCTTTAGTTCATAGATATTTACTTGCTAGGGTTTATTGCAATGATTATTGATCCAGAACCTCATTGGGATTTCTCTTGGACATCCTGATTTTGCCTTGTGTCATGGAGATCCTGCAGCTTTGGATCTGTAGGACTGGACCTTTCACGTGCTCAGTAGATCACAGCTGGGGTGGGTGTTAGGGTAGGCCAACACAAAGCCCTGGTGCTGGCCTGGGTGCTAGCTGGGCTTGTCAGCCTATCAGTGAACTCTCCTTCATCTTCATCGCCAGTTCTTCATTGCTTGCCCCAGCTAACTCTGCAGCAAGCAGAAACAGGCCAACCTGTTTCCTTACTCTCAATGTTATTTACGCCACACCATCCAGTCCAGCTGAGTTTCCCAGGTGGGATGTAGGGTCCACCCTACAGTTTGCTGTAGTTAGGCTTGTTCTTTCACTTTGATGCCGCAAAGGCCAGCTCTCTGTCTCTCTCTGTCTCTGTCTCTCTCTGTTTCTGTCTCTCTCTCTCTCTCCTGCCCCATGTGGTGAGGGGAGAGAGTGGAAGGCCTTCTCTCTCTCACCAATGCCACCTTATGGAACATGAGAATCAGGGCCAGGTCTTCCCTAATCATGCACTCACCTACACCACCAATCAACAAACTCATCTTTAATGTGCTATCTAGGCAAAGTGCTGCAGTTGGTAAGGGGCAGGGTCATCTCTGTCACAGGTGGTGAGGGGCAAGAAGGAAGTGCATATTTCCCTTGCCCATGCCACCATGTGGCAGACAAGAGGCGTGCGGGTAGCTTTCCCATTCTGACTCCTTCAGAGTTGACTCTCTCATGCCTGCATCAACTGTCAGTTCTCCTTTGCTGCCCAGGTGAGGGGCAGTACCCACTTTCCAAAGTGCTGCAGCAGTTGGTAAGGCTCAGAATCAACTCTCATGCTCAGGTGGCAAGTGGTGAAGGGTTGTGATGGAGGAAGGTCATTGGTTAATTAATAAAAAAAACTGCTTGGCCCTGATAGGTTAGAACATAGGTGGGTGGAGTAAACAGAACAGAATGCTGGGAGGAAGAGGAAGTGAGGTAAGATGCCTCAGATAGACGCCATAGCACTGCTCTCTGAGGCAGATGTGATGAAGCTCCGACCCAAGATGGACGTAGGCTAGAATCTCCCTGGTAAGTCACCACCTTGTGGTGCTATACACATAAATAGAAATGGACCAAGCAGTGTTTATATGAATACAGTTTGTGTGTTGTTATTTTGGGGCATAAGCTAGCCAGACGGCCAGGAGCTGGGTGGCAGGAATGTAGCCCTTAGCTCCCTTCAACAGGGTTGGGGGAGGGCAACTTTCCATTGTCCACGACACCACATGACAGACAAGTAGTAAGATCGACTTTCCCATGCTCAGGATTTTGTGGTTGCCTCTCTTGCACCTCTGTCAACAGGGTCAGTTCTGCTATGCTGCCCAGGTGAAATACAGGGCCAGCTCTCCTGAGGTCTCCAGTCGTGTAGGGTGGGGCCAGCTCTCTGCAGCCCTATTGTCTTGGCATTTGGTAGGAACAGGAGCCTTGGACATCAACACAGTCCGTTTTTGGAACAAGGTCACAGACACAGCCATGACCCTTGGCAACAGCCCAGGCATGGTCATCTCCATTGTCCTGGGTATCAGGCAGTCAACCCACCTCAGTTCCTTCCTCATTGCCTTCACTTTTGCAGATTTACCTCTTTCCACAGAATGTGAACCATTTTACCTCTCTCTCTCCCATAGCCCACCATGTTTTTGCTCACCTTAATAGCACCTGACTGCCAGGGTCCACATTCCCTCCTCCCCACCTCCTGAGGTGAGGCAGAACTTTTTTTCCTTAATATGTGTTTAAATTGCCATAGTTTCTCAAGAGACAATGAAACACAAGCAAAACCCAACCCCCCTCACACATACAGAGCAACAACATCATTGCTTACAACTAGGAAATTTCTAGAATTATCTGCAAAATCTTTTTGTAAAATGCACATGTCTTATTGATGTCTTCCCATCATTTAGGACAGTTTTACTGTGTGTATCACATTTAAATTCGTTTAAATTTTATCATGACAAATTTGATACTTTTTAATGAATTAATAGAGTATTTTTCAAGTTTAGTCTTTTAAAATCAATCATACATTTCTGGCAAGATTTGTCCCCTCCCATATTCATGGACTATTTAATAACTGTATTTCTCTGAGATTTTTGGGTGGTGAGGTTAAATCAATCTTTCTGGTTATATTTTTGTACAGGTGAAACAGCTGCATTTATGGAAACTCTCAACAAAATACAGGAAAGTAGCATGTATGTAATATGAATGATTAAGCCATAGATCTTCCCCATACAACTTTTCTTTCATCAAACTTTGATTATAGAGCAGAGCAAGGAATCAGCAACAAAAGATTTTGCAGAGTCAATTGCAAAAGAGAATAAACTCACATATAAGTGGCTAACGATTAGCTTA
This sequence comes from Chionomys nivalis, assembly GCF_950005125.1. Classification (NCBI taxonomy): domain Eukaryota; kingdom Metazoa; phylum Chordata; class Mammalia; order Rodentia; family Cricetidae; genus Chionomys; species Chionomys nivalis. Next base: position 73,308,467 of record NC_080090.1, on the reverse strand, counting down.
ACAAAGTATCCTGACTGAACAACTATAGTGAATTATAAATTAAATAGTGTCATGAAAAGCTTTATAGAGAAAGCTATTGAAATACTTCACTGATTTGAAGAGGAATGATGATGAATTCTCTATAGTAAGCCCTTTAATGAAACCCCTTATTTCACGCTGAGAGCATTAGCTGGTTTTGATAAATTGTATGACATTAGTCACAATACAATGTCAAAAATCTCAAAGATGAATAGAAAAAATAAACCCACACTACAGTGAGAGGAAATCTAAATAGTTTTCATCTTATTAAGTATTATAAACAGGCATTCTACGCTGTTTATGGTGCATGGGCCACATAATATGGTGCAGACATTGTCAATACTACCTCTACAGGAATGCCCCTTCAGCTTCATTGGCAGCACAGGCAGGAAGCTAGACAGGGAAAGGAGGGCATCAGAGATGGTTTTTCATCCTATCATGAGTGTGTGGAACAACACTTATGCTCTGGTTATCCGGGAAAACATGAGTTCCATCATTGTGCAAAATGTGCTGACCTTTGGTAATGCTTAATTTTGGCAATGAACTTGATAATGATAATAATCTCTCTCTCTCTCTCTCTCTCTCTCTCTCTCTCTCTCTCTCTCTCTCTCTGTGTGTGTGTGTGTGTGTGTGTGTGTGTGTGTGTGAATGTACTGCATTGTCTGTCCTCCTTTCACAACAGATTGGCAATTTATTCCTGGAAAATCTTTCCTTTGTCACCTTTGTGTCTTTCTCGATACCCATTTTCTGAAGAAAAGAACGAAAATCCTTTGTTCATACAGAGGGCTTCATCTTAACACCAGAATTCAAGCTCCTCAACTATGGCAATTCTTGTGCAGTTTTATTTTTAATCTAGTGTGCTCAGCTGTGCACTGAGGTGCCCCAGGAAGCCGCATCAGAATCGGGATGCTGTGGGGTATTTTAAATTTTGAGAAAAACAATAATGCTTGACATTTGTCAGACAATGAGAGCAGCTAGTCCTAGATAGCTTGCTGGGTCAGTACTATATTAAGCCAACATGCTTTTGATCACATCAACCTATTATGCAAGGCTGAGTTTTTGACTTTTGCTATAGTAAAATGAAACAACAGTGCAAAGGTCAGGGTAGAAGAGCAAAGGGAGGGGGTGACACTCTCTGCAGTGACACTAAAAACTGAGGCATTGGAATACTGTACAAGTCTAAGGATTCTATTCTGCAAGTAGCTATGGTTATTTACCAATGACTTCTAATTTAATTTTTTTGTATGATGTTTCTTCACATAATCACTACACTGTAGTAATATAACCATTTGTGAAACATTTTTGAATTGAACTGTTTAATGAGCATACTATTAAGGATTTTATTTTTGCCTTAGTGATATTGTGGAATACTAAGATTTATGAATGACACCTTCTCTTTTCAAACTAACATGGTTTCACATATTAAATATTTTGTAAAATGTATGATGTTATAAAATTTATATATTTCTTTCTTTCCTCTTTTTCAAATTTTATTTATTTTATATTCCAAACATAGTTTCCCTTTCCTCCTCTTCCATTTCCACTCTCACCTCCCCTCTGTCCAGCCCTCCAATCCACTATTCTATTTCTTTTCAGAAAAGGGCAGGCTTCCTTTCAATAGCATATTAAGTTGCACTAAGACTCAGTTCTGTGCTGGGCAAGGAAACCCAATATGAGGAATGGAGTCTTAAAGGGAAACAAAAGAGTTAAAGACAGCCCCTTCTCACACCATAGGAGTCCTGCAAGCTACACAACTGTCACATATATGCAGAGGGCCTATGCCAGTTGCATGAATGTTCCATGTTTGTTGGTTCAGGTTCTGTGAGCTTCTGTGAAATCAGATTAGTTGATTCTGTAAGATTTCTTCGATGTCCTTGACCCTCCCTCTCTTCAGCAGCAATGCAACCTGGCGACTTCCTATTGTTAGGAATCTTAAGTTGGAGTCATCTTTGTAGGTTCCTTGAAATTTGCCTTGTACATGTTTCTACCGAAACCTGAAATGCTCCTCCCTTTCCAATATTCCCTTCCAAGATTCTTCCCTTTTACCCCCAACCTGTTTCCTTATATTCCCATCCCACCTGCCCACAGTCCACCCCGGAGATCTCTTCTTTTTCCCCTTCCCAGGAGGGCCATGAGTGCCCCTTTGGGGTCCTCCTTCTTCCCTAGCCTCTCTGGGTCTGTGGATTGTTGCATGGTTATTCTTTACAGTTAATATCGCTTTATAAGTGAGTCCATACCATGTTTTTCTTTATAGGTCTAAGGTACCTCACTCAGGGTGATCTTTTCTAGTTCTATCAAGTCGGGAAAAAAAAATTTCATGTGTAACTCTTTCGAAAAGTTGAGTGATACTCCATTATATATATCGACTACATTTTCTGTGTTCATTCTTCAGTTCAGGGAATTCTGACTGTTTCCATTCTGGGTATTGCATATAAAACTACTTTTTTTTAAATCACTCTCTGTAAAACTGACATAGTGATTTTGTTGGAGAGTGCATTGACCCTTTGGGAGAATGAAAAAATTAGCAAAATTTAGTCTTATGATTCATAAAGTTTTAGTTAAGCAAAATGAATAAGTTCTATAAGTCTGTGGACTTAATTTGTACCTACAGGAAACAATGCTGCAGAATGTACAAACAAGTGATACTAATAGCTAATTATTCTCAACAAAAATGAATCATAACATATTCAAACCATAGTATGGACTCAAGAAATATCTTAAAATGATATATGTTTTATTACTATGATTGTACTGATGAACTAACAGCTGCATATGCATGTTCAAATACCAATTTTTACTCATTAATGTGCAATATTTATATATTAGCTATATATCAATTAATTCTTTAAAATGATATTGTTATTTTAGGCTTCTTGTGTTCTATTTATTAGGTTTTTCTTGTGCATTATTAAGTACCAATGATTTTTTTAATATTTACCAGAATAATAAATATTTTTATTTATTATCCAGACTTTTTGGAAATTTTCAGTACAAAAATCTTAAACATTATTTTTAATATGATAAGAACATATAGGCATTCCAGAAGGTATTTTGTCAAAATTGAATTTCAAAAATTACCATTTATTAAACACTAATAGTCACAGAGAAACCCTGTCTCGAAAAACCAAAAAAAAAAAAAAAACACTAATAGCTTACATCAATAAGCATTCTTCATTCTTATTAAATAATAAGATATTAAAATAATTTCTAGTAAAACACTGAACTTAATCCACCTTTACTGCTGCTACAGATATCAGAAAACATTCTGGAGTTTGTGTAATGCTTTATTGACTTGGTATAAATAAACTTTCAAAATTATTTGTTCATATGATAGATAAAAGGAGTTCAGAAAATTATGATGAGACAAACATAGCTTTTATAGATTTTTATCTTTATAATTCTGAGGCTTTATAGATTAATACATTTGTTAATTCATTTACCTAAAATATTTTGAGAAACTATATTGTGCTAGATGATATTTTAAATATTGATATTATGGCAATGAATACAGTGAGTTTGTTCATAGCAAACTTGGAAACATACAAATTAAATAACAAAATGTAATAATCCTGAACTCTATGGAATGTCAAAGTCCAAAGACATGTGTAATATGAATACTAACAATTGTATCTCACTCAAAGTATAATTTATTGAAAAAGTTTTTCACCTAATGTATTTAGCAGTCTTTCTGAAATGGAGCTTTACATGGATGCTTGAGATTTATTTTAGACTCATTATTCTATTGCATTGTTCTATGACCAAGTTAATTTTGGCACCATACTAATTTGATTACTGGACAACTGCAGCTTTGTAGCATATTTTAAAATTGGGTATTATAATACTTCCTCTTTATTCTCTTTTTATCAATATTTCTTTGATGTTCAGGCTTATTGAAATTCTATATCACTTTCTACCTACAGATGCAGTAACATAGACCTGAAGAAATGATTCTTTCAGTCCTGAACATAGAATATGTCTCCATTTGTGGCTAATGATTTCCTTTCTATTTTATATAGAAAAATAGATCCCAGACCACTATTCATAAAAAAATATGAATTAAATATATTAGCTATTTTAAAGTAAGATGTGAATTTATGAAACTTCTGACAGAAAACAATAGAAACACACAATGGCATTAAACTGATCAAAGGACCAAGGCAAGATAGACAAATAATATTATAAATTTCATGAAAGCGGGGAAGTTTTATGTATCTTATTAGGGTAAGGGGATGATGGAGAATGTAGGGAAATATCTGAAAGCTATAATCGGAAAAAAAATTCAACCAAAGGTATGCAGTACTCATACAACTCCAAAGGAAAAGATAAACCTAATGATCTAATGGAAAAGTAAGAAACTGATCTAACCATATTTACTCAAAAGAAGGTATGCAAAGATTTAATAGATTACTGAAAAGTGCTTCACATGTTGTGGAATAATGAATCAAATCCACGGTGGTATTCTGTCACAATGGAGCTACAATGGTTATTTTCAAATATCTAAAAGAGAAGGGCAGAAAATGATGTGAAGAAAGTGGCACTTCAGCATGCTGTTGCTGTGAAGGAAAACTAAAGCATGCTTCATGACAGCAATTTGGGAATTCTTCCAAAATTAAAAAATAGAACTAGGAAGAAAATAATTTTACTAATGCTTATATAATCTAAAAAAATAAAATTGATTTGTGTAGGAAATTACTGTAATTGCTTCTAAATTATAGCCATATTCACAGTAACAAACAAATGAAAAGGTAGTGAATACAAACAATGTGCTCCCCATCATGATGGGATGTCTCAATGCCATGTAAAATGTTTGGTTATACAACTTATGACATTGGAACTGGGATATACATAATAAGTGAGTGAAGCAAGCCAGGGACAGAAAGATAACTATTTTATGAAGTCACTGGTATGTGGAATATAAAATTATTGATTTCATGGAAACTAAAAGATTTTATCAGTCACTACTAAATTACAGGCTACTAAGACACTTAATTTTTAGTATGCTATTGTACAGTTGAATGACATGTCCTTGTGGCACAATTGAGCATCCTTTGGATATATACTCAAAAGTGGTATTGCTGGGTCTTGATAAAGGTTGCTTCCTAATTTTCTGACAAATTGCCACACTGATATCCAAACGGGTTGTATCAGCTTGCACTGCCACCAGCAATGAAATAGTGTTCCCTTTTCCTCATAACCTCTCCAGTATAAATTGCCACCAGTGGTTTTGATCTTGGCCCTTCTGACAGGTGTAAGATGGAATCTTAGAGTTTTTTGATTTGCATTTCTGATAACTGAGGATGTTGAGGATTTCCTTAAGTGTCTTCCAACCATTTTAGATTCCTCTGTTGAGAATTTTCTGTTTAGGTCTGTACCTCATTTTTTTTTTTTTTTAAAGAACTTTAATGTTCATGTTAGTGACAGCTCCAATCAGGAATTACAAGTCAATGCTGGAAATGGACATTCAAACTTCTGTGTGGCCCCTTTTTCTGTAATTAGAATGATTCCTAAATTATCATTGTTGACTATTGGAAACATCAGTACTAATTGTTTAATGAGGTAATTATATTTTTTATATTTAATATATGATAAAGCTGGCTTTTGTAGCTTTTGAAAATGGTACTTTGATAATGGCAAAAGCATTTTGTTAGAAATATTCCTAACATGAGCTCTCTGCCAACACAAAAATCCCAATCAAGCCAAATCACAACAAGCCAAATTAAAAAAACAATCCATGTTTAATGGGATTCTTGCACTCTCCGGTAGCCCCAGGGAAACTGGGAAGCCCCAGATGCAACCACCTGAGAGGAAGAGAAAAGGCCATTGAGGGACTTTCCAGAGGAGCAGTTTAAATAGAATGGGGGAGTGGTCAAGAATTTGGCGGGCTGTTTTGACCCTTCTCTGGGGGATGGGTTAAGGTTTGGCAGGCACAGGGATGGGGCCTCCAAAGATGGAGGCCAGAGACTGGGACTTACAACAACACTTTTTTTGAAAATAAAAGTGAACTTATAAATATTACTCAGTGATCCTAGAGAAATTTCTTCAAAGCATGGCACCTCAATTCTCAAATGAACTTATTGATATTTCTCGAGGTAAAAGTTTTCTAGCTTATTTTGAGCAATATTTATTAACTTAAAATTTTGACCTTCAAATACTTGCATATAAATCAAAATCTTGTTTATTGTTTAGGGGATAGTTTATATATAAATAACACACACACATATGTATATATATATGCACATATACAATTATACTTTCAGAGCAGACATAGTGTTACAGAATTTATACGTGTGTGTGTGAGAGAGAGAGAGAGACAGAGAGAGAGAGAGAGAGAGAGAGAGAGAGAGAGAGAGAGTTTCGCTTTTATAACAAAGATGTGAAAAGAAACTTCTACGAGCATTGAGTTTAAAGAATTTTTACCAATATCTTCATTTAGGGATGTTATCCTAGAATCTCCTCTATAAACATAGTGGAAGTGAGCCTTCACAAAATTTTCATATTTAATAGAAGAAGGAGACATTTTTTCTGTGAATTACAATAATTAGTGTAATTTTATTTTGCTCCACATATTGCTATTAACAAAGCATATTTTATCATAAAGAGTCACATGCAGAATCAAAAAGGTTCAAGTTTATACGTGGATTATAGGTATTATTTAATGTAAGAAAGCAATTTTATTCATATTTCTAATAAAAATGAGAAAATGATATCAGGGGCACCCATATAAAAGTAATTTGGTAAATCACATGAATTTATAAAGTATATTCTTAGAACAACCTTACCATTTCAGATTATTACTCAAATTTAAATTCAGCTGTAATTAGGAGTGAAATTATCATGAAGTTATTGACATTTATAACTTATTTATCTAAAAATACTCCATTGGACAAGATTATTCATGTTTTAAGTATAAAAAATGCACTTGCTTAGTCTATTCAAATGTTATCATTCTTAGTGAACACTTTTATGTCTGCCCATTCATGCATATTTATAGAATCTTAAGCAAAGACAGAGTTAGCACCTTGAATTTTGTGATCGCAGTTTTGTTAACAGTTCTTGCTTCCTTTTGAGAGATCTTGTCTCTGATCTATTCTTGAAAAAATATGTAAACTAGCTATATTAATATTTAAAAAATAACAAATCTTTGCAAATAAAACATAAGCTGCTTGGTTGGATTCACTCTGGGTCCCAATCCCTTAAGAATATACTCTAAATATTTTATGCTGAAAACTTTTTAATTAATTATTTTCTTTTCTCAAATAGTGCCTCAATTCTTGCTCTTACAAACTTCTTAGCAAATTCAGAATAGAAAAATATTTGTTATAAACTTCTACAGGAACATAAATATAATCAGACACTAAAGAAGTCACCAAAACATAATTAAAAATAAAACTTGAGTTATTTTCCAAGACATTACCTGGTTCCACAAGCTCATGCCTCAGAACAATTTTCTGGGCCTGTATGTAGGGAACAGTTTAAATAAATTACAACAAACTTCCAATTAACAAATTTAAGTCTGGTTTTATCCCATGCTTTTTCAGACCCAGGCCAGATGGCCTTGGTGAGTTCCTGATAGAACATCCCCATTGTCTCAGTTTGTGGGTGTACCCCTTGCTGTCCTGAGTTCCTTGCTCGTGCTCTGTCTCCTGCTCTTGATTTGGACCTTGAGATTTCAGTCCGGTGCTCCGTTGTGGGTCTTTGTATCTGTCTCCTTTCATTGCCTAAATGTTTTTCTTTGGGTTCACCTTAATTAGCTTCTCTAGGATCACGCATAATAGGCTCTTGCTGAACATAATGGACAATGAGGACTACTGAGAACTCAAGAACAATGGCAATGGGTTTTTGATCCTACTGCACGTACTGACTTTGTGGGAGCCTAGGCAGTTTGGATGCTCACCTTACTAGACCTGGATGGAGGTGGGTGGTCCTTGGACTTCTCACAGGGCAGGGAACCGGGATTACTCTTAGGGATGATGAGGGAGGGGGACTTGATGGGGGAATGGGAGGGAAATGGGAGGTGGTGGCGGGGAGAAGGCAGAAATCTTTAATAAATAAATAAATAAATAAATTTAAGAATAAATTTATATAATATTTGAGTAAATTTCTCTATTTATACACTTCTAAATGATAAAGAATTTAAAAAGTTATTATGTGCATTTCTTCTTTTACTTATAAAGTGCTACTGGCCTTATCATTGTGTATGATAAAATTATTTTCTGTTTTTGATTTTTACTAATTTATTTCCTATCTGCCATCAGGAAATAAACTGTTATGCTTTCTTCAAATTAAAGTTACATATTTATGATAAATGAGTCAGATATAGAATGTTACAAATACTGGGTATTGAACAGCCTCTGCATCTCAGATGGCTTGTGTCCAGAAATCTTTCTGTTGTTATGAAGGAATTAAGAAAGGATAACATACAGACATGTCAAAGAAAGGTGTGGGAAGGTAGGCTATGTATGATATGATATGATAATCAAGTTCCATCCCCTGTACACCAACCTGGAACTTCAGAATATCTATACTGTATGACTCAGGGGTAGAGGTTAACTCATCTTGAGAGGATGTCTCTATTGATGAGAAGTCTCAGGTCACAGTCATTCTAAACCAGCAAACCATGTTTGGTTGCTTTCACATGCACTGGATAATTGTTCATAAACACTCCTACTTGCACACACTGCTAAAATTGACATTCAGACCAGAGGACAGCTCTATGATTCCTCTGAACATAAACTTGGGGAAGGCTTTATCGGTTTCCAATGGGTCTGAGGCCTTCTTCGCCAAATTACCTGACATGGCTCATGTCAAACAACTAATACTCACTCAGAACTTCCCTTTCTGAGAAACTGATTCACTCTCTACACTCAGAATTTTTTTTAAAAAAAAATCATATGTTTTTCTCAGTTTTGCTGTTTTTCCTAATAAGAACATCTGATCACTTTTTGACCATTATGTTCTCACTGGGATATTTTCAGCAATATTTAAAAACCATCTATAATATGTGACACATATAAACATACCTTGACTACTGGTTATATAACATAACCTACAAAAATAGCTGATAGGTCACAAAATAGTTTTCTTTTTATTGATCCTTTATTAGCAATAAAGAAACAAAGAAGAAACCACACAGACTCAAAATAATTTTAGTATATTGATTTATACTTGTTCTACAGGTCTCATTTAAAATTTTTTTCTGTTTTCATTAATAACAATAAATTAATTTGTTATGAAATAAATAATAAATAGTATATCATTAATTTATATTATTAATAATAATAAATATAGAATATTGAAATTGTAGTGATTCCCATATTTTAAATTTTTCCTTAACTCTATTTTTAAGAATATTAACATTTAGTCATCATTTCTGAAAATATTAAAGTAAAAGTGCTACTTTTGTTCTCAATTTAGGATTACACTCCTCTTGAGGCCAAGTTTTTCTGTCAGAAGCACCTTTCCTCCTAGCTTATTATCTATTTAGCATAGAACATTTCAATTCTTACTTAAATAATCAGGATCTATTAGGAATAACCTCTGAAATGGTTTCACTACTAAAATGTCCCTAAAATGACTTGCATTACCTATGCTAATATTTTATTTGTCTTTCTATTATGCAGGTTTGAAGATGTGAATGATCCTTAGGGTTCTTGGTATTTTGCATCTTAATTCTGAACAACTATTTAAAATTTAATTCCTTTGTTATTAATAATTTATTTTCCAATTCTTCTTAAATTTTACAAAACAAATTATCTGTAGTTCAATAAATGTCTAGTTTCTAGTCTTATTACTTCATTGAGTTATAAATAACTTAAACAGTATTGATGGTTGTGCATAATTCTATCACTTAGGAGTCTAAGAAAGCTCATTGCTAGTTTAAGGCCAGGCTAAACCAGACAGCACAGTGGAGGTCAGTCTAGAATATAGAAAGAGCCCAATTTCTAACAAACCAAGCCACTGTACATCCCCCAAAGTTTAACAATTTGAATGTGAGTTTGTTGCAATGATTATACATAACCCATATAAGTGTGCATTTGTCCATTAGTGACTTCTAAGGAGAGATATCAGGTGACCTGTGACACGGGCCTGTTAATGATTAGGAGGTTAGCTAGGATCTAGAAGATGAATCAATTAGCAGATTACTGATAGAAACTATTCCAGAATATGAGAGAGGGAGGGCAGGGTAAAAGAGTGTGAGAAAAAAGACAAGAGAGTGGATGAGGTTTATGCAAAGAGACTAAGAATGAAAAACAAAAAGGCAAAGCATTATCACCAAATCTACTTTTAAGACTGGGGTTAATATGTGAAATACAATAACAAAATATTTATTTTTGCCATGAGAAATATCCACCATACAGCTTAGACAAAAGACCCTAAAAGAGAATCCTGGAGTCCATCAATAATACCTGATATCTCAACACCAATAATTGACACTTGTAAATGGAGACTATTTCATTGAGTATGGAAAGGAATCTCAAAAGATAGTATGTTATAGTTTATTGGGTGCAATATATAGCAGATCTTTAATTACATCATTTTATCACTAGCTTTGATGTGAACCATGTTGAGGATATGCTGTTTATGAAGACATGGATGTTTGGGATAAAGATGACAAAAGCAATCACACAAAGATTCAATTTGGGCTTAACAGAGAGCTCAGGGGTTAAGAGAACTCGCTCTTTCAGAGGATGTGGGTTTGGTGCCCAGCACCTTTGCTGGTGATAATGCAAACTTGTACAATGACTTTGGAAATCAATATGTCAGTTTCTCAGAAAATTAGAATTAACCTAACTCAAGACCCAGAAATACCACTCTTGGACATAAACCCAAAAAATGATCAATCATAGTAAAAGGACATTTGTTCAACTACATTCATAGCAGCATTATTTGTAATATCTGAAACCTAAAAACAACCTAGATGCCCCTAAAAAAAAAAGAATGGATAAAGAAAATGTGGTACATTTACATAAGAGGGTACAACTCAGCAATAAAAACAACGACATCTTGATATTTATATGCAAATGGATGGAACTAGATAAAACCATCCTGAGTGAGGTAACCCAGACCCAGAAAGATGAGCATGGTCTGGAATCACTCATACATGGATACTAGCTGTAAAGAAAAGGATAACGTCCAAGTCCCCAGAGAAGCCAAGTAATAAGGAGAATCCTAAGAGAAATGTGTGTGTGTGTGTGTGTGTTTGTGTACACACATCACTGGGAAGGGGAAATAGACAAGATCTCCTGAGAAAATTGGGAGCATGGGAGTGGGGAGAAGAGAGAATGGAAGGGGAAGACGAAAGGAGAAGGGGAGGAGGAAAGAGAACTTGAGGGAATGGGATAGCAGAGATGGGAAAGAACAAAGACAGAGAGCAAGGAAAAGATATCCTGGTTGAGGAAGCCAGTATAGGACTAGCAAGAAACCTGGCACTAGAGAAATTCCCAGGAATCCACAAGGATGACCCTCGCTAAGACCCTAAGCAATAGTGGAGAGGATGCCTGACCTGGCTTTGTCCTATGGTCAGATTGATGATTATCTTAAACGTCATCATAGAACCTTCATCCAGCAACTGATGGAAGTAGAGACAGTGATCCACAGTGAAGCACTGGGCTGAGCTCCCAAAGTCCAGTCGAAGAGTAGGCAGAGTGAGAATATGAACAAAGAGGTCAAGATTATGATGGCAGTGTCCACTGAAACAGCTTATGTGAGCTAATGGGAGCGCACCATTAGTGAGACAGTGAGAGAAGCAGCAGAGGATGAAACTAGGTAACAGTAGTATGGCTGAAGTAGACTGTAGGCCCACTTGCAATGAAACCAGAATTTATCCCTGCCACTTATACTGGCTTTTGGAAACCCATTCTTTTTGGAGGAATTCCTTGATCAGCCTAGACATAGTCGGAAGGGCCTTGGTCCTGCTTGAAATGTGCTAGACTCTGTTGACTCCCCATGTGAAGCCTTACCCTCTGGGAAGAGTGAATGGGGGAGGGGATGTGGGATAAGGTGGGGTGAGCCAGAGGAGTGGAGGTAGTAGGAATTGGGATTGGTATGTAAAATGAGAAAAGATAGTTTTTTTAAATAAAAATAAATTTAATAAAAAGAAACTTTGAGTCTCCAGGCATGTTTTAGTGTATATAAAGGATAAAATTGAAAAATAGCTCTCTTTTAAAAAGTTAAATAATATTGCCATCATGTTTATACAACTAAATTGCTCGGGTATCAGTATGAAACACTCTATATGACAGCATTATATTTACAGCATGTGTAGTTTACAGCATTATTATATATGACAGCAATATTATCAAGTAGCATGTGATCACTAAACATACAGGCTGTTATTGGAGGCAGGAAGCAGTAACACATTTTTGACTGTTCTAAATCATTTCTGAGCTCTTCCTTCTGTCTGCTTCTGGTCATCTATGAGTGGATGACACTGCTACAAGGTCTTATACACCAAACATGGTGGTCTATAAAGCCAGTGGCACCAAACAACTGTGAATGAAAACTTCTGAGCCTGTGAGTAAGTGAAATTCTATCTTACTGATGGTACTAAATTATATCAGGCCTTTAGTTTCAGTGATGTAAAGTACAATGTCATTTTTTCCTGAAATTATCTCCTTCATATGTTTCTGAATATTCAAGATTTATAATGACATTAAGTGGTAAGAGTTATAATGATCCCTTTTGTATATCAACATGGTATATTTTCTTGCATCTGGATGCAGGAACTAAAGAAATTATGCTGGCATTAGTTAACTAACGTCACATCATCTTCAACTGGAACATCCCCACTTCTCATTTTGCTGAAATTGCTCTCTAGGAGGCAAAAATCAACTCCTTAACATTTGTTCAAAGCAGTAAAGCATGGATGGTCCATATTGACTCAAAATGGCAGTCTATCTCTTTAAAAGGAGAACACGGAATAAATGAGGGGACTAGTAGGATCCTCACTGTTGAAAGGCAATTTGAGCAGCTGCTAGGATTGAATCAATGAGCTCTGAAGGTGATTGATCAATTACTTCAGCTTCTGCAGGAACCCCTTTTACTTCCTGCTGATTTAGCAGCATGATGGTACCAAAATGTCCAAGAGCAATCCGGACATCCAATTTAATGGAACCATGACCATATTTCCTGGTGGAAACATTTCTCCTTTGGGAATAGAATTAATTTATTGAGTACAATATTATAAGGACAGAGGGAAAACAAGCTCTTTAGCAGGTAATTTGACTTTATGTGGGAGTTTCAGTCATCTTGATTGTTCAAACCATGTGCTTTCGTCACAGAAGAAATATTATCAAACATGTTTTACTCTGTTAAAAAGGTGTCAGTGTTATCTTCAAGATGGCTTGTTGACACCAAATGATGGTTTACTTTGAGATGTTCTCATAAATTAAATATATCAAGATATACAATAGTTTCCACAAGCATTTCTTTTCATTGGTAAAACATAGTTTTATCAGGAAATTTATAGTTGAGAGTCAATTGTAGCAATTTTATCATACCACAAATTTCCCATGGCTGAGTCTTTTTGGAATATTGTGGCAGTAGGCATAGTAGTTTTTTTGTGTGTGTATGAATTGTGGTGCTGTGAGAAAATATTGTGGACATTAAGAAACATGTATTCATCTGTAAGAACGAATCATTACCAACATTATGATAATGGAACGTACGATCAGTTTGTTGGCAGAGGCTTGCTGACACGCTACAATATATGAATGCAAACTCCATCATTGTTTTTGTCTTTCATAGGTTAGATATTTAGCAGTGACAGTAACTACATCATTATGGCACAAGAACATCATAAAGATGAACCCATGTGTAGTTTACAGCTATATCATCAAGGACTGTGTGTCTATAACTATTGAATAAACATTGCCATAGCAGGAAAACAATGAGTATTAACTTCTTCCAGGTGGTTCTTGGGAGCCCTATTCACATCTTAACCTAGGGTTTTTTTTATTTTTATTAAATTGGGCAATATATCATTTAGAGACAGCCTAAAATGCTGTAAAGAGTAGCTTTCAAAAATACTCTCATAAAACTTTGTGAAAGATTCAAGTACCTTAAGAACTGTGAATCCCATGCTTCAGGATAAATGCTGTGGCTGCTGGATCTTCAATGCAATCATGTTAGAGCATCTTAAGGTGTTGAGATAGACAGTGAGATAAATTAATGACCTTGAGCAATTACCCACCCTAATTTTCTGTTCAGTAAGTTTCTTGGTGAAAAGAATTTTTTTTAGAACTTGAAAGCGACTATTTTAGCAAGCACATTTGTTAAAACTGTCAAGTTCATTAAAAGTAATTTGAAGATTGAAATGGATCCTGTTTATGTATTTTTATTGCATTTGAATTTAGGGCAAGTTTTAAAACAACACTGCCTTACAGAGTTAGGAAGACTGCTTCCTAGATAGCAGTTTAAGCAAATGAGAAGTAGAGAAATTCCATTTGAAGATGTAATGGAATAAAAATTATCAATTTTAGTTAACTAACAACATCTCATCTTTTATGATTGTTTGATATAACTCCAAAAAAGTTATGATAACACATAAACATTATCATTTTAATCTTTAAACTTAAAAATTATATTGGTAGCTATGATGACTATTCTTGGTTGTCAAATTGACTATATCTGGAATGAACAATAATTCAGAAATGGAGGGCATACTTGTGATCTGAATCTTGAAGCAAGAAGACAACAGACCTTTGATTTGGATCTTGAGGTTGGGGGTACAAGCCTTTAATCTAGATCTTGTGACTGAATGACCACACCTTCTGCTTGAAGGACAATGGGAAAAAAAAGGGACTGTGTTGTTCTTCAACAGCTTGTCCTGGCCTTGTCAGGACATCCATTTTCTTCACTGGCATTGGAATTTATTTCTTCTAGATTCCAAAAGGGATTCCAGCATATACTGAAGACTAATGGATTACTGGACTTTTTATTCACAGCCAGCCATTGTTGGACTGCAGCCTTTAAGTCATTCCAATAAATTCCAATTATGTATGTGTGTATATGTGTGTGTGAAGGGAGAGTGAGAGACAGAGAGACAGAGACAGAGAGATATTCATTCTTTTTATCCCATAAGTGCTGTGAGTCTAGAGAACAGGGACTAATACAGTAACTTTGGTATTATAGTATTTTTAAAATTGAATGTTATCATCAGTTTAAAAACAGCTAGGATTTTTCTAATATTTAAATGTGTGCTTATTTAAAATCTGTGTCTCTTTCTCTTCAGTCTGGCCAATTTATTATTTCCTAAAGCAACTATGAAGTTCATTAATGAAGACTTTTTTTTTTTACATTGGAACATGCCCACCTTTTTGTAAAGATTTTAAGCCATTCTATAAGATGATGAGACCATTTGTCCCTATCATCTTAAGCACCCTCTTCCCAACTGCTAGACAAGTCCACAAACTGCAGTACTTCTATCTCCTAGCTGATTATTGTTACAGCAGGAGATTAATCAGAGTAAGCAGAGTTCAATTTAAGTAGACACTGATGCCTTCTAGTAGACATAACCACAAAGTAAGTAAAAAGTGGTAACTTGGGGAAAATAAGATTTTCTGTGGCTTATTTGTTTTGTTCTAATGGGAAAGACACTCAGATGGAGCTAGAAACTTGTTAGTTTGTTTATTTGTTTCTTTGTTTTGGAGAAGCTGTACTATGTCACCTTGGCTGCCCTGGAATTCACTATGTTCTAATGTCCCAGAGTTCCAATGATTGTTAAGAGTTAAGACATGCATAGATCTAATCTACATGGGAAGTAGAAAAAGGCAAGATCTCCTCAGTAAATTGGGAGCATGGGGACCTTGGGACAGGGTTGAAGGAGAGGGAATAGGCAGGTATGGGAGCAGAGAAAAATGTAGAGCTCAATAAAAACCAATTAAAAAAAAGAGTTTCCCATTTACTGACCTGTAACATTACCTTGGGAACTGATCATTCCCATGTGTTTTGACTGTTGCTAAGTTCTTTACAATGTATTCCTTTACTAGACCCTCTTGTCATTCATTTTGTAAACCTGTAAATGTGTTTCGTGCAAGTCCTCCCTGACCATATGTTTATATAATTGAAATTTATTAAAATTTATGCCCTGACAATGCTGATGCATGCATGGGCATCCCGCATATGGCTCTTCTATTGAACTTGTTGAGTTTCATGGTCTAAGTTGATGATGAAGACTGACCAGGTTTATATAATTACCTTTGCCAAATCTCTGAATTTTATTTTTCAAAAACAAGAAATAACCAACAGACTGGTAAATCCATAGATCTTTTATATAATTTTATATAATTTTTTTTTTAATTTTTCGAGACAGGGTTTCTCCGTGGCTTTTGGTTCCTGTCCTGGAACTAGCTCTTCTAGACCAGGCTGGCCTCGAACTCACATAGATCTGCCTGCCTCTGATTAAAGGCGTACGCCACCACCGCCTGGCTTAATGTTTATTTTTAAATAAAATTTAAACACTTTATTGTGTTACAAATTTCTAAGATTATGGGTTGATATATAGATAAAAACTTTGAATTTGTATTAATCTTGGTCTATTAATATAGATTTAAGGCCAATTTTGTTACACTGTGTATATGTATATGTCTCCTCTTGTTTAAGGTATTATGTTTATACAGCTTATTTAAAAATTATAATGTGTAATTAAAAATTGAAGATTAATAGATAGTCATTTGTAATAGTCAAACTTATAATCATGTTAGTTATGTTTTTTAAATGTACAGAGATAAATTTCAGATGGATAGCTTTAAGAGTATATTTCAGATGTGTGGTTTTAAGGAAATGAATTTTGGATGTAGTTATTATATTGGTTTAAGAAACTGGAAGTAGTGAATACTCCTCTAACTTCTATTTTCTCATCAAACATGGATAAAGGGACAAGAATGAGTTACTCCTACAGTGTGAACCTTAAAGAGCGACTCTTGTACATTTAAGAGGATATTGCTGCATTTCATAGGAATCACAACTGGATAAGACTATTGATTGCTTTCAATGGTCATATCAAGCTGAATCACTATTGTACATTTAAGAGCCCTTGTGGTTCATAAGCATTACAGCTTGATATGACCATTGATTGTTTTTCTCTCTTGGCAGCTTGCACAGTTTCTTTTAATACTATAACAGCTAATATCTTTTTTCTACTTAAGTAACAACTAGGAGCAGCTCTCAAAAAGAAGTACTATGGGATTCCCCTCCACAAGAGTTTTTAGAGCCATGTTTGGATTGCCTACCAGGAGAAGACCCAGATTCATATACAGTTTTGGCATATGAAGATATATGCATCATACTTCATTGTCTTATATTGGATTCTTCTGTGCCATTGTGCATTGTACACACATAGAAATACCTGTTCATTTCCCATAGGTACTAACAGCCTAAGTCCGAGGTTTCATCTAAGTCCAGGTTGGTGAACCAATAGCGTATTGTGGTTACTTCCAGAATCACAGGTATATCTAGAAACTGTATGATACAATTGAGGGGTCACCCCTAATAAGGTGGGTGATTATTCATTAAATTTAAAGTACAAACTCTTCTGAAAGCTAAAAGAGTCTCCTTTCTCTATACAGCAGTTGAAGATAAGTAACCTTTTGGAGAACCCCATGAGTGTTCTGTGTTTTTTATAAGTTCCCTGATTCTACTTCCTCCACTATGAGATAATGTTTCAGTATAAAGGAAAGATCTATACAGTAGTAACTCTTTAAACATGCCATAGACCATCTGCTGGATAAGTCGTTCATAAACCTATTGTGTTGTGTTACTCTCTCTCCTTTTTGGTTCAACACACAATGTTCTTGGAAGTAGGCCTCCCCAAAGAATAAAGGTTGATATATATCAAACCAGTCAGAGTGCATATTCCACATTTCTGCATTGTGCTCTCAAAGTCTTTAGTACAGGACAGGACCAGATGTTAAATAACTAAGAAAAGCCCTATTGCCCTTAATGGTGTAGAAATTCTTTAATCTTAAAACCCACTTATCTCCTTTCACCATATCATTCAAAGTTATTTCTTACAATTTCTCCTTTTCTTCGTTTGCATGTTGATCAATCTTTTCACTTCTGTGTGGAGACTATGGTATGAAATGCTTCCCCTTGGGAATTGTAACTATAATAAACTGCCTGCTCCTTTGATAGTCATCTCCTGATATATTGATCTTCCTGCACTATACATTTACTGCAAAAGCACAGCTGGAGATCACAGTTATAATATATATTTCTTTACTGATTTACTAGACAAAATGGGATTTGCTGTATGTCTATAATTTTGTCAAGAAAGATAAGTATCACCTTGATATGTACCTTTAACATCTGAGACATGTGCTGATGCCACTAACTTGTGGGTCTATGTGGTCAAGCCTGATGTCACATAAAATATTTTGACTTCATAAACGCTTAGTGCCCCTAATGATAGAAAGTTTCTGGTGACAATTCAGGTGAATTAATGGTTTACACTTCAGAAATCTCTAATTTAGTCCAGAATAAAGATTAAAATTATTTTTCAGATTAAGAACATTTATATTCAATAATCAATATAATGTACTCCACAGTTTGAAGTAGTGATATGCTTTTTTGCTACACAGAACTTCAAAATAATGTATAGACACATTCTTATATTAGCAGAAATATTTATGAACAAAATAAATGTGTGTCTAAGACCTGGAAATGGCCCTGGGAGTCACCTCCTGTTCACTGTAAACAAAAAACACAATAAAATTTGTGTAAGAATTTAGTCTCACCTGTAGAGGGGATAGCAATGCCATGTTCATACAAGAGATTCTTGATGTTCTCCATAACATATGGTACTGTTGTCACCTGTTGTGTCTCTGTGGGTGTGATTAAAAACATGCCTGTAGCCATCACTCTTACTTCTAATTTTTCAGAGGGTATGAAATATTAATAAAATTTCTTTGTATTTCAGTCTCACAGACTGGCATAGATCATTTGGGGAACAAGGAAAATCCTCATTATATCAATAACCCTAATCCTCATTATAATTACAAACTCCTTTGCTGGTGAACTGTATTTATTTAAAAACACATTTTAATAGTATAATTGTATTGTGCCTAATCTACAGAGAACAAAACAATATAGCTTCATAGTTTTATAGAAATTTGGTTTAAGTGTTTTCTAAATGTAACTATATCATTAGATAAAAGCAGTATTTCCTAATGATTTAACTTTGCAATCCCTTATTAACTAATGATAATAATTATGACTTCATTTTCTTTTGAGCATTTTTTATCTTTAATGTGTCTTCAATACTTAAGTCCTTTGTTTGTACATTATTATTTTTCTTTATAGTCACTTATGCCTACCTTTTAGATTTCACAACTGTACTATATTATTTTGATTACTGTTGCTTAATAGTCAATATGAGCATTAGGTGATGAAAGATATTTTTAATTGTCTTATTTAATCTAAATCTCTTCATATTCTCTTGATATTTTTTGTAGTTTTTTTCCTTCCTAGTTTGCTGAAGAGATCTAACAAGAATCTGGCTTTACATTTGTGTACTGATCTTTATGGAAAGGAAAGGCACTGAATGTTATGAGTACTCAGTGAAGTTGTTCCATGCAACTGATATTGGGTGCTCTAAACCTTCGCTAAAATCTAGATGTTTCTGAGTGAAAATTATGCCCTGCATTTTCTCCACTATATTTCACAGTGTTTTATCCTATATTTATAGCATTATATTTAAAAAAAAATCTTCAAAGGAAACTGTAGGGGGATTAGCTCAATAATTCATTGTGCTAACTCCTCTTCATTGATATTGAGCCCAAACGTCGGTTTCTTACTCCATTCATGTAAATTCATTGTTTACATATGTGCACATGATGTCAAATGTTTTACTGGAATCTATTATAATAAACCGGAAAATAAATAATTACATTTAAGGACAATGACACTGGGTTAATATGTATGCATTTTTTCAGTGCTTACTGTGCTTAATGCAAAGACTGGACATAAAGAATATGCTATCTATGTAAATTTCCAGAATGCTATCAGATACCTCAGTCAGAAGTTCTGCATTCCTGGCTTGGGACCTGCTGCAGTTCTTGAAGCACCTACATGTCAATCTCACTCATTGTCTGTGTATGGAACAGCCACAAAGGTAGGTCCCTAGGTATTTGAGATGATGCAGTGAGCTCTTCTAGCTTCTGTTTTGTCTATGCGGGACTATCACTACAGGAAAAAATGAATGTTTCTTTTTATTTTTTTGCCTCTTAATTCATATAAATATTTTTCATTGACCAAGTCTAGTATGACAATTGGAAAAAAAAAGAATCTATTAAAAATCCAAGTCAACACACCCAAGTTCTTAAGAGTCAAGTGAGGACAATTATGTATCACTTTGTTTTGTGTTACACATGAGGAAAACAAGAAAGTATGCAACATAAATTTCATAGTTAGGAAATGCATAGCACTTTCTTCACCCAAATTTATACCCTTCAGTAAGCTGTAAGCTGCCTAACACATTCCCTAAAGCGAGCGGCAGTTTACTATTACACCTTAAGGAACTCACACATGTTCAGGTGTGTATAAACATTAAGCATAAATTTGCTTGCTTTTAAATGATTGCACAAATATCCTGTTTTTAAATACCTTTGCATTTTCTTTACAAAGTAGTAGGCTTTCATATGGAATTTTCACAATAATGATTATACTTTACCCATCCCCTTGCCATTCTATCCTCCCTATCCCCCTTGCCATACTTTTACTAATTCTTTTTCTGTTAAATACAGTCCCACCTCTGGTTTCCTGTCACATGTGCCCAAGTATTTTCTACTTTAATTATTTATGTTACCACCCTTCAAATACGTTTCTCACCTTTGATATTCCCATTTCTACCTACTTAACAGACAGACAAGCACACACAGACACACAAACATCTAAGTCAGCATATAGAAGAAAAGATACAGCATTTGTCTTTTAGATCTGTTTTATGTCTCTTAACAATATCTGGCTACTTCCATTTTCCTAGGAAATGGCATAAATTTATTCCTCTATAAGTAAAATTTTAAATTATATGTATTATACACAATATTTTTGTCTTTACATCTGTTGGCGGACATGAAAATGATATTTAAAAAAATTATAAACCCCTATGCAGTAATGACAACAAACACCAGAGAGACGAGATAGCCAATAGAACAGGAAATTTTTTTTCAATTGTATGTTAAACTAAATATTAATATATAAGCATCCAAAACATTAAATGTCAAAAAATCATTTGTTAAACTAACAGTACTCAAATGTCAAAACACAATAACAAATAAACATTTAAACATGTGCTCAGCGTCTTTACTCATCATTGAA
Source organism: Chionomys nivalis (assembly GCF_950005125.1). Classification (NCBI taxonomy): domain Eukaryota; kingdom Metazoa; phylum Chordata; class Mammalia; order Rodentia; family Cricetidae; genus Chionomys; species Chionomys nivalis. The sequence continues at coordinate 73,287,134 of NC_080090.1, read as the reverse complement.
ATGCAAATGTAAACTGCTCTGAATGTCCCTCTCTTCCCAGTCAGAATGATTTTTATCAAATCAAGAAAGGTCAGTGAATACAGGTGAGAATCTGGTGAGAAACAAATTTGAATATACTGCTGGTGGGAACAGAAGCTACTCTATTACCTCGGAAATCAGTGCAGGGTTCTCAAAATGCATCCAAACAAGATCCAATCTACCACCCATTCTTGGGCTTTTATAGAGAGCTGCTAATCAGCATAGTTACAGAGACACTGCACACTAGGATGATTGCTGCACTAGTCACAACAACGAAGAACCAGAATACATGCCTTTCAAGATGAGTGGGTAGAAAAAAAATGTGATAATACTTGAGGAAAAAAATATGTTTATTTAGATAACTTGCCTATTTTTTTAAAATCCTCTCTTCTACTCTCCATAAGTGTATCTATTTCTAATTGTTACAGTGACAAAGCTTTTGGAAGGTTCCCCAAGATTTCCCCGAGACTTCTGAAGTTGCATGCAGTAAATATCCTCCTGATGGTTTTGTTGTTATTGTTCCCCTTTCACTTTCCAGACACCTCTATCCAAAGAACGGGGCAACTGAAATCCTATCCTGATGCCTTCAACACTTCTACATCCTGTGAATGTTTCTATGGATATTGTGAATTGGTGGATATTCTTCCATACTGCTGTAGCTTCTCTTTTCATTAGAAACATTTTATTCTTCTGAATTTTGTAAAAATAAACAAGCAAACAAATAAACAACAGCAAAAATTTGCTCAACAATTTTTTTTCACAAATTTGATTTTTAAATTATTCTATTATTTCTATTGTATTCTAGTCTCATGTGCCTCTGGCAGGTCGATTGAGAAAACTGTGTCTTTTGTTTCAAACTGACCACTAGTCTCACATGTTAAGTTTTCTCATCCCTAATAGGAAAAGCAATTCCAAATGCTAATTTTTATCTTGGTAGCTGTTTAAGACCAAGTTTGGAAAATTTAAATTGGTACTTCTCCTTCAACCTATTTCATTGCTTGACTTGTTAACATTTTGATGAGTGCAGAATGAGGTAAATATAGAAACTGATTTTTCCAAAAGTTGATTCAGCAAGCACTAATAGAAATGTAAGTTTTTCAGGAAGTTTGCTGTAGGAATTAGTCTCCTAGCAATGTTAGGAACTCTACACAAGAAGTTTTCCCAACATGACTGTCAAAACAGGAGCAGAACAAGGACAACAATAATGACAACATGCCACACAGGACAGCAGAAAACCACAAGCTCTTTTCTACACATAGAACTATAAGCAACTAAATAATGCTGAGGGCAGAAGAAATAGTCTCCCCCCCCCCCCCGGAGCAGGCCACCAATTGTTTATCCAATACCAAATAACATTTCATTTCAAATAATAAGTGAAAACATATACACATCAGCAACATTATACAGACTGAGCAATTATATTTAGGAATGTTTATGCTTGTGCATATATATTCATATACATGCATACAAACATCTGTAACAATAATTTATAAAAGAGAGAGGCCACAAATTTGAAAAAAGCATGAAGGAATGAGAGGCTTGGGAGAGAGGAAATAAATGGTGGGAGAATTATATAATTATACTATGATTTTAAAAATATAAAGGAAATAATTAAAAATCAAGAAACTGTGGGTTAATTTTCAAATTATTTTAGTAGATACTAAGCACTATGGAAAATGTGAAGGTATTGATACTTAATAAAGACTGGGGATTCACTTGCTCACATAGAGAGAAGGGGATAAGGAAGAACAAGTATTCCCTTCAGTAACAGTTAAATTCTGGATTGATTTAGTAATTTTTTAAAGACAGTGATGTTAAGGAACAAGTTTTTTTTTTGTATTAAGTGTCAATTTTTTATTTTCAGTTTGTGAATACACCCTCTTGAATTAGTCAAAACCCAACAATAGAGAAATAGAGAAAGGTAAAAGCCCAAAGGCAAAAGATATATAGCATAATTTAAGAAAATCTGGCTAGAAACAAGCCAAACAAAGGCTGGGCAGCCATAAGTAAGAATATGAGGCCTCGTGTGATTTACTTGGAAGCTGGGTGTTGGCCATCCCCCCAAAGAGCAAAGAACAAAGAGTCAAAAGAGCAAAGATTAAAAACAACAACAACTACACACATATGCCATGGTATGAACATGTACACACACAAACACACACAAATACATTTGGTTAGACAACAATAAAAAGAACTGGTGCAGAATCAATGCTTTTCCATAGGTCAGCAGTTTCTTGTCTTTCTGAATAAACGTTGACACTTTGCTCCTCACTCTCTATTACTATTTTCATACCTATTTTTACTTTTTGTTCTAAGAATAAACACACAGCATATATTATAAAGTTAACAAATAAAAGTAAAGGAGTTCTGTGTACATTTTATTATATTATGTTCCCAGCATAAATAACACGTGTATATTTAACAAAAATATACTGAATTCATGCTTATCACGACATATGCTCTAATTACTAACTTCAGAACCAAGCATCTATCTTGACTTTTTATAAGTGATACAATAAGTACATCATCGATTGCTTATCAATAACACAAATTCATTTAAATTGGAATACACTTTTGTGGTTTCCATGTACAACCACAGTAGTATCAACAGGACGATGAGGACAGATGACACAAAATCACCTTTCATTTTGATTATTACTTGGTATAATTAATAATTACATGTACTTAGAAATTACACATTATATTTTTGGTTGTGAGCCTAGCCTTTAATGGATGAGCCATCTTGAAATCTGCGGGCAAATGAATTGATATAAAAAGCATCATATTGAGTGAGGTAACCCAGACCCAGAAAGATAAATATCATATGTACTCACTCATAAGTGGTTTTTAGACATAAAGCAAAGAAAACAAGCCTACCATTCACAATCCTAGAGAACCTAGACAACAAAGAGAACTCTAATAGAGACATACATGGATCTAATCAACATGGGAAGTAGAAAATAGCAAGATCCCCTTTGCAAACTGGAAGCATGGGGACCTAGGGAAGGGGTAGAAGGGGAAGAGAAAGGGAAAGGAGTGGAGAAAAATAAATAGCTCTATAAAAATAAAATAAAAACTACAATAGGACTTTTTAAAAAATTAGTAGCTCTAGGTACTTGTGGGAAATAAATCAAGGAGTACTTTAAGATATACTTATGTTCCATTAAAGAACATGAAAAGTTACAATCAAGATGTTGGACTAATACATTGACTATAATAGAGCTTCAAACACAAAAGTATCTAATTAAAGGATTACAACCTCAAAAAAGATAGAAAGAAAAATTGTATAAAAATTGTATACAGTAAAATTGATGGGTTTCATTGAGACATTTCATAAATGTTAAGGTTATTGGGGATGGAACTCTTTTTGTAGCACAGATTAGCCTTGGATTTTCTCCTATCTCAGCATCTCAAATGCTGTAGGCTTTACCATTTTTCTTTGACTCAACGACATGATCTAAATTAGAAAGTGAAAAGGACTTTCCTAATATCATGAATTAATGAGTCAGGTTTCATTGATACTCTTATCTCGTAGCTCTTATGATTCTTATTTGTAAGTCTTTGAAATACGTAACAATATTTCATAATGATGGGACTTTTACACTCATAGGAAATGAAGAGTCTATAAAACTGGGAACTGTTGGTTGGCAGTGGGCTGGGGTAACAGCACATTGTCATACATGATACAGCGGCAGATTAGGTCTTTCTCTGATGGGAGCACAGACACAATAGCAAACCTGATGACTGCCTCATTCTAAAGATAGAAAAAGAGATTTGACAGTGATTAGAATAAATGCTTCTTCAGGGAATTGAGAATAAAATAGCTTTGGAGGGGTTATACATCTATATCAGAGATATTGTTCCCTTCTCTTAGATTACAGAAGTATTGAGCCACAAATAAGCTATTAAGTTTTAATAACAAACTGACTAGGAAATAATACTTAGGTTCCAAGTGTGTAGTTAAAGCCTGTAGTTGTAAGAATGCTGTAATGGTAAAAGTTACTGGGTTCAGTTATACAAATACTAAAATTATAAGTAACTCCTTGCAGTTGTCGGCATTCCTCTACAGTCATCACTACAAAGCAACTTCTACCACAGATTTTCCAATGAGACTCTATATAAGAGTGAAAGAAGAGGAAACAGAGAGCAACATTGATGTCAAAAATGGCAGACATCTACAGCATGAATTGAGAGAATGTATGTTCTACCAACATAGATTTTTTTATTTTAATTTTTATTCTTTTTTAATTAAAATTTCCACCTGCTCCCCCTTTCCCATTTCCCTCCCCTCCTCCCAAATATTGCCCCCTACCCCACTCCCCTCCCCCTATCCCCACTCCTCTTCTCCTCCCCCCACACCATTCCCCCTCCCTCTCGATACTGAAGAGCAGTCCAAATTCCCTGCCCTGCGGGAAGACGAAGGTCTTCTATCTATGTCCAGGAAGGTGAGCCTCTAAACAGGCTAAGCTCTCACAAAGCCAGTTCATGTATTAGGATCAAAACCTAGTGCCATTGTCCTTGGCTTCTCATCAGCCTTCCTTGTCCGCCATGCTCAGAGAGTCCAGTTTCAACCCATGCTTATTCAGTCCCAGACCAGCTGGCCTTGGTGGGCTCCCAATAAATCAGTTCCACTGTCACAGTGGGTGGGTGCACCCCTCGTGGTCCTGATTTCCTTGCTCATGTTCTCCCTCTTTCTGCTCCTCATTTGGACCTTAAGAGCTAAGACCTTTGCTCCAAATTGAGTCTCTGTCTCTACCTCGATCCATCGCCAGATGAAGGTTCTAAGGTGATATGTAAGATATTCATCAGTATAGGATAGGATCATTTCAGGTTCCCTCTCCTCAGTTGCCCAAGGTACCAGCTGGGGACATCTCCCTGAACACCTGCAATCCTTCTAGAGTCAAGTCTCTTGCCAACCCTAAAATGGCTCCCTTAGTTAGGATGTATACTTCGCTGCTCCCGTATCCACCCTTCCTATATCCCAACCAGCCCAATCCCCCAGCAGCATTGTTTGTAATAGCCAGAACCTGGAAACAACCTAGATGCCCTTCAATGGAGGAATGGATGAAGAAAGTGTGGAATATATACATATTAGAGTACTACTCAGTGGTAAAAAACAATGACTTCTCGAATTTTGCGTGCAAATGGATGGAAATAGCAAACACTATCCTGAGTGAGGTATCCCAGACCCAAAAAGAGGAACATGGGATGTACTCACGCATAATCGGTTTCTAGCCATAAATAAAGGACATTGAGCATATAATTTGTGATCCTAGAGAAGCTAAATAAGAAAGTGAACCCAAAGAAAATCGTATAGTCAGCTACCTGGATAGGGGAAGTAGACAAGATTGCAGGGCAAAATCTGGGAACTTGCGGGTGAGGTGGCATGGGGCAAAGGGGAAATGGGATGACCTTACATAGATTTTTTTTCAGTGGAAGTTCTCTGGAATTTGTCACGTAGGGATATGTCTGACATGTGTGAATCTCTATGCTAGACATACTTCTGTCTTTATCAGGAGAAAAATGATCCTTAAATAAATAAATACCAAAGAATAACAAAGTGGAAGGTATTAAAGAATATACTCATGAGAGTGAAATTTGCCCAGGCTGAAATGTAGTGATATCGGGATAATAAACATTTTACAGGTGTGTGTGTGTGTGTGTGTGTGTGTGTGTGTGTGTTAGGGGAGTAGCATTTTGTTGCTACACAGACAACCAACAAGAAAGGACAAGTTTTAAGAGTGGTTCTCATTGCCTAATTTTTAACAGTGAAGGAATGTACATGTTCGTCTTAGTCTATCCACCAAAGGTGGACAATAGGTTTGTTCTGCTTAGGAGTCAATGTGTGGTTCATTCTAGCACTCCAAGGAAATTTCAGCTAAACTGAGAAGATAAATTTTAGTTCTAGGAGATATTTAAAAGAAAACATGAGAGGAAAATAACTAATGGATTTTGATGTGTTCAAATCTTCGTAGGATTTTTCCTACATATCAGTGTTGGAGCACACTAATTTCATCAGAAAGCTTTATTTTATATTATGGAAGAAATCTATCTTGATTGGAAAGGCTTAAATTATTCGATGTGTTTTTTAAATTTGTATAATTTTATCTACTTTTATTGTCTTGCAGAGAATGACCTCAATGGCTTCTACTTTTTGGACGTAATTAACTTATACACCATATGATGTGATGTTTGTTAAATGTAGTAAAGAATAATTTGTTTTTCAGAACAACACAAATTCTTGTATAGTTAGCAAAAGCATGTTCTTTCTCTCTCAGTTAGATCTTTCTTTCAACTGTTGTGTCACCATCATGTCCATTTTATTTTTAACATTGTAAGTATAAATGTTATACTTTCTACTTCATCAAATTTATTTCTAATTAAAAGAATATTTTAAACTTTACAGTATTATACATACTATGTATTAGTGTGGAATTTCTTTGAAAATTATGTCTTTTGATTCTCACAGATTCTCTTTGGGCTGCTTTTTAATATAAAATTTATTATGTTTGTAGATGATACATTTTCGATAATATATGAATATTTTCATCTATGAAACTACCAAAAAATGTTTATTGAGTTATCTTGAAGTAAATATTTATTACATTCCCCACAGTAGTAACCAGAGTGAGGCATATGCTTGGCAGAAATAAAGGGCCTGTACAAATGTTCGACCTGGCAGTAACAGGCAGATCAGCCTTGTGGAACTGCGAAGTAAGAAAGAAACTAACTAGCATGCTGTCTGATTATAGTCTGAGGCACGATTTCAGAGGGCTTATTTAATGTGGGTTTTATGTAATGTGCAGATTTAAATGCTGACTGATATAATTACTTTATTATTGTTAAATGCATAAGAAAATAAAAAAATAAAATTAAGAAAATATTCCTGACCTGTCTGATTCAACTATGGCAGTCCAGGTGAGAGAAAATGACACTTTATACCAGAGAGGTTGCATTAGAGTCTTTGATAATAAACAAATGTAAGACAGAATTCCAGAATTTTGAAGACTTACAGAAGATTGTAATATATGATATTGAACAGCATAGATGAAGGCAGGAAAAATGGCTAATTAAAATTTTTGCATGTTATAGTTAATTATATTGGGCAAGCAAATGTTACAAATAATGTAGCTTTATAGAGCACTGAGAGCCATAGATTCTGAATAATCTGTTAAAGGAGGATATCAGAAAGTCGTCTGGATGTGGGCACCAACAGTGAGAAGTATAAAACTGTAAATAAGAATAAGACAATAGTGCAAGGCTTAATATCAAATCTATGACCAGAATTATAAGCAATATTAATTTAAATGTTGTAATGTTGACATATTTACTAAGTACTTACTACATGTCACCTACTACAAGCAATTTCAAGAATAATTAATTATCTGACAGACTTTATTGTATTAAGTTCTAGGTTCACATTAAAACTAGAAAATCCAGAAAGTGTTTAGTTGAGTATATTAATAAGAATCACACTGGATAATTAGATCTAAACCTAAATTTTGAACTGGAAATATTATTCTTGGTTGCAGTTTTTTTTTCTAAGCCAGTAAAAATCATGGTACATACTCAGGTGTATACTAATGTAAGAAAGGAGAAAGGCATGAGGGAGAGAGAAGAAGGGATAGGGAGAGTGAGTGGACTCTGAGAATGACAAAGTATTAAGAAAATAGAAATATTCAGATTGTTTAAACTTTAGAAAAGAAAAAAGTAAAACTGCAACTAACTCTGTTGGAAGGAGGCCTCTTGTTCTTCCTAGCCACTCAGCTAGCTTAGACCCAAAATAACATACAGAAACTTATTTTTCTTTACTCTTTTTAATCTATGACTGTACCTTTTTGAAAACCCATTTACTTCTTTTTATAACACTGTACACTCTTTTTTCTCTCTCCAAAGCCTATGTACATTTATCTAAAACTATGAAACAACTGAATTTGTCTTTATTGTTTATCTATAATTCTTTACTGTCTAGAAGCGTATTTTAAAATGTTAAAAATGTTAAGCACTACTTAAAACTTAAGCTGCACCATTACTATGGTAAATATGGTACTTTCTGCTTGCCTGCCCAGTACAGCATGGCTGAGCTGCTCAAACACACCACCCTCATCAAATCCTTTGTAGCCAGACTTCCTGCCTTTGAAAGAGTCAGAGTTCGCACTGGCAGGTCTGCCCAGAAAGCTGGCATTTCAAAACAACATGGCATTTTTCCTGCCAAGGCTGAATCAGGAAAACCTCTCTTAAAGGAGCTGTAACATGCTGCCAGCAAACAGCAAAAAGCTGTGTTAAACACTGCATTTTCGTGTCTAGAATTAAGCTCTCTTAGGTTTTTAAATTGGCGCCAGTCTGTTGGAACTCAAAGTTGAGAGAGGGCAAAAATAAACAAAAGCATAATCCTGATCATGGTCATGTCCTCCAAGAAAGCTGTGTTCTGTGCTCCTAGTACTAACAGCAAGAGTTATAAATCATGGTTAGGACATCAACCGAGACCTTAGTACAAAACACTCTTTCTTTTATTATTTGTCATTCTGATTTATTTTTCTTATCATTTTAATTTAATAAATTAATAAACTAATTAATTAATCAATTTGGTTTTTGAGGCAGGGTTACTCTGTTTAACAGTTTATACTGTTCAGGAAATCACTTTGTAGACCAGAACTGCCTCTAACTCAGAGATCCTCCAGCCTCTGTCTCCCTAGTGCTGGGGTTAAAGGCATGTGCCATCATCACTCAGGTCTTTAACTTTATTGAAAGTATTTTTCATACAATATGTTCCAATTATAGGTTTCCCTCTACCAGTTCCTCCCAAATTTTCTCTACCTCACAATCCACCCAACTCCACATACTTTCTTTACTCTCTCTGTAGAACATAAGGAAACAGGCAAGCAAACACCAAAACAAAAGAAAATATAAATAAAGGAAGAAAACATAAATATGAAACATATACAAAGAAAGAAGCAAATAATGCCTCAACCTACTTTCCATTGGCAATGGTTAATTTTCTTTTTAGTCAATTTGATATTTTGCTAAACTAAAGCTGAGAAAATTACTTAAGGATTATACTGCTTGCAAAAAGCCATAGGATCAAGCTTAGCATCTCAGAGCCTATATACCTGCTTATTATGTATTGTCTCCCAGGAATTTCAATCCTGGGAATCAAATGAGAGGGAATCCTGGAGCAAGTTGGACACTCAGCATAGTCATCCCCTGAGTTCTGGGATTAATTAAGTGATGCTGCTTCAAGACAGGAGAGAACACAGAGCAGAAACCCTGTTGACATCAAACTTTGACCTCTACACACACTATCATGAACACACCATATCGCATCCACATGTGTACACAAAAATGTGAAACACACATATATACAATGCATACATGCCAAGGAAAGGGAAAACATAATAAACTGGAAAAATGCAAGAATTATTTTAAGATGTGAAGAGTCACACACGTTGACTAGTGTATCAGCAGGTAAAAGTACTTGAGCCACGAGTGTGACAATGTGAGTATTATCTTCAGAACTTATGTAAAACTAGAAGGAGAGACCCCACACCCCAAACTGCCCTCTGACATCTAAATGTACACCAAGGAACCTGTACTTCCATACTTAAAGTCACACATGATTTTCACAAATGATAATGATAAGGTTATTTATTGAAAGTTGTCATAAGAGATGGCATATTAACAGTAAATTCCAAATATTTGTGCAAGCTTGGCACAAAAGTTATCATCAATCTGATGGTGCATATTGTAGATGTAATTTGCTTTCCAAGATTATACATACATATTATTGGTTAAACTAAATTATTCTATGTTTTTCAAGTGTAGAAAATTTATATGAATATTGGTTAATATTGACAGAGAGTAGCACCTTGCTTTTTATTCTTTTTTGTTTTGTTTTGTTTTTTGATTTTTTTTAAGACAGGGTTTCTCTATAAAACAGCCCAAGTTGTCCTGGAACTAGGTCTTGTAGACCAGGTTGGCCTTGAAATCACAGAAATCTGATGCCTCTGCCTTCTGAGATCTGGGATTAAAGATGTATGCCACCACCACCATGTACTTTTCATCCTTTCCACTGACTAAATGATGGGTTGTTACTAATTGACATGCAGGATAATATTTTTTTCAGGGTTGTCTAATTGATACTACAGTACTATCTATTTTGAGCTGTCTCTACAGCTACAACTGAGAAACCACCACACTGATTTTCAAAGTGGTAGCACAAGTTTGCATTCCTACCAGCAATGGATGAGTGTTTCCCTTACTCCACATCCTCTCCAGCAAAGGCTATCATTGGTGTTTTTGATTTTAGCTATTCTGACAGATGTAAGATGGTATCTCAAAGTTGTTTTGATTTTCACTTCCCTGATTGCTAAGGATGTTGAACATGACCTCAAGTGTCTTTTGGCCAATTGACTTTGTCTGATGAGAATTCTCTTTTCAGTTCAGTACCCCATTTTTTAATTGGGTTAATTAGAAATTTCATGTCCAGTTTCTTGAGTTCTTTATATATTTTGGAGATCAGACCTTTTTCTGATATGGGGTTGGTGAAGATCTTCTCCCATTCAGTAGGTTGCCTTTTTGTCTTAATGACAGTATCCTTTGCTCTAAAGAAGCTTCTCAGTTTCAGGAGGTCTCATTTATTCACTGTTGCTCTTGTTGTCTGTGCTACTGGGAATATACATAGGAGGTGGTCTTCTTTGCTCATGTGTTGCAATCTACTTCCCACTTTCTCTTCTATCAGGTTCAGTGTGGTCAGATTGATATTGAGGTCTTTAATCCATTTGCACTTGAGTTTTGTGAATAGTGATAGATATGGGTCTATTTTCATTCTTCTACAGGTTGATATCCAGTTATGCCAGCACCATTTGTTAAAGATGCTTTTTTTTCCCATTATGTACTTTTAGTTCCCTTGTTGAAAATCAGATATTCATAGGTTTGCGGGTTAATATCCAGGTCTTCGATTTGATTCCATTGCTCAACATCTCTGTTTTCATTCCAATACTAAGCTGTTTTCATTACTGTAGCTCTGTAATAGAGTTTGAAGTCAGGGATGTTATGCCTCCCGAAGTTCCTTTATTGTATAGGATTGTTTTGACTACCCTGGGTTTTTGTTTTTCCATATAAAGTTGATTATTGTTCTCTCAAGGTCTGTGAAGAATTTTGATGGGATTTTGATAGGGATTGCATTGAATTTATAGATTGCCTTTGGTAGAACTGCCATTTTTACTTTTTGGATCCTACCTATCCAAGAGCATGGGAGATCCTCTCATTTTCTGGTGTCCTCTTCAATTTCTTTCTTCAAAGCCTTAAAGTTCTTGTCAAATAGATCTTTCACTTTCTTGGTTAGTGTAACCCCAAGATACATTATGCTATTTGTGGCTATCATGAAAGGTGAAGTGTCTCTGATTTCCTTTCTGATTCTCTATCCTTTGTGTTCTTATTTTTTAAGTAAATTTTCAGATTCCTAATTTCTTTTAGCAAGATAAACTTCATTTAAAAATTGGTCTCATTTCACTTGATTTTCTATGTTCAAGGGATGGATCATTTCTCTGGGCACAAGTTCATAACTAGAATGGGGTGTGCTTAGTTCACAGACCATGAGCCTACATTCAAATGGAAATACTGGGAAAATCTTTGATCTGAGACTAATCTGGCACCAGATCCTGGACATTTAATGTTTTCAACAAAGAAAAGAAAAACAGAGAATCAACAAAACAAGGGAAAAAACAAGCATAAAAATGTCTCCTGTTATGATAATTTTGTAGATTGTGATTTTAGTCTGCTTTTATAATATTAACAAAAGTATTTTATGTTAGGAGCCAACATGGAAATCAAAATAGTAAAGAAATGTCTTACCTCCTATGTTCCTTAGCGTGTTCTATGTGCTCTGTTTTCTTGTTTGTTTTTAACAAGCACCTTCAACATTCTGTTATAAGACATACCTCTTTTTTTTCTTTAAAAGAGAAAACTCTGTTTATCCTAAGCTTGTTCAAGATGGCATTTATTATATAGAATATAAAACCACTCTAGCTATACTCTGCTTTATACAGAGAGTAGAATTTACTATGGAAAGGTCAGTGCTGAAGCAGAAACACAAAGAAGTATTCAAGTCTTTGATTCACTTTCTAAAGGTGTAAAAATCAGAGGAAGTTTGAAGAGAAGCTGAAAATTTAGCCTTGTCATGACATTAGGCACATACAAACATTTGGCCAGTATGAACAAATACTTTTTTACCTTTCCGTGGGCTCTTCTTCCTCCCTAGTAGGAATAGGAAGTTCTCTATGGGTGATTTTTATTCACCACCTGCAATTTAAGTAATTTTATGCATAAACTTAATTGGCAATGATTTTTGCTGATGAAACTCTTTACTTTGTGGGTAGACTTTATGTTTTGAGTAACCAGACAAGTAGAATGACATTTTTTTTCAGACTTTTGTGCTAGGGAAGCCAAGTTTCTGACTGGCATTTAAGTAACGAGGAGATATTTTCTGGATTAATAATTTTTAACAAATATATATCTACTTTCCAGAGTGATTTTATGTCTGGGAAGCTGGCCTATGTCACCGGAGAGCCATTAGGTTACAGCTTTGGATTGCAGCTTTCTGTGGAGGAATACAAACTGAGAGATGTGTAAAGAAACAATTTTTAAGAGCTAATAAGAACTGACAGCAGCAAAACGACCTCAGTGATCGAACGTGTGATTATCACCTGCCAACGGAAATTGTAATAACCTAGCTATAGCACTTTTGAGAATATTAAAAAACAAATTTAAAAAGTGGGCTCTTTAATGAAAGTGAAACACAATAATTTCAGATAAAATACCAAGCAGTAGAACCATGCAATATATACTTTCTTATTAATTGCATACCTTTTTTTTTTAGCAAACACAGTTATTCTTCAAAAATCTCACCATAATACATTTTATCCAAAGCTTATAAATATCATTTCACAAATTAATGCATTCTCATACATTTCATTTTTTTCTGCAAGAGATGTATTAGATTGGTTAATATCATAACCTTATTTTCTCCAAATGAAGTGAATATATTTTTCTGTATGTATTTTTGTTAAGGAGCTATAGCTCAACATAATGTGGGGTTATTTTTAAAAAGTGAAAGATATCCACAGACAAAATGTCAGATTATGCTATTTTTATAATGTTAAAGAATGATTTTATGCCCCTAATCATTATGCTATGGTTATATTTTATAGTTTATTAGCATGTTCTGCATGTCTTCTTGGTTAATCATTTTCTTTTATGTTGATTGTTATATTTAAACAACTTTTATAATATGGTTCCTGGTGTTTCCTATATTAAAAACATTCATATTCTTAATTTCTAAGTGCTACATTAATGAAGACATTTTAATGTTTCCTAGCTTTGTGTTCAATTTAACTTAGCTTCTATCAGGTGGCTAAGAGGTATTAAGCACTATATTACACTGGCTGCTTGTTGAGGCCAGGCACGATAGTATTTGCACATTCCAGGGTAGGAACATGAGGATTAGATATATTAAGCAAAAGGATCAAAGATATGAGAAAAATAAAAGACAGAAACACAGAATAGCCCTGGGAAGGAAATACAGTGAATACTGAAATTACCTGCATTTATTTTCCATATGCTTAAATACCTCAGTCCAAAAAAGAAGGTGGGAGGCAACAGACGCCCTTAACATGATATAAGGAATAGAGCAAGAATCCTGCAGGCAGCCACTCCTTGCACCCTCTTGCCAATCTCCTTGAAGGAGAAGGAATTGACTTGAATTCTCCAAGCTTTGGTCAAGGTGGAACAGATCCATCTCTATATTCAAAATACTAATTAACCAAACCAGAATCTCTTATTCGTAGCCACGCCTATTGTCAACAACTTTGAAATGCAAGAATAAGCTCAAACTCTCTGACGTTTAGTTAAGGTAGAATTGACTCACATCTGTGAGACCTGGCAGCTGCTCTGCTCTGTTATCTTCCTCTCAAAACCAGTGGAGTAATGATGACCTTTGCTGGCACAAATGTTAATACTCATTATTCAGTCCCATAGTCCTTTGCTTTACAGAAGCTTCTCAGTTTCAGGAGGTACCATTTATTCAATGTTGCCCTTAATGTCTGTGCTGCTGGGGTTATATGTAGGAAGTGGTCTCCTGTGCCCATATGTTGTAGAGTACTTCCCACTTTCTCTTCTATCAGCTTCAGTGTGTTCAGACTGATATTGAGGTCTTTAATCCATTTGGACTTGAGTTTTGTACATGGTGATAGATATGGATCTATTTTCATTCTTCTACAGGTTGACAACCAGTTCTGCCAGCACCATTTGTTGAAGATGCTCTCTTTCTTCCATTGAATACTTTTAGCTCCTTTATCGAAAATCAGGTGTTCAAGGAAGTGAAAGATCTATTTGACAAGAACTTTAGGTCTCTGAAGAAAGAAACTGAAGAGGACACCAGAAAATGGAAGGATCTCCCTTACTCTTGGATTGGGAGGATAGACATAGTAAAAATGGCAATTCTACCAAAAGCAATCTATAGATTCAATGCAATCCCCATCAAAATCCCTTCAAAATTCTTCACAGACCTTGAGAAGACAATAATCAACTTTATATGGAAAAACAACAACAACAAAAAAAAACCCAGGATACCCAAAACAATCTTATACAATAAAGGATCATCCGGAGGCATTACCATCCCTGACTGCAAACTCTATTACAGAGGTACAGTATTGAAAACAGTTTGGTATTGGCAAAAAAACAGAGAAGTCGACCAATAGAATCGAATAGAAGATTCAGTTCCATAGTAATCCTATCAGAAATGACTCTGAATTCACCTCATTCTATATTAAAATAGTCAACTATATTTTAGTTGTAGCCATATATGTACTTATGTTTTTTATGTATGTGTGATATGTATACATGTATGAATGGATATTTTGTGTGTATTAATCATCCAGTGTCCCCATACATTCAATTTGTGTTTATTTTCTTAAAAAAAAATCTCAAAAGCCTATGGCATAATTGAAACTGCTGACAAAAATGGGAATGGTTTCCATTAAATCATTCAATTATGGCAATTCTTTATTAAAATACCAGAGGGAAATCATGGATTAGGGTAATAAGTGAATTTCATGTAAGGACATAATATTGTAATAATAATAATAATAATAATAATAATAATAATAATAATAATATATGTGATTACTGGTTCTAAAACAATCCCCCTTGCAGTTTTCCAAAATTTGGTATAGAGTCATTTTATTTTGGGCCATTTGCCTTTCCCCACAAAAATGAGAACTTCAAGTTAAGTATGTGATAAATTCTACTGACTGTGTTTGTGGTTCTATGGTATAAATGTAGAACTCATAGAAATATTTTTTTAAAAATAATTAATTTTTACGTAATGATTGTTTATTTTCTGAATGGAAACTGAGGAACAAAACTGGTCTTTACTTAATTGCATGTTTGAATTTAGTTGTACTGCTCATCCCGACTACACAGCAACTGCTCATGGCCAGCATGATCCTTTTCTCTCCTCTAGTATAGATGCAGTTCACGAACATATTCCTTCTATTTACATATACACTTTTAAAATGTCACTTGAAAAGAAATTGACTTGAGAATTGTGTCCTGCATGTACATTTCTATTTTAAATTTTCTATCATTATTTTCAGACATAAAATATATCCAGTCATAATCAGAGGGAAACTCAGACAATGCCTGCCCTCTCATGGGAGGACATCTTTCCCCAAATGACAGGCATATCTGTCACAGGGCAAGATGATTTATCTCCTCTGATTTCATTCCATAAAGACGCCCTATACAAGGTGAAGTGATAATTTTCCTCAGAGTTAACATGTCCAATGTCTCATTTTTCATTCTAGTCCTTGTGAAATGACATCAAACACTAAATTGGAGACTAATTTTAGTGGTGAGGCTTGGCTGCCTGCCTATTTCTCTGGGAAAACAATCAAATTATCTGTACTTTTAAGTTGTAAAATTTGTACAGCTCCTGGTCCGGAGCTGTTTTAACCCATACTGCAAAACCAGGAGAAAAAAAGTATATGTCAAAATTATATTTTTCTTCTAATAATTTTTTTACTACTTTTCAGAATTTCCACTTCTTCCCCTTCTCTTATTTCCCTTCTGCTCCCCGACTCACCCTCCCTCCTCCAGTTCTAAGAGAGGGCAGTGTACCCTGCCCTGTTGGAGGTCCAAGACCCTCCCCCCTCCATCCAAACTTAGGAAGGTATCCATCCAAACAGAATAGGATCCCAAAAAACCAAAGAGCATGTCTGAACTGCCCTTGTCCCATAGTCATACTGATGACTATCTTGAATATCACCATAGAACCTTTGTCCGGTGATGGATGGAGATAGAGACAGAGACCCACACTTGAGCACTGGACTGAGCTCCCAAGGTCCAGTTGAAGAGCAGAAGAGGGAGAATATGAGCAAGGAAGTCAGGACCGTGAGGGGTGCATCCGCCCACTGAGACAGTGTGCCTGAACTAATGGGAGTTCACCATTCTAGCTGGTCTGGGACTGAACGAGCATGGGATCAAACTGGACCCTCTGAATGTGACTGACAACTGGGGGCAGAATGAGAAGCCAAATAATGGCACTGGGATTTGTCTCAAAATTATATTTTTGAAAAAAATAACAGATATATGAAAATGTTACATTTGTATTTTAATTTTTAAGTTTTTTATTACATTTTAATACAAAATTTTCTCATTTTATATTGATTTTTCCTTTTCCACTCCCTCCCCTCCTTTTACTCCACCCTTTCCACCACCCCTCTACTCCTATCCACCCTGCAGGAAGTGTAAGCCTTCCCAATGCTGTATCTGTTAAAGAATTGTCAGCATAAAACATAAAGAAATTCTAGGATAAGAAAACCTAGCACTATACATAGTAAACACACATAAAAGTAATGAATTATTTCTGTATTGCAGGAAAAAAAAAACAAGACGATTAACTGCAAATTTTCAATTGCCTGCGAATCTCCTAGTTTGATCCCCATGTGGACACACATATACAAACACACACACACACACATACACACAAACACACACACACACACATAGGCAAAAGATACTAGCCTCATTATTTTAAGAAGTAAGCTCTTATGAACACTAGCAAATTCAAATTTAATATCTATAAATGATGGTATAAATTTCACAATGAAAATAATAGCTTAGGAATTTTCCAATCAGGTATTTTATTTTTGTATCAATTGATCACTTGATCCAGTTTAACCAGCCATAGTCTTAAAAAAAAAAAGATGGGGATGGCTGTAAGTATGAAGCCAAGTAACCGTTTAGAAAATGATTTTTATAAAATGGTTTCTGGTAGTAAGCTTGAACAATTTTTGATTTAAGTGTAACAATATGGAGCATGTATTTTGCAATCTAACCATGGGAGTATAGCTGCTTTAGAATGTTAAAATATTCTTGTACTTTACCATTTATTTTGAAGATATTGTATTCTTTTTTCTTTTATTTTACTGCTTCAACTTTTTTTAGAAATGTGAATAAAAGTGAGAAAATGAATACACACACACACACACACACACACACACCAATGAGACAATGAAATATCTGAAGAACTCAGAATCTAATCCATAGTCATGAAGTCAGCTAGTTTTTGAAGAGTTGCAAGAGTGCATCATGGATAATACATAGTCTATCTAATAAAAATTGCTAGCAAACTATTTATGAAAATGACTCTCCTTTCAATGAACGTAAAATTCAACATAAATCACATCCAGTGCCCAACAATTAAGACTGTAACTCTGACAAAACCAAGCAAAATGTTGGGAAAATTGATTTGTATGCAATAGGATTTTAGATATTATTCCAAAGGCATAGTCATTTAATAAAAAACAAAATAGAAGGGAGGAGGGCAATCCAAATGCATGTTCACAGCCAAGGAGATACTCAACAGAATAAGAGAGTGGGTAAAGAATGGAATGAAATAGTTACAATTTGCCCCTCTACAAGGGATTGACATATGGACTAGATAATGAAAAATGAACATAAAAGAAGAAATTAAATTAAAGAACGTCAGAGAAGCTACAGGCATCAGGCCTCACAAATAAGGCCATCTATATTTAGACTGAACAAATATGACATCAGTGACATGCTAATATAGAAGAGAGATTGCCTTTGAGGTCTCAATCCTAAACATAGAATTACAAGCAACTGAGAAATGTTGAGAGTGGGAGAAATTATCTTCCCAGGGAAGAGCACACCAATTGATTTTCTGTACCACATGATCAGTACTAAAGAACATACATAAAAATTGCATTATATGGAATAAATAAGTTGTATTTTTATGCAAATATAAAAATATATAATAGATGTTCACCAATTTTTAAAAAGGAGATTAAGTTTTTAATGCAAACAAAGGAGAGGGTACATAGAAGGAGTTGGAAGAAAAAAAGGAAAAGATAATCATTATAGAAAATAAAAAGTGAATGGTTTAAATAACTGAAGAGACATTTCTTTAAAAGGCATACATGGCTAATGAATATATGTGAAAATTTATAACCTTCACAATTATTCAAAGAAACATAAGATACAACCTCCATGTGACATTTTCACAATACAGTCAAAATGATTATCAACAGTAATAATAGTAATACATGATTCAGTAACCCATTCTACAAAGGATATAAAGATGAGAAAATTCATTGTTGGTTAGAATACAAGTAATATAGAGATGGTAATGTTGAATTAATATGTTAGCTTTACAACACCTCTAATTAACCAGGACACAAGCTTCTGGTTATACCTGAAATTCTGCTTCTAGATTTTGTTAATTGCACTCGAAAATTCATCTAAATATTGGCTGCACCATTCATGATGTCAAACTCTGCACTCATCACTCTCTGCTTCCTGACTGTGGTTGTAATTAGATCAACTGACAGCTGCCATGATTTCCTAGTTATGACAGACAGTCACCTTCTCAAACTGTGAACCAAAAATATATCTTTCCATTCTTAAGTTATTTTCTGCTAGGGATTTTGCTACAGAAAACTGATCAGTACTAAAGTAGAGATTAATAAAACAAACAAACAAACAAGCAAAAACCCTAAAGCAAGGTAAAGTATATGCCTATGACATATGACTGGGAAGGCAGGCAGCTCAGTCTTTGGGAGCTCTTTGCAAGTTGGAGGCTAAATAATGCGGCTCCAACTACCAAACAACAACAATACAACAAAAATACAGAAAGGATGAAAGAAGGACACTAAAAAGGATAAAAAGTGATCCAGTAATATACCTAGTAGATATCTACCCAACGGTGATGCTTATATTACTAAATACATGCCTTTTCATGTTATTGTAATATTCTACATAATACAGAAAATAAATAATGAATTTGAATTCTCTAAAATGGTGAATGATTAAAGAATATAGAATAAATTTATACAATAAAATTATATTCAGTAAAAATAATGTTTTCACCTGTATTCTGGAGCAAAATGAATGGAAGTGATCCAGCATTATATTGAATAAAATAAGATTAATAAGAAATGTTGTAGAAAGCTTCCAATTACCTTCATAGGGAAATGGAAGGACAGTGGTTACTAGATAATGAGAAATTTCTGGGATGTTTTGGTTGTTATGCAAAAACAACCACAAGAGTAAAAGAATCATAGAACATTCCACACAAACAGGAAGAATATACCTTCTTCTCTGCAGCTCATGGAACCTTCTCGAAAATTGACCACATACTCGGAAACAAAGCAAACTTACACAGTTACAAAAAAATATTAGTAACCACCTGTGTCTTATCAGACCACCATGGACTAAAGTTAGAATTCAACAACAATACTACCCCCAGAAAGCCTACGAACTCATGGAAACTGGACAGTCAACTACTGAACCACACCTGGATCAAGGAAGAAATAAAGAAAGGAATTAAAGTCTTTCTTGAATTCAATGAAAACAAAGACTAAACATACTCAAACCTATGGGACACTATGAAAGCAGTGTTAAGAGGAAAGTTCATAGCACTAAGTGACCACTTAAAGAAAATGGAGAAAGCACACATTGGAGACTTAACAGCCCACCTGAAAGCTCTAGAAAAAAAAGAAGCAGACTCACCTAGGAGGAGTAGAAGACTGGAAATAATCAAAATGAGGGCTGAAATCAACAAAATAGAAACACAGAAAACAATCCAAAGAATCAATGAAACAAAAAGTTGGTTCTTGGAGAAAATCAACAAGATTGATAAACCCCTATCCAAGCTAATCAAACGGCAAAGAGAGAACACACAAATTAACAAGATCAGAAACGAAAAGGGAGACATAACCACAGACAAGGAGGAAATTCAGAGAATCATTAGATCTTACTACAAAAGCCTGTATGCCAAAAAATTGGAAAATGTAAAATAAATGGACACTTTTTTAGATAAGTACCATATACCAAAGTTAAACCAGGACCAGGTGAACAATCTAAATAGACCTGTTAGTCGCGAAGAATTAGAAATTGTAATTAAAACCCTCCCTACCAAAAAAAGCCCAGGACCAGACAGCTTCAATGCAAAATTCTACCAGAACTTCCAAGAAGACCTAATACCTATACTCCTTAATGTATTTCACAATATAGAAACAGAGAAGTCATTGCCAAATTCCTTTTATGAAGCTGCAGTTAATCTGATACCAAAACCACACAAAGACACAACCAAGAAAGAGAACTACAGGCCAATCTCACTCATGAATATCGATGCGAAAATCCTCAATAAAATACTGGCAAACCGAACCCAAGAACACATTAGAAAAATTATCCATTATGATCAAGTAGGCTTCATCCCAGGGATGCAGGGCTGGTTCAACATACGTAAATCTATCAATGTAATCCATCATATAAATAAACTGAAAGAAAAAAACCATATGATCATTTCATTAGATGCTGAGAAAGCATTTGACAAAATTCAACATCCCTTTACGACAAAGGTCTTAGAGAGATTAGGGATCAAAGGTCATACCAAACTATAACAAAAGCTTTTTATAGCAAGCCGACGCTAACATCAAATTAAATGGAGAGAAACTCAAAGCCATCCCACTAAAATCAGGAACACGACAAGGATGTCCACTCTCTCCATACCTCTTCAATATAGTGCTTGAAATTCTAGCAATAGCAATAAGACATAATAAGGGGATCAAAGGGATTCAAATTGGAAAGAGAGAAGTTAAACTTTCATTATTTGCAGATGATATGATAGTGTATATATCTACCCCAAAAACTCCAGCAAAGAACTCCTACAGCTGATAAAAATCTTTAGTAATGTGGCAGGATATAAGATCAATTCCAAAAAATCAGTTGCCCTCCTATACACTAATGATAAGGAAGCTGTGAGGGAAATCAGAGAAGCATTACCATTTACTATAGCCACAAATAACATAAAATATCTTGGGGTAACTCTAACCAAGAAAGTGAAGGATCTATTTGACAAGAACTTTAAATCTTTGAAGAAAGAAATTGAGGAGGATACCAGAAAATGGAAGGATCTCCCTTGCTCTTGGATTGGGAGGATCAACATAGTAAAAATGGCAATTCTACCAAGGGCAATTTATAAATTCAATGTAATCCCCATTAAAATCCCATCAAAATTCTTCACAGATCTTGAGAGGACAATAATCAACTTTATATGAAAAAACAAAAAACCCAGGATAGCCAAAACAATCTTATACAATAAAGGAACTTCTGGAGGCATTACCATCCCTGACTTCAAACTCTATTACAGAGCTTCAGTATTGAAAAGAGCTTGGTATTGGCATAAAAACAGAGAAGTCGATCAATGGAATCGAGTAGAAGACCCTGATTTTCACCCACAAACATATGACCACCTGATTTTTGATAAAGGAGCTAAAAGTATTCAATGAAGAAAGAAAGCATCTTCAACACATGATGCTGGCAGAACTGGATGTCAACCTGTAGAAGAATGAAAATAGATCCATATCTATCGCCATGCACAAAACTCAAGTCCACATGGATTAAAGACCTCAATATCAGTCTGAACACACTGAACCTGATAGAAGAAAAAGTGGGAAGTACTCTACAACATATGAGCACAGGAGATCACTTCCTATGTATATCCCCAGCAGCACAGACATGAAGGACAGCATTGAATAAATGGGACCTCCTGAAACTGAGAAGCTTCTGTAAAGCAAAGGACACTGTCACTAAGACAAAAAGGCAACCCACTGACTGGGAGAAGATCTTCACTAACCCATATCAGACAAAGGTCTGATCTCCAAAATATATAAAGAACTCAAGAAACTAGACTTTAAAATGCTAATTAACCCAATTAAAAAATGGGGCACTGAACTGAACAGAGAATTCTGAAGAGAAGAAATTCAAATGGCCAAAAGATACTTAAGGTCATGCTCAACCTCCTTAGCAATCAGGGAAATGCAAATTAAAACAACTTTGAGATACAATCTTACACCTGTCAGAATGACTAAAATCAAAAACAACAATGATAGCCTTTGCTGGAGAGGTTGTGAAGTAAGGGGCACACTCATCCATTGCTGGTGGGAATGCAAACTTGTGCAACCACTTTGGAAATCAGTGTGGCGATTTCTCAGGAAATTTGGGATCAACCTACCCCAAGATCCAGTAATACCACTTTTGGGAATATACCCAAGAGATGCCCTATCATATGACAAAAGCATTTGTTCAACTATGCTCATAGCAGCATTGTTTGTAATAGCCAGAACCTGGAAACAACCTAGATGCCCTTCAATGGAAGAATGGATGAAGAAAGTGTGTAATATATACATATTAGAGTACTACTCAGTGGTAAAAAACAATGACATCGTGAATTTTGCATGCAAATGGATGGAAATAGAAAACACTACCCTGAATGAGGTATCCCAGACCCAAAAATTGGAACATGGGATGTACTCACTCATAATTGGTTTCTAGGCATAAATACAGGACATTGAGCATATAATTTGTGATCCTAGAGAAGCTAAATAAGAAAGTGAACCCAAAGAAAAACGTGTAGTCATCCGCCTGAATAGGGGAAGTAGACAAGATTGCCGGGCAAAAACTGGGAACTTGCGGGTGAGGTGGCATGGGGCTAAGGGGAAATGGGGTGAGAAACGTGAGAAGGGGAGGAATGGGGGGAGCTTGGAGGAATTGGATGGTTGGGATATAGGAAGGGTGGACACGGGAGCAGAGAAATATATTCCCTAATTAAGGGAGCCATCTTAGGGTTGGCAAGAGACTTGACTCTAGAGGGGCTCGCAGGTGTCCAGGGAGAGGTCCCCAGCTAGTACCTTGGGCAACTGTGGAGAGGGAACCTGAAATGACCCTATCCTATAGCTATACTGATGAATATCTTGCATATCACCTTAGAATCTTCATCTGGTGATGGATCGAGATAGAGACAGAGACCCAATTTGGAGCAACGGACTGAGCTCTTAAGGTCCAAATGAGGAGCAGAAGGAGGGAGAACATGAGCAAGGAAGTCAGGACCACGAGGGGTACACCGACCCACTGTGACAGTGCAATTGATCTATTGAGAGCTCACCAAGGCCAGCTGGACTGGGACTGAATAAGCATGGGATGAAACCGGACTCTCTGAACATGGCGGACAATGAAGGCTGATGAGAAGCCAAGGACAATGGCACTAGGTTTCCATCCTAATACATGAACTGGCTTTGTGGGAGCTTAGCCTGTTTGGATGCTCACCTTCCTGGACCTAGATAGAAGTGGGAGGACCTTGGACTTCCTGCAGGGCAGGGAATTTGGACTGCTCTTAGGTATGGAGAGGAAGGGGGAATGGAGTGGGGGGAGGGGGCGAGGAGTGAGGACGGTGGGGGGGAGTGGGGGGAGGGGGCAATGCATAGGAGGAGGGGGAGGGAAATGGGAAACGGGGAGGAGGTGGAAATTTTAATTAAAAAAAGAATAAAATAAATAAATAAATAAATAATGAAAAAAAAAAGAGTAAAAGAATCACTTCAAGTTCTTCTTTAGAAACAGAAGGTAACTACTGGCTAAAGCATTCTATGATCCATTCAGAAAGATGACCTGGCATTGTAACTTCCTACAAAATAAAAATATTAGTATTTAAAAACTCTTATCTGTCCTTTTGTTTTTATATCATCATTTTGACTTTGGACAGTGCCTGGGCCACCACCAACCCTGTGGCTCTTCCTGACTGCTCCAAAGAAGCTTCCTTCACATTTGGACATCAGCAGAGATGTAGTCCTTAGACCTAGAGTCCTCTTGGAATTAGCTTGCTGTTTTCACCTGCCACATTCTGTGACCTCAAGTTCAGCAGAATAGTGGTAGTTTGAACATTTGTGTTCAGTAAGCAAATTAGTGAGGCAGCCAACTTTAATCTACCGTACATGTTCCAGTTTGTCTAAAAAGAGTGCTTTGGACTTAACTCCCTGTGAGTCAGAGATAATCTATATTGTTCTCATTGCCTTTTGTATATGTTTCATTTCAGTTTTTACATTAAATTCTTGGTTACTGTTTTCATTTTATGTTAAAATGGGCATTAGAAACACCACAGTTAAACATTTATATTAAGTATAAGCATTTTTTTGAGATTTGTATACAATAATTTGTAATAAATTTAGTATGTATAGTTTCTCACCAAACAAAGATGTATGAAAAAGATCTTTGTAATGCATATTCACTCCCTATATCATAAGAACTACTGTTTTGATTTTGGACAATTGTGTAATTTGAGTAGATAGCACGTAATAACCGAGTCACTCTTCTGGTTTCATGGGAAACTGTTAGGATTTCTGATGACAAGTTATTTTCTGGCCTTTGAAACTACCTGCATTTCTCTTAATGGCTTCTGACCCTTTATTTTTGATTACATTCTGGAAAAGCATTGCATTGAGGACCATCTACTTTTAGTAAAATCCTCTGGTAACAATAAAGTGTGGTCTATAAAAATTGTCTATTTTTAATGAAAGGATTGGGTAAATTTGTCGTCTTTGCTGAGTGGCTCACCCATTATGACCCCCATAGAGTCCCTCCTATTTATTAACCCAGAAAATTACCAACCATTTTCTGTACAATTTCCTTTTCTGAAAGTTTCATGCAAATAGATTCATGTGTTATATCATATTATATTTGGTATGTTTACTTTCCCTTCATGTGCTTGAAGCTCATATTATAAATAACAGTTTGTTAACTGACAATAGGGTATCTTATTATACTTTGATTTCCATTTCTCTATTTATTAAGTCTTCAGTTGTGTCTATTTCTTGACTCCTGGAAATATGCTTCCTTGAGCACTCATATGGAAGTATTTAATTTGTCTCAATTCTGGGACATTATTATGGTGAAAAGGCTGTTGTTTTTGACCAACCT
Source organism: Chionomys nivalis (assembly GCF_950005125.1). Taxonomy (NCBI): domain Eukaryota; kingdom Metazoa; phylum Chordata; class Mammalia; order Rodentia; family Cricetidae; genus Chionomys; species Chionomys nivalis. Next base: position 73,261,784 of record NC_080090.1, on the reverse strand, counting down.
TAGAGCTGATTAAACAAGAAAATTCCAGCTGTTAAAGTGATAGTTGAAAATGATTAATCAAATTTTTAGAAATTGCAATTTCTTTAATGGGACAATAACAATTCAGTATTTTGAAAATATAGTCAGTATTTTGAAAGGAATATCTAGAAATTCAGTTTTCAAGAAAAAGCTTAGACATATTTTAGGAAACAGAAAACTAAACATATTTTCAGATCTGTTTTCTTGAAAATGAATAACAGAGAAAGTTCTTCATTCTGACTAATTTTAAGACATCCCTCTGCAAGCAGGAAACAAACGCATCCTAAGCTCTCCCTTGCTTTATACTCTCAGTGAACAGCAGCTTATAGAGGAGACGCTGAGCAACCCAACTGAAGACAGAAGTGTCCTAAGATCTATCAAGTTATCTGTAAGTTAACCAGAGATCTGGAGTTCGAGTTTTTGTGATCTTTCACCTGTGTTGGGGTGTGATTTTCAGAGACGAAACTGCATTTTTTATTTATCCTTGCTCTTGTAAGAAACTGCTTACCTAAATTCCATTAGAAACCCCAGTAAAATGACATTGATTCATCATTTGGGATTTGGTGCAATCATTAGTTGGGTTAGTTACTGGTACCCTTTCCAGACTGAATAGGTGAATGTGTGTGTGTGTGTGTGTGTGTGTGTGTGTGTGCATGTGTGTATTTATGTATTTATGTATGTGTATGTCTGTATAGGTGCTTATGTATGTGTGTGTCTTCTGTCATACAGGATATCATAAGATCCCACTTCTCCTTTATTGATGGTTAATGGTTTCTCTTTGAGTGTAATATTCATCAGTGATGCAGAAGACAATGCAAAATTGCCTTTGCCCAAGCAAATAGCCCTCATGTGTGAGCAAACTGTCACCTTTAGATGCACAAACACACACACATGCACACACACACACACACACACACACCTATGCAGAATATAGGCATGAAAGTATGGAAGAAGACAGGGTTTGTTGGACAGGAAAGGTGAGGAGATACTAGTTGAGACAACTTCAAACACATTCACACTTACTGGTACTTCTTAAGCTGCTGCTGATTTTGCAGCTGTTTTGTTCTTGATGTAGCCAAATTTTAGGGATTCCACAAAACTAGCAAACTGTGGTAGCAAGGGCCCAGATTAAGAAACAAGTTTTTTCAATTGTTCAGAGATAACTTTTAAAAGACTTGTAAGGGTTTGGTTAAATTTTGAAGTTGAATTTTATAACTCTTCAACTGTTGTTATAATATGGAATAAGTAGAATTTTCAGACAGCATCCTACAACCAATAAGTGAAGTTTTGCCTCCCCAAACACAATGTATTTAATCACTTGTTATAGAATGCTGGATAATTATGATAGCATACATCTTACTAAACACAAACAATGGAATATGTACTTTACAATATAACCTTGTTTAAGCATTATAAAATTTTCATGAATTACAAATTATCAGTACTCTTATATCAAACATAGGAATGCAAATCTTGAAGATTATAAATGATAATGAACTATCAATGTTAGGCAACTGGTATATATAAAGTCATGTTTGAGAGCACAAATTATAATTCCAGAGTCTTTCCTACTGACTTTCATGTTTTATTTCTCTTTCTCTTTTTTTTAACCATCCAGGATTTTTTCTTTCTAGCTTTGACTATCCTTTTGATTGAAGAATAAAGTACTCAACTTGAATACAAGACATAATTATATGTTTGCACTTCACAATTTTATTTTGACTTTTGTTTCCTGTAGGATGACTTTTTCAATAAATCATTCTGGAAAAGATTATAATTTGTCATTTAAATCACAATATTAAAATGAATTCCCTACAGATTTGTTGTCACAGACAGCATATTGAACACATGTTCAAATTTTATTAACTTCTAATTCATTTAGTATACTACAGTAATGATATCATCTTCAGTACAAATAAGCTCTATGGATACAAATATCATTATTTTCAATTTTGATCAAGGTTTGGACTTATATATTGATCAGCTTTCAAGTTAAGAAATATTTACCTTTCACCTGTCATATGGAATACATAGATAGACACAATATGTGTGTGAGTGTGTGTGTGTGTGTGCACACACGCGCTCACTTCATGTTTCATAAAATTCTGGGAAGACTATATTCTATGAAGCTGCTATCAATTAAATATACAAAACAGAAAGCAAAAACATGAACAAAAAATGTTATAAGGAATGGGAATTATTTTTATAGCAAATACATTGAATTTTGACACACTTCAGAGAGAAGAAGTTAGAGGTGTTAAAAGCCAGTTTACTCCATCCAGTTTTCACTAAAATGACTTTCACCATATTCACATCTGTCTCATCAAATCAAGTTTGCAACTGTAACACTTTGGCACTAACATTTTATGGTGTGCACTTGTTAACACAGTCAAAGCAGAAGCTCATCTGATGTCTTTTAAAGAAGTCGTGTATATAACATCTAGGGCAATTTTGTTGTTGTGTTTGCTTAATTTCCTCTTTTAAGTTCAGCCAAACACTAAAGCTCTGTTTTTATTCCTTTGTAGCCAGAATCTCTAGCTAGCAAAAGATAGCTTCTGGTTTCTGGTTTACAATTCTATTTTCCAATGCTCACTTACCCTGTGAGTGAGATTTGCCTCAGCATGAAGCATCATGCTTATTTCAAAGTAGGCTCCCTTCATTTTTCTTTCAAGACTTTCAGTGTTTCTCAGAATGTGCTCAGCAGGGAAGAGCACTTTATGGATGCTCCTCGTTTGCTGCTTCAGCTGACAATGTCTGTGTTTACACAGTGAGTGACATTCAGATAGAGAATAGAAACGTTCCATTAATTTGGATTGCGTTTTCTAATCTTTTCTTGTTTTCTAGTACAGAAGGAAGCATGAATGAGGTTCAAACACCTCTAAAAACAATTTAGTTTGCGTGAGTATGTTAATTAGCAGGTAATTCTGTAGGAAAAGTGTTTAAACACACAAACAACAGGGGAAATTTAAAAAAATGAAAAGGCAATGGGTAAGTATCCACTGGTTGTAATTGAATTGTTTTAATGAAAATTAAATAAGTCTTCAAAACAAATATTGTAAAAGAAAATCATGAGAATCCTTAAAGGATATTTTTGTTTGTTTGTTTTAGGAAGAAATAAAATACTACTTTGTGCAGGAAGGTATGTTGTTGATACTATATCAATTTTATAAAAAATATAAACGATTAATTGATTTTGGGCATAAAATAGGCTTCTGCATTCTAGATGTGGTATAATTTCACTATCTAAGGGTTAATTACCAAAGTAGTAAGAAATCAAAGGTTGCATCTTGACCACATCAATCTCTAACCAGGATATGTACAGACATGTTTGTGAATGAGCTATAAGCACTTTACCAACATTATAATCATTACTGTTTTCATGATTTATCAGTTTTAGTAAAGACTTAATGAGCTAAGACATAATCTTTCATGTCCATTCTTCTTTGCCTATGTGAGTATCTAAATCAATTCCTTGAAAAGTTTGAAGTTCTAAAATACTTTGAGGCCCATAGGTCTGGAAAAGAAGGTCACTCTCTCCTGTTTAAAGCTAAAAGCTAACACTCCCTCTTTTTTAAGTATAATGCAGCACCTTTTCTATGTGGGATATGCATGCCCAAGATCACTTGTCACCACGCCATTAGCTGGTAACAATGTGATGTGGGATTCCACTCTGTATACCGTGAATAAGTTCTGTTACCACTAGTTAATAAAGAATTTGTTTGAGCCTATGTCTCTATGTATAGAGAAGAATACAGTCAGGTTGAAAGAGAGAGAGAGAGAGAAAGAGAGAGAGAGAGAGAGAGAGAGAGAGAGAGAGAGAGAGAGAGGCAGATTCAGTGTAGCTGCCGAAGAAGAAGAATGCAGAACTTTAGCGGAAGGCCACAGCCTCATGGCAATGCACAGATTAATTGAAATGGGTTAATTTAAGATATAAAAGCTAGCTAGGAATATGCCTGAGTCATTGGCCAACAGTGTTTTAATTAATATCATTTATGAGTGATTATTCAGGTCTGGAAGTTGGAAAATGAAAAACAGTCTACGTCTACAATTTATCTATGGAATCTCTAGCTAATAACTGAGGAAAAAAGAGCTTTTCAGAAGCAAGGCAGGATAACAAACATCAGGTTTATTTTACAGTACACACAGTAGAATAATTTAAGGGTATATGAGAAGCCATTTCATGTAGCTTCAAAGTAATATATAGTGATTCCTTGCACTGTGGTTAAAACCAAAGCAATTCTTAAATTTGCATCCTTTGGAATTAAGGATCATTGTGAAGTAAAGATGAGCTTATATAGTAAGGATTTTACATTTTGTGGCCTGACAAGATGGCTAAGCAGGTGAAAACATTTGGCAACAAGAAATACAACTTGATTTCAATCCCCAAACTTGATGTAAAAGATGAGAATTGACTCCTACACATCATGCATGCTTTCACTTACACACACACACACACACACACAAACACACACACTCATACACACAATATATGTGATGAAATATATTTTAAAAGTTTTTGGATTAATTGTGTGTGTGTGTGTGTGTGTGTGTGAGAGAGAGAGAGAGAGAGAGAGAGAGAGAGAGATTGCCTGGAAATATGCTTCCAAAGAAGTGAGAAGATGGCATTAGGTCTCCTGGAGGTAGAATTTCAAATATTTTTGTGTCACCATGTGACTGCCACAGAACAATTCTCAGTTTTTTAAAAGCAACACATGCTCTTAATTGATGAGTTATCTCCCCACCCCAGATAAAAACTGAATTACATGCTTTCTTACCTAAGTAACTCATTATAACTTACTATATCAGGCATAATTTTGGAAATTTAAATACCTAAACATGTTTAAGAATTAAATAAAGTATTTGAGCTGCCATTTATACATGGAAAATAATGCTATCCTAAAACTCTTTTTGTATTGGAGGCATATGGGGCTAAGCAATAAATGTAATCCTATCTCAGACAGGGCTTACAAGCTGCACATGGATGTCCAGTATGTTTTCTACACTCCAAAGACATAAGTTGGATGGATATATTTGGTAGTGGATAGAAACACTGAAAACTTGGTTCCTAGAATAATAATACTTATTGTATAGAGAAATCCCGGAATGATGGTATTTATTTTATTGACACTTCTGCCCCCCTCACACAATCATACAGCTTAGAATAAATTAGTAGGTACTAAACTGTTCCTTGATGGAGTGGCAGAAAATGCTGCTACTCTTACAAACCTAAAGGACTCAATATAGGTCATAACCACTATATCCTAATTTATTTATTCATTCTGTACTTCAAAACTTTCAGGTATCATCATCACAAAAGGTTATCTTATAGACAAGAAATTAGTAGTCTAGTTATCTTGTGTTGCCAAAGATGAGTCAGTTGATGATTATTATAACACATTTGGTTAAGTAATCTGTATCATTGAGCAAGCTCTTTTCCCATGTTTCCCAATCCTAATCACACTAGAAACAGAAACAATCTCTATATGATAAAGAAAAATCTATTTTTCCTTACCCAAGTCTATATTAATTATGTTAGTAACTATGAAAGTAGGGCCTTAAAAATTATTTTACCTAAACACTATAAATGATTTTAATACAAGAAAATTAGTGGAGTGCTGCTGTAATAATCAAATGCTGAGTATAATAAACTATTTTGGAGTACATGTAAGGATTACAAGTTCTGGGTTATAGAACCAAAACAAACTGAATTTCAGAGGCATGTCACTTCCATAGATATTTTTGAGACACAATTTTCTAGAGTGCCAGACACTTTTGACTCCTCGTTCTAATAAAAGGATAGAGTTTATTCTGCACCTATCATCACGATCCAGAAGGTTCAGCACCTTGCAATTCCCATCAGGCCCTAAAGGTAGCATATTCTGCATCTGAAAATACTCCTCTCACATATTTATTGTGTTATGAGTATCAGTTATAAGAAAGTCTAGAATTCATAAACAGGGTATGTTTTATAAGATTCAGAGACTAATATTTATTTTATGGCATTCAGAGTAACTGATACAGAAAAAATCATTTATAGTTTATGATAAACCTTGAGAGAAACACCTATATGCTGAAATATTATGAAATACCCTCATAAAATTCTGATATATGTGTATTCCATCTATGACAAAAACAGAATAACATTTGAAAAATAGCTGAAAACCTGACCATGGGGTAGATTTTCTGAAGGCTGTGATTAGTGATGGGTTGCTAATAAATTATTTTCTTGTGAGGTACAACATGGAAGATGCGATGGGAAAGGAAAGTATGAACAAAACATATTGTTTGTCTTTTTTAAAACAAGTTTTTAAAAGTGATTTTATATGTATAGATATTTTCCCTGCATGCATGTCTATGTATCAGCGCATGTCTATAATCCACACAGGTCAAAACAGGGAGTCTGAATCACTTGGAACTGGAGTCACCGAAAGTTGTTAGTAATTGTGTGGCTGCTGGGAATAGAACCCGGGACCAAAACATATTGTATGAAAATAAATTATTTATATTTCCAGCTTTGAAATTCCATAAAATTGTTATGTGTATACATATATATTATATATACATACATATGTATATGAATATATAATAGTAGAGTACATGTATATATATTGTCTATGTGTGTGTTATTGGATATATATTGATTTGAATAGGTGAGATATTTTTTCGGTTATTTAAAATTCATATTTTCATATCTTAAAATATTTATCCTAATCCATCATTTAAGGCACTTTTAAGAAAACATCCTTCAGAGGCCTGGCTAAGCAGTTAAAAGTGTTTAGTGCTCTTGCAGAAAACCTGGGCTCAGTTCTCAGCACTGACAACCATCTCTAACTCCATTTCCAGGTATAAGGTACATATGTGGTATATATACACACATGTATACAGGCAAAACACTTATGTGTAAAATACAATGAATAAATATCCTCAGAAAAACATTCCTTGTAGCTCAATCTGGTTATGAGGGTTCAGTGGCATGGGAATCTAATAAAATATACTTGTTTTAAAACTTCAGAATATAACTACTACTAAATTTTGTATGATAATTAAAATAAAATACATTTTAAAAGATAAAGAGCAAGACATTTTGGTTCCTGGGGCTGTGGTCTACACTGATGTGGCAGTTAGGCCATTTCCATTTTTAAAAATCTGCAAGACTGTATCACTGAAAGAAAATTCTTATTTTACTTAAATATAAGCAGGTAACTTTTAAAATCAAATTTATGAATGCTTAAATTTACTGTAGCTAAGAGTTTAATTTTTAAATTGTAATTTGATATTGTTTCCTTTTTACAAACTCACTGTTTCTGGTTACTTGAAAATTTCTATTTGTTGGTAAGAAAAAAAGCTAGTACTAAACTTATGGTAGGAGAGAATATGGTGATATTAAGAATGTTATCGTAATTACAAATAGTTTTGTTATATAGTTATTTTTGTACAGTATTTTTCTCTCTTAAGCATATTTTTCAAAATAATCAATGTAAGAGGTAGTTGTTATGTTCATGATTTCCATTATTTTAAAGTAAATTTAAGTATCTTAAGATTGCCCAATATTGCATGTTGCCTTCCTTTCAGAACGAAAGAAAAAGAAGGGATGGGGAGGGAGAAAGAGAAGAGGGAAGGGAAGGAAAGAAGGAAGGAAGGGAAGGAAGGAAGGGAAGGAAGGAAGGAAGGAAGGAAGGAAGGAAGGAAGGAAGGAAGGAAGGAAGGAAGGAAGGAAGGAAGGAAGGGAAGGAAGGGAGGGAGGGAGGGAGGGAGGGAGGGAGGGAGGGAGGGAGGGAAGGAAGGAAGGAAGGAAGGAAGGAAGGAAGGAAGGAAGGAAGGAAGGAAGAAAAGAAGGAAGGAAGGGAAAACAAGCAAAAAACTCACTAAAGAATGAAAGTTTGACAAACCTCTTACCTATAGGTACAGAAAACCTACCAGTATATTTTCTATATTCTGATATAATTCACATCTCTGTAAGAGGAGACTTTGGAGTTCAACTGAATGATCTATGAATAGAAATTTCAGATTAGGCACAAGGAACAGTGAATGTGAGCATAATAAAGAATGACAATAATTATAAAGATGAGATTATTTTGTAGTTTAAACAGGTTTGATATTATTTTTAGTAATTAATTAATAATGTTAGATTATAGTTAATGCTAATATTTAATAAAATGATCTAGAAGCTTGTCATCCCAGGAATTTATAAGTCCTTGCATGATAAACAATCCAAGAAAAAAACCTCATTTTTCCTCAACCTAAATCTCATATTGGCTCAGCCCCTTTGCCATTATAATGACTTCTTTTAGTTGCAATGAAGTAATAATGTTTAAACAGACACCAATAATTAAAGAGATGAGTTTATCAATTTGAAAATAGAGAGAAGAAGAGCTGGAGTGAAAAGTATGAGGAGTCTAAGTGACGTACACATAATATCCTTGTATAAAATTCCCAAATAATATTTAATTTAAAAATCCTTATTCCTTATTGAAATTGTGGCTGAAGTCATAGAGGCCAGAATTTATACTCATTGTGTTATTTAATAGACTCGCAATACTGCAAAAGTATTGAAAATAGAATAATTTGTGATTCTTTGCAGATATTTAAATTTACAGAATTAAAATATAATTACTGAGTGATTTTTCATTTCTCTCCTCTTTTCTCTTCCTTTCTCTTTTATAACTCTTTATTGTTGAAATATTAGCTATAAACTATCAAAAAATTATATCTTAGACCATCTCTAGGTATTTAAATAAAATAATTATTTTCTAGAATCATAGAAAATATTACTCAAGAATACATGTATAAAATATATTTTGACTATTTATACTCTCTCTCTTATACTCACACACTATTTTTATGACAAATTGGAAGTTTATAGACAGAGAGAAAGTCTTTATGAATTGCAGAGTAAATGAAAATTTAGTATGCTTCCTTGGAGTTAAGAATTAAAATTACTTAAAAGATGTGTGTTTATAAATGTTTGAAGACATCTACAAGTACAGACAAAGTTTGCTGAAATTGGTATTTCCCATTTTATTTTTGTTATTGTTGTTTTTCTGGGGTTTTTTGTTTATCTGTTTGTTCATTTTTTGAAACTGGGTTTCTCTGTAGCTTTGGAGTCTGTCCTGGAACTAGCTCTTGTACACCACTATGGCCTTGAACTCACAGAGTTCTGCCTGCCTCTGACTCCTGAGTACTGGGATTAAAGGCGTGTGCCACCACTGCCCATCTGGTATTTCCCGTGTTTTGTTGTAAATTCCCATAATGAATAAGTAAAAGGGATTAGATTTTCATATCAGAGCTATGAAATTCTGTTGACTTAATGATTTTCCACAGTAATGGTAGCCAGTTAGTAGTACACATTTCAGAAAGTAGGAGGACAGAGAGTCAGCACAGCTAAAGCATCAGCTGAGTTTCATCCCTTGGAAGGGAGAATTGTGTGGTTCCATGTTCCAGACATTGTTTCCTGAAGCAATTTATTGTCCTGCTCCTTTGCATGGACAAGTCCTAAGGGAAGAATGACTATAAGAGAGCTCTCTTGAGAAAGCTGAGTGTCCATAGCTTTACTTGACTAACCTCTGCCGTACAATAATTGATGAAGCTAGAGATAGTAAGCGTGTGACGTATGTGATGTCAATTATGAACAATGTGGGAAGCACTGAGGAGCTTCAATTGTGCATACTAAACATTAAACAAAAACTCTGTAAATTCAAAATAAATAGACTGTATTTTCAGATTGATAATGCAATATGTTTTGAAATCCCAATAATTGTTGAAAATCACATGGAACAAAACACAACTTAATGAAAACAAACTGTTGTGCTTCAGACAATAGATTTTAAAAGATCAAGGACTTTTGTGTTTGTTTGCTTTTATGAATTAAAGTGAATGAGATCTGTTTAATTTTTCAATGGGATTCTTCATACAAGATCTGTCTCTTGCATCATTTGGTGTCACCAGCACATTGTTTGCCACAGTCCTTTGATTTATCACTTTACTGAAGTTTTATTAAACAGTTATGTCTGATGTACTTTATCTCTCTAAACTCACATAAAAGGGCTTCAGAAGTGCAAAATAATTTAGCACTAGGGAAAATGATCAGGGCAAATGGCTTTGGATTTGGAGGCCTTTCTAGAGATAAAAATAAATGACTAATAGCCAGTTAGTAAATGTCAACTACAAAGAAAATGATAAAGCAGAGGTGAACCTATAAATGGTATGCAGTTGTTTTAACAAGTGTGTAAAAGTGACAAGAAATAAGAGAATGTATTCAATAGCATTGAATCTACTCAGTACATAATAAGGGTGCATGCACACTTAAAATGCTTAAAGAAACCGTCTTTAAAGGCATACATATACTGCCACACAAATTCTCCAAACTGTGAGGAGTTTCAGGTTATCTACTAATGTTAAAGGAAAAAAAAAAAAGCTACCATTAAAGAAGTTATTTATAGTATTTAGAGACTCTTAATACATTTGTTGCAACAAAAGAAGTAGATTATGTCATTCTTTTTTTAGATTTTATAAGAAATGCTAGAATTTATATTTTATTTTTATTGATGAACCCAACAGCCCCTACTTTTCAAGAGGCTCTCACTGGCCTGGTTCTTTCACAAAGAGCAGGGACAGCGCCAGACCTGCGGGACTCTCCCTGGGGCTGAATGGGATGATGACTGTCAAGACTTAGCCCTCCTGCACTGGTCACTGGGGAGAACACTCTCACTAAGTCTGGAGTCTATGGAAGCAGAAACTCATTTAACGGTAGGAAGCAGATACTCATTTAATGGTATCAAGTAGAGACTTATACAGGGTTGTGATAGGGGTGAAGAAGCCTGGGATAAGACAACACACAGCAAGGAACAAGGGCCAGTAATAGCCATGCTACTGGTGGCAGGGCAGAAGGAAGTCTAGATCAGGTAGCCAGAGACAGGTCTCCAAACTCAAGCCAGGCTCAGAAAATTATACTAAGCCTCACCAAACTCAAGTAAGTGTTAGGAAGTCACACTGGGCCTCCTGCCCAAACCTCCTGAGGCCCAACATCACTGACTAAGACAAAACATAATGTCCTATCATTTTCTGAATTAAAAGTGGTTTATTTTCATAGTGAATATTATGAGTAAATGAAGGGTGCAAGGATCCTTGTTACTCTTATACCAATAAGGAGACTCAAAGAGAAAAACCTACAGTTCCATTTTCTGACTAATGTTTAATATAGCTGAATATATTTAAATTTCATAATTATCCAAATAAATTTTAAAAAAGTATTTTCAAAATATTCACATAAAGTATCACATTGAGATGTGACAATGTATGTGAGGATTAAAATATGTCTGAATATATATATATATATATATATATATATATATATATATATATATAAGATTTACTCACTTTGGCCAAGTGTTTCACTTATCAGTTTGTTTAATCCATGTAACTTCATACTTCATCACTATTATTGTATAAAATATAGCTATCATATTTATTAAAAACCAAACCCATAGCCAGGTGGTGGTGGCACACACCTTTAATTCCAGCACTAAAGAGGCAGAGGCAGGGAGATCTCTGTGAGTTCAAGGCCAACTTGATCTACAAAAGATAGTTCGAGGACAGGATCCAAAGCTACAGAGAAAATCTGTCTTGAAAAACAAACAAACAACAACAACAACAAAAACTCTTTCAAAATTACTTTTGCATTCTTTATATACTGGCATGATGTAAAGACTTTATAATATTACATGAAAGTGTCAAAAATTTTTAATATCATTGAGAACTTGGCAGTTTTAAGCTCATAACTGCTGATAATTTATAAAACAATATTTATAGAACTGATTGTTAGTAGGTAAATAATCAAAACTTGTAACAACTTTATAGTTGATATTTGTAATTGTCAGCACAGTATTAATCACTAAAATAAAATGGTTCTTCATAAGGCTGGCTTACACTTATTATCTGTACTTCAAACTACTTCCTTTCTTTGCATTATATGCACAGGCTGAGTAATTGCCTTTTCAGTAGACTGCACTAAATACTCCATTAGGTTTGGCCTTTTAATTGCTTTCTTCTTTAGCATATGCTTTGAAAATAATAAATATTTTACTAATGTTTGTTTTATTAGATCATTTATTTGTTTTAGATCTTTACACTGCACAGGAATTGCTTAATATTGTTTATTTTCATAATTTTCTCAAATAACTATTTGTTCTACAATAATTGATTTATTGGGAGCCCACCAAGGCCAGCTGGTCTGGGACTGAATAAGCATGGGTTGATTCCGGACTCTCTGAGCATGGCGGTCAATGAAGACTGATGAGAAGCCAAGGACAATGGCACTAGGTTTCGATCCTAATACATGAACTGGCTTTGTGGGAGCTTAGCCTGTTTGGACGCTCACCTTTCTGGACGTAGATAGAAGGACCTTGGTCTTCCCGCAGGGCAGGGAATTTGGACTGCTCTTCAGTATCGAGAGGGAGGGGGAATGGAGTGGGGGGAGGAGAAGAGGAGTGGGAATAGGGGGAGGGAAGTGGGGGGAGGGCAATATTTGGGAGGAGGGGAGGGAAATGGGAAATGGGGAGCAGGTGGAAATTTTAATTAAAAAAGAATAAAAATAAATAAATAAGTAAAAAAAAAAAAAAAAAAAAAAAAAAAAAAAAATAATTATAAAATGGTAGACCTATTTTTTATTATGAAACATTGAGGCTTATTTCTTGAGCAGCACAAAACTAAAGATTATGATAATTCTAAAGTTTATCTGAGATGATATTTATGCCTATATAAAATGCCACAATTTTACAGACTATAATATATTTACTTGCTTATGTTGATAAATATTTTAAAACATCTCATAATATGTACATAAAATGTATAAAAATATAAAAATGCATTGCAATATTTACATAGATGTGGACTACATATATGTACAAATATTTGCCTTTAAAATAAAGTTAAGAATTTATTTTCCTTGCTATCCAATTTGCATACTCTAAGGTTCGTTGTCTTTATTTTCCAATTTAACCCTATTCAAATATTTTCATCAGGGTCTTAGAATAATTCACTATTGACTAATCCTGCATAAGACAGGAGGATAATGATAGCTATGCTTGCATGTCTAAACCATAAAACAGCACACAGACAAAGATGGAAGGATGCCTTGAGGAAATCAGAAATCAGGTGTAAAATGCATTGTTTTTATACTCTTCCAAGAGCAGATTCAGATAAATCATCAGGAGTTTTACTAATTTGCACTGCTAAATTTCACATGTGATCAACAATAAGTCATTACTAGTTGATAATGACATTGCAGTTATCAGTATAAACAGAGGTTTAAAATGACAAGATTAGAAAGCATTAATTAGTGACGTGAATATTTAAAAATCTATCAGGACAGCAAAGCATACAGATTTAAGCTCACCAACTAACAAAAGAAACACCAAGAAAGTATAAAACATACATATCCCCACAGGAGGATAATCAAAATTCATTTTCATGATGAATTACTGAAACATCCATTTTGTTTTAAAATGTTGTCTTAGTCAGTGTTCTATTGTAAATAAAAAAAGCAATGATTATGACAACTCTTTTTTTAGAAAGGCATTTAATTGGTTTTTTCTCTGAAATTTTAGAGGTTTATTCTATTATCATTACGGCAGAAACATGGTGGCACACAGACAACTATGGCATTAGAGATAACTGAGCATTCTTCATCCTGATACACAGGCAGCAAGAGTGGCTACCACTTGGCTTGATTTGGGCTTTGGAAACATCTTCTAACAAGAAAAACCAACTCCAAAAATAGTGCCACCCCATGAGCATTCAAATGCAGTAGGTTTTCAGACCATTCTTATTCAAACCACCATAATATATATAAATATATCAAATATATTGTTTATTTGACACAAAATAATTTTACAAATGTTTGGGATATAGTGTGATGATTTTACACAAACACATAGTAAGCATCAAATTAAGTCTATAATTTCAAACATATATATTTTCCTAGTTGCATTGTTATATAGATGTATGTATTTTCTTATATTATTTATATTTTCATATTTTCATTGATTTATTACTGTGGGGCAATATTCTTGTATTCTGTCAAGATTTGTCACTTGTGTTGGCTTAATAAAATGCTGATTGTAGGCAGGAAGTGTAGGTGGAGAAACCAGAACAGGAGAATTCTGGGAGGATGAAAGGCTCAGTATGTAGTTGTCACTCAGACACAGAGGAAGCGAGATGAGAATGCCTCAATGATAAAAAGAACCAAGCCATGTGGCTAACATAGACAAAAATTATGGGTTAATTTAAAATGTAAGAGTTAGTTAATAAGTAACCTGAGCTATAGGCAAACTGGTTTATAAGTAAAGTAGGCCTCTGTGTGTTTCTTTGGGACTAGACGGCTGTGGGTCCATGTGGGACAGAGACCTCTGTCAACAATTTAAATATGTGTATTGTTTTTATATCCTTATCCCATCTTCCTTTCATTTCTTCAATTCTTTCTTTGTCCTTCTGTCTCCTCAAATCCATGGACTCCATTTCTTAATTGTTATTGTTATACCCAGGGGTGTGCACATATGCACATGTATGTGTGTATATGCTCATAAAGAAGTTAACATATAAATATAATCTGTTTAATCCCTCTAGTTTTGCTCTGCTAATATTAAGCTGCTTTGTTGGTGAAATTCACTTTTGGTGCTTTGCCTTTGTTTTCTGCATTGCCTGTGCTTTTATTGCCATACCTGAGGGGTGTGAGGCTTCTCACATCTATTAGAGTATTTCTCAGAGTGTTCTATCCAATCTACAAATTCTAGGTTCACATTTTCTACAGTTGTTTTCATCTCTTTTTATTTATCTCACCTTTATGAGAATTCTATTGCATCTGTAGTAGAGCTCACCGTGTAATTGCTGAAATATTATTTTGGTTTAAGTACTTACTTTTCCTTTTTCTTCATATTCATCAAAATAAAATTAATATTCATCTATATACAATTTCAGAAACTCCTCTACCATGTTCAACTATGCTTTAAATTTTAAATGTGTTCTAGAGATTAAACTTTTCACTTCAGAACTTTCAGGTAACTCATGATATATATGTATATATGTGTGTGTGTGTGTGTGTGTGTGTGTATTTACTTGAAATTCTCTACTTCATTACTAATAGTACAAAAAGGATATATTTTATATTATGTGATATAATTCAACAAACTCAAAAATGTTCCAGGAGAAAAATAATCCTTCATAGTTGATTTTGGCAAGTACTTATCCATCCCTAGTCTCATCAACTACTTCTTTTTCCAGGGATGAGCATAGATAGGAGGTCATGATAACATTTAGTCTCTTTATCTATTTTCCTGTCAAAACTAGGTGAAGAAATCCTGCTCATGAACTTCTTTATATAAATATCTAGACTCATTACTTTCAACATTGGCCTTCTACACAGTTAAAGAGCACAGTTTTACTAAGATTCTCTTACTAAGTCAGCAAGATGTCTTGGAAGGTAAAAGCGCTTTCTGAAGAGCCTGATGACGAGTTAGATCCCAGGTACTCAAATGGTGTGAGCAGAGAAACCATTTTCCACTATAAATGTCTGACATTCCTTCCCTCAGTTTTTAATAATTTGTTTCTGAAAGTTTAAATTTTATAATGTAATTCCCTCATGATTAACCTTCCTGGAAGACAGCTTATAATTTCGGCAGCAGTTCCTTATTTGGAGCAGAGTCCTCACCAGTATGGTTCAAAAATTATCTTTTCTACCTGCAATCTGTTCCAGCTACCCCATAACTTTCTATTACTTCCAGAGAAATTATACTGAAAATTCTCTAGTATCTATGTACCTATGTCCTTTTTGATTCTTAAGTCGTTTCCAAAATTTTGGGTAGTTTTTACATACAGCATCCCACTTTGGGGAGTGAACACAGTTTTTTTTTTTTTGTAATTTTTTTCTAAATTGAATATTTGGCTAGGTTTTTTTGTTTTTATGTACATATGTGTGCACATGTAGGCATGTATGTGTGCATGTGTGTGTGCGTATGTGTGTGTGTGAGCGTGCTCAGTGTGCCAATACCATTGCTGCATAGTGAGTTCAGAAGACAACTTCAGATGTCAGTTCTTTCCTACTAACATGTAGAACCTGAGAATCAAATTTATGTCAACAAGTTGGGTAACAAACGTGTTTGCCCTCCAAACAACCTAGCTAGTCTTTGTCTTGTTTTTTTAGATTTACATTTGGTCTATGCTTATTTTTGTACCTGTGCATGAGTATGCTATATGTGTTTATATGCCTACAAAGACCAGAAGAGTATATCCAACCCCCAGGAACTAGAGTTAAAATCAGTGGTGAGGAGTTCAACTTGATTTTTAGCAGCAAATATCGGGATGTATGGAAGAACAGCTACTACTGTTAAGTTAGGTTCTCTTGAGGATAGTTTAGTTTCCTATTGCAGAAAATTTGTCTAGTAAAATGCTACATATGCTTTTTGATTTGTTTTATAAATAACAGATTCACTTTTGCTTTATAGCTGTGTTATATTTTATTGACATTTATCTGATTAGACTTAAAGTTATCAGTATTTAGTGTAATTATGTTTTCTGTTAATACATATATATAAATCTTATACCAATATTTGAATAGAAAATTGGAAAAGACCATTTAGTTATCATAAGACACAAATTAATGGGCATGATGAATTAAGAAGCCTAACACAGCTGGTTACTGCAATTACATGTCAACAAGACATTATTGTTGAAATTAAATTGACATTACTAGTACTATATAATATTCACTATTAATTTTAAATTAGTTTTTGCTGTATATCTGTAAAAATAGTAGTAGATAACATAAGTAGTCTATTTTGTGAATTTTATAAGTAATATTAAAATAATTTCTAAGAGTACAAATGTTAGTTAATAAATAAACATACAAATATATTTCTATTAAAATAATATTGTATATTTGGAAAAATAAAAATTATATAAGTGATTTTTGTTTGTACTATATTTAATAATCTAAAGATAAAGATTTTTCACCATTGTATACTTCAATAAAAAGCTTATTTCTAAATACTTCTTAGAAATAGTTATTGTTCCTTACAATTATTTGTACCAAATAAACAGTATTTCAAAGAGCAAATAGTTCTTTAAATTTTCTCTTTTATATTTCTGTAAAAGTCACTATGGGTATAAAACTCTAGTTGATGCATCTGCAGTACAACCCCTTCATCTAAGACTCAGAAAATAACATGGAAGAGGGACTGGGAAGACTGTAAGATCCAAAAACCAGCTCCTGTGAACAACAGGGAATGACACCCATAAGCCCAATCAAACTTGGAAAGATTTATTTATACATAGGTAGGTGTGCACATGTGTCTGTGTGTATAAAACAGTCATAATCAAAAAAGAGGTCATAAATTTTGGAGGGAATGAGGATATATGAGCAGTTGAAGAGAAAAGAGGAAGAAGTAGAGATGATGCAAACAGAACATTCATGTATGAAATTCTCAGAATAATAATGTTTTAAATAGATAAGCTTTATGAAGTTTTCAGACAATAAGTGAAGTTTTACACCTCCAGACTCAAAATACAAGGATGCAAATAACAGAATTCCATGAATTTTGTTTGCCTTACTTGGTTTCCATCTCCATTAAACTCAGTTATTCTAGCCTAGCACCAGGACACTGTTCAGAACCTGCTTTCCAATCTGTTCAACACCATGAGAGGAACCTCTTCCTGTGGAAGGAAGAGAGAATTCAAAACTTTGACATGTGATAACTAAAAGACCCAAAGAATTTACAAGGATCCTAATTTGGAGATAATATAAAGATTGCTGATAATTGTTACCAATCACACAAAGCAAGAAAATTCTACCAAAAATTATGTACAATATCAACTCAGAAAGACACATTGAGCTGGAATTGTCCATTCCCCATGGACCTTAACAACTAAAATATGATCGTTAGCTGAGAATTTTTTCTCATCCCTTGGGCTTGCTGCCTTTTTAGATCAAAATGGTGAAATGTATAATGATTCACTCACAAAGAGGACCTTTGCCTGTCATCCCTCAAATTCCAACATGTATCTCTACCAGTGTCTCCTGAACCTTGTTCTTTTTGATGCAGCTACTCCAGAACACAAAGCCTTTGCTACTCCTTTCTTCTAAAGTCAGAATTCTAATTACCCATTAGAAAGGTCTTGTTCTCTCTGGTGTTATCTCTAATCCTTAGGCATATAAATTATTTGTACCTGAAGGCATAAAACTAATTCAACAAAATAATAAATATAAATTTTTACCCAGTAGAATTAATAATTTTTTTTGGAGAAAAATGTGGCCAAAAATAAAAGCACAGTTAAGTTTCAATGCCATCATGCCCTGCAGTTTTCGAACACACACTTGAGTGCTCTGTGATCCTTCTGGCCCATCTTCCTCTATTTAGAATTTTAACACTGACAATTCAATAGCCTTTAAAAGTTTTTACAAAGTGCCAACTCTGTAACATTCTTACTTTCCTGAAATAAAAATAAGTTTTCACTCAAGTCATGAAGAAAAGTAGTTATGGAAACTGGCAGTTAATATATTTTTTTGAAATACTTGGACTACCTCTTGTTTCAAGTGATATGAAAACATTCACAAAATCCTTTTGTAAAGTAAGTTTTCACAAACAAATCAACAGTATGAGTTCTTAGGAATGCTTCTGTGAATTCAATTTAAATTAGAGAAGCAGAGAGATAAAGGCCAATGATTCATACAATGAGCTTACACTGAAATTTATAATTTAATTAAGGAGTGCATTATCCTTTTATGGAATGGTTCTTTTTCTTTCAAACATATGAATTTGAAGCACACTGATTCAGGGTTTGTTCAATAAAATGAGATTAGCGTGTGGGCAGAACTCATTAGGTAACTTTGTCAATGTGAGTGTGTATTGTGTTGAATTTTCTGCTTTTTTTCAATGTCTTATTATTTCTGTTAGACTGTCATTTAAAACAAATTTAATAAAATCATATGCATACTTCAATTTTGGTGTGCAGTATGTCAATGCAGAAGTATGATGCTTTCACTTGAGATCTTCCAGGGATAAAGAGATTTTACACATGCATTAGTTATCTGAAATTCAGGTCTAATAGGTCTATGCAAGAGGTCCATCGGAAGAACTTTCATTAAAACCTGGAAAAAGGAAATGTTTCCATTTGCATATTTGTTAATGTAATACATCATCTTAATTATACAGTGTATAAGTTTGGTTGGCAATATTCTTTGATCACTTTCATGTGTTTCATGAATACATAGGTATGTCTATCTATGATATATATGTATATATAACAAATATATGTTTATATATCTCTCAATCTACTTTGGCAGTATTAGTACCAATTTTTCACTGTTTTCACCATATTCTGATCCTAGCTGGTATACACTGAGTACCATAATGTTCATTATCTTAGAGATAGTCAACAAAAGGATCTGTTCCCTTTAGACTTTATCTGTTAGTCAATTTTTGAATTGGTTATAGATATCTTCAGAGAGCCATATTTGCTTATATACAGCCACTTTATAGTCTAAATCTCTTCTTAGGACATTTCCCTTAGCGGTTTATTTGGTTAATTGAAAATCTATGTTTCAATTGGAAAATACCATTTTCCTTATAGCCCCTACTGTGACTGTTGCTGTGTTCCAAGTGCCTGCTCATGAAAGATTCTGAATTTGAATTGTAAAATTATTGGTATTCACAGTGGGTTTTGTAATAATCTTTATCCCTAATAGTTAAATCATCCCAAATATAAATTTTGACAACAGAGTATATATTCACCATAAAACCTTTTGCCTCACATTCACAAACAAATAAATCGTGTGTGTGTGTGTGTGTGTGTGTGTGTGTGTGTGCGTGTAAAGTACTTTCAGTTGTGGCACCACCATTTAGGCACCATACACATAAAATTTATCACCTGGCTTTGTTTTTTTTTAATATAGTATTAATGTTGACTCTGCTCTTAATTATGTAAAAATCATGCAAGTACTTTAGTTGGTAATTTTGTTATTGGGCTCCTTGGTCCACATTCAGCTAACAGTTGTATCCTCCTGCTAATTCAGTGATTCATTCTCATAGAGAAGTCTGTTCTTTATTATAAACATTCTTCTTACACATAATGGCAAGTTTAAATAATCTATCATTTTTATCTTGTCTTCCCAGTCCAACCTTATCTCTCTTACTTCTACCCATTCAATGGTAACCATTTAACAGTTATATAAACAATCCCTGCAACCAATTATGTAAATAGCATGCTTTTATTGAGTTTCTTTAGCTGAACTGTGAATAGGAACATCTCCTTAGGTGCATTAAACTCCACGGCTTTGTGTTAGATCTTAGAAGTAGCTACTGTGCAAATGGTAATACATGGTGTAACTGATAATACTTAACTTTAACATCACCCCATTCACTTCCCAACTTTTTCAAATACTATATCAATAATTTCTGTTGTTTGGTTTTGAAAGTACAATCAAACAAAATGAGTATGAGTATGGTTCTATAAATATGGATACAGTTTGCTTAAAATTTATTGATACCTTCATATATCACCCTTTTTGCTCACACTAGAATGAAAATTACTAGAATAGAAATTATTTTTACATTTCATAAAATTTATAGATTATTTTAATAATTGTATATCTTTAATCACATAAATAGTAACTGTAAAATGGTAAAACTTTTCCAGAATTAGTTATTTTATCATTTTCCCTTTTAAGAACAATGCAGTTGATGTTTTTGTGTTGTTAAATGAAGAAACAACTAGAATTCTGCTCCACTTAGAAGTAAAAATGAATTTAAATGAGTCCTGAAGTTGATAATACAGAAAATTCTAAGTTATAACATATAAATTAAAAATAGTTTATAAATGATTACAGAATCATCATGAACACAGGACTAAAAGTACAATATCCTTTGAGAATAAGTATAGTAAATATTTGTGCTTTAAAACTGATTTTATGGTATCTTTGACTCTTTTCCAATGCAAAGACAAAGTAAAAATCTGAACATGGCTTCCTTGTATCAAAGCTACTGAATCCCTGTAACTGAAGTGAGCTCAAGGCAGTTTCACATAGGGTAAAATCATTCTTTGTTTGTAGTCAATTTTTATGAAAAGAGTAACAAGACATGAAAGTAAAATTCATACATTTATAATATTAATGTGTACACATGAAGACAGGATGATTGAATTGTGATAAGAGAAATTGTTTTTTTCTAAGTTTTATCTGTGACATCAGTAAGCAAAGTCATGAAATAATTTGTATTCCCTTAAACCTGAAAGGACTCTTAACAGTTCTTCAAGGGATTCAAATTCATAATAAGAGAACAAGTTTTCTAGAAACTAATGTTTATTTAAAATCATACGTTTCTGTTGAATGGTGGAAATAATGGTACTATGTCTTAATTTTAGCTTCAAAGACAGACTCAGGAGAGTAATTCGGAAGACTCTAACCTAGATTATGCATTATTCATAAACAAAAGAATCTTTCAGTTGTTAGGAAGAGGGTGCAACACTGCAGGAAAACTTGTCAAATGCCTCTGGATATACTACTTTTCTAGTTTTAATTAATTTCCAGATATGGAAACCATAAAATGAGGTTTCAAATAATCTGGTAGTTTTTTTTTAATACTCTTAGCATGAATAGAGTTATAACTTTGAATCTCCAAAAAAAAAAAAAGGTAGAATCAGAAACATGGAACCTTCAGGTATTTGTGGATTCAAGGTTCCAATTTTTTAGTCTTACAAATCAATTGAAACAAAATCTCAGATACATAATAATGTTAAGAATGACTGAAGACAGCACAAACACTAAGGGCATCATTGAATAAATGGGACCTCCTGAGACTGAGAAGCTTCTGTAAAGCAAAGGACACTGTCACTAAGACAAAAAGGCAACCCACTAACTGGGAGAAGATCTTCACCAACCCCACAACTGACAAAGGGCTGATCTCCAAAATATATAAAAACTCAAGAAGCTAGACCATAAAAGGCTAATCAACCCAATTCTAAAATGGGGCACTGAGCTGAACAGAAAATTCTCAACAGAAGAAGTTCAAATGGCCAAAACACATTTAAGATCATGCTCAACTTCTTTAGCGATCAGGGAAATGCAAATCAAGACAACTTTAAGATACCATCTTACATCTGTCAGAATGGCTAAAATAAAAAACACTAATGATAGCCTTTGCTGGAGAGGTTGTGGAGAAAGGGGTACACTCATTCATTGCTGGTGGGAATGCAAATTTGTGCAACCACTTTGGAAAGCAGTATGGCAGTTTCTCAGGAAATTTGGGATCAACCTACCCCTGGACCCAGCAATACCACTCTTGGGAATATACCCAAGAGATGCCCTATCATACAACAAAAGTATATGCTCAACTATGTTCATAGCAGCATTGTTTGTAATAGCCAGAACCTGGAAACAACCTAGATGCCTTTCAATGGAAGAATGGATGAAGAAAGTATGGAATATATACATATTAGAGTACTACTCAGCAGTAAAAAAACAATGACTTCTTGAATTTTGGATACAAATGGACGGAAATAGAAAACACTATCCTGAGTAAGGTAAGCCAGACCCAAAAAGTGGAACAGGGGATGTACTCACTCATATTTGGTTTCTAACCATAAATAAAGGACATTGAACCTATAATTCATGATCCTAGAGAAGCTAAATAAGAAGGTGAACCCAAAGAAAAATATATAAGCATCCTCCTGAATATTAACCTTCATCAGACGATGAAAGGAGACAGAGACAGAGACAGAGACCCACATTGGAGCACCGGACTGAAATCTCAAAGTTCAAATCAGGAGCAGAAAGAGAGAGAGCACGAGCAAGGAACTTAGGACCACAAGGGGTGCACCCACACACTGAGACAATGGGGATGTTCTATTGGGAACTCACCAAGGCCAGCTGGCCCGGGTCTGAAAAAGCATGGGATAAAACTGGACTCGCAGAACATAGCAGACAATGAGGACTACTGAGAACTCAAGAACAATGGCAATGGGTTTTTGATCATACTGCATGTACTGGCTTTGTGGGAGCCTAGGCAGTTGGGATGCTCACCTAACTAGACCTGGATGGAGGTGTGTGGTCTTTGGACTTCCCACAGGGCAGGGAACCCTGATTGCTCTTTGGGCTGCTGAGGAAGAGGGACTTGATCGGGGGAGGGGAGGGAAATGGGAGGCGGTGGCTGGGAGGAGGCAGAAATCTTTAATAAGTAAATTAAAAAAAAAAGAAAAATATTAAAAAATTAAAGAAGGAAAGAAAGTAACCAGCCTCCAAAGTAGGCCCCATGGTGTCTCCGGAGATGGCTGTTCTGCTTGGAAACAGAGGATGGAGACCACCCCTGAAGTGGGTGCTGCTCTGTGGTGAAACTGGAAGCATCCAGATGAGTGCAGTGCATTGGGGGTCCAACATTGTCCTTCTACTATGTATTAGAAGAATACAACCTCCAGCCTTTGCCTTGAGAAACAACATGGTCAGATAACTAATGCTCATGTCTCCTAGTCTGTATCTTGTATTATTTCACTAGGAAAACCCCTCAGGAGTAGAGTTACCAGATTAAGGGATAAGGATAACTTTTTGGCCCTTCACAGATATTTCTAATCCTGCCTAGAACATTTGTCAACATGTATTCCCATTGGCAGCATGGAAGGATGCTCATTTCACACATGTCCACCATCTCCAGGTATTATTACTGAAAATATGGATGCCTTGGTATTTTTACATTTTTTTGGATTGTTCTCTTTCTGGCCTATTCTTGGAAATTTCTAATTGGGTGAATTAAATCATGTGTATTGTAAAAAAAAAAAAAAGAATGACTGAAGAGCATCAACTAAGCAGGGTTCATAAAGTGTCAAAAAGACTGAAGCAACAAACACAGACTCTGTATGGGTCTGAGCTAGGTCCTCTGTACAATCCTTATGTTTGTGTAGCTTGGTATTCTTGTAGGACTCCCAACAATTGGATTGGAGGGTGGATCTGACTCTTTGACTTATGTTTAGGTCCCTTTCCCCCATACTGGGTTGACTTTTCCAGCCTTGATATGAAGATTTGTGTCTAGTCTTAATGTATCTTATTAAACCATGTTTGATGGATATCCCTGGGAGTCCTGCTCTCTCCTCCCTCCTCTCCATCTCTTTCTCCCTCCCTCTCTCTCAAAAAGGGAGAGGAGCTGATCTGGGGAGAAATGGGGATTGGTGGGAAGGACTGGAGGTAGTGAAAAGAAGAGAAACTGAGGTCAGGATGTAATGTATGAGAGAAGAATAAAAGATTTTAAGTAAGAGAGTTACTCAATAAATCATTGAGGATGAGGTTTGCTTACAGGAAAGAAAATACTGAAAATTGTAGCTGGAGAATTGTCATGAAAATAGAAAAAGATATAATGGCAAAATTTAGAATTTTTGCGAGCTAGTGTAGAATGAGAGGATGTAAAGAGGTCATTACAGTGGATGAGCGAAATGGCCGAAGGTGTGCTTCAAAATCATAACGCTTTCAGGAGAACTGTGTTAAACTAGGAGCCAGAGAGAATAAAGCTAGAAATATCAGTTAGGAAACTATAGTAAAAGTTGACGAAGAAGCCCAGGATAAGAAAGATCAAAGGATAATAATGAGAAGAGATTTCCACTGTGTTTGACAGGGCAAATTACTGTACCCTGGAATGATCTGAACGTGCTTGGCTCCTTTTCTTGTGTCTGTGTTCTCTGTCAAATGGTTTCCTTAAAAGACTTCCTTACAAAGTGCTGCAGCAGCTTTTATTTCATGATCCCATTTGATTGAGTTTGTGGTAACTACCATTTTCTGAAATTACTTTGCTCTTTCGGGTGTTATTTATTTACCAGACTTCACCCTGAAACCATTGAAGGCAGAGCAAGTGCCACGGCATTAGAGGCCTTTCCTCTTTTGTTCATCTGGGACCCATCATGTGCTTAAAAATTCTTTGGGTATTCTAGGCTCTCAGTAATTGTATATTGATGAATAAATGAGAAAGTGAATGGCAAGGACTATGAACGTGATTGTTGGATCAGTAGAAAAATTCTTGAAAGGAATAAGATCCATTGAACACATGCATCTTAAATTGAAGCAAATTTGCTTGTGATATATTCATGTATCATGTAAAAGGAGTTGTGAGTTCAAAAGAAGAATCTTACATTTCGATTTGTAATATTATACTTTTTTAAACCCCTAAACCAAGAACTAAACAATTTAATATATCTTACTCTATAGTAAGTCAGCATCTCTGTTAATATGTTTCTGAATAGCAGTTCATTACACTGTGCAAATTGCTAACCTCATTTTAAAATCATTCTCTTATCTCTAAAACAGTAACATTTAAAATACCAACTTTATAATTTAAAAATATTAAAGTAATAAAATAGTATATGAAATCATCCGATAATAAGTACATTGACTGGAATATCCTTATTTCTAATGATAAGCTGAATTTAAATATAAAAGTATACTATGATCTTCATCCATAATAAAACTACAGATGTGGGAGTGAGAATACCTGGTTTAGACTTCCCCATCTACTATTGCTCTTTCTTATTGATATCAGTTTCAACCGTGCTAGGATTCCTTATTCCTATGACACACTGCATAGCAGTTATACCTCCATACTCCAGAGCCAAAATACAGTTGAGAATCTAGTCTCTACTAGTACCAGCAGTGCTTTGAAGAGTTTATCACAAATCTCCATGACTCAGTTAGTAACATGTAATTACTGTAATGCACAACCTCAACACCATTGTTATGAAGGTTGAGAGAATTTAGTATTATGGAATTCTCAATATGTTATCTCATACATCACTTAACCTAGGTAAATTCTTTTTTTTTTATTTATTAGAGATTTCTGCCTCCTCCCCACCACCACCTCACATTTCCCTCCCCCTCCCCCAATCAACTCCCCCTCCCTCAGCAGCACAAAGAGCAGTCAGGGTTCCCTGCCTTGTGGGAAGTCCAAGGATCTCCCACCTCCTTCCAGGTCTAGAAAGGTGAGCATCCAAACAGCCTAGGCTCCCACAAAGCCAGTATGTGCAGTAGGATCAAAACCCAGTGCCATTGTTCTTGACTTCTCAGCAGCCCTCATTGTCTGCTATGTTCAGCGAGTCCGGTTTTATCCCATGCTTTTTTTAGACCCAGTCCAGCTGTCCTAGGTAAATTCTTAAGGAAAATGAAAAGTAACAGTATTATAAAGATAACAATATCATCATGAAAAATATAAATAGCAGAGCAGACTAAAATCCATCCTTTAAATTCTTAATATATAAATATAAGCATTTATAAAATCATAACTTACAAATATCTTCTAGATGCTTAAATGATCTCACTTATGGAAGTTGAATAACTATTTTAATAGGAATTAACTATCTAAACTTGGTATAGAACTCAACTTTCAGAAACATGATAAAAGATTTAGGAGTTCTATGAGAAATGATGGGTGGAGCCGTCACTAGCTTGTAACACATCCTGGTTAGTGTCGACATTTCAATCTTTGCCAGAAAGCATAATGTTATATCTAAATGTGTTGATTGAACTTTAGTAGCTCTGACCATTGTGTAACTTAATATGACTTAAATTGTGAAATCAAATATTCAAAATTCAATGCAAAGATATCAAAGCTTCTTGGCAAAGCCTTGGCAATATATCAATCTGTACTCGGCAGAAAAGATAAATGATAAACACCGGTCATAAAAATCTTTACAGCTAGCAGTGTTAAAGAACTCCCTCAGCATTATGAACAATTGATGTACAGACATGCTAGTTTTTCTATGCCTAGTCAATAAGCAAAAGTATTTTGTTGTTTTTGTTTGCATAACCCCATTTTTATGTTAGTGGAAATTTTGAAGATACAATTGTACAATTTTATTTTTATAGTTTATCTGGTTGAATTTAACTTTCAAGTTGACTCAACCTAGAAATCAACTGGGGGAAAAAATCTCATTTGAGGAATTACTTCAATTCACTCATCTGAGGACATGACTGTGCTAGATTGTCTTGATTGTCAATTGATGTAGGAGGTCTTATCCCACTCTTTATTGTACCATTCTCAACGCAGGTTTTCCCAAACTGTATAAGACAGGTAGGTGAGCATAAAACTACTTATCATTTCAGCTCTATTTCTCTGGCTGTAAATCAAGTTCACATTGTTCAAATGAAGTACCATAGAGAATAACAAGCAGGGCAATTTTGAAGTTCCCACCTTGAGCTCCTGTTTTGAATTCACTCAATAATAAATTGTAACCTGAAAATTTAAAAACTGGATTAAACTATTCGTTACCCAAGTTGTTTTTGTTCAAAGTGTATCTGCAAAACAACAGAAAGTTGCCATTATCAAATTTACTTAGACAGCATCAACAACTTCAGATTCCTAAGAATCCTAGGTTTTGAGACTGAAAGGAGAGAGGGACCAAACCCCCTCTAGTGACATTTAGCAGTATGGAAAGCATGGTTCCTATTGTGTAAACAATACTTTGTCAAATTATGGTATGATCCTGTCTTTAGTGTCTTGATATAAATACTTTTTTGTTTCTTCTGAGTAAGTTTCAGTCTTGGAAAAAGGTCACATAACCTCCTGAATGGAAGTTTCCAGATCACGTCTCATGCTTTGTTGCCTCACTTGGGAGTTACCTGCTGTACCGCTCCTAGTCAGATGGCCAGATTGCCACCAAAGCATCTTGCCAGTTCTAAATTTTTCACTATTCCTCTAAGGCATTCTTAAGTCCCACTATGAGACTCATGACAACTGAAACTATGTTTTTTGCCCTAAAATGTTTTGTTCTTGTTACCACTTCTACAGACAACTTGTGCTTACTTCCAAGAAGAACCTTGAAATCTACTTGACCAAGCAATACATATTTGGAATTGGCAGATGGATACAGTCACATTTCTTCCAGAGGTGTAACAAAATGTCTGAGTGAAGTAATATGGAGTGTTTTATTTAGTTATTTAAGGCTTGTAACTGGTTTAACTGAAATGTAAAAGTAAATTAGTGCCAATTCCAATATTACATTCACATTTCATAACTGTGCCATGTCTTTGAGTGTAGAATAATAAAATAATAGGCTTCTGTGGCTTACTGTAGTAGTCATTCGGGAGATATTTTGTGTTACCTCATACTATTAGGCCCAATCAAAGGTTTTTTACTGAATCATCTCTTTTGAATTCTTGAGATAGCATTAGGAGACTGGGACTTGCTACTCAGATGAAGGAAGAGAGCATTGACAAATGATGGTGTCAATGGCATCATATACCCTCACAGAAGGCAACTGAAGATTTTCCACCTGTGAATAGGATTGAGAAGATGGAATCTAAAAGTGCAGCAGATAACAGTGGGAAAGGAGATAAACAAGTAGGCTGTTAAGAGCAAAAAGATGACATATTCCTGGCTTCAGTCATTTAAAGAGCTCTAGAAAGCTGCCAAGCCCTAAGAGCCATGACAAAGTCAATAGCACTCAAGAACACCAACATTATTTGCTGTAAAATTTAGGGTTGTTATTACTTGAGTCCCCAAAGATATAACACTGAAGCCATATTCTAATACCCAAAACTAGAGAGTTGTAACTTTAGCTTCCTCTGATCACATATTATAAATACTGTTAGTTGTTACTGAGTCCAAATTAGACAAAGGTAATAAGACTCAACCAAGAGCAGCTATAGCTGAAAGTTTCTAGCTTCTAAAGTTTAAAGCTTTAAACTTATGTTTATCAAGGCATGAGACTGTAAGCCCGTGTATCTACCAACATAAACCCTGGTTCTGAATGTTTTGTGTCTTAGGTCAGAAAACACAGAAGAGCTGTTCTTCATCTAGACAAGCTTTCTGTTTTACTGGAGGCAAAGAATCCAAGACAGCCAATCATAGCATGGTAAGTTCTAGAAATCTATATTCCAGCAGTTCTCCTGAGTGATTTCTATTAACTCTGGATGAGATATTTTTGGAAATATAGAAACACAAAATCAAAGATGGATGAGACTCTTGGACTTACATTTTATGCCTATGAATCAATAAAATTGGAACAAGTATTTCTTTCAACAGTAATAATCCTTGAGCTAAGGAAAAAGCCAGGGAAAATTTGAAGGAACAAAGAAATTAACTATTCTTGAGTTTATTACATCCTGAATGAGTAGAAAGAATACTAAATCTATGTAATGCAAAGACTCGTAAACTATGTGGCTATCTTTTTTCCTTCTTTATAAAATTTATATTGTGGATTATAAATTTGGGCAACATGATTAACACTACATATCAGACTCAGTCTTTCACTCAGGCATCAAAAGTATTCACACCACACACAGTTTGCAGGATATAGAGATCTCAGACTAGAACTGGCCTTGACACTTTTCCGCGTAGGACTAGATTCCATAAGTGTTGAAATATACTGTGAAAATCTCATCGAGGAGAAAAGTCATTCATAATTTTACCTAGTGATGGACTCTGTATCCAACAATCATTACCTTCTAGGTAACATATTACTCCTAATGAAATGCAGGTATGCTTTTATGGTGTAATCACATTCTGATTGAATTGAAGGTCTGTTGTATGGGAAAGAACCCATGCCTGGTATTGTTACCTTAGTCAAAAGTCCATTGCTGAGGAGACTACTCATGTTCCTTTGCTATATAAGCATATTTCAAGCTACTATCCAATATGTAAATATTCTTAAATTAGTTTAATTTATGTAAATGCCTTTAAATTAGTTCTGCTATCCACTTTTGTCTCATGAACATCTTTTTTTTTTCCCAGTGGGTGACAATAGAGAAATTTATAACTGTTCAGTATGCTAAGAATAGGTAACTGTTGAGTATACAGTCTGAAATCATAAACCATACATTTATGGCCAGTCCTCAGGGCTCAGGGAACATTTCAGAAGATGGTATGGAAAGAATAGAAGAATCAGAGGGTGAAGAGAAGTGCTGAGTAATGCTGTCTTCTAGATATTCCACAGTTATTGCAGCAATAATCTTGCAGGTATGCTCTTACATGAGAACTCTACAAATTCAAGTCAGACAAAATCCTCACACTAATGGAGACGAGTTTATGAAATCTCATTCTTATATTGGGAGGTAGTGTCGGTTGATATTTGTTGTCAGAGAGGGAGTGGTTTTTCTTTAAAAGCATGACTGCCAGTTGTTAATTCATGTCCCAGCAGAATGTCCTATAGCCATGTTCTTGTTGGCAACAGTAATTGAATTTAGTAAGCTATAAAACTAAAAAGGCTGTGAAGGTGAGACAGGGATGTGTTGGTGCACCTGGGCTGGGAAAGGGAGTTGGAGAATGAATGTGATGAGGATACATTGCATAAATGTATAAAATTGTCACTGAGTGAATTTAAAATATTCTTTATGAGAAATAGTTGTCAAGAAACTGACATGTTGAAAAGGAAAAATTACAAATGTAACATTTACAGGTGATATTCTTCAAAGTGTGATGATAAAACTGATTTGTGTAGTGGCTACATAAATTTTACACTCAGAAAATTATAATAAGCATACAAATATTTATTGGATGGCAAAATCATCATCATCTGCGCCTGAAGACACTATTTACTATACATAGGACTTGGAAGTTGGCAACTGGATCTGCTCTAACATGAAAGATCTCTTCCTGAAAATTAGCTTTTCTAGTAGCAGGTGTTGTGAAAGTTCCAAAACATGGAAGCAATCAACAATCCTATCTAACTGTGATGCCTATGAACAACAATGAAAAACCCTGAAAGATATCCCTAAAGATGCCACTTATGTCTTCGCAATAACAAATAGCTCTCTAATTAAGACTTAATTACACTCAACAGGAAGGAAATCAGTCCTGGTACAGCACATCTAGCACATTACTTAGAGCTCATGAGATCACGGATCTTAGAGGGAAACCTAGACCAGCATAATGTCTGACTTAATTCTAAAACATATCGTCATACCCAGAGATAACAGTAGCTCTTATCCATGCTATAAGAAACTTCTCTCTGAAGCATATAGAGACTACCACAGAAAACCACATCTGCTCAAAATGCAAAAGAATGGTGGAGGTTACAGCCCCACTGGATGCATCAAGAACACAACTCTTGCACCTAAGTCTCAGGGAACTGAGACGGAATCTCAAAGTGTTTCTCAGCCAGTTGAGATTCCGCTATTGAGAATTCTCTCTTTGGATCTGTACTCCATTGTTAATTAGATTATTTTGTTTTATTATAACTAGTTTCTTGAGATTTTTATATTTTGATGTCAGTTGATTTTTTTTCCTTTTCTATCAACTACTGCTATGATCAAATTACTATGTTCTTTTTCTTTTTGATGTGGAGCAAGGGGAATACTCCTCCATGATGGGTGGGAAGGAAAACTTGTATATTCACTAGAGAAATCAATATGCAAAGTCCTCATAAAAGTGAGAATTTATCTACCTCAAGACATAGTTATACCGGCTCCAAAACCACAGAGAAACCCTGTCTCGAAAAGCCACAAGGACACTTGCTCAACCATGTTCCCATGGTTTTATTCATAATAGCCATAAGCTGGAAGCAAGCTAGATATAACTCAACCAAACAATAGATAAAAGATGTACATTTACACAATGCAGTATTTACTCAGCAGTTAGAAAAAAATGACATAATGAAATTTGCAGTCAATTGGTGGGAAATAGAAAAGAAAATATTTCTAAGTGAGATCACCCAGACACAGAAAGACAAATATGCTATTGTATTCTTTTGTGAATGTATATTATCTCTTAAATATACAAAGACCCAGAGAGATTAAAAAAAAAGCTGATGGATTTAGGGTACACACATGGATCTGCCTGGGAAGGGAAATAGAAGAGATTTTTCAGGGAGACTGGGGGAAGGAGGACACAGAAGCAGGAGGGATCAGGGATCAGGAGAAAATGTGGGGAGAGACAGCTGGAATTGGAGGACCCTTGGGCTGGTATGGAAAATGAGAGTAGTGGAAACTTCCTGGAATCTGTGAGGGTGACCCTATTAATGACTTCATATAACAGGGGATACAAAGTCTGAAACATCCATCTTCTGTAGCCAAGCAAGGCTTCCAGTGATGACAAGGAGTTTCATTAGTTTGAATTGCTGGCCAGGAGGTTTCCTATGTAATCCCAAAACAACTCATGTTAATGCTAGGACAAAAGGCTGCTAAAGTCAAGGCTCCTTTGCTTACGAAAACATCCGAACAGGTCAGTGATTGTAGAAAGGTTGTTCTTGTGCCTTCATGGAGACTTCATCCTTATAAACTAGTCTTTTTGGTGTAGGAAGGTACTCTGAAGACTATGAAGAGAATCCTAGTCATCAATTCATCCACAAAACCATGGACCTACAATCTGTCCTGCCTGCAAGAGTGTACTGGGGCAATGGAGGATCATACAACTGCCAGACATTATGTGAGCAGGCTGAATTAGAAGTGGTCATCAAGTCCCTCCTCTTGTAGCTATATGGAACCCTACAGAAGAAGGGGCGGAAAGATGGTAGGAATGAGAGGGACTAGAGGACATGGCCCACTGAACCAACAAAGGCCGGCTCCCATGGACTCATGGAGACTGAAAAGATAAGCCCGGGGCTCTCAAGGGTCTCCACCAGGTCTGCTGCATATGGCTGTGAGTTTGGTGATTTTTGTGGAACTCCTAACAGTGAGGGTGTGTGTATCTCTAACTCTTTTGTTTGCTTTTGAGACTCTTCCTTCTAGTGGATTATGTTGCCAAGCCTCAATATGAGAACGTTTGCCTTGTCTTATTATATCTTGTGTTTTTTGTGTGTATGTGTTTGTGTATGTGTGTGCTTGTGTGCATATGTTTGTTGTTTCTGAGAGGCGTGCTCTTTTCTGAAGGAAAAATGAAGGAGAATTTTTCTAGGGGAGAGTGGAGATTTCAGGGAGCTAGAAAATATGGAGGGAGAGGAAAATGCAGTTGGGATGTATTATATGAAAGAAGAAACTATTTTCAATAAAAAATAAAGATCAAATATTTAAAAAGTTGTTCTGCTATATTGTTTATATAACTAATAACATATGAAATATGTATATATGTTCATTACAGATGCGATTTTTGTTTCAAATTATTCTATTACCCTATACCTGGTAGAAGTTATGAAACAAAATATTTAGAATTTAAGGGTGCTTGGCCTGATTGTGACTCCATGAGAGAATTGGAAAGAAAAGTTAATCTTCAGGCTTTTATGTCTTTTTCCCAATGTTTATTGCCTCAGATTTTTTAAAATGTATTCCTAAGCTCTGTTTATATAGGTATTTTTATTATTAAATAATTTTATTCTTTTATTTAACATTCTAATAGCAGATTCCCATTTTTCTTCTCCTCCCATTCCCTCCTCCCACATCTCCCCACTCCCTATCCACTCCTCTTCTGTTTGGTTCAGAAAGGTACAGGCCATCCATGGGTATCAACAAAGCATGACATATCAAGTTGCTGTATGACTTATCTCCTCCCCTTGTATCAGGGCTGGGCAAGGTAACCCAGTATGATGAATAAGTTCCCAAAACACAGCTAAAATGTTAGGGACAGACACACTCTCATGGGTAGATGCAGTTGGCTTTTCCATCTGTCTTGCCTGGTCCCACTGGAATGGTTTCTTTCCTGCCCATCACTCCCCACACTTGCTTATGAAATAATCACTCAGAGGGAAATATTAAATATAATTGCTTGGTCAATGGTTTAAGTTATTACTGGCTTGCTCTCACTTGTAAATTAACACATTTCTAATAGTCTGTATATCATCACATGGTCATCGAATTAACTTAAGTGGTCTGGCATCCTTTTCTATAAGCAACTTGCTGGCATCTCTGCTGACCCCATCTTTCTTTCCAACTGTATTCAGTTTGTCTTTCCTGCCCGACTCTATTCTGTCTTGCCATAGGCCTTAGCTGATTCTTTATTAACCAATGGGAGAAATACATATTCACAGTGTACAGAAGGGTAGCCCACAAAGCAAGGGGTACCACAAATAGACCAAAGTACATAACTGTCACACAGATGTAGAGGGCCTATGCCATGTCCCATACAGGCTCACTGGCCATTGGTCCAGCCTCTGTGAGCTCCTTTCCTCCTCTTCTGTGTCCCTCTCTTTAGTTCTTATTATTTCTGTAGTTATTTTCCATTTCCTCTGAGAGATATTTTTTTCCTTTTCTTATTTTTTTTCTTTAAATTTTTTTTCATATCTCAAGGTTGGTTTCTTACTGAAATGTTCTTCTTAAAAACTAAAACTCCTAAATCAATAATACCAAGGTATGTAAATAGGAAGGAGAAAAGTTCAAATGAATGAAAGCGATCAAATACTGACCAGGATCAACCACTGGAGGTAGCAACACCTCAATTCATTACCTGAGCCTTATCATTGAGTGGAATTATGTTACCCATGACCTTGAGTTATAACTCATGATTTTTCCTTGAGCCAGGAAGACATTATCACAGCCTGTCAAGATACTACCACTGAGATGGTAGTAAAATCAAACCCTTTAAAAAGCCATGCCATTGTTCTTTTAGGATAGAATGGGAAACGGTAAGATCACTCAGATCCATCACCGTAAGTCTATTTCCACGCATGATTTGTTCTAACACAAATCACTCACTAAAGTGCAGTGTGATGTGAAGTAACATGATAATGAGTAAGTATCACAGATGGTGATTTGTGCAAAAGCATGACTAATAGGAAAGGCAAATCTGTACTCGGAGAATCTATTCCATTACTCCTCCCTTGCATGCCTTTCTGTAAATTTCCAGTGAAATGATGCTATCTTGGGGGCCATTGGCAGTTTGAGAAGAGCTTAGTGATGTTGATTAATTCATGCAAAACTTCCAAGGCCAGTGTCATGCTACTTTGCTCATGACTTAATATAACAAGGAACAGATAAGTTGATAGTCACAGCACATTTCATCCTATTCCCATGAATATTAACAGTTTACTCATTTTTATTTTCTCTCCATTGAGCACTCCTATGACTCCAAAATTGTTTCCTACTATGTCCACTCAAATGAATCTACATGCAGCTCTTCTTTAAACATCCATAATTTCAATTTCTTAACTGTTAATGAATTCATTTTGTCTTATAAAATATTAGCTACTGATACCACTAAGTATAATTACCACCATCCCCCTTTTTTTTTCTGACTGTGACATTTAAGCACAGCAAACTGTAAGGTGTTCTACTCAGATCTCTTACCGTGGTCATTGGAGGCTACCATGACAAGCATATAATAACACAACAATCTTATTTCATAAAATTCTATCATAGGGCTGAGGTGATGGATCAATCAGTAAAGAAATTTATTGGCTTGGAAGGGCTAAAACCTGAATTTTACTCCAAGAGCCCACTTTAGAAAATGTTCAGTGTGGTGGCCCTCTTCTGGAATATAAACACTGAAGAGGCAAAAACACACACAGCTACCCAGGACTTACTGCCCAGCCAATCTAGCCTCTTGAATACAGGTGAGTTCTGACCAGGGAGGAAAACTAACAAATCAAAAAAAAATTAGTTAATTAAATAAACAAAAAGAGTGGATGGCACCAGAGATATGATTCCCAGAATTTTTTTTGTTCTCCACATGTAAATATACCTACAAAATGGCACCTGTACTGTGAACATGCCAAACGCTATCACATACATGCATAAACACACACACATACACACACACAGGGAGACAGAGAGAGAAAGACTTGCCAGTATATTTGTATAAAAGCAGGTCAAATACACTTGTTTATTTTTCTTTTTTCCTCAGAGACCCTAATAAAAGACCATTACCATGATCTACAGGTGTAAGTCTAGTTCAAAATAGTTAATATTGGTTAGGTCAAGAAAATGTACAGCTTGTGCATGCAACCTCCTCAGTCACTTGAAAACAGAAACTTTTATCACTTGCATTGAATTTTGACATTCTATTGAACATGATCCTATAGAGAGAGCATTTTGGCCAGATGATCCCAGAATACTTCTGAGCATCACAAAACTTATAAGAACCTGCTGTCCATAGTCAAATGTGCAGTTTCTATAATAGTCTGCAGAACATGCCAAGTCTACTTTTGCCATGTTTTGCTCAAAGTGTACAAGAGTGTTTTAGTGATTTTGCCTGGTTAGTCCTCTGATTCTTTAGCTATAGATTGGCGAAAGCAATAGTTCTTACTCCAATATATGTGTGTCCTATTGAGAAACTAGAACACAGTGTAATAAATCATAGAGCATTGTTCTCCTCTTTTTAAGACAAATAATATAAAACTATTTACCTAAAACTTATAAACTACATAGTCTAAAAACGTCACTGATAATTTAAAGTTAATATATTTTTAGGATCAGAAAATTAGTTTGGATAATCCTCCCCTCAAGAGGACATCGGGCTACTTGGCACAAACAATAACACTGGATAAATACTCATGCAATTCTGCTGCATACTAACTATTACCAGCTACCTGAGTGCAGAAGACATCTTTTAACATTCATTCACTTTTGGAAATTATACAGAGTAGGAAAGAATTTTGGCTTGTTACAGTGCCAATTTAAAAATGATCAGATTAGGAATTGGGACAATGCATCAGTTGGGAAAGTTTTTTGCCATGGCTGTACAAGGCTTTGAAATATGACATCTAGCATTCAAATTAAAGTCTAGATATGGTTGTGGCACCTGAAACTCGGAGCTGAAGAGTCGACATAGGAGGATACTTAAGGTTCATTGTCTAAGCAGTTTAGCCAAAGGGTGAATTTCAGGTTCAGTAATAGACCCTGTCTTTAAAATTAAGGTGGAAGTGATTGCGAAGAAGCCCATGGTAAACCTCTAACTACTCAACCTGTTGAGTTCATTTTAGCAACAGGGACTCCATTTTCAATTATGCCATGATTTCATTAGAGGGAGAGGACTATTCCCACTCAAAAATTATTTTACCTCAGATGTCTAGGAAATGGCCTAATCTTAAATTGCAATATTTAACCACAAAATTCCACTCTTCCCTGGTTGATTGACACTTAGCAAGGGCAGAACCAGAAATCCCAAAGGCTTCCTAATTTACCACCCTGGAAAGTCCCTAATCATGTCTCCCCATGTTCTGTTTTGACTGGTTGAAGTTGTAGCATTGCTCCCTTGCTGTTTTTTTTTTTTTTTTTTTTTTTTTTTTCCTTTAAAATGCTTACTGTCTGCCATTGGGATGAGGCTCGATCCTGGGACCATCCACCTCCAGGATGTATCAGCCTTTTTCAGTAAATTTTGTTTGCTAGAATGCCATTGGCTATGCCAGAGGAGCAGCGAGTAGCAATTGAAATTTCAGGTTTCAGCCCACCAGAAGGAAACTCCAATGGGCCAATCTTGTATTGGCAAGAACACAGAACTGCAGACCCCAGAATCTCTTTTGCTTCTTCTGTGTCTTTACATGTTTGCTGCAGCCCTTTCTCTGTTATATAGCATGGTGTGAGTGAATGTGGGGAGCTCTCCACTGTCTCCAATATTGTGTATTTATCTCTTCAAGCATCCTGTTCTACTGGGCATTTTTAACTGGATTGTCATGAAGAGGACTCCTCCCAAAGATGTACTGTCTAATTTGATAATAACAATGGTAGTTTGTAAAGAATTTTGATGAATAAAAGTAAATACATGGGTATGTTTCACAGCTAAGACCAATGAGTTCCAACTTAATTGGTACTCAGTTTAATGATTAAAAGAAAAGCATCTGAGTCCAGGAGCTAGGCTGTCTCTAATTCTCTTAATATTGAAAAAAGGCATTCATGTACAAGCTAATACAATGCTAATACAA
Source organism: Chionomys nivalis (assembly GCF_950005125.1). Lineage (NCBI taxonomy): Eukaryota > Metazoa > Chordata > Mammalia > Rodentia > Cricetidae > Chionomys > Chionomys nivalis. The sequence goes on along the minus strand of NC_080090.1, from coordinate 73,224,029 downwards.
ACCTTCAAAATAGCTTCAGGTAGCTCAGATGCCTTGTGAATAGTTTTAAAATAAATATCCCCAGAGAACAATCTAAAGTTCACAAGGACACATAGTTGAACTGTCTGACTCATAAGTCTAGAATCAAAAATACAAAATGACCTGACTGTTGCTAGCTTTCCTTGATAGGTATGGTTAATAACCAAAGGTGATTATTAATTCCTCATACCGATTTTCACTCTCAATCTCTTGATATATATATATATATATATATATATATATATATATATTAGATCTGACTGATTCTTTTTCATATATAAAAGTTAAAAGTTTAGGGTTGTAATTTCTTTAAGATTCCTTATAAGATTACCTTTCAGGATAAGTAAAAAAGCAATTGGCCCTTTCTTTGTAACAGCAAAATGTAGCCTGCAAATAAAAATCTGACAAGAACACTTTGCTTGCCCAAACAGTTAATCTTTAACAACCTGCTTGGGTATTAATCTATATGGATTTGGGTATAATTTGTTTTGCATCTGTAATATGTAAAATGTTTAATCATGTAAGAGATATGGAAAATAGGCTAGTTTTTTTTTTTTACTCTTTGTTCTGCATTCATTGTAATCATTCACTTGAAAAACAAAAAGTAACCACATTGTAATTGCTATATTGCCTGAAAAACTTTGTTGACATATATAGGTTGTAAAAAATAAAAGTGTACAGTAGAGAAAGAACAAGAGAGAACAGAGTATAGATGAGGTAACCATCAAGAAAGTGTCTTCTACCCTAAACCACCTCAGATAGAAAAGTCTAATTTATAACCTTTGCTGCTAGAGGCTGGTCTTGCAGACAGCAATATTTGAACTCGGTCTTCCTGGTAAACTATTCCAGGATTCTGGGGCACTAAACAACTACAGTTACATAAACGCACACCAAAAAATGTTAAAATTTGCATTGTGTTAATACAAATCTTGGAGCACAAGGCATAAAGTTTCAGAGCAGTAAATCCTGACCCTTTCAAAATCTTTAAGGAAAAAATGTCAATCAAAAGGTTTTAAAGACTACCAACTAGAAATGCATTTTTATTTCACAATAACACTAAAAAATAAATGAATATCTACTACCATAGCAGGTTCTTGAAGTACAGAGAGTAAATATTTCTCAAAATAAGTGATAGAGATACAGAATATAAAAGCTTCACAGGGGTCAGTACAAAAGCAATCTATAACCATAATATTGTCTAGCACTTCAGAAAATTTACCTCTGAAGAAGCTGCCAGTAAAATGTAAATCTTGATGCATTCACGATGAGAGAAGTTAGAAATTGCTAAAATAGATGTAATTGCCATGTTAAAAGATAGAGTTAGTAACCTAAAGGGCACAAACAAATGAAGTCAAACCATAATAATTAGCAAAAAGTAAAATATTCTTCCTGCTTAATTAAAGGTTTTATATAATATATATCTCAATGGGAATGAAACAATTTCTGAGCCAAATAGGTTGATCATTGCACAAAAACTGCATCTTGTTTGTGTTCAATGATGGTTCCAGCGTGGAACTGGTTATACAAAATTTCATAGTCACAGAATAAATGATGGTCAAAAATAAATGCATCTGCTAATAGTTTGTAAGCACAAAAGGTTACAGTGAACCTTATGGATCTCTGTTATGTTTGAGATGTTGTTTTATGACATTCTTGCCTTTTGGGTTGGCAAAAGCTAACAGTCTTTTAAGCTAATGCATTTCAAATGTGCTGATAGTCAAAGAATATTAGGTCAGACACATAAATAAAAGAAGGTGAGGTATTCTTTAAATTGGTTTAGGATCTGTGTGTTGCTTGTCTTGTTTTGGCAATAAAATGTTTAACTAAGGATGTAACCCATAATCTCTCAACTGATCTGTTATTTCCTTGCATTGTGTTAATGCAGTTTTTATCTTATTCCTACCTTTTGGGGTCAGGGTATTTAAGCAACTGGAAATGGAACCTGGGCAATTTTCAGTATTCACTGGAATGCCCTCCTGATACTCTCCTATGTTTTCTGTTCACGTCTTAATTTTCTTTACTTAATTTTCTAATCCCCATGTCCTTACACTGGCAAGTGATATTTTTGTTGAAGTTTGTTTCCGACAATAAACCATGAAGTTAAGAGAATAAAAACAGTTTTTAATATTCGCATTAGAACAGAGATGTGATCCAGTGGAATAGAGTAGAGGATCAGAAACTAAGATCTGGTAGTTACAGACATTTTATTCCAAACTGAGAAAAAAAAATACCCTGAAAATAGGACACATCGTTAATCATTTGTCCAAAGAAAATGAATGGTGAAGAGTTTTTTTTCACTTTGCAAAACATTGGACTCAAAATGGATTAGAACCTTGAAAGTATTCGTCTACTAGAGGAAAAAGTAGGTGAAATATTTCAAGATAAAGACCTAGGCAATGATTTTGTGGAAAAGATTTAAAATGCACAAGAAAAAAAACCAAAGTAAACAAATGGAGTGTACTTGAATTATTTGCTGAGGAGAGGACTAAATAGAAAAAGGATTGGCATGCAAACACATGCATCTGTGTTTGCATTGCCCACAACTACGTAAAAAGTTGGGGACTGACTATAATCCCAGTGCTGGGCAGTAAGAAACAGGGGAACTCTTGGACATTGTAGCCAGTCAGTCTGGTCAATTAATAAACACTAGCATCAGTGAGAGACACTGACTTAAAAAGCAAAGTGAAGAGAGACTGAAAAAAAAAAACATGACATTGGCACAGAAGAGCATACATACTTCTGCACCCAATACACATACCTATTAACATCTGCAGACACATATACTTTACTTGTGAAAAAAAATGATGAAAATGATGATAAATAATTTAAAAACTATTTTTACCAAAAAAAACAAACTATTTTTACCAAAGTATTCAGAAGACTGGAGAATCTACATACATAATTGGAGAAAAATCTTCCTAGCTATTGATGTAACAAGACAAATGCCCATAATATGTCCAGAACTCAATAAAGAAAACAAAGCAAAACAAATGGTCCATATAAAAATTAATGAGCTAAAAGAATATTTTTCAAAATAATAAATAAAATGGATAATAAACATATAAAAAATTTTTGGCCCCATCATCTGGCAGGGCTATGAAAATCAAGATTATAACAAGTTTATAACACAGATCACTTAGATTGTCCATAATCAAAAATTAAACCCTGGTGATGACTATGACTACTGCTATGTATATGGTAGTCTTCCCTGTCAGTACTCTTTAATAGAGAAACCCTACCCACTTCCAGTGTCCCTCTGCCCACTGAGGCAAGTTCCCTGAGCCCCTTTCTCTGTCTCTGTCTCTGTCTCTGTCTCTGTCTCTGTCTCTGTCTCTGTCTCTCTCTTCTCTCTCTCTCTCCCTGCAGTTCTGAACAAACAGCCTCTCCTCCTCTTTCCTCCTGTCATCTCTCCTCTCTACCTCTTTCTCTGCCTCTGTATTCCTCCCTTCCTCTACTACCACCCTCCCAATACTTGTTCCTAAATAAAACTTCATACCTCCCAAATTCTCTCTGCATGGCATTTTCTGTCCCTGCCCCCATGCCCCACCTCCCCCTCCACAGTGGGACCTAGTATTTGCAATGTAAATTGTAACATTAGTGCCTGAAAATGGCCAGACTGTCTCCATGCTCCCTCCTGCACCCTGGCAAACAGCCTGAGGCATGAAGGGATCCTGGACCCAAACTGACAATACTTTCCAATTAGCTATCTGCTGCAATACTCTACACAACACCAGCACTGGCTAGGATTGGTAAGATGCCCTCCTTGTGGTCAGCTTTCACTGATAATCACGCCCAGCACTTCCCACGACCAAGGGTTTTGGACTTGGCCCTTGCACTTCACTCACTGAGTGGTGCATTGGATTTTTAGGTCTCAGGACCCTAGAACAACCTGAGCAATGCCTTCCTTTCTTGGATCTATGCATCCTTTTTGGGATACTGTTTCCCTTTTGTCTGCCTGCCTTTTTGGACTCTTGAGTCCCTTTGGGCTTACAGCCTTGGCCCTTACTCTGTTGGCTGACAAGCTGGAGAATAATTTTTGCCAGTCATTTATATTTCTGCCTCACCTGTGGGAAATAGGATGACAAAATCACATGCATTTCTAACTTCTGCCAGTGGATGGTTAAATGGAAATGGTTACAACGCGTGCACAGTCATCATCTTTTTAAAGCACAACCACGTGAATGTTGCCATATCAGGTGCCATCTTAGCTAAGGATAGTCAGATGACCTAACTGCCATGTTTGCTATGGTCAGACCACCACAGCTGCCTGTGAGCTCTCTCTGCTTGCTGGGACCCCACCACCTCCCTGTTCCACCTTCTCCTGATCTGTTCTCTTCCACTTACCAAAATTGTGGGACTTTAATTCTCCACTTTCTTTTTCTGTCTCTTCCTTTAAATGCCCTACCTACTTTTTATAAAATGTCAGTCAGAGATAAAATGCCAGCTTTCTCTTGCTTAGTTTTCATTTAACTTTATGTGTAACTTAAATTCAACTACATGTATTTGTAGGACTGCATATATTTGTATATGTATTTACCATTTAAAAATGTTTTAAGCAGTCCTAATTAGCTATGGTCATTGTATCTCCTTCCAGACTAAAAAAAGTCATCGTCTCAAATATTTTAAATTGGTAATTACTTTAAATGATGATAAATATATAGCTAAATCTGTTTCAACATACTATATATATGATTCATCTTTACTCTAAAATATATTATATGTAATGATAAAAATATAAGGTTATAAAGATCTATTTGAGATTAACTAAAGCCAACATACAGCCTTTCCTGTAAGCTGTTCTTCACTATTGCCAGTTTTACTGTTAAGTTTCTAATGTAAACAATTTTGTTTTTGTTTTTGTTTTTTTTCGAGACAGGGTTTCTCTGTGGTTTTGGAGCCTGTCCTGGAACTAGCTCTTGTAGACCAGCCTGGTCTCGAACTCACAGAGATCCGCCTGCCTCTGCCTCCCAAGTGCTGGGATTAAAGGCGTGCGCCACCACCGCCCGGCGTAAACAATTTTTTATTCTTTGTCCCTCACCAGTAAAACTCTGCCCTGTTAATTTAAAACCAGTACAGTCAAGCTGGAGGACTCTGGATAAAACATTCTCCTACAATCTCTCAGCTTGACTGCAGCTCTCCAGGCAGATCTTATACTATAGTCATAACTTATATGTGTTCAGTAGACAGCCTTCAAATGCTCAGTGATCTGGGGAATATGGCACTTAAATGTTTAATTATTAAAGACTTTTCATAACAGAGAGACAGGTTGGCTCCTGGTAACAACCCCATTTCCTCCAAAGAAGACAGAAGACAGATGGGCAATGAAGAATGTCCATCCATAATTTGCTTCATGTGAAAGCGCTAACCATTGGGAAAAACTGCCTTTCATCTAAACTACTGAAAATCTCTAAAAAGTGGACAACAGGACACTGGGGAAGACCACCTGGTTTCTCAGAACAAGGTAAGCTGGTATTCTTACAGATTCCTAAACTACAAGACTTCCTAAATCCTGACAGGTTCGGCAACACAGCAGAAGGCAAATGCTGCCTTGAAGTTCCTGCTCTTAACAACAATAGAGGACCCTGGGTAACGGTTCTCTAAGTAGCCAATCAAGTAAGTTCTCTGTCATTTTTTCAAATCACTAATCCAGGTGAAATTTTATCCTTCTCAAGAACTCTGATGCAGTTTGACAGCTGGTAGGTTTTGCCAGTTTAAAAGGGACAACCTCACAAAACAGATTTCAGCATAACTTCTTACTTTAAATAAAAGGTGTTGGGCACCAGAAAGGTGTTCTCTCAACAGAGGAGCACCAAGCTGATTGAGCTGGTTGCTTTGAGTAGATTAGTCAGAAACCTTGTCTGGGGCTGCAGTAGCAACAGAAGCAATGGTGATGGTTGCAGCCAGAGGGGCAGCAGTTACAAAATGTAGATGGATTAGCCAAGAAGACCTTTACCTTTTCAGAAAGTGGGAATGTGTACTCAGTCTCCACAGACAAAGCCAGGACCCTCTTTGACCCATTGGTAATAGAGTGGGCCATGAAGGCATCAGTCAGGAAACAAATTTGCAGACAAACACTGGTAACATTTAGGATATCTTCTAGGAAGTGAGAATGCCGAGTCTACCCTGCAATGTCAAGCTCCTCTGGGTTGTAAATGCTGGCATTGCCAAACACCTGCTGCATGATCAACGCAATGGAGGAGGAGAGATGTTCATCATGTCCAACATTGTGGCTTCACTGGCTCCTACTCTGTTTCCAGTTTTTATCAGCGGCACATCACTCAGAATTTTAGTGGCATCTCTGGATATTTTAATGATGACATATAAAACCCAAAAGAAATAAGTCTACTCTATGTTCTTGGCTGGCACAATGGCTTAACCCAGGGTGATGGCCGTAACTAATACCTTATTGGCCAGCAGCATGTCTCTAATCTCAGAGAGGACCTCTTGTTGAACACAAGGCCCACATTTCTCTGAATATGATGTAACAGTTTATCCCAAGCTGGGATGTTTTCCAGATGGGTTATACTTGCCCATCAGTACCACAGCCTTCCCTCACAGAGATATGTGGGTCTGCTGCATCTACTTAGAGCCTACATTGTCTGCACCTGTGAAGAAGTGTTTAGGCTAATCATCAGAAGGTGTATGATTTTAAGGAAGTAGAAGGACTTCCATGTTGCCTTGTCTTCTGTGGGCATCATGGTGGTACATTAGGGATTGCCACACAGGGTTTAAAGACATTGTCTTTCTAATATGATACCAGGTGAGAAAGGGAGTTATTAGATTTTTTAAGACTAACACGGCCTGAAATGGATGAGCAGTTACATTCGTTAAAAACAAAAAAGAGAACTATGAATTTGTAAAAGCAGTTCTACTGATAGAGGACTACAGAGCTTCAAAGCTTGTCATTGTACAGTTAAAGAGTCATTGAAATGAGTAAGGCAAAGGGAAGAACAAAGATACCTTCTACAGTAGATATCGTTTTTATGGCTCTTTAGGGACCTGCCCAGTAAAGAATTTCTGTTATATTGAAACAGAGCCCAGCAAACAACCTTGAAGCACCAGAAAAGAAACAGTATATGCACACACCATTGGAAAAGTCACTGGATCTGAAATATATTTGGCCATTTCTACCTGCATTCATGACATAATGGAATAGAGAATCTTTAAAATTACTTTGTTCAAATTATAATCAGTAACAATTTGGTCCGGGAGAATTGTCTGTATTCTGTCAATCGTATTTTAAATAAACGCTTATTGACCAGGCAGGAAGTATATGAAGATCAACCAGACAGAAAGTAGAGTCAGGGAAATGAGAACAGGAGTATTCTCGGGAAAAGGAAGCCCATTCCTCCGAGTCCTGCCCAGACCACTGAAGAAGCAAGGTATGATCTGCCCTGCTGACAAAGGTACCCATCCATGTGGCTAACATATATAAGAATAATTGGTTGATATAAACTACAAGAGCTAATAAGCCTGAGCTAATGGGACAATCAGTTTAAAATCTTCTGGAGACCTCTGTGTGATTTTTGGGGGGACTAAAGGGCTATGGGAACAGGGCAGGACAGAAACCCCAACAAATCAGGCCCTCATTCTACAGAATGGCACCCACGTGCATAATTGCATTGACAGAAAGCCAAAGAAAGCTTGGGAAAGAATAGAATAAAGCATGTTTTCTTGGTACCAGCAAATTCTTGGTTCTGCTCTGTTTGTTAGAGGCAAACACTCTCATTTAAGAGAGGCTTCATCACTCAGCTTTAGCTGCAAAATCCTGCAGCTCTTTATGAGTTTCTGCCATGAAACACTTAAATGGTGTTGATAAATGCTGACTGCATGCTTCTTGGTTTTCAGTGATAGCAGGAAAAAAGCTATGCTGTTTTAAAATGCCAGCTTTCTGGGCCATCCTGCCAAGGCAAACTTTTACTCTTTGAGGCAGGAGGTCTGGCTACAGAGAGAGCATTTAAATGTTGCTTGTAGATACACTGCTACAGCTTGCTTGCTGGCAGGGACCTTGAAATGCCATAGATTTGTGGCAATAAATGTTGCTAGAGCCGGTACCTCTGCCATGAGGCTGAAATATCAGAAAGCTAAGAAATGGGCTGAATCCAGCGGCCAAAGCCATGGCTTTAATCCTCTCCATACTGCTTAGCAAATTAAAGACTCATGTGGTCATAAAAAGAGAGATATACAGTAAAAAAAGAAAACCTATAAATAGTTTACAGTGTGTTACAAATATATACAGGCTTGAAAAAAAATGTTAAAGTCTTTAAAATAAAAAAAGAAAGAGAGTAGTTGGGTGAGGTGGTACACACCTTTAATGCCAAGACTTGGGAGGCAGAGGTAGATTGACCTCTATGACTTCAAGGGGCAGAGGTACATTGACCTTTGTGAATTCAAGGTGTGGTGGTTGACACCTGTAATCCCAATGCTTGGGAGGCAGAGGCAGAGAGATCTCTGTGATTTCAAGGACAGCCTGGCTACAGAGTTAGTTCCAGGACAAAGATACACAGAAACCCTGTCTCAGAGAACCAAACATTAAAAATAAGAGTAAAAGAAATAAAAAGTAAAGCTGCATAAAGATGGAAAACACACAGAGAATCTGGATACTGTATGTTATTATGCTCTCTTAGAATTGTTTGAATGCTGATGAAGGAACAACAGCTGCTAAAACATATTTGATTATAAGTGCCTATGAATTAATCCAAGATAGATATTTTGAAAATATCTTGACTTCAAAACTGAAGTCAAGAGGTATGTTACTTTGGAGAAGAAATTTTGCTTTTGTTTCTACAGGAAATGAGAGGTTGTAGACTCATTCTGAGTTAAGAAAAATCAAGTTGTTCAAGGAAGACCACTTGAGAAATCTCTGGTAGGAACAGATGGCCCAGATGTCTGAATTCTACATTCAGAACAGATTCAAGACTGCTGCCTAAGATGATCAAGCCTCACAGGATACTCCAGTCAGGACTTGATCATAACTCTAAATTTTCTTTAGGTCCCCATAAGATTATCAGTGATCCCAACCAGCAGGAAGTAGCCTGGAAAACTACACCCACATTTCCAAAAAATGGACTATGAATATTTTCCTTTGTTTAAAAAAAAGAGGGGGAAGTGGTGTGGGAGAATTGTCCATATTCTGTTAATCATATTTTAAATAAGTGCTGATTGGCCAGGCAGTAAGTATAGGCAGGTCAACCAGACAGGAAGTAGAGGCAGGGAAATGAGAACAAGAGTATTCTGGGGAGAAGAAAGCCCATTCCTCCGAGTCCTGCCCAGACCACTGAAGAAGCAGGGTATGATCTGCCCTGCTGGCAAAAGTACCCATCCATGTGGCTAACATATATAAGAATAATGGGTTGATATAAACTACAAGAGCTAATAAGAAGCCTGAGTTAATGGGCCATTCAGTTTATAATCTTCTGGAGACCGCTGTGTGATTTTTTTGGAGGGCAAAAGGGCTGTGGGAACTGGGCAGGATAGAAACCCCAACAAGTCGGCCTTTATGTTACAACAATTTATTTGAAAGATGAGACCTTATTTCCATATCCAAAAACTTTTAATATGGAAATACTCTTTGGGTTATTATAAAAAACAAAAGTTACATAACATATACCTCATAATCTTACAAAATTTTTAAGATATGGACTTTATCATGTAGGGTTACCAAAAGGTGTGCATATATGTAAGACTAAAGACACTGACTAAACCATGTTGTCATCTATGTACTTAATATGCAATCATTAGCCAGGTCCTGATGTCATTATTCTAGTGAAAATAAAAAGAAGTAATTTTATATACAAAAAGAAGATGCAACGCTTAAGATGTGAGGATCTAGCAATGTTTCAGGGTCCAAGGTTGTGTTTAAAGATGTGCAAATGCAAGGGACATAAGGTGTGTAAATGCAAGTTATAAAGGTCTGAGGATAAAATCTTTTCAGAGTATAAGAAAATGTTTTGTGATGTACAAATGCAAGCTATCAGATTTCTCTCTCATTATGCTGCCCTTCATAGTTTTAACAGTGATCAATAAAATTCTGGCAGAGTACTACCACTGCCACAATTACAAGACAAAGATTTTAAATTCTCTTTGGTCATTTTCTAATAATAGATCTTAAAGATACTTTTCATTGTGAAAAAAAATCTGTCATGGTCATTTCTGGCATAAATATGGTGTCATTTATACAATGTCTGTGAAAAACTTTTATTACAGACATTTCTGGCATAAATATGTTACCATTTATACAATGTACACTTCTAAATCTCATGATTTAACAACCACAAAGAATTCTTGTGAGTTACAGGGAAACAAATTGAAGGATTCACCTTAAAAAGGTCAGATGCACCCCCTCCCTCTATTACCAGATCCTAAGAGCCCAAATCTCCCCACTTCTCCCTGGTTCTAACACCCTCTCCTTTAATCACCATGACCTAAAGAAAAACATTTTCTTTCTAAACTTAACCTTGTTCTCTGCTCTGCCAACACCTTGCCAGGTAAAGACACCAGACAGTTCCACAGTGCCTGGATAGCAGTGAAGCCATCAGATATGAAAGATATGGCTAGCATCCTAGCTTTCTCCAGTCCCTCAAGATTTTGATGCCCACAAATCATCAGGAAGCAGTCTTGAAAAGTTGACACCCTCATTCCCTTTAATTTCCCATCTTTTATGATAAAAAAAGACAGGAATGTTATGACTATGCTGGACTTCCTTGTCAGATCCCTGTCCATTTAAGAGACATCTGTGCCCACTCCTAATCTCTCTCTGATCATATATCTTCTTGGCCCCCTTTCTCTCACGCACCATGGTTCTTCTGAAGAAGCAACTTATGCCTCTCTCCTCCTACTTCATTCTCTCTCTCTCTCTCTCTCTCTCTCTCTCTCTCTCTCTCTCTTTCTCTCTCTCTTTCCTGCCAATATCACTCATGCCATAAATCATAGCTACAAAGAGCCCTCTGGATGGGAATATTCATTAAGGCTATATAGTGCCATTCATAGTAGCCACTATGGGCAGAATGTAGAGTATTTAGCAAAAAAATTAAGCAGGTCCTAAACTAAAATATGTTACCTAAACTAAAATATGGGATTCAGACTACCCACTCATGTGTTTTTAACTAAAGGTTAAAATAAAGTCAGATTGCTGGTTTGACCTACACTCTCTGACTTATTCCCATTTTTAATAGTAGCATAGGAATAGAAGTAGCCTAGGCACCTGTATTAGTGTTCTCTAGAGCAACATAATAGATGAGATTGGGTGGGATAAACACACACACACACACACACACACATTTATGGATTTATCCCTTCAGGTTATATTTAAATACCAACAAAATTGACTCACACCTGAAAGACTGAGAACTGGGGATTGCCTTTTCCCACAGTAGCTGTCCCTTTATTGGGTGACTGACAACCTGGTACTGGAAGGTCTCTGGAGAACTGCTGTTCTTAGTTCATGATAGAAAGCTGGAAGGACTTTCTGATATCACTGAAGGAATCAGCAGCAGAAACACATCATCAAAGAATATTAACTGTGTAGGGAGAGGGAAAGCGAAGAAGGCAATACGGCTGCTTGGCAAAGTTTCAGCATTTCAACATTGCAGGCCACACTTGTTCAGCACCTTTTGACTTATTTTTAATGATTCTCACTATTACTTGCACGGGCTTTGGTAAAGGATTAAAATGGTACAATAGTAACTTCACTAAACAAAGTAATTCTATTTTTTTCTCTTGGTTTTAAGAGACAGGGTTTCTCTGTAGCTTTGGAACTTGTCCTGGACCTAGCTCTTGTTGATCAGGCTGGTCTCCAACTCAAAGAGATCGGCTAGTCTCTGCCTCCCGAGTGCCAGTGTTAAAGGTGTGTACCACCACTGAATGGCTTCAAAGTAATTCTTTGGGAAAAAAGATATTCCTGCCACTACTAAACCAGGCACTTCAATGTACCCTCATAATTACACAAGAACAGAAAAGTTAGAGATTTCTGAAATACACCTTATCCTAAGGGTGAAATATCTACAATTCAGATCTAGAGCCAGAGACCATTAAGAGCAAGAGTTCAGTTAATGTAAATAGAAATAAGAATGGTTTTGTATATTGGGAAGAGTAAGATATCAGGATCTTCCCTTTGGGGAGTGTTCTGAGGCAGAAAGACCCATACAGTAAACTAAGAAACTGTAGTATAGTGTCTGCTCCCTAGAAGTCCTTTTCCCCAAGTAGGGCATTTGGATAAGGGTCTCCATTTCTTTGGGGACTTGAGGGATGTTCCTGCTTGATAAAACAGTCACTCTTCTTATGTCTATCCAAAGGAATTTGTGGCCCTTTCATTAATATATGACAGGTGTCTATCGTCAAGTTCAAGGCAAACTTCCTCAGTCCCTGATTTCAAACCACACCCCAGCTCAGATGACCCTTTCCTCCCATTTAATCTTATTTAAAATAAAAGGCATAATCTTTTTCAATGAGGAGTGCTGGTACCCATCCTGATTCACCCTCAGTTCCTATCCACCCAGCCACTCTCCACCGCCCAGCCCCCACCAAAGCATGTCTCCTCTGTCAGCAATAGGTTAGTGAGTAATTCTCATTTTACCATACTTACCACAGTGATTTGAATGGCAGAAGTTATTCATAGTTTCTGACATTTGAATAGTACGTTCATTGACCCTTGGCACTGTTTGAAGGAATAAGAGGGTATGGCCTTGTTAGAGGAAGTATGCCGTTGAAGGATGACTTTGAGAGTTTAAAGAGTCACAACATTTCTATTTTTCTTACTTTGTTTCACACTTTCTTTAGACGATGTGAGGCCTCCGATTCTGCTCTAAGTGTATGTCTGCCACTTACTGTAACCCTTTGTCACAAGGACTGCCGCTGATCCCTCTGGAACCATCAGTCAAAATAAACACTTCCTTCTATCAGTTGTCTTTTTCATGGTATTTTATTACAGGCTTAGAAAAGTAATTAATACAGTCATTTTTAATCAAGACTGTTATCAGGAAGTGCCACTCTTAATGATCATGGGTTTTCCACATAAATTAAGAGAATAATCACATCATGAAATTTACAGGAAAATGGATAGAACTAGAAAAACTAATTCTGAGCGAGGTAATCCAAAACCAGATAAAGAAATAGGCACTCACTTTTAAGTGAATATTAGCAATTAAATGTTTGTTGACCAAGTTACAATCTGTAGACCCAGAGAAGTTAGGTAGAGAGGAAAGGGCATACATTGATCTCTCTGGGAGAGAAAAATAAGACAGCTGTTACTAGCTAACTGGGGGCATGAGGGAAATGGGAGATAGAGGATCAGGTTGGGAGAATGAAGAGAGGTGATGGTAAAGAGAGAGAATGACGGGCAAGAGCTGTATCTGAGGGAGCATTTGAGAAATGACATAGAAACCTAGTGTGATGGAAACTTTCTAAAATATGTAATGATCCTAATATGTTTCCCTAATAATGTGGGTTATGAAATCTAACCTGGGCATCTCTTGTCACCAAACAAAGCTTCTAAGAGCAGGACTGGGTTGCATTCAATCAAATTGTTGACCAAGAAGATTCCCATGGAAATCCTCAAATACCCCAAACTGTAGCCAAAACAATGGGTTGCTCTCCATAAATTGACAGCAAGGCCCCATTGACAAGAAAAACACCCATATAACTCAATGAATATGGAGAAATCAAGTCGGTGCTTACGTGGAGCCTTTTCCCCCATATCCTCTTCTCTTCTTTGTGGGAATGTACTCTTCAGGCTATCAAAAGAGAAACACAAACACCAACCCAGACACAAAACCTTTGATCTTCTATCTATCTTGCCTACAAAATAAGGTAGGGCAATGGTGGCACAGAATTTGTGGGAATAGTAAACTAACATTTGACTTAAGGCACAATTGATGAAAAGGAACCCATACCTGCCACTACTAAGATAACAAAGAACCAGAGATTAGATAGCCTGGAGACCTAGGGTAGAACCAAACACTATTGGTATAAAAATTAATAAATTTTAAAATGGTATCAATAAAATGACTCCTATTGATATTCTTCTGATCAGTGACTTGACTTATTCAGTTATCATCAGAGAATCTTTTTCTGGAAGTAGATGGGAACAGATGAAGAGATCCACAGCCAGATGTTTTGTTGAGAGGGAGTCAAAATGAAATGTCTCCATCAAATCCTTCCCCTTAGAATACAGGGTATCCCATAGACGAGAAGGTGGAAATAGCGTAACAGTCAGAGGACAGCAGTAGAACAGGTCCTTTGGATCCACTAGGTAAGTGTAAATGAGCTCACAGAGACTAAATGAGCAAACACAAGGTCTACATGGTTCTGCCCTAGATCCTCTATCTACGCATTATAGCTTTTAGCTTAGAATTTTTTATGGGTCTCCTGACGTTGAGGAAGAATGGGTCTCTGACTTTTGTGCCTAATCTTGGTACACTTTTCCTCAAATTTGGTTGTTATGTGCAACTTTCATGTGATAGATTTTTTCTATTTATTTTGTCATGTTTTATGGTTATCTCTTGGCAGCCTCTTCTTTGCTAATGAGAGACCGGAAGGGAAAGGATCTGTAAGGGAGGATAGGGAGCAGCTGTGAGGAGTGTGGGGGAAACAATTGGAATATAATGTATGAGAAAAGAGTTTATTTTCAATAAAAAAAAAAGAAAGAAAAAAAAGGCAGATAACCACCACAGTTCCTCAGGTGAGGCTCCTACTGAGGGGATTATAATTTGTGGCAAGTTGACATTTTTAAAATAACCATAAAAGCATAACTCAACAAAAAATGGATTTTAAAATATGACATATATAAAAGAGAGTCTTATTAGGCTATTGAAATTATTGAGCTCCTGTCATATGAAAATAGATGGAACTGTTAAGCAAACTAAAGCAGGAGCAAAGGAAACATGTATATCCACTTTTGTTTTCTTGTATGCAAGGAAAAAAATGAGCCAGCAAAAGGACAGTGTGAGATAACCAGATACCACATTCTGGAGGAATGGTCAGGGATGGTGGAAAACAGAAGAAGGAGATAAGCAGAGGATTTATGGATTTAGGCATTACAAGGCATATGCATTAATGGACATGTTACAGTGAACCTTATCAGTTTGTACAATTAAAATTTGCTAGGAAGTACAACTTCAAGTGAGAAATAGAGCTGCTATCACAGAAGTATTTCAATACCTCAAGCTATTACATTTCTCCAACCCCAAAAGTAGCAGAGTTTAAAAGAAAAGTCATGTATCACTGAATGAATTCTATCTCCCAGTGTAGGAGGACGTGGGCTCCTCAGTTACATGTGTTATAGTTATTTTACAAGATGAAAAAGAACGAGTTGTGGAAAGGGGTCACTCAGCGTTAGACCTTTAGTTTGTTAGCTCCATGCTTGTTCTCAGAGGATCAGCTTGTAAAGAAGTCAAAGTTTCAACATTTGTGTAAAAATGACAACAACAAAAAAATCAAAGCGGATTATATAGTTTTCCCTTTCAAGCACAAAATTAAACATTTCTTCTGTAAATTCTGACTGGATTATGTGGAGCATGCAGTTGTCCCTAGGGAATGCAGTGCACATTTGAAGTAGCTAATTATCATTGGTCTGGCCTTGGTCTCATATTTACTTATGAGAGCAGAGAGAAAGAATATCTTTATAAAGAAAGATTTAAAAAAGTATCAGTGCTGTCTGCATGATGTAATGGCCTTCCAAAAGTCTGTCGTTCACTTCTCGTCCAGTTTGCAAATATTTACTGAATGCTGGGTGCTGTGCCATCTGACAAACTCATATGCCACCTGTGTTGGGTGCCAGTTTGATCTGCGTGCTCTTTCTTTGCTGAACATCCCTATGGCAATCATTATCTTTAATTGTTAAGGGCATTTGGTCTTAAAAGATATTTTTGTTTATTTGCTGAATTGACTTCAACTGGATAAAGTTAATGTTTAAAATTTTGTTTGATGTGTATATATACTTTGCCCGTATGTACATATATTCAGGACGTGCAAGCAATGGTTGTAGGTTCAGAAAAAATGTTATTGGATACAAATTAAGCATAGGTGACAGAAAGTTGAAGATGTCATATGAGTTGAAAGACTGTAACTTTGGGTCCTCTGAAAGAGCAGCAATAGGCTTTATCTACTGTGCCATCTTTCCAGGTTCACATAGATTATTTTGAAGGCCAAAAAAGAAGTACCTGATTACAGAAGGTGCCAGGGAAGCAGAAGTCTTCATGAGTTCCATATCTAAAAATGTCATAACAATTATTTCTTGTACTTTGAAATTATCGTATTATGACAAAATTCAATTTATAGGAGAATGTAGAGAAATTGTGTGTCTCATGCAGAGGTAATTAACTGATTATAAATTATAGACCAAAAACATTGTAGATATCAAGGACACCAGAGTGAAAAAGAGAACTGAGGACACTTCTTTTGAAACTTGACATAGTAGGGATTAACAAATAACACGTAAGAGGTTTGATAGTTTTGGGAGTTAAGGAAAGTTCTTTGTAAGTGGATGGAGGAAGCCTGGGTGGTACAGAGTTATAGCTCTTAAATTTTATTAGACCAAAATGAAAGGTCTTGTTATTCTATGAGTGATTAGAAACTACTTAATGGTTGCAGGAAGGAAGTAATTTGCTGTGATTTATGTCCATGCTGTGTTCCAAAGTTGACTTTGTCTGACATTGATACAGCTATTCCTTCATTCTTCTGAGTAGCATTTGCATGATATATGCAATTATTCGTATGCATTTACTTATAACCTGCAAACATCCTTATATTAAAAGTGAGTCCTTAGCAAGCAACATTTCATTAGAATTCTTATCTCTCCCGATGATCCATTTTTTGATATGCTTTATGTGTACTACATATGTATAATGTATCATTACATATAATTACTAGTAATTTTATGTAATCTATATTACATATAATTAAAATTTTAAGATTATGTCTATTTTGTTATTGATTTCTTTTTATCCTGTTTTGATTCAGTTACGAGTATTTTTACTTTTTTTTACTACTTTCTTTATTGAGGTCAAATAAAGATCTGTTTTATTTAATCAACTTTATTTTTATTGGCATTTATACAGTTTTATTTGTAATGTTTGTAGTAATGATTAAAATCAAATACACGGCTTTTCTAAAGTTTATTTAAATATCAATAAACTACATCAAGCAGAATCTAGAAATCATGTCACTACATAGGTACATTCTTCTTCCTCTTAAAGGTTACAGTTGCCTTTTGTATAGCATCTGCTTGTTCTTCAAACTTCAGCAAACTGTTCTTGAGGCTTATGCTTGTAATCTAGCACTTCATAAACTGAGGCAGGAAGATGGACATGTATCCATGCCTAGTGAGTTTAAGGCAAAACACTTTTAAAACAAACAACAAGCAAATAACAAGTAAACAAAGGGGCTGGAGAGATGGCTCAGTGGTTAAGAGCACCGCCTGCTCATCTAAAGGTTCTGAGTTCAATTCCCAGCAGCCACATGGTGGCTTACAACCATCTTGTAATGAGATCTGGTGCCTTCTTCTGGCCTGCAGGCATGCATGTAGGCAGAATACTGTATATACAATAAATAAATAAATCTAAAAAACAAAGCAAAACAAAACAAAACAAAACCCCAAGTAAACAAAGCAGCAAACTCCCTCTCATCAAACAAGGGTGCAATTCTGACTTTCAGACATTAAACTTCCCCTGTTGTACTCCAGCGTCCAAACACCGAGGAGGAGTCGCCCCCAGAGATGCATCTCACACACCACAGCCGATGCAAAAGCATGAGGATTTTATTAATTCTGTCATGACAGGGTCCCCTAGCATTCGGGAAGCCGAGGGACCCCGAATAGATGGCACAGGCTACTTTTAAAGGGGCCACAGAAGCAAGGGGGGTTGTTCTTTGACTATTTTGATTAGCTTATTGGAAAGGGCTATTACCAATAATTGACTGGAGAGCTGTTGCCAGATCAGGTGAGGTAAGAGGTCATTTTGACCCTGTTTCCCAGGGGACTGAACCAAAACACATACGTATATGGGTAATTGTTCAGGAACTAAGTACCTGCGAGTGTAGCTGTTAGGTCCTTGGTTCCCAGGGGAGGAGGGGAAGCACTATGGCAGGGAGGCTGAGAGGATTCAGAATTGTCAAAAATGGCTTCAGGATTGTCTTAAAGTCTTACACCCCAAAGAATCCAAAAGGAGACTAGCTTGTTACGATTACAAGCAGTTTTACATTTCTATCCATGTTATTCATTACCAGTGATCCTGGTTTCCTTCAGTAGCCATTTCCATTTGTCTAAAGAAATCCTTCAGTAATTTTTTAAGAGGATTCCCACTCGCCAAGTGTTTACTTTGTTTTCATTTGAGAAGTCTTGATTTCATGTATATTGTTGAAGAATATTTCTCTTTAATATGTTTCCAATTTGATATATCCTCTCCTAGACTCATTAATGTTATCTACATTTTTCTCTGTCCTTATGGTTTCTGATGGGGATTTTGCAGTCATTAGAACCTCCTTACTCTACAAGGTCACTGATCCCCCTTTTGATTCCCTTCCCCTGACTGTTCTACTACTTTAAGAGTGTTCAGATAAGATCTGGGTTCCCATAAGGTTCAGAAGTTCTCTTTGTTTCTAGATCTGTCAGTAATCTGACAGTTTTCAGTCGCTATTTCTTCACTTCACCACTTTACATTGGAGTCCTCCTGGGATTCCATTGCGATGTAAAAACACCCATCTCTCTAGAATCCTGTTTCTGTTCTCAAGCATTGCCCTTGTCTACTTAGATAATTCCTACTCTCTTCATGTTCATTTCCTTTTCTATTTTCAAATACCTATTGAACATATATAAAATAGGTTTTTATAATGTTTAAATTCATTTTATTTGAGAATATTTGAGAAACAGTAAACATTCATGTAAATTAACATAAATTTGCAAAAATTAATCATTTAGGCCCTCAATAATATGTGTTTTAAAATATTTAGGATATTTGAAGGATGAGAGGGATTCTGTGAATTATATGTAATTACTGTCAGTTTGATATAACATCCAGAGTTTTTGTTTACTATGAGGAATCCAGGCATCAAATCCTTGTTTTAGGGAATATTGTAGTTGTTTTTCAAATCTGTGTCACGTATTTCTCGAACCTAGGTTTACTGAAGTTGCCAAAATATAATATTTTACATGATGGCTGAAATTTACAGATTTATCATGTTTCAGCTACTTGTAATCATGGTGGTGGTAGCAGTATTAGTGTTTACAAATACACAACATCCAGCAAAGGACCTAGGTAACTATATCAGTTTTAAACCTGCTTGTTTCTGGAGAGAAGCCTAGAAGTTTCTAAGCAAATTCACAATCACTGAACAAGCTCTACTTCCTTCCAAATCTCAGTATTTTTTTTATTTCTCGAAGGATTTCCTTTTTAGTTTTTTGTTGTTGTTTTCTTTGTGTTTATTTGTTTTTTGTTTTTTTTTTGTCTAAAATTCTCAAAGATTATTTTAGCTCACTCTGGCATGCACTTCTGGTTATTGAATCCCCTTCCTGCCCCTGTTACAGGAAGTCAAGCTACATCTCCTGGGCTACTATACCTCCTCTCAGTGATCTCATTCAGAAGATCTCATTCTTCTAAAGGTCATTGATGTCATCACTAGCAAAGGGAGAAGATATTTCCTTTTGTTGCCACACTGATGTCCACTTATGAGAAACAGAACACTTCTGTCCAGAGCAGAAGATGCTTCAGAATTCTAGAATTATTTGTGACATCATCTCCTTCACAGAATTAGATTGTTGTTGTTTCTATTACAGAATCTTTAAGTATCTGCCTATTACATTTCCCTTAAGTTTGTAATAGCATTCACTGAGAGAAAGACTGTATTATTCTTGTTTTATCTTACCTATAACTGATGATTAATGTACGTAAGTGTAGATTTTGTCTACTGGGGTAAGAAAAGGTTTTAACATAAAGTGTAAATGTGTAGACACATTATTGAAGTACTTAAAATAAAAGACAATGACAATTTGTAGCACTGAAGGAATAATGAATATAGGAAAAGTAGGTATGCTTTAGGTATGTCTTGAACTTGATAGAACTCAAAGTTGATAGAATGCAATATAAGTAAGAATAGATGAGATGTAATTAGGAGAAAAATAAGTTTCTGAAGTTGACAAAGGGATAGTGCATCTGCATGCTGTGAGCAGAAAGACTAAGGAACAAAGAATTCATGAGTACTTTATAATTTATTTGAAAATATTAAGAGAAAACAAAACATTGGGGACATATGACATTAGTTCACTATAATTAAATATATTATAAATTCTTAATCATATGGCTATAATCTATATTTCTAAGTTTAAGTGTTTTAACAATCAAATCAAATCCAAAACATAAAGAATTTATTCTGGTTTTATCCAAAAAGAAGGACTGAGGCAGTTAAACATTGTTCAAGACCTTGCTAAATGACACACTAAGGGTTTGTCATCAAACATGATAACCTGAATTTGTCTCCTAGACCTCCCATGGTTCAAAAATAGAAATTAATATTTCATGTATTTTTCTTAGCTTTTTACACACACACACACCAAAGCATATTCATACACCAATACAATTGTTAAATAACAATAATGAAATAATTGCTATGTATTTGGCCTGGTCAAATACACGGTTAGAATAAAAAAAGATAATTTGAAAAAAAAATCATATTTTTAATATCCTTAAAACTAACTCCAAGATGATGATAAAGTCACTAGTCTTCATAGTCACTAAACCCAAGTGTGTATCAGGGCCATAAGAGCTAAGTAATTATAATTTTAATTTTTGAAATAATGAGTATGTCACTTTCGTCTTCTTCTTTACTCCATACAACTCCCCCTATTCATGCCTTCTTTTCTTTCTTTCTCAAATTCATGGGTTATTGCTTATTTTTATTTAAGTTTTCTTACACACACACACACACATAACTGTGCACTGTGGAATAATGCTGTTGTATACTGTAAGATTTGTCACTCTTACTGGTTTAATAAAATACTGATTGGCCAGTAGCCAGGTGGGAAGTATGGGCTGGGTGACCAGACTAAGAAAATTCTGAGAAGAGTAAAGGCAGAGAGGCAGTCGCAAGCCAGATGCAGAGAAACAAGATGAGAATGCCTTCTGAGAAAAGATATCAAGCCGTATGGCTAAACATAGATAAGAATTATGGAGTAATTTAAGTTGTAAGAGATAGTAAAAAACCTGAGCAAAAGGCCAAACAAATTATAATTAATGTAATCCTCTATGTGTTTATTTGGAACTGAATGGCTTTGGGAATGGGTAGGAAAGAAACTTTTGACTACAACTATGCAAATGTAATTTGTTAATTCTATAAATTGTCACTGGTTTTATATAGACATGTACATGATTTCAGGGCTGACTACTTGGTAACTGAGAACAAAGGGGGAAATCTTCTCTGATGAAGATTATTTCCCTTACCAGGAATGATAAGCATACACATTTATTTCACTCAAAAATACAGGATGGGCTTGTAATGATGTCAAAGACACAAGATTATTTACTGTTCTGGAAGAGCAGTGGGTTTAAATTTCCAAAGTGGACATAGCAGCTCATAACTGTCTGAAACGCCAGTTATAGGGCTCCAATGCTCTTTTCTGTACTCTGACAGCACATACATTCAGTTGGTACACAGATGTGCATCTAGGCAAAATAATCATGCACATAAATAAAAAAGAAATCTTTTTAATTTATTCAGAAAGAATTTAGTTTTCTTTACCCATAAATTTCCATAAGAAGTGTCTTTGGGACAGCTAATCTGAAAGAATATAACATATTATAACAGAGAAAGATGAAAAGATTAGGAATAGATTTGAAACCTCTACAAATAATATGCTTAGGGTCTACTTAGAATTAAGAGTAAGCTGGTGTTAAAAAAAAGAGGCTATCAACTTGAGAGTGGGGAGTGGATGTGAAGGGGTTGGCTAGAGTATACTTGGAAAGGGATAGAGGTAGGAAAGGGAATGGGGAATGTGGTATGCTTCTATAACAATTAAAAACTTTTTTAAAAGATTCATCTCATATATATTGAGAGTAAATGAATACTTATAAAAAATTTTGAAATTGAAAAACATGCCCTCCCTGGTAGTGAAGTTCAGATATGAGTCTGTTGTGATTAAAGCATAAAAATACCACCATGTTCCTATACCAAAACAAGTGAAAAGAAAAATGGTGTCACTGGGAAAGATGAAATGGTATGGAAGGTGCTGCTTATCATCATATGCACATATAATTCAACACAATTTCTAAGGAAAAAAACTATTAGCTGCTTAAAGATAGTTTTCAAAGTATATTTTCTTCATTTTAGTGTTTCAGACTAAATTTCAGGAATGATTACTCTACTCCCTCACAATGTTTTGAATTCCTTCCTCAAATTAAAAACAAAAAAATCTCAAGCTAAAGTATTTGAAAATTGTAAAAAATTTAAAGACCGAGAAATGTGCACTCTTTCATCTTCTTGCTACATTTTAAAGATAAAAAATTACATTCTTTTAAAAATAAATTCGGAAATTGGAGTATTTTCATTTTCTTAGAATGTGGGTAATGGTTTATTATAAGATGCTTGAATCTTAATCTGAGTTAAACACCGTCAGCAAACTGATAGCACATCATGCTTATGCCTGAGACACTCCAGTCTTCACTGTAATTGGAATAATATTCTGTGACTGGAAGTTGCACCAAACGGGTAGAGAGGATCAAGGTCAGCCTGGAAGCACAGAGAGAATATTTGTCCAGACAAACTAACGAAAGCACTGAGAAAATAATTTTATGAAATCATCATTTTATGCTTATTTGAATACAGTTTCCAAATTCATTAATATGCCTACAAAATAAAATAGCAAACCTTAGCAAATAGGAATGAGGAAGTGGGAGATAGATATGATCATATGTCATTGTGCTCCCATATTGCATTCTCAAGGTTAAATAAAAATCTGTCTCAACATTAAATTGGGTTTGCAGAATAATATATTAACACCCACTTTTTCCTTTGGCATTTTTGTTATTTCCTGCCAGACTGAAAAGTCTTGTGGATATCTCTATACTGAATTAATCACAAATATAATAATTTTACTAGATTTAAGACAGAGCTACTTAGAGTCAATGTGTTATATATATATAATTATTCTAATTAAAATTTTGGAATCTAGAGAAATTACTCTAACTGAACTCACCCTAAGTCCCAAGCAGTCAACATCTCATAGGAATACAGTCTTCTATATTTCAGTTCAAAGTAGAATCTAAATTGTTTTGATCATAGTATCTTTCCAGAGCTCCTCATATTTGAGATTGGGATTCCCTCACACAAGCACTGTACTGTTTCATAAATACTGACGTACTGGATTCATCTCCTACAACATGAAGACTTTTCAGTTCATCTGGGTCAAATTAAATAGTTGACATGTTCTTAGACAGTCTTGTGTAAGGACAGAAGTCTGCCTTTACCAATAGGTATCGAGTCCTTTTCTCCTTGATACTTTTATGTAGAAATGACACATCTTTCCCAGTTTATAGGGAAAGGAAAATCAATAATTTGAGCATGTGTTTTTCCCCAGGTCCATGTGCACAGGTTATTATTTTTATTCAACAAAAACAGTATTGGGAGCAGATACTGTCAATAATGCTTAGGTGGATATAGTGGGCAATGATACATGCCTCTAGCCTCCACCACAGAGGCAGAAGCTAGAGGGTAATTTAGACAGTTCTTGTCTCAAAATAAACAAAACAAAACTTTGAATTAAAATAAAAAAAAATAGTATGAACTTTTGCAAATGGGTGAATAAGCTAAATAGCTGCCTGCTTACAACAAACAAGCAACAATAAATTCACAGAAGCATTCTGAATTTATTTTTCAAAACTGAGGATCTCATGATGAGATTGTGTTCACTTCAAGAGTAATTTGTTAAGTGGAACCTTACTTGGGTGAGGGCGCTGCTCCTGGGGTGCTTCTGAGCACAGACAGTATGGCAGCTGCCCTTTCATTGCCATGGCAGCAGCAAGACTCTCAGTTCTCAATAGTGGCCTTGGGATGACTGACAGGAAACTGTGGAGAAATGCCTCAGTGCAATAACCTCTGGCTTCAAGAATCCCAGAAATGGAATAGAATCACTGCAAAGAATTATTGTAATTATTGCCTAATAACTATTGCTTGGACTATTTGGGAAAATTTGTTATATAGTTAGAACTATCTATTTCTAAAAATATAACCATCAGTAAATTATAGACAAATTATAAGAAAAAGCATCATTATTTCAAAAATTATAAGTTCAAATGAATTATACACATGATTCAGCAGTAAAAAGTCTTGCACATGACCAGAAAAGAGGAAATAGTAAATGAGATATTCTAATTTGACTCGTTTTATTTAGTAGTATTCATTTTAAAAAAGTCATTTCTTAATTCTATATGTTTCACGAATATACTAAACTTCTTCAAGTAGAACTGAAAACCATGACTTCAGAAGAGAGAACCTGAGAAGAATAAAAGTGTCATTAAATTTAAATGCTATTTGTTTAGCAACAGTATATATGCACACTGTCAATATGTCATATTGTCAGGAATCATGGAAAGTTGTTAGGATGCTGATGGTGCACTCAAATTAGAATTACCTGAAATGATACCTATCTTCTAAAATATCAAATATGATAATGCTCTTTTAATTAGCTTTCCACTATCTTTCCTGCCATAATAGCCACTAGTCAGGATACACAGATCCCTTTTATTGATCTTGTTACTCTAACTTCTTTTGGTTCTGTCAGTACAGATGGTAGTAGCTTAATTCTCACCAAGTCTGAGCAGGTAACCCTTATTTGTTCTTATCTGAGTGGCCTTTGGTTATATCTACAACCCATAGTAGTCAGGAAGGAGTAGTGATAGGGAACTTTAGGTTTGGTTGTATATTGTATGATCAGTTCCATTCATATCCATATAATAGTCAACTAACATAATTATATAGGGAAGAAAAGCTGTAAGATGCTATAAAATTCAATAACATAAGATGAAAATCAGAACAGGAATTTACAGACTACTTTCAGTCAAAAACGCTGGCGCGAACCCCGAAATTGCAGGTGTCATTAGGGTAACTGAAATCAGAGTGAAATCTGCTGTCCTTGTCATCATGGTGCTATCTTTCTTCCTTGCTGTTTCAAGTTGCTTCTTTTTTTTTTTTCCAAATTCCTGATTAATTCTGTGTAAACGTGTTACTGGTTTAGACAGTACTCACTGAACCTGGTAACCCTTCTCATTTTAATGTATAGTCCACATGACAAGAGGAACTAAGACATACTCAGAATTCCAGGAAGACTCAGCCCTGTAGGCAGATTACCCCATGATGGGAATGCCTCCCAATAGGACCACATAACTTGTGGTGTGAAATGAGGTTGCCCCCTTATACAGGAGCAATTATTTCATGATGAGAACAAAATTGACCCCTCTAGTGAAGGTGAGAAGCAGCAGGGACTCACAGTTCACAGAATCAGACCTGGGATAATAATCAAAGCCACCATTGAGCAAGACTGATTACCTAATGATACTTTGACCCAAATTCTTTTCTCTTAAGCATTTAAACCTAGATCTCTTCTCAATGGCAGACTGAAGACAGGGCTCAGAAGGAAAGCACTTCTTCCTCACTCACCCTACCCACTTCTCAAAATAGCTGTGATGAATCAATTACTTTCTTTCATTGTTACTTTTTCTCAGTTAGTTTGGGGTAAGTGATCCAACGGGATCTGTTGAGACTCCCTGAATTCACACCTTATTTTGACTTACAACATATTGTAAATATGTAGATATATTGACTATGTGAGATAAAGGAAGGTAAACTATTGGACAGGATGTGGGTAAAAGATTAATATTGTTAAGTATAAAACACACTGAATCATTAAAAAGAGATGATTCCATTTGGCACATTATAAAGGTAACATTTCTAATTATCTAAGAATGTGTGAAGAAATGAAGTGGCTGATTGGGTTATGTAAGGACGGTTTCAAATTTTAACTGTGAGTGTCATAAATCATGAAAAGAAAGGAATCCAACTTGTTTCTATACACAATATATTCTGGTTCTGGGTCAGCCAGCCCCAAAATGGTAAAGTATGCAAACATTTTTTCCAATCCTTATTTATTTTGGAAGTTCAAGGCTTAGATACAGATTCACCTCAAGGGTACTGATTTTGAGTCTTGTGGGAAAATACACTTCATGGCAAAACTTCTCTTAGAAAACTTGAAGGTTTTCACTTGAAACATCCCTTAGTCTGGAATGTGATATTCCTCACAATTCCATAAACATAAAGAGGAAAATGAATTCCCCCTCCTTATACAATCCAATAAGCACAATCCACTGCACACATGGTCTCCAGGCAAACAATGACCAGCTCTCAACTTGGCAATGATATTTCTCAGACACAGTTCATCCTGAATTAAATTGACAATAGGATTGATCTTCTAAGTGAGCTAACTAAGACACAAAATTATGTTACCGTATTTTTACCATAAAAGACAGTACTAGTATAAGAGGGAGGCCGCGTCTTTGTTCCAGCTGCCCAGAACCAAAATAATTACACAGAAACCATATTAATTAAATCACTGTTTGGTTCATTAGCTCTAGCTTCTTATTGGCTGACTCTTACATATTAATTTAAACCATTTCTATTAATCTGTGTATCGCCACGTGGCTGTGGCTTACCAGGTAAAGTTCCATCAGGCTCTGGCAGGCCTATATAGTTTCTCTTTGACTCTGCCTCCTTTCCCCCAGCATTCAGTTTAGTTTTCCCCACCTAGTTATAGATCCACTTTCTTTATTCATTAATGGTAATCACATCACACAGAGAGAAATCCCACATCATACTAGAGTGAGGTTTTTTGCCAAATTTAAGCTCTCAAATTTATAGTGACTAGGGGAAAAGCTTGCTATCTTCATTAAGTCAATCTAAGACTATCTAAGTGAATCTAAGACCCCTAAGACTTTTGTCTTAATTTTTTCATTACATAGATATGTATGATAATTTCTTTCTCAATATTCAAATAATATTTAATATCATATAAATGAGATTTAGTATGATATTCTGAACAATTTGTTTTAATAGTAATAATAAATAATTAAATCACACATAAGAACTCAGAAATTGTAGTATTAATACTTAGGTTAAACCTAAAATGGCCAGAAGACTAGTCAGTAGTAAGATGAGCCTATTTTTTCTTTCAAGAAAGGACACACACTATCTCCTTGTTTTTAACTCAAATCGAATGTAGTTTTCTGGATTTTGTTTACAGCGAACCAAATCCTAAACTTTAAAAAGTAACAAATACCCAGTTTATTGTGGCGAAAAGAATAAAGAAAGCGAGTAAACAAATATATATCTGAAAATAGAGTAGTTCCAGTTCCTTCATTGTTTGAGAAAGGCATGGTGAAAACAGGACATTAAGTTGGATAACACATTGCTCTTTTTAGAGTAACTCTGTACCTTATAAAATCCTTGCAGGCCATATAAACAAAGGCATTCACAAGCAACTATTGGAAACAAGTGTTTCTCTTCTGCAGGAGAGCTACTTCCCTGAAGCAAAGGAGAGGTAGGAACTGGGCAGGATTAGGCAGAACAAAAGTATTTCTGGAAATGAAACCAGTAACTTTTAATGCACCAGTTATAAGAAATTAATAGACAATGGCCCAGAGCCAAGTAGAATTTGTTTCCTTTTGGATGGGGTGAGATAAGACTTGTTTTTAAATAGGTGAGGCAATACAGAGAGATTCGAGAAACCTGTGAAGAAAGTGTCAAAAAACATACCCCATTCTATCTTTAAATTTGGAACAGATATGCTAATGGTAGAAAAGACACTTGAGCAAGCTGCACAGGATGTCTTGCCTGTAAAGTTATACAAAGCAAACCAACTCAACCAAAATAATGGCTTTCAAACTAATTAAAAACAAAACTTGTTATCCTCTTTATGTGCTGAAAAAAGTCTAATTGGAAATTGCAAGCCTTCTAACATCTGTTAAATGCTTTGCCACATGGATCAAAATGAGAAGTTGCTTAACCTTTTTTTCTTACACATTTTAATGTCTTCAAACACAACAATTCTACCCTCATAATTTTTTTTCTACCCAGTGAGGTCCCAATTAAAACTCTTTGTGAAAACTTATTTCTAGATTTTCCATAGCTGTTCTAGGTTAACCTTTTTCTAATTAAATTATTGTCATTTTTTTAAAATTTCAAAGTAGCCAAAAACTTTTTTATAATTTTATATTAGCAAAGAAGGATCTTATTGAAACCTTTCATACCTAAAACAAGCTTAATTCATCCTGACTGTTCCTGATCCCTGATTAGAGATATATTACCTCAAATCATGTCAATTAATACATTTGTAATCAAACATAATAAACTATTTGAAAAGCAAGAAAAATAAATTTTGAAGAGACAAAGCAAACCTGAGAATGTATTTTGATATAATAGGGAATATATGATTGCCAAAATCAATATTGTCAAAATGACTATAACTGCATATTTCTATATCCATAGATCAGAACCTTGCTTCATCTTCATTGTTGTGCCCAGATTACGACCCCCAGAAAGAGCCAGAGAGAGACCACCAAAGAGGCCCAGACTATAATAAGAAAGGTTTAATCAGCATAATATAAACATGTTTGGAACTCATCTTCATCCTTGTTACAACAAGGTAGAGAGGAGTTGTATCTCCTCTGTGGGGTAAGCTTTTAAAGGCATAACTACAAAGAGAATCTTTGAAGATGCTTTGGCACAGGCACAAGGACTTTTGCTCCCTCCCATTCTGTTAAGTCAGCTTTTTCCTTGTTTTTAGAGCAAGGTCATCTTTATCAGCCTATACCAGGTGGCTGGCTGGGCTGAGCTAAGTGACCTTGTGCTAGGAATCTACTGGGTGGGAGAGGGAAAGGCTACTATCTTCCTGGGAAAACGTTCTGCTAGGAAATTTCTTCTTGCCTCTTTAGAATAAGGGGTGAGGGTCCCACACTCATCAGACAAGCTTCTTCGTGGTAATTATTTCAGAGATTTACAGCACAATGGTATGCAGAGTGTGAAAGACTTTGGAGCACTCAGTCCTAAGTGTGACTGACTGATGTCTTTGAGTGTGATTGACACATCTAGTACCACTCCATTGGAGAAAACTGATTTTTTGTTTTCAGCAGGTATCAATTACTAATACTTCTTGATTTAGGGTGGGGCATGGTATCTGGGACTTATCTGCTTTGAACTTGTGTAGGTCTTGTGTGGGTTTTCATAGGCTCTATGACAGTCTTGGGTGTAGAAAACCCTGTTCCTGGAGTCATCCACAACCTCTGGTTCTTACCATTGTTTGCCTTCAAGATAGGACCCAGGGCTAAGATTACTTAGCAAACAAAAGAGATTTCATAGTTTTGATGAGTTTTTGTTTTGTTTTTAATCACATTCTTTGCTTCATTGATTTAAAAAAACAAAAAACAAAAAACAAAACCTTAGTTTTGATGTTAATTTTTGGGTCTCTCTCTCTCTCTGTTTTTTTTTTCTTTTTTCTTTTTTTTTTTTTTTGACAGGTTTTCTCTGTGGCTTTGTAGACTGTCCTGGAACTAGCTCTTGTAGACCAGGCTGGCCTCAAACTCACAGAGATCCGCCTGCCTCTGCCTCCCGAGTGGACTTTTTCTCTTTTTATGTGTGTATCTGTTTATTGAAAAAGGTAAAAAGCAGAAAGGACGAGGGAAAGAGAGACAGAGATAGACACAGAGTGAAGAGAGAGAGCAGAAATTTGAGTAGGTAGAAATATATATATATATATATATATATATATATCTGCAAGGACTTGGAGGAGAGCAAAGAATATGATCAAAATATATTGCAGGAAATTTTTAAATAAAAATTAAAAGTAGATATTGTCGATGAAAAAACACAACTATCTTGAAAGGGTATATAGGATATTTATTAAAAATATAGTTTATTTTTTAATAATATAGGTTATTATAGAACTTAACATATTCAGTTCCCATATACCCACTATACAGACCCAGGTTATCCCACATTTTGTGTTCCAGATACTAACAGTTTCATAGTGTTTTATTGTAAAAGAACAAAAGAATTTGTGAACCAAGATAATTTTCAAATGTACTGCTGAACACAGTACATTGTATGGCAAGGTTACAACAAAAAGGAGAAACCTATGTTGGGTCTAAGATAATATCTGAGGATATTTTTAGCTTCTGCTGGGTGAAAGCTAATTAATGGTCTATTATGACAATCCAAAGACTTTCCTAACATATTCATATAAATATAAGCTCACACATAGAGGAGGACAAAGGCTATTGAAAAGACAAAGATAATTTGTAATTAGGCCCCGAGGTTGCAAAATTCTAATGTTTGGACTATCACTGAAGTTCTTATAATCTATTGTCAATCATATATGTCTTTTGTGCACTTTCAGGGAAAAGAATACTGAAAAACTAGTTGATGTAAGCAGAGAGATATACTGTGTGAAAGAAATAAGAAATAAAATGAATGAATGGTGTGTAACAAGAACATAAAGTCCTCCTTTTAAGTGTGAATATAGAAGAATAGAGATTTCCGAAATTGAATTGCAAATAAAAATCAGAATTGGAGTTTGGGGTGTGTTTTGTAAGATATTTAATCGCATTGTAAAATCCTAAGACTGTGTTAATAAGACTGATCTTGGATCAGGGCATGGAGCCAGTGACTAGCTAACAAGAATTAGTCATAGAGATAATATGGTGAACCTTAGAAGATAGATAGACACATAGGAAGGAGTAGAGAGGGACTTAGACATTCACGGACATTTTTGGTTTGGGATGTCGTAGGGAGATGCTCTCTTGCTAGATCTTCAGCCAAAATGAAAGATCAGCTGGTATCCTCTAGGCTTCTCTGATGTAGCAGGTTTTCACCCCCAATATCTGACTCTGAAGACTTTATTGATAAATGGAACAGCTTAGATATGAAAGTAATAGTTGGTGGTGGAGACATGATTCACCAGTCAGGAACTTCCTGTTCCTCTGGTTTACATCACCCACTTTAGTCAAGTCACAATTTCCTGTAATTCCTGTTCCCTAGAAACTAACACTCTCTTCTAGCTCTCTTTGGTACCTACGTACTTGTGAACTCTCTGCCCATCACATACATATAATTAAAATTCAAATAAAAACAAAATATTAAAAAAATAAAATTAACACCTAAAATGTGTGATATAATTTCAAAACCCATAACCTACCTGTTGGGACCTTAATAAAGAGAGAGAGAGAGAGAGAGAGAGAGAGAGAGAGAGAGAGAGAGAGAGAGAGTAGATGTTGAAAAATATTTGCGGTAATGATGGCCAGTTGTTTTATTTCTAGGGCATGATAATGGTTTAGAATCAAAAAAAGTCAATCAATATAATAAATATTAACATGAAAACATATTATAGTTTCAATTGATTAAGAAAAACATTAGAACTTAGAGGCCTCATTTATGATAACAACTTTATTAATCAAGAATATAGAAATTCCTCCAACTTCATTAACAAGCCAATAGCAATATTAGGATTCACATTTGCCCTATGATGTTGATATGCATGCCTATTCCATATTGTCTGCTCTTTGTAATAACACAAAGCAAAGCAAAATCTATATATACTGTGAGAGAGGAAACACAGTTGCCAATATTTATGGAAATATTACTATGTTTAAATTCTCAAAAACAACTAAACTAAAAGATTTTAAAAGCAATGAGTGAATACTAGAAAGTTGGGGGAATAAAAGAAGTTAATTGCTTTCTTTAAACCACTAATGAACAGAAAGAAAACTCTAAAGTAATAATAATCATCAGTATTATGATAAAAATTACACCTACATATTTAAAGTTTAAAATATATTAGCAACGTGAAAGGAACATAGATGACACAATGTGGCTATATGTATATTGCTGTATTGTTTGTGGTATATACATATTTTGAAGGTGTATTGACATTGGTAATGCTAATAGGGGTGTGTTGTTGTTTTCATTCAGAAGCAAAGGTGGGGCCCAGAGCGTTGCTATATAGGCACTTTGCTACTAAATTGCACCACAGCCCTTATTATCAGTATTAATAGCAAATGTTTCCTGTGTGTAAATTTTCTACTGCTAACAGCTATTAGCAGCACTGTAAAGCAAAGAGATTAATTAGGAATGTGAAAAGGGTGATTAGAATAAAACTAATATTGCACTATTGATTATTCTCCTATGTAAAACAAATAACATTAATCTAAATTATTTTAACTACATTATGATGAATATAAAAATATATGGAAGAAATTAATACTAAAATGCCAAAACAGTTTGAAAGAACTAAGATGAATTGAAAAGAATTTTCATTTTTGTATAATAAAAACTAAATTAAAAGCCTTTTTTCTCTTAACACACAGGAACTCATTTCATTTTGGTAAGCATTATTTTAAGATTACAAAAATCATTTAATATTATATTATGATACAGAAGAATAACGTAATCCATTTGACTTTTAAGAAAAAATAATAAAAACTAACTTTAAAAAATTTTTTAAATATCAGATTTTTCCTGTGTAAGATGCTAGCTAGATCTTGTGCTAATGACTAATTCTGTAAAAACAAATATTCTAATATAAAGAGTTCCTTAAGGTCTAAGAAGTTTTATAAAGGAGCTCCAAGTACCATAAAATATGATAAAAATGTGCAAAATTACACAATTGGCCTGAGAAAAAAGAAAGCTATTCACACACACACACACAGACACACACACACACACACACTACAGAGCCAGGCCTCAGGGTTCATAGCTTGAACATATAATGAATGGAAAATATTTTAATCTTAGGAATACAATAGTTCTTTTTCTTAAGACTTATTTGCTTTCCGCATCAGCGTTTTATCTAATTTTATTTAGATCTATCACCTGAATTCCTGGTGCCCACAAAGGATGGAAAGAGTCAGATCTCTGAAAGCTGGAATGAAGGACAGTTGTAAGCCATAATGTGGGTGCTGGGAACAGGTGCTGGTTCTTTTCCAAGAGCAATGAGTGTGCTATGGAACCTAAATCATCTGTAAATGGAGACTTACTTTATCTCACTCGTCTTCCAGGACTGCTTTCTTTCCACCCACCTGTCCCCACTTACTTGTCCCTGAAGCCACTTGTGAAATAACCACTCTGAGAATTAATATTAATTACATTACCTCAGGCTTCTTATGAACTAACACATCTTAAGTTATCCCATTTCTATTATTGTATGTATCACCACAATGCTGTGGCTTACTGGTAAGGTTCTGGCGTGTTTCTCCTTCAGCAGCTACATGGTGTCTGACTGACTTCTTCTTTCCTCCTCTATCTCCGCTTGGATTTTTTACCGTTCTATATTCTGCCCTGCCATAGGCCAAAGCAGTTTCTTTATTAACTTAACCTATGATAATAAAACATATCCACAGCATACAGAGGATAATCCCACATCAGTAATCTCTTCAATTCTAGGAATATGGTGACTCTTTAACACACCAGAGTTAAAAAATGTCACCTGCAATGAGTATATATTTTACTGAATCTTGTATGTCAATATTTCATAGAACCTACATCAAGTAACTGATGGAAGCAGTGACCCACAGCCAAACACTGACTGGGCTGAGCTCCTTGACTTCAGTTGAAGGGAGGAATCATATGAGCAAGGGGACTCAAGACCACGATTGGGAACACCAAAGAGACACCTGACCCGAGTTAGTGGGAGCTCCTGAACTTTGCACTGAGAGCTGGGGACCTTGCATGGGACCAAACTAGGCCCTTTGAATGTGGGTGATAGTTACCTGGTTTGATCTTTTTGGGGGATGGCCTTGGCAGTGTAATATCAGGACTTAAGCAGGATTCATGAACTTGCTCAGTCTTGGTGCAGTGGGGCGGATGGGCTTGGTCTTACCTCAACTTGGTATGCCAGATTTTGTTGACTACCCAAGGGAGGCCTTAACCTCTCTGAGGAATAGATGGGGAGTGAAATGGGGAAAGAGGGAAGGAGGGGCTTCTGAGTTTTGTATGTAACATGGAAAAAAATTAATGAAAAAAAATATAAAAGATTTACAAAAATAAAAATTTAAAATGTGAAAAACAATTTGATAACCCAAGCTCTATAGCCACAAGAGGCTATAAGGTTCAAGTAAACTCTGTTAAACAATGGTAACATTCCAGTTTACTTATGGCAAATTTAGTGGGGAAAAAAAAAAAAAAAGGAACCAGGAGAGAAGCCAACAGCAACCGCCAAACCCACATAACCAGAAGAGAAATAACTGGGGCGAAGAGGTGGTTTGAGGGTAAGAGCACTGGCTGCTCTTCCAGAGATTCTGAGTTCAAGTCTCAGTACCCACATAGTGTCTCATAACCATCTATAATGAAATCTGGTGCCCTCTTCTTGCATGTAGGTATATATGCAGGCAGAACACTATATACATAATAAGTAATTAGATTGAATCTTAAAAAATGAAATTACCATTAATCAAAGCAAATTATAATTTAAATAAAATGACATTTATTTTTCTCATAAATTATAACACATCTCAAATGGCATGTTTGTATTTCCTAATGGAGTAAATGTTTTGGAAATAGCATGTTGTGTTCACAAAGGCATAATAAAATGTCAGGTTTTATTACTCAGTGATAGCAAAGAAAAATAAAACACTCTCTGGGGTGCAATTTTATATTTATTGAGATTTCTTATAAAATATAGATCCCTTGATAGACACAGTATAGATATTTAAACTAAGAAATAATTAAAATCAAAGCAATTAGTTACAAAAATGAATGTTCATCCAGTTGTTTTGCTGTAAGAAAAAAGAAAATTTTCACCTAATAATGAAATAAAATACTATAAAAAATCCCTAGTGCACATTAATGTTTTCATCAAAATATGATATATGCATGCAAATAAATTAATATTAAATGAAATAAAAATTGTAATAAATTCTGGTTAGATGAGTATTTTTAAGAAGGCTATATTGTTTTATTAGATAAAATATAAAATGAAATATGGTTCAGTTCCATCATTATGAGGGGAATTATAAAAGCTGTAAACAAATACAAGTATAGCATATCTTTTATCATTTTATATACATATAACAGATATATTAAAAATATACTAGACAGTGTTACTCATAGTCAATATCTTTAAGTACTCATTAATAAGTTTTATTTTTTGTTTGTGTTATTTCTAAACTTACTATACTGAATTTTTCTAAATTTCATAAAATAAACATCATGCTTATAATAGGCAATAAAAAATCAAAAACATTATAAGAATATCTTCACATTTTATTTTTTTGAATAATACATACCAAATGTGAGGGATAAAGACAGCTGTCATAAGAAAGCTCGGGGTTTTTTTGTCTTGCTCTCCCAGAATCTTCAAATATTTGGAAATGATTCCCAAGTGTTTGCTAAAGCACTTCTGAGCAGAAAAGTACAACAGTAGGTTAAGTCCTTGAAATAACAACAGACAGGGCACCACAGGGAACTGGCTGTGTCCACTGACTTCTTTGCAAAAGAAAAGAAAGATGTCTTAGATCACTTTTACATAGAAACAACAGGGGAGGCTTCATCTTTGAAGAGTATGTAAGGCGTCCCCTTGGATGTAATCTCAGATATACTAGCTGGAAGGGGAGAGCAGTATTTAGTCAGTGTTGAGGATGCATATTTCCAAGCATTTGCAATCCGAACTGAAATGTTGGCACTCTCTTCAGAGCCAGTGAATGCAAACGAGTCAATTGTCATTCTCCACAATAATGCTTCAGTGAACCATGTACCTAATATCTTATTTTTACCTTATAATCTTTTGAAAATCCTATTACTCAAGATGAATTATGAAATTATCTTATTTCTTTCACAAGCCATATAACCTCTTCTTTATATTAAACAAAGTTCTCTTTGAAAATAAATATATTTTTACATAACATGTAAAAATCATAAGATCTTTTCCACTCATTACATTTTAACTCAAATCTAATTACATCACTTCCCACATTCTCTTTCCTTTTTCCCACCTCTACTGTGTCCTTCCCTACAACCCCTCCCATATCTTCTTTCTTTCTCAAACTGATGGCCTCTTTTCGTTTGACTTTTGTATATATATATAATCTGCCGAGTTTTGTTTATTTGTGTATGAGATCATTATTTCCTACTTTGTATTAAATACACAATCAGGGTCTTATCCCTAGGAGAAATGAATTAATACTCTCTCAACAGTTATAAATTCTTTAAATCCAGTGAAATTTGTCCATTCTGCATTGACAAGTCTATTGATATTGTCATTGTTTAGATCATGCTTAGGTGGACATATTCTGGTACAATGAATGAAGTCTCCTTGTTATTCTAAAAGACTCCAAATGATATAGTTTTATTCAATAATTTTATTTAAGATAAATGTGTATGTGTTAATTTATGTATAATTTCATGTAAATATTAATTAATAAAATATTTTGAGGCCCTAGTGTTATTTGTCCTTGCTTTTCAAGGTAAGTCTAATCACACAATTTTTCATTATTCACATATAAATTCCTTAGTAAAATCCTTAATTAACAGATAGACTACTGTTGTTTTGCATAGCTTGTTATGAAGTAAACATATCAATGATTGATTAACACTTTGCCACAACTTTTGACATCATTCATCTACATTCA
Source organism: Chionomys nivalis (assembly GCF_950005125.1). Lineage (NCBI taxonomy): Eukaryota > Metazoa > Chordata > Mammalia > Rodentia > Cricetidae > Chionomys > Chionomys nivalis. Next base: position 73,187,367 of record NC_080090.1, on the reverse strand, counting down.
CATCACCATGTATCATGTACACTCATAAACAGAAAAATGATGAGTAAAGTATGACAAAGTATTTTGAGAAAGGAACAAATTCATTATATTATCACTTTTCTATTTATTATTTTCTTAATTTATTCTAGATAATAGTTTTAAAATTCAATTTGTTATAGAATTGATGCCATGTTTTAGTTTTTATATCCACCAAGGACACTTTGAATATATTCTTCAGAAAGAAGGAGGGGTGAGGCTACTGAATATTCAGGAGCCACAATCCAATCGTAGAGTAGAATCCTACAAAAAGGTAGCTAATGGTCATACCAAGTGCAAATCAGTACAGAATCAGGAAGTCTGCTGTATCTATTCAATTGGCCAACTCTACAAAAACACTGCCATTACAATTGCCAAAATAAATACATGTTTAAAAAAAGAAATATTGTTCATCCAACAGTTTTAGATATACATATATAGTGATTTAAAAATAGTAACAGTAGATGCTGGAATAATATTATTGCATTATTATTCCATTTATTATATTTTGACTTTAAATATTATGATGATTACCTTAACTAATATTTGTGTGAATTGTTTTATTTATTTCACTTTTTCCTTTTTCTCTCACTTTTATAAGTTCTTTGAGAATTCCATACAATGTGTTTTGACCATATTCACCCACCACTACCTACCACCCTTCCCCTTACCCAACTTTGTCTTCTTCCTTAATAAGACGTCAAGTACAATTTACTTTGCCCATATACTCTTGGTTGTGTAAACTGACATTGATGGATCCTTGTATAATTGAGAGGAAAAAGAACCAAATGTCAATGTGTGACTACTAAGAAACAGTGTTTGTGGAATTTTTTTTTTCATTTTTAAAGTGTTAATGTGTGATAAAGTGATAGTTTACTGGTTAAGAACATTTCTCTTGCAGAGAACTGGAGTTGGGCTCCCAGGACCACTACTAGCATACTGGTCATTATTGATTGTAACTCTATATTCAAGAGGATCTGATGCTTTCTTCTGATGCATGCAGTTCCTCCACAAACACTGGACTCACAGAGTACACTTGCAGTCATGCAAATGCAGACATATAATTTGAATATTTAAAAAGTAAATCTTAAGAAATATAAGGTATACTTTCATAGCTTATATACTAAAAAGATGATTCTTCCTTTCTTTGGTGAGTGTCTTAAAGAAGTTTTGGAATTTGGAAGAAGGAAAATAAGTACACCATTGGTAGAATCTACTTGCTTTCAGTTTCCCTGGATACTTCTTATGTTTTACATGTGATTGAAAGCAAATGGGCTATGGAGTACTCAAGCTAATGGCAGTAACATCAGAAATTTTCCGTACCTCTTGGGGAATCCAATGTATTCCAATCTATACAATGTCAAGATTTTATTTTTCTTACAAGGAAATTCTCTGAATGATCATTTGTCTCTTTGCTAGTAGAGGTCATCATAAAAATAAGATAATATATTTGGGGTATTTTTTCCATTTGTCTACAATGATACTTCAATTCCAGGTTTGAGAGTGAGCCAATGATGTTGATTGAACTTCTGATTATGCTATGAGAACAATAAAGCTCTCTTTCTCTTACTCCAGTTCATATACCTGCTATAAATTCTTTGGAACTGGGGATAAGGGATATACTTAAGCCTTTGTCTTGTATTTCAATAGTTTTGACATGTTTTTATTGAGTCTAACATTAAATGTTATCAGGACATTTTCTTTGCATATTACAAAATATAATTATTCAGTTTGTACTTAAAAGAATTTCATGACACATGACTATTTCAAACATAAAACCAGATAATTGGCATGCTTTTTTATCTAAACGCTAGTAACACAAATAAGGAAGCATGCAATGATGCCAGATACATTTATAAGTTGCAACATAGAGATTTTATCCCATAATCATTACATCGAGTCAGATAGTTTTTAATATTAATAGGAAGCAAGGAATTAGTAACATAATGCTATCATTTCTCAAATGCTCCAAATCACTTTTCAGAGGATGATATATCAAAACTGCAATGATTTATCTTATAAGTAGAAATTGTAGGGAATCTATCAATGGTGAAGCAGAGGTGCTTTTTACTAGAAACACTGATGAACAATGCTTGTTTTGAAACAGCAGCAATCACCAAATAAAGCTATTTCTTTGCAATACAAAAATAATATATAACATTTGTTCTTTTTTAAAGTGGAAAAATTGTGAGATAATTATTTTCAGAAAAATTCGTTTAACATCTTAACTCAAATGAATTAATGGAATGAGATGCCATGCCCTAATTTTGAGTTTTTACAACTTGAATATTGATATCACACCAATAAAGAATAGATTAAAGCCGGGCGGTGGTGGCGCAAGCCTTTAATCCCAGCACTCGGGAGGCAGGGGCAGGCGGATCTCTGTGAGTTCGAGGCCAGCCTGGTCTACAAAGGGAGTTCCAGGACAGACTCCAAAGCTACAGAGAAACCCTGTCTCAAAAAACCAAAAAAAAAAAAAAAAAAAAAAAGAATAGATTAATAGTTCAAAGTTGCAATTATCAGTGAACATTTGATGTGCACTTATATAACCAAAAATTGAAATCATATTTTTATTTGCAATTTTAATCTTTATAAATTTTTATTTCATAGTAGTATAAGTACAAGTAATAGTTACTTCTAATATAGTCAGTGATCTAAGGCAACATTGTAAGTTTATTATTTAATCATAGTTATCACATTATCTTGAAAATTTTAATATTCAATATCTCATTATAACTATTTCAAACACTTAACCAAATTCTGTGAACATGTAATTAAATCCCAAACTTAATATATCACATTCAATCTACTTTAACTGTTCCTTAATAAATAAACTTGGATGAAAGAAAGTCTTTTGATGACCAATGGAAGAATATGTCAGCCAAAAACAGATGAGGTGGCTTGTATTCTCAATGTACCTCTCATGGTAATGAGTCTTCCTTACCACAATTGAATAATCTTATTTTATTCAATAATATTGTCTGTGCTATGCCTTCTAAAGAATGTATATTGCATATAATTTAATGAGACATTTCTATAATGATAAAAATTATAAAATTACTTATTTAAATATTTTTCAAAAATTATCTATATGATAGTGTGAATATGTGTACGTGTTTGTATGTGCTGCTAGTCCAGTGGAGGCTGGAAGACAGTGACAGATCTTATGGAATTGGAGCCACTCAGTGCGAGTACTAGGAACTAAACTGAGACTTATGAAAAAAATAACCGGTGTTATTAACCTCTAAGTCAACTTTCCAGAACTGCATTTGCTACTTAAATCTTTAAATTTTTTCCTTGTTTTGTTGTTTTCATTTTCTTAATATTGAACTTTGATGTAGCTCAAGATGGCATTGAACTTTATATTTATGATTTTTAAATTCATAGCTTCAATTAGAATCTCATCTGTGAATTCTAGGTCTGAATATATGGCTATTTTGACAACGTTTTTATCCTTTGAAAATTCAGATTAAAACCTAATATCTCATATAAGATAAGAGGATCCTGTCACCATGAATAAAGTGAAGGCCTTCAGAAAAGGTTTGGAAAGAGTTGTTTTGCCCATTCCTGCTATGAGAAAGATGTATCCATGCCATCGAGGACTTGCAGTCCTTCAAAAAATAAAAATACTTGAATACAAATGCTAGATATTTCATTTTCTATAGCATTTACCAGTTATTTAGTTAGTTAGTTAGCTAGTTTTTACTGTTGTTGCTGGTTGTTGTGGTGGTGATGATAGTGTTGCATGTCCATGTGTGCGCGTGTGTGTGTAAGTGTATGTAGTATGTTTGTTCATGCATTATCAAGTCCAACTCACAAAATTTTCTATTGTATTTGCTTATTTCTTGGTTATTTGAAAACCAATCCAGGCTCATTATGGTGTTAAGTGAAGCCAACTGCCAGATGCTATGATGTGTCATTGGGCACCTGTTCCCATCTGTGCCTGCTCCTCTCAGTCTCCTGCTTCTCAGTAATTGGAAATAGCATCCTTTTTTTTCTCAAATAAAATACTCAGCTTTAAAATTCTCCAATTTTCCTTCACCTTTTCACATTTCATAATCAGTTCCTGTTAACTCTACATCTATAATACAACCATACTTCGCAGTCATGTTTAATCCTCTAACACAAGCAATCATCTTTCCTCACAGGAGAAGTACAGACTTTCTCTAAGGGGTTGTTTGTCTTTTGTGGAACACAATAAAAGGTAACTCGAACAATTCTTCAACACTGGAAACTCAATTTTCAATCCCACACTTGAAATTTTCTAGTAGGTTATTAAACCATTAAAAATACAATTCAACTCTTCTGCACTGGCATGCAAGAGCTGGTATAATCAACATTTGGCAGCATTTCTCCTAGCGTCTGAAGCAGCTTTCTTTTGTTTTCCAACTTCTACAACTTCCTCGTGTATTTGCTTATTTCTTTGTTATTTGAAAAACAATCCAAGTCCATTATCGTGTATTCAGAATGTGCCTTCTACATATTCTTCCTCTTTATCACAGCCAAATCAATAAATCATTAAATTTTTAGTGCTAAGTGCTATATTCTCACTACCTTCCTTTTTTTTTTTTTTCTCGAACTCACAGAGATCCGCCTGCCTCTGCCTCCCAAGTGCTGGGATTAAAGGCGTGGGCCACCACCGCCCGGCCTCTCACTACCTTCCTTAAATACACAACATCCAAACTATGATACTTAGTATCATTCTCAATTGTTACCATATTACTCGTTTATTTACAATATTTTGAAGTATATTGAGATATTTCTGAGTATTTCTTGCTTATTCCTTTTCTCATGTATAAATTTTTCTTTATTAACTTACAAAGAAAAGGGCTGGAAGGTTAAAAGCAAAGAAATTTTTTTAAATTAGTTAAGCAATGTTAAATATCTTAAAATAATTTTCCTTGGGACTGAATATGAAGAAAAAAAAACCAACATACACAAGACAATTAAAATTACCTTTATTTTCATGGCCAAAAGATATTTCTGAAAAACCAGGCCAGTAACCACATAATACCCACCCGTATTAGTCTATTACTGTCAGAACAAAATATTCATTCTACAAACCATTTTTCACTAATTTCAAAAGATTGTATTTTGTCAGTGTTCTCTAGCATTGAGAAAATATTTTATAAGCAGAAAAATATAGTAAAGGAATAGTAAGCTATGTTCTGATTCGAAGAAGAGGAATATTTTCAAAACTAAAGTCATAAAAATATGCACTGATCCCCAAAACAAAATCAGAAATAGAATATCCTTCAAATTGTCTACTTTCTTTTTTATCTCACTTGAATATCTGACTAAGGAAAGACAGGGCCATCAAAAATTGAGTGGTTACACTGAGTGATTTACCTGGGAAAAGAATAATAGTTTCTAAGCACACAAGGACAGTGGAATATCACAGAAGGTTTTATACACCAGTCAGATTTGTCCCATATTACCATAGATTTTGCTTTGAGGAACAAGAACTTTGTTAATGAATCTGCTTTATTGAAAGTTATGATAGAAAATACTTGACTAAATATATATTAGATATGTAAAATTTTCTAATGATCTTAAATGATCACTAGGACTTAGAAATATATCCCCGAGCTGGGTGGTGGTGCCGCATGCCTTTAATCCCAGCACTTGGGAGGCAGAGGCAGGCGGATCTCTGTGAGTTCAAGACCAGCCTGGTCTACAAGAGCTAGTTCCAGGACAGGCTCCAAAACCACAGAGAAACCCTGTCTCGAAAAACCAATATATATATATGTATATATATATATCCTTGTAGGTACTAGATGCATTCCAGTCAAAGCAAAAAAAACGCTGTTTTCCAGTCTTGAGAGAAAGGACTTACTTAACACAAGTATGGTGTTAAATGTGCTACTATCTGATTGTTTTAAAGCAGATTATGGAGGAAAATACTTGCCAGATCAAATCTTTAGCATTCATGAGACTTCTCTATTTTATAAATAGAGTGTGTGCCTGAAAGAACAGTTACCTATCAGGAGCCCCGCTGAAAGTCTGGTATAAATATGTCAAGTAAAAGATTTAAAATCCTGCTTAAAGGAAGTGTTGCAGCTACAAACTGAAACACTTAGCAGAGTGTGAGGACTTTCAAGCATGGAAGCCCCATCATGTCCCCGTACTGCAGAAGCAGTTGGTCAGTGGTTCTCCACATGAGTAGCAGCACTTTTTTTAAAAAATAATTCATTTATTTATTTATTAAAGATTTCTGCCTCCTCCCTGCCACCGCCTCCCCTTCCCCCAACTAACTCCCCCTCCCTCAGCAGCCAGAAGAGCAGTCAGGGTTCCCTGCCCTGTGGGAAGTCCAAGGACCTCCCACCTCCTTCCAGGTCTAGTAATTCACCCTCCCCGCAACTGACAAAGGTCTGATCTCCAAAATATATAAAGAACTCAAGAAACTAGACTGTAAAAGGCTAATCAACCCAATTATAAAAGGGGGCACTGAGATGAACAGAAAATTCTCAACAGAAGTTCAAATGGCCAAAAGACACTCAAGTCATGCTCAACTTCCTTAGCCATCAGGGAAATGCAAATTAAGACAACTTTAAGATTCCATCTTAAACCTGCCAGAATGGTTAAAATCAAAAACACCAATGATAGCCTTTGCTGGAGAGGTTGTAGAGTAAGGGGTACACTCATCCATTGCTGGTGGGAATGCAAACTTGTGCAACCACTTTGGAAAGCAGTGTGGCAGTTTCTCAGGAAATTCGGGATCAATCTACCCCTGGACCCAGCAATACCACTCTTGGGAATATACCCAAGAGATGCCCTATAATACAACAAAAGTATATGCTCAACTATGTTCATAGCAGCATTGTTTGTAATAGCCAGAACCTGAAAACAACCTAGATGCCCTTCAATGGAAGAATGGATGAAGAAAGTATGGAATATATACATATTAGAGTACTACTCAGCAGTAAAAAACAATGACTTCTTGAATTTTGCATGCAAATGGACAGAAATAGAAAACACTATCCTGAGTGAGGTAAGCCAGACCCAAAAAGAGGAACATGGGATGTACTCACTCATAAGTAGCCGCACTTTTTGGAGTTGAACCACTTTTTTGCAGGGGTTGCCTAAGACCATCAGAAAGTACAGATATTTACATATGATTTATAACATAACAAAATTATAGTTATGAATCAGCAAAGCAGCAATAAAAACAATTTCATGGTTGGGGGTCAGCACAATATAAGTAATTAACAGTATTAAAGGGTTTCAGCATTAGGAAGGTTGAGAACCACTAGAGTAGGTGGTTATGAATGACACAGCTCCTTTTCTAAGATGCCACCTATATTGTTGTGGACCAGAAATTAACAAAAGCCATTTGAATAAAAACATACCTTTTGTTTTAAGTATTTCTAATGCTTTTGTGCATTAAGAAAAAAAATTATTAATACCATTATCCTAAAGTCTTTTTCATCAAAATATTTTATTTCAATCAGTGGCTCAAGAAGTTATAACTTTATTTTCTTTTTCTCCTTTTTTATTAGATTTTTTTTAAAAAAAAACACAATCCAAATTCCCACTCTTTTTCTTCCTCCCATGTCCTCCTCACACCCTCCTACCAGACCCCACTCCAATCCTAAGAGAGGGCAAGGAAGGTCCAATGTCCTCCCCACTACATCGAGGCTGAGCAATGTATACACCCAAAGAGAATAGGATCCCAAAAATCCAGTACATGCCGCAGAGACAAACCCCAATGCCACTGGCAAGAAGTTACAACTTTCAAACTCTCCTCCAAAAGGAATCTATGCAAAGGCTGGTGTTGCAATATAGGAAAAGAATGTTGCAATTCCAAAAAGATTCTTACATCAAGAATGCTACTTAGTCTTAGAATAATATCACCTAGGAATATTTGAGTCACACCTGGTGGGGAACAACAAAAGTTTGTTCGTAATTTTAAAATAATTTTCATCTTTTTTAGAGCAACTCAGCAAAATAAAATTCCAGTTTATTGTTGGACATTGTTTCACACATACATCAAACAAGCCAAAAGTAAAATAAAATAAATAAACAGCAACTTCATAGACAAAAATAAAGGAAGAAAAAAAGAAACCTTTTATCTTTGGCCTTTTTAACCATCTCATACAAACCAACTACTTATATTACAGCTAGGTACATACACAAAAAAAGTTACTGGAATGCTCGGAATAAGATTGTTTTTTTGTTGTCGTTTTTTTTTTTTTTTTTACAAGTTTTTTTTTTCTCCTTTGAGATTATAATGAACATGGTCACACCACAAGTAAGGTCAGAGTGTAGGACAGAGAACGCTCTGAAGGCTGGTCTGGTCACCCGTCATCATCAAAAATGGCTGACCCTTAACAATATGTACAAAAATATAAAATGTAAATAAAAAATGCAAACAAAATTTCCTTTTAAAGTATTTTTAATAAAAAAAGCAAGGCTTTGGAAGTTTTGGTTTTTTTCCTCCCCTGTTGCAAATAATGTTGTGGTTTTGGTGGGTTGATGAAGAGCGCATGTCATCTTTTTCAAAGGTGAAACTGGAAAACACAGTAAGTCTATGGGTAAAAAGACAATGTTAAGTACTCTGCGGATGTTGGTAACATTCAGGAGTTCCCAAGGGTGACTCTTGAGGTACATAAAAATAAATTAAAGCAAATTATTTTTAATTAAAAGAATGTTAAGGCATAAGAATATGAAGATTTTGAATGATCATATCATGTGTTAGAACTGAACATGAGTCAATACAATAAAATTCTATAGACTATGTTAGACTAATGTTAATTTACAATGAAAAAAACCTTTAAAATAAACTTAATTCACCCTAAATTTCTATTGTCATTGCCCAGAATAACATAACTACTAACCTAGAAATCTGAGTCAGAGTGTGCGATATAAGCAACAGAATTCACTTTTGTCTTATACAAGGAAAGCTTTTACTGTGCTTTTTTTAGTTTTAGGACACTTATCTGTTAAGAATAAAATCATGCCATATATATTTATTAACAGAAACATGTTACAGGACATAGCCTGAGTGTAAAATAGATCATGCATGAGAGTTGTGTGAAAGACTCTCAACAATGTCCGTGCAATGACAAGATTACTTAGTGATGCATTTCTCAGAGACAATCCTAAGCGATACATGGTCATATGCATCTGTGGGATATTTTCTTGGTTGCAGGACATATTTTGCATATTGTAAGACCTCATCTTTGCATTAGTTTGCAACAAAGTAACAAAAAAGGGATTTCAATGAACGCACAAGTATCAGTGGAAGTAGTTTTTAAAGTAAATGAGATGAAAAAAAGAGTCAGTATGTTACCCCCAGAGTGCTCAAACATTTTTAAATAGTGAATTGAAGGGCAGTGACAAATAGGCAAGTGAAGCCCTGTCCTGAAGTCTGCCTCCCAACATCAGTCTCAGAGAAGTCGAATCCTTCTCATTGCTACAGGAAGAAAATATACTTTTTTGTTTTGTTTTGTTTTGTTTTTTGTTTCAGGAATTACATGATGAAATAAGTTGTTTGCAAATTGTCAGTCTATCACTGTAACATGATTTCTGATGTAATAGATCATCCGTTTACTATCTTTTGGTTGAGGGGGAAAAACTGCATTTTTCCCTTAGCCAAGGCTCTTCTTCTATGTTAGTCATAAACATTTGCCTTTAGAAACATTGTAGTGTATCTATTAGAAAACATTTTTTAAAAGCATTTCAGAGAATAGTTGATGAGAGATAATCCCTCAAAGAGTAGTGCAAAGATCAGATTGGAACAATAATTGTTTTGACATATAAAAAAGACGGTGACCATGGTTAATAATTACAGAGGGTCTGTTTCAAAATTCTGAAAGCAGTAGATTTCAAAAGTTATCTTTGCTCAAATAATAACAAACATATGAAATGGCAAATACATTAATTACATTATATACTCACTACAAGTAAACCTATAGTAATACATCACATTGTACCCTATAAATTAATACCATTCAGATACTCTATATAATAAAAACACAAAAGTCATCAAGAAATCATGTTGAGTAAAAAATAAAACAAGGCAGTAGCACACTAACATATGAAATGAAATGAAGGAAATATTTTACAGAAAAAAAAAAAACCTTAAAGGGCTCATTTGTGTGGTTGTTAAACAGGTTAATTTAATTAGCTCCAGTGAAATTTAAGGATGAGAGCAGATGAAATTAAGGGTGAGCATGATTACTGAGGTCTCTGATGAAACACACTGACATTTTAATTGTCCTTCATCTTCCTTGGCATTCTTTGAATAAGGTATTTGGGAGCTATTTCTGTAAGGCGCCAGAGAGAGGACTGTCTTGCAGGACATGTGAGTTTTGTTACGGCAGAATTGAAGTTCCAGCCAATACGGGAATTCAGTACTTTGGCAGTGTTCCAAATTAACTATAGGTATCAGAGGAGGCAGCTGTCCAAAGCCGGCCTGGGCTTGTGATTTTGCTGGCTAATGCTTTAGACCATAATGATGGCAATTGTGATTTTACCATTGTCTTTTTCTTAACTATCCAATGAAATTATTGCATATTTGATATTTAATAACTCTGACTCAATTTGAATTAATGTCCGCTAGCACAATAATTTCTTATTTTTTCAATACAGATGGAGAAAAATGAGTTCGGATTGTTACTGTATCTAATTGCTTGTTACTGTCTCTAATTTCTAACCATTTGGATAGTTATTATTCTAGTTTAGGTTATCATAGCTGTGGTGAAAACCCATGTCCAAAGCAACTTTGGGAGAAAAAGGTTTATTTAGATTATACTTCCATATCACAGTACGTCATCAAAACAAGTCAGGACAAGAACTCAAACAGGAGAGGAATCTAAAGGCACAAGGTAATGCAGTGGTCATGGAGGGATGCTGCAAACCGGATTGTTTTCTCTGGCTTGGTCACTCTGCTGTTCTTATAGAATAACTAGCCCAGGGTGGCACCATTTCCAATGGCCTGAACCCTCCCCAATCAATTACTAAGAAAATAACCTACAGATTTTCTGAAAGAATGATTTTACTGAGGCATCTTCCTAACTGAGGTCCCCTCCTCCCTGGTAACTATAGGTTGTTGACATAAAACCATTCAACATAGTTAACTGAAGAAAACAAACAGCAGCACTTGAGACTCCAGTTTATATGGCCAGGAACTTCTTCTCAGCCAACACTTCAAAGAAATCATAACGATGGTTGAAACTTTTATTTACAGATTATTATCGATAATCAATATTTAAAAATTGTCCCTGTTCATTCCTGATCCATGGCATCTCCACATAGTCTTTTCATTTCATTAACTTCCCTCCCTTCTTCTTTTAACAAAGGATTCAGTCCCTGATAACAGCAACAAGTGTTTGGTAATAGGGTTCTCAGCTACATGACAAGAACCTTGGCATCAATTATAACTAGTTTATCCTAAATTCTTCCTTTTTCTCAGCTATTAGGCTTTCTAAAGGACTGCCATGATTCTGTGTACTCCTTTAACCTCCTTTGAGCCTTTTATTGATTTCCACTTTTCCTCTTTAAAGTTATTTCATTTATTTAAGAGTTGTTTAATGTCTCCCTGATTGAGAAAAAAAAAAAAAAAAACCCTTCAGTTGTGGAGACCTAGATAATATTTAGTTTCTGTTGGCTATACATGACATGGATTTTCTAAATGCAATGCATAATGGATTTTAAGTAGACCAAAGATAATTAAAAGAATGCTTTCATCTCTATGTATTAGATGATTCTTGGGCTACTGGGTGGTTTTAGACCTCAGTAAGTTATTTACTTGTTTACAGAAAATATCATCAAGTTTTTAGCTCTCTTTCTAATTCATGCTAGTATTGCTGGGTCAACTCCTAGATATTTATAAATGCTTGAGAAGAAAAATAAAAATGGGAAATCTGATTGTATTAAACTCCACTGCCAATTCTCGTTGACTGCTAGTAGCTTTTTAAAGCATTAAGGGGAGAAATAGCCCAAGGTGTTCAGCTAAAGAGTGATGCTTTGGAAAATCCGTGACATTTGGGGAGAGGAAAGGGTGGACAATAATGCACATTTGTTTTATTGCACTTCTAAGATGTATAGTTCTGAACACATTTATCAAAGTGGTAGTGTATAAATAGCAGCAATCCTTTTTCTTCTACAGGCCAGCGAATATTGACTTTGATCTCCCCATTCTTTCATCTCTCTGTTAGAATACAGATGCCGAGTATATTTCATTCTTAACACATACTATGAATATGTAAGTACCTTTCTTGATCAAATTCTTAGACGAAGAAGTCAAATGTTGAGTATAAAAATAATAAACTATGTGTTTGAATTCTATTGTTTGTTAAATTGAAAATAGCCAAAAAGTTGCAGGAAGAACAAATATTTTCTGAAAAAATATAAATAGGATATATAATGCAATAGAGTGACAGTAAAATTGATTTTTTATCAGGAAATCCTTGGGTAGTTTACTAGCATGATGTTATTTAATGTAAATGGTAATGTTTTAATGGCTACCTGTTGGATATTCACCTTGCTTCATGCTTTTAAGTCTCTGTCTTACTACAATATTTATAGAATATAAAATAAAAATTCCTCTTCAAAGTTATGGAAGTTGTTTACAATTTTAAGATTCCTGATTCCAATTACAGTGCTTTGTTTCCCCAACACAGAGTAGGCAATCTATGGAATGGATTCTGGAGTTTCTTAACAGTGATACGATATGAAATTGTGAAGAAATACTTGAGATAGTTAGAAAAGCATTGGTGGAATCAGAGTACAATAAAGTACATTATTTAAGTGCACTGGCTAAATTGGGTTTCATGTTATAAATATCTGGATTATAGGAATCCATGATCTATTCTTTTATTTCTTATTTTCTGGGCTTTCCTCATGCTTCTTCTTCAAATATTCTACTGTGGAGTCCTTAAGTCTTAACCTAAACTATAATGTCATCAACTTTTGGATTGTTGTAAATTTAAAAGTGAGGTATATTAAAAATAAAAATAAGATAAATAGAAATGTCCAACATTGATGAAAAATGCTATTTTGTGTGTCTGGTAAAATTTTGTTTTAACAAAATCAAGCTTCTTTGAAGGCTGAAGTTTGAATTCCATTCAAGTACTTTATAATTTTCTTTACGATATTTGGATAATTTAACATTTATAGTGTACTTTTTAAATGAAATATGATGACTCAGTAAATTTGAATTAAAATTTTAAGATTTTCCTAAGAGGTACATTTACCACAACTTCAATATAACTTATGTTTAAATTTTTATCCATTTTTTGAAATTTTCTGAAGTTTCTTCATTTTTGAAAATGTTTGGACCCTTTATCATCATTAACATATCTCACAATCACATCCTACTCACTTTTCAGTGGATGTCCTAAAGTTGATGCTTTTAATAGCTTGAATTTAATTAGGAAAAAAAACATGTCAAGAACCCAAGTATATGACAGTAAGAGAACATTCTCAAAAATAAAAATTCACTATTTCTCAATTTTTATAAAAAGCCAGTGTAAGGAAAATATTTATGGAGCATAGCCTGAAGGGCATTCTGTCCATACACTCATTAGGTGCTTTTAAATCTATTTTTGGACTAAGTTAGGCAATCAGGAAATCCCCACAGGATCATCACAGCTACGGTGAGCTATGGTCATGACAGAATGATTAAATTGAAGAACATTAAAAGAAACAGTGTGTAGAATTTGTAGCTGTTTTTTCTTGATTATAAGTTGAACATGTTTGCTGCTTGTCCATTTACAGTAATGCATTTCCCTTCAAATTCGTTGCAAAAAACTTAGGTATTTATTTTCAGTTTACCTAGTAGAAGAGGTTAACACACCCTACACATTTTATGTTTAAATATAACTAGTTTCATCATTGCTTCTTAAATTTCTTTCCTTATTTAGAGCAACCAAAGTAGAATCATCATTTAAGAAAAAAAAATAATGAATAAGAATGTAAAAGTAGTTCTAAATTCTTTACAAAACAAAAACTGGTAGGTAAAGTTTCTTATTTATTTTTAGAATATTATGATGCATAGCAATTAGACATATATATATATACATATACATATATGTGTGTAAATTCTAGAAATAATATTATTCCCTTAAGTAGATTAATAGTATTCTCACCGGGCTGGAGAGATGGCTCAAAATGTCAGAATACTTGCTGCTCGAACATGGTTCCAGTTCCAATCACCACATCTGTAACTTCGGGATATTCAATGCCCTTTTCTGGCCTCAATGGTGCCAGCCATAATAGTGGAATATGCTTATGTGCAAGCAAAACACTCATTGACATACAATCTTTAAAAATGGTTACAGAAATAAATACTTTGTATCCTGTTATATAGACTGAAGATGGCACATGACCCCAGCATGTATTTACCAACACTTAAACTCTGTCAGAAAGTATTAGGCAAGGGATTCCTATAGAGTCCTACTGCGTGTATGTGGTGCAGTACAGAAATGGATCAGTCATCTTTATAAAATCTGAGAAAGTCTTTTCTGGAGCAATGATCGGAAGTTGTTTAATAAGATTTAGATAGAAAACAAATGAACCAACAACTTCAAGACCTGAATGTTCAAGGAGAGGCATGTATATTCTCTCACTACTCTAAGGGTTTGCGGGGTAGTATTTAATTCATCTCCCCAGACTCAGTCTTGTAGTTTAGATAAATGACTGTAAATAGACATGAGGATTTTAATGACCTCTCCTGACTTTGGAGAGTAAGCACTGCTGGGTGAGCTTATGCACTTACAATTCTGCAGTGGTTCTCATATATCTGCATGATAGGAGAGATTTTTGTTTCAAGAATCTAAAAGATGAGAAAAGGAAACTTTAAGATCTTTTGATATCTGCACTGGAACTTGCAAGGCACCATGTTTTCATGTCCTAATTTCCAAGGTGTGTGATATCATATTTCATATTGTAGATGAGGGATAGTTGATGGTGAAATAATTCTCTAATAAAAAGGTAAGAATTAAATAAATTATAGTAAATCTCATTTCCAGGGACCATAGTTCAAATTATTAATTATTATACAACTATTTACATTATTTTAATTGACAAACAATAATGTTCATTAATGAATTGTATTGATGCAGTACATGTAGACATCATGCAATGATTAGATAAGGGTAAGTTAATTTTTAGTCTCTTTAAATTTTTGTCATTTCCTTATAATAGGAAACAATGCTTAACTGCAGGGATTGCAGCCTTTTTCTCATCTATTTTCTTTGAACTCAAGAGCACTATTTTGTGTTTTGAACACTATTTGTGTTTTTGTGTTATCTCCCTGTTTTGTGAAATCACTTTTCATACCTTCCATATAAGATGAGAACATGCAGTGTTTGTTTTTATGTATTTTGCTTGCTTCCCTTTAAGTAATGTTGTCTCTTAGAACTCTCTATTATATGTGTCTGGTTTGTCATCACAATTTAGAGAGTTGGCCTGCCCCAAGAGGTAAAAGAGGATTAGAAAATCTAGTGTAAAAGAAAGGAAAAAAATCAAAATATTATGTAAAGATGGCAGAATGTTCTCTAACTATGTATAGTGAAAGTGTTGTTTCTATGAAGGACATGTTAGTCACAGGCATAGAAGAGGAGCTTTCTCAAGTCAGATTTTAATGAGAGATAATTTTTTTAACTTCATCTCAAATGTTTGGAAAATGTATTTTAGAGAGTCTTTCTTGCCCCCAACCAAAAGATATGCTTATTGTGGTAGTTCTAATGTAACTGGCCCCATAATCCTACAGGGACTGGTACCATTAGAAGGCATGTCTATGTTGGAGTAGGTTAGAATTGGTTAGAGGAAGTTAACCACTGTAGGAGCAGGCTTTAGGGTTTTCTGTAGGCTGAGGTTTCTGTCCCTGTCCGACCCAGTTCCCGCAGTGGTTAAGTCCCAAAGAAATCACACAGAGGTCTACATTAATTATAAACTGACTGGATCAGTAGTTTTCTTTTCTCAGGATACTGCTGATTGATTTCAGTTGACTTCCTGCTGCCTTCTCGTCAAGATGTAGGGCTATCAGCCATTCATGCAGCACCAAGTTTGTCTGTACCCTGCCACACTCCCTGACATGGTAATGGAGGGAAGCTCTGGAACTGTAATTGAGCCACCCAACTAAAGGTTTCTTTATAAAAGCTTCCACTTTTACTGCGTCTCTTTAGAGCAATAGTTTAAGCAGGCACACAATTTATACTATTGTTTAGTAAAATTCACAGTGCAACTTTCAAATAAAACATAAAAAAAATATATGTAAAATGGATAAATGGCTCAGTGTTTAAGAACACATAGTTGTCTTGCAGAGGGCTTGGGTTTGGCCTCCACTATCTACATTTGGGTGTTTTTTAATTGCTTATAACGCAACATCCAGGGTACCCTTTTCTGACAATCCTTGCACGTACACTCAAGTACATATACCCCCACAGAGTTATATATATATACACATACATAATTAAAGAATAAAATACATCCATAAATTTTTAAATGAAAAATTCTTGACTTTATCTTATATAAAATCTTAGAAAGGAAATCTTACTACCACTTTAAAACTGATCAAACTAATTATGTAAGTTGTCAAATATATGGCATGTCTTTTCTAAAAGAGCTAAGGCATAAAAGAAATCTTGTTCCCATCAGAGAAGTGAGATGATGGAAAGTATGGACCCTTTCCAAGGCAGCTTTCTTTTCATTTCATACTGAAATATCAATCACTTGGAGAAAGAGGAAACGTTAAAATCCCAAACAAGAATTTGAGAGAGAGGATACATTTCTTCCTGTAGAATGCTGACATTGTATTTCTGGGACTTACTGGCTTAGCACCAAGAAACTTCAGCTTTATTGCTGTAGATAACATTAGTTAGCAATGAGAATGTATCTGCTATCAAAAAGGACTTTCTAACTATACACAGTGAATTCAGGTCTTTTAGTTATAAAACCTTCACTGTCTTTTTTTAAACAGTAAGTACATTCCCAATGGAAATCGCAGGCTAGCTTTTCATTTTTGACACCAAAGGCATGTTGCGTCCAAAGTGATGATAATGTACTTAATTAATAACATCTCTGTTTTGCTAGTAAATTCTGTGACAAATATGGGTCACTGGAAAGACTGTGGCTAAGAAGAGTTATTGGAGCTACAAAGTTCCTTCTATAGGCATGCTCTAATGTTCCGAAGAAAAGGTGTGAGTATATCATTTTAAATGAGGGTGAGAAAACAGAATCCCTGAGTGCTTGTAAACTTTTCTTATTAAATTTATAATGTGTACATAATGTATTAAGAATGTGATACATTTTTCAGGTCACTCACATCTCAATATATGACAAAAAGTTAATGCTGGCCTTTTCTGGTTTTAAACATAAAAATTTAAACCTCCCTTATTTCTGATTCTTTGCTTTCTGGACCATCTCCAGGGAAGCTCCACTCAGACCAGATTGAGTGGGTTAACCTGTTGCCCTCAGGACTATTTGTCTCCATGGAATTCTCCTCATTCATTCTCAAAGGCACCTTTCTGCTCACAGCCACATAAGCAGAGAAGTTTTTCTACAGAAAGAGAATTAATCATGTGTTTGTCATGGTGCACACAAAATAAGTCATTTGATACAATCGAGCAAACTGCTACCTGTTAGTTCACTTCAGAGGAGTTAACAATATGTTAGTCATACACTTCTCAGGAGGCAGACATGATTGATGGAGAGTTCAAATATTTTAATTTTCAATTTGCACAAAACAGTACTCCACTTCAAAAACACATTTTAAAGAAACCTCACTGTATTAAGAAGACATTTAGTATGTTTCTATCAAGAGAGCCAAGGTATTTTTAGATCTGAAACTGAATATTCAAGGTCAAAGAGGTGATAATATGTTGATGAATTACAATTTATCCTACAAAATTAAAACTTTACTATTATTTTAACTTATATTCTGTCACTTTAGTTATGTAACAGTTCATATCAATTTTAGCTTTTATGAGTTTTTGCATTTATATATCTTTGCTACATTATTAACTCCTATGACACTGATATTTATGTAAACAAATTTATTCCCTTAAAATTACCCTCTGACATGGCAAAGAAATAATCTAAGAGAGGCTATTGAACTATACTTCTCTTTAAACAGTCCAAAAAACATAAAAATGAATTTCTGAAAGATAAAGAAACTAATAATGGAAAAGTAAAATAAATATAGCAATAATTATTAAATATAATTTTAATTTAGAAATACACATTTTAAACATTTTTTAAAATGAGAATACCTTTAAGGTTTCCTGAATCTATGCTTACTTTCATCTTGACATAACCTCCTAATCACTTTTGAGCAACTTTTCTTTACATCTGACAGCTGCTCTATGGAAAATAAACATACTTTTAAAAATTAGGATATTGATTCAAGCAATCCATGAAACAGTAATACTCAAAACTTTTCATTTTGTACTTATTAACAGTTACAAGACTTTGTTTTGTTTTTTATTTATTTATTTATTAAAGATTTCTGCCTTCTCCCTGCCACCACCTCCCATTTCCCTCCCCCTCCCCCATCAAGTTCCCCTCCATCATCATCCCTAAGAGTAATCCGGGTTCCCTGCCCTGTGGGAAGTCCAAGGACCACCGACCTCCATCCAGGTCTAGTAAGGTGAGCATCCAAGCTGCCTAGGCTCCCACAAAGCCAGTACATGTAGTAGGATCAAAAACCCATTGCCATTGTTCTTCAGTTCTCAGTAGTCCTCATTGTCCATTATGTTCAGCAAGTCCGGTTTTATCCCATGCTTTTTCAGACCCAGGCCAGCTGGCCTTGGTGAGTTCCTGATAGAACATCCCCATTGTCTCAGTGTGTGGGTGTTATTATAAGCCATCACAAATAGCCTTTTGTTATGGAATGTGTGAAGTTAGCTACTTTGGTGCTGTCTTCTCCACCATAACTGTGACTAGAGCTATTACAGGTAAGGAAATTCTGGGGATCAATCAAAGAATTCAGTCTGAAATCAACACCAATATATTTACCTTCTTGTAGAAAACTCCATTTAGGCTATATCAGCTTTTTCATAAATTTTCTCTGTAGTAAAAAGGGACCAGAAAAAGATTATTAGATTTTTACTTTTTCACAGTGAAATTTTAGGCTCTCTTTTTGTTTTGTTTAATTCAAGAGCAAATGTCTTGTCTTTAAATACTTCAATACAATAAGAGTATATACCATCTCACAACTCATTTCCTGGGTGTCTCCTTATTTTTTAACTTATATGTTCTTTTTTATATAAAGATATTGTTATATGCTAAAATATTTTTATGTTGTTTACAGTCTAGTATACATGGTTTCATGTAAATTTCTTCTTTTTTTTATTGAAAAAAAAATTTCCGCCTCCTCCCAGCATCTAGGAAGGTGTTTGGATGCTCAACTTATATGTTCTTACAATGAATTACTGGCATTGAATTAATTACTTTTGATTCCATTTGGTGAGTGGCAATAAAATTTCAGTCTCCCTTGTGATGTAGAACTTCTCTGACGTTTCCCTGCTAGATGTTCATTATTTTTCTCTTTCAAGGATAAGGCAGACATACAATTCAAGGGTGTTTCAGTCTTCATCACATTCACCACTTTCTCAATCACTGCTTTAGTTTCCTAGATGAAGTATTATTGTGATGGTTGCCAAATGGTTTCTACTTAGTTCCTCATTTTTCTTTAAAACTTCATTGACAACAAATTTAAGAAAAGAATTCGTTCACTTAGTAAAAAACCATTGACTCCTTCATTATTAACTCATATAATCCATTGCCACCATATTACTTTTGCTTGCTGCTCAGATTACTCAGTGTAATATGTTTTTAGCCATGCATTGGTTTTGACATATTATTTTTGATAGATTGCAAATAAAATGTGTACCAATATAGGCATCCTCCTGAATATTAACCTTCATCAGGCGATAAAAAGAGACAGAGACAGAGACCCACATTGGAGCACCAGACTGAAATCTCAAGGTCCAAATAAGGAGCAGAAGGAGAGAGAGCACGAGCAAGGAACTCAGGACCGCGAGGGGTGCACCCACACATTGAGACAATGGGGATGTTCTATCGGGAAGTCACCAAGGCCATCTGGCCTGGGTCTGAAAAAGCATGGGATAAAACCGGACTGCTGAATATAGCGGACAATGAGGACTACTGAGAACTCAAGAACAATGGCAATGGATTTTTGATCCTACTGCACGTACTGGCTTTGTGGGAACCTAGGCAGTTTGGATGCTCACCTTACTAGACCTGGATGGAGGTGGGTGGTCCTTGGACTTCCCACAGGGCAGGGAACCCTGATTGCTCTTAGGGCTGACGAGGGAGGGGGTCTTGATTGGGGGAGGGGGAGAGAAATGGGAGGCGGTGGTGGGGAGGAGGCAGAAATCTTTAATAAAGAAATAAAAAAATAATAAATAAATAAATAAATAAAAAATACTTTAAAAAAATGTGTACCAAAAACTACTTTTACTTCCTAGTGTGGTTAAAAACAAATTCTATGCTTATCTTTTCTGTCTCAGTTATACAATCAGCAATGTCTTTAAAGATCACTAAGTTTTTAGTGTCTATTGATGTTTAGATTGCAAATGTAAGCCATGTTTGCAGCCACTGTGAAGGAATAACGATTATTGTTAGGCTATCACGGGTTTTAAGAAGGCAGCTGAGGATATGTTTATGACATTTCAATTTTTTTACTATATGCTCAAACACACTGTTTCCTATTGGTACCTTTAATTCAAATCCAACATCACAGAAGTTGTTTCAGCTGTTCCCTCCATTTCTTAACGTTTTAGTAGAGGGAGAGACTGCCATCATTAGTTACCTATGCATTTGATCAATTTGTTTTCCACGAGTCGGCGTCAAAACACTGTTTCCAATCCTTCTTGGTTGAAACATTTCTATTCCACATCTTCAGAAACATTCCCTGAGAGATGATGGTTTCTGGGCTCTGAGGCAGCTCCACCATTTTCTATCCGCAGAACCCTGAGTAAATCATTGCTTTTCACTACCACCTTCTTTAATCCTCTATGGTGCTATCCACTACCACCAAGGTAATAAGTACATTCTCACCTTACTATAGCCCAGCCAATGTCGTTTAGAATAACTTTTTCAATAAACACACAAGAGAAAGGAACAGGGACGTGCACAGAAAAGCCCACAAATACCAGGATTGTTTTTAGAAATAAGACATGTGAAATAATTTATTATAGTGAAATGAATGTTTTATTGATCATTCTGGAAATATAGTACATTTAAAGGTTGTTTTTTTATTACACAATATGCAGATGTTCTAATAATAATGGAAAAGGAACATAGCTGCTGTTACATATTGCTGGTATGCTCGTACTTTCACAGTGATATCATGGATTTCCTTATATGCCAGTTCATCCCTTTATTGCCTGCTCTAGTACAATCTTTTTTTTTTCTAGTACAATCTTAAAGCATTACCTGTAAGGCCACAAATGCATTGACTTTGACTTTGTCTTCCAATGCCTTTATTCCATGTTTAAACTGCCTTGAGGGGAAGCACCTGCGCACAGACAGTTCCGGGCGGCAGAGGCACCTGCAGGCAGGCCCTGGTGGCGGAGGCACCAGCAGGCACGCCTAGGCGGCGGAAGCACCGGCGCGCAGGCAGGCCCGGGTGGCGGAGGCACCGGCAGTCAGGCCCAGGCGGCGGAGGCACCGGCAGGCAGGCCTAGGCGGCGGAAGCACCGGTGCGCAGGCAGGCCCGGGTGGCGGAGGCACCGGCAGTCAGGCCCAGGCAGCGGAGGCACTGGCAGGCAGGCCTAGGCAGCGGAAGCACCGGCGCGCAGGCAGGCCCGGGAGGCGGAGGCACCGGCAGGCAGGCCCGGGCGGCGGAGGCACCGGCGCGCAGGCAGGCCCGGGCGGCGGAGGCACCGGCGCGCAGGCAGGCCCGGGCGGCGGAGGCACCGGCGCGCAGGCAGGCCCGGGCGGCGGAGGCACCGGCGCGCAGGCAGGCCCGGGCGGCGGAGGCACCGGCGCGCAGGCAGGCCCGGGCGGCGGAGGCACCGGCGCGCAGGCAGGCCCGGGCGGCGGAGGCACCGGCGCGCAGGCAGGCCCGGGCGGCGGAGGCACCGGCAGGCAGGCCCGGGCGGCGGAAGCACCGGCAGGCAGGCCTAGGCGGCGGAAGCACCGGCGCACAGACAGTTCTGGGCGGCGGAGGCACCGGCAGGCAGGCCCGGGCGGCGGAGGCACTGGATGCAGGATAGTGCAGGCAAGAAACAGTGAAGCCTGCACTGAGAGCAGATTGCTCCGCTACAATTAAATCAAACCCAATAGATAGCATCGGTAAGAGGAGATGGGCAGACGCCAAGGCAAGAATTCACCCAACAATCTGAAAAACAACATGAAAACACCAGAACCCAATGATCTTACAACACAAGGACTTGAACACCCTAACACAGGAGAAGAGGAAAAAACTGACTTTTTGAAAGCAATAGAGTCCCTTAAACAACATGTAAAAAACGCCCTCATAGAAATGGATGAGAAGTATAACAAAAAGTTTGAAGAAATGAGTAAATACGTAAATGATACCCTGGGAAGCCAAGAAAAAACGATCAAACAGGTAATGGAAACAGTCCAAGAATTGAAAACTGAAATGGAAGCAAGGAAGAAAACACAAACTGAGGACCAGCTGGATATGGCAAATATAGGTCAACGAGCAGAGACTACAGAAACAAGCATAATCAATAGAATACAAGAGATAGAAGAAAGAATCTCAGATTCTGAAGACAACGTAGAGAAAATAAACGGACTGATCAAAGAAAACACCAAAACCAACAAATTCTCATCACAAAACATTCAGGAAATATGGGACACAATAAAAAGACCAAACCTAAGAATAATAGGGATAGAAGAAGGAGAAGAGGCACAGCTCAAAGGTCCAGAAAACATTTTTAACAAAATTATGGAAGAAAACTTCCCCAACATAAAGAAAGATATTCCTTTGAATATTCAAGAACCATACAGAACACCAAACAGACTGGATAAAAAAAAAAAACGTCCCCTCGCCATATAATAATCAAAACACAAAATATACAGATTAAAGAAAGAATATTAAGAGCTGCAAAGGAAAAAGGCCAAGTAACTTATAAAGGTAAACCGATCAGACTTACACCTGACTTCTCTATGGAAACCATGAAAGCCAGAAGGTCCTGGATAGAGGTATTACAGAAACTAAGAGACCATGGATGCAAACCCAAACTACTATACCCAGCCAAGCTATCGTTCACTATCAATGGAGAAAACAAGACATTCCAGGATAAGAACACATTTAAACAATACGTTGCCACAAATCCAGCCCTACAGAAAGTAATAGAAGGAAAATCACAACCCAAGGAATCCAACATTGCCAACACTGCCTACAATAACCCAGGCATCTAGCGACCCTTCAACAGCACAACTCAAAGAAGGGAGACACACAAACTCTTCTACCAAAAGCAGTAAGAATAACCGGAGTTAACAACCACTGGTCATTAATGTCACTTAATATTAATGGTCTCAATTCACCAATAAAAAGGCACAGGCTAAGAGATTGGATACGAAAACAGGATCCAACAGTCTGCTGTTTGCAAGAAACTCATCTCAACCACAAAGACAGGCATCTACTCAGAGTAAAGGGTTGGGAAAAGGTTTTTCAAGCAAATGGTCCTAAGAAAAAAGCAGGTGTGGCCATACTAATTTCTAACAAAACTGACTTCAAACTAAAATCAATCAGAAGAGATCGACAGGGACACTTTATACTCATAACAGGAACGATTCAGCAGGATGAAGTCTCAATCCTGAATATCTATGCCCCTAATATAAAAGCACCCACTTATGTAAAAGAAATATTGCTAAAACTCAAGGCAGACATCAAATCACACACACACTAGTAGTAGGAGACTTCAACACACCTCTCTCACCAATGGACAGGTCAATCAGACAGAAAACTAATAGAGAATTAAGAGAATTGTTGGAGGTAATGAATCAAATGGACTTAACAGACATCTATAGAACACTCCACCCAAATAGGAAAGAATACACCTTCTTCTCTGCAGCTCATGGAACCTTCTCGAAAATTGACCACATACTTGGAAACAAAGGAAACCTCCACAGATACAAAAAAAATCAGTGTCCACCTGTGTCTTATCAGATCACCACGGATTAAAGTTAGAAGCCACCAACAATGCTACCCCCAGAAAGCTGACAAACTCATGGAAACTGAACAGTCAACTACTGAACCACACCTGGGTCAAGGAAGAAATTAAGAAAGAAATTAAAGTCTTCCTAGAATTTAATGAAAACAAAGAGACAACATACTCAAACCTATGGGACACGATGAAAGCAGTGCTAAGAGGAAAGTTCATAGCACTAAGTGCCCACTTAAAGAAAACGGAGAAAGCATACATTGGGGACTTAACAGCACACCTGAAAGCTCTAGAAAAAAAAGAAGCAGACGCGCCCAGGAGGAGTAGAAGACTGGAAATAATCAAACTCAGGGCAGAAATCAACAAAATAGAAACACAGAAAACAGTCCAAAGAATCAATGAAACAAAAAGTTGGTTCTTGGAGAAAATCAACAAGATTGACAAACCCCTATCCAAACTAATTAAACGATAAAGAGAGAACACGCAAATAAATAAGATCAGAAATGAAAAGGGGGACATAACCACAGACACAGAGGAAATTCAGAGAATCATTAGATCTTACTACAAAAGCCTGTATGCCACAAAACTGGAAAATGCAAAAGAAATGGACACTTTTTTAGATAAGTACCATATACCAAACCTAAACCAAGACCAGGTGAACGATCTAAATAGACCTGTTAGTCGCGAAGAATTAGAAACAGTTATCAAAAATCTCCCTTCCAAAAAAAGCCCAGGCCAGATGGTTTCAATGCAGAATTCTACCAGAACTTCCAAGAAGAGCTAATACCTATACTTCTTAATGTATTTCACAATATAGAAACAGAAGAGTCATTGCCAAATTCCTTTTATGAAGCTACAGTTACCCTGATACCAAAACCACACAAAGACCCAACCAAGAAAGAGAATTACAGGCCTATCTCACTCATGAACATCGACACAAAAATTCTCAATAAAATACTGGCAAACCGAATCCAAGAACACATTAGAAAAGTTAGCCATTATGATCAAGTAGGCTTCATTCCAGAGATGCAGGGCTGGTTCAACATACGCAAATCTATCAATGTAATCAACCATATAAATAAACTGAAAGAAAAAAACCATATGATCATTTCATTAGATGCTGAAAAAGCATTCGACAAAATTCAACACTCCTTTATGATAAAGGTCTTGGAGAGATTAGGGATACAAGGGTCATACCTAAATATAATAAAAGCTATTTACAGCAAGCCGACAGATAACATTAAATTAAATGGAGAAAAACTCAAAGCCATCCCACTAAAATCAGGAACACGACAAGGATGTCCACTCTCTCCATACCTCTTCAATATAGTGCTTGAAGTTCTAGCAATAGCAATAAGACAACATAAGGGGATCAAGGGGATCCATATTGGAAAGGAAGAAGTTAAGCTTTCATTATTTGCAGATGATATGATAGTATACATAAGCAACCCCAAAAACTCTACCAAAGAACTCCTACAGCTGCTAAACACCTTTGGTAATGTGGCAGGATACAAAATCAACTCCAAAAAATCAGTTGCCTTCCTATACACTAAGGATAAGGAAGCAGAGAGGGAAATCAGAGAAGCATCACCTTTCACGATAGCAACAAATAGCATAAAATACCTTGGGGTAACTCTGACCAAGGAAGTGAAAGATCTATTTGGCAAGAACTTTAAGTCTTTGAAAAAAGAAATTGAAGAGGACACCAGAAAATGGAAAGACCTCCCTTGCTCTTGGATTGGGAGGATCAACATAGTAAAAATGGCAATTCTACCAAAAGCAATCTATAGATTCAACGCAATCCCCATCAAAATCCCATCAAAATTCTTCACAGATCTGGAGAAGACAATAATCAACTTTATATGGAAAAACAAAAAACCCAGGATAGCCAAAACAATCTTATACAATAAAGGACTGTCTGGAGGCATTACCATCCCTGACTTCAAACTCTATTACAGAGCTACAGTACTGAAAACGGCTTGGTACTGGCATAAAAACAGAGAAGTCGACCAATGGAATAGAATAGAAGACCCTGACTTTAGCCCACAAACCTATGAACACCTGATTTTCGATAAAGGAGCTAAAAGTATACAATGGAAAAAAGAGAGCATCTTCAACAAATTGTGCTGGCAAAACTGGAAGTCAATCTGTAGAAGAAGGAAAATAGATCCATATCTATCACCATGCACAAAACTCAAGTCCAAATGGATTAAAGACCTCAATATCAGTCCAAACACACTGAACCTGATAGAAGAGAAAGTGGGAAGTACTCTACAACACATGGGCACAGGAGAACACTTCCTACGTATAACCCCAGCAGCACAAACACTAAGGACATCATTGAATAAATGGGACCTCCTGAGACTGAGAAGCTTCTGTAAAGCAAAGGACACTGTCACTAAGACAGAAAGGCAACCCACTGACTGGGAGAAGATCTTCACCAACCCCGCAACTGACAAAGGTCTGATATCCAAAATATACAAAGAACTCAAGAAATTAGACCGTAAAAGGTTAATCAATCCAATTATAAAATGGGGCACTGAGCTGAACAGAGACTTTTCAACAGAAGAAGTTCAAATGGCCAAAAGACACTTAAGATCGTGCTCAACTTCCTTAGCAATCAGGGAAATGAAAATCAAGACAACATTAAGATACCATCTTACACCGGTCAGAATGGCTAAAATCAAAAACACCAATGATAGCCTCTGCTGGAGAGGTTGTGGAGAAAGGGGCACACTCATCCATTGCTGGTGGGAATGCAAACTTGTGCAACCACTTTGGAAAGCAGTGTGGCGGTTTCTCAGGAAAGTCGGGTTCAACCTACCTCTCGACCCAGCAATACCACTATTGGGAATATACCCAAGAGATGCCCAAACATACAACAAAAGTATATGCTCAACTATGTTCATAGCAGCATTGTTTGTAATAGCCAGAACCTGGAAACAACCTAGATGCCCTTCAATGGAAGAATGGATGAAGAAAGTATGGAATATATACATATTAGAGTACTACTCAGCAGTAAAAAACAATGACTTCTTGAATTTTGCATACAAATGGACGGAAATTGAAAACACTATCCTGAGTGAGGTAAGCCAGACCCAAAAAGAGGAACATGGGATGTACTCACTCATATTTGGTTTCTAGCCATAAATAAAGGACATTGAGACTGTAATTCATGATTCTAGAGAAGCTAAATAAGAAGGTGAACCCAAAGAAAAACATATAAGCATCCCCCTGAATATTAACCTTCATCAGGCGATGAAAGAAGACAGAGACAGAGACCAACATTGGAGCACTGGACTGAAGTCTCACGATCCAAAGGAGGAGCAGAAGGAGAGTGAGCACGAGCAAGGAACTCAGGACTGCGAGGGGTGCACCCACACACTGAGGCAATGGGGATGTTCTATCGGGAACTCACCAAGGCCAGCTGGCCGGGGACTGAAAAAGCATGGGACAAAACCGGTCTCGCTGAACATAATGGACAATGAGGACTACTGAGAACTGAAGAACAATGGCAATGGGTTCTTGATCCTATTGCACGTAATGGCTTTGTGGGAGCCCAGGTAGTTTGGATGCTCACCTTAATAGACCTGGATGGAGGTGGGTGGTCCTTGGACCTCCCACAGGGCAGAGAAACCTGCTTGCTCTTTGGGCTGAGGAGGAAGGAAGACTTGATTGGGGGAGGGGGAGGGAATGGGAGGTGGTGGCGGGGAAGAGGCAGAAATCTTTAATAATTAAATAAATTAATTAATAAAAAAGGAAAATAAAAAAAGAAAAAAATATGAGGACATTCTAAAAAAAAAAAAAACTGCCTTGAGAAAGCAAAGGTAAAATTGTCAAATGGCTCATGTCATAACTCATTATGCTTGGAGCCCATTCTTGTTTATGGAATTTTCCAAAAATTTTAGTACCCATATTAAGAAAGGAACCAGAAATTATAAGCACAGAAGTAATTCAATATTCTGTGGCATTTTTGTTGTTAGTTCTCTTTTGGTCTTTGTGAGCCTCCTGATATCTTTCTGTCAGTCATGTTAGATCTTATGCCAACAACTTTGTGATCTCTGCACAAAAGTAAAAGTGCAGTTACTAGGATAATAACCTGTACCATCTAGTGTAAAGTGTGTTGCCTAGCATAAGCGGAGGTTTATATTACCATGGTATTCACTTTCCACTAACGTTCCTTGAAATTCATCACTGAGACAGTAAGAAATATGAATTGTAAACCTTTAATACAAATTCTGCAAGGCACTTCCTGTAATAGATATTTTGTTACTGTTAGATTATTAGATTTTGGTTTAGCTGTTTTCTGAGGTTGACAAATTATGTTTTCATAACAACCCCTGAAATGTAACAGGCAACATGGTGCCGCTAATTTTCAATCAGCCAGATTTATAATGTAAACATGACAGAATTCTGACTCACGGCGGGAGAAAATGATTTTTACTAAACTCTTAATTCCACTAAGATTGTTATTTACAATCTGCTGCATGAGAGTTGCAAATGTTTGTGCTGCCTGATTTGAGATGAGTTTTTTTTAAATCAGCCAGCTACAAGATATGTCTATCAAATTATTATAAATATATGTCCTTGAATGATTACTGTTGCCAACCAAAGCATGTGTGTGAGCTTCATTTTATTACATCCTATACATGAAAAACAAATGCAAGAATACTACTCCATATAAATATTTTTAAATAAATTTTATTATCTAAAATAATATTCTATATACTTAGAAAATATTTATTTATTATTTGAATATAGGGATCTCTCACTATAACTGTATTTTGGATAAGATATTATTAATCATAGTAATATATAATGATTTACATGTTTATTATAGTTGAATGTTGTATCCTTATATCAGCAAAAAGACATAGATGAAATGGGAATAACATAACCATTAGAATAAAAATAGTTTTGTGTTCTAAATCCCATTTCCTATACTAGTCTATGTCCTTAGGCAAGTTAATTATCATTTCTTTTCTCATCTATAAAGAAAATATACTAAATTGTACTAATGAGAGTTAGCATGAAGTTCAGTGAAATGATACATGCAGATAACACCAGTGCCTGAGGACATAGCTCAGCCCATGTGCTACCATCCCAATATTAACTGTGCGTTAAGAGATTACTCTAATAAAGTCAGCTTTTAACTAACAGTATGCATTAGCAATTCAAAATTAATTCACAACTTCTACTTTCCTACTTCCTCTATTGTTGAGGACATAAAACCTTTAAGAGAGAAACAAGTCTTGGGAAATAACGTTAAAGGAACAGATTTAAATGGCATTTTAAAAATGGCAAGAATGAGAGCATGAGAAAAGAAAGAGGGTGTGAAAGAAAGGAGAGAATGTAGGAGGGACAGGGGGAGAGGAAGAATGGAAGAAGGGAGGAAAAGTTGAAGATGCTTTTGAGCAGTGATGTAGGAAGCAAGGCAAGTGAATCAGTTGGATTTTCCTAGTGTATTATTACATTCTTCTCTTGATAACATTAATTCAAACTTTCTTTAAATTGAGTTTCATAAACACAAACTAATCTCTGTATTTTAACAATAGGATTCAATTGGTCTTCCTTTTTCTAAGACAATAGATTTTCAATAGCAACTGGATATCTGCCTTTCTCAATGCTTGTATCTGGTCTAGTACCCTAAAAGTCTTATAACTTATCTTAACTTCAGCTTCTCACGAGATCTTACTTAAAACATGGGAACCCTAGTATTACCTGTGCCTGGAATTCTGCATAGTTTAATTCCATTCTCATTTTCATTTCTTATGTCAACATTCTGAACCATGACTGTTCTGATTCTCCTAGAAACTTAACAGATATGTACAGCATTAAATATAGAAACATAAAAATTATTTAAAATAAAAGTTCCCAATGCAAAAAGGGGAAAGTGCAAATTAAGTTTTCATATCAATATATTTATCTATATATCTATTTTCTCTCATCCATACACCTGTCATAAAGATAAATAGTAGAAATCTCAATCAGAAGTAAAAGTGAAGTTAGAAATGACATAAATAATATAGATTAAATGGTCTGTTATAATGGTTTTTTAATACAAAGAATTTCATCTTCACTTTTACCAATTTAGGAATTCTAAAATAATTTGTGAAAAGTACTTTGTTCTCAAAAAGTTTCATTGCTACTTAGACAGAAGAGTCATTAAATATTTTAAAGTTTTATATTATAAAGCTTTTGAAAGAAAAATGCCCTTGGCCCATAATTCTGTTTCATTTCATAACCTGAGAGGTCCTATATCTCTTTGCATTTAAAGACCTGAAAGGGTAATTTGCAAGTTTTGAAGGGAAAACTCAGGATGGTATTTTAATATCCTTTTGAATTTGATTAAAATAAAGGTAAAAACTTAAATCAGTGAATTAAATGTCTGTAACTTTATTATCAGCTCAGTGTAGGGAATTTTATAATTTTAGCTGCTAAGACAATTCTGGCTTCAGAATGCAGCAGAGATTGGAAGCCATCTCTTCTCTGTTTGTGTGCACTTCTCTCACTGTCCAGATAAACTCAGCAAGGGTCCTTTTTGTGATTTCATTTGGCTTTCAGTGTAACCCTTAAATTGTTACTACATTCTTCCTTCTTTCACCTAAATTTTCATTGTAATACTTTAGCATTCAATATATGTTTAAATATACAAATGCTTTTAAATTTGGGACATAAATTAATACTTATTGACAACATACAGTGATCTAAGCATTGTATGTCTTAGAGTACATTAATTAAACAGCAAAATCCACTTTTACTGAGCACTTCAACTAATTTTTCTGAAAATCTCTATGTTTTCCTCTCTTTTTAGGTAAATATCATTGTATAAAAACAATACATTATTCTACCCAAATCATTTTAACATACATGACTTGGAATGTTCAAAAGGAATCCTATGGATACCATGAAGGAAGCTAATTTTTATTTAATTAATTAAGTCTGACATTCATATTAGATTCTCCAGTTCTTGAGGATTTTGACTGCAGGGAGGTAGCAGAAATGTACAAAAGGAGTTTTGAAAGGATATGTTGGGACTAACGAGTCCTGGCCTTCAGCTGCTTTTCCCTGCTAGAACCTAACTGAAGTTACTAGAAGTTGTGCCTAGCTTAGAGGATCAGAGGATGGAATTTTCACCTTTTGGTCATTGACTGCAGTGTACTTAAGCCTCCATAGTGCTATTAAAGAGGGGCTTTGGTATCAGTGTTAGTTCTGTGTGTCGGTCTGTCTCTGTGTCTGTAGTCTCAACCTCCAGCCCCTTGCCCGAAGCTTGCAAACTGGGTTCTAGCGCATAGAGCACAGACGGGGCCGCAGTGTGTGGCAGGGATAGGTAAATTTTTTTCCTTAAAGAGGAAAACTAAAACATTAAAAAAGGAACATTCCACAAAATAACAATCCACATAAAATTACATGTAAATCAGACACAGCATTTCCTATTAACTCATTTGATTTTTCCATAGGTCGATAAACAAATCTGTTTGTGGCTCTGTGATTGCTGTTATTTGACATTTGGTGCATGAACTTCCATCCACACACTGTATTATACTTAAGCTCTACCTTACTGGTAAACTTCTAGCATTTTCCAAAAAATGTTTTATATTATAAACTCAAGCAATATACAATCTGGATGAAAATTTCCCAGCCTTCTTATTGAAACTTATTTAGTCTATGAAAATAGCAACAAAATTGTATTATTTCACCAGCACAAAATTCTTTCCATGAAAAAATAAAGAACAAAGGGAGAAAGAAGAAAGACAGTCAGCTGAGGACTGTCCCTCCCCCCACTCTATTCCCCCTCCCTCTCAATACTGAAGAGCAGTCCAAATTCCCTGCCCTGCAAGAAGTCCAAGGTCCTCCCACTTCTATCTAGGTCCAGGAAGGTGAACATCCAAACAGGCTAGGCTCCCACAAAGCCAGTTCATGTATTAGGATCGAAACCTAGTGCCATTGTCCTTGGCTTCTCATCAGCCTTCATTGTCCGCCATGTTCAGAGAGTCCGATTTCATTCCATGCTTATTCAGTCCCAGTCCAGCTGGCCTTGGTGAGCTCCCAATAGATCAGTTCCACTGTCACAGTGGGGAAATCAGTGTGGCGATTTCTCAGGAAATTTAGGATCAACCTACCCCAAGATCCAGTAATACCACTCTTGGGAATATACCCAAGAGATGCCCTATCATATGACAAAAGCACTTGTTCAACTATGTTCATAGCAGCATTGTTTGTAATAGCCAGAACCTGGAAACAACCTAGATGCCCTTCAATGGAAGAATGGATGAAGAAAGTGTGGAATATATACATATTAGAGTACTACTCAGCGGGAAAAAACAATGACATCATGACATTTGCGTGCAAATGGATGGAAATAGAAAACACTATCCTGAGTGAGGTAAACCAGACCCATAAAGAGGAACATGGGATGTACTCACTCATAGTTGGTTTCTAGCCATAAACAAAGGACATTGAGCATATAATTTGTGATTCTAGATAAGCTAAATAAGAAGGTGAACCCAAAGAAAAACGTATAGTTATCCGCCTAGATAGGGGAAGTAGACAAGATTGCCCAACAAAAACTGGGAACTTTCGGGTAAGGTGGCATGGGGCTAAGGGGAAATGGGGTGAGAAATGTGAGAACGGGAGAATGAGGGGAGCTTGGGGGAATGGGATGGTTGGGATATAGGAAGGGTGGATACGGGAGTAGAGAAATATATATCCTAATTAAGGGAGCCATCTTAGGGTTGGCAAGAGACTTGACTCTAGAGGGGCTTGCAGGTGTCCAGGGAGAGGTCCCCAGCTAGTACCTTGGGCAACTGAGGAGGGGGAACCTGAAATGACCTTATCCTATACTGATGAATATCTTGCATATCACCTTAGAACCTTCATCTAGCGATGGATGGAGATAGAGACAGAGACCCAATTTGGAGCAACGGACTGAGCTCTTAAGGTCCAAATGAGGAGCAGAAGGAGGGAGAACATGAGCAAGGAAGTCTGGAATGGGGTTTTAAAAAGCACTACGTCTCAGTAGGTATTTTTCCTTCCCATGTAAAATTCTGTATATAGCAACTTAAAGAGAAGAAGTCATAATAGAACCACAATAAAAATGGCATGTTTTTAAAAATGCACTTACAGAATGTGCAGTTCAATTTTGGAATGATTAAGAATATAATTATACTATATATAATTAAATATAGTGTATATAATTACATATTATACATATAATATGCATTTTATATTATCTGTTATATACTTATAATTATATTTAACACATAATTATAACCTTGCTCAAATGCTTTAAAGAACATCACAGATTGAAAGTTTTTTTAAGAAAATACATTAATTTCTTTAAGGGTAATGCATATTTTTAACAATACAAGTCCAATAAATGTCATTTTTCTCTGAAATAAACACATTCATAATTTATTTTAAAAATTGAATATAAATATTCCAGAAACTTATCATCCCTAAAAAATTAAAAAGCTAACAAGAATAATGTTAGGTCATGTATAACTAAGTGTGTAGAACTAGAAAACCTGGGCATATTGGTGAGTGAAACAGCAGAAGGCCACTTTTTATTGAAAAATACAAGGAAAGGTAGTGGCCTTAGCAATGCTAGTGATTTAAGTATTTCCTTGAACAGTGGCAATAACAAAACAACAGAGAAACAGACTGTTCTAAGACTGGATATATATGTCACTACATAAAATACCAGTTTCAAAAAAACCTGCATAATATATTTGAAAAAGGAACTTTAAAAATCAGAAAAACCCACATAAGTTCATGTGTGTGATAACCTGGTCATAACTTTAGGTTCATGTAAAACACGGTTTTCAGATGCTACCAAAGTGTTTCCTACATCAGATACAGAAAGTATTTAACAGTTTACAGAAATAATTATAGTTCACTGTGTCAAATTGCAACTTTTGGTTGTGAGCACAACCTTTAATGGCTGAGCCTTCTCTCTAGCCCCAAAGAGCATTTTTTTTCCTTTTTTAAAAATCTATTTATTTATTTATTAAAAATTTCTACCTCCTCCCCTCCTCCCACTTCCCCCCTCCCCCCACTCCCTTTCCCCCTCTCCCTCCAGTCCCAAGAGCAGTCAGGGTTTCCAGCCCTGAGGGAAATCCAAGGTCCTCCCCCCTCCATCCAGGTCCAGAAAGGTGAGCATCCACAAAGACCAGTCTCCCACAAGGATATTCTACCCACTGAGACAATGGGACTGATCTAATGGGAGCTCGCCATGGACTGGAACTGATGGAGCATGTGATCAAGCTGGACTCTAAATGTGATTGACAATCAGGGCTGACTGAAAAGCCAAGGACAATGGCACTGAGTTTTGATTCTACTCCAAACAGCATTTTTTAAATGATTCTTTTGTAAAGAAAAACATGGCAAGTCACAGACAGAGTAAGGGAGGAAGGGGTCTAGAACTCTAATCATGGCAGTGTGTGTCTTCTAAACGGACCAGTTGTGACCAGTTGAGAAAGACCTTTACAATATCCACCTCTTAGATGCCCCAGATTCCCTAGAAAAGTGAGATGGGGCTCATGAAATGGTGTAAAACCTGCTCCCCAGTTTAAACAGTTAAAAATTCTTGAGGTAAAGACTCTTGTAAGTTGTCCAGGATTCTGTAAGTAGCCCAGGTAAAGCCATTCATTGTGTGTTTATCATACTGCATTGACGTGGAGTCGTTTTCTTGTCTTTCACTGGTTTATGATCTAGTACAACAGCTTAAAAAATGTTGTAACTCTCAAAAATTTATGAAGCAAGGAAATATTGCTAGATTTGTAGATAAATTTGTTGATAAAGCTACAAAACAGTTGAAATAGGAAAAATGCAACAAAAGAATAGAAAGTTTCTAAAAAGTGAGATATAATTGAAGATATTTAAATCGCAGATGAGTGTTGTGTATTTATTTGGTCTGGTGTGTGATATGTGTGTAAGAGTTATACAGTGTGTGTATGTGTGTATGTGTGTGTAAGGTCTCATGTATTTGTAGGTGTTCCTATCCTTGTGTAAACTTACAAAGGTCAGTAGTCTATGTCAGGAATCTTACTTCTTCATTTTTCCACCTTATTTTTAGAGACAAGCTCTCTCAAAGAACTAGGATCTTGCCAGTTTAATCTGAACAGGCCGGTCATATGGCCTCAAGATACCCCTGCCTCAGAGAACCTCATTGCTAGGTTTAAAGGGCAGCACCAGGTCCAGGTTCTAAAGGGAGTGCTCAGGATCCTATCTTAAGTCCTCATACTTTGCCTTTTCTATCATCTCAGCCTCTAGATGACTAATTTTATTAACTATTAGGATAATCCAAAATTACATTGAGGAATAATTTTACCTTCATTTAATTGATACAAATTTAAGAGCCTCATGTGTCAATTATTTTTGGACACCGACTGCTGAGAGTATAAATTTTTTTACACTTTCACAGTGTGGCATGATTTGTTAAAGTTTGCTATGTGCCTAATGTAGGGAAAGACTAAAGAGATATTCTATGTCCATGTATTACAAATATGAGGCAGAAGAATTCCCAGCATGAACTTGTTTATAAAAATAACAAAAACAACAACAGAATACACACACACACACACACACACACACACACACATAAACACGGATTCAATTTGAAATGGCCCTATATAGAAGATATTTCAATTTTGTTTC
Source organism: Chionomys nivalis (assembly GCF_950005125.1). Classification (NCBI taxonomy): domain Eukaryota; kingdom Metazoa; phylum Chordata; class Mammalia; order Rodentia; family Cricetidae; genus Chionomys; species Chionomys nivalis. The sequence goes on along the minus strand of NC_080090.1, from coordinate 73,151,584 downwards.
TATGCCTTGGATCTCATCACATGCCTTCCATATATTAATAAGTAGCATTAATGACGAAAAGTAGAAAAAAATCACAATGTTGCATAAACACACAAAGATGAATTTGTGGTATTAAAGTTTAGCGAAGTACCTGTTTGAAATAGGATTTACTTAGTTTCAAATTTTATTCTTTTATTGACATAAATTGTGTGTTTTCCAGCTGTAAGTACTGTTTTGAAATATATTTATAAATTTATATTTTACGATGGTGATACCTTATTAGTATATAGATTACATCACGCATGATTGTTATTTCTTGGTTAGAAGCATTCATCATGCTGCACAATGGCTCTCTTGACCTGACTTATCGGATCAGCTGAACTAGTGATTGCTTCAGTTGACAAGTATCTTCGCAGTGCTGCTAACACTATTTGCAGTAGCTACCATTTCTACTTCCGTGAAAGCAGCATTAATTCATGCCACATTCTAGTGAGATCACATGATACCATATACAAATCATATTTAGTTGAATTAATGAACTCTGTGCTCATCAATGATAAGATTTCTTCTAATTTTATGCACCGTTAACTGACCATGGAACTGTGAATAAAACACAAAGAATCAAGTAAATCTCTCTTACATATTTATTGATGTCATTTTTAAATCATAATGGCATATTAGTCACATATAATATTTATTCCATATTTTTTAGGTCTTTCATTTTGCTTTTCCTTGTTATTTTACAAAATGATCTCAGACACAACTTTTGTAACAGCCTATCTATATTCGTAGAAAACAAACAAAAAAACCCATGAATATAAAAAAATCTAGAGTTAACAAAAATTAAACTACAATGACAAAAACAAGATTTGCAATGATAAATGGAAAATAGAAAGATATTGTATGTAAAATTGTAGAAATTAAGTTTGACTAAGCCCAGTGTGAAATAAGGTATTGAATATTATAAAAACAAAATGATTTTCTCAGAATGGTACTTTTATTTCAAAATAAAAAAGAAGAAGTCTTACAATACTAAATATCATGACTAAAAATGCATAGATCCAAGCCAACCCAAAATCAATGAAATGATTCAATTCTGATGGTTTTAATGACCATATAAATGGAAGACAGATGAGCCTCAATAGTATTAGATAATAATTTTCAACATAATTTAATTGAATTAGAATTACATGAATTTCCTCCTCTTTCTTATCTATTCTTTCCAAACACTTTCCATGCCCCCACTCCACTTTCAAGCTGATAGATTTTCTTTGATTTTTTTCTTTAAATGTTACTATATACATAAAAATTTGTGTTGATTTGTAAATAAATCTGTGAAGAAAATGTGTGGAATTTGTTTTCTGTTGTTTGTGTGTACACGGTTTCAAGATTCATCCCTCTGTATTGGACAGCCATTAATGTGGATCATCCCCAGGAGAAGCTAATTCTCCTTATCCCAGAAATTATTAGTTGTCTTTAGTTCTTTGTCTAGGCATAGATTCCTGCAAAGTTTTCTCCTTTTCATATAATATGTCCATTGATATTTCCATTGTCTTGTCTTTATATGCTGTAATTTCTAGGAGATAGTTTTACCATAGGCTACTGATATTCTGACTTTTAGAATTATTCTAACCCCTTCTCTTCAATGGATATCAATGGATATCCAGCTATGCCACTTCTAGAAATATGCACAAATAAGTCAACATCCTTCTACACAGAAAATTTTTCCTGGAGGCCTGGGGAGATGGATTAATGTTATAAGCACTTGCTTCTCTTCCAGAGGACCAAGTTTCAATTCCCAGCATGTACATGGTAACTTACACCTATCTGTAACTCTACTTCCAGGGGGTCTGACACCTCTAAAAAATTGCATGTTCTGTCTTTATTCATTATATCATAAGAAATCCTAAAGTAATGTAGCACTTATTCTGAGCTAGTACACTTAGATATGCAAGTACTTTATCGAGAGTGACTCCATCAGGAACTAAAGCGAAGGGGCAGTATACTGTAAAGAAATAGGGTTAATCACTCAGAGCTGCAGCTCTTGACTCAATTTCAACTATTATCTTTCTTTTCACTGAAACTCTCCTGCAGTTAAAAGTAATGCTAGTGAAGGTAGAACCACTTAAAGTAATGCTGATTCATAAACACTTCAGTGATCCGAGTGTAATTTAACAGCACGGGAAGTAGAGTGTTGAATGGAGAAAGGAGAAAATTGTATTATGAGAATGCTGCCAAGAAGGTGAACACGTTCAATTGATGCCCATTTCTTGGGACGTTTACTGAGGTAACTCATATTTCTAAAAATCAGGTCAGGCTTGTTATTGTGTTAATGCACTTTTATGATTGATTTTAGTAATGAAGAATATCCGTTTCCCCCAAACATGTAAAAATCCTTGCTTTGGAGGAGAAAAAATAAGTGCAAGGTCAATTGGTTTTGTAAGAAAGTAGAGAGAACGCACTGCTAATACAGATTGAATTGTAATACAAATGAGGAAAACAAGATTTCTTTCAATCCATGTTTTTTATAATTAAACAGAAAATAATAGAAATGCAGTTTTAGTCAGAAATGATCATTTCAATCATATCATCAACAAAATTTAAAACAGGAAATCTCTCCACAAATTTGAGTTGCTTATTTTAAAGTCATGAAGTATCATAATAATAATTCTATAGATCAGAATTTAAAACAATATTTTAACTTAAATTGTTAAACACAAATGAAATTGTTCATCAACTTGACAGTAACGCATTTTAAATTTAATTATATTTTTATGATTCTGGCATATTTGAGGAAAATTTAAATTGTACAAATTTCAAAATGGTATTATTGTAGTCTTGTTCCAGAATTTTGAAAATTCTACAGAGGTTTTTTTTTTTTTTTTTTTTTTTTGTAAGAATTTAGGATGGACTACTGAACAGAATAGGTTAAAAGCAATGTATATTGGGGAGTAGGGGTGAAAAAAGGTTCAGTAGTTGAGTACTGGGTGCTTTTCCCTGAGATGCAGGTTCCATTCTGAGTACCCACATGGAAGCCCTCAAACACTATACGCCCAGTTCTGGGGATCTGAGACACCATTTGGGCCTAGTTGAGAACTGGGTACCCATGTGGCATACATTACAAACATGTAGGCAAAATGGTAATGCATGCATAATAAAATAAATCTTTTGAAACAATTGTTTGGTTTCAATTAACCTGTAATTTCAGTTTCAGGTAGATAGAGACAAGAGGATTCCTGGGGGTCATTAGCCAGACAATCTAATTTATCAGAGAGTTCCAAATTAGGCCAGCAATACTGTCTCAAATAACTAAAGGATAAAATGATCTAGAAAGATTCCCAATGTTATGTTCATCTCTGGCATCCACAAGCATATACATGCACATGTACTTGCATATACACATGAACATTTACATGTATACACTCACAAGTGTACATTTATACACAATAGATTGTGCTTCCGGATTCTACCTTCATAGACACCATAATATTCTTTCCAAGAATATCTAAAATCTCTGAATGAAGAATGTACATGTTGAACACAAATTCTGAGCAGAACGTGATTCTTTAAGTCTGTATACACAGATCATGGCAGAGAGAGCAAGTGATTTTACATAGATATTGCTATCTCTTCTCTTTCTCTGTCATTCTAGACTGGCAATATTTCTGTTGCTCTCAATTCTTCAAGCCTTATCAAGCTCTTGTAAGGTCTAGAAAGGTTCTAGTCCCTGACAAGTGCTTCCTCTTCTGTCTATTTCTGCAAACCACTAGCATTCATATCATCAGAGCATTGATAGTATTTGTTTAGCCTACACTGTGTGCTATTAACAATGCTTATCAAGAAAATGTTGGAATAGGCTGGTCATAATCAACTGCTATTGTTTTGACTTATAATTTTGCTTGTATTTTTTACTCATGCTAACACATTTAAATGTTTTGTTGTTTTAAAATCACTTCTACACCAAATTAATAGATCTATAAATTACAATATTAGCAATTTCACTTATTTGTTTTCACACGCATTTGCTTCATTTCCAGTTTTTTTTCAAATTTTTAAGATCTTTGTATTTTTTAAAAACAATCCTTTCTCATTTACATACCAATCCCAGTTCTCCTTCCCTGCCTTCCTCCCACTCCTCTCACTTTCCCTGACCCAACCCCCGTCCTCTTGTCCTCTTCTCAGAGAGGGTAAGGCTTCCCAAGGCAGAGTACACAGTCTGGAAGATTACTCTGAGACTGGACCAAAGCCCTCCCTCCTATACTTTTAAAGCAATATTAATACCTGATTTTAAATATTAAAACCTTAAATTAATACTTCCCTAAATACTTCATGGCATTTCCTAGGTAGATATGAATAGACATCTCTTCATCCCAAGCACAATATCAAAGAAACAATTCTGTACAGGTTAATCTAATTGAGTCAGTGATTTCACTGGTGTTACTTATGGTGTGTGAGTAAGTGGCATTCTTATGTGCTGCTTATATTTCTTCTTGGGGGATAAGATAGAGTGTTTCTTCATGCAATGGGACATTTCAGACTCTGCCTCTCTTTCTATGTCTTTCTTTTTCTTTTTTACCCCTTTTCAAGTTTAACAAAGTAATTCTATTTAAACCCAGGAAGTCTTTATTATTCTTTATACTCCTGTGTAGCACTTGACTTCCAAGTTCTTCTTTCATAGTTTTCTTATGGAAGACTTAAATTATAATTGATTTTATTTCGATGAAGCCAGAGATTATTAAGTCTTACTTCTCATACCATTCACCTTTCATTGGTCAGTGTTGACAGACATCTTGCTAGCATCTAGATTTGCTTAGGTGGCAACCCCCCAAGTACATTCTTAGGGTTATTTATACTAAACCAGCTCAAAGCATGCCTTTATGGAGTACCTTAATTATCTTAATTTAGTTGGGAATGTTACCAGGGAAATTAGTGTGTCCTTTTGGTTTGTCTCAAATTTCCATGAAAATCTGAGTTTTATAGTTTGGCTTATTAGTCACATTAGTAAAAGAACATATAAAGGAAGTCAGAAGGAAACTCTATGACAATTTTATAGAATTTCAACAGGACAGATATGCTGGAAGTTTCCAGAAATGCCTAGAAGAAAGGGATAGAGAAGAAAAAGAGAAAACAATTTTTAAAGTTGGGATCCAAGAAAATTGGTGGGTTCAGATGCAAATTCAGAATTCAGAAGCATTCTGAGAGCTGCTGAGGGAGCTTCAGTGAATAAATAAGTCAGACTATCAGAAGAAAAGATGCCCAAATTTCTGCCAACATTCAAAAGAAGAGACAGAAAGAAGAGAAAGTAAAGTATGCTTCTCTGAGTCAGGATTCAGGAAAAACAGCTGTCACAAAGCTATCTGACAGAAGTACTGTAAGTGGCTTCACCAAAAAAAGAGCCTTTGTAAAGGACAGTTGGAGGGAACTAGGTATACCATGCCATGAAAGTGGGGAGCCGCTTCTTGTTTCTGAAAGACAAGGAAAAGAAATTCAGATAGATGCAGACCCAGGTACGTAAGTAGAAACAATACAGGGTAAGAGATGTTAGGACTCTATAAAATACCCAGCTAGTATCCATTCAGAGTATTTCCAGCCTTAGGCCTCTCTCATACTGAAAAGATGCAAAATCTGTCTGTTTCTTTTTCTTTGTTGCTTGGTGTCTTTCTTAGACATTCAGTTCTTTGTTCCTGCCAGGGTAGGAACTTACCAGCTCTTTGACAATTATGAGCATCATTGTTACATTCCAAGGAGTATAAGCATATTATCTCATAAGGGGATAAATAACCTTCTCCTTAGCATGTTTACATGTGAATCAGCCTCCTTTGGGTGGTGATGAGGAAACTGGAAATGTGATTGAAGAGTCTAGTTGGATTAATGCTTAAAAGGTGGAAACTATGGTGTCTAATGTTGGAGTAGCTTGGAATGGTTGTTCATTCAGGGCTAGAGGTAGAACCATAAAAACTATTCTTTTTTATTATTTTTATTTTTGATTTTTTGAGACAGAGTTTCGCTGCAGTTTTAGAGCCTGTCTTGGAACTAGCTATTGTACACCAGGCTGGCCTCGAACTCACAAAGCTCCGCTTGCCTCTGCCTCCCAAGTGCTGGGATTAAAGGCGTGCGCCACCACCACCCGGCAAATACTATTCTTTTTTTTTTTTTTTTTTTTTACTTATTTATTTTTATTCTTTTTTAATTAAAATTTCCACCTGCTCCCCATTTCCCTCCCCTCCTCCCAAATATTGCCCTCCCCCCACTTCCCTCCCCCTATCCCCACTCCTCTTCTCCTCCCCCCACTCCATTCCCCCTCCCTCTCGATACTGAAGAGCAGTCCAAATTCCCTGCCCTGCGGGAAGACCTAGGTCCTTCTATCTACGTCCAGAAAGGTGAGCGTCCAAACAGGCTAAGCTCCCACAAAGCCAGTTCATGTATTAGGATCGAAACCTAGTGCCATTGTCCTTGGCTTCTCATCAGTCTTCATTGACCGCCATGCTCAGAGAGTCCGGAATCAACCCATGCTTATTCAGTCCCAGACCAGCTGGCCTTGGTGGGCTCCCAATAAGGAGAGGGAACCTGAAATGACCCTATCCTATACTGATGAATATCTTGCATATCACCTTAGAACCTTCATCTGGCGATGGATCGAGGTAGAGTCTCAATTTGGAGCAACGGTCTGAGCTCTTAAGGTCCAAATGAGGAGCAGAAGGAGGGAGAACATGAGCAAAAAATCAGGACCACGAGGGATGCACCCACCCACTGTGACAGTGGAACTGATTTATTGGGAGCCCACCAATACTATTCTTTAACAGATGAAGTAGCTTTGACTATATAGACTTCCACTAAGTCCACATCTTTCCACATTTTCATGGAAAATTCATGGCTATCTAAATCCTACAGGGGCACTTACCTTTTTAACATTACCAGAGAAACAAGAGGGAAAGTCTATCTCTAATGACATCCAAACCTGATAATATCTATCTAGCTACCTAATAGAACGATCCACCCTAAATAAGGATAGCACCATGACATGTGCTAAGGTCCTATGATGCATAAAATGTTGAATATATATGAGAATAAACATTTCTTTTTCTGTTCTTCATGACCACAGGCACACTGTGACCAATTCGTTTAAGCTCCTTATATATTGACTTCACTGCCATAATGAACTCTACTCTTAACTGAGAACTACAGGAAGTTGTTCCTCTTTTAAGGTCCTTTTATCTGAGTTTTCTATCTCAGCAAAGAAAATGTAGCTAGTATATATCTATAATTATTTCACTACCCCTCTCTGTGTTTTGTTGTTGTGTTTCTGTGTGTATAGCGGAATTAGCGGAGGCTGGAAATGCAGGTGTTAATTCTAAAAAGTCATTGTACTGGACTGTAGCTAGTTTTCCTTTTGCTTGCTAAATTGGAAATGAAAACGAAAATGGAAAAAGGGAGTTGATGTATTATGGAACTATAAATAAAGTAATTCTGTGAACGAGCAGTGAGCCTGTTAGGTATGAGCGCTGAAAAAGTAGTTTCAGGAACGCAGCCATAATGGTTGCTGGCAGAATGGAGTTTTGAAATAACATTTCTTTGTCTTTCTATATTTAATGCCTTCTTTAATGAGCTTTTATTATTTAGTGGAACTGAATAACATGCCATGCAATGCATAAAAGCCATTCATAAAAGAAAATCTTGAAGCAGAACATAATGATAGACTCTCAGTAAACAAGAACAGGTTAAAGAGACTGAATGAAAACTAAAAGCTAAATCCCGTATGCACTCAGAAGAGAGCAGATAAATCTTCAGTCTTCAAACATCCCACTCTTGTGCTTTTAAAATTCTAAACTATTATGAAAAACATGTTGGGACTGGAAAGTACTTGTTATCTATAAAATAATAGCCTCAGGAAAGCTACATTTACATTCTTGCTGTATTCTCAAAATTGGTACTACACAGGAACATCTCTAGTGTGTTCCCATTCTTGTATCTCATAATAATAGAAGATTCTGGACTGTGAGGTGCTTTAAAGTGCTTAGTGCACATAAAAGTCTGTAGAAAACTATTGCCTTTTTGAAACATTATGGATTAGAGAGTGAGTATTCTAAATCTAACAAATTTAACAAAAAATGCTTGAGTGCCATTTTCGTAGACTTTGAAATGTATTAAAATTATATACATTGTGGGATTCTAAATTATCTTACCTCAATAGTTAGTCCCTTATAGCTGCATTTTAAATTCTATTAGCAATATAAATTTCTAAAAAGACTATTCTTTTAACCAGAAAATATTGCTGTTTGTTTTCACATAAAGGTTGCCTTATTTATTATTTTCTTCTATCCAACTTGCCCTAGCTACAGAAACACTTTATTCAGAATATTAAATTCACTTGTGAAGGGATGATATTATCTTGTATTAATCACAGATTTTTGTAGAAATGATATATAAATTACTCTAATCGATAAAAATGGAATGAGAAAATACAGCATTTTTTTCTTATGCCCATTTTGCATGAAATTCCTTTACTTGTTTTGAAAGTCTACCATTTCACAAGTAAGCTGAAACATACAACTTTACATTAAAATGTAACAACATTAAATATATTCTATATTATCTTAAAATTATTCCATGTCACAGTTGTAGCAAGTTGTGTTACATATCTCATTTCACAAACATTTACTGGAGCTTATGATCAAAGACATTGCATCTAACACATGAATTGCTCACCTTCCTTTTTAAAATGTCATTAAAATGGTAATAAAAAGGAAAATAAATCTATAATAAGAGAGTAGAAGGAAACCTGCAGTGGAAAATGGATTTCCAGATTTGGGGAAGATAAATGTTGTACAATTTATTGCCAAAGGAAATGTAACTTAAATTAAGTGACAGAGAATTCTGGCTGCAATAGAAATTTCTAGAACCTTAAGCACATGTACAGAGGAGAAAGGAAAAGTAAAGTTTGGCAGTTTAGACCTTAAAAGGAATGATGTGCAGTTGTTGCTGATTTTTGTTGCTTGTTTTGTTGTATAGTAGCATTGACCTTCCTGCTTCTAGAGCAACACAGATTGCAAAATTTCCGCCTATTCTTGACCAAATAAGGGCTGTAGAAGTCTAAGAAGCATTACAGTTAGGATTAAGCAAATTGTCAGCACTGTACTTTCACAAACATGGCTGCTTCCTGTTCAAAGAAGTAAAGAAAAAAAAATTCTCCAAACCCATTACTCACCACACATATTCTCTTCATGGTGTCAGCTCACTGAAGTGCTGTTAACCACCTTATCCATGCATAGGAGTAGGAGTACCATTACATAAATTGTTTGTTGCTGTTTGAGTGCACAGGACAATGACACCATGACAGTTAGAGCTTGAGATTCTCACTTATTACTAAAATGGTTGGATTATTTAAGAATATTTGATTTTTAAATTCACTTCTCAGATCCATATTTCTGAAACATTATTTAGAGGCAACAAAACAAAACAAATAATAAAAAAATAACAAACCAAAACAAGTAGAGTCACACTTGTGAAAGTTTAAGTAAAAGACTCAGACACCATAAAGAGGGTAATAAAACTGAAAAGTCTCTAGAACTGATGTAATTCTACCCTTGGACAGGCTTTTGTGGTATGCTTTCATTAAGTATTCTTATTTATTTCCTTAGGTTTGTTTTTATCAATGTGTATATATACCTAGCTGTTTAGATATATGACGTATGTGTTTAATGCCCACACAGGCCATCTGGTTCTCTGGAGCTAGAGTTACAGGCATTTGTCAGGTGCACAGACATGAGTTCTGAGAAACAAATTCTACTTTTTTTTTTTAATATTTATTTATTTATTATGCAATATTCTGTCTGCTTGTATGCCTGCAGGCCAGAAGAGGGCGCCAGACCTCATTAAAGATGGTTGTGAGCCACCATGTGGTTGCTGGGAATTGAACTCAGGACCTTTGGAAGAGCAGGCAATGCTCTTAACCACTGAGCCATCTCTCCAGCCCCTCTGCTTTTTTTTTTTTAAAAAAAATTTTACTTTTTAATAGGACTGAAAAAGGCTCTGAACTGTACCATCTCCAGCCCCTTTAACTTTCTGCTATATATAGCTCTTCCACCCAACTTTTGATATCTTTTTGTTAAAACAAAACAACACACACACACACACACACACACACACACCACACACCCGAAAACTCTGAACAAACCCTGAAGTGCTAAGAATACTAATGCATTTGCTTTAGCCTATGTCATATTTTGGGATACATATCATGTACTTCAATACTCTTAGGAAAAGAATGTTTAAGTGTCAATAATCTCATACTTCAGGTCTCAGCCATTCCACCTCAGAGTGCTGGAGAGTGTCCACAACATAGGAAGAGTCACATGTTGGGATGTTTTTGTTTACTACTCATAGCTTAAAAGAATTTGTATAACGGCACAATTTATCAAACTAAAAATAGTGTAGACATTAAAACAATCTCAACAGATTTTCCAGAAGCTATATATTTAAGAATTGTATTTTGTTTTAGAGCAATTTGGAGCCTTTCTATTGTAAGTCCCCTTTGAATCTTTGCTTGCCTTTCTACAATGCCAAAGAGATAGATTGGTAGCATGATAATGGTGCATAATTCATTGTTCTCCTGTTCATGCAGCTACACACACTTGTGAAAGATTTCAAAGTTTTCTTGTAGAGTCATGGAGTTGAGTTAATATTTGTAGATAAATCCATTCAAAATGTCTTCTGTGAATGGTGTCTGTGATAGATAGTTTTATGTCTACCTGACACAAGTAAAAGTCATCTAAGAGGAGAGAACCTGAATTAAGAAAATACCTCCAAATTACTGGGTTGTGGGTAAGGCATTTTCTTAATTAGTAATTGATGGGAGAGGGCCTACTCCATTGTGAGTGGTGCCATCCTTGGGCTTATGTTTCTGGATTCTCTAAGAAGGCATGCTAAATAAGTTATGAAGTAAGTAGCACCTCTCCCTGGTCTCTGCATCAACTCATGATTTATCCCCACCTTGGTTTTTTGGTCATATTGTCTCATTGCAATAGCAACCCCCTAACTAACACACTGTCAAAAGCTACTTTTTCTCTTAGAGTAAGCCCTTCCTTCCAGATCAGAATGTTTCATCTGACTTTAAGTATATCTGTTACTGTTTTAGCCTGTGTACTAGTTTGTTTGTATATTTATTATTTTTAAAGAAATCTTATTTTACATATCAATCCCCATTTCCTCACCTTCCCTCCATCCTACTCCCCCCATCCTCCTCCCACCCCACCCTACATCCACTCCTCCGAGAGAGTGAGGCCTCCCATGGGGAGTCAACCATGTCTATCACATCACTTGAGGCAGGATCAAGGGCCTCCCCATTGTGTCTCGGCTGATCAAGGTATCTCCCCATAGGGAATGAACCCCAAAGAGCCAGTTCATGCACTAGGGATAAATACTGCTTCTACTGCTAGTGGCCTTACAAACTGCCCAGGTCACACAACTGTCATTCACATTCAGAAGGCCTAGTTCAGTCTTATGTTAGCTCCCCAACTCTCAGTTCAGGATCAATGAGCTCCAATTAGCTTGAGTCAGTTGTTTCTGTGGGTATCCCAATCATGGTCTTGACCCCTTTGCTCAATGTATCGCTATCCCTCTCTATGCCTGGACTTCAGGAGTTTGACCCAGTGCTTAGCTGTGAATCCTTTGTGTTTTATTAATATGGAGAGAAATGACCAGGGCAACTATTATAAAAGAAAATATTTAATTGCAATTGGCTTACAGCTTGAAAGATTTATTATATTGTCATCATGGTGGGAAAGAAGCAAGGCAGCACTCAGGAAGACGTGGAACTAGAGAAGCAGGAGAGAGTTCTACATCCAGATTCATGGACAGCAGGAAAAGAATGCCACTTGACTTGGCTTAAAATTTAGTAATCTCAAAACCCATCTCCAGTGATAATTTTCTCCAATAAGGCCACACCTAGCCCAACAGTGTACACCTCCTAATCCTTCTCAGATAGTGCCAGTCTCTGATAACTAAGCTTTCAATAATAAGAGCAAAGAGGCCATTCATTTTCAAACCACCAGTCACTAAACACAATGATTTCAAAATTTAGCCATGTTGGTACATATATTATCAACTCACTCCTTTTATTACTTACTAAGTTATAGTCTATTAAAGGGCTTTATAGCTTGTATATACATTCATATCTGGATAGGTTTGAGATAGGATTCCAGTTTTCAGGTCTTACAATTATAGCTAAATATATTATTATTTTATAAGATCATATAGTTATGTATTATCATTCCTCTTGTGTAAATGTTTCATAGACTAGCTCTTTGCTTTTAGAAGTATATAATCATATGCCAAGTTTAATTTTATAAACTTCATAACAGTAGATAAGTGTTAAGTTTATGATTTTGAAAATATAAATAGGCACAGAAATTTTCCTCTTATCTATCAAAGTATGTTCTGTAGATGGAAATTTCTATCCCACCTGATCCCTCAGTCATTCAGTCCCAAATAAACACACAGAGACTTATATTAATTATAAACTTTTCAGTCTATTGGTCAGGCTTATTACTAATTAGCTCTTAAAAGATAAATTAACCCATTATTCTTATCTATGTTTAGCCACATGGCTTGGTGCCTTTTCTCAGTAAGGCATTCTCATCTTCCTTCCTCTGCATATGGCTGGTGACTATATCTCTGCTTTTCCTCTTCCCAGAATTCTCCATGTCTGGTCACTCAAACTTTACTTTCTGCTGATTGTTGGCCAAGCAGCATTTTATTAAACTAATATGGGTGACAAATCTTAACAGTGTATAAGAGCATTATCCCACAGCAAAATTCTAAATATTTGTTTTTTTTTTTTTTAATTCAGAACCTGGCAAAATTGAAGTTAGTTTTTCTGGAGAATAGTATTTTCAAGAAATATCTATTATGTTAAGAATGACCTTTTACTGTCCTGTCTCCAATTTAATTCGAAGGAATTAGCATGAGTATTTTAATGGGAAGAAGGGAAAACGGCTTTTAGTACTGGCGAAAATATATATATAAAAAAGTGGCCAAAATCATTTGTGTTCACCTCTTTGAATAGAAGCAGCAGTCAGTAATCAGAACACACTCTCCCAGATACTTGGAGGGCCAGGAACTTACTGCCTCTTGAGCTTTCTGCAAGGTATAAACAAGAGATTCCAGGATCACATATGCAGCTGCCTTCAATAGGTCTGGGATGGAAGTGTTACAAGATTGAGGTTAAATGTTGAAATTAATTTAAATGAGCTGCCATTTAATATGATCCTTTCATGGTTGTCAACTTCCTCTTTATTCAGATGTTATGTGAGTAAACAAGTACTTGCCTCCTTTCACTTTACCTAGCTCCCAGAATTCTCTCTCCAAAACATTTTAAATACTTCTTTCCCACTTGTGGTTTATCCTTGTATATTTGCAGCAAGGTGTACTGCACAATATCTATAATCTCATAATGAAGAGACTTAAACAGGAGAATCACAAGTTCCACAAAAATCTGGAATATATAGTAGCGCCCCATGTACAAACTTTATGTGTGTGCACAGGGCTGCTATTATAGCTTGGAGTCAGAGTTTTGTCTGGTATGCAGGAGGTCAAGGGGTTATATTTGTGTCTGTGTGTGTGTGTGCATGCCTATGTGTCTGTGTGTGGGTTTGTGTCTGTATGGAGTATGCTTAAATACATGTATGCATACACATTTATATGTTTGCTTGTATACTATGTATGTGTGTGTATAATTGTGTGTGGATGGAAAATTAATCCTTAAAGTCATTAACTGAGTTTAGAACAACAATAACATTAGATTTCAAATTTGGTCGGACTCATGTCTGCCTCCTAATTAGCCAATCACTTGGTAGTGGGGGTTATCAGCAGTTAACAAACAGACTAGAGTGGTTTCTATGTAGGAGCAGTTTCAAATACCTGCATTTTCAAAATGTGAACAAATCTAATTGACTACAAGTTCTTTAGAGATGCTCCACAGAGAGCTGTGTAGATACTGCAAAGAAAGTGCGCAGATTATGCTACAAACAAGGACTTTCCCTCAGCTCTGAACACAGCTCTCCAGAGAAAGAAGTTCAATATCAGCATTGGCTATAAGACATTGCAGTCTGTTTGACTGTGGGAATATCTGCCAGTGTCCTACAGTGCCCTTGGTCAGGCACAGCCCAAGGACAAACAATGCTGTTCAGAGATCACTGACTGACATTCTTTCCTATTATCCCTGAAATGAATTAGTAACTGGCAGACAGAGCATAAATTTTGGTCAATATAATTCATTTCTCAAACAAGAACCCACACACAGAACACACAAACATACACATTATTGGGATAAAGAAACTTGGAAAAATAACTATTCTGATCATGGAGACCAAGAACCAGAATGTAGAAATTAGTTAGATATTAACTTGTGATCACAATTAGATATTTAAAAAAATGAATTTAGCTTTCATTATATGAATGTGGAAGTGATAGAAAATAGAAAATTTGATTTATTAAGTACCCTACTGTTGTTGTTTTCATTACATAAAGAAAATTAGATGCTAATATGATGTCATGGGAATAGCATACATTAACATGTAAAAGCTAAGAAAAAGAGTAGGATGATTCAAATTTACCTTGTGAAGCAAATCCTCTGTGGAATGCTGTCATCAAGTTCTGTAGTCATGTTAAAAGTTTTAGATTAATTGGAAGTAATGCATCACGACCATATTAATTTTATTAAGACATTAATTGATGTGGGATGTCCTTCTGTATGTATATTGTTTTTATTGGTTGATTAATAAAGTTGTTTTGGCCATGGAGCATGCAAAATATAGTTAGGCAGAAAGTCCAAACAAAGATACAGAAAGAGAAAGAGAGAAGGCAGAGTCAGGGAGATGCCATGTACCTGCCTTGGAAGCAAAATCTGAGGTAACAAACCATGAGCCTCATGGTAAAATATAAACTAACAAAAATCAGTTAATTTATAGTTTGAACTAGCTAGTAAAAAGGCTGAGCCATTGGTCATACAATTGTAACTGATATTAAGTCTCTGAGTGGTCATTTGGTAACAGACAGGCAGAGAGAAACAGGTCCAATGGGACCAGGCAAGGTGCAATAAAGTCTCCATCTACAATGAGTCTGTGATCAAAACAGTAAGCCCTGAACTATTCCAAATACAAATAGCTCCAGTAATAGCAATAATCAGAAATGGAGACCATTTATTACTGACACTTTGACACTGTGATTAACCTTTGATTTGTACTGTATCATACCACTGAATCTCCTCCCACCCTCATCCTCACTCTTCCTCCTTCTGTTTTCATTCCTTTTACCTTCCCATCATCACTGAGGAAAACTCTATCAGCACCCACAAATGTTGTCGTTCAGATAACTGAGACAGCAGTATTCAATAGTGTACTGATGCTGATACAGATTTCAAACAACCAAACAAGCAAGCAAGCAAACAAAAGAAATATTTCACATGAGAGTAGCTCTCTTCGCTCAACTATTGAAGCTCATACAACTGCGATAGAGACAGCAAGACTGTAGTCCTAAAGATCTGAAAGATAGGCCTCTCTTAGATTTCACAGAGGTAATGTTTGGCCATATAAAGTGCATTTTTGAGAATTTTGATTCACCCTCGGCTGGTAAATCATAGTTTGGAAGACATTTATAAAGATTTGAAACATATGAAGACAGATGAGCAATCTTACAGTGCATCTCACTCAGTTCCTGGCTGATCTGACTTTGCCTTTTATTATGTAAGAGAAGTATCACAATGCCATGAGCAGGCAGCAAGATTCATAGTCATAAATAGCATCTGTCAAGTTCCATATTTTGTTTCTCTGTTTCAGAACCATTCAAAAACTATCAGCCTTTATTTCAAGACTAGTTAAGACTCATGTGAGGACAAATCAATATTCCCAATTTCTTTTTGACCTTTGATTCTTATTAGTTTCTGGACAGGCAGCCTCTCTGCAGTCTTCTTATTTGAATTACTAACAAAATATAATGGCAACATATATGGGTAATATCAAACGCATAATAATTCACATGACTGTAATTAATCACGCAGCAATGTAATTTATAGTATTTTCATATAACCGTGTGATGTTTAGGTGAATAGAGTGTGATTGGACCCTCTTTAAACAACCCCATTTTTCTTCATTTCAATTTTACAACGTAGTCCCAATAATAGTTTTGAATAGTTTTCTTTTAATCCCTTAAATATCAGCTTGTCGTGTAGCCTGGAATGACCACAAAATCTTCCTGTTCAAGCTTCTTTAGATGTTAAATTACAAGAAATACCAATAAACTTATCTTGAAATATTGTAATTTTTAGTTTAAAAATTAATTTATCCAAAAATATACTATCTATATAATGGGCACTTGAGAAAGATATCTACACATATTGAAAGTGAAAAAAGAACAACAGAATAAGCCTCTATTTTTATGGAATATGCAAGTTTAATTTATGTTTATGGAAATTGCTATGTCATACACTGGAGCATTTCAATGAAGTCCAACAGATGTAGTCTCCCTCTTTACCTCTCAGCTTTTGTGTATGTCAGAAAAATATAAATAATAATGCCCTAGACAGTCACTCAGGAAGTTAACAGACTTGTTATGGCTACAACTCCTTGGTGAAGTATAGGAAATATGGTTGCTAGCTAGTAATGGTAGCCTGTTACCTTAGTCTGAGTGAGAATGGAAAAGCCTATCAAGACTAATATTGGGAATATGGAAAAACAGAACTTCTCTGTATGAGTCTTGAGAACATGTGCTCCCTTTCCTCTCTTACTGCATATTTTTAAAAGATCTACACACTAGGGGGGCGCTTCTCAGATCAAGCAGAACACAAAAAGACATCAAATGATGGTATAATAATTTGAAAATTATACAAGTCATAACATGGTCCTAAATTTAAGAGAAGTGGGAAAAGACATCTAAAGATAGAATTTGTATGGAAATATATTAATAAATCTTTTTATTGCAGTTTATGCATTAGGATAAATTATAAATTATAATCTGTATGTGTCATTTTTCATAAATTGACAGGTCTAATAGAATATTAAGGAAAATTTCTGAATATAATAATAAATCTTTTTATTGCAGTTTATGCATTAGGATAAATTATAAATTATAATCTGTGTGTTTCATTTTTCATAAATTGACAGGCCTAATAGAATATTAAGGAAAATTTCTGAACACTCTCAATATAAAAAGATGTAGTCTTCCAGTAGTATTAGAATTTTAATATTTTAAACCAAAAATAATATATATATATAGTGTGTGTGTTTGAATTTATATATTTTTAATGTTTATTTCTGTCTATCCTTTGTAATTCAACTAGAGAAATGCATTAAAGAAAATTAATAAAACAATAGAAGGTAACTCTTGTTAATAGTCTTGATGACAAAATATTCTATATTGAAAAACAATAGAGACATTATAAAAAATTACAGTTTCTGGAAAACAATAAGTCAAATTAATTTTATCTCATTCTGTCATTTATGTTTTGGAATTTCTGCAACCAAACAGGGATATCAGTGTCTACATTTAGAGCCATCAATAATCTAGAAATGCAGGTGTAGATTCTAAGAAACTGTTCCCTGCCCTGCATATGCTCTCTCTAGTAAATCTCTGATTCTATACTCTACTATAAATCACAGTTGAATTCTGACTGTGCCAATACTCTTGTCTTTCAAAAGAAAAAATAAAGAAAATAAAAAAGTGTCAGTCATTTGCTTTATTCATCAATTTTTATGGAAAAATAGAAACAACAAAACTACAGAGAGGAAAAAATGATAAAGACAGAAGTAATGGTATCAGCTAATATAAGAAGGGGGAAAAGCAAACTATATATACATTTATAAGATTACTTTCTGTGCATAACTTGGTCAGGCCAGATATATAATAAGGAATATTTATAGTGGAAATTATCTCTCCTATTTTGCAATTAATAGGCATATTTAGTATCATATTCTAACAGAATACTTTGATTGTTTTCTGTGGTGATATGCCAAAGTATCTCAATTGTATTCAACCAAAGATAAAGATAATTAAATTCAAATTCTCATATTAATTGCACACTTAAAATGCTGTCTCAGCTATATGAACAGGTAAGCTACTCAACTGTCACGAAATTAGAAATACATACTAGCATGTTCCATGGGCAATCTTGAGACTAGTATGTGCTGGGCACTGTTCTGTGTGAATGTACTCATGCTTCATGTCCCTAAACAACTTCTAATTCAACAAAGGAGAAAGACAAAACAGATAGAGGCATAGCAAAACAGCCATGCATGATAAATAAAACTAGTATGGAGAAAATGAAAACAAATAGAAGGGTTAATACAAAAGAAATTCCATGCTCATAGAGGGTCAGAGAAAGACATTACACAGGTGAATTTGTGAGATCAGAACAAAACAAAATAATTAGGGGAGTAAAGGAAGCAGCAACCAGAGGGACAACAGGGACACTGGACAACTCTCCTACAGCCTCATAAAAGTCAGGTCAAACAACTTGGAGATATACAGAAGCAGAAGTTTTCACTATAGCAATAAGTAGTCCCTGTTCTTGACTAACTGTTATATATAAGCACTTTGTGACATTTTCTGATACACATAACATCCCTCCAGGAAAGGTTTATTACTAAACCATTGCTATAGAAAGGGATCAAGAACACATAGGAAGGAAGCAGCCACCTCAGAGCCCACAATGCAAAAGAAAGGAAGCCAGACTTCAAGAACATCTACAGCAGAAGCTCTTTCTCTCTCTGTGTGTGCTCAGTTCATGTTCAGTGTCAAACACTGTACAAAATTCTTTGCAATGTATATTATAAAATAAACAGTACAGTAAATATTAAGTAGTAATCCTATTTTTTGAATTAAGAAACTAATGGATGCTAATACTGGATAAGTCCTTGGGTCAATAAGGGACCCAGGTAACATGTTTCAGTACCTCTCTTATTTCTCAGGACATTATACATTTTCATTTTTACTGTCTACTGAAGACTTTTATTTTCCTTGCAATTAGAAAGTTTTTGGCAATGATTTATTCTCAAAGTTGCCAGTTTAATCTTTCAATGGGAACAATAACAAACAAAAAAGACCCCATTTTCATCAATGCTTTTGATGAAATACATGAAATTCAGTACATGGAATATTTGATGCTGGATAAGGTCATTTTTATTTTATTTATTTCTTATTCCGTTGTAGTCATAAGCACTGGAAGAGTGAGCAGAATTTTTACCGAAGAAAAACATTAAGTAAAGAATTACATTATAAAAATATAGGCATTAAGTAGTTTGGAATTTCTTTTCCATCCTTTATTTTTATTTTTAAATTAATTTTCTTCCTTTTCTTCTTTCTTTCTTTCTTTCTTTCTTTCTTTCTTTCTTTCTTTCTTTCTTTCTTTCTTCCTTCTTTCTTTCTTTCCTTCGTGTATGTATGTGTGCAATGTGTGTGAAAACATTAATGTAAATGTGCCTTGACATACTTGTAGAAGTCAGCAGAAAACTATGCAGTCTGTCTTTTTTACCTTCTATGTTCTGTGGCTTTCAGGGTCAAACAATGTACCCAGTTTGTTCAGCAAATTCTTTCCCTAGCTGAGTCATCTGGCCAACTCCCAACTCTAAGGTTTTCTTCTGTGGCTTCCTTCCTTTGTCATATGCTCATCACCGTCAGACCAAAGCATTTGGTAATACAATCAATATATGTATAATTTTATTAGAAGAAATTAAACAAGTAAAGCTTTTATAACATTTCATATATCTTCTTGTCAAGGACAATTAGCACGATTTTATATGTTAATATAAAATGAGGTCCTCAAAACATCCGCCTGAGTACTTACTGAAATGTCCTCTGATTCATTTCACCTAATTCAAGCCTTGCTCTTTCTTTGAAATATAAAACAAATAAATAAAAAAAGATATGTAATATAAATATATATACACACATACATATATGTGTTGAAGGTATATGTGTGTTGTTCTGTTCTTCAACATCTATGCTTATTTTCATTATTGAAGAATGATAAAAAACATGTGGGAAAAGTTAAAATGTTACAATATGATACCTGAAATATGATAACATGACTTGATCATTCTCTTAAAGCTGATTAATAACTGGGACAGGGAAAAGCAAATATTGGTGAAGAGATCATTTCTTGTTAAGAAAAGATGTTCTCCTTTCTTTGGAATAATTTTGTCCTTTAAGTTGTTGGTCCTGTCTGGAAGCTCGCTGATTGCCTTCTAAAAGAAGTGTTAGTGACAATCCTTGCTGATATTCCAGAGCATGTAGTGAAAGAACAGCTCCTCACAGCAATCTGTGTCTAGCCTGAAACATCAGCAGGGTCAAACCGAAGAGCTCTATTGTAGAGCAAATGCATGCTTTGCTATTTTATACTAAAATGCCTGCAGAACCAGTTTTATTTTAAAACTAATTTTTAAAATGCATTGTTGTCATTTAAAACCATGAATATAATTTAGCTAATTCTATTGTTTTTTTTTTTTTTTTAAATATTGAAGCAGGGTGTTTGCATGTAGCTCATGCCACTCTCAGGCTTCTGCTCCTCTAAGTTCTGCTTTCGGAGACCTGGGTATACAGGGTGAACCTCCAGGCCAGTTTCAATAAGTTAACTACAGTGTAGTTTATTATATTTTCAAGTAGCACATGTTTAAAAGTTGAAATTATTCCACAAAATATCTAAATTTCATTTAAATATAAGTTGAAGCGATATTTTAGAATTTAGGATTATATATCTAACATACTTTTATAGATTTCACATACATTGATTTATACATCTCTTTAGAACAGTAGTAATTTGTACATGTTACATTCTTTAAGGTGATCCTTGGAACACTGCATCCAAGTCACCCCAGGGTCTTGAACAAAGTATCATGAATATTTACAATTACAGATTCTCATACCTAAATACCTGAAAAAATTAAAAGTTTTCCAGGTTCAAGGGTTGGTTTATTCATAAAGTGCTTGCCAGTCATCATATTTGATGACTGGTGTTTGATTCCAGAAACATTCATAGTGCAAGAAGATAATGGCAAGTTTTGCTTTGACTTTCACAAATGAGCTGTGGAATTCACACACACACACACACACACATAAAAATCAATACAATTGATAATAAATAAACAAAAGTAGTTTAGATGACTGATGAATAAACGTCTCCCTCTTGATTTCTCTACTCCAATTGGAGCTCTGACTGTTCCTAGACATGCTCCGTCTTGATGAGGTAACATCTACTGCCCAACCATAGGTGATACCCGCACAGGTGCCTGTACTTGATCTTTCCTCCTAAGCTTACATAAATATCCCTCTCTGTTGACCCAAAGTTAATTGAGTTAAGAGAGGAAGTAACACAAACAGTATTTGGAAAGAGAGAATGTGCTACACCAAGTATAAAATGATAATCACATTTAAGAATGATGACAGGAATTACATTATCGTTGAAAACATTTTTCATACTTTTCATATATGAAGGAACTGTGAATTGGTAAATATAGAAATTAAAATGTTCCTGAAATAACAGTTGATGGACATATAAAAGAGTGAGATAAGGAAGATAAGTTGGTTGGTGTGAAGAATTTAGCATGCAAGATTTCGATTAAGTTATGCCTATATTTCTAGGAAAGAACTCGATAATGTTACTGAATACATTGTTGATCTACTAGGTTGTTAGACAGGCAAAGCAGAGTAATGTATTACATATGATTCTTCACTGTCTGACCTGATCAAAAATGGGAAACTAAACCTCTTCTGAAATATTAGGAGAAAACTACAGGAAGAATTTATTTCAAAATATATAATATGTTGGTTTCAGTAAAGTTAAATTTAGAACATTTGTGTGCATCCAAGCAGAGATTCCCCCCCCCCCCCAGGAGACAACAGGATATCGAACTCTGACATTGAAATGGATTTGTTGCATAAACTGCTTTACTTCACATTGGAGAAAATTCAAGTCTATATCTGTGACTCAGTTTTGAGTATAAATAAGCATCCTGATATAATCCTTGAGCAGCTACAATATATGAAAATGGTTAGAGGATAAGAATAAGTAAAAGACCTCTTGAAAAAAAGTAGAGGTATGTACAAAAGGAAGAGTGGGCATAATGAAACTTGGAGAGGAAAATTCGGAATAGAGAACTGGTTTGCCAACAACGTTTTTTTAAATCTCATTACTGTACAAGGTTGTGCCAAACCATAAAGGAAGAATCCTGAATCAAATTTGATGAACACATAGTTCCTGAGTGCACGGCAAGTAAAAAGTTCCATCACGAATATTTTTTTTAAAAGGGGAAGAAGGATAGATAAGTTACAATTTTACGACAGTTCTCAAATGAAGATAAAATATAAAGGGAAAATTTCTACTTTGCAAAAGAATGGGAACAGTAAATGAAGGCAATTTCTACGACGAAAAATGTGATATGGCTATGACCCACCTGTGGAAGTATAGAGATTCACAGTGTTCAGTGTTACCATTGAAGGCAAATTTTGATTGAAGATGATAGTTAATTTTTCATTTTCAATAATGGGAAAAGAACATAGTCTATTTGCTACTATAATTATTCTATATTAGCTGAATCCTTTAGTTAGGATGTCTTAACTTTCAGGAACACAATCTGTAAAAGAAAGGAGAAAACTGACATATAAAATTTGGAGAAACGATATAGGGAGAAAATTTAAGAAGAATAATTATATTAAATTGGTTTTCATTAAATGGGATTAACATAAGTGAACATTGATGCTAAAATATCAGATTGTGGAGTTTACATACAGTATTTCTCAGTTGGTGAGTAGAGTCATTGGCGGCATTCCTCTCTAGTACAACTTTTGCCAGATTCATCTGATGAGCAACCCAACCATAATTATTTCAAGAAACAAAAGTACAAGAAAAGGTAGTATCTCCACTTATTATAGTAATTGTTCCCCAAAAAAGAACTGGCATTACTCAGTGTAATTCTTTATTCTGCTAAATTTTGAATATGGGTAATACCTGATCGAATGCACACTAATTAGTTTAAGAGTTTAAGCCTTGTCCCAATCACATTTTGTTTTTTAATCTGAAGCACACATAAGAACTCTGCATTGCCAGTGATCATGGCTCACTTGTAGTGTGGATAATCAGATATAATCTTATTAAAGAAGATACAAAGCATAAGAGACATTTACAGAGAGAACTAAATTGAGAGGCAGTGAATTCTGTCCTGGTGAAAGTTTGTTGCTGCACTCCATATACCTTTTTAAAGAAAATCAAGATCTTAATCAAACTTGCTTATAGGCAAGTATGAATTAACTCACAGCTATTTAGATGAATCTTGCTGAGAAGTGCTAAACTTATATAATATTTTGACATTAAAATGAGAGAGAGGACTATTGTATTTCCTGATACTTGCTTCACTTATCCTGACTTGCTACTTTGTGAAACAGTCGTATTTTGAACATTTGGAAAGACATGTCAGGTCAACAGTTTTGAGGAGAAGGTGTATGTCTTTCATAAGTGAATATTACATTATGACTCATCTTTAGATGCAATATGACAAGAACTTAAGTTAAATAAGAGTAATTGAAGATATGCTCATAAACTTGGAGGCTTTTTAAAAATATAAATAAATCAAAGCTGTTTGAGAGTTCATTTTTCTTGTTGTTAAAATGTTCTTATTTTCAACATATAACTACAATGTGCTAATAACTACTTACTACTGATAGTAGTGCAGAAGTGCTTAGGGACTAAGAGACTGAGTGGGTCAGTGACAGCACATGTCCTCTCAAAACAAGGGAATAACAAAGATCACACCTTTTGCTAGTATATGAAATTATATTTAAACTCAAAGGAATTAGTGCAAAGAGAAGGCACTCTGCACATAATTAGATGATTTGTAAAACAAATTGGTTATGTGTTAACCCTAAGGCAAAATACATGTTTTGTTATCCAGTTGAATAATTATGGTCAAAAACATTCACAGATAAAAGTACTCCATGATCCCCTCTTTTCTCAAGGCAATATCATTCCTAACCATTAAAATAATATAATTTTCACAGTAAACTTCCTACTTTATTGTAATAAAGGTGTCTGCTACGTACATTTTATACCATACCAAAATTACACTGCATCTCTAATAAATATTCAAATCTATTTCTATCTGAATAGATTTAATTTGATGTGTTATATATGTATTCATTGTGTGTGTGTGTGCAAAATGTTAAATCTATATTGAAAAATTAAAAAAAATATCACAAAGGTACAAGTCTGTAAGAAAGTAAACTGAGCTGAAGCAAACAACTTTACTTCCTTTTATTTCTTCTCAAGTACAGTAGTTCACTGCTAGAAATAAACAGGAGAGTTTCAAGTTTGATATGGTTTTGTGCCACCATAATTTCCATGCTTTAGTTAGTATAAACTTTGACACCTTATGAATAATTTGAATTCTATTGTAGTTGAGTATCATTTATTAGAATATAATCTTTCTTTGTACATTGAAGGAGAGTTTTACTTTATGTTCATCTAAATATGAAAATCAGTAAGGTAAATTTCTTTGAAGCAGCCAGAAGGATCAGAAACATTAATTCTAAAATAGAAAAATGTAAGGCAGAAAAAAGTAACAATAATTCATTAATAATTGACATTTTCAAAAGTGCTTTTAAATCTTTCAAAATATTATAAATATTTCTTTCAGAAAGTCAAGTTGGCAAAAATGTGAGTTATTCAGTTCAAGGTGTCACTCTAAAATTTCAAGTAAGCAACTATTAATAAAATATAAGTTGCTTGCATGGTCCAAAGGAATATAAAATTATATTAGTCAGAAAATGCAATGGAATCTCCTAGGAAATAAACTCAATAAAAACATTCATACTTTATCTTCAGGATAATATCCAACCATAATTATTTCAATGTTCTAACTATTCGTTGTTTGGCATGAAGCCTGAATAATTTTTGGTGGTTTTATTCATCATAAATTTCTAGATAATACACATAGAAAAAGAGAAAACAGTATCTGTATTCTGTCTCAATAAGAATCACAGTCACTTTAATTCATTTTTCCTAATTATTTCTCAATTAAAAATATCTATAGGTCATTGATGTTGGTTATAACATGAATTGATACTAATATAATAATTTTAAGGGATGTTAACATCATATACATTCTGACTGTTGGTGTAAAATTTTTCCAAATAAATATTTTGGCTTCATTTATAAAATACATATGTTTTAATAAATGTCACCTATGCTATTATGCTATTTATCACTCAGTGTAGAAATATCTGTTGCCTTAAGAACAAGGCATTGACCTCCACAAATATACAATGTATTTGCCAGTTAAGATCGTTTTGGGAAGCTGTAATTAGCATTTTGAGAAAGAAAAATACTCACTGAATTTGGTACCTGTAGATAATAAAGTAAATAATTATATAGGTTTTATATATGTTTTATTCTTTATATTTAAGTTTTTTTGAAAAAAATAAATCACACAGTTGCTTGTTTCCATAAAAGTGGGCATAATACTAAACTAAGAAAAAAGAAACTGAAGTGTTTTCAGACAAGTATTGTGACCTGACTTCAGATCACCAGAAACCATGTGAAGCCCAGCTAAGTAGTACAAGCCTATGGAATCATATCATGTCCCTCCAGGGATACAGAAGGCAAATCAAGGCCAGCTACCAAGACTTTGTCAGCTGTTATTTATTCTGAAGTTGGTGTTTTAGTAGACTCTTTTTAGTCACTTGAAAAAAAGCCTTACATTGGAGTATGCTGGAGCTGATTGCTCAAATATTTCTTGTGTGAGAGCATTTGTTAGCTGTGTAAGCATAAATACTTAGATTTGAATCTCTAGCATTCATGTAAAAGGTTGTACATTGTCATATGTATATCAGAGCTTTGGGCGCTGCGGACAATAGGATTGTTGGGGATTGCTGGCTACTACTTGCATCTAGGTTCAATTAGAGACCCTGTCTCTAAGGAATAAACAAAGAGTCAGGGAGCAGGACTCTGAGTCTTTCTCCAGCCTCACATGCATGTGCTATCAGTTAATATGAGAATCAAACTAATAATAGAATCAAATTTTGCTATGTCCTCTTTAGCAAAATTTTCAAAATTTTTATTTGGCATACATTTTAGAACATTTATTAACAAATTACTTTTTAATGTTTCCACTGATAGTTTACCTACTTGAGAATTTTATATAATGTAATTTGGTTCTATTTACCTCCCACACTTCTCAGCTTGACCACTACCACACTATCATCCAACATTAATTTGCTCTATCTCTTTTGAAAGCTCACTGAGTCTAATGTGTGTTGCTCGAATAATCTTGAATGTAGGATCCATCAGCATTCACCTGCTAAAGAAAACTGACTATTGCTCTCTCAATAGCTTAGAAAATGTAATCATAGCTCCTCAGCTAGGGGTGGGAGTTTGTTTCCTATGATTTTACACCCACTCCCTGCCTCCCTGCTGAGATTCGTGTGGCTTGAGCTTGAGCAGGTCTTCTTCATGCTGTTACAATGACTGTAAGGGCTCATGTACAACTGCCATGTTGGGGCGTGAAAACACTGGTGCACTGTACAGTACTTCTGGATGTTTCCTTCACATTTACCATAGTGCTCCCTAAGCTTTGGTGGAAGCAGTATGGTAAAAATGTGAGCAGAGTGCTGGTTGACCAGTCGTAGGTATCTTTAGAAGCTCTCTGATGAAACTTAAGAGTTGAACTAACCTAGGAATCTATCAGTAAGTCAGTAGCAGTCATTTTAATATGATGCCCATTTAGCAGAATAAGAAAATTAAGATTGCCTAGGACCTAAGACCTATTGAGCCACAAGTTCTAGTTAGTACTCAATAACAATGGCATGTATGGATATGGATTCCATCTCCTAGAACAGACTTTATCTTGTCAAAAAGTAGTTAATTTCTCCAATAACATTCTTACCATTACTTTACCAATATAATATCTTTCCATGATAGACATTCTTGTAGTTAATAGGGCTTGCAGTTAGGTTAAATTTATGATGATTTGTCTCTGCTGGTAGAGTACATAACACATTCCAGCACTCTGAAAGTTAGCTAGAAGAGATAAAGCTTCCAGGAAGTACTTTCTTGATTACTCTAAAATTTACGACTCTAGTGAGTGGTACATTGAGCAATAGGCTCTTACTGTGCAGTTCTGGAGGTTCCCCAAGAGCGATGACAGCATTCAATAATGCCTAGGCCTTTATACCATTACAAGAGAGTGATGGAAATGATTTGAATCTTCAATTAAAAAATGGTAAAAATGTTTGAATAAATAGGTATAATTCACCCCATTATTACATTGACTGTTACATATATGTATTAAACATTGCATGTTACATGTCTAATTGTTCTGTTTATGATTCAGTACTGAACTCAAGTGGATTTGATGCCTTCTTTTGACACATGTGTGCACTGTATTTGTGTGTACAAAGACACATACATAAATACATGATTAAATATCAATTACATTCTTCATATAATTAGAAATGAATACCTTCAAATGGAAGCACAAAAGAAGCAGAAAAATCAAAAGGGATATGAGCAATATGAGAAATACTGGAGGCCTCACAAAACCTTCTAACTTATCTTGTAGCCATTGTAACAATCTAACATAGAACAGTCACTTAAACCAATGTACTAGAACAAAGACAAAAATAATATTATAAAAATTAGGTAAAAATAAGAACAGTTGTCAAATAAATAGTGAAAGTAAGCTATGTGTTTATTAAAATATTCAAAACCCCTAATCACGACAGAAAAAAAAATAGTTAAAACAAATTGAGATTCTTGGTTACTTATAATGCCTATCATATAAAAACAAAACAAACATACCAATAATGTGGAATAAAATGAAGATGCACATTGTTAGTGGAGGCGTAAATTTATATGATGAATATGGAGATCAGGACTGATTTTTTTTAAACATAAATATAACAACCATAAAATCAAGATGTATTCTTCCTGAAACAGTATCTGAAGGAAATAAAATAAGCCTGATTCACTTTCTCAGAATTATTTTCAATTTTAGTATAACTAAACTTGATATTCCCCTTTATTAAATATAATGTATATCATTGAAAAATAATATTTTCCTAATTTTGACTGTTTTCATGATCATTTTTCATGAGCTTTTACTTTTTGCTATAGTATAGCACCAAGTAATATGCATATTTTTTTTAAATATAATGCTTGAACAGAAACTTGAGCACAGCTTTATTAGATGAAAACAAACAAGAAAGAAAGAAAAGAAAGGAGAAAAATAAAACAAAAAACAATAGCAGGCCAGCTATAAATAACTGAACCGACCAGGAGAGAACATGGAGATTAAAAGCCATGCAGTTAGAGCTAAACTGGTCAGGAGGTCATCTTGAAGGCAGACAGAATCACATGGCTGGGAGTGCTACTTGCAGAAAGAATGAAAAAGCCCAATGTTCTACAAAAACCACTAAGTTTACTTAAGTAGTTCTGGGCAGTGTCTAAAAGAAAAAGAGGCGAAAAGCTGTTGTTCCTTTTCAAGCTGACTGACTGACCGAATAGGAAATTCTGATTAGGAAATTTTCAATATTTCATTAAAGGTTCAATATTTTCTTCTGTCACTTATCATAGTTTATAATGAATCCAAATTCTTGAGGTATGGCTTCTTGTCCAGGTGATTGGCTGCCCCAAATAAATATCTCTTAAGGGACGACAAGATGACATGTCTCTACCCAGAAGTAGATTCAGCTCTTGAATAGAAAGCAGTAGATTTCTCTTAAGGAGCATTCAACACTATTGTAACCCATTAAAATATCTAAAACTCATATATTACCACTTGTCAATCTAGTAGTATGTACAAAATTATTACTGATATAAGCTAATTTAATTAAGGCAATTATCTCAAAGAAATATCAAATATATTTGTAGATGCTCAGGGGGTTACATTTTCAAGATCAAAAGCGTAGGGTGTAAACTACATTTATTTGGCCTTTCTCTTGGATCTGTGCTAATAGTCACTACCACCATGATGAATAGTTTTGTTGCATAAACAAAAACAAAACAGCAAGAAAAACAAAACAACAGCAACCAAATCTATTTCAAATGACACTACAATTGTGTTTGAGAGGAATTAATATTTTTTAAATGTGTCTTACTAGTAATGTACAAGAACTTCAAAAGCAGAGTCTCCTATTAGTCTATACAGAGTACAGATCACCAGTATACATTTGAATAATAATAGATATCCATACATTAAATACTTGTAAATCAGATATGATGAAACATATTGATAAAAATAAGATACACAATTGTCCCTGCAAATACGGGTGAGAGGATTTATTCTAGGATTCTTGTTAAGGCACATGGACATGCACCTAAATATCTCTGGATGCTCAAATCTCTTTTTTTTTTTTTTTTTTTTTTTTTTTTATTTTTAGGGTGCAGCTCTCTCTCTTTTTTTTTTTTTTTACTTATTTATTTATTTTTATTCTTTTTTAATTAAAATTTCCACCTGCTCCCCATTTCCCATTTCCCTCCCCTCCTCCCAAATATTGCCCTCCCCCCACTTCCCTCCCCCTATCCCCACTCCTCCTCTCCTCCCCCCACTCCATTCCCCCTCCCTCTCGTTACTGAAGAGCAGTCCAAATTCCCTGCCCTGCGGGAAGACCAAGGTCCTTCTATCTACATCCAGAAAGGTGAGCGTCCAAACAGGCTAAGCTCCCACAAAGCCAGTTCATGTATTAGGATCGAAACCTAGTGCCATTGTCCTTGGCTTCTCATCAGTCTTCATTGACCGCCATGCTCAGAGAGTCCGGAATCAACCCATGCTTATTCAGTCCCAGACCAGCTGGCCTTGGTGGGCTCCCAATAAATCAGTTCCACTGTCACAGTGGGTGGGTGCATCCCTCGTGGTCCTGATTTTTTGCTCAAATCTCTTATATAAAACAGTGTATTATGGAGGCTGGAGGGATGGGTGAGTGGTTTTTTTTTTTTTTTTTTTTTTTTTTTGGTTTTTCGAGACAGGGTTTCTCTGTGGCTTTGGAGCCTGTCCTGGAACTAGCTCTGTAGACCAGGCTGGTCTCGAACTCACAGAGATCCGCCTGCCTCTGCCTCCCGAGTGCTGGGATTAAAGGCGTGCGCCACCATCGCCCGGCTTGGGTGAGTGGTTTAAAGGACTTGCTGCTCTTGCAGATGACCAAGGTTTTATTCCTGGCAGGCACAAAGTGTCTCATAAACTCCTATAACTCCAGGTCTCAGTGTTCTTATGCCCTCTTTCGACACCCATGGACACTAGCCATACTCATAGTGTACATAAATGCAAAACAGCGCTCATGTTCATAATATATATGAATAATTCTAAAAAAAACATAGTGGAGCACATGAAAGCAACTTTTGGAGAAACTACAGAGATGAGTTAGCAATGTAACAGTGATCTGTCCTTAGTTCAATATCCAGCACCTTGCTTTCTATGGGTAAGTTGGAAGCAGGTTTTTTCAGGATAAGGAGAGAAAACTAAGTCCAAATTAACCCAGTATTACATACAAGCCAGTAAGGGCAAATGTGGTTTTGATCAGTCAGGGGAAAATTGTATTTACCTTTTCATATGTAAAATTGTGGATAGGCAACCGTTGCATGCAGAGATTTGCTGATGACATTTAAAAGTAAATGATGGTAGGATGTGGCTCATCCCCACCTTTTTGGGTCTCTCCATTTGACTACATCCACATAAAGAATATCAGAAAAAGAACCTGGGAATCTTGAGTCACATATCTGAGTAATCCTGCTACCACACCAATTCTCTGAAACATTTTCTACATTTTTACTCAGTTTGAATTATCATATACTTTCACCACCACTACTCCTTGTCTTGTCCATTTAATGTTCTAGGCACAAATGACCTGGACATTATAACAAGAGACATTCAAAAATGCCAGGCAGTAACACTTGCAAATAGTTTAAATAATCTTTAGGCTACTTATATTTACTACCATCAATTGCTAAGTAAATAGTACTCTAGCCATATAATTCAGAAAATAAAGACAAGAAAACTGTCTGTAGATATTCAGAAGTCATTAAATCTGCCTTTAGCAAGTATTATTCATCTATAGTACATAAACATATTACCCGTTCAGTCCTTGAATAATGGTGAACTATACTATATGGGAATACATACTAAATTTTAACATTTTTGTTGTGGTTTAGAAAATATCTGAACTACAGTAAAAAAAAAATAGCATATTTTATTTAAGGTTTATATACTTTTATAAATTATGAGTCTAAATGTTATCTATGTCTATAAAGTGTGAGAAAATGTGCTTATTTACTGCTTTTTCTTACATTGTCTTTGTGAAATATTGTTGTAATAAACCATATTTTTAATTGTAAATTCCAGAGGAATTTTGATCCTATTTTTTTTAAAAAGGAACCTTACCAAATAATGTCTTTGCAAACATTTTAGTAATTTTTTCAGCATTTTGTAGGTCTGTTGATTATACACAATATAAGGAAATTTGCCAAAATAATGATTACAGTTTGAACATTTATAAAGTTTTCTTTTTAATGCAATGTCAAAGCTGTATAAAACTTACTGAAACATTAGCAACACGGACACTGATTACTCTTTTCTAGCCTCTGAAACAGGCAAGAACAAAATTAACTTGTGTCAAACTGGGAACCTTGAGGATCATTTGAAATTGCTGTGGAAAGGGGCAAAGAGATAAAAGATATATAGAAGATTTCTTTCAGCAAATGTTCTTCAAGGAGAGATTCAATCTGCAGGCAGACTGTCAGACAAACGGTCTGTTAGAGGAGAAAGTGAGCAGGTATTATTTCAAAACAGTCAGAGGAAAGTTACTTGGTGTTAGCATCAAGTGCCATTCGTGAGATCCTATCCATTTGCTAACTGGTAAGTCTTGTGGCACTGTTGTTTTGATTAACTTTGGCCATTTGGGTTAAGGTTTGGAGTCATTGAGATAAGGATTAGAGTCAGTAGATGATTTTATGAAATATCAGACATCACTAAGACTGACTACTAAAGAATGGGGGTCATTGTTCCTGTACTCGCCTTTGTGTCTTCACAATTTAAACTTTGCAAACCTATTGAATATTTTTTAAGAATTTTCAAATTAATATCATGAGACTCGAGGCACACAAAGAAAATAAAATGTGTGACAAGTATCTAGGAAACAGAACATTAAGAAGTTCTCATTCTCCTATGCACAGCGTGCATTCCCTACTGGTTTTCCTGGCTCATAAAGATGCACATGTGTGTTCCATAAAGTCAGGAAAGTAGTCTTTTTTACTTTGTATTTAATTGTTAAAATTATTAAAATAGAAAGAAATTATCGCAAAATCATAAAAAGTCTCTCGATCTTTTTCTGTTTCTGTG
Source organism: Chionomys nivalis (assembly GCF_950005125.1). NCBI lineage: Eukaryota > Metazoa > Chordata > Mammalia > Rodentia > Cricetidae > Chionomys > Chionomys nivalis. The sequence goes on along the minus strand of NC_080090.1, from coordinate 73,119,239 downwards.
TTTTTGCATTGGTTGTCATAGACTGTTCAAAACATTTTCATAGTTTATTTATTACAATGTTTCTATGTTTGTCAGTTTTAAGAGTTTATATTTTTCAGAATTTCCATTAGAATTATATTCAAGTTATCGCATTTAAAGATTTTAAATGTACTTTTCTGGCCTGTAATTTTCTATGTTGGCCACAGCGGCCTCAAACTCAGATGTTATCTTGCCTTTACCTCCTGAGTGCTTGAATTAAAGGCATTACAACCACCTGGAATAATATCTTTTAAACATATTTTAATTATTAACTTTATTTCTTAGAAAAATATTCTTTTTAATAGATCTGTGTGTGTATGTGTGTGTGTGTATTCATATATGTGTCTGCAAAGTCCTAGAACTGAAGTTACAGGTGGTGGTGAGGCCCAAGATAAAAGTGCTGGGAACTTAACTCTGATAAAAATACTATTTTTTTTTTTTTTTTTTTTTTTTGGTTTTTCGAGACAGGGTTTCTCTGTAGCTTTGGAACCTGTCCTGGAACTAGCTCTTGTAGACCAGGCTGGCCTCGAACTCCCAGAGATCCACCTGCCTCTGCCTCCCGAGTGCTGGAATTATAAAAATACTATTTTTAATGGAGCAACATATGTCAAACATTCTGCATTTAAATGAATGAGGTAATTGGTATAGTTTTACTGGGTATAAACTCACAAAATAATTCCCAACGTGTGCACTCCCTAAACAATTAGAGGTAGGTCTATTGTTTTGTTTCAGAATGCATATATTTACACATACACTTTTCTTTTGGGTGTTATTTTGTACTAAAGGCTCAATAAAATGATTCTTCTGTATGTAAATAAATTTCCAACAGCACTAAGCTAATAATAAAGAAATATGAAATTAAAAAATAATTATATAAACCAAATCTTTCAGAAAAACCACATGCGTGTTAAAGGCTCAAGGATTGACTAGAATTTCCTAACCATGAGGTCTGATGCTCAGTACTCCAGAACTGCATAGCCTTGAGCTATTGTTAATCAATTTATTAGCCACCCATCCTCCACTCTTGTGTCTGAAATAATACTCTTTAAACTGTAAGGTAAAGTTTTAATGTCTAGTCTTAGCAGACCACTAATTTATATAAATCCAAAAACTATGTGTGCTATTAGATAACATGAAATGTACAACTGACGTTTACATACTTAACTAAAACCCCCTGACTTAAGATCCTTACCAATATATTTCATGGTTTTGACTTTCATTTGTCCGTAACTAATAAATCTTATGTAACTGTTTTCATGCTGGAACATGTTATCTGAGGCTGAAAACATTTTGTACAACAAAAATTAAAGATGAGGCAGCTTGGATCTCTGATTCCCTGCTGGCCCTGGGATAGGGTTGATTGACCTGTCCTAGAGTTCAATTTCTTATGTTTCAGACTTGGTCTCACAAATTCACTGTATTATTATTTGCTTTCATTACAGTAGTGATATCGTATATTCTTTTACTACTTAGTAAATTACATTTTCATCTCAGTGCTTCATAAACCTTGCATTGTAAGTGGGTGTGATAAATACATCAGAATATATAGGAGTCGTAGGACAATAGTTATTATCATTGCTGACATGCAAAATTGAAACTCATGCTATCATTGGGAAGAAAGGGAAATATTTCAAGAAAAGGTATCCTTTTTTAATATTAGATCTGCAGGGAACTCTAACTGTATTCACCAGGCAAATAAGGTGTGTCATATTACAATAAAGCTGTAAAGCAGACTTGTAGCTTCTCCAATAAGTTTCATCAAACAGTGATCAAGTATCTACATTTATGTTATCTCTTTTCTTAACATGTCTATCTCTGATAAAGTGTCAGAAAGCAGAACTAATTGTTTTGAAATTTGTGGCAGATCATCTGCTTTAGCCACCAGTAAGTCTATAAGAAGTTAGCATAACACTAAGCCAATGTCTACCATTTATTGATTCCATTCCTTGATCTACTCATAAATCAGTTACATATACTGTACAATTTATTCATTTATTCACACTCCATGGAAAATTTTTAGATGAAGTACGTTGCAAAAAGAAAATATGATTTAGCTTTCATGCATATAATGAGATGTTCAATGATATAAAGGCAATGGCAATTAGATTATGATGTTATGAAAATATTATTCATTATTAAAAATAAAAATGCTATTAAATTGCTTATACTAAATAGATTAGAACCCTCCTATTAATGTTATCGCACTATAATTAAATGTAGGGGTTTTTGACATTGTGAAGAAAAGAGGCAAATAAATTGATCAGTCAGAACGATTTGCTTCACTCAAGTACCTTAGAGTTTAAGTTTTAAATAATCAGCTTCACTTTTAACCAAAGAACCTTGTCCAAATGTAATTACTTTGAATTTGAAATTACATTAAACAGAAGAAGAAAGAGGAATTAGTGAAATCTAGTTCAAAACATAGCTACACTTCACTAATTCTCTGTTCATATCTAATTATTTTGTGCTAGTGGAACCAGGGCAGATTAAATTCCATCATACTTGTGTATGAAGCTTGCAGAATGTGCTATATAGATGCTCTTTGAATAGGACAAAAATCCAGGTCTCATATTTAAATATGAAAAGATGAAGTTTTAATGATTTGGATGTACTATAATAAAATATAAAGGAAAAGATCATTTCAGTCAGCTCTTAGTAGTGTGTGTTGAAATAAATTTTAATTATAAACCTACAGAAGAGTAGCAGTTTTAATTTTAATGCACTTCTCTCAGACTTACAAACTGTACCCTGAAATTTTAATTTGCTATGTCTTATCTTTCTCAATATATTGTGTATATCAGTGGTAGAACTGTTTACTTTTCCTTTAACCCATCTACCTCAAAGTATACTTTTTCTGTACTTAGTTGTGCCTCTAATTCTGTCTTTCTGTCTTCTTGTCTCTCTTGTCTCAGTAGATTTTCTCCTATTTCTTTAACCTCTTACATCTTTTTAAAAGATTTGATAAATTTAAAAATGTTGTTTTGCAATTCTAAAGTTAATTTATTTTAGTTAAGACGATTTTGGACTGTAGAAGAATGTACTATGTCAAGAGGGAAAGCCTGATGAGTTAGTTGTCAAAAATACATAAACATGGGGTCACCTAAGACAGTTGAAAACACGTAGATACATTACAATTGGTAACAGTACCAAAACTACCATGATGAAGTAGCAGCAAAAATAATGTTATTGTTGGGGTCAGCACAGCACGAGGAACTGTATTAAAGAGTCACAGCATTGGGAAGGTGGGAACTGGTGTGGCCTAGGGTGGGAACTGGCATGGTCTTGCCAGCGGAGACAGCAAGAGCCTCTCACCATTTCCATTCTCTCTGCCTCATACCTTTCTCCCTTCATGCCTGAGAGCCACATCAAGTGAGCTCTCACTTCCTGCTCAGGCAACTGCAGTCCTAAACCATCCCAAACAATGCCACCAACTGGGGATCAAGGCTTCAAATTTCAGAGACTATGGGGGATGTTCCTCTCTCAAGCCACCACATTGCCTAAAGTTTTGACTCTCTTCCCTTGATGGTTGTATAAGACAGAGCCCTGTGTGAACCCAGTCATTGAGTTTTACCGCCAGTGCCCAGTACTACGGAATCCTACTGGGTGCAGCTTATCAGGTGGAAGTCTCTTCTGTTTGGAGAAACAGAAACTTCTGGTGGAGCCACAAAGTCCTGAGAGAGGCTGAGTCTCTTTGCCTGCCCTCACTGGTGAGGGCTGCCTGGTGTGGTCTGTCTAGCTTTATCTCTGGGGGGCAGCATGGCACCAATACTGCTCCTGCTGGGGGTTTCTGGGCCCAGCTCTGAACTCAGGCCACAATGCTCTCGAGCTCCTCATGGTCCTCTGAGCCCCTCAGCCGCAAGGCCACCCAACCATCTTCTCAGATGTTTAGAAACATATAAAATCAAAAATTTCTTTCCGCCCTGGAATTCTGAACAAACCTGTGGCTCTCGAATGCAAGCTTGCCGTTGGCAGAATTAACATGACAGGTTGGGTGTCCAAAGGGTTCAAAGCTCCATCCCTTAAATAGATTGGACCTGAAATGGAGATGATTTGTGTATATTTTGAATTTAAAAGAATTTTGTAAAGAAAAAAATACATAAACATGACATACACAGGTAGATGTGGGTATGACTAAAATCCATTCACCTGGTTATTTAGGAAACAAAATGTTAATGATTTTACCTTTCACTTTATGTTTTGATATATAAGGCTGTTTGGAGAATAAAGCAGAGGAATTCTTCAGGATGTGAACTCAGGACTTCATGAGTGACCACTGAGAACCTCTCTCCTGATAAAGCCAAAAAAAAAAAAAAAAAAAAGAAAACAACAAAAAAAGAAAATTCTTGAAGTTTGTGTTTTCCAACAAATCAGTACAGAAAAAGGTTTTAGATGTAGAAATTAAACCTTCATATTTCAAATGGGAAGAAATCAACATGTGTTTATAATAAAGGATCAGCTATCTCTTTGTCTTGGTCCAAATTCTGTAGTGCAGTGGTGTTGTGTTACTGCAGAACACTAAGCAGATTCAACCAGATCCCTGAATAGTAGATTAGCATCTGCTCTTCTTGGATTTTGTATCTTTCAAAGAAACTTTTATCCAGTAAGACCCATGGCCAGCTTGGACCTTTCTAAACAAAGTTTACACAATACCTTAAAGCTAAGTGTCGTACTATAAAATGAATATTAGCACTTGAAAAAAAGGTGAAATAATTGTATTACACAGTTTAAAAAACTGCTGTGAATACATAACAAATAAAGAAACCGCATAAACAACAAAACAAAAATGCAAAGAAAAGTCAGCCTATAATTCACAATCCTAGAGAAATTAGACAAGAGGACCTTAAGAGAGGCATACATGGATATAATCTACATGTAAAGTAGAAAAAGACAGGATCTCCTGAATAAATTGTGAGCATGGTATCATAGGAGAAGGTAGAAGGGCAGGGGAGAGGAAGGGACAGAAGCAGAGAAAAATATATAGCTCAATAAAAACTTCAACAAAATATATAGAAATTTTGGAACAGTATTTAAAATATCAAACTTCTGAATAATAGGTATAGGAGAAATAATGAAAATCAAATAGACAAAATTTTTAACAAAACAACCACAGAAAACTTTTATAATCTAATAATGTGATATTATTAAGGTCAAGAGATGTACAGAACACCAAGTAGACGGGAACAGAACAGAAATGTTCTACTGTTGACTGAGGTTTCCTGGTCCACCAGGTCTCACAGCTGTTAAGTCCCAAAGAATCATACAGAGGTCTACATTAGTTATAAACTGATTGGCCCATTAGCTCAGGCTTCTTGTTACTCTTACAAATTATATTAGCCCATTATACTTGTCTATGTTAACCACGTGGCTCGGTACCTTACTTGATGAGGCAGTCATATCTTGCTTCTTCTATAGCAGACTGTGTCCTCTTCCCAGAATTCTCTTGTACTCCTGTCCCGCCTCTACTTCCTGCTTGTTGTCCCGCATCTACTTCCTGCCTGGCTACTGGCCACTCAGCATTTTATTAAAATACAATTGACAGGGTATAAACCATTGTCCCACATCATTTCTACATCATATAATAGTCAACAAAATGCAAGTAAAAAAAGTTATTGAAAATGACTAGGGAAACATCAGATCATATACACAGTCAGACCCATTAGAAAAGCAGTAGATTATTTTTTTCAATGGAGACTATGAATGCCAGAGGGAATGGGTCAGTGTTCTACATAAAATGAAGGATTGTAGATGCCAGACCAAACTACCATTTGCAGCATAACTTTTAATTTTTGTCAAAAGAAAAATTTTTACTATTGTAAAAACAGATAAAAGAAATTCACGACCACTAAGCCAGGTCTACATAGAATACTCAAAGGAATGTTTTTATCTGAACAGAAGTTTAAACACAACCCCAAAAGACACAGGAAACAAATAAAAATTCCAGAATACTAAATCAAAATAAAAGTACTCATTTTAGGGTTGGCAAGAGACTTGACTCTGAAGGGGTTCCCAGGAGTCCAAGGAGATGTCCCCAGCTAGTTCCTTGGGCAGCTGAGGAGAGGGAGTCTGAAATGGCCCTATCCTATTGCCATACTGATGAATATCTTGCATATCACCATAGAACCTTCATCTGGCAATGGGTGGAGATAGAGATAGAGATCCACATTGGAGCACTGGACTGAGCTCCGAAGGTCCAAATGGGGAGCAGAAGGAGGGAGAACATGAGCAAGGAAGTCAGGACCACGAGGGGTACACCCACCCACTGAGACAGTGGGGCTGATCTAATGGGAGCTTCCCAAGGCCAGGTGAATTGGGACTGATGGATCATGTGATCAAACCAGACTCTCTGAAAGTGGCAGACAATGAGGGCTGCTGAGAAGCCAAGGACAATGGCACTGGGTTTTGATCCTACTGCATGTACTGGCTTTGTAGGAGCCTAGTCTGTTTGGATGCTTACCTTCCTAGACCTGGATGGAGGGGGGAGGACCTTGGACTTCCCACAGGGCAGGGAACCCTGACTGCTCTTTGGCTGGAGAGGGAGGGGGAGGGGGGTTAGGGGGAGGGGAATGGAAATGGGAAGAGGTGGAAATTTTTAATAATAATAATCAAAGAAACAATAAAAAAGAGAAAACATGTAAAAAAGAAATAAAAATATATAAAAATAAAATAAAAACATAAATCATCCAAGAAAAAGTAATAGAATTGCATGCAAATACCAAAATGACAGGAATTAAAATGAACTGTTTTGGTAACTCTATTATTAAGGTCCAAACTCTAAAACAGAGACATTAATAGATTCAAAAACAGAATCTTTTGACTTTCTCCAAGCAGTACACTTTACCCTATGAGGAATAGAGGTCAAAAGGCTTTTCAAGCAAACAACACCAAGACTTAGGCATATGTATCCTTATATCTGACAAAATATAATTCAAATTAAAACTATGCAAAAAAGATAAGTTTGGAAATTTCATACTCAGAGGAAAATCTGCCAACAGGAATTTATAATCCTAAATGTATACATTAACATATCACCCAATTTTATAAAAGCAATAATATTGCATCTGAAAATCACACATGCACCACAATACAGCATTGCTGGGGGATTTTAACATGCCCACTCTCATTAATATTCAGACCACGTGGAAAAAAACAGAAAAATGAAGGAATTAAATGATATAAGTAAAATGAACCTAAAAAATCATCTTCAAAACATTACCCAAAGTATAAAGAAATATTTTCTTCTTGCCATTCCATTGTTTTTTATTCAAAATTAAGCACATATTAACTAATACCAAATGAATCTCAATAAAAATAGGAAAATTAAAATTACATTCTGAATTCTATTTGTCACAACATAATAAACCTGGATATTAATAGCAGTACAAAAACAGAGAAAATGTGTAGCCACGGAAAGTAAACAGCACACTATTGATAGATACATAGTGTTTTAATTTTGTATCATCTTATATGATTTCTAGAATATGTATGCTCTTAATTCTTTGAGAAATTTATACAATGTGTTTTAAACTCATTCACTTTCACTTTCTACTCCAAATACATCCCCAAATTGACCTCCTACTTCCCTAAATTCTCCAAAATTTCTGTCCTTTTTAAAAATTTTATTTTTATAACAAATGGAATTAGAATCTGTGCCGCTGTAGAAATAACCAGGATTATCTCCAAAATGTGTTTTAAAGGTGAAAGTTTTATTTGTAGCATTATTAATGAAATTGAGAAAAGAACAGTGTACAGAGAATTGGCAGAGAAAACAAAAAACAAACTCAAAACTTATATTTAGATGCATTGATGCATTGAAATGTATCTGTACAAAGAAAAATATTTCATTTTGCGTAGACAAGCTTATCTGTGTTCTTAGTGTTCAAATTGGAACTTGGCAGGGTTTCTACTCCTTCATTTTCATTATTCTCATAAGAAAATGTTAATGATACTGAATTGGCTAAAGTTATTACAGAGAAATGTCATTTTGAGTATTTAAAGAGAGTGTATCCATTATTTGGAGTGAGTAAGGAAAAATGGTGTGAAATTTTAGCATTTTCAAGTGAACTGTTTAATATTTGGGTATTTTTGATGAGATTTTTAATTCCAAAATTAATAAAAGGAGACAAAGGTGGTAGGTGGGTATGAGAGTGGAATTTGAAGGAGTTGAAGTAGAAGTGTGTAAAGAAAAATACATTGTAGGAAATTCTGAGAGAACTATGAGCTGAGAGGAAACAATAGGAATAAAATAATAAAAGACAGAAGGAAACCAAAAAGTTGTTCATCTCATTTACGAATACATAGCATGAATTATTAATAAATATTTTAATTTCATTGGTTACTATATTTTTATTTATCTAAAACAGTACTCTGAACTGCATAATACTAACTGTAGAGCTTAGATTGGTAGTTTATTCTATAAAAAAATGCTAGTCTCATATTATATTTGAGAATTCCCTTTGTAACTTGGTATCAATACGTTGACAAATGAAGTAAAATAAATAAGAAAATAAATTCAATATATTTTTATTTGATTTGATTGTTGTTTTATTCTACTGAAGGTACTTAAAATTATTACTAGTCCTTAGCACTATACACACACATATACACTTATGCATACACACAACCATTTCAATGTACTAAAATGAAAAGATACGCAAAAATACTAGAGCTTAAACATTTTTTAAATATTATGCCTTCCAGTAAGTTGTTTATTGAGTGTCAAGACAAATTATATTAAGTAGTTTTTTACTTTTTAACTTATTATCTATCCTGATAGAAATTCCTATGCATAAATATGTGTGCATATTTGCCAAATCATCCAGTTAAATATTTTCCTATTTTTAACATGCACTTTTGCAAAAATGCAGTTATACTGACAGATATACACTTGGCTTAATATATTTGAAAATATTAAGAGAGAAGAGCTGTGAAATGTTGCCATTAGGACACTCAGAAACTCACAACAGCTATTAACAAAGAACAGAAACAAAACAATATATAAAACAAGATGAAGAATGGGAGATACAATTGGAACAGTGACATCCTGTGGGGACTCAGGAGGAGATGAATGAGGAAATATGATAATATCTCATCGTTCATGTTATGAACCTCCAAATAATAGGTTTCTAATACATACAAAAAGAAAAGTCATTCTCCCTCTTCTATCAGCCATAATCTGTCAATACTTTTCAGCAGAGTACAGTGGCAGCACACATTATTAAATAATTGGTCCAAATGAGGAGCAGAAGGAGGGAGAACATGAGCAAGGAAATCAGGACCACGAGGGATGCACCCACCCACTGTGACAGTGGAACTGATTTATTGGGAGCCCACCAAGGCCAGCTGGTCTGGGACTGAATAAGCAGGGGTTGAAACTGGACTCTCTGAGCATGGCGGACAATGAAGGCTGATGAGAAGCCAAGGACAATGGCACTAGGTTTCGATCCTAATACATGAACTGGCTTTGTGGGTGCTTAGCCTGCTTAGACGCTCACCTTTCTGGACGTAGATAAAAGACCTTCGTCTTCCCGCAGGGCAGAGAATTTGGACTGCTCTTCAGTATTGAGAAGGAGGGGGAATGGGGTGGGGGGAGGAGAAGAGGAGTGGGGATAGGGGGAGGGGAGTGGGGGGAGGGGGCAATATTTGGGAGGAGGGGAGGGAAATGGGGAATGGGGAGCAGGTGGAAATTTTAATTAAAAAAGAATAAAAATTAAAAAATAAATAAATAATTGGCATAGTCCAATACATAGAAATTTTTTAGCAAAGTATATATTATTAAAAAAATCTCTACATACTTTTTCACAGAAAACTAAAATAGAAGACTATGTAAAAATGCTGTTAAATTTTAAAACTGTTGTTTGTCTACCTGTATGTCTTTGAAATACATGTGTCCGTTATCCTCAGAGGCCCGAAGCACATGATGGGTTTTCTGGGACTGGAGTACAAATGACTGTGAATCGTCATATAGATACGAAGAACTGAATAGGGGTCTTCTGAAAGAACACCAGTGCACTTAATTTCTAAGCCATCTCTCCAGATACCAAAGAATTGTTTTTTTAATTACTTTCATTATTTTACAAATTAAGGTCTAACTACTATTTTGTAAGACTGTACATCTTAATGTATATTTGTATTCTATTGATAATATTAAGACCCTCTTATAATTCTTGTGGTAAGTTGCTATTTACCTATGATCCATATTCATTGTAATGTACATTTTACATTTTTGTTGTAAATTTACCTAAAATAAAAAATATTTATCATAAAAAATGCAAATTTAAATTAGCTGTTTTTGAAATATTGTATGAAATGTATTAAAATAATGATTGTTACCTATTGACCAAAATTCATTTAAAATTCTAAATTACATGGCAATGGACTAAAATTTAATTGAAAATGAGGCAAAACATAAATGTTCATAATTTTAGTATGGAATTCTCTTTTTTAAAGAACTGGAATATATTTTAAACTTTAGTTTGGGATTTTGATAACAAATCCTGAAAAATGATACTTAAATATGGAGAAACAGTGTCTTCATGTGTGTAATAGGTTGCTTCCTCATGTGTGTAATTGCTTGTGTTAAGGTCAGTAGAAAAAGAAAGATAAAAGTATAGGGAAGAGATATGATGTATTTAGGAATTCAGTATGTTTCATTATTTACATTTCCTATGCAATTAAAAGTATTGAAGGTTTTTTATAAGTATTAGGAGAAAGGAATCAGTAGAAAAAATACACAACATAATATTGTTTATAACAACGAGTTAATATTGTGATAAAATAATGCTTAGGATATATCTGTATTGCCCATATAATTTCAAGCTGCTAAACTGTGCATGACACTGAATTCTATAGATAACTCTGTTACCCATATTCTCTTAGTCTCTAATGAAAATGCTCTTAAATTTTCTATGTCTTTCCCTGTCAGTCAGAACTTACTATTTGGTAAATTCAGAGAAACAATCTAGTCCACATTATAAATTTATTTTATGTATTTTTGTTAACAGTTTTTCAGTCATTTTTTCCCTTTAGTTGAGAATTGGGTGCTTAGTTGTTGTTCTTTTAAAGGAGGCCATATACATTTCTCCATACCATTTTTATGATAAAATATTGTTTTTGAAAAAGATTATGTTTTTATTAAGTATGGATAGAGATATTAGTACTTGACATAGCAAGGAAAGAGTTCAGTAGCCTCAGAAGACAAACCCAAGAATTCATTTTAACTCCGTGGATAGAAGACAAATGTACCCATTACACTCCATACTCTCTAAAATGCCTCCAACATGCCTTTGTCAGGGAGGAGACATTACCAAAATTGCTAATCCTTTAAAATGATTGTGCAATTAATCACTGCTGAAATCTCTGCTTAAATCCCAAAGAACTAGTTATGACATACATATTTATACTAAATGTGATCATCATGATTAATATTGTGACAATAAATACCAGAGGAAATTCATAGTGATTAGCTATAATTGTAAAGCAATGTTCCATAATTCAAATATTTTGCCTCGAAATATAGGCATTTTAAGGTACATATTATCTACTTTTTTCCTTGTTTTAATTCACCATAGTAAACTTCAATACTGGTTGTATCCTCTATTTTCTAAATAATAATTACTGGAAAATATAATTCTACTTACTTTTACTATTATTTTTTAAAAATTGACAATACAAAACAACTTTAATCTATTTAGTTTTCTCTATCTAAAATGTAATTATCTTAAATTATGAATCCTTTGGTAGAAGCATGGAACTGTTAGTCTTTTTTAAAAAATTATTAGATTTTTAAAAAATTCCAATCCAAGTTCCCACTCACTCCCCTCCTCCCATATCCTCCCACTCTAGATCCTTCCAATCTTCAGAGAGGGTATGGCACATTGCTTTGTGGAATGTCCAAGACCCTCCCTACTATATCTGGGCTGAGCAAAATATACATCCAAAGAGAACAGGTTTCCAAAATACCAGTATATGCAGTAGGGATAAATCCTGGTGCCACTGCAAGTGGCCTCTCGTCAGCCCTAGCCTTGCAACACATTTAGAGGAACTAGTTTGTTCCTATGTTTCTTCCTTCCCAGTCTGGCTAGAGTTGATGAGCTCCCATTAGCTCAGGTAGACTGTTTCAGTGGGTGTACCCATCATGGTCTTGATCTCTTTGCTCATATTCTTATTCCTCCCACTCTTTAACTGGACTTTGGGAGCTCTGCCTTTGTTTCCATCAGTTGCTGGATGAAGGTTTGATAGTGATATTCAAGATATGCATCAGTCTGACGACAGAGCAAACCAAAATAATGCCCTCTCTCTTCTATTGTTTAGGGTCTTACCATTGCTTAGGGTATTACCTGGAGTGAGCCTTGTGGATTTTTGGGAATTTCTCTAAAGCCTAGTTTCTGCTAACCCTATAATGGCTCCCTCAATCAAGATATCTATTTCCTTACTCTCATCTCGGTCCTTCTTTCATCTCGACTATCCCACTCATTCAAGTTCTCCTCAAACCTCCCCTTCTCCCCTTCTTTTCTCCTTTTACCTTCCTTTCTCCCCACACTCCCATGCTCCCAATTTTGCCAGGCGATTTTGTCTGTTTCCATTTTCCATGTGGATCAATATATATTTTTCTTAGGGTTCACCTTGTTACTTAGCTTCTCTAGGATCATGAACTATAGGCTCAAATTCCTTTGTTTATAGCTATTATCCACTTATGAGTGAGTACATACCATATTCATCTTTTTGGGTCTGGGTTACCTCACTTTCTTTTCTACTTCCATCCATTTGCATGCAAAATTCAAGATGTCCTTGTTTTTTACCTCTGAGTAATACTCTAATATGTAAATTGCCACATTTTCTTTACTATTTTTCAGTTGAGGGATATCTATGTTGGTTCCAGGTTCTAGCTATTACAAATAATGTTGCTTTGAACATAGTAGAACAAATGCCTTTGTAGTATGATTGAACATCCTTTGGGTATATGTCAAAGAGTGGTATTGCTGGATCCTGAGGTAGGTTGATTCCCAATTTTCTGAGAAACCACCATACTGATTTCCAAAGTGGTTGTACAAGTTTATTTTTCCTATAATTACTTTTCCTTCTTAAAAAATTAACCCTATGTGACTTCTACATTAAATAGCAGAATGTGTATGCTTAAGTATGTAACTGCCCTAAAGAAAACATTCTCAATATATTTTATCAGGACATTAATAATACTAATTAGAGTCTGTAATATATAGTACAAACTCAATAGTTCAAGATTTCTGCTAAGCAATCTGTTTTTAGAGGTTATTCTCAATTTTAAATTGTTGTCATTTTGTCTGCTCTTGTCACCATTTCCTGAATGAAGAACATTCAGAAAAAATAATATCTACTCTCAATCCTGAAGTCTTTTTTTCTTTATAATGCTACACTATTGGTAGTCTTTTTATAAATTTTTTATTTTGAAATATTTCTATTGCTTTATGGGAGCTTTTCTATCTGTCTTTTTCACTATAAACAATTTTATTGCTCAAGTTTTAATTATTCAATATAAATAATATTTTTGTATTCTTTCAAATTCTATGTATCATTTAGATACATTAATATATAACAAAGAGTCTCCAATAGCACTGAATTATAGAATTGTTTGTTCTGACATAACACAGAGATGGGTACTGCCAGTTCCTCTCTGAGTCTATACATGTACTATGAACACCAATATCATTAGTTTATTTTCCCATACATACGATGTTTATTCTACCATGAAGGGCCATGTCTCCTCCTCCCATCATTTCTTAGCTGCATTATTAGCTTTGGGTCTTATTGGGGAGAAACACACATTAAGTTTCTCATTCCTAACATAAACTAAACAACAAATGATGATAATTCACCCTGAGTAGATCTATAAAGAGACCATTTCAAACTATCTTAAAGCACTGTAACCCTCTGATCCTCACATTCTGTGCAATGCCAGATTATCCATCTTCTGGAACAAATGTTTTATAATTTTGTTACATTTTCTTTTCTCTAGAAACAATTGTAGCTCAATCTGACGAAGTAATATTTTTTTTCTTAATCCTCAGTTACTTTCCTTAGGCTACATGTCAATGACAGGACAAAGAGTCCTGAAAACATAAGCAATGGTAACCATGAAATATATGTATTTTTTGATATTACCTCATATCTATAATTTTGTACTCTTAAGAGAAAATAAATTCTTATGGTTTAAATCTCACTATTAAACATCATAACTTGAGTGTAACACCCGATTCTGTGTTACATCCTCTGTACAGTTCGCGCGCCACTGTACCGTATTTTGAAAGAACACACAAAGAGACCTGGGTCAGCCGAATGCCTTTTATTCAGACTTGGGGAAGTTCTTAAGGACCTAACTGCTGCACAAGGACCTCTGCCTAGGCAGGTAGGAAATTACCATACCAACAATTGAGTCAATGCCCTACAGCTAATCACCAGGAGGGTCAGGGAGAGCCCAGGAACAAATAGGATGCTTAGTTAGCTGACCAGAAACTGTCCTTAAGATGCACCCCAGGTACAAGGGTAGACCCGGGCCCTACACTTGAGTCAGAATCAAAATGTTTTTTCATGAGAAAATGATAAGATGTAATATACTATAAAATATCAAACTTTGAATGAACAAGAACTGTTTCTCAGTGCATATAATATACTGGCTAGTGAACCGAGTCAGTGATTGGAAAATAATTATTACAAAATAAGGACAACAGTCAATTTTTTTCTTTATGTCTGACGTGTTCTTCATGTATATCTTTTAAAAAGGGGTTGCAAAGTTTTTAGAGTGTGCTATTTCAGTCTTGCGTCTATAAAATCCAGAAGTAGATAACTGACTTCTTCAAGTTGTCCTCCTACTGCCACATCTGTGCTATGCCACATACACAAACCTGAATGCTTATGTAAGCTAGCAATGCATACTAAATAAGCAAATTTTAAAAAGTCTATATAGAACTTAAAAAAGTAAAACCTAACTTGGGCTTAGAGTCAGAATGTAGTATTAGAGTTTAACTCTACAACAATATTTCATAGAAACTAACAGCAAGATTAAAGAAATTGGTACTTGAACCTAATCATTTCTAACAAAGCACTAATAAATAGCAATTTCACTTTATTGTATGTCATAATTGAGGATCCATTAGCACTGGCAATCCATAATGTTTCAAGAAAATATAAATTCTTATCTACTTCCAAACAGTACAGGTAACCTAAATTTTAAAAACACAACTCACAACAGTTGTAATGTGTCAATGATAACAGAGAAAAATATAGATGCCATTTACAACGATTTTGAGTCATATTGATTAACTTCAGTCTTTGCTACTCAACTTAAGAATAATTCAACAGAAGTACAAAATCCATATGAATGTTCTTTCTACACAATACTACTCCCCTAGTATAGCAATTTTCAGGAAACAAAGTATCAATGAGTAATTTTTTCATAGTGTTAAGTATTTCAGCAAAGATTATTTTCTCATCTTCAAATTATTTTAGTTTTGTGAAAATAAAATGCTTATTGCTCTCTGATTCAATTTTAGACTTGCTCAAATGGCAGGAATTTTCATCCTGATACTGTAATTTCAACAACAACATCAACAAGATACTCTTTTGAGGGCATAGGCCCTTAAGGAAACCTAATATTGATTTTTAACTTAACTGGCATGACATCAAGAGATTTTCTAAGTATTCATGATATATACAAAAATGCTGATTTCAGTCTTATTCATAAAAGCATCACTTTTCAGTGAACACGTATTTATCCAAAGGCTCATAACTGCAGTAGATTCTGAGAATAAATGTCATTCAATGCTCCCCCCTCATCAAGAGATTTCTATCTCCCCTTTTAATGCTCAGGACATATAACAACAAAAAAAAATATGGAAGGCAGTGAGAGGACTTCCAAACATTTATTTTGAGAATGACACTAAATCATCACAGTCTCTATAACTGCTGGCAATGGGCCCATACAAGACAGTTCCTGTAAACAGCCAGTCATGGATGGGGAAAACATCAAGAAAGCCTCCCCACCCTCTAGTGAAACTAGTGACAACTGATAGATTCTGAGAGTGGGGAATTCACAAGGCCTTCAGTTTTATATCCACTGATGGGACAACCAGATTCTAATAGATAATATGAAACCCTGGCTACATAGAATCTTAGATAAACTAATTGGGTCACAAAATATACTGAAAAGACATGAATGTGGGGAAGTGACATTGCGAGGGAGCATTAATAATGTAGGAGGGAGATAGGAAAGGGCTGGATAGTAAAAGCTTTCTGAATAAATTATATACATGATGAAAATGATGTGGAATAATCCTCTTGTATACTATAAAGATTTGTCACTCAAACTGGTTTAATAAAAGACAGATTGGACAGTAGCCAGAGAAGAAGTAAAGGTGGGATGACCAAACTAAGGATGTTGGGAAGGAGAATGGAATAGTCAGGAGTCATCAGTCAGACACAGAGGAAACAGGAGATTAATGTAACATTCTAATAAAAGTACTACCACAAGGTAGAACATAAATAAGGAATATGGGTTAACTTAAAATGTAATAACTAGTTAGTAATAAGCCTGAGCAATTGGTTGTGCATTTATGAATAATATTAAGTCTCTGTGTGGTTATTTTGTAAGTGGCCACTGAGTATTTGGGAATAGGCACACAGGAGAAGATAAATGTCTGATTATATGTAGCATTTCAACATGGGGTTGAATTCCCACATAAGCCCCGACATAGCTTTAAAAAGGATTCTAAACACACACACACACACACAAACACACACACACACTGTCAAACAGCATTTTGGTAACTGCCTTTTCTTGGGTGGGTTCTTTTTGCTGGCAATGAGGATGACCCTAATTGTCATCATAAAGCCTCATCCAGTAACTGATGGAAATAGATTAGTAGATCCATGCTAAACACTGAGTCTAACTCCTGAAGTCCATCCAAAGAGAGGGAAAAAGGATTATAAGAAAAAAAATAGTCGAGATCATGATGGGAAAACCATAATGGACAGCTGACTGGAGCTAGTAGGAGCTGACTGACTTTGGATTGATAGATGGGGAACCTGAATGAGATCAAACTAGGCCCTCTAATGTAGGTAGCAGTTCTGTGGCTTGGGCAGTCTGTGGGACTACTGGCAATGCAACCAGGATTTAACCCTAGTACATGAATTGACTTTTGGTAGCCCAATCCTTATTACACTACAGGAAGTGGGGGGCTTGGTCCTGACTCAACTTGCTATACCTAGACTTTGTAGTCTTCCCATGTAAAGTCCTTACCCTTTCTGAGGAGAGGATAGGGGGTTTGGGTGCAGGAAAGTAGGGGGGGAGTGGGAAGAAGGGAGGGAAGGGGAACTGTGGTTGGTATGCAAAAAAGAAAAAAAAATTTAAATAGAAAAAAGAAAAAAAGAAAAAAGAGAGATAAGGCTTCCTGACTCAGCATTAGCAGGAAAAAAAAAAAAACAAACAGTAACAACAACAACAAAGTGGCTCTTTTAACAAGCCCTGCTGCCACACATTTAAAGGGGTTTATGAGCAACTTGTGTCACATTACTTAGTGGTGGCATGGATCCAGAAATTTACCAGAGTTGGAGATGCAAACATTGCTCCCAGAGCTGACAGAAAACATATCTCCACTACAAGACTGCCTTTCAAGGAACAAAGAATGGGTGGATCCAGCTGCCAAAGCACTTGCTTTGGTCCTACACATGATTCTTAGCAGGTTAAAGACTCATATGTTTAGAAAAATATAAAAATATATAATAAAGATAGATTCAGACAAAAATCAGACCTCTAAATGAGTTTAAAAGTATACGTAGGCTTAGGAGAGAAAAGAAAAACAGTAAAAAAATAAGTTCTTAAAAAAGATAAAGTAATAAAAATATAATAATCCATACAAAGATGGAAAATACAACAAAGTCTGGATTATGTATATCATCATGTTATCTTTAAACGTTTTAACTTCTAAAGGACGTTGGAATATGAGAAATGCTGTTTTAAACCATTATTTGGACGTTAAAATTTAAGTAAAAAGATATGTTACATTGGGGGTGAGGTATGTTTTTGATTTTCACAGGAAATGAGAGGCTATGGATTCATTCCAGGGTAAGGAAAATCAGATGTAACCAGTGAAGAATTCCTGAAATCATGATTATAATCATTGAAAAATAAGGCTAAAAGAACTACAAGACATGTGATATATATTTTACCTGCTCAAACATGTAACAAAAATTATCTTTGGCTAATTTGTGTACAATTTGCACAGTTTGTGCTTATATTAATGTAGATTTGTACGTTAACTTTAAAAGTTTATGTATTTTCAGAGCAGGGGACAAAAAACCAATAAAAACTGTTTAGATGATCCAGCATCCAGAACATCTTCAAGGCTGCTGACAGAGCTACACAGAATACTCCATCAAAGATTTAACAATTGTCCTGACTTACTAAAGATTTTCCCCAAAGATTAATAGTGTCCATAGTCAACGGGAAATGGTCTGGAGAACTAAACCCACATTCCCCAAAATGAATAATGAATGTCTGTCATTGTTTGGGGGGTTGGTTACAAGTTGTTATTAGTAACAGTCAAGAAAAAAGCTGAGGAATGAGATTAGATTTAGTGATATCATTCTAAAAAGAAAAAGAAGAGATATAGAAACAGAATAAAAGAATAGATTATTGAATATACTTTAATCCAGAAATAGCTATTAATCTCAGGATGTTTTACATTTGTTAGGATTTTAGTTTAATAATACAAGTTTAAAGTTATTTCTTTTGTGCTGTATGTATGTTTCTACTCTTGTTTAGGATAGTATGATTATACTGCTCATTTAAAATGTAATAAATCATTAAGAAATACAAATTAATAACCTTAGTTAAAAAGAGGGGAATTATGTGGAATAATTTTCTTGTAGACTGTAAAGATTTGTCACTCAAATTGGCTTAATAACACTCTGGTTGTCCTATAGCCAGACAGGACAAAAAGGTAGGGTGACCCAACTAAGGATGGTGGGAAGGACAAGGACTGAGTCAGGAGTCACCAATTATACACAGAGGGGGGATGACATGAGTGTGCCATGCTAATAAAGGTTCCGCCACATGAAGAACATAAACAAGGAATACAGGTTAACTTAAAAAATAAGAGCAAGTTAGTAATAAGCCTGAGCAATTCATTGAACATTTAAAAATAATATTAAGTCTCTGTGTGGTAATTTGGGAAGCAACCTGTTGATATTTGGGAACAAGTAGATGGGAAAGAAATGTTTGATTATGTGAATGCCTAAATATTTTTATCTAATCCTAACAATACAGAATCCTTAAACGACACAATGCTCTACCTATATTATAACATAAGACTTATAGCTCATACATCTTTTTAGCAAGAAAGTCTTTTATTCTTGTTTTCTTTTATTGGTTATAATGAATCTTTTTCTGCCCTGATACCCTCCAAAAATGTCATGAAGACATCAATATAAATGCTCTTTCATAGTTTGTTGCTTATTTATAACTAGCTCTTAAAACTTAAATTTCCCATTTTATTAACCTGCCTTCTGTAACGTACCACCCATCCTGCTTATTTCCTGTCTTCGCTCATCTCTCCCTCATCTCAATTAATTCCTTCTATTTCCTCTCTCTGCTGGCAAATCCTTCTTACAAATCCTGCATAGATATGGGTCATTCAGCTCACATTATTAAACCAATTACCATAATATAACTTCACATAGTGTACAAATATCCCACCACAATTAGGTTGACAATTTTATTCGTGTTTTAGCAAATATTTATTATTTCTGTTTCTAATTATTGTTTTCCAGTGGGGAAGTTATAGTTATTTTCCATTTATTATATTAATTTTTTTATTTAGTGGATGAAAGCATTCAATTAAAAATATGACTTTGAATTCATAAAGGATCTTTTTATTGTAGTTAAACAGTGTCTGAATATGAATGTATGCACACAGTAAAAGTGACTAGAATGGAAAGTTTCTTCACCTCGCCTCCTTGGAGGTTTCATTAGCATTGTAATTGAGGGGTGACAAGGTCAGAAGTCAACATAGGCAAAGAACTTCCTCCTCAGATGATGGAGGCTTGACTTATGATTTTACAGAGGGAAATTTAATTGATCTGTCAGGACCATTTGCAATTTTCCAGGCTAGTTATGATTGCAATGATTTTATTTATTTGCTACTCAGGTAAAATGAGTTTCAAGAACCAATAACTTCTTTTTAAATACCATTTCCTGCCTGTGTTGAAATGTCTTTAGGATTATTTTATAAGTGATAAGAGGGATGGTTACTATGTATGTAAATTTCAGAGAGCATATTGAATCAGATTTTTCTATTTTGAGATAATTTAGCTTATGTAAGCAATAACTACAGGTAGGGAGATCACTGTGTATGTTGTACTTATTGCAATCGCTTAATTGTAATGTAAATTTAATTTTGTGTCTAGTTCATGATCCTGTACTAATTATATATTGCTGCTTAACAAAATCTTCCTTGGCCACTCATCTTAAACATCAAAACTGATTAAAGTTTCCATAGGTCAATGTTCTTTACAAAGAGTTTTGTGAGTTTCAAATCTTGCATGTGCTACACAATTATTTTTTAACCAGGCTGGGGCTTGTGAGAAGATTTAACTGAGAAATAATCTGTTTCAAGCTTGCTAACCTACATCACTATTGGCAGAATGGATTTGCTGAATTTTTTTGGAATTGCAGGCTCTAGTTCTATACTGCCGCTGGTTCCCAGACTGCTGCTATTCCATGGCTATTATTCCCTGTTTGTTGAAAAGTTCAAAACTTTTTTTCTTAAATTCAGAGAATCCATCAAGAAGAGCCATGGACAGATTAGGGAAAAGTCAAACATTAATATTCTATAATTTTATCTGAGACATTTCCATGTCTCATAGGTTTACAGTGTACTGAACATTAATGACAAGTTTATAACTGAAAGCAATACTTATTAGGAGATATAATATGTAGACCGAAACCCAGAAAACAGTTCATTGGGACGTATGTTGGGTAGTAGTCAGTGGCAATGGTAAATCTCAAAAAAAAAAAAAAAATCAAAACAATCCTGTTATTAAATTTAAACATTTGTTAAATTTTTAATGAACTTACCTATGTATTATAGAAATTATTTATGCTATTTTAACTTGTAGTTTAGAGTTTTTTTATCAAATTTTATTAGACTATACATTTCTTTTCTACTATCTAGAATTCACTCAGTACCCTTTGCGTAAGTTTTCTGGAAAATATTTAATGTGGCTTCTGAAAAAGAGGACAAGTGTAATGCAAGTTTTATTGATATAAAGGACATGTAGGGTATAGTTTATAAACATCAATAAAATGCAGTACCCTATTGTAGGTCCGTATAAAAAATTGATTTCTTCCAGAATGTGTTTATTGATTTTTGCCTAACCATATCTTTAGCAAGCTTAAGCTTGTAGTTGGACCATTATTTCACAAAATCAGACCCAGAAATAACTGCTTGATGACGATCCAATTCAGCAAACACAGTCTCATTCACATAATTGATAAAAGAGTGCTTTTTGAATGTTAATGTTGGTTCATAATTCTAGGTATTCAGAAAAAAATATAATGAAACCCAGGTTTATTGGTTAGAATTTTATTTATTGATCAATGACATGGATGATTGCTTTGCTGAATCAAGTGAAAATGTTAATTACTAGAAATCATATTTTCTTATATATTTTTTAGTATATTCGTACCTCTCCTAATGACTACAGACATGTAACTTTCAACGTTTGGAATGCATTATTAATATTTCTTCATGTATTAATTATTCTGAGTCCTCAGCAAACAATGAATCAAGCCTTGAATTTCATAGTTTTCTCAATTCCTTGCTACAAGATGACCTATTATATCTATATTGTGTCATCCAAGAGAAATTAGACTAACACATTTTCATAAAAATATGCCCAACATTACACTATTATTTAGCTTGACAAGTAGATAAAAATAATTTTGTGAACATGGTTCAGAGTTAACAAAGCAAACATATGTGTTGATTAATTAAAAGTGTTATATCATGATTTAATATATCATTTTAGTTTTATCTGACTTAAACTTTAATAATAGTTGTATTTAAAATAGTTTTATAAAATTGCTAAAAATTTCACATTGGGTTTTGTAATCTTGTATAAGACAAGCCAATACACAGTGGATTATTTATATCATTTCAAAATATGAGTTCCAAGAACACTGCTTTGTCTTGTGTTCATAACACCTTTATGTAAATAAGTAGTAAGTTAATGGTTTGTAATTAAAAAACATTTATAATTTTTTATATGTCATATTATTTCAACAAAACAGATAAATAAGTGTAGACTACCACAAAGAATGTGAAGACTAGGCAATCCCTATTTGTAAAATAAAGAGAAAAATGATTTACCTCTGGTTAATTGGCAAGATTAAATCAATTAATATTCACAAGTATTCATAGTAAAATTTAGATCATGATAAAGAAAGCCTGTGATATGTCAAGCAATATAATCTAAAGAGATGTGAGAGAGTCCTGAAGTTACAGCAATAATATGTTTGAACACTGTGACCTTTTCCCTCCACTGTACATATAGACACAGGGCTGAGAACGAAGCCCAGGGCAAATCTGATGTAACAGTGTTCCTGTCATGAGGAATGAGTAAATTTTATTTCATTTCCATTTCTTCAGTATAGCAAGACATATTCAATAGATATTTTCAGAATTTAATATTTATTCCCTAAAGCAAGACATTTCTACCAGTCTGAAATAAACAATCTGGTTTTAGATTGTATTATTAGTACATATCTATATTATAAAACATATCACTTGTAAAATTTACAGGTATAACAAAAGAACTACATCATTTGAATGAAACTTCTGTATGTCAATATTTTAAAGGTTCAGGTTTCTAGCGGAAGACCTATTTCTTCAGCTCACAGTCCTTTTTAGTTGCCTGTACTTAGTTGTGAGGTGGAGGCCTCAAATTTTCCCTGTGTACTTTAGCATGTTTATTGCTGTTCTTGTGCAGCTCATGTTTCAGCAATCACTTTATTTAATCTTCAAGGATGTGGTTTCTGACTTTCTTAGCAGGGTTGCAAAGGAGGAAAGGAAGGGGAAATTATGTAATTATTATCTCAAGTTATAAAATTAATAAAAAATAAATGTTCAGTATTACTAAAATGATATAATTCTATATATGTGTATAAAAATCCTCTAAATTCCATTTTTATTTCTAGTATTTACTCAGTCATGTTATTCCTTTGAACAGTATAATTTTCAAACCTTAATCTTATCTTTGATTCCTTTTAGACTTTCATTATTTTCAGCTCTGTTAATTACTTTCCAGTGTATGGCTTTTGAGAATTCTAACAGCTCTCATTCTAAGGTTCTCTTTTTGAGTTCTCTATTATAATATTTATTGCACTGGCCTATCTTTGAGTTATTACACATCACCAATTTGTCTTTTTTCTTGATCATACATATTATGAATCATTTGTGTTACATGAAATACTTTTCTGGTTATTATTACAATTGCCTTCTTCCTTTTTTAATAGTGAGCTTCCCACAAATCAGCATGCTGTAGCATTTTATGACTTGAAATGTTCAAAGAAAAATGCTGCTTGAATAAATAGCATATTGATAAAACATTATAATTATACTCATTTAACATATTCCAGCTTATATTTCTACATGATTTTACTAAAAGTATTTCCTAACCTATTAGTGAAATTTTCCCTAACTATAAAGATTTATGAATGCTTTCTTTGTAAGAGTAATTGTAAGTGAGCTTTTCATTTTCTTTGTGACACAGAGATTATATAAGTCATTTGTCCAAGTTTTTTGTTCAAATATCTGAGAAAAAATTCATTTTTTTATTTCTTTCACAGTCTGTGATAATTTCAGTATATTTTCACTTAGGTTCATTATATAGGATACTTTAGTGAGACAAAGTCTCACAGCTGGCAGTGTGTAGGGAAGTGATGAGGCTAAGCTTTAGGCAGACATATGGAAAATGCAGAGAAGCTGTGTTATACAAAGGATACAAAGGGATAGTGACCATGTCTTTCATCTATAGTCCACCTTCTAACACTATGCTAAGATGTGAGCTCTTGTGATCCAATCACATCTTCAGTCCAGTACCTCAACCATGCCCATACAGATGATCAAATCTCCAGTGTGTGAACTGTTGTAATATTTCACATACAAAGCTCTCTGTCCCTTCTGTCATACAAATACCGCTATCCAAACATACATTCCTACATATTGCTCCACAATTTCTTTTTCTGTCTTATATCTTTTCAGCTAAAGCAGCAAGCTACCAAAACAAATAGTTTCAACCATCAATAAAATATATTTATAGAAAAAATAAGAAATATTACATTAAATGTAATCTAAATAAAAGATAACTAATGGAAATTTTTGAAATTTTGCCCATTTACAAGATATATGGTGATATATAAAATAAGTCAAATTGAAAAGTCTAGGTATAGTTTATAAATTTTGACATCTGTTTTAAATATTTTATCATAAAATTGTGGAAACAGGTTTAATGTCATCAGGATAGTGATTAAATGACTAACTTTAAATCACTGTTTCAAATAATCAAAGGTAAGCCCAGGCAAAGTACCCACAATACAATGGAGAAGTCATATTATGTTGATTGCTGTGGGACAATGGTCTTGTATTTTAATATAATGCTGATTGGCCAGTAGCCAGGGAGGAAGTATAGGCTGGGTGACCAGGCAGGAAGTAGAGGTGGGGTAATGAAAACAGGAAAATTTGGGGGAGAGAAAAGAATCAGTCTGCAGTTGACAGAGAGAAAGTCAGACTCCCAAAAAACAAGATAAAAATATCTCACTGATAAAAGGTACCAAATCACATGGCTAAGATAGACAAAAACAATGGACTAATTTATTTAATGAAAAGCCTGAGCTAATAGGCCAACCAGTTTATAAATAATATAAGCCTCTGTGTGCTTCTTTGGGGCTGAACGGCTGTGGAATCAGGCAGGACAAAAACCTCAGTCAACAATATTCTTCCTCCCTGGAAGGGAATCATATACTAAGGTCATCTCAGGTGCATGGTTCAGCACGTTGGAGGACTTGTTAGCAAGTTTGCTAGTCTAAGTTTGATCCCTGGAACCTAAATAGTAGCAGAAGAAAATCTATTCCCTAAAGTTAGTCTGTGACCTCTACAAATATACCATGACTAGAATGCAGACACCTATACTTACAAATATAAATAAATAAATGAAATACTAAACCAATCTCAGAGGAAAGTACATCAAGAACCATTAATTGTATCATAATTCAAATCCACCTTGTCTCACGAACATTGCAAATGTTTCATTAACTATTTTATCTACTTTTCTGAGGCATGCATGTGTTTTCTGGTTTTGTTGGACAGAATTCCTCATTAAATATTTAATTATTAAAATTTGAAGCTACTATAATGACACAAGATAAACTTACTTGCAAGTGATTTTGTGTCCATTAGGTGTATTTGATTGTGTCTTTAAAAGCACAGAAATCAATAATATTGTAAACAATCACTTCTTACAACAACCACTATTTATAAAAGTTTTAGTTTCTTTAGAAATTTACAAGTAAGTATAATATCATATTTGCCTGTGTACATTTATTGTTTATGCATATTTGCTTCCTTTTTTATCTTTTTTCCTTCCATTACATGGTAGGTAGAAAATCTCACGACAAAAATAGATTATTTTTCTATTCAAATGCCTAAAATTCTATCTAATATCTTTCCATCTCTCTCATGTTCTTTTATGTTCTATAAAGTGGATACATGAATACATTCTTGACCTATTTAGGTGTATTGCAATGTTTCTCAGGTCAAATAATGTCTAATAAATTGCTAAGCATATGAATCCCATGTCCATTTTTGAAAACTTCCCATCTAGTAGTATAGGGATTCTATCCCTAAAGAGTAAATTTCTCAAGTGGTACATTTTATTTATAGTATGCTAATTTTTGATTGTCCTGCAAAATTTTATCCACACCATGTTAATTATTTTTCTAGAATATTACAGAGAATTTGAGGAAGCTTTCAGTTGGTTATTCTGATATCAAAAGAAATGCCATAACATTTGAATTTGTCTTTTAAAGTTTTACTATCAATAATCTTCTCATATTGATAATTTTTTTATTATTGTATTCAGTAAAATATACTGTATGATTGTCAAATAATTTAATTGAAATTTGATATTATTTGAATTTTATTATGAGTTCTCTATTTAATACAAATATTATATTTATATAGTTTTAAATTTATTTGTAGGCTGATTTTCTTTGTTTTATGTTTAAAAACCACTTATGAGTGAGTACATATGATAATTGTCTTTCTGTGTCTGGGTTACTTCACTCAATATGATGTTTTATAGCTCCATTCATTTGCCTGCAAATTTCAGATGACATTTTTTTTTTCTGCTGTGTAGTACTCCATTGTCTAAATGTATCACATTTTCCTTATCTATTCTTTGGTTGGGGGGCACTTAGGTTGTTTCTAAGTTCTGGTTATAACAAACAGTGCTGCTTCTGGCCTTTCATTATGAAACTAGTGGTATAAGGATTTATCCACAGTGCATGAACTGCCTTTTTGGAGTTCATTCCCTATGGAGGAATATCTTGCTCAGCTACTATACAGGAGAGACGGCCTTAGTTCTGCCTCAACTCGATATGTCAGACTTTGTAGTCTCCCCATGGGAGGCCATATACTTTCTGAGAAGTGGATGAGAGGTTGAGGGGGGAAGGTTGGGAAGAGTGGATAGAAGGGAGGAAGGAGGAGCTATAGTTGGTATGCAAAATAAAACAAAACCTTTTAAATAGAAAATTAAAAAAGAATAAAATGAAATATTTTATTTTATTATATAGACAATGATATCTTATGGAGTTTGAAGAATTTTTCATTATTTATACACATATATAGAATTATATCAGTTTAATGATACTGAACATTTATTTTTATTAATTGTATAACTTGAGACAATAATTACATAATTTCCCCTTCCTTTCCTCCTTTGAAACCCTGCTAAGAAAGTCAGAAACCACATCCTTGGAGATTAAATAAAGTGATTGCTGAAACATGAGCTGCACAAGAACAACAATAGACATGCTAAAGTACACAGGGAAAATTTGAGACCTCCACCTCACAACTAAGTACAGACAACTAAAAAGGCAACTAAATATCACATGTAAAGGTGTTTAATATGTTCTCACAGAGTTTTTAATAATTAAGTCATTAATGACAGTAAACCTTGGTTTCAGGAGCTCACTTATTAATTTGATATTACTAGTATTTTAAAATTTTATAATAATCTACTCCAAGTTTTTATATGTTTTTGAGTGTATCATGCTGTTTATTGAACACAGAACCTTGATATGCCAGGCAAATTCCCCCCACTCACCTCCCCCATCCCCACTCCTCTTCTCCTCCCCCCACACCATTCCCCCTCCCTCTCGATACTGAAGAACAGTCCAAATTCCCTGCCCTGCGGGAAGACGAAGGTCTTCTATCTACGTCCAGGAAGGTGAGCGTCTAAAGAAGCTAAGCTCCCACAAAGCCAGTTCATGTATTAGGATCGAAACCTAGTGCATTGTCCTTGGCTTCTCATCAGCCTTCCTTGTCCGCCATGCTCAGAGAGTCCAGTTTCAACCCATGCTTATTCAGTCCCAGACGAGCTGGCCTTGGTGGGCTCCCAATAAATCAGTTCCACTGTCACAGTGGGTGTGTGCACCCCTCGTGGTCCTGATTTCCTTGCTCATGTTCTCCTTCCTTCTGCTCCTCATTGGCACCTTAAGAGCTCAGACCTTGCTCCAAATTGAGTCTCTGTCTCTACCTCGATCCATCGCCAGATGAAGGTTCTAAGGTGATATGTAAGATATTCATCAGTATAGCTATAGGATAGGGTCATTTCAGGTTCCCTCTCCTCAGTTGCCCAAGGTACCAGCTGGGGACATCTCCCTGGACACCTGCGAACCCCTCTAGAGTCAAGTCTCTTGCCAACCCTAAAATGGCTCCCTTAGTTAGGATATATACTTCACTGCTCCCGTATCCACCCTTCCTATATCCCAACCATCCCATTCCCCAAAGCTCTTCCCATCCTCCCCTTCTCACGTTTCTCATCCCATTTCCCCTTTGCCCCATGCCACCTCACCCGCAAGTTCCCAGTTTTTGCCCTGCAATCTTGTCTACTTCCCCTCTACAGGCGGATGACTATATGATTTTCTTTGGGTTCACTTTCTTATTTAGCTTCTCTAGGATCACAAATTATATGCTCAATGTCCTTTATTTATGGCTAGAAACCGATTATGAGTGAGTACATCCCGTGTTCCTCTTTTTGGGTCTGGGATACCTCACTCAGGATAGTGTTTTCTATTTCCATCCATTTGCACGCAAAATTCGAGAAGTCATTGTTTTATAGAGTAGTACTCTAATATGTATATATTCACACTTTCTTCATCCATTCCTCCATTGAAGGGCATCTAGGTTGTTTCCAGGTTCTGGCTATTACAAACAATGCTGCTATGAACAAAGTTGAACAGATACTTTTGTCATATGATAGGGCATCTCTTGGGTATATTCCCAAGAGTGGTATTACTGGATCTTGGGGTAGGTTGATCCCAAATTTCCTGAGAAATCGCCACACTGATTTCCAAAGTGGTTGCACAAGTTTGCATTCCCACCAGCAATGGATGAGTGTGCCCCTTTCTCCACAACCTCTCCAGCAAAGGCTATCATTGGTGTTTTTGATTTTAGCCATTCTGACAGGTGTAAGATGGTATCTCAAAGTTGTTTTAATTTTCATTTCCCTTATCGCTAAGGAGGTTGAGCATGACCTTAAGTGTCTTTTGTCCATTTGAATTTCTTCTGTTGAAAATTCTCTGTTCAGTTCAGTGCCCCATTTTTTTTATTGGGTTAATTAGCATTTTAAAGTCTAGTTTCTTGAGTTCTTTATATATTTTGGAGATCAGACCTTTGTCTGTTGCAGGGTTGGTGAAGATCTTCTCCCAGTCAGTGGGTTGCCTTTTTGTCTTAGTGACAGTGTCCTTTGCTTTACAGAAGCTACTCAGTTTCAGGAGGTCCCATTTATTCAATGTTGCCCTTAATGTCTGTGCTGCTGGGGATAAACGTAGGAAGTGATCTCCTGTACCCATATGTTGTAGAGTACTTCCCACTTTTTCTTCTATCAGGTTCAGTGTGTTCACTCTAATACTGAGGTCTTTAATCCACTTGGACTTGAGTTTTGTGCATGGCGATAGATATGGATCTATTTTCATTCTTCTACAGGTTGCCAACCAGTTCTGCCAGCACCATTTGTTGAAGATGCTCTCTTTTTTCCATTGAATACTTTTAGCTCCTTTATCAAAAATTAGGTGTTCATATGTTTGTGGGTTAAAATCAGGGTCTTCTACTCGGTTCCATTGATCGATTTCTCTGTTTTTATGCCAATACCAAGCTGTTTTCAATACTGAAGCTATGTAATAGAGTTTGAAGTCAGGGATGGTAATGCCTCCAGACGATCCTTTATTATATAAGATTGTTTTGGCTATCCTGGGTTTTTTGTTTCTCCATATAGAGTTGATTATTGTCCTCTCAAGATCTGTGAAGAATTTTGATGGGATTTTAATGGGGATTGCATTGAATCTATAAATTGCCCTTGGTAGAATTGCCATTTTTACTATGTTGTTCCTCCCAATCCAAGAGCAAGGGAGATCCTTCCATTTTCTGGTATCCTCCTCAATTTCTTTCTTCATAGACTTAAAGTTCTTGTCAAATAGATCCTTCACTTCCTTGGTTAGAGTTACCCCAAGATATTTTATGCTATTTGTGGCTATCGTGAAGGGTGATGCTTCTCTGATTTCCCTCTCTGCTTCCTTATCCTTTGTGTATAGGAGGGCAACTGATTTTTTGGAATTGATCTTGTATCCTGCAATGCTACTAAAGGTGTTTATCAGCTGAAGGAGTTCTTTGTTGGAGTTTTGGGACCGCTTATGTACACTATCATATCGTCTGCAAATAATGAAAGGTTAACTTCTTCCTTTCCAATTTGAATCCCTTTGATCCCCTTATGTTGTCTTATTGCTATTGCTAGAATTTCAAGCACTATATTAAAGAGGTATGGAGAGAGTGGACAACCTTGTCGTGTTCCTGATTTTAGTGGAATAGCTTTGAGTTTCTCTCCATTCAATTTGATGTTAACTGTCGGCTTGCTATAAATAGCTTTTATTATACTTAGGTATGACCCTTGTATCCCTAATCTCTCTAAGACCTTTATCATAAAGGGATGTTGAATTTTGTCAAATGCTTTTTCAGCATCTAATGAAATGATCATATGGATTTTTTCTTTCAGTTTATTTATATGATGGATTACATTGATAGATTTTCGTATGTTGAACCAGCCCTGCATCTCTGGGATGAAGCCTACTTGATCATAATGGATAATTTTTCTAATGTGTTCTTGGATTCGGTTTGCCAGTATTTTATTGAGTATTTTTGCGTCGATGTTCATGAGTGAGATTGGCCTGTAGTTCTCTTTCTTGGTTGTGTCTTTGTGTGGTTTTTGTATCAGAGTAACTGCAGCTTCATAAAAGGAATTTGGCAATGACTCTTCTGTTTCTATATTGTGAAATACATTAAGGAGTATAGGTATTAGGTCTTCTTGGAAGTTCTGGTAGAATTCTGCATTGAAGCCATCTGGACCTGGGCTTTTTTTGGTGGGGAGGTTTTTTATAACAACTTCTAATTCTTTGCGACTAACAGGTCTATTTAGATTGTTCACCTGCTCCTGGTTTAACTTTGGTATATTGTACTTATCTAAAAAAGTGTCCATTTCTTTTACATTTTCCAATTTTGTGGCATACAGGTTTTTGTGGTAAGATCTAATGATTCTCTGAATTTCCTCTGTGTCTGTGGTTATGTCTCCCTTTTTGTTTCTGATCTTGTTAATTTGCGTATTCTCTCTCCGCCGTTTGATTAGTTTGGATAGGGGTTTATCAATCTTATTGATTTTCTCCAAGAACCAGCTTTTTGTTTCATTGATTCTTTGGATTGTTTTCTGTGTTTCTATTTTGT
Organism: Chionomys nivalis; assembly: GCF_950005125.1. Lineage (NCBI taxonomy): Eukaryota > Metazoa > Chordata > Mammalia > Rodentia > Cricetidae > Chionomys > Chionomys nivalis. Next base: position 73,088,139 of record NC_080090.1, on the reverse strand, counting down.
TGATTTCAGCCCTCAATTTGATTATTTCGAGTCTTCTACTTCTCCTAGGTGAGTCTGCTTCTTTTTTTTCTAAAGCTTTCAGGTGGGCTATTAAGTCTCCAATGTGTGCTTTTTCCGTTTTCTTTAAGTGGGCACTTAATGCTATGAACTTTCCTCTTAGCACTGCTTTCATAGTGTCCCATAGTTTTGAGTATGTTGAGTCTTCGTTTTCATTGAATTGAAGAAAGACTTTAATTTCTTTTTTTATTTTTTCCTTGATCCAGGTGTGGTTCAGTAGTTGACTGTCCAGTTTCCATGAGTTCATAGGCTTTCTGGGGATAGCATTGTTGTTGAATTCTAACTTTAATCCATGGTGATTTGATAAGACACAGGTGGTTACCGATATTTTTTTGTAACTGTGTAAGTTTGCTTTGTTACCGAGTATGTGGTCTATTTTCGAGAAGGTTCCATGAGCTGCAGAGAAGAAGGTATATTCTTTCCTATTTGAGTGGAATGTTCTATAGATGTCTGTTAAGTCCATTTGATTCATTACCTCCCTTAATCCTCTTATTTCTCTGTTAGGTTTCTGTCTGATTGACCTGTCCATTGGTGAGAGAGGAGTGTTGAAATCTCCTACTATTAGTGTGTGTGGTTTGATGACTGCCTTGAGTTTTAGTAATGTTTCTTTTACATAAGTGGGTGCTTTTATATTAGGGGCATATATATTCAGGATTGAGACTTCATCCTGATGAACTGTTCCTGTTATGAGTAAAAAATGTCCCTCTCCATCTCTTTTGATTGATTTTAGTTTGAAGTCAACTTTCTTAGAAATTAGTATGGCCACACCTGCTTGTTTCTTAGGTCCTTTTGCTTGATAAACCTTTTCCCAGCCCTTTACTCTGAGTAGATGTCTGTCTTTGTGGTTGAGGTGTGTTTCTTGTAAACAGCAGAATGTTGGATCCTGTTTTCGTATCCAATCTCTTAGCCTGTGCCTCTTTATAGGTGAGTTGAGTCCATTGATATTAAGTGATATTAATGACCAGTGGTTGTTAACTCCGGTCATTTTTCCTTTCTTTCTTTCTTTCTTTCTTTCTTTCTTTCTTTCATTTCTTTCTTTCTTTCTTTCGGTAGTAGAGTTTGTGTGTTTCCCTTCTTCAAGTTGTGCTGGTGAAGGGTCATTAGATGTCTGAGTTATGGTGGGCATTGTTGGACTCCTTGGTTTTTGATTTTCCTTCTATTACTTTCTGTAAGGCTGGATTTGTGGCTAAGTATTGTTTAAATTTGTTTTTATCCTGGAAAATTTTTTTTCTCCATTTATAGTGAATGAATGCTTGGCTGGGTATAGTAGTGGGCTTGCATCCATGGTCTCTTAGTTTCTGCAGTACATCTATCCAGGACCTTCTGGCTTTCATGGTTTCCATAGAGAAATCAGGTGTAAGTCTGATAGGTTTACCTTTAAAGGTAACTTGACCTTTTTCCTTTGCAACTCTTAATATTCTTTCTTTATTTTGTATGTTTTGTGTTTTGATTATTATATGATGAGGAGATTTTTTTTTTGATCCAGTCGATTCAGTGTTCTGTATGCTTCTTGGACCTTCAAAGGAATATCTTTCTTAAGGTTGGGAATGTTTTCTTCTATAATTTTATTAAATATATTTTCTGGACCATTGAGCTGTACTTCTCCTTCTTCTATCCCTATTATTCTTAGGTTTGGTCTTTTTATTGTGTCCCAGATTTCCTGAATGTTTTGTGATGAGAATTTGTTGGTTATGCTGTTTTCTTTGATCAGAGTGTTTATTTTCTCTATGGTATCTTCAGTGTCTGAGATTCTTTCTTCTATCTCTTGTAATCTGTTGGTAGTACTTGTCTCTGTAGTTCCTGTTTGTTTATCCAAATTTTCCATCTCCATCCTTCTCTCGGTTTGTATTTTCTTTATTACTTCCACTTCATTCTTCAAGTCTTGAACCATTTCCCTTACCTGTTTCATTACTTTTTCTTGTTTCTCTTGGTTTTCTTGGGTATCTTTGAGAGATTTATTCATTTCCTCTACCTTTTTGTTTGTAATCTGTAATTGATTATGGCAGTTTTTCACCTCCTGTTTAAGGTCCTCTATTATTTTCATATAATTCACTTTTGAGTCGAATTCTTCTAATTCTTCTGGATTAGGGTGTACACTTCTTATTTCAGGATTCCTGGATTCTGGTGATGTCACTTTGCCTTTCAAGTTGTTGGGGGAATTCTTGCATTGGCGCCTGTCCATCTCTTCCTTCAAATGGAGTCAGGAGAGGCCTGGTGTCTTGGACCAGTCTTTGCTGTGACTAACTCTCTGGGTGTATCTCCTCAGTGTAGGGGAAGGAACTGTTCCCTTCCAGATGAACTCCTCAACACCAAAACAGGGACGCCTGGTATTCCAATGACCCGTGGAAAAAAGGGCGAATGCAGGGGGTAGGGTGGGGTCAAGTAGAACACAGACGACACTGCATTACAAGCTGGAGGTGCCTGTGCTCCCTTTTGGGGGTTGTTGAGGCCTGCCTGCTAGGCAGGCACTCACTGCTCTGGTTGGGTAGCCTTAGTGAAGGGGGGGTTGTGCTCTCTACCAGGACAGTCCGCCCCAGGATAGCACACACTCACCCGTCCAGATGGAACTTCTCAGCACCTACACAGGGACTCCTGGTAGCCCCAATGAGCCAGGGACCAAGGGAAGTAGGAGGCAGGCAGAGCGGGTCCAGGAGAGCACAGCAGACACTGCAGCCCCAGCAGCAGGGGCCCGCGTTCCTTGGCAGGGACCTTGAGGCCTGCCCACTAGTCAGGCACTCACTGCTCTGGGTTGGAAGCCTTAGTGAAAGTGCAGGAAGCTGTTCCACAGCAAAGGACCTTGTAGACCAATTTGTGTCTTTTTATTGGGAAACTGAAATCACTTATTTTTGAGAGACACCCAACAGGTGTGTCTGACTGATGACTGTGGATTACCTGATAAAAATTTTCTGTCGTCTTGATAGGTGTGACCATTGGAGATTCCAGATAAAATGTGTTTCTGGGTAGTGGGAGTTGACCTTTATGATTGTGATAGTTTAGGGGTCTAGAGAGATTCACAGGAAGAGAAGTATACTTAATTAATCTGCTTGTAATTGTGGTACACAATGAATAGAAGTCACCCCAGGAAGTCTGCTTTAGAGCTGCTGAAGAGACTTGGTGATTGGATCCGGAGGAACCTATGAAGAGAAGATCTACAATCAGCCTTCCTTCTTCCCTGGTTGGTAGTGTCTTTTGGGTGATCAGGGGGTGGCTGTTGGATTGTGAGGCAGAGATAAAGGTGCATGGAGGGATTTTAGAAGAGTAGGGTCTGTTTTGTAACACAGGAGATGTGGACAGGGGTGGGTGAGAAGGAAGTCTGTAGCAGATGTTCTGTTACAGACAAGGTATGAGGTTGGGGATTGAATTTGGAGGAGAGAAGAGTGTGGTGAAAATTTTCACTTAGCCTACTTCATTCCCTTGAGGAATATTTAGCCTTTTATATCTGAAAACTTATCTATGTTAATATTGATTTGACAACATTAAAGTAGTGATACTATTTCAGTCCATATTATATCACATTACAAAGGAACAAGAGAGAAAATAAAACACAATTTTTTCAATATATTTGCATAACTTGACGTAACAAAGTTGAATAGATATACTCCTGGTAATATGTCTATAACTTTTACTTATAGCTCTTTTGTATAACCCTACCATAAACAAGCACCTCATCAGATTTTTGTTTTTTACAATGGATGTATGGCCCATATCTTCATTCTTAACCGGACAGGACCATTTATCATTCTGCCTGAATTAAATTGTTGTCTTTTCTCCATTAACCTTAAACAGAAGACATGGCAACACCAACAGTTGCTGTATATGACCCTATGCATACCATACATATTCATTGTGGAGTTCATTTCTTCTCTAGCAGTCTGGATCAATCATGGCATAACTCCTAACATTGTAAGTCCTTTTAATTCATTGATTTAAGGACAGCAATTGAGCAAAGTGGACAGTGAAAGTATTAGCTTCTACTTTAGTAGGATATGTATTATGTCTTCTAACAGAAATATCACCACCCCTTTTCTAGAACCACACTTTTTTTTGGCAAAAGCAGCATAAAATCAGAGAAATAGGAAGCATTTTTTTTTTAGTGTATCATTAGATATTCTTCCCTTTTAAACCTCAGGGCCTTGAAACCATAAATTCTATGGCAGAGAGGGTATCATATACTACATACCAATTCAGAGCATACACTGCCTTTTCAAGAAGGCTACCAAAACCTCAAGGCTATCACCACCTAATTTGTACCATAATTGCCTATTTAAAATGATATACATTAGTAAAAATAAAGGCTTCTGCTCTATATTTGTACAAATCAGATTAAAACCAATAAATTAAATAAAAACTGAGTCCACTGATGCACTCTTATAAAATAAAATGAGTTTGTTGGATAATCACAATGCTGTATAGAGTACCATGATAATGGTAAAACATTATATAAGTTCGTAGATGAACATCTTAGCAGAAGTACTTCTTCAGAAAAATCAATTGTCTAGAAAAATTACCTATTCCAATAAAAACAAAGAAATGCCTTTTTCATGATGCAAGTGGTCCAATCTAGTCAACTCACCACCAGAGCTCTGCCTTGTCACTAAGGTGAAAGAAAAGGAGAATGGTACTCTGTCAGGTGTTCAGTGTTGCGTTCACTGCCAGCAGATTTGACAATCGATGGCAGCTGTATGTAAAACAGTGTTGGTGGATGGAGTTTCACATTTCTGAGCCCAGGCATAACCTCCATCCCTTCCACATGTTCACTTTGTTAATTAGTTCACTGTGAAATGACAAGGCAGACTAGAGAAAGAAAATAATTATTATCAACAAATTGGGCAATCCTATCTACCTGATTATTGAAACTTTTCTCAGGTGTTCTTTTGTGAGCACTTAGATAAGACCATTATCTTCATAACCTTTGTACATTTGAACTTATTTATACAAATATACTGTATCTAAATGTCTTTATCACCAATTTTCAACTTATGTTCCATTTAGTTTCCAAATACTGAGTCAAATTATTGACTATATCCCATGAATTAATGTACAAACACACATGCAGCCATTGTTCTTTTCCAACCTATTTGTATGTCTTTCTTTGATCATGCTCTGAAGGTCTACCCAAGCTGAAAATTTCCTCACATCACTGTACTTAAAATAATTCCAAGGAAGATGATGTGCTTTTGTAACTGTTCACTTCTGAGTTGTATCTGTATAGCACTCAAATTCAACTGGGCCTCAATGTTTTTGCTGTTTTTATTTGTTCATTGATTAGTTTTAGTTGTTGGTTATCTTCTCAGTCTATTGACTACATGGTGCAGTCCAGAAGACTACTGGTAAATGCCTGGAAGGAAAAGACATCATATCAGGAGTGAGAATCATAGGCATTAGGACAACTTCTTTGTGTTACCTACTTGTGTCTTTACTAGTTGCTTGGTCCTGATCATATTTATACACCTTCGATTTGATATGGACTTTTACTGTTCAAATCAAACTTTATGACTTCATAATTTGGATAACACCTAGATCATGATGGGCATTTAGGGCACATTGTAACTTACTAGTCCATTTATGGGCAATGTTTTTAATAAGGGCTCATAGAAGACCAAGATCTGTTATGTAACAATAACAAAAAATACTTGCTTACAGATTACAGTAGCACCTTACCCCAAAATTCTAAGAGCTTCCACTGTGATTCAAGTATTTAGTTGGTCAATGGTGATTTTGCAAGGCAGTGACACTTAAAGTACCATTAAAGCAACTGAATCACTTCCCAATATCTTAGAATAGTCAGTAAATCCACTTTGACTTAATCTAGAACCCACTCTTGTTCTGTGTCTCACTCAAAACTAGAAGTTTTCCAAAGTCACTTGCTCTATGGACTAGAATATGACATGTAAGTGAGAAATTTGCTGTCTCCACATAATATCTGGTCCTACTGAGTAGTTTGCATTTTTTGGTAGTGAGGGGAATCAGGAACATAAGAGAGCCTTCATCTCAGGAATAGTATCTCTGAATTCTGTAGATCACTGAACTCATAGAAATCTTACTGAGGTGGAAAGCTTTGGAATTTTCATTGGTTTATTTACCACTCCTCTTTGTACGTATATACTACCAACAGGTTGAGAATAGTTCCTATACCCTATGGTTTACTCAGTAATATGTCATCAAAGTATAGTACTTTGGGATGAGTTTGGTAATCAAAAGCCCTGCAAATAAGTTATGACACAGAACTAGAAAGTTAAGGTATAGAAATAGTTCAATATCATCCTCGAAAATTGAACACACATTGTGTCTTATGGAGAGGTTGAACATAGTATCTCCATGCAAAACTATCCAGGTGGGGTTAATCTGCTCAAACTGAGAAATCTAATCTATTACAGAAGCTAAAATTGAAGTCACTGCTTGGTTATGTCTACCTGTTTTTTGCAAATAGCATTAGAGATGTCATGTCAACCACATTTTTTTCATCTGCAAAGCCCTTGATAGCAACTCTAACCTTCAAAATTCCTCCAAAAATTTGGTTCACTATGTACTTCTGTAAATGCTGTAGAACATAAGATCTTAACTTATCTAATTTTTTCTTACATGTGCTTACCTCTGCTTTAGATTTGAAATGTACTGCTTATTGTCACTCTTTTTCTCAAGTTAGGAAAAGACAGAGACTTGAAAGTCAACAATGGCCATCCATTACTTCGGGAGGCTGAGTATACAGTTGCTTCTCAGTACATAAGTCTAAATGCCTTAGTAGCTTTAATTTGACACCAAAGGATTGGAAGATTCCTAGAAATCTGCTGTACCACAGTCAATACAACAGGGACAGAAATACTCACCAACAAAAACCAAACACAACAAAGCACTGCTTTGTGCTTCGACAACTTTGGAGCTGGGATACCACAGATGCCTGACATATTCTCTGAGAATCATGCCCCTTATTATATTGTGGATGTCATTCAAATTGAAAATCAGTATTTATAGTCATGAAAATTAAAGTTACTGTGGGTTTCGTTGTAATGAAGTGATCAGCATTTGAATGGGTTAGATTAGTATTGTTGTTCTACCCTCATGGGTGTGGGTGAGTATGATTCAATATATTAAAGGCCTGACTAGAGCAAAGGATGCTCTGTGTATGAGATGGAACATCTTCTTCATTTCCCTTACCTTGAATGTTTGAATTCCTGGTGATCAGTTCTTTGGACCTGGATTGAGATATTTCTGACCTGCCTCCCCTTTCAAGTTCTGTCTTAGACTAAATCATATCCTTGACTTTCTTGATTGTGTAGCTCATGAAAGGCAGTTTGTAAAATTTCTTGCCTTTATCATGTTTTCCAATTCAGCACATCACATACGTATTAGTATAAATGTATACACATATCTTATATATCTATACACACACACACATATATATATGTTGTATGAATATGTGTGGGTTCTGATATCTTAAAAGCCTGAGTAACAATGTAATCATATTTCAGTAGATTTTATATTATGCAAATGAGAGTTTATTATTATGTTAAATTTATGTATTTTATTAAAGTACTAATATAACATAATAGCAAAATAAATTAAAATTACAAAGTGTTTGTTGTTAAAAAAAATAACTTAAACTCTGACAATTCACTCAGTTTTGCAATTTCAATTTCTTTCTATGTTCTAAGTTGTTATTGTTACTTTTGAATCCTGAAATAAAATATTCATCATTACTACATTGTAAAAACCCCCAGTAGTTAATAAAAATTAAATATGTTAATGCTTGGTATATTTTAAAAGTTAGTGTAAACATGACTCCAAATGTTATTAAACACTGTAATGTTTATTTTTCTTTTGTTGCATTGGTATTTCAAAGCTCATTTAATATAAATTATTTATAACTATTCTTGTTGCCCTAGGCTGTTTTTTTCTGGTGAAGTTGATACAGGGTTATTAACATGAAGAAAATGACACGTAAAATATCAATAAGGCACTAATGGGTGTAACTCAATGGTAAACAGATGAGTAGCATGCAGGAAATGCTGGGTCTGAACCCAATACCAAATTAATTAATCAATTTTAATACAATATAAGTAAACAAATATTCTTTATTCTTTGAAACTCCCAGATAATTTTCATTCAGGTATTTAAATTGATTTACTGTAAAATGACTAACACAAGATGTTTTTCCTAAATTTGAACTAGAAGTTTTAGAAGGCAGAATAAGAGTTTTTAGCACTCATGTCCTTAGAGGAATTCCAACTTGAATTGCTGTCAACATGGGGAATTCTTTTCACAAGAGGGAAAGAAATCACTTATCAGCCTACAGTATGTGATTTTGGCATAATGAAGGAAAAAGATGCAGTGACAAGGTGGAAAAAAACAAAGAATTGAAGATACTGTCCTTCATAAATATCATATACTGTGCTAGCAAGGAAAGTGATATCCTCAGCTCATTGAATAGACAAGATAATTTAATTATAGGCTATTGTATCATGTTTTACTCTTTTTTTTTTTTGGTTCTTTGAGAGAGGGTTTCTCTGTAGCTTTAAAGCCTGTCCTGGAACTAGCTCTTGTAGACAAGGCTGGCCTTGAACTCATAAAGATCTGACTGCCTCTGCCCCCCAAGTTTTGGGATTAAAAGTGTGTGCCACCACTGCCCAGCTGTGATGTTTTACTCTTTTGGCTCTTTTGTGAGGTCCCACTACCCAGGTCCCAAGTAAATCATAAAAGGAGGCTTATTCTTAGTTATGAATGCCTAGCCTTAGTTTGCCTTGTTTCTTGCCAACTTTTCTTAAGTTATCCTGACTACCTTTTGCCTCTGGGCTTTTATCTCTCTTAATTCCGTAAATCTTGCTTTCCATCTTACTCTGCAGCTAGCTGGGTGACTGGCCCCTGATTTCCTTCTATTCTTGTTCTCTTGTTGATCTTTATGCTCCATCCTCTCAGATTTCCCACTCCTGCTGTTCATCTCTTTATTAAGCCATCAGTTGTTTTAGACACACAAGGACTCACAACTTCACAGTTAATCAAATGTGGCATAAACAAAGGTAACACACCTGAAAATAATATTCCCCAATAGTAGGACTTAGATTTAAACCATTCTAACCATAACAGGACCATCATCATTTTGCAGAATTTAAAGAATCCTGCCCCTCCACAAGGCATGTTAATGATAAATTTATATTTGCATAGTGGCCAAAAGACTGCTCCTGTCCATCTTTCTCCACTCAAGGACATGGCAACACTGAAAAATATTGTTATTGTTGTTGTTGTTTTTTCTCTCAGAGGGCATTGCTTCCTCATATTCATTCATAGGTTTCAGCTCCTACTGTCTTTTTTTCTCTTCTTTCTTAATTATCCCTAAGCTGCCAGAGTGGCTGTCTCTATGAGCTAAGTTGTTATAATAGCAAGCATAAGCCCTGCGAAAGTTCAAGCCATATCATATCACAGCATGAATAAAGAGGATGAATTAAAAGATCAGCATCAGCTGAGAGATTATTGGCTATCTATAGACGCTGGGAGAGGGGCAGACAATTTTCTCTAACAGGTTGCTCCTGGTAGGTTGATCATGCTCCAAAGGAAGTCCACATATCCATGAATAGATTGGCAGCATAACTTATACGAAATTCTCAAAGAATTAATTTTTAAAAGAAAAAAATCTAAATAAAAAGCAACACATTCTGAATATTAGGGGAGATCAGAAAAAGGCTTTTTCAATGACAACAAACTAGGAAAATATAAATTACTTCAACTTCAAACTCATGCTTTCTGTAATTGGCCTTGGCATCCACCCTTCTATCCAGTGATGATTTTCCAGTCTCAAAGGTATGGATATGCATTCTGAACATCATTAATTATGTCCAACTCTAGAATATTCAGGTCAAAAGTACTACAAAGGAACAAGCAATAGCAGTACACCTGTCTTAACTCAGCTTTAGGTTACTTTGGTGGACTGTTAGCTCTGGTTGTGAACGATCATTGGATTATTAGTGGCTACAGGAGCACCTCTAGAGATTCTCTCAAATCCAGTAGCAAAGCACAGAAACAGTCAATATTTACTTAGTGGATAAGATCTTGCTCAGGAGTCAAGAAGAAGTCCCTGCCTGATAGTGTTCAGTGTCCAGTAAATTTTCTAATACCTGGCTGTTGCATAGTGACTGCTGATGAAGTATTTCCCCTATTGTCTTCCACACAAAGACTTAAAGTTGTAAAATGGCCTTTTAAGCCATTCTTCCAGTGTGCACTAGTACCACATCAGATGCAGAATTGCAAAAATGTTGAACTCAAAATACTGACTTCTACAGTACACAGTAGTCCTGTGGAAAACTGAGACTTAGTGCAAAGGCAATGGGATTAAATATTTCTGAGGTGTGATGGTGGTGGTAGGAGTAGCCAACCAAGAATAAATCACACAAAAATGTATTTCTTTGGAAAGGATGTATAAATAATGACAATACAACACTCATCTTCATGCAAGACTAGGCCTGTAATAAATGCTAAAGGATGCCATAGAAACTGAAAATAGATTTGCTAATATATAAGAAATCACGGAGTCATATGTAATCCAGTGGTAAGGTAACTATGTAAATCCAAAATGTAAAATTTTAAGGTGTTCATGCATATCATTAAAACTTACTATTAAGCATAAAAATAATTAAAAACAAATATAACCAGATTTATTTGTGAAAATTATGCATGAGGTAAAGATTTTAAAATGCAACAACAAAGTTGCCAATATTCAAGAGGAGTGCCATTGAATGCAAAGATAGTTTTCTTTCCCTGTTTTATTATCTTTATAATCATTGTGCCATGTGAATGCAAAGATAGTTTTCCTTCACTTTTTTTCTATGTTTGTAATCAGAGTTATAGTTTAAAATAGTTTGAAATAATCAAAAGATTTTTTATCAAGTTTCATAAAAGCAAAAAAGTAATATACTATAATAAACCATTTTGAGTCAAGGACTCAATTTACACTACTGTGTTCAATTAGTTAACCATTCAGGTGTACTGGAATAGAGGGACAAATAAAATAGTATTTAAAGATGAAAGAACTATTTTAAAAATAAGAACCTGATAATAATAAATTCCAACTTAAGGTAATCACAGATTAAATTCTGTGATCAAATGATAAAAATTAACATTATAAAGCCATAAACATATTTTTATAATAGATGTTACCTATAATTGTTTTGCTTCACTTGCATAGACTGAAATTTAGGGTATGCTAAAAATAATGCATGCTAATTGAAACCAGAAGTAAGCAATAGTATATACATTGCTTTAATTTAAAAATACTCAGTTCAAAAGTAGCAAAAAAAAAGACATATAAATTGATTTTATAATGGTAAAGTGGTATATCTGCAGTAATTAATAACAGTTGTAGATATGTTTGTAGGCAGCAGTAAAATGACTACATATAAAAGTAAAATATTTGCACACCAGTATGAAGACAAAATCTCTTAAACAGTAGAGTTATGGGGCCAACAATATCTCTCATAGATCATCATCCATAACCAACAATATTTCTTATAGATCATCATCCAAATGGAAAATCAACAAAAGAACAAAAGAATGTGAGAATTAGCTATACATAAGAACAAGTGAAACTAATCAATATCTACTAAATGTTTCCTGTAGATACATGTGCCCTCTAATATAGAACATCTTTTGGAATATATTCAATGATAGGCAGCAAAAAATTCTCAATAAAGCAAAAATAATGAATAAGTTAAAGCATGCATGTGTTCTCTGACTACAATTATAAATAAATGCAAGTCAATAGCAAAAACCCAGCAATAATCAAACAAACTTTCAAGAGCTTAATAAAAAATAAATTTAAAAAAACTTATAAAATTATTATACAAACCTTATATGTAAAACTGACCAACATCACTAAGAGGAAAGTTTTCAGCCGTCAATGTGAACATTTGAACTAGAAATAGATTTATTATAACTCGACCACAAGTAAAACTCAAGCCCTGCATTCAAATTCTAAAGTAATAGTACGTAGAAAATATTAAAGAAGAGATAATGAGAGTAACAGAGAATTCCCAAAATAGGACTCTCAAATGGCTTAGAGTCTAAATTGGAGATCTGCATTGAGTCCTTCTCCTGAGAGCTTGGGAATTCTTTGGAAAAGGAGGCAGAAAGACTGCAGGAAACAGAAAGGATAGAGGACACCAGGAAATCATGTCCACTGAATGAGCTAAGCAGGGCACATGAGGGTCACAAAGACTGAAACAGCAAGCACTGGGCCTACATAGGTCTGAGCACGTTGCTTGGATCTGTTTTGTGAATATTAGCTTAGTGTTTTGGTGGGACTGGGAACAGTAGGACTGGGTGAAAAGACTCTGACTCTTTTCCATGTTTCTGGAAGTTTTTTCTTCCTGTTGGGATGCTTTTTCAGCTTCAGTGTGAGGACTTTTGCCCTGTCCTATTTTACTAAGTTTTGTCCTTTTGGTTGTTGTCTCTTGGAGGTCTACTCTTTTCTAATGAAGACAGGGAATGTGGTTCCAGGAGAGAAGACAGTTTGAGGGGAAGCTGGGAGGAGTAGATGGAGGGGAATCTGTGGTGAAGATGTATTGTTTGAGAGAAAATATATTTTCAAAGAAAAAAAATGAGAGGAAAACGTAAAAGTTCAATGGAATTAACTGGAATTTTTTCCAACAAAACATTTAACAAAGTATTAGCTTGAGTAGGTGAAAAAGTAAAGATTGGAAAAATAAACCAAAGCTACATATGGAGGTTTGGACTTGGCTTACTATATAGCAAGCTTCTGGCACAGGTTTTATTTTATAGATAAAAACAATGACTTTGTAGACATAAAATATATGTTCAAGAGTCTTATTTGATTATTTACTGCCTAAATTCTTATTCTGAATTTCTTGCTGCATTTATGCATCTAACAAATCCTTATTCTATAGTACTGGAAAGTGTTAAGGTCATTTCATAATTTGAGTTACCTTTTAAATAGATGATCCCAAGTAGGCTTAAAAGCATTTCAACTGTCAAAAGTTATAATAAATGACATATGGATTTCTGAGTTAAAATTCAATTGTACTATAGATATTAAGATTACCGAAACTTTGCAACTATATGAGGACTATATAAAATATAAAATAAGATAGAATTTTTGCCAGTATTTAGGCAAATACCATGTGACCTTTTAATTGTTAAGGAAATCAGTAGTTAAATTAAGTTTTGTTCTTAATTGAAAGCCATTAACCAGGCATAATGTGACTGTATTCCAGCTCCTAGGAGACAGAAGCAGGATAGAAACCTAGAGGCTAGTTTGAGCTCTCTGGCAAGATTTTGTCACAAGCAATAAAGTAAACAAAATATTCAAACTACTTTCTGATGTATATTTTATAAATCATGTTTCTTTAATTCTGTCACAAACCAGCGAGCAAACAAATTATTCAAAACTATTTTTGACATATGCTTGTAAATCATGTTTTTTAATTCTGTTCTACTCACCAAGACAAAAAGAGGAAACTCTAAACATTGACTTACTAATCATAAAGGTAAAATAATTAGTTTGCATTAGTAATATAAATAAAATGATAAATTTATTCAATAAAGTATATAATAAAACATTCCATATTCCATAGTATTATTATAAAGTCCAATGTCAATGTATATAAATGATCTTCTACAATTTAGAGTCAGGATAATTTTTCACAAAGCATTATTTAATTTATATCTCACCTAGTTTTTGCCTTGTAAACAGTAGTTTGAGAAAAGTTTTAACACATTAAAAGAAAATTATAGCCACTTCCTGGACCTGAGAGTATTTCTTCTTTAAATTTAGAAAGCATGTAATATTTTTAAATGAACATTTCCATAATATATATTTTCAAAGGTACAGGTGTGAATGAGGCTTTTACATAGGCTGTTTGTGCCATAATTTAGGATCAAAATCACTGAAATGATACCTAAGGGCAATGATGTCATCAACCAAATCTGTTCTTAACAAACAAGTGTTTTATGTTTTCCTTATATCAATAGCACTGTAAAGAACATTTATTCTTTGTGCATAACAGACATATAATATACTGACAATATAATGACAAAAAAGTAATTTTATCATACTCATGCTGTGACATGGAACTTCCTCATTTTTAAAGAAAAGAAATTTATCAAAGCACTCCGGCCTCTTTTTTAATTTCTTGTTTGCTTTTTAGTATGTTCAATCTGAAGAAAGTGAAGTCTTTTTTGTTTTAAATGAGCTGTGAGATACTTGCTTTTCAGTGGGTAGAGAAAATGACGTTTAGAATGTAGTTTCATGTTAGTGTGGTTTAGAGCAATGGCAGTAGTAGGTCCTCTTTTAGGGTTAATGACCTCTTCAGTTACAGATAATATACACATAAAAAGTCTTGATTTAGTTCAAGAATTGTGCAATGTGCTATTTAAATGTGATCTTACCAAAATACAGAAAATATGTCTGAATAGTTTACAAACTCATATAAATAAATATGTTTTCATGTATTTTTAAGTAATAGAATGAAAAAATAAATATTTTACCAAACATTCTTAAGGAACAATGTTCCTTCAAGATTTTTAGAGGCTTACACAAGTCTTGAACATGGACAATGATGTTATTCAACTATAATTAATTTCTACATGATTATATTAAGGATGAATATTAAGTTCAACCTTGTACCATTGGAAAAAATCTAAACAAATAGTAAAAGTTAATCATGTGCCAATATTTTAGAAATTGCAGTTAGAATTGTCACATAAGAAAATAATATTTTACAGCAATTAATAGACCATTTTACATAAAAACCAATATCCAAAGACTTATATACATGCAGCTATAGTACCATAAGTATGAATCCAATGAAAGAAATGTCAAGAAATAGTTATTGGTATACTTCTTTCTTTTGTAAAAGCACTTTAAATTTAAGATCTGAAGACTTCAATTGGCTCAAATATTGTCTATAACACTGAGACAAGTCATTGTCAAGTAAATAGCACTAATTAAAAAGAGAGTCTTGAAGGCATATTGTGTCAACATATTAAATATTGATAAATTATTATATTAAGGTTGTCTGAGTTTAATATTAACGAACAAAGAAAGAAAAATGTGGCAGAAAGCCCGCTTGTGAGGTCTTGACTGCACAGACTCCTGAAATAACCACACAGAAACTATATTATTTGCAATACTGTTTGGCTTACGTGTATTTCTGGCTAACTCCTATCTTAAATTAACTCATCTCCATTACTCTGTGTATCACCATGAGGCTGTGGCTTACCAGCTAAAGTTCCAGTACCTGTCTCTGTCAGGGCTACATGACTTTTCTTGACTCTGCCTTTTTTTAACCCACCATTCAACTTAGTTTTCCCTGTCTAGCTCTACTCTACTTTATCAAGCCAAGCCAGTTTCTCTTTTAACTAATGATATTCGCAGCATACAGGGGGGAATCACATATCACCAAAACAATAAAATAAAATCTCTGCACTTATGGGAGAACAAATTCTCAAACACATAGATAACTGTAAACTAAAATCCAATGACCCAAAATATACGTTTTTTTCTTGTAATATTAAATACACAATGCACTTCTCCGTAAATGAAAGCTAACTATATAGTCATCAACTGTGTCTTCTAATCTTTGGGGTATTATTGCTGTTCCCAATTAGAGAAACAATCAAACAACAACCTTTTTCCAATTAGAAAGGAGGGAGATTTGTTAAACCCAGGAAGTAAAAGAGCCTCAGAGTTCGGAAGGAATAATTTACATGATTTTCAAGGCTATGTTCTAAATTTATATGAGTAGCAAATTATTGCTGGGCAGAGGATATATTGAATGACTAAGTTGCCTTTTAGTGTTGTAAGGCTCAGGACGCAGCTTTTCTGTCATATATACTGAGGTTCCATTTTGGGTATGAGGTTGTACATTTTTCTGTAAGTCAGTACTTATATATTCTTAGATTTATAAAAGCAAAAAACTCATTGTGATTTTGGTCTATTTTTGTTGCCTTATCTATGGTTAAGCACTTGTTTTGCCCTCTTCCCTGTGGAAGTCACAACGTAACTCCCTGTAAACTTACCACATATCTAACTTATATTCTTTACTGTGTATAAGTTAAGCTTCATTAATTTTCCATTTAATTTGTAGAATTCTCTCTCTATGATACTCATGAGGCCAAATTGGCATGTAATTAAGCTAATTTATTATTTCATAGATTTTTTAATGTTTAATTTTTTACTAAAAATTTAAACAAAATGTTCAGAGAAAATTCAAACAAATTAAACTTTTTAAGTATATTGTAATTAAATATTTTGGAATATTTTTCATGTGTTGTTATTGATTAAACTTGAAATTATTTCCCTTTTATCATAACAAAAAACCTCTGAGAACCTGACTTTACACATTTCTCTAATTGTCATACACTGGAAGAAGCCTGTACTTCTGTCTCTCAAACTCTCATCCTGTCTTTGATACACAGAGATGTGGTTTTAGTAAATAAGATAGCAAGAGAAATTGCATGTCACTGACAAAGTACCTCAAAGTAGCCATCACAAATGGTATGAAGTCACAGAATATATAATTTTCTGCAAATTTGGCTCACATTTCCATTTTTATTGGCAATAGATCCTTATGAGTAGTATAGTGATAACAACAGAATAAATCATCCCCAATGTTATGTTCAACTGTATAAAAAAATAACATCGTCAAAAACTAGTTTGATAATCAATTCACTGGAAATCCTCACACTTCCATATAACTCCTGCCACTTGTTAGTTCTTGCGTTTTCTAATCTCAGAGACATTGGTTTTAAGGTTCTCAGGCTGGTGACTTTGCAGAGGAATCTTGTCTCTGCTTGAAAAAACTTTTACTTGGCTCTTTCAGATGTGAAAGTTCATAGTTTGGGGAACTTTAAAGTAAAACTACCATTTACATTATTTTCAAATCTATCTAAATTTCTTGATTTCATTATTTTATATATATATATATATATTATATTGTAAACATATGTGTATATATGCATGTGTGTGTTATAACTGGTAAAATTTTCAAGAGTGTAACAAAGTAAAGCATAAATTGGTACTAATGCAAGTGTGTGAGAGATAAAGATTAACCCAGGGTAATATACAATGTAGTCATAGTTTTTTTTATCATTTTGTTTTGTTTTTGTTGTATTTTATTTTAGACTCTTTAAAAACAATAGAGTTCAGTTATTTGTACAGATATTGAAGATGATTTTTATACTTACAAAAATTATCTGTCCCTTTAAATACCAGACTATACCTTTTCAATTATTTACTACTTCTCCTGATGCCCATAAAATATTAATACCATTACAAATTCAGGCAAGTACTACATATAAATGTAATATTGATGAGAGGAAGCCTAGAGGCAGGAAGCATAGTAGAGCTTTTACCTGTTATCAGGTATAAACAAATTCAGGAAACAGCTTTCGAGTAAATTGTGTGATTTAGGAAGTGCACTTGAGTTTCAACATTTAACCTGGACTTTGAGGATACTCAGAGAGCCTGGCTGTTTTCAGAGAATAGTAGAACAGCATATGAGTATTTATAACACAACATATGGGTGGTGTGGAAGAGGAGACAGCTAACAGGGAATTAGTGACACAGTGAGCAAAGCTAGCACAGAAACTAAGCAGAAAATAAAGTGAATTTAGATATTCTGGCTGGGATCATGGCTCAGAATTACTTATATTACAAGAATGAGGACCCATGATTGTATCCCTGTGCTCCTTAGGTGGAAAAGAAAGAGAGCATGGTGGGACTAGCTTTACACCTGTGTTCTCCCATGATTGGATGAGGGGTGTGTGTGTGTGTGTGTGTGTGTGTGTATGTGAAGGACAGAGATGTGAGTGGTTGGAAAAGTTGTGTAAGAGTGGAGGAAAGAAGAAGAGAGAATTGGGAAATGTAAAAGAAATGGACTGAAGAGATTGAAAGATTCCTGAAAATTTACTATTCAGCCAATCAGCCAAATTGTTGAGTTTCAGATTCATTAAGAGACCATGGCTAAAATAATAAGCTCAACAGAATTCCAGGAAAACATTCAACTTTGATCTTTGACCTTGAAACACATGTTCACACTAATAAGTAGCACTGTACTGCAACAACATCTTGAAAAAAATGATACCCAAGTTTCTTGCTTTTGTAATGCTAAATCCATAACTTTTCCTTTCTCCTTGACATAACAAATATTGTCCTGATGTCCTTGCCTGTATCTGTTTTGTTTCCTTGTTTTGCACTATCACAACATTTCAGAGACAAGATCATTCTTGTTTTGTCCTATTTCCTGGCCATTTGTAAATGGTGTGGGGACTATAGTGAATAAGAATAACCAAACCCAGAGAGACAAAACACCATGTTTTATCTTCTATGTGGATGCTAGCTCTAAACATTTAGATATGTGACATAACTGTACATACTATGAACCGGAAGATACCAAATTAGAGCTAGGGAGAATGAGTACCAGACAGGAAGAGTAGAATACAATGGATATGATGAGGCAGTGGAAAAAATGGGTGGAGGAAATTTAATTGGGAAGAGGAGAAAGTAGGGCAATACACAGGAAGAGGAAAAAATAACAATAAGAATATTTCAAATAGCCATCAGTAATTGTACTATTATGATTGTTATTCAACTATGTAACTATATTATATAATTAGATAAATAATTATGTGGTATAGTTATACTTAATAGGGTGTCAATTCTTCCTTAAAAATTCATAGACTAACAAAACACCAAGTGCAGGCATGAGAAACCTCCCTTTGAGTAGTTAGTTAGGGTAGTATAAGAGTCCTAGAAAACAATATAGCTACTGATAATCTCTTTGCTGCCTCTCAGATGTTGAAGGTACCTCCCTGTCACTGAGGACAATGCACAAATTGGACACAGGACTTGTACAAACATGTATAGACCTGACATGACAGCACACTATTTAAGGACTTACTCTTATAGTATGAGAAGGAGCTATACAAGGTGACAAGAGATACACATATTTCAATGATTAGGAAAGAAGAGACCCTGAATTTGAGAGTAATTAGGAATCATAAAGTATTTCAGGGAGAGGAAGGCATAAGAATGATACAAATGCAATACTCTATAATAGTCATATATGACATTCTCTTAAGATTTCAAAAGAAAAAAATTACCAGTTATGCAAATATAATGCCACATGAAAATATTTTTTGTTGTTGTGGTTGAGACAGGGTTTTTCTGTGAAATAGTCATGGCTGTCTTGGAATTCAGAATTCACTTTGTATACCAGGCTGGTGTTGAACTCATAAAGATTCACCTACCCTTGACTCCTAAGTGATGGGATTCAAGACATGAACCACCCAGCTTTCATGGGTTTGGAGGAAGTTCTGTTTTCAAG
Source organism: Chionomys nivalis (assembly GCF_950005125.1). Taxonomy (NCBI): domain Eukaryota; kingdom Metazoa; phylum Chordata; class Mammalia; order Rodentia; family Cricetidae; genus Chionomys; species Chionomys nivalis. Next base: position 73,068,751 of record NC_080090.1, on the reverse strand, counting down.
ACAGTGTTTCTCTGTGTAGACCTGGCTGGCCTTAAACTCACTCTGTAGACCAGGCTTGCCTTGAAGTCACAGAGATCTACCTGCTTCTGCCTCCTACAGTGCTGGTATTAAAGCACCGTGTCCTGCAACAAAACCCCTAAAAGAAAAATTACTAAATCACCATAAGGAATCTTGTAAATAAAATTAGCACATAGGCAAAAATTTTCAGAATTAGACTCTATTGGCTAAGGAAATTATCAAAAATTTAACAAGGCAGATTCCCACAAGCTAAAATAATACATAGCAGAATAAACAATAAACAAAATGTAGATAGAGTAGATAATCTTTCTTAACTATTTTTGAGAGAAAATTAATCCAGAGTGTTTAAACTGCAAAATATAAGAATAACAAAAGACATATGCTAATTCAGTTAGTAAGTGGACACATACAATGATCAGTATTCAATTACCAACAAATACAGGGAAGTTATATAAGCATCTTCAATCCTAGGAAACTGGAAATCAAAAGGATTTTAAATCCTTTCTTGCTCCAGTCAAAGTGGCTATCATCAAAAAACCATAAAGCACCAAATACTATGTGGTGGTACTGAGTTACAGAAATCCATATACACTATTGTTGAGGATACAAACTTAAAAATTTGGAAATCTGTTTGGAAATTATTTAAATATCCAAAAATAAAATTAACATATCATATAATGGTACTCTGCCTAGATCCATATTCAAAGTAATCAAATTCGACATCTGTTGCAGAAACTACATGCTGTTGTTTATTGTGATAAGGTTGACAATAAACCTAAGAATCAGCCTAGTTTCCTGTGTATGGATGAACTGTTAAGTGAAATGTGATATATATTAACAGTAGAATATAATTCATCCAAGAAGAACAGAATAATGTTGTTTAAAAGAAAATGGAGCAAAGTAAAAATAACCAAGTGAGTGAAATATAGTAGATTCTAAAGTCAAGTAGCACTGTTCCTCTTCTTATTTGTGAATTAATAATAAAGAGGGAAGACAGATTTTTTTTTTGAAGCTAAGGTAGTGCTCAGAGCAAGAGTGGTATAGAGTATATTCTACGCTCAGTTATGAGCAAAGTACATTGTATCTTGTATAAAATGTCACAACAAATCCCATTATGTTGAATATTAATTTTAATATATGCTTATGAGTGGTCCTTTTGTAAATAGCTTGCTGGATGCATTATTAGATTTTCAGACAAGAGTCATGTATGTGGGTATAGAATGTAAAAATTTCCTTGTTGGTTAATATATGATCTGAAAAGTCATGAGAATAAACTTGAGTTTTAAAACTTGAAAGAAAGATTGTATGATAAAAAGAAAAGATACATAATAAAGTTGAAGTTTCTGGGAGATTGTGCTTTGGATTTATCCCTAAAAAGAAAAGGTAAAATTACATACTACCTACAGGAGAAAACATACTAACAACAGAGATTTTGTGGATGCTTAGTGAATTTTTTTTCTGCATAGAATGGCATGGTATTTAAAATAAGTTTAAAAAACTCCATAATTGTTACCAACAAGAATAAATAAGGTTTATAATTCTCCTCTTGCAAATTGCTGCTTCTGGAAGCTGTAAAATTATAATGTTGTAATCATTGTGGAAAGTGTTTCTGAAAAGAAAAAAAAAAAGATGTGTTAGAGCCATTATTGAAATGTTGCTGGTAATTGAGACTAACCCTTGGGAAACATCAACAAAGAAGACTAATAGATATGAAATTCTTTGAGTTGTTCTATTAGATTACCTGGTAACCGCTGTCTGCAACAAACAATGAAATCAGGAAAATAAGTCTCTGACAAGAAACTTAGCTGCAGGATTCCCATCAGGATGAACTCTTCTCCCAGACACAGATTATTACTAGGTTTCTAAGATCTAACCACAGGAGAAAAGGTAGAGACTTGGGTTTTAGTAGAACCTGGGTGTAGGGTTACACAGCACGCCTTCAGCCTTCACTTAGATGTTAGGAAACTAAGGCTGGGGAAGAGGAAAAAGAGACAGGGAGTAAAGACTTTATTTGATCAGAGATTTTCCAGATGGATCTTCACTCACAGGTTAGAGTATGTAGGAATGAGGTAAAGAAATGAATTAGTCATTGTTGTGTGATTCAGTGTGGACAAGTGGCAGTTTTATGTCACCATGCACAAAGAAGAAGTCATCAGAAGGAAGGTTTAAGTGGATCAATAACATTGAGAAATTGCCTCTGTCAAAGTCCGTGTGGAGTTGGGTCATTGAAGATTTTGTAATAATCTGAAGCTGTCATGACAGGAGCCATGAGTACAAATTATATTTAACATAAATGCTTTAAAAATAGTAGAATTTGCTAAAGTGATAATTATCAAATTTAGGAGGCTATTAATTACAAGATCATCCCCCTCTCATAAGGTCATTATAAGAAGAACTACCCCTTATTTTTTGAAATTTAACTGGTATTAGAATTTTGTTATAATTCTTTTTAAAAGGATAGCTTTATAGAGTTGGAATATAAATACAAAGCTTTTGGATATTCATTGAGCATGATGTGATAAATTGGACATAGAAATTGCTATACATGTCTAATGACCCTATTAAGATGGGGTCAAATACTATAACCTGAAGAATGAGCGCAGAATGCTTTGGTTTAATTTTTTTTATTTGTTTTGATTTTATGTTCTTTGTGGCAAAACACACAACATGACGAATGCTCCTGTTCTTTATGAAAAAATTATGGCCTTTCTTACTATTAATTAGTTGCACAAATTTATTGAGCTCTTATATTCCTGTTATGCCTTATTTAGAAATGAGATATTTTGTAATAGAACATTTTTATAGCTTTCTATTTTTGTAATTTTCAGCATATACTAATTGCATAAATTAATGTCATTCACTGATTTTCCCTATTTACACAGTCTAGCTGTCTCATAATTGCCCTCCTTCTTCTTCACTGCCTAGCTTGCTCTGCAGTTCCTACTGGCACATCTCAATTTGCCTTCCTGCCCCCTAGCCCTTGTGTTTTCCACAGGTCAGTATTTTTTTTCCTTGTATTTCTTAAGGTATGATACGTTTTTTTCTTTAAAAAACAGAGAATATCTGGCATTTGTTTTCCTGTCTGCCTGCTATTACTTGAGAGAATATTTCTCTTTTGCATCCATTTTACTTCAAATGACAAAGTTGTTTGTTCCTTTTTAAATGTATACTATCTGATACTGTGACTATGCAGCATTTTCTGTACATGTACATCTTCTTTAGGTCATGTCAACTGATTCTTTGAATCCAGCTGCTGAGAAGGTAAAATGATGTAAATATCATGAGAAATAGCCTATTTTCTAAATAAAAGATTATTCTTTAATATGATCTAGACATCCAATCTATGCTTCTATAGCTAGAAAATAAAAATATTCTGGAAGATATGTCTGCTATTGTGTTAACTTCACTTATTTTTAAATAGTTATTAAATCATGTGTCTATTGATAAGTAAACAGCTAAAGCCATAGTATATATGTAATGTAGCCTTAAAAAAAGAAATTTCAAGCTGGATGGTAGCACATAACAATACCCTCAGCACTCAAGAGGTAGAGTCAAGAAGATTGATGTTGGAGACCAGCTTTGACAAAAATATTAACTTACCATGGTAGGGGCATAGGGATCAGAAAATAAGTAAAGAGTATAAAGACATGAATGAAAATAATAAAATAGTATATAATCATGTTTCTAGCTCTGTTTAGGAAATTCAAATATTTGGCAGGAGTTCCAGTGAATACTGAAATCACCTGCATTTAATTTCTAGTTAATTAAAATACCCTGACACCAAAAGATAGGAGTAAGATTTTTAAAAAAAAAAAACCTACATTAATATGATTCAAGGAAATGAACAGAACAGTTGAAGGTTGCAGGCTAGATTCATAGTTTAACCTTCTGTTGCTAGAACAAAACAAGTCACACACCCTAGACCAAAACATTCTATAGGCTAACTACTCCCTAGGTGGACTTTCTAATGTTATCTCCCTAAGGGAACTGAAACTTGCTTGAATCCTTAGACATTTGTTTTCTTTGTTCCTGAAATACAAGCTCTGGATATTAACAAACCTGTGGACAACAACCTTGAGAGAGTAGAACTCTCCGAGCTAAATCTAGGTGGAACCCTTGAGGTAGAAACAGACAATAACCTCGAAGTTCCAACTCTATAATATTTGGTTAAGGTGGAAATAGGCTCACAATTTTGGGCCTCCACAGATTGTTACAAATTCTAGGCCAGTCAGCTTTAAACAGTTATTCTTGCAACTCCAATCCTGTGTATATAAAGAAATGAATCAGATATACAATACAGGTATTTGTTACTTGTATGTATTGTGAAAAATTATAATATCACAGACTAGGTATCTGTGAAGATTGAATGGATGAATAAAGAGGGTATGCTGGTTAATTGTGTCAACATGACAAAACTAGAGTCACCTGTGAGGAGGAAACTCTCTTTCAGGTTTGAATTTAGGAAAATCTGAGGTGGATTTTCTAGATAAATGATTCGTGTAGCCGTATCAAATCCTGAACAGTGCAACCCCTGGGCTGTAAATAATCTCTTGAGTACATATCTGGCAAAGGTTAGCTCTTACTATATGGTCTACCTTTCAACACAGATTATTAGAAATGGGTTAATCAAGATGTGAGAATTAGTCAATAAGAGGCTGAAACTAATGGGCCAGGCAGTGTTTAAATGAATACAGTTTGTGTGTTATTTCTGGGGCTAAGCTAGCTGTGCAGGAGCCGGGCAGGATGAAAAGCAGGCCCACTCCCACATCACCCCTCCTCTTCCTTTCCACCCTCCTTATCCCGCACCTCCATTCTCATGATTTTGTCAGGTGATCTTGTCTATTTTGACTTTCCAGGTGCATCTATATATGTTTTTCTTAGGGTTCTCCTTGTTACTTAGCTTTGCTAGCATCATGAGCTATATGCTAAATATCCTGTTAATAGCTAGTATCCACTTATGAGTGAGTACATACCATATTCATCTTTTGGGGTCTGTGTTACCTCACTCAGGATGGTGTTTTCTAGTTCCATCCATTTGCATGCAAATGTAGAAGTTAGCTCGATTCAGGAAATAACCAGGCTAGCTAAAAGATAAACAATTATATTTTTATTTATTGTATGGGAATAACTCACAAAATGGGAACAAGAAGTCCAAGCTCAGCTGTGCAATGAAAGAACCACAGAGAGAGAGCACCTGCGCCATATGCTCATTTTCCTTCAAGTCCCAGAAAGCCACACCCTAACTTGGTCCCACCTCTTGAAGATAATTGGTTAACAAAGCTTCTATCACCCCCCCCCTTTTTCTAAACAAGAATGATATGAATCCAATACAAAACTATATACAATAGGAACAGATATCAAGTATAAAATTACAACCAGACATAAATAATATTAAGCAAGGAACACATGATAAATGTTTTAATAAACATTCTATTCCAAAGAGTCTAAGTCCTGCATCTGAAATAAATCATAAGAGGAAGGTAACTACGACTATCTAATCTTCAACCCCATTAAGGCCTGAGGAGGAAGATAATATTAATTGAGTTAAGATGTATATGATGGAAACAATTGGCTACATGAGCAATCACTTAAATTCTCATTTGCAATATTGAAGCGACCAAATTTTGCTAAGACCTAGCGTAACTGACAAACCATTTTCAGAGGCTGGGAATTTTTCAGAACTGTTTTACCATGTCTTGACAAGGTTTGGCAGTCCTTTTCCTTGTGTCCTGCTTATCCAGTCCAGACACCATGCACTTTGTCAGTGGTTGAGGCACGGGAGGTTCCTTGCCCAAAGGTCAATTTTGCCAAGAAGAAAACAAACTCCCAATGGAGTGTCTTTGGTGCTTTACATTCTCTCAGGAATAGATTGGTGCTCTCAGGAGCAATCATGCCTCATGCCAACAGAACCCTAAATTATTTTAATGCCATGTTCTACAGATGCATTAGTGGATGAAGATTAGCTATATAGGCAGAATACAATCTCTATGTATCTAAAGAACCTAATTAATTTGATTATATGTATAACAAACATGAACAACTATTGACTTATAATATTTAATGGCTGTATAAATTGAAGACTAAGACTTCATGTCAGAATATTAAATAATCTTTAAATAAATATGCAGCAATTCAGAACAATGACCTCAAAATGTAAAAATGTTTAAGTATCTTGATCAGAGGTAGAAATAATATATAATGCAATACAAAAATACATCCTATAAGTTTTATCAATATACAGAATTTCCTAAACAGAGCTAGAAACATGATTATATACTATGTGACAGAATAACTCTGCATAGTTGTACAAATATTGTAAACAGAAATAACAAATATAATTTGAACTTATATCAATATACAAAAATTTATACCAATGTAAATTATTTATAAATAATAGCTCACACGTATTCATTTTACTGCCCACTATCATCACCCCTTTTTTTATCTCGGAACCTACAAAGTTTCCATCCAAACCCTCTACCTGATACAAGTAATAATCAACAACCCCTAAATGATGTTCCCAACCCTGAGGACAAACTTTTTTTGGGAGAAGGTATGTCTGCCTTTAGAATTGCTTCCTGCTGTCACAGGGGTGATGTTCTCTTTATGGGATACTGCAAAAGTAAAGTGATGGTTAAGCTTTAAGATTATTGTCTAGTACAGTTGCTAATAATTTCCGAGCAGTAGATAAGGTTTTCTTTTTTTTCAAAGTTTTTATTTAGATATTAGGATAGCTACTCCCACTTGTTTCTTAGGTTAATTTGATTGTAAATTTTTTTGCCTACTCTTTAACCTGAGGTAATATCTGTCTTTGAGGTTGAGGTTGTTTCTTCTATACCATAGAAGAATGGATCCTGTTTTAATATCTATTTCTTAGCCTTTGTCTTTTTTATAAGTAGATTGTGTCCAATGATATTAAGAGATATTAATGATTAGTAGTTGTTGATTCCTGTTATTTTTTGGTTGTAAATATGTATGCTTCCCTTTTTGAGAAAATTTGCTGGTGGGAAGTTTTCTGCTGTCTGTGTTTTTATGGATGTAGTTAGCTTCCTTGGGTTGGGGTTTTTCTTCTAGTACTTTCTGTAGAACTGAGTTTGTGAATATTTATTGTTTAAATCTGAATTTGTCATGGAATGCCTTGATTCGTCCATCAATGGTGGTTGAAAGATTTTCTGGGTATAGTTGTCTGGGCTTGCATCCATGGTCTCTTAGTGTCTACAGTACATCTTCCCTGGACTTTCTGGCTTTCAATGGTTTCCATTGAAAAGTCTGGTGTAATTCTGATAGGTCTACCTTTATATATTACTTGACCTTTTTCCTCTGGAGCTGTTCATATACTTTATTCTGTATGCTTTACATTTTGATTATTATATGGCAAGGGGACATGTTTTTGATCCAGTCTATTTGGTGTTCTATAATCTTCATTTATGTTCAAAGGGATATCTTTCTATGATTTTGTTGAATATATTTTCTGTGCCTTTGAACTGGAGTTCTTCCCTTCTTCTATTCCTATTATTCTTATGTTTGGTCTTTTCGTGGTGTCCCGGATTTCCTGAATGTTTTCTGTTAGGAATTTGTTGGATTTAATGTTTTCTTTGATCAATGAAATGATTTCTTCTCTATATTATCTTCAACACATGAGATTCTCTCTTCTATCTCTTGTATTCTCTTGGTAATACTTGCCTCTGTAGCTTCTATTCATTTACCCAAATTTTCCATATTCAGAATTCACTCAGTTTGTTCTTTCTTTATTACCTCTATTTTAATCTTTAAGTCATGAACTGCTTGCTTCACATGTTTGATTGTTCTTTTTTTCTGGTTTTCTCTGAGAGATTTATTAATTTCTTTCAGTTTTTATTTGCCTTTTCCTCCATTCTTTTTTTAATTTTTTAAATTTTTTTTATTATTTAATTAAAAATTTCCACCTCCTCCCCTCCTCCCCTTTTCCTCCCATTCCTCCATCCCCCTTCCCCTCCCTCTCCAGTCCAAAGAGCAGTCTGGGGTCCCTGCCCTGTGGAAAGTTCAAGGTCCTTCCCCATCCATCCAGGACTAGGAAGGTGAGCATCCAAACAGACTAGGCTCCCCAAAGTCATTACATGAAGTAGGATCAAAACCCAGTGCCATTGTCCTTGGCTTCTTAGTCAGTCCTCCTTGTCAGCCATGTTCAGGGAGTCTGATTTGATCACATGCTCCATCATCCAGCTGTCCTTGGTTATCTCCCATTAGATCAGCCCCACTGTCTCAGTGGGTGGGCACACCCCTTGTGGTCCTGACTTCCTTGCTCATGTTCTCCCTCGTTCTGCTCCTCATTTGGACCTTTAACATCATTCTTTACATTGTTCTTTGCATTGTTCTGGTCTCCTGGTGGCTTGTGGATGGCCACTGTTTCCCTATCCCTGTCCACTCCTGATATGTAGAATTCTATATTGACTGCTTATGTAAATTTCCCTGGGGAAATTTGATCCTTGCTATGATTCGCTAAAATGAGGAACAGTATGGGAATAATCATCAAAAGATTTTGTACAGGCTCTGATATAAGGTGGAGCCCTCCTGGAAGTTACAAAGTAGTGGGGAGGGTTTTCTTAGCAGAAATAACACCCTCTTACTAATATGCAGATATGGTGTTAGTTTTCCTCCATTCTTTAAGGAAGTTTTTTTTTTATTTCCTCTTTAAAGGTCTCTACCATCTTCCTAAAGTTACATTTAAAATCATTTTCTTCTGCTTCATCTGGGTTAGGATGATCAAGTCTTCCTATTGTATGACCACTACTTTCTGGTGTTATCATGTTGGTTTTTAGGTTGTTGGATGAATTCTTGCATTGGTACCTACCCATCTCTTCCTTCAGTTGATGCTGGTCTTTGTGTGTTGATCCTTGCAGTAGCTGTCTTCATCTTTGGAAACTGTTTTTGGTCTGCTCTTTACTTTCAATGTCTGTGTCTCAGGGAGAAACTAAGGTCTCTCAGACTGCTCTGTTGGTCTGTTTTCTTGGTTCACTTTCTTGGTGTACCCTGTGTACAGCTTTGCTTTAGAGTTCTCTTGGTCATCTCTCATGCTCCTTTCTGTTGGTCTTTTCTGTGTAGTATTAGGCTGTGTTTCAGAGTTCCCCCGAGGTTGTGGAATTATAGATGAGGTCAATGGTGGTGTGGGACTTGTAGCTTTCTGGGACTGGTGGATGGGGGTTATTAGGGCAGCCTACCTGCAAGAAACTCTTTTACTGACTAGCTAGAGAAGCAGAGGCAGGTGGAGGAGGGGACTGAAGTTTTCCCCCACTATCTTCAACACTTTTTTGACATATATTTTTTAATATATTCTCTCGGGTTGTTTTATGATAGTTCACACATGTGTAGAAACTTATTTATTTTGGCTTTTCTTAAGTTACATCTATCTATAATCTCTCTCTTTCATCTCTCATTCCTTTACCAACATGTCATCTATTTATTATCTATCTATCTATCTATCTATCTATCTATCTATCTATCTATCTATCTATCGATATATTTATCTACGCATCTATCTTCTATTATTTACCACCACCTATATATCTATTATTTAAGGATTCTATGGATTTAAGGTTTATGTATTCTATCATCACACTTAATAGCAATAACTTTATAAACTTTTAAACCTTTCTCTCTCATTTGCTATATTTTGTAAATATAAGGTCTCACTATGTTAGAGCTCTTGCTGTCTTGGAACTCACTATTTTGACTAGGTTGGCCTAAAAGTGACAATAGACCCATGCGAATCTGCTTTCCAAGTGTATAAATTACATGTGTGTACCACTACTCCTGGTTCTCATGTTTTATTTGATTGTTCGTTAGTTTTAGATAACATTAATCCCGGGAATCTTAGAACAAATATCTATTTACTCCAGATAGGGAATTCACAACAGCTCAATGTAAGAATATAAGCAATATCAAACTTGTTGAATCAATATATGGGGTTACTTGTAAGAGTATGAGTAAAGACTTACTTACAATAGCAGAAATAACTCAGAGATGACTACATCATCAATGCTCACTCCAACATGGAGAAAACTCATAAAAACTAAAATCCTAGAGTGCACTGCATGACCTGTACAAATCTCAGTGGATTGGTTGAAGAATGTCCTTTTCACATAGATTAATTACTTTGAATCTTTAATAGGCAGCTCTGCTGCTCTCTTTTTCCTCCAGGCAGCTAGGCTGTCTCTTACAGGTGGCTCAACTTGTCTAAAAGTATCTTTCTGCCATCTTAAATACCTATGCGTATTTCAATTGGTAATGGTTTCATGTATTTTGTCAGTTTTAGGGTCTTCCTGATAATCAGATATTAATGTTATGATCCATAGCAGTAGCAACATTATATCTTTGAAGTAGGAACAAAAATATTTTGTGGTAGGGAGTCACCACAGCATGAGGAACTATATTAAAGGTTTGCAGCAAGTTTGAGAATCACTAATTTATAGGTTTTGCTAATGATTTCTAGCTGTATTTAATTGTGAACTGTATTCCTGAGATACACAAAATTATTTCACTGTTTTTCAGTTGTTAAAATTTGCTTTAGGGTTTTCATACCATTGGCAGACTCTAAATAGCCTGCTTAGTAAAGCAGTTTGAAAATGAGTACAAGGTACATCAGTCACAGCTACTCACTCAGAGGACTCTGGCCCCAGGCAACACTTATGTTCCCCTACTTCTCACCACTCTTTAACCAATACTAAAAGGGAGCAGCAGACTTCAATTAAGCAGAGACCATCTTAAATCCATTCTAACGTAAACAAGCATGAATGCATTAAATAAAAATTTAATTTATTTTATATAAATAAATCCTGGGATGTATCAGCACTGGATGCAATATTAAATAAAATTAGAAAGTTATAATTAGACAATAGATAAAAAATACATTTTACTCTGATGGTATATTTTGTATCTTTACATTTATCGATATTAATATTACAAGTGTGTGGTGATATTATGCTTGTCATTTAGCAAATAAAGCTTGTCTGAAGATCAGAACTACCAACACTAGTTAGGCGTAGAGGCTATACAGTCACACACCTTTAATCCCAGCAATCAGGAGACAGAGGCAGACAGATATATGAGTTCAACGCTCCTGTGGGATACATGAGATTGATCCAGTTTAAAATAGAAACAGAATCAAGTAGTAATGGTTCATACCTTTAATGCAAGCACTGGGAGAGTGGAGATAGGAAGTAATATGGTTGGGCAGAGAAGAATATAAGTCAGGAAGAAACAGAAGTTCAGGATTCAGTCTGAAGTTTCCTATGGACAACATTCAGTGTAAGGATTTGTCGAGACAGGATATTCAATTCAGTCTGAAGATTTCATAGAGGTAAGAACTCGTGATCAGCTGCTATCATTCTCTGATCTTTCAACATTTACCTTGATATCTGATTCCAGGTTTTTATTACAAAGATCAATTAGAATTTATTCTGCACAAGCAAATACAAACTCTTATGCATTCAAATGAATTTCTCTAATAACTAAGGGTCTAATTTTATTATTTTTTACTTTCTAAGTTCTATCACATCTCACTTTCTGCTGTGTTTCAACATCAGTTTTTATGTTGATATTTACTTGTCAGTAAATAAGAAATATAGAATGATAGTAATATCTAATTAAATAAATGATTTTTTTATTCAGAGGAATTATTTCACATTGGAAACCATCACTTTAAAAAAACTGGTCTCGCTGAACATAATGGACAATGAGGACTACTAAGAACTGAAGAACAATGGCAATGGGTTCTTGATCCTATTGCATGTAATGGCTTTGTGGGAGCCCAGGTAGTTTGGATGCTCACCTTAATAGACCTGGATGGAGGTGGGTGGTCCTTGGACCTCCCACAGGGCAGAGAAACCTGCTTGCTCTTTGGGCTGAGGAGGAAGGAAGACTTGATTGGGGGAGGGGGAGGGAATGGGAGGTGGTGGCGGGGAAGAGGCAGAAATCTTTAATAATTAAATAAATTAATTAATAAAAAAAGTAAAAAAATTAATCAATTTTATAACAGTATAATTTAGTGCTAACAAGTTTGTTCAATTAACTGGAGTGCAATTTAAATTAACAAGATAATTATATAGAATTTTTCTTTCCCTGTGTACTGGTGGACACAAGTTTTATTTTTTCAAATATCATCATATCAAAACCATAGCTCCAGGACTATTTATCAACAGATTCTTCTTTCTCAAGTATAAAACAATCAAAGCCACTTTGTTAGAGGAAGTAGTAACTAATATTTATTCAAATGAAACACCAATTACATTGAATGAATATGAAAAATTATGTTCAAAATTGAAATTACTTTTGAAACTTTATGATATATTCACTCAATTTATATAAAATATGTATTAATTTTTCATTTTGATTTTCTCAATAAAAGCAGTTAATCAAGGATCTAATTAAAACTAAAAAGATCTTACTCTGCATCAATTACAGAAGTAAGTTTGTTTATAAATACTTAAGGTAATATGTAACCACATTCTTTTACCATTTTTATTAATCACTCTTTCGATTTCAACATTTTTTGAAAGTATTTCTGCCATATATGGAAGTATACATAGATTTCCTGTATTCTTAACTGTGACACCCTCATCCACAATATGTAACATGACATTGTTGCTGTTACAATTGTATTATGTATATTATTTGGTTAGGTTAATTTTCTGAATCGGATATGCACCATCATTGATTTTAGGGACTATTTTCAGAACAATTTCTCATCATATATTTACAGCAAAACCAACTCTTGTTTAAACAGTTTAGAAATATTAACTTTCCTTGGATATATCTCCAATACATTGTTGGTTGTTGATTTTATATTTGTAGCTTTCTAATTGTAATTATTTATAAAATAGCTGAAATTTTATAGTAAAACTTATATTATTATAAGAAATTTGTGGAAATATGCTTAGAGTACTAATGTTATTAAGAAAATTGAAGTTTTCTCTCAGAAAACTTTGAGCAAATAATTTAAAAGCAGACTCAGAAAAAAACTCAAAGTCACCTTTATTAGAATATAAAAGTAAAACTCCAGGGCACATGCTTAGCATAGAAAGATGGAGAAAAAGGAAAGAAAAATATACTTATCATTTGAGTCATCAGGTAATTTAGCAATAGAGGTTGGACAAATAGGCACATGGCAGAACTGGGGGAAGAAAATTCAGAGAAAGAGTTGCAAACCCCCCATTTATCAGAAAAAAAAGAGAGGAATGAAAGCATGGCAGAGGAATTTAGGTAAAGAATATAGCTCTTTCTTCTAAATATTACTACATGTTTCTTATTGATTGTTCTTGTTACTCAGTTTTTCTCCATTAGTCAGAAATATTCAGAGGAATATTTTGAAGCAAATACTTACATATATAACACCACACTTATTAAATTGGCTCATATGTTCACAGGAACTGTAAATGCAGATTGCTCTTTCATTTCTCTGCTGCCCAGACCAGAAAAATCAAACAGAAACTATATTCATTACAACATTGCTTGGCCGATAGCTTAGGTGCATTTCTAGGTAGTTCCTACATCTTAAATTATTCTATTTCTATTAATCTATGTATTTCCACAATACTGTGGTTTACCAGGTAAAGTTCTGGGCATCTTTTTCTTTCAGCAGCTACATGGCATCTCCCTGACTCTGCCTATTCTTAAAGATGGAGACTGCTTGTTTGTTTCCTGGCTGCCCAGACCTGAAATAATCACACAGAAATTGTATTACTATAGCACTGTTTGGGCTATTAGCTCATGCTTCTTATTGAGTGGCTCTTATATCCCAAGTAAACACATGTTTATTATTCCGTATATTGCCATGTGGTTGTAAGGTTCTATCTGACATCAGGCATCTGTCTCCTGAGGTGGCTACATGACTTCTATTTCATTCTACCTTCTTTCTCCCAGAAAGTTTAGTTAGTTTTCCCTGTCTAGCTCTGTTCTGCCCTATCATAGGCCAAAACAACTTCTTTATTAACTAATAGTAATATCACATATCTACAGCATACAGAGAGGAATCCCACATCATCTCCCTTTTTCTGTCTAAATAAAAAGGAAAGTTTTAACTTTAATACAGTAAAATTACATACAAAAAATCAGGCATCAAGCAAGAATTACAGTTACAATATTTGTATCTATTTTATCTTTATCATAACCAAGGAAAACTATAATTATAACTATCTTTCTTCAAATCTTCAAAGACACCAGAAGGATACAACATTACCAAAGTTAATAAGAAGTGCATTGAAAGCAGCTTCCAAAACTCTAGAATTGACAGAGACATCTTACTACCTGAACTTTTTCCCAAAGTGCTTCTGTAACATTGGAGCACTCATATTCAGGCTATAAGCCCATGGTGTCTGGCAGACTTTTCCAAAAGGCAGGAAATTTCAAAGACAATTTCACCTATACTAGCAGTTTTCTTAGTCATTTTCTTCTATGTCCTAAAAAATTCTGGCAGTTCTTTCATAAAATATGACCCCCAAAGGACCATCTCACTTTTAGGCAAGTTAGGAGTAATTTTTCTGGGGGTTCCATATGTCCAGTTCTTATAACATCAAGAAGTCCAGGAAAGAGCAGTTTCTTGACCAAATGACTAACACATTCCATTAGAAGACTCTTCAGTGTTCACCTTCGTTTTGAAGTAATTGGTGCTGTCAGAAGCAGATGTGTCTCATTGCCATGAAAAGTCCTAAGTTCTTAAAACCTTTTATATGCCATATTCTATTAGTCTTTGAATTTTTTATTTTATTATTAAAAAAAAATACCAATCCAAAATTCTCACTCTCTCCCCTGCTCCCATCTCTCTCCTGTGGTGGCTACATATCTTGTCTTTGATTCTGCCTTTTTTCTTCCAGAATTCAGTTTAGCTTTCCCTGCCTACCTCTGTTTTGCTCTGTCATAGGCCAAATAAGATTCTTTATTAATCAATAAAGCATATTCACAGCATACAGAGGGGAAATCCCACATCATACTCTCTATGTATCTCTGTTATGATTTCTGCTAGTCTTTATTCTGCCCTGTCATAGGCTAAAGCAGCTTTATTCATCAACCACTAAAGCAACATATAAACAGAAGGACATTCCACCTCAGAGACAACATTTCCAGGACACTGGTAAGATATGGAAGGTCAGACAAATCCAAAGGTTGATTGAACCTTGAATCTAAAGAATAAGAGTGGTGCCAATAGAAAAAGCCAGTGAAAAATGAAGTACTTCTGTCCTTTTCTATTCTGTTCTTTCTCCTTATTAACTTGCATGTGGTTCTTTCATTCATAGATTACTTTTTTCATTTAGTTGAATAATTAACATGCAGATCTTTACTGGAAACAAATTAATGGGCATATATGAATATATCAATGGATCAGATGTATTGAAAACAAAACTAAATAAAAAGAAGGCATGGTAGTAATGAAAAGTCACCCACATAGACTCTGGCATTTGAATAGTAACTTGTCCCTCATTGATGGTAATGTTTGCTATGTTTAGGAGCTGTGGCCTTGCTGGAGGAATCATTAACTTAGGCAGGGTTTGAGATTTTACAGTTTCACCCTAATTTGCTTTCTCTGCTTCTTGGTTATGGGTCAAGAAGTGAGCTCTCAACATTTTACTCCAGCTAACATGACTGTTGCTTGTTGACATAATTACCAATCACAATGAACACTAATATCCTTTGTTCTGTAAGTCAAGTAAACTTTTTCTTCTTTGAGTTGCTTTGCTCATAGTGATTTATCATAAAACTATAAAAGAAACTAATACAGACTTACATAATTTTTGTATGTTAATTTTACTAAAAGTATTCATCAGTGTAAGATTTTGGTAGAGACTTTTGAATACTTTAAGCATAGCAGAACACTTCTACAATTAAGCATATTTTGACTTTTTATTTTCCTACTTGTATACTATTTATTTTTATCTCTTGTCTTACAATCAAATGCTATATTGAACAAAAATGGAGAGAGGAAGAACCTTATTTTATTCCTGGTTTTAATAAAATACTTTTTCTCTTTTTAGTATGAGGTTTGGT
This sequence comes from Chionomys nivalis, assembly GCF_950005125.1. Taxonomy (NCBI): domain Eukaryota; kingdom Metazoa; phylum Chordata; class Mammalia; order Rodentia; family Cricetidae; genus Chionomys; species Chionomys nivalis. Next base: position 73,052,719 of record NC_080090.1, on the reverse strand, counting down.
ATGTTCTTGTTATATATTACCATTATTATGTTAAGGTATGTTCCATAGGATTTTTACCATAAAGGAATGTTGGATTTTTGTCAAGGGTTATTTCTCCTTTGAATGAGATGGCCATGTGGTTGCTGTCCTTCTGTCTACTTATTTAGTAGATTACATTTATTGATCTATGTATATATAAACATTTCTGTGTATCTTGGGTAAAGCCAGTTTTGTTTTTTTTGACAGGTTATGGTTTTGATGCATTCTTAAATTTTATTTACAGAAAATTTCTATGTTCATTGAATCATTTTTTCTGTGATTTCTTCCCTCACCCCCCTACATCCTGTTTTGTTATTGTTGTTTGTTTGCTTGTTTTTCCCTGTTTTGATTGCTTGTTGGTATGGTTTGGTTATCAAGGTAATACTTGTTTCAGAAAAAAATAATTTGGGTGTTCCCCTTACTCCACATTCTCTCCAGTATAGGCTATCATTAGTGTTTTTTATTTTAGCCATTCTGACAGGTGTAAGATGGTATCTCAAAGCTGATTGATTTGCATTTCCCTGATCACTAAGGAAGTTTTAGCCACTTGAAATTCTTCGGTTGAGAATTCTCTGTTCAGTTCAGTTCAGTACCCCATATTTTAATTGGGTTATTTAGAATTTTAATGTCTAGTTTCTTGAGTTCTTTATATATTTTGCAGATCAGACCTTTGCCCGACGTGGGGTTGGTGAATATCTTCTCCCATTCAGTAGGGTGTCTTTTTGTCTTCATGACAGTGTTTTTTGCTTTACAGAAGCTTCTCAATTTCAAAAGGTCCCATTTATCCATTGTTTCTTTTATTGTCTATACTACTGGGGTTATATGTAGAGAGTTGTCTCCTGTGCCCATGTATTGCAGTCTACTTCCCACTTTCTCTTCTGTCAAGTTCAGTGTGGGGGGATTTATATTGAGGTCTTTAATCCATTTGGACTTGAGTTTTGTGCATGGTGATGGATATGGACCTATTTTCATTCTTCTACAGGTTGACATCCAGTTATGCCAGCACCATTTGTTGAAGATGCTTTCTTTCTTCCATTGTATAATTTTAGCTCCTTTGTCAAAAATCAGGGGTTGATAGGTTTGTGGGTTAATAACCGTGTCTTAGATTTGATGCAAACTTGTGCAACCACTTTGGAAATAAGTATGTTGGTTTCTCAGGAAATTGGGTGTCAACCTACCTCAGAATCCAGCAATACCACTCTTGGGAATATAAACAAGAGATGCCCAATCATACTAAAAAAGTATTTGTTCAACTATGTTCATAGCAGAATTATTTGTAATATCCAGAACCTACAAACAACCTAGCTGCCCCTCAATGGAAGAATGGATAAAGAAAGTGTGGAATATATACACATTAGAGTACTACTCAGCAGTAAAAAACAATGACATCTTGAATTTTGCATGCTAATGGGTGGAAATAGAAAACACTATCCTGAGCCGGGCGGTGGTGGCACACGCCTTTAATCCCAGCACTCGGGAGGCAGAGGCAGGCGAATCTCTGTGAGTTTGAGGCCAGCCTGGTCTACAAGACCTAGTTCCAGGACAGGAACCAAAAAGCTACGGAGAAACCCTGTCTCAAAAATCAAAAAAAAAAAAAAAAAAAAAAAAAGAAAGGAAAAGACTATCCTGAGTGAGATAATCCAGACCCAAAAGGATATGGTATGTACTCACTCATTAGTGGATTTTAGACATAAACAAAGGACATTGAGACTATAGTTCACAAGCCTAGAGATTACAAATAATAAGGTGAACCCAAAGAAAAACATATATAGATTATCCTGGAAATTGGAAGCAGACAAGATCACTGGGCAAAAATTGGGAGCATGGGTGTGGGGAAAAGAGGAGTAGGGTAGAGAGAAGGGAAAAGGGAAGGATTGAGGAGAGCTTTGGGGAGTGGGAGGGTTGAGATGGAGGAAGGGTGGATATAGGACCAGGGAAGAAGATATCTTCATTAAGGGAGCCATTTTAGGGTTGGCAAGAGATCTGGCTCTAGAGGGGATCCCAGTTGTCCACGGGAATTTCCCTTGCTAGGTTCTTGGACAGCAGATGAGAGGGTGCCTGAACTGGCCCTGTCCCATAGTCACACTGATGACTATGTTGAATATCACCATAAAATCTTCATCCGGAGATAGATGGAGATAGAGTCAGAGACCCACATCAGAACACTGGACTAAGCACCCAAGGTCCAGTTGAAGAGCAGAAAGGAGGGAGAAGATGAGCAAGGAAGTCAGGACCGCAAGGAATTGGTCCAACCACTGAGACAATGTGTCTGATCTAATGGGAGCCCACCAAATCCAGTTGGACTGGGACTGAAGGAGCATGTGATCAAACTGGACTCTCTGAATGTGACTGACAATGGGGGCTGACAGAGAAGCCATTGAGAATTACACCGGGACTTGTTTCTACTGCATGTACTAGCTTTTTGGGACCCTAGTTTATTTGGATGCACACCTTCCTAGGCCTGGATGGAGGCTTGACTTCTCACAGGGCAGGGTACGCTGCCCTTTCCTAAGACTGGATGGGGAGGGAAGAGGGGGAGTGGGGGGATTGGGAGGAGGAGAGGAAGTAAAATTTTTTGAATGGAAAAAAAAATATATATATATAAAATTTGGAAGTGTGATATTTTAATTTACAGAATAATTTGAGGAGTATTGATACTTGTTTTTTAAAGAACTAAGAAGGTGAGCATCCAAACAGACTAGGTTCCCACAAAGCCAGTACACGAAGTAGAATCAAAACCCAGTGCCATTGTCCTTGGCTTCTCAGTCATCCTTCTTTGTCAGCCACGTTCAAATAGTCCGAATGTCAGCAGACTTGTAGTTTTATGAGTGCACACGCATTTGGGATGGCCTTTTTACAGTTCTGTAAGTATATGGTGAAAGAAAGGTGTGTATGTGTATTTTCTGTAAGCATGAATTTGTTATGAGGTATGATGGTTCATGAATAGATTTGTTTGGATGATATGGTGTCAGTTTATGATGATACAAACACATGCTGATGTTCAGTGTTAAACAAAAAATAAATAAAGAAAGAACTATTAGCATTCTGTGTTGAGTCCCTCTGAATCTGGGATGTGTAATTGGTATTTATGGGACTCTTCAAAGTCACTAGACTTTTTTGAGATTATGAAAAATAATTACATTAACAATAGCCTTAAATGAATCTTGAAATAAAAATAATCATGGAAATTAAAGACTTAGATAATGAAAAATTTAATAAGCAAATAAAAGCAATTGATCATTATACGAAGAGACATAACTACTAAACTCAAGGATTAGTAGGATTAATATTTTACAAATGATTGAGGTTCTAAAAGTAAAATAGTGATTCAATATAATCCCTTCAATTTTCCAATGCAGTTCTTCATAGATATTTTTTAAAGAAACCTAAACACTTATACAGAAATAAAATTTTCTGGGATAGCTGAAACTAAACTGAATGATGAAATATCCTTGAAAGTATGACTCCTCCTGAATTGTGACTGTGAAACGTGATAGATTTAATCAAAGGACATTATATAAAGGTTTTATATTCACAAACATTAAACAAATACAAATACGGAATGTATCCCATGTTTTTTAATTAGAAAACCACAGAGTCTCCAAAGCACTGGGGGAGTTTGCTATTTCTCTTGTTACCTGTTAGAAATAGATGTTTAGGACCTGATTTACAACACTACAGACTTTGGATGAACTGTAGAAACCAATAAAGCTGAAACTGATCTAAGAACTTCCTACTGGCAGAGGTGTTATAAAAAGGCAAATGGAACAATAAAGGTCTCACACAGAGGTAAGGGAACTAGACACATTCAAGAGTCTCTATTATCATATTAAAATACTATGTGGAGGTGAGAGAAATAGAAAGAACTGAGTGGATGCCATTCATTACACTCAGAGTTCAAGAAGTCCAGAGCTCTACTTGTCTTAAATTTATGCTACAAATAGATATATTAACTGATTTTAAGAGAATAGAGTGTTTGTTGATGTCTTTCTGAGAAAATATTGGCTTTACAAAATCAAAGCAAGCATTATATTGTAAATATTCTCACTTGTCTAATTTATAAAATCAACACATCTATTGTCTGACATTTTTCAATCATATAAAAACCTAAGGGCTTTTATTAAAATAATGGTATATGGGATAATTGAGATAGGTGTCATTTTATTAATTCACGAAATAAATATCTGTCTTCAAAAGTTAATACATATTATATGAAGAAGATTTTCTCACTTCAGAAAGTTTGTCTTAACTTAAAAAAATTAAAATAAAGAATGAAAAAGGTTTTGAATTAATGAGACAAACTTGAAGAGCATTAACTGACTAAAAATGTCAGTGACCTTCTCTGTTTACTTTAAAGACAGGGAGAAAAGAAGATAGGAGAAGTAGAAAGAGAAGAAGGAGAAAGAGACAATAGAGAAGGAGGACAAAGACGGAGAAGAGCGAGGGTGGAAAGTGGAAGAAAGAAAGAAAAAGGGAGGGAGGCAGCAAGGCAATCCACTTACAAAAAAATGTGTTTCTCCTGGTGCCATTGAATTCACCTTGCATATTTAAATATTCTTGTAACCAACTACACATTTCTATGACACAAAAAGTATAACTACATTGTAACACTTGCTAATTTATGTCAAATATTAATTTAAAGTAATTAAATTATTTGAAGATTTATGTTAATTGTCACAAGACAATTCATTGTTAAGTTTTTTGCAATACATCCATGTGTTTGATGAATCTTATGGTTTTATTATACCTTGCAGCTCCAATTATAGTTGATTTTAAAGATGTAATTAAAGGTATCAATCTTCTAGTTTTATGCTATGGTGATTTCAGCAATTCTTTTGAATTGAGAAATTTAAAAGTAATGAATGCTGACATGTTGATAAATATCATGTTTTTATATACATTCCATGAAATTTATTCCTTTGATCAATTGCTAAGAATACTGGGATACTCTCATGAATGTCACAAATAATTGGCTGGCTGCAGACCTACTTAACTGTGTATCACAGATTGATGCACACACTTTCTCTCAGAGCATGTGCAGCCTCTAAAGCTGGATGCTCTTTGATCATCAGAAATATTTTTTCCACTATCTTGGGATATTCAAAATTGTTTTATTTTTGTGTTATTTCTTCTATAATTTGAAAAAAGCTTAGGATTATTTTCTCATATTTTTATGCTCCTTTTATTTATTTAACTTTTTCAGAAGAAAAAAGTTTTTTTGGGGGGGGGCGGGCAAACTTTGATTTAACAAAAGAAGGTACTTTAAACAAAAATAGATCCTGAGCTTAATTCCATAGTATATGTTTCCCATCAGATATCATTATATTAATGCTAGACCATTTTACATACAGGTGGCAGAGCAAGTTTGAGGACCATTGAACGTGACTAATTCTGCCAATGCATCACAATTACCAAGACACCTGTGCTAAATAACCTTGTCCCATTTCCAGGAAAAATGAACAGTGTTCAATAACCCTTAAAATGTCTTATTTCATGATGATTCAGGTTTCCTGCAGCCATTTTTTCTGTGACATAGATTCCATAACAACATAACATGTGTTTCAAAAAACAAAGGTAGTTTGTTCTCTTATATTTATTCAGATTCTTCTTCCCTCGTTTTCTTTTTATAACTAAACCTGTATTGAAGCACTTACCACAAATATTATATATTTCTTTATAGAGGGAAAAATGAAAAATTATACTATTTGAAATGATAGTATTTTAAAATGTCTTTCCAAGCATGATCACTCTACTTATTCTGGGGTTTCACATTGTTAAATTTCACAGATAATAATTAGACACTAAGAATAACTTGTATCACAGCATCCTATTTTAACGTTTCAAAAATCACCCATTGCCTGACAGGATAAAATTTTATAAATCTTTACAAATATTTGTTTCTGTGATTCTTTACAGACATATAATGCAAATGATCTTTTGGTAATCACAGTCTAAATAAAATTTAAAGCAGCCTTTGGAGTTGGAAAAAAAATGGCAAAAGCTTGTAAATCAGGAGGTCCCAATTAGAGGTTCATTTACCTTTGCACCAAGGTAGTGTTATGCATTTGTATACCTATTTCATAGTAAAACTGAAATAAAACAATTGGAAGAGATTTTTCACCTAGAACTTAAAGAAAAATGTGAGTTCTAATATTTACAAATATCATAAACATGGAGGAAATTTGAACTAATATTCATTAAATAAAATAATATAGGGTTTGTGAGATGTCCCAGTCCATAAAAGTGTTTACCATGAAAAGACCATCAACATGACCAGTCCCCAGAACCTGTAATAGAAGGAGAGAACCATCTTCTAAAAGTTGTCTTCTGACCACCACACCATACCATACTCACAACCACCCACAGGCAATAATTTTAAATAAATAGAAAACAGCTACAGATAATATACCCAAAACCAATCAGGAAGAGTACATCTAATAGATTTCCAATTGACATTGACTTTAGGGTAAAATTGCTAATCAGTGATGAAGGTATCATGATAATATTCAACTACACATCTGATGTAGAACTTCAATTATTCAGTGACCCTCCACATGACAGTTGTAAAAAGCTGAGCTAACATGCTGTCTGTGTTGATCTGTGAGCCTTATTGACAGGAAATTCTCAGATACATTTAACCAGCTGTCTGAGTGGGGAATAAATGTTGGAAAGAAATCTTTAGTTGGAAAAATAATTATTTTATGGATGAGTGTCAGGTCCATACTTTAATTTCAAAATGTAGGCAAAGTTTTAAATTATATTCAGTAAAATAGAATTTTGAGCATAATTTTAATGTATATCCAATGTCCTAATACAGGCATCATCTTAGAAATACAGCATAACCAGGTGCAGCATTCTCTGTCATCAGGGAATAAAGAATATATGAGTAAATATTCCAGGATTTGACATTAGGGAAGCAGAGAAGAAAATAATGAGGAAACTAAAATAAAACAAGATAGTATATAACAGTGTATCCTATTTACATATCTAAATTGATTAGTATACTAAAAGAGAATTATCATCTATAACTGATGCTTTATAAAGTGTGTTTTATATATGTTTTAGTATATGTAAACATTTATGATATTCTATAATAAAGCAGTAATGCTTACATTTAATGTATATTTTATAGAAAAATATGTAACACTAACATTGCAAAAATTCATTACCTAAAGATTTTTTTGATGTAATCCCCTTTATTGGACTTTATCTTCATGCCCTATGTTTTTAAGGTCAAATACAAAGAATCAACTGTTTGCCTGTCTTAGCTACTTTACCATACCTGTGATTAAACACCATGACCATGGTAACTCTTTTTCCAGAAATAGGTTAATTTGGTTCATGATTTCAGAAGATTAGACCACATGTTGGTACAGTGGAGTAACAATCACTTACATCTTGATCCACAAACATTGGGCAACTAGCTCAAGGGAGAGGGTTTGGGGTAGCAGAGGACTCTGGAAAAATCAGAGCTCACCCCTAGTGACACAGCTCTTCCTAAAAGGATACATCTCTGAATTTTTCTCAACCTGTTCTATCAATTGGTGTTCAAGCATTAACACATGCTTTCCTGGGGCTCTTCTCATTCAAATCTACATACTAACAGTTGCTATGGGTTACTGCCTTCCATTTGCTTTCACGAGTGTTACTGTTTTAGGGTTTTAAGTTCTTAATTGATTTGCTTTAGGATAAAGATTTGTAACTTCTCAACAGGTAAAAAATAAATGCTTACTTTTCTAAACACTCTAATATTTTTTTAAAACATTTACCTGTACATTAGGATTCTTAGTGAAGAATCTTATTTTCCACTCTACAGATCTGCATTTCTAAATAGAGTTATGTTACACAGAGATTTGGGACAGTAAACTTGAGGCCTGAAATAGGGAAAATGGACCCTTTTCCTATCTCTTTGCACTTGATAAACCCAATACATGTTATCCTTCATCACTCCAATGGGATAAAATGGCTATGTAATGTTCTGAGTCCAGGGTAACCGGAGGGGCAGAAACAAAAGAGTAATTCAAATTTGAAATGAAACAAAAGATTGAAAAATAAACTTAGTCAAACTACCCTTCCTTTCCCTTTTCCAGTCTGTAAGAGGCATGCCAGTCAGTCTCTGCCTTCCTAGGCACTTCACATCCTGTTCTAGTTCATTTATTCAGTGCAAGAAACTTAGTCTAATCTGCTGTTGTAAATGTGACAAAAAAAAAAAAAAAACAAGCAAATGCTGACTGCATTTTTTATTTATACTGCTTATAAAAATAGCATTATGGTGCCAGACAGTTGTCTTATCCACCTGCCACTCTTTCTTTGCTCGATCATTATTTTTGAAAAGTTTTTCTTCGGAATGCATTCTTAAACTAATGATTCCACTTGCATGTGCTGTGAAGCAGTTTGTATAAACCAAACTCAAAATTTAGGGCTTTTCAATTTCAGCTGGCATAGAAGGGAGTAAGGATCACTGCTCATTTATTTTTCTAAACACAATAATTCTAAACTGCTTGATTTCAGGACACTTATCCATTTTAGATATACACTTCATCAATTTCAATGAAGGAGAGCATAAAAACATCATGCATATGGAATATTATTGCTAAAAGGAATGAAACTGAAAGGAAAAGAAAAGTATCAAAGTAATACCAAGTATGTTTACGTGAGTGGAGGCACTTATTTTTTTTTTTTTTTCTTTTTTGAGACAGGGTTTCTCTGTGGTTTTGGAGCCTGTCGTGGAACTAGCTCTTGTAGACCAGGCTGGTCTCAAACTCACAGAGATCCGCCTGCCTCTGCCTCCCAAGTGCTGGGATTAAAGGCGTGTGCCACCACCGCCCGGCGTGGAGGCACTTAATATGCTGCAGATAAAACACCTTCTTAAATACCACTACTTATCGTCTGTTGGTATATTAACTTGTATCAATGATTTTCTATTATTATAAAACGTGAAATAAAATTCAAATGAAAATTGCTCTTATAATATGGTACCTTTATAAATACTGTATTTTTTAAACCAAGTAAATAAAATTATTTTCCTATGAATGGTAGCAAGAAAGTGGATAACATTTTTAAGATTTTGAAACTCATTTTTTAAAATTATGTACAATTATAGGTAAATTTAATGTTACTTCTAATAATGCCACATTCGACAAACATACTTTTGTAGTAGTAATATAGAACATTATAAATGCTACATAAATTTCTTCTTCATTGAGACTCTTATTTTCTAAAGTCCATATGGAAATTTTTCTACAAGCTCTAGCAAAGTGCAGCTAGGATGTCATTGTGTAGTATAATTTTAGAATTATGTACGAGATGCAAAAGAATAAGACAAGCTAGTATTAAAACCCCAAATTATTTCTGCATATAAGTATGGTTTTCAGCCGGGCGGTGGTGGCGCACGCCTTTAATCCCAGCACTTGGGAGGCAGAGGCAGGCGGATCTCTTTGAGTTCGAGACCAGCCTGGTCTACAAGAGCTAGTTCCAGGACAGGCTCCAAAACCACAGAGAAACCCTGTCTCGAAAAACCAAAAAAAAAAAAAAAAAAGTATGGTTTTCTGTTATGTGACTAAATTCCTTTTGCTTTTATATTATAAGAAGCAGCAAGATCAAACTGGCAAATTACTTAAACACAATATTCTCAGATTAGTCATATTCCATAACCATAATAACAACTATGTTTTTATGGATATGAAAAGCTGTCATTTTCCCAAGTTTATTTTTTGAAGATTTTCTACATATAAGATATTCCAGTTATTGGATGACTAGGCAAGATATGACTGAGTTTTCAGTATTTTATACACATGTGTGGCACACGTTTGGAAGACCTAGGAAAAGCATTTTGAGCCTTCTGAAAGAAACACTTTTCTCAACACATCATAGCAAAAACATTCATTGTTTTAGTAGCTTAAAGGAGACACTGGTATGGAAAGGAATGGAAGCAAGCTAAATAATGTGGGACTAGAATACAGCTTAGGGAAAATTGACTGGAAAAAAAACGTCATTTCCATGATAGTTATATAAAAAAAAAACTTTGCAGCACCAGTGCAATATTTTCTTCTCATGTGATTTCTTTCAAATATTTTTATTCTGATGCGTAAGTGAACATAAGAGCTTTCCCTATTTGAAACTCCATTGATAATAACAATAGGTTTATTCATCCTTTTACTTTAAAGCAAAAATAAATGCCTCATTATTAGAATTAGCACAATATAGCACTGTAAATTCATAATTATATATGAAGCTATATCAAAGAAATTCATATTTCAAATATTGTTAAGATTAACTTGAATGCAGATACCATAATGCAATGGAACATGCACGAGTGAAGAGATGGACTGAGGCGTGTGTGCTTTGTCACATCTTTCAATGGTGAGGGCAGCCTCATGGGGGTCAGGATATGTTATTCAATAGTGCAATTCAGATCCTGGACAAGAGTTAAATTCATAATCAATGACTAAGTAAATTCTATTTTCTGTATTTCTTCAGAATGCTGCAATTACTGCTACACTTTTCCTTAGAAACTAAGAGGCTTACTAAAGTTTTCATATGTAGTAACTGCAAAGGAACGTACATTTATTTTATTTTGTCTTGTTCATGCCTTTTGACAGTTAAAATACATTCTTACTTTCCAATTGGTGCATAGTATATGTGGTTTTATGGAGAGTTTTGAGTTGTAAGTAAACTTTTTAAAAGTTCATAACCATTGCTACTTTTTGGTCAAATTTTCACCACAGTCAGCATATTTAATTTAAGTGTAATTAGTATCATGAACATTGAATCAGAAAATTATCTTCATTCTACAAAGAATCAAGACTTTTCTTTTTCAATTATTAACCATTTCTTTAATAGAACAGAAGCAACATATTCATTATATTATTTTTTGTTTCTTTTTAACCACACAAATATTTACACAAGTTAGAATAAAATATTTTATAGTCATAAAATTTGTGTCTTTATATCAAATGAGTGCTTTAAGATATAATGGCATGAGGTAACTTTTTAGCATGTTTGATATTACTTTTTGGTTTTATTGATAAGTTAATATGTATTTATTTATGTGATATTTGAGCAATTAAATGAAGATCAATGATTTATTGAATAATCCAGGGCTCAGAATTCGTCTATAGATCTTCCCAAAGAGTGTTCTGAGACTCTGAGATTTATGATAATAAATAGAACTCAGACAAGAACATGAGCTAAAAAAAAAAAGCCTCCCTTCCCACCAACACAAATATGATAATGTTAGTTTTACTTGCTGGTAAATGATTATCTTTTTACTTAGAAAGTGTAATGACTGTTTTTGTGTGTCAACTTGATACAAGCTAGAGTCCTTAGGGAGGAAGGAGCCTTAGTTGAGATCCAGTTCTAAGATATTTTCTTATTTAGTGATCAATCAAGGAGGGCTCAGCCATGGTGGGTGTTGCCATTTCTGGGCAGCTGGTCTTGGGTTCTATAAGAAGAGAGACTGAACAAGTCATGAGAAAGAAGCCAGTAAGCAGCTTGACTCCATGGCCTGTATATCAGGATCAGCTCCTGGATCTTGGATTTAATAACTCAATGGTTAGTAAATTAAACTTTGGGAATATCTTTACATTGGTCTATACTTGATTCCCTATCTGATATGGGGAGATATTTACTCATTTCTCCCTATGACTGTGTTGTGCAATGCTGCTAACTGCTCACACTCACATTAGTTCTCTAAACTAGTGGAACTCAGAAACAGAAAGTGGAGGTTTGATATCAAAAACTGGCATTGGGTTATGTAGAAATGAGTGTACTGTCCTAGAACTTTAGATTTTCAGTTACAAGAATAAATAAATAATAAACAAGTTAGTAATTAAGACATGTAAGTATCTTAACTTTCGCTTAAATCACATTAAACAGCAATCTTTCTTTGCTATGTTTCTAAGTGCGTGCTCTGGTTCTCTATATACCACAGACTGCAAATTCTCTTCTACAGAAGGAAAGGCAAGGCAAGTCTCTTCTTTTTATAGTAGCATCTTGTTTAAATGAAATTTATATTGACAACTTAGTTTTTAAAAATCTTGCAGCTGTAAAAATGAATATAACTAAATCTGTGTGTTTATTTCTCAGTACCTTTTTGCTCAGAATCTCTTCTGGAACTTTCTTGAGTATTCTGGAACTAAGGTATCCTAAAACATCTGGATTCCACATTTAGCAGCAGCTCAATGGTTCCTCTAGCTCCTGCCTCCTATGAGAAACAGGTCATACCAGGGGAACGCAAGCCTGTGAAAATGGCTTCTGCACAAGTCTCATCCGTTATTCTTCACAGAGTCAAGGATGGCTATGGCTGCTGAATAAGATTTTAGGGCAAGTAGGTCTAAGAGTTGTACTAACAGTACACTGACAGAACCTGTACCTCTGAACCATTATCAAAATCACAGAACTACGCCGCCAGGGAAAGACTTAATTCCCCTTCTCTCATATTCTATATGTGTGGTACAGTCATGTTTATTGGCTGAGGCTTATAACAACTACAGGAAACATATAAATGTATTAAGATTATCGCCATGTGAATAGGTTAAAATAAAAGGGTACTTCTTAATAAAAGGTCTAGATTGTTCATTCCACTTCATGGAAAAGATATATAAAATTAAAATAATTTGTAAAAGTTGAAACTTATGAAGACTGAAAACAAAGTTTTTAAATTTTAATTTTTTACGCCAGTTTTCACTATTGCTTTGATAAAGTCTGCAACTTGATAACATAAAATTGTTTCAATTCATAAAGTTTAGTTTCTTTTCTTTTTTTTTTTTTTGGTTTTTTTTTTAGACAGGGTTTCTCTGTGGTTTTGGAGCCGTCCTAGAACTAGCTCTTGTAGACCAGCCTGGTCTCGAACTCACAGAGATCCGCCTGCCTCTGCCTCCCAAGTGCTAGGATTAAAGGCGTGCACCATCACCACCCGGCGTAAAGTTTAGTTTTTTAGGAAAACTAGCAACCTCTAGCCTTTGTTGGATATATTGTAAATACATATTTCAAAGAAAAAGCATAATCTCCCCCAATTTTTATTTAATATTTCTAAACATAAGGTAAACATCACAAAGAGACCCTGAGGTATACATGTAATATATGTCTCAAAATGCTTTCCTTTAAACATGCACACAAATTCTCTAATATATGTAAAGAAAATAAAAAAAATAAAAGTGCAAAGTTCTCTAATTGTTCACTGAATAGAGAAATTTGAGTCTTTATGTTAATAGCAAACAGGTTTTTATAAAGCTTTAGGGCTATCAGCACAGAAATATTTCTCTACACTTGTTCTACTTGTTCAGTGCTTGATACCATCGGTTGAAAAAGGCTGACAATATGATTACATTTATAATAAATTCATTCTTATTTAACATACATATTCAGTGAATATTTATGCAACAGTTGGTAGTTTGCGTAATTTAAAAGATGATCAATCATAAAGAATTCATCTGGCAAAAAAAGAATTAACCCCGACATGTATGAGAATTACAATACATTTCAAAACTGAGCAAGCATGTTATGAACCTCTGGTGGTACAGTGCAGTATAGTACATATCCATAAATGACCTCAAATGTACTACCCTTCTGTGTTAGATATTTCTGCCATGACATGCACTAAGTAAATCAGCAATAATTTGGACATAACCTTTTCTTTTCAAGATACAAATTACATGCAAAATGCACAGCCAACTTCTCAGTTAAGTTCCAATGTATAAAGAACTTGGAGGTAATCACTCAACTTCTTCCAGGAAAGAAAATGTCAACAAAATGAGAACAAATCGCTTTTCTTAGATACATTAGGCGACTGAGGTGGTGAGATGTATTACACCACCTGGAACCTAAACTACCTCAGAGTTTCACAGAAATGGTCTACCCTTCTGGAGTCAAAGATGCAACAAACTGATAGAAACCAAAAGTCCATGAAAAAATCTTATATGAGAACACATATTTCAATATAACAGCCTGATTAAAGCGGAAAACAGCAGAAAGTGTGTAGTTCATTAAAACTACTGAATACTGTCAGCAATGGACAGAGGTAAAAGACAGACAAGTCAAAAATTCAAAATCTGAAAGATAACTAGAGATAGCCATATTAATTGAATTAATACCCTCTCAGACAAATATTATGTGTTTCTTCTTGTATTTACTTCCTAGGATTTGTCCAGATGCATAAAATTTTGCATACCGACAGCAGGAAAAAGAAGGAGCAAGTAAAGGGGACCTGTGGGATATGTGGGGCTCACTAACAACACACATTATGTACATGCATGGAAGCTGAAATTTAAAATTATATATAAGGAGTTTTAAATATTAATGTTGAAAATAAAATCTAATCAATAAAATCTAATCAATTTAATGAAAAGGGCTGAGCACAACCTTAAGGAAGGAGATGGGTTCATGACAGATGGCTATTAGAATAGTGTTTAAAATAATCTGTCAATGTGGAACTGAAAGTGAGCACTGCTAAATGACCACGAAAAGGAATACAACATAAAAACATGGTAGTCTTATACAGAGATACAGGAAATTCCATTCATGACAACTGTGATTGCAAAACAGCCTTAATCACCTTGAATATAATACCTTGTTTCATATAATTTTAAATACAAATTTAAAGGACATCTTCATGAGCTTATGTGATAATACATTTACTTTCTATATGTAGAGATTGTTGTGCAGAGATATATTTTCATGTGTAGATAAGTTTACATGCAATGTTATATAATATGAAGTTAACACTTTATTATATCTTACTGTCCCAGTATGTCTTCCTCTGGTACATCATCTTTTTGTAGGGCATAGGAACAACTAACTGCATCAACTACGCATTGAGGGTAAAAAGTTGCATTGTGATTACATGTTGGTTTCTAATATCAATATCTCAAGGAAAGGTATGTGCAGAGCTCCTCAGAAAATAGTTAATTCTGATTATTGGCATGGGGTAGAAAATATATTCCAGTGTTGATTCATACGTGATTCCAAAGAATACATAAGGACAGAAATATATGTCATGCACAGTTGAGAGGAAAATAGCTAACTGAAAGTGAGTACTTTTGAAAACTACAAGAAATGTATAAACAACTTAAATAGTATCTATTATTTTCTTTAAGTGTGAATAAAAATCTCTGAATCCACACTAATATAAGTTTTTGAGGAAGTAAACACATAGATAAAAATGTGATTGCCCCGCACAGAAGAACACAAATATTTTTGTAGATATTCAACTCAATAGAACACAATTCTCCATTACTTGGTCATTAGTTCAATTTATAAGCTTCCAGGGAAAAATTTAGAATGTAAACAAGTCTGAAGGTGAACTTGCAGGAGAGAAATCGGATACATTCTATCGCAGGATAAGCAATAAGTTTCCAATTTTCACTTGGTAAGTCCTGCTGCTGTATGAATCATTGGCAGGGTGCAATGAGAATACAGCCTTGTTTCATTGATCTGTTTCTTAAACATATAAAGTACTATTCTAAGTGCACTGGAAGATGCTATGTATTTCAATACAGGTACATTTTCAGAAAATATTTGATAAACTATCCTCTAATTCTTCTAGTTTTCTAAAAGAGGACGTAGGAATCTATGAGAGCACAGAGCCTCTGGAAAAGCAGTTGCATCATTTGTTCATTCATCTTAATATAGAAAGTTGGAATTTTAAAGAAAAAAAAGTAAGTCACAGAATTTGAAGACAGTGTTTCAAATGTGGACTTTATTATAGCAATGCACCTATTGTGTTCATGACTAAGAGAAATGTACTGTATAAAAGATGCTGGTAACAGATTCTGGATGAGGGTATATGGGAACACTTGATATACTGTTAAAATTTTTCTTTTGAAGAAGAGTTACATCACATAAGTAGTTTATATTTTTAAATGCATAAATTAAAAATATGTGTATTTTTAAGGGTGAATGTAATCATATGTAAGTATAGAAGAAAGTTATTTCATGATCCTTCTCTGTCAATTTTTAGTAATGGATTACCTCATAGTTACTGTCCTGTACTGGTTTGACCACATTTTTAACCCTGTATGAATTATATAATGCAGCATATAATTTTATGATCATATACATTAACATACATATGCAGAAAGAAACAATTAGAACTGTCTAGTGGACTGTTTTCAAACCTGAGACAAGAGTTTGGTCTTTAGAACATGTGTAAAAAGCGGGGTGTGGTGATGTATCAGTAATCACAGTACCTGTCAAATAGATGGGAGGATCACTGAAGCCTGCTGGCCAGGTACCTTAGCTTGCTAGTTCAGTTGCAGGCTACTGAAAGACTGTCTTTGTAATGACACATATAGTTTCCCTCTTGTCTACATGCATGCACACACGCATAGATGCACACATACAAATACACACATCCGTGCACACCCACATAGACATAAACACATGCATGCACATATATAAACAAAGTAAAGAAAAAATATGCTCTATAATATTCATTGTATTTCTTATATGTTTTCTGAAATATGTTCTTATTTGCAGATATACTAAGATAAGCTTATTTTGGTTGACTGATACTTAAAGAAATCAGACATTCACACCTTCTTGGCATGCACTCTCAGTCTAAACTACAACCTGACTCAATAAGTTTTTATTCTTGGATGGGTATTTGAATGATTCCCAGTTTTTTTTAAGCATTCAGATAAATTGCTAAAGCATTGTATGTGTACACATGCTTGTGATCATTTTGAATACATATGTAGGAGTGAAATAGCCAGACCCAGTTATAAGAGGTGACGGAAGTCCAACATGATTGCAGAGATAGTGTATTATATATCTTCCAGCAGCATAAGAGGTCGAACTGCTTCTCTATGATCAGCTATGAGCACTGTATAGTTTTTATCTCAGGCTTTTCTACACGTAAAGACTGCTTTTCTATGGTTATAATTTGCATTTCTCTGCCAAGTAAAAATTTCAAGAACATTTTCATGTGGTAATCATATGCAATACACTCTTTAATGGGGTACCATATTTTGCATACTGTTTGTTGGGAATGTTCTCTTCTCAGTTCTGTGTTATTAAAATTGTATATTGAGTCTAGAAACAAATTTTATGTCAGAAATATATTTTCCTCTCAGACCTAGGACTTTTTAATGTGGTAAATTTATCTTTCAAAGAAGAGTTTGTTTTTAAAATCTCATATGTCTACATTTTCATGGCTTTATAATTTCTCTGCTTTAAGAATCTTTGGTTACCTAATGATTACAATTTTTCTTGTAGTTCCATATTTTTAAATACATAAAATGCAGTTATAAAGATAACTCATGCATATTTCACATGTGCATATAACTTTATTGCAGTTTTTAAATTATTTTGTGTTTGTGTGTGTTTTGATTATTATATGTACTCAGTGTGTGTAGTCTCCATGTATCCTAGAAGAGATTCACATTTTCCACAGAACTGGAGTTACAGGTGGATGTGGACTGCCCGATGTGGGTGCTGAAGCAAATGGAAGAAAAATAAGAGCTTTCAACCACTGAGTCACATTTTCAGACATACAATTACATATATAAATATATGAGTATATATTTGTGTGTGTATATATGAATGTAAGTAAGTATGTATGTATATGTACCTAGAAAGTCTTAATTAAATGAATTAAATCTTTTCTTCTACAAATTGCCTTGGCCATGATGTCTCTTTTCATTAATAGAAAAGTAGCTAAGCTTTTACTGCTTAATATTGCTACTTTCCTTTTATACTTTATTACCAAAGATTATTAAAAATCAAACCAAAGCTCCTCATTTACAGTTAGATGTAATTGTTTTTATTAATGGTTATTATAAGAAGACAGTTATGGGCACTGTAGTAGAAATGTTAAAAACAAGCAATTAGATATTTTATGTTTTTATTTTTGTTCAAATAATACATATGTAGGGTTTTCCAGTTTGAATGTTGTGGGCAAAATTTTCCCCAGTATAATCCTGAATGTGAAACAAAACAAAATCAAATTTACTTAATACATTATAAGGTATTTTTGTATTTGATTTTGTTTTGTAATTGATTGTAAAAACACCCCAATGTCTCTCTGTTAAATGTTTTTGTGCATGTATGAAAAGGTTTGGGACGTTATAAACACCTATGTGAAGGTCAGTGTTTAATGCCAGGTGTCTGTCTTTATTCTCCTCCACATTATTTTTGGGGACAGGATTACCCACTGAACTTGGATCTTGACATCTCAGCTAGAGGGATTGGACAACAAACCTCTGAGGATCTATCCCTAGAATTTTAGATTACAGATGCACTGGACTGAGGTCCCAAAATCCAAATGAGGAGAAGAAGGAGGGAGAACATAAGCAAGGAAGTCAGGACTGCAAGGGGTGCACCCACCCACTGAGATGGTGGGGACTGATCTAATGGGAGATCACCAAGGCCACTTGCACTGGAACTGATGGAGCATGTGATCAAACCGGACTCTCTGAATGTGACTGACAGTGGAGACTGACTGAGAAGACAAGGACAATGGCGCTGAGTTTTGATTCTACTGCATGGACTGGCTTTGTGGGAGCCTAGTCTGTTTGGATACGCACCTTCCTAGACCTGGGGGGAGGAGGGAGGACCCTGACTGCTCCTTGGACTGGAGAGGGAAGGGGAGGGGAAAGCGGAGGAGAGGGAAGTGGGAGCTGGGAAGGAGGAAAAAATTTTTCAATTTAAATAAATAAATAAATAAATAGGACTGTGATATCAAAACCCCAATTTAAAAAAAACCTATCAACAACAACAACAACAACAAAAAAAAAAACCTATGGAATTTAAATGTTGATTTGGACCTAGATACAGCAAATCATCTTCAGTCCTAATAGCAACTGCTAGAGACTGAATATGAAATTACCAGTGGATTATCAATAGATTTAGTCAGGGACTCTAACACTTAGATGAGATACTCTTGGCTGATAAATCATCACATTCTAGTTCACTTTGTACAGAGAATGGTTATTATGCAAGGATTTTGGACCTAACAGAAACTGTGGTGTAAATGGCTATTTTTTAGCATTCATTAGCATGTGTTATTTTGTTATAATGCAACAATCAATCTAGAAAATTGCAACTCAGAAACCCTAAATTATCTATGACTAAGTGATTTTGTTGAGAACATAGATGAATTCTTTGTAATGTTCATTAGAAATGGACCCTACAAAAATAATTACAAGGCTATGAATAAAACCCAAAAAGCAGAATTCAAAATAGGCCTTAAAAGATTACATGATGCAATAAATACAAGCTCTGAACTGTTTTAGAGAATTATCTAGGCAATTTAAAATGCAACATGTTTCTGTAAAGAATGGTAGCACTGTTTTCTAGGCTGGACTATATGTGGGAAGAGAAGAAAGGATACTTGTGCTTATCATTCTCCCTGCCTCTTGGCTGCCATGAAGTGAGCCTTCTGCTCTGCCATATAAGCCAGAGTAAACTGATAGGAGGATACCATGATTGAGCCTTTTGTCAGTGGTCCTATCCATGGACTTCTAGTCCGAGGTTTTATAAGAAATCAGGCTGAGCAAGTCAGTAAGCAGCACCTATGACCTCTTCATCATCCCCAGGTTCCTTCCCTGTTTGACTTCTTGTCCTATCCTTCTTCGGTGATAGACTACCAAGTAGAAATGTAAGCCAAATAAACCCTTTGCTCCCAAACTTGCTTTTGGTCTCGGTATTCATCACAGCAATAGAAACCCAAAATAAGACAGACTGTTTTCACTTGTTTCTGCCATGGGTTTAGAAACAATGACAACGGTCTGACTAACACAAGTGAGAAAAAAGGATCACACTTGAAAGAATATGTGATACTTTTTCACAATGGAATATTATTCATCTGTAAAAAACAAAGAAATCATAAAATTTGCAGGCAAATGAATGTAACTAGAGAAAACCATCCTGAGTGAGGTAACCCAGACACAGAAAGACAAATGTGGTATGTACTCACTCATAAGTGGATACTAGATATAAAGCAAAGGATCACCAGACTACAATCCACAGCTCCTGAGAATCCAGGCAACAAGGAGGACCCTAATAGAGACTTATGAATCTCTCCGGGAAGAGAAATTAGGTGAGATCTCCTTTATGAACTTGGGGCAAAGGAGGGGGCAGTAGAGGGGAGAGGATGGACTATGAGAACATGAAGTAATAGCATGGTTGATTTGGAGAAGGTACAGAATGGGAAAGCAATGAAGAGATATCTTGATAGGGGGAGTCATTGTGGATTAGGGAGAAACCTGGTAGGAAAATTCTCAGGAATCCACAAAGATTACCCCAGCTAAAACTCCTAGCAATAATGAAGAGTGTGCCTGAACTAGCCTTCCACAGTAATCAGATTGGTGAATACCCCCACTGTCATCATAGAGTCTTAATCCAGTAAGTGACGGAACCAGATACAGAGATCTCAGCAATTTCTTAATGAAGGCACTTAGTGTTACAAGCTTTCTGTTAGAGCTACTTCATTGTGTCCCACAAAATTGGGTATGTTGCACATTTATTTTCCTTGAATTCTGGGAAGTCTTTTCTTTATTTATTTCTGCTTTGACCCAGTAGTCATTAAGTAGAGAGTCATTGAGTTTCCATGATTTTGTAGGGCTTCTGTTGTTGAAATCCTGCTTTAATCAGTGTTGTTCTGATAGTATACAGTGAGTTATTTGAATTTTCTTATACGCGTTGAGACTTGCTCTGCGACAAATTATGTGGTCAATTTTGCAGAAAAGTCTGAGACATGCTGAGAAAGGGTATCTTCTTTGTGTTTTGTTAAACGTTCTGTAGATATTTGTTAGGTCCATTTGGTTCATAATGTCTGCTATCTATGTAATTTCTCTATTTAGGTTTTATGTGGATTACCTGTACATTGGTGAGAATGGGGTATCGGAGTCTCAGACTATTAATGTGTGAAGTTTAGTATGTGAGCTTAGTAATGTTTCTTTAGTAAATATAGTTCCTTTGCTCTTTTGACATAGATGTTAGAAACTGAGATGTCATCTGGGTAGATTGGACTTCCCACAGGGCAGGGAACCCTGATTGCTCTTGCTCTTTGGGCTGACAAGGGAGGGAGACTTGATCGGGGGAGGAGGAGGGAAATGGGAGGCGGTGGCGGGGAAGAGGCAGAAATCTTTAAGAAATAAAAAAATAAAAAATAAATAAATTAATAAAAAAATAAATTAAAAAAAATAAGCATGAAAGCGACCTCCTTCACCTCTTTTGATTAATTTTAGTTGTAAGTCTACTTTGGTAGATATTAGCGTGGCTACACCAGCTTGCTTATTTGGTCTATTTGCTTATAAAAATCTTTCCACAAACCTTATTTCTGAGGTAATCTCTATCTTTCATATGGAGGTGTGTTTTTTGTATGCATAGAAGTGTAGATATTGATTTGAGCCAGCATGTGGTTGCTGAGAATTGAACTCAAGTCCTCTGGAAGATCATCAGCCAGTACTCTAAACCACTGAGTTATCTCTCCAGCCTGAGTAGATACTGTTTTACATCCATTCTGTCGTCTTTTGACTTTATTATAGATTCTTTTTATTTTGTTCTTGGTGGTATTGTGTGCATGTGTGTGTTGTGTGTGTGTTGTGTGTGTGTTATTTTCACAGTCAAAAGACAGCAAGTGGAAATCTGTTCTCTCATTCTATTATAAGGGTCTAGGAATATGACTCCAATTCCCGGGCTTTGAAGTAGACATCTTTACATGTGGAGTCATCACATAGGCCCACCATTGTTAATTCTTCTTAACTATGTTACTCATTCTCTTGCTGATCATTACATATTGTCTCCACATTTTGTTCAAATGCTTATGGAAACTTTTATAAACTGCATGACTTAAACAACTGTCATTCATTTTCATAAGTGGAGACGATGGGGCATCCAATGTTAAGTTTCTGACTGAGTATGTCTTGCTCAAACCTTCCCTAAGTTGCAAAACACTGTCTTTGTTCTCATCTAAAGAGTGAAGGAGAAAGAGACAAATAGTTTCTCTCCAGTTTCTTCTTAGTTTAGCATTCCCATCATAATGACTTACTTGGCTCCCTAGGTCTCTCTAATACCATTTTACTTGTGAGGGCTTCAATGTGTGAATTTAAATTGCATACAACCATTCATTCATAGTACATCCAGCATCTTGTCTTCACTACCATGTGCAGTATCTTGTTAACATTTCTCGATTACTTTTAAATTTTGAAGAAGTAAAACATATTTGATTGGTTATATATTATTTTAAATGAGTAAATATTAAATAGCAAAATATGATAATAGAATTGTATATATATTACAGCCCATATTATGGATAATGCATCTCAAATACTGGAATATTTCAAATATATATTTTATAATATATATATATATAAACTTATTAAATATATTATCTCAATTAGACTTTCTTCAAGGCATAGATAGCCTTAGAAGCAAATTGCTTAGTGCAGGTTCTGTAAAGTTTTCAAGGCAGAAGTGGAAGTCTAATCTTATGGTTTTCTGAACATGGGGAAGGTTTAACAGCAAGAGCCTACATCCAGACTCCCTAAAGAAGGGGATAAGGATGAGGATGTATGGTTTTGATAAAAGCTTCCTGCCTAGGTAACATATTTATAGTAAGGGTGTCTGGTTAACTAAGGATTCCCATGTGATTCCTCACTAAGGTGCCTGTTTCATATCTGGGAAAGGAGGACAGACAACTATTACCAGAATTTTGTCTGTGCTGTGGTCTGATGTCCAGTGGATTAGGGCATTAGTTCCAAAGGAGAGGTTCACATTTAGATGTATGGAATTGTTCAAGCAGTTCTCTGGCCGACTCTGGAGAAGGAACAGAGAGAGACCCTTGGAAGAGGAAGAAATGAGCGAACGGGTATGTCGGGGCCCTTTAAAGACTGAAAGTAAAGGGTGGTTGTATGTCATGGTGGCTTGTGGTTCTCCAAAGTTTGTCTCCTTAATATTTACCCCCGAGTTTTCCTTTCTAATAAATGATAAAAGAAACCACAGATATTATAACTTGAGCTGAGGGTGGATTCTAACAGCACATTGGTATATTATGTGGCTCTTTATTATTGTATTGTGTACTGTGTGGCTCTTCAATAGACAGTCTTGGGATTAGCTTTTGATAATGTGTTAACATAAATGAATCTTTATGTGATGTATATAAGGGTCTATACCCCTGCTCTATGTGATAGTTTTCAATCAATACTATATAACTGTCTAATCACTTCTCAGACATGGTTCTAACGACCCAGATACTGCTAACATGAGTAAGTGAATTATTAAATTTTAATTTATTAAAATTAATTTTATTTTAAATGAAGCAGCTGAATGTGATTATCACCCATAAAAAATAAAGGTCAAGAGAATAGAATATATGGCTTGGATGGGATCCAACATGGAGGCAGGTCATTTCATTTCCCTAAACTTCGTAGCTTTACTATTAAATAAATCAAAATAGAAAATGTGAACTATTACAGACAGTAATTTAAATGTTTTCTTTAGAGCCTTTGATGTGGTTCCATTAAAAATCTTATATTTTAGTGCAATCTCTTCATCTTGTTTTCATTATCTTCAAGATGATAACACTGTAGTGATCTACTCCATATAATTTAGAATTAGCCAACTGAAGCCATTCACACATCACACCACATCATGCTTTACAGAGCGTGAAGTCAGAATAATGAGGTTGTACAGCATGTGAGTTTGGAGGTCAGAACAGTCTTGGCGTCACAAGTAGCCCTGCCATGTAATGATTGCATTGCACTGAATTTACTAACTGCTGTAGGTTTCAGATTCATCATCTGTAAAGTATCAGTAATAATACTTAACTTCAAGGATGTCTGTGCAAATTAAGGAGGATAACATTGATAAAGCTGTTGGCTCAAAGGGTTATCTGTTCATGTTGTCGCCGTTAAATAAAAGCAGTATGAACATAGATTGTTTCTCCAAGATTTTTTTTTTTAAGTTCCTGGAGAAATTTCCAACACTATGCAATAAACAACATTTAACTTAAATATTCTTTACACTAATTAGAAAGCGTCTACAAAACACAAACACAGTGGGGTATCAAAATTAGATGACTTTTGGCTCCGCTCATGCCGTCACAGTGCATTCCTAAGGAGTCTGCATGATCAGGGTCTCTCACAGGCAATATGAGAGAGTAGAATAATCACATAGTCTGCTGTTCTGAAAATTATGATTAGTGACCGGGAATTGCAGGCATTTGTGCAGACAGTTTTTGTCCAAATTTGGCTTGGCTGAGGTCCTAAATAGCAGAACTTTTGTGAACTTTCAATGATAATTAACTACTCTGTGGATGACTACGACACTTGGGATGTTTTCTAGATTGTGGTGTTCAAATTGGTACATCATCAGATGAATGTAATGTTTGTTTTCTATAGAGATAAATGGGATAGTAAACCAATGGAGTATTTTCTCCTTTGAAACAATTATAACCACTATTTAGAAAGGCATATACAATAGTGAGCTTTTTCAGCTTTGTAGAGGATACTGAAGACTTAAAATTAAAAATAATTTCTTTAGCACAATTGTACAAAAATATACATTGAGTCCCCGTTCTCTTCAGTATTCTTTACACATCTAGTGCTTATTGACTTTGTGGTGTGGTGAATACAATTAACATTTTTTCCTTGTCTTACATAACTGAGTTGTCTGCTTTGCTTTCTTCTAGAGATATTAGTCCTCTAAAGGTCTATTTGTTAGGATCACTTCCTATATATCATCTATCTATAACCACATGTATACAGAAGAATGAGCACCCAACTGCAGATCTGCTGCCTTAGAACACTGCTGTCAGTCTTCAAACACTCAGGTATGGAGGGACTTGCAAGGTTATATGACACAAAGAACAACTCTTAATAGGTAAAGTGACCTTCACTACAACACAGTTAGGAAATATATCTTTGGATCTTAAAGATTTAAGCAGTCTTTTTGAGTTGTCTATACAAGGATAAAATATAATAACCTATATATAGTTTGCTAAGCCTTCATCCAAATGAATGTTCTTACATATTTAAAAATACATGTATGAGTTTTTATTGTAGCATATCCACAAAATTTTAATGACAAGTCAGATATTACCTATAGTTACACTATGGATTTCATTCTTAATATGGTATCTGGGAAAGTACATATTAGATAATAAATATTGTGTGATAAATTGAGTAATACATTATGACAAATCATTAACATCTATTTCTATTTTATGGCTTTAATTTTTTATTTTGTCAGTAAAGGTTTAGTAATTTATATTCATTAATAATAATGAAATATGATGGACAAATTTCAGTGCATGTATTGTTTCAGTGTATAATATAAAATTTGTTTTTTGTGCAAGCCAAACAACCTGAGCTTGGAGCATCTGGAATCCACATAAAAGCCCAGAAAGGGTAGTGCACATCTTTAAACCTAGGAGTACTATGATGTGATTGGAGACACAGACAGGAGGTTAACCCGCAAGTTTATGGAATAGCTAACCTGGTAGTTATATGAACGTTCTTCCCTCAAAACCAGGTGGAAGGGAAAAATAACTCATAACTCCTGAAAATTGTCCTGTGGCCTCCGTATGGGTGTTGTGTGCATGCCCACAACCACATACACACCCACGCACAATATCACATACACAAAGATTTTTTTAATGGTAGCATTCAAATGGATAAATTAAGACTCATCACTACTCAGATTGACTTCTTTTTAATTGATATTGTTAAGGTAATAAAAGCACAGTTCTCAGATTGTGGAAAATACTATCAAATATATAATATCCAAATGATTTTAGGTAGGCTATAAAAGCACTTTGAAAAGAAACAAATAGGAAAAAAAAAACTCCGTAGAAGTGTGGGCCAAAGGTCCGAGCAATCACTTGTGTAAAGAGGGTTTCGCTGTGGTGCATTAGTGATGGACTGCTGGGGGACTTGCTGAGAGCAGAGCTGGCAGCAGCTGGCCGCATGAACAGCACACTATTTCACAGCCTGTCCAGGATTAATCTCGATGTGTCTTAGATGGACACCTGCTTCAGATTCTCACTTAAGTTCAATGAGACTGTTGAACATTCTGGAGTCTCTTTAAGGGTCCCTGCGTGACAAGAGCAAAGTCAATTCTAAGCTTGTGTAGCCACTCGAGGAGTTGGATAGCTCAGAAACCAGTCCCTTACTTCCTTGCTGCATTTTGGGCAAAACTGGCACCAGGTTTTTGATTCAATGTGATGTAAATTTTTAACTTGTCAACACTTAAAAGAAGAGAATTCCACAATTTTTTCTGTATTGGAAGCTGCTTTGAGGTCTGTCTATTTATCCTGACAAATGGACACAGGAAAATAAATTATCACTAATCTATTTAGGGGAATATTCACTTGAAACCCTGATTTACCTCACAGGACCTGTATAAGAGTGAATGATCAAAGAAAGCTGACCATACAACTAATGAAGATATGAGAATAAGGGAGTCATATAACAGCCCTAAAAACAAAATTGTTAATTAAGATTTTTTTCATTTCTTGTTGATTTAGTAAAATATTTCTTATAGTAACTGAAAGCATATATGTCTTTTAATTAATTTCTTCTCACCTTCTTAATGTATAGGACCCATTTTTTCTGTTAAATTTATTAACAAACTGGTTATTCAATATTCTTGTATATTTATTTGTAATATAGATGTATTTAAAATATTGAATATTATTTTATATGATTTGAATTTATATCATATATACATATATGATATATGTTATGGCATACATACATCTCTTTAGTGATGCTTGTTTTATATTACATTATATAACTAATTATAGTAATTATCATGTTTAAAGGATATGTTAATCATACACTTTGCTTAAGCTTATCTTTTCTAATTTCATCATTTTTCTCAAACGAGCAAATGAGAGAAAACTACTAAGGTGAAACCAATGAGATATGGGTTTATGAAACACAGGACATCTTCACAGAGAGAAAGGAAAACCAAGAAGATGAAGTGATGATTCTAAGATGACTATTTCTTATTTACCAGTAAATGGCTAATCCTATGCCTGTCTCACTAACTACTTCTTGATACCTACACGAAAGCATTCAGCATGACTCTAGTATCAAGAGCTTCAACATGAAATGATCCAACTTTAAAGCTCAGCACTTCTTTAAATCAGACCAAAGAAGTCTGATGGATGCAGATCTATAAAATTTGGCCTTCAAAGTGAAACCTCATCTCATAATCCAATCAAAACTGGTGAAAATTTTAAATATTCTTTTTGCCAAAGGGAATAATGCACTGTATAGAGACAGAAGTGAACTTTAAAATTGCACTTAAGGATTTAATTTTGATCAGAAAAATATGTTAATGTATTAAGCTGGAAAGAGATTAAAATTAACCTTTCAAACAAGATTGGCATATTAATGGAATGTTTATAATCATAAGAGTTATTCTGAAATTTTATATTTTAGAAATATTACAACAGAAAGGGAATGCTAACATTACATTTATCCCGTAAATAAGTGTCACTATTAATGTTGACAATGTGTATGCTACCCGCTTACCCTTCTCACTATGCTGAAACTACAAGAAATAAAAAAATTACATTTCTCTGTATAAATTTTTATTTTATGATTCCTTTTTATAAAGACATGTGCAAATTGACTATTCTAAAGAATTAATCAAAATGGTAAAATATTGCAAGTGCTGGTTTATTTTAAACTACATCTTCTTGCCCTTGCTGATGCTTTCATATCTAAAAATTTATAGCTAATTTTCTCGAGTTATAAGGTCCTGGATTACATACCCCCATCCAGTGACATTCTCTACTTTCTAAGTTGCTTAACAATTTATTATAGCAATTTAACAAAAGCATTGCTGCTTACTGTCAGAATTTACTGGCATCTCTTCTCATTGCTGGAGGTTAAATATGTGTCAGTGTGACCCCACAGTATTCTTGAAGTGTGGCATCAATGGAACATGTTCTTTCTTTTAGTTTTATTCATGTTTGCATTTCATATATGTCTGAGACCCTCAAAACTTCTGTAATGATGAAAACAAAATTCCCATTAGTGACAAAAAATGATAAAAAAAATCCAAAATCTTAATGCTGAAAACATATTTAATCTGGAAAAAAGCAACAGATGCTGTGCTATTTAAGGACAGATCTGACAATAAACACAATAAGCTAATCATAGCCTAACTCTAAACCCGATATTATGAGCCAGCTTCCTCAAAGGAGCACGACAGATGTGCCATCTTTCTATACTGTTCCCCATACATTTATGGCTGAACACTCTGGGACTAATAATAATGCTTTCTCTTCACCGTTCCGTCCTCCTCCCCTTTTCACATGTGGAGTGTGATGTTTTATGAAATCGTAAGGAAAACCAACACTACTTTAATCCTGTGCTATAACTTAATATATTGAAGCAGTTTTCCAAGTGTCATTATCTCCTGTTCTTAACATCATTGTTTATCTGTTTCTATAACCTTATAAAATTTAGATAAACTAAGTGGGGCTGTTGAAGTTATTCCTTTGTTTAGTAAGTTCACCAGACAGTAACATCAATGAACTCTCACGATTTACACAGCAGCAACACTCTCTTCATAAAATAGCATTTTAAATAAACATTATGGTCATGATTTAATGGAAAGCCATTTTACAATTATGAAGATGTTGTCTTTGCATTTTTTGTTTGTTTTGTTTGTTTTGTTGTTTGAGACAGAGTTTCTCTGTAGCTTAGGAGCTTGTCCTAAAACTCTCTTTGTAAACAAGAATGGCCTCAAACTCATAGAGATTCCCCTGTCTCTGCCTCCCAAGTGCTGGGAATAAAGGTTGTGCACCAACAGTGCCTGGCTGCCTTTGCATTTTTTTTACTATCATCATTTATGCCCCAGCAGTGCTTAAGCATGCATGGGCAGCCGCTTTATGGTGGTTCTATAGTTGTTCCTGTCCTGGGCATACCTAGATGCCTATGTTATTGTCATATGCAAGGATCCACAGTCCTACTTTATACTGTCTATTCAGCATTTTGGAGGCCTTCCTTTTCACCTTATCCCATGCACTTTTCCAAGCACTGCTATCTTTGGGTATTTAACCACCATTTATTCTCATACTCTGACCGAAGTATCTCAAGTGTTGTTGCTGTATCCTGTAGTTTACTTCCTTCTGTAGATGGAGATGTTTCTTAATGCCATAATTGTGCAGCCTATGTTTTTGTGTGACACCTAGAATCCTCCTGAGATATGCAGTCTCAAACACATTCAGCCACTGTTCTGAGGAGCATTGTTCAGATTTCAGAGTTGTAAAGAAGGCAACTCAAGACAAGTGCCACATATATTTGTTATTTTGTTGTTGTCATTATGTCTCTTTCTGACCAAACCAATAAAATATGAAGAAGTTGGAAAAGACTTATATGTCTGTTAATCAACTTCAGGAAGACATTCGATAGCATTTGGAGGAAAGAACTTCAGAGATGTAGCTGATTATAATAAAGTAGTCCCACACTATTTCAGAACTGCGTATAGTAAAGGTCTGTTTATACAGATGTAGACTCACAGATAAGCAGTTCTCTGGATGAGTGGGGAACAGGAACCAAATTAAGCAGCCAAGGGGCTGTTCATGTTTCTACATCTGTATATATAGTACATATGGCTATGACCAGAGTGAGGCAGTATCTTAAAGGCTATTGACTAAAGGAGTGCCTACAGCACCTCCCCCTTTTGTGTAAATAAAAGAGCTCTAAGCCTATTACAGAACTATAATACAATAAGAACAAATATTAAGTATAAAATTAGAATTACCACATCAGGAAACAGTGAGGTTTTACAAGTACCCAGAGAAAATCATAAGAATACTAGATAATGCCTATAAAGATACCTTCGCATCAGTCAAAGTCTGTGTAGAACTAAATGATCAGTTTAAGACCATAGTAAGAGCGTTGCAGGGATCCATCCTCTTACCATTACTCTTTAATATGTTCCTAGAATTGATAATACCAACAGCCCTGGAGGTTGAGAAGATAATATGCAAATAGATGTTGTGCAAAACAATAACTTACGTTTCAACAATCATATAGCACTACTTGTTGAAAGTTCAAATGAATTACAGGCCATGGTAAATAGAGAGGTGAGAGTAACTAAAAACCTTGGTGTAAAAGTAAACATAGAGAAGACTGAGATACAACACATGAGAAGGACACACAAGGATTTAAACATTGTAATAAAAAATCAGAACCTCAAGCAAGCAGTCAAATTTGTCTATCTGGGAGAAAACCTCAATTCAAAGTAGGGAACTATTTTAGATGTCAAGAGGTGGCTATGGATAGCGAGGACAGTATTCCAGGCACTAGGAAAGGTCTGGTTAGCAAGAGACATAACAACAACGAGTTTGCATTGTTTAAGTAATCAGAAATCAATCATTTTAATATTTGATTCAATATATTGATAAGAAATATTTTCAGGTTCTTAATTGTAATAAAATAAATTTTCAATAATATTTTAATTATATAGTATGTCAGAGTGAAAAGTACTAAAGAATATTAACACTTATCTTACAAATATTAAAAGAATATTATGCCATCTGAAGGAAAGATTTGTATAACATATATGTATATTAGTATAAGTATATGGAATTATAAACAGACATAGACATGAATGAGTATATAAACACCCATGCATGTAGCTAAATGAATATATATAATTGTATATATACATTTGGAAGAAATGTCAAAAAAATATTTTTTATGAAACTCATTTACAGTGTGCAATTATTTCTGCTTTAAATTAAATAGGTTTTAAAGCAGAGAATTATGAAACAATTGCATATTATAATGCCACATATCAAGCTAAATTTAAACTAATGATTCCTTTTGAAATATGTAATAGTTTTACTGAGATGTCAATGATTTTTTACTTAGCATCACTCTTAAGTTTGTAGCACCCAAATGTAAAATATAAACAAGTAGAGCTAATAAAGTAATAATAAATTTAAAGTGAAAAAATATTGAACAATAAATTTTAGAACATTTTATTTTTAAACTGCTTAAATATACTTTTAATTGCTAAACAATCTTTTTAGTTTAAAACATTTGCTAGGTAAGAATGTTGGCATCTCTCACTATGTTGATGGTCTCCATGTGGAGACTGGATTGAAAACAGAATCTCCAAATAAAAAAGAATGTGCTGAATGCATAATTTCTAGGGTTCTGAGTCTAAAATACTGTATAATATGTAAGAGAGCACCAAAGACATTTCCATAGCAGTGTTTTGGTATTCTGAGGCAATTACTATAGTTACTAAAGAATGAGTGGAAAACAAAAAATTAAATCCACTTTCATTTACACTTCTGGAGTTACTTTATTTTAAAGGTGAAATAGAATACCAACAAGTTAGATGTAAAAATGTCAATGTGCCTGTGTGTGTGTTCATGTATGTGTGTGAGAGAGGAACACAGAGAGAGAGAGAGACAGAGAAGGAAAAAGAGACAGATAGAGAGGCACAGAGAGACAAAGAAGACAGAATTAGCTATTGTCAGTTGCCAATTTTACATAGCAAGAAGCTGCATACTCAGGGAGCATAGTCATTCAGACTGAACATATTAACTCCAACGTTCTTAACTGTGTCTAATTGGAAAAGAGTGTAGTGTTAGTTGTAATATCTAATGTTTACCAAATTAATGACAAAAATTTTATTACATGCAGAAAGATACTAGAAGAAAAGCTGTTTAAGTTCTGGGCTTTTTGGTTCTCCAATATTGAACATATAGTAAAAAGAATAATAATTTAGCTAAAAGTACTAGGGCCAGTTTATAAAATGTTGAGCAGAATCAGACTGATGTGCTGTGCTGGAATTGCATCAAAGAAGTTTTGCAAACATAAGGGAGAAATCAACAGAGTCAAATGGTGCTGAAGCATAAATTCAGACTTGGTGCTGAAATTAAAGACATATACCACCACCCCCAGCCTCTATAGCTAATTAATGTGGCTCCTGGGATTAAAGATATATGCCCCCACTGCCTGACCTATATGGCTGACTAGTTTGGCTGCTTTGTGTTCTGATCAGGCAAGTTTTATTTATTAAAATGCAAATGAAATATCACTAAAATTTAGGATTAATAATTGTTTTTAGATTAAAAATGATTCAATAACCTACCTATTTATCCTTTCATTTCTATATGACCCCTACCTTTTTTAGAATGAAATCCTTGAATCTAATTTCCTTTGTTGATCTTTTTTCCTGACCATTATTCATAATAACTTGTATATAACCCCTTAAATAATCACAAATATCCATAACCCTTTTTTTGTGAATGTGCATCTAGTCCTCTAGATTACTACCTGCATATTATGGTCATTGCTAATCTTTGGGGGATCCTGAGAAAATTTAGTACAATTGTTAGGTCTTAACTGTTGTATTCTGTGAGCTTTGATCTTCTCAGTCAGAAACCTAGAAGCTGTTTCGTATGTTGGATCACCAGGGCCATTATTTTTATTGGCGACCTGTCCCTTTGCTCTGAAAATATATAGACTTTCAAGATAACATACATATCTTATTGGTACAAATAAAGATTGTGTATTTTATATAAGTCAGTTAAAGACAACTTTTTGTTATGTTTTGAAGACCTTACATATATATCATATGTCTTATAGGGCTTTTTGTTGTTGTTGTTGTTGTTTTTTGTTACATTTGTAGCCAGGATTTTCAGGTGATCTTCCTTGATCAAATCTGTGGAATAATGCTCTTCTACCCTGTAAAGATTTGTCACTGGTATGGGATTAATAAAATGCTGTTTGGCCAGTAGCCAAGAAGGAAGCATAGGTAGGGCAACCAACTAGGGTAATTCTGAAGAAGAAGAAAGTCTCAGGCTGCAGTCATTAGCCAGGCACAGAGGAATCAAGATGATAATGCCTCACTGAGTAATGCTACAGGACCGGGTGGGACAGAAATGCCTATCTACAAATGGTTCCCAGACATTAGACAGGAATTTCCACATAAAAACTGGGAAAGCTTTAAAAAGGGAGGGTACTCTAGACAGACAAGAACAGAATCCAATGTAGCTTCTTCTTTTATTAAATATTTATTTATTTCTAAAAGAAAACAATCATTTTTTTATTTTACATACCAATCACAGTTCTCACCCCTTTTCCTCCTCCCTCTTCCTGCACCTAATCCCCCCCACCCCACCCCCTTCTACTCGCCCAGAGAAGGCAAGGCACATTGTTCTAGGGAAGGTCCAAGGCCTTAACCATCACATCTTGGCAGAACAAGGTATTCGTACGAGATAGGTTCCAAAAATGCCAGTACAAGTAGTAAGGATAAATCCTGGTGCCAATGCCAGTGGCCCCCTCAGTCTTCCCCAGCCATCCAACTGTCACCCACATTCAGAAAGACTAGTTTGGACCTATGCTGTTTGCTCTCCTGATCATCTGGAGAATGCCTCACTGAGAAAGACTGCAGGACGGGTGTAACTGAAACTTCTTTCTATACCTTAAACCAGAATTTATCATAGTTTCTCATTTCCTATGATTCAGGTCATCTTTGTCTGTCCAAGAATGACCCTACCTAAGACTTCTAGCAACAGTGGAGAGGATGTCTGAAAGGACCTTCCACTTTAATCAAATTAGTAACTACCCTAATTGTCATCATAGAACTGGCATCCAGTAACTGATGGGAGCAGATGCATTGGCAAAACAAAGTACTGGGCTGAAGTCCTGGAGTTCAGTTCAAGAAGGAGAGGAGGGATTATTTTTATTATTTTAAAACTTTAATTTTTAGAACTAAGACTGTAAATACTCTTCCTCTATCACTTCAAAATTTATGCACATTTTAAAACACAATTTGACCCATTTAGAGTCGCTTTATGTCTGAATACATTCCTGCTGTGTATCTTTAACCTTTTAGGTCTACATGAGCAATCCTCAAACACGCCACATAACACACTGACTCAGTTCATGTTATGGCTTAAGCATGCAGGCAGGGACCAGAGATGCATCTCTGTGTTATGGTCTGTATGAAAGACAGGAGACTAGGAAACTGTTCTTGGTTTCATTTTAGTTACTTTTTTAAGCTCTTAGGCTTAATATGATGGAGTCTTTGAATGCTGGGTACCATATGTTGGCGGAAATTTCCCATCTAAGAGCCACATCCAAATTACCAGACAGCAGTTTGATATTATTTATAAATGCTCAGGTGATAGCTCAGGTTTGCTACCAGCTAACTCTTATAAATATGAGTTAAATTAACTCATATTTCTTACTTATGATTCACCACCTGTGTCTGAAGGCTTGTTACCTCATTTTCTATATGTCCTTCCTGCTCGGCTACAGGATGGCATCTCTCTTACTTGACCCTTTCTCCTCCTAGAGTTCTTTGTGTCAGACTGCTAAAACTTCCTTTCTAGCTACTGGCCACCATCATTTTAGTAACCAATGAGAATAATACATATTCACATTGTACAGAGGATTATCCCACAGCAGAAAAGTAATGAGTAGATTAAAACAAGGTATTATTAGTAGGATCCATTTCAAACATTACCAAATACATTGATAGTTTTTCATATTGATTAAGCCATTCTCAATAAAAATTAATTTGAACAAAGGACAAGTTGTCATCCAAATGGATGCACACACCCTTATGCTACAATTTTTGAAAGAGAATTTTCAGACTGATTTTTACTTTTCATCTAATTTACCTGCTACTGTAGAACAAGTTGAAACTGAGATCGTGAACATAAACTTTCCTTATTTTGACTGAGTGGTTTATTATTAAAATAGATTTGTGGGTTTTTTTTAAATTAGGATATGAACAGATACTATGTCAGAAGAGAAAAGCCATTTACCATACTGCCATGAAACCATACTTTATATAAATGTTATATTTGGCTTATTCATTGCCCATGACTTTTAGTTTAGGTAACATGGTTCTTCTTTTACAGGAATCCGTTAAGTATGGATATTTTGTTATTTCTTGAAAAATCCAATATAGATATAGAAAATTGAATCAAAATAAAATAACATTTTTATTCTGCCCTTATTCTTGAAGAAACAATACATTGATTGTCAGGGTTATGACCAGGACCAATATTAACATTGGAAACAAGCAGAGAAGGATTAATCAGAAAATCAAGAAGGAAAAGGGATAATAGTCTTCAGCTCTGGAGACATGCCAAGCACACTCAGGAGTACAGCCTTCCTCACATTGACAAGAAATAAGGACATTGCTATCTGAATTCTTACAGAAGAAAGTGTTCGCATACAGTGTTTTAATTGCATCTTGGTGTTTGAAAATGAAATTCTGGAGTATGCTTGATTGAAATCTGAATTCCAATTTGAAGAGTCCTTTGTGTTCTCATATATAATTTACTCAAATATTTGATAAAAATAAAAATTTAAAATTAATTTAGTGTTGATATTACTCTTTTTAAATTAATAGCAATATCAAAAGGTGATATGGTAAAAATAATTTCAATGAACTGATTATTTGAATTCACTTAGTAACACCTTTTCTTCCTAGAAAACCTAGCTCTGTGTCCATTTTTGTCATAATTCAGTCCATATGATAGTACATATTACCCATGATAAAATATATTTTCATAATAAAATAATTAGAAAATATTTGGGATATTAAACTTAAAAAATATTAGGATATTGTGGAGACAGTTTATAAAGGACTGTGTAATTTATTAGTCGATTGTAATGCCTGGTGTTCTTGCTGAATTCTTTGTATATGACTTTCCTTTAATCATGTGGATAAAGCCCTGGGTCAATGAAAACAAAGCAATATATACTATATCGCATAAAACATTTATATAAAAAATTGCTGTTTTAAATCAATGGAGATGATAATAGAAAACTAGAAATGATTGGAATGCAAATATCAAAAAAAATAAATGCTGCTTTTTTCCAGCTGATACACCCACAACACAATTCCTTTACCCCCGGCATAGGGGATCATTATGGAAAGATAGAAGAAAGATTGAAAGAGCCAGAGAAACAGAAAATTTCCTGTGAAATTGTTTCTTTTACAAGTACCAGAGAAGCTATTCCATGAAGTATCATAAACAAGACTGCTAAAGACAGCATCAATAACTATTACCTCATTGGACACGCTAATAAGAAGAAAAAGTAGAAAAGATGAACAGGTTAGCTCATTAGCTGAGGTAGTCTTACAACATGGTGGGCACTTGATCTGTTTTTTTTTTTTTTTTTTTTTTTTTTTTTTTGGTTTTTCGAGAACTTGATCTGTTTTATGCAGAACAAGAAGGTTACTGTATGGCCCTGGGAAAACCTGCTGCTTTTATGCAAAACACTCAGAAATTATCAGAAATAAATTGTACAAAATTCAAAAATGCATATAAGGAGGATATAAATGGCTCCAATTTTCATTCTACTTATCCATCTATTTATTTATTTTCATCAATTCTTTGTGGGTTTCATATCATGCATCCTGATCCCATACATCTCCATTCCCTTCATATCCACCCCATGTCCTTGCAACCTCTTTATAACCAAAACATAAATCAAAACAAAAACATACAACCAAAAAATATAAGAAAAGAATAATAAAAAACATAAACAGTCTAACATATAAAACAAGAAACCAAAAACAAACAAACAGACAAACAAAAACAAGCCTCAGCTTGGAAGCTGTAGTGTGACACAATGAGTCACACGGAATAACCTTTAGTACATACATGTTTACTGGCAAGTGTTCATTGCAATGAGTCATTGACTGGTTTGAGGCTTCTGGCTTCTGCTACTCTCTTGATTATGGGCCCTCACTGGGACTCCTGGTATCATTCTTATTGTCTTGTGTCATGGAGATCCTGCAGCTTTAGATCTGCAAGTCCAGTACCTTCAGAAGCTTCAGCAGTTCTAGATGAGGTGAATGTTGGGGTGGGCCATCTCATAAACCTGATTCTGGGGCAGGGTAATGTGGGAGTCCTCTCTGTATACTGTGATTACCACTAATGAATAAAGAAACAGCTTTGAGCCTATGGCAGGGAAGAACAGAACTAGGCAGGGGAGGGGATGAAAAGGTAGGCTGTATGCTGGGAGGAAGAAGGGCAGAGTCAGAGAGATTCCATGGATTCACCATTGGAGATAGATGTGCTGAAACTTTATTGGTAGGTCATGGCCATTTGGCGATATACAGTTTAATAGAAACGGGTTAAATTAGGTTGTAAGAGTTAGCCAATGGGAAGCTAGATCTAATGGGTCAAGCAGTGATTTAATTAATAAAGTTTCTGTATGATTATTTCGATTCTGGGCAGTTTGGACAAAGAAGAGAGCCCTCCTCTTACAGCGGGTGGTAGGTAGCTGGGATGGTCAGCCCAACAGCTTTATTGACAGTAACAGGGCAAGCATTGCCCTGGCTAGCTCACCTAATGCTGCAGGCAGTAAGGTACTAGGTCATTTCTCCTGCTCTCATGTCTTTAGGGCTGTCTCATCCTCACCACAACCACACTCACACCACTAGGGACAGCTCTATTCATTTGTCCAGGCAAGGAACGTGGCCCACTCTTTGTGGTACCTCAGCAGGTTAGGCACAGGGCAAGATTTTCTACTCTCATGACCTCAAGGTCAGGTCTTCCACCTGGTGAAATTGGGAGATGCGGGAGGGCATCTCTCCCTGGCCCACTACACCATATGTCAGTTGAGGGGTGGGGCTATATCTCTCACACAGGGTGGCTCTCCTGAGTGCTGAAGCCAGTGAGGGGCAGAGGCAGCTCTCCCACTCTCTTGACTCAGGAAACAGCTTTCCTGACTCAGTAGTTGTCAGGAGTGAGAGGGGTTATCTCTCTCTTGCCCATGCCACCAAGTGACAGTCATTTTTTTTCTTTGCTTCCACTTGGTTAGTGACTCTACCGTCATCCATCTCAGGACACAAAGCTCTCCTGTTTCTGCTGACAAAAATTAGCCCCTGCATCACTAATGCCTTAATCAGGTATATACATTCCCACCTATGAAATATTAAGCTGATTGTAATTAAGTCCCAATATGAATAGATACTCACCATCCAGTCAAGGAATTGACTCAGATTATAACTTAAGGGAGGAATGTGATGGCTATCCTTAATTTGATGGCAAATTTACATTTAAAAGTTTAAAATCTCTGTGCTTAAGAGAATTATAAAGCAAAATTAGACCTTCAAATCTTAAAAGCTGTTAAGGATTAAGTTGTTGACTGCAGTTTCTGCTTATGTTATCAAGCTTGTTTTGCATGATAGGACCTTCTGCTTGCAGGAGAACAGAATGTAACTATGTGTTCTTTGCTTCTATAAACCCCTGACTAAGGTTGCTGGGGACTGCATTTGCGAATCCCACGTCTGAGTCCTGGTTGTAGACCTGATCCATTATCTGAATAAATGCCTCTTCTTTGTTAACATTTATTAGTGGTCACACCTGTGGAGCTTTAAAGGACTCTAGACCCATACCAGTGGCCTCATTTTAAAAACAGACCCTATCCAACAAGTTTACCTTCAGACTGTACAGCAATTTATTTTTAAACAGTTTTAGATTTTAAAAATCTTAATGAAAAGACATAAATGGCCGGGCAGTGGTGGCGCACGCCTTTAATCCCAGCACTTGGGAGGCAGAGGCAGGCGGATCTCTGTGAGTTCGAGGCCAGCCTGGTGTACAAGAGCTAGTTCCAGGACAGGAACCAAAAGCTACGGAGAAACCCTGTCTCAAAAAAGCAAAAAAAAAAAAAAAAAAAAAAAAAAAAAGACATAAATGATTTTTAATCTTTTTTCATTTTTCTATCATACAAAGAAATGGTTTCATATTCATGAATTAAAACTAGAACCAGAATTTCATATTAATACCATGGCCCAATGTAAGCACAGGAAAATTAAATCAGTGATTTCTTTTTTGTATCTATGTCTTTGTGGCAGAGTCTCACTCTGTGGCTATGGTGATTTCAATGACAATGACTCCAT
This sequence comes from Chionomys nivalis, assembly GCF_950005125.1. Classification (NCBI taxonomy): domain Eukaryota; kingdom Metazoa; phylum Chordata; class Mammalia; order Rodentia; family Cricetidae; genus Chionomys; species Chionomys nivalis. The sequence continues at coordinate 73,013,842 of NC_080090.1, read as the reverse complement.
AGTCTCAGTATACTGGGTTAACTGTTAATGGAATGTTTGGAAGTGTTGGAGCCTACATCAACTAGGAGTGAACTTGGAGATGAAAAAATCACAAGACATTCCCAGTTAGATCTCTCTCTCTCTCTCTCTTTCTCTGTCTCTCTCAACATTTAAGCACTCAACTACTGCTCCAGTATCCTGCATGCCTGCCTGGCATTTTGCTTCCCACCATGATGATCAAAGAGTATAAATAATCCTCTGAAACTGTATATCACAACAAATCTCTTTTTATAAGCTTCCTTGGTTATAATGTCTGAACAAACAAAAAAAAAGTAATACAAATAGTAGCCTAGGTTGACATACAACTTACTGAAAGACACAACAGACCTGCAATCTAAAACCTCCCACTTTCTTCAATTTTCCAAGGACTGGGATTAAAGGTGTGAGTCATATGCTTAGCCAGTGATCAGTTGAGCTAATTAACTCAATCCCAGAAAGACAAACACCATATAACCAATAAAGTACAGATATTTATTCTTATGCCTATAAAACTGAACTTCTTCAATATTTGTGAGAAAAACTCTTTTTTTTTAATTTTTTTTAATTAAAATTTCCACCTGTCCCCGTTTCCCATTTCCCTCTCCCTCCTCCCAAATATTGCCCCCTCCCCCCACTCCCCTTTCCCTATCCCCACTCCTCTTCTCCTCCCCCCCACTCCATTCCCCCTCCCTCTCGATACTGAAGCACAGTACAAATTCCCTGCCCTGCAGGAAGACCAAGGTCCTCCCACTTCTATCTAGGTCCAGGAAGGTGATCATCCAAACAGGCTAAGCTCCCACAAAGCCAGTTCATGTATTAGGATCGAAATGTCCCCAGCTGGTACCTTGGGCAACTGAGGAGAGGGAACCTGAAATGATCCTATCCTATACTGATGAATATCTTACATATCACCTTAGAACCTTCATCTGGCGATGCATCGAGATAGAGACAGAGACCCAATTTGGAGCAATGGTCTGAGCTCTTAAGGTCCAAATGAGGAGCAGAAGGAGGGAGAACATGAGCAAGGAAGTCAGGACCAGGAGGGGTCCACCAACCCACTGTGATAGTGGAACTGATTTATTGGGAGCCCACCAAGGCCAGCTGGACTGGGACTGAATAAGCATGGATTGAAACTGGACTCTCTGAACATGGCAGACAATGAAGGCTGATGAGAAGCCAAGGAAAAACTCTTTTTGAACTGGGCAACAGTCAAAGGAGAGATCCCTAACTGGTCAAAATGCTGAGAATAATATTGGGTGCTCAGTCTTAAACAGGGGCATTTCTTTTTTTTTTTTTTTTTTTTTTTTTTTTTTTTTTTTGGTTTTTCGAGACAGGGTTTCTCTGTGGTTTTGGAGCCTTTCCTGGAATTAGCTTTGTAGACCAGGCTGGTCTTGAACTCACAGAGATCCGCCTGCCTCTGTCTCCCAAATGCTGGGATTAAAGGTATGCGCCACCACCGCCCGGCAACAGGGGCATTTCTTTAGACCTATTTCTACCTGAGGTCAAAAAACATTGTATAAGGGCCGGGCGGCGGTGGCGCACGCCTTTAATCCCAGCACTCGGGAGGCAGAGGCAGGCGGATGTATCTCTGTGAGTTCGAGGCCACCCTGGTCTACAAAAGCTAGTTCCAGGACAGGAACCAAAAAGCTACGGAGAAACCCTATCTCGAAAAAATTAAAAAAAAAAAAAAATTAAAAAAAACCCAACCAACCAACCAAACAAACAAACAAAAAAACCCACATTGTATAAGGGAAGATAGAAAGCAGTAGAATGGAGAGTACTGCTGTGGGGTGCTGGTTTCTGGACATGGCATGACTAACACAGTAATGAGCTCACAACATCTGTGGTTACCTACAAAAGACTTGTAAGGAGTCATTCTAGCTAAAATCACAGCATATATCTGATAGATGACCTCAGACTCCCACCTTTTACTGACTAGCATTTAACAGTGGATAAATATTGGGAGAGTGAGAATCATTCTTCTTGAAAATGTGATCTCTGGTATTTTTTCTATGGCCACACATGAATGTACACATGGGCAACACACACCTGACTTAGTGAGCTATTTTTTGAAGGGCATCGTGTTGGGAGAGGGAATGTTGGGAAGGAGAAGGTCAGGGGTAGGTGAGAAAATAATTCATTGTGTATATGTCTAAAACTGTGAATTATGAAGAAAAAGTAAAAATGTATAAGCATTTCCAAAATTCAAAGGGATATATTAACATTTTATTTATATGAGATTAATATTTCTATTATATATAATATTTCTACAAAATCAGTATTAAAAATTTTAGGCAAAGATTATGTATTTATTGATGCTTATTTGTCAGAACTCTAATACCTAAAGGATAATGAATTATGGCAAAGGAAACTTAATTGTAATAATTGATGAGTTTTCTCTCATAGACACAAACACAGACACACACACACACACACACACCCCTGTAAATAATGGAAGCTCATATAGTTCTCTAGTTTCATTATTGCATTATTGACAAATCTTACTTCATGATTTTGGAATAAGAACTATGATAAAACGTGTGTTTCAAGAAATACCAAAAGGAAACAAAAGAAATAAAATTCCTAATAGATAATTGAAAGCAAATGGAAAATCTTTTAAGTCCTTTAGTAGTGATATATATATATATATATATATATATTCAAACATACTAGATAATATATACTTGAGTAGACATCAAGAAGGACTAGAATGCATTTCTGAATGTATCTGTATGTGCATATATAAAAATTATTTGTAAATATGGTCTACATTAAATATAGGATAAATATGTATGGAATAAAAGAAAAGTAATGCTACTTTTTTTACTATTTGACATAATGCAATGAATTGCCAGATGCTTTGAATTACCATTACACTACGAAAAACATATATCTTTATTTTTAACCTTTGAATTTGGTTTTACAATAGTAGATATAATACTTGCATAGAAATATGCCACAGATATTTTATTAACTCGTGGTCCCATTGTAGTTTTTCTCTATTCAGTATCTTTCTTCTCTGTCTGCATTCTTTTTATTTTGCTTCTGATCATTTTGAATTTTAGCACCACTAGAACCACTTATCAATCCAAATACCCTGCACTGGAAAATCTAAAATACAAAAAAATTTAAAAATAATTGTAATAATTGCAATTTATTTCATCATTTTTTTCATTAACAAGTATGCTTTAAATGTACAAAAAACAATGAGCATGCAAAAATTTTCCACCTCCTTAAAACATTTCAAGACAAATGTAATAAATTGATACAAGACAAGGTTAGTGGAGTCACAAGTTGCAAGAAGATTCATTCGTAATATTTTATGCTGATAAGTCTGATGGAATACAGGATTAAAACTACAACATACAAAATAACCTTTTATTATTTGAAAAACAAACAATGTAATCATTACAGAAAATTGTTACAGAATAACCAAGGGTCTGAATGTTTGACTTAATTTTATCAAATACACGATGATGTCAATTAATGTAGAAACAGATTTTAAACAGAAAAGTGACTTGGCTACAGCTTGATTGTGTTAGAAAAAAGAACCAGAGTCCTTACAAAGTCTGGCACTGAGTGGTTCACACTCATTTTTCTCTTCTCCCAATTTTTCAATTCAATATTTCTTACCAAAAATTTTCTTTACATTTAAGAAATGCTAGTAGTTTTCCCATTATTTTTCCACCTGAAATTTTATTTTAACTTAGTTTGCTCATTTGCTCTTGTTTCTAAACATTTACATTGGACTAATTTCCTCATACCTCTTCATTATCTCAGCTTACCTACAGCTCTTCTAAGAGGTGACATATTGTATGGGCAAGAAGAAAGCAAGAAAGAGAAAGACAGGGAAAGCAAAATCATATTTTATTTTATCAATATTTGAAATTCTAAAAAATAAAATTAAAATGCATTTAATATTTGTAAAATACGAAGGGATATATTAACAAATGTAAGACAAGATCCTGTGCATCTTAATGGTTTTATTATCACATCTAGAATCTCCAAGTTAATACTTTATGATAAAGGATTTTTAGCTCTGATCATTTGCGAGTTCTCTCTCTTTGATCCTATATTTCTTATCATACTTAAAAAACTATATTGTAAATTTCCTTTGCATCTTTATCTCTTTCACTATGAAATAAGCCCCTGGAGGTCTAAATCACTTTTTTCCCCAACATTCAGGTATCACTTCTAGTCATATATTATGCTTCAGTTGCAATAAACTGTAGTAAATATTTGCCTAACCACTGAGTGACATAAAATATCAAGGATAATTAATTTTCATAAAGCTGTATTTGATGGGAGCCAAAATTACCAAGTACCCCAAAGCCATCTAGGTGTATGTAATCTGGAATCCACAAATCTCTATGACTCTAGTGAACATTGTTGTCACATTCTAAGAGACCAGTCATCCATCTTCATTATTTTATTTAGTTCATATTGGTTACCCATAATTAAGAGAAAAATGAACTAATCAAAGCCACATACAGAAGATATTAAAAACTCCTTTTTCATCTCTTCTGTTCTTAGCTTTCTGCTGGTTGTTCATTTCCCATATAATTTTGTTTCAAATATAATTTTCTTTTGCCTTCCACTAAGTCTGTTGGTATTTTAAATACACTTTGCAGTTAGTATCATGGATTAGATTTGGAAATTGCTTTAGTTCAATCCATAACACATTTGCATACTGTACCCAGTGACAGGGATCTTGTACACATGGTTAATCACATATGTCATGCTGATTTTAATTACTTTTGATTTTAGATCATGTACTTAGTTTCTTAGTAGAAGCCATGAAGTGAATTGTATTAGGAAGAACCAGCATGTAAGACAGTTCAGATTTTGTCATCTTTAGTGCAACAAGACATAAAAAAATAAAAATATCATGTTTGAAATTTTATAGATCAAACAAAACCGTACAATAACAATTAATTTTATCAAGAACTTATAACACCCTCAGTGATACTGCTGTGCCTGAGTCCTGGGAACCCCAAGAAGACCAACACAGAGCCACACTTTTGAATCGAATGCAAAAGCAAGATTTCGCTTAATAAGTACTGGCTAGCACAGTTTCTCTGTTTTACAGTCTGACACATCAGACAGAGGGAGAAGGACCTGTTCTACTATTTAAGGGGTTTATAAAGACAAAAAGCACAAAGCAGTCACAGTTTCAGAGTACAAAAATTACTTATCCTGTATCATAATTAGCTAAAGATTAGGTAAAGCTTAGTGGTTAGTTCCTAATAGGCTATGATTATACAAGGAGGATAACAACAGGCCCCCTGGTTATGTCTGCTGACCCTTTGCTAGCCACAGAGACTGTTTGAAGCATTACCCAACTGATAGGGGAAATTGCGTGGTCAATATTCTCTGTATGACCACGGGTGGGGGAAGGGGCTGCAGTCAGAAACTTTGTGTAACTTAGGTTTCTCTACTAACTAATACTTCCTCTCAAGATGGATCCTGTGGCCTTCAGCTTATTCTGGGGACTGGGATGTAGTTCTAAGTCCCAAAATGGATTCTTTCCTGGCCTTTCAATATCACATTATCAACATGCCCCAGTTTGGTATTGTGGTTCTCTAAAAATCATGTCTTCAATTTAACTAAGCTGTATAGGTTCAGTGAGAGTTCTCTTCCCATCTCTGGCTAATTTCCTTTACTTAACTTCCTGCTCCTTCAGATCTTAGGTTTGCCGGTCTTCTCTTTCATGGTTTAAGCCCCCCAGGGATCCAAACTAGAAACAGCATATTTTTACACTCAATTATATTTCTTTCATCATTTTCAAGACTATGTGACTAGTAAGATATCATGAGGGAAAGAAAAAATAGTGATATTTAACATAAAATATAATTTTCTTTAACATTGAATTTACTAAATTCCATCCAAAATTACAACAAATACTTTAAAATTATAGTGTATAAAATGATTATATTAAAATTAATTTTATTTTCAAACATTAGAATTAATAATAATAAAGGCAAATTGTGTGAATTACAGAAAATTTGATTTTGAAAATTAAGAGGGTTAAAATAGCAGGCAAACCTTATTACTGGGCAATAATTATAGCTGCATCCTACTTCTTTCCTGCCATGAATCTGTTATAGCTAGGAATGACTTTATGAGACACAGACATTACACATGTTATAGAACTAGAACTATCATTCATTATACATGCTAAAAAAACTGATTATGTGCATTATACTATATTTTAAAGTGAAATAAAAGTGAGATCCACGCCCAGATGACAGAGAATGGAAATATTTATATACTGTAAGACTTTCAAATCTTATTTCATTAATAAGCAGATGTTTCTGGTTGAATTTGGAAGACATATTAAGTTCTATGCTTTCTTCATATGGTCAAATATCTTATGTACTTTTCACCGAATATCATTATTGATTAAAGTGGAATATTTTTATAAAATATATTCTTAAGAAAAGTTTTAGGAATTAGTATAAGATTAAATAATTCAATTAATCATCTGATGTGTCATTTTTATTTTGAAAGGAGATTTTTAGCTTTCTATAATTTGTATATTGTGTATTTATATGTATTAATGATTTAAACCTTATTTCTTTAAAATATTGTTGCAATATTTGCTGAATATTTAACTTTTTAAATAAAATATTATATAGCTATTACAAAATGTTGAGAGTTCCTATACTTAAATTTAGTGTGCCCTTTCCCTTTGTGATTTTTTTATCTTTAGTTATCTGAGTGTGGATATGTGCATGTGTCTACCATGACACAGAAGACAGAAACATTAATCCTTATGCTGCTGTAATTATATGCAGGTGTGAGTCATACAACATAGATTTTTTTTATTACTGATTTTATTGAGTTATACAATTTTCTCTGCTCTCCTCCCTTCTTCTGCCCTCCCCTTCAATCCTCTCCTCTAGTCCTCATGCTCCCAATTTACTCAGAAGATCTTGTCTTTTCTACTTCCCATGTAGATTAGATCCATGAATGTCTCTCTTAACAATTCTCATTGTTATTTCAGTCCATTGCTCCAATGTGTGTCTCTGTCTCTGTCTCCTTTCATCGCCTGAAGAAGGTTAATATTCAGGAGGATGCTTATATGTTTTTCTTTGGGTACACCTTCTTATTTAGCTTCTCTAGGATCACGAATTATAGGCTCAATGTCCTTTATTTATGGCTAGAAACCAAATATGAATGAGTACATCCCATGTTCCTCTTTTTGGGTCTGGCTTACCTCACTCAGGATAATGTTTTCTATTTCGGTCCATTTGTATGCAAAATTCAAGAAGCCATTGTTTTTTTACTGCTGAGTAGTACTCTAATATATATATATTCCATACTTTCTTCATCCATTCTTCCATTGAAGGGCATCTAGGTTGTTTCCACGTTCTGATCAGGAGCAGAAGGAGAGAGAGCACGAGCAAGGAACTCAGGAACGCCAGGCGTGCACCCACACACTGAGACAATGGGGATGTTCTATCGAGAACTCACCAAGGCCAGCTGGCCCGGGTCTGAAAAAGCATAGGATAAAATCAGACTCGCTGAACATAGCGGACAATGAGAACTACTGAGAACTCAAGAACAATAGCAATGTTTTTTGATCCTACTGCACGTACTGGCTTTGTGGGAGCCTAGGCAGTGTGAATGCTCATGTTACTAGACCTGGATGGAGGTGGGTGGTCCTTGGACTTCCCACAGGGCAGGGAACCCTGATTGCTCTTTGGGCAGATGAGGAAGGGGAACTTGATGGGGGAGGGGGAGAGAAATGGGAGGCGGTGGCGGGGAAGAAGTAGAAATCTTTAATAAATAAATAAATAAATAAATAAATTTAAAAAACCAATTCTCATTGTTGTCTAGGTTCTCTGGAATTGTGAATTGTAGGCTGCTTTACTTTGCTTTATGTCTAAAAGCCACTCATGAGTGAGTACATACAATATTTGTTTTTCTGGGTCTGGGTTACCTCACTCAATATAATGTTTTCTAGATTCATTCATTTGCCCACAATTTCACGATGTCATTATTTTTTTCTGCTGCGTAGTACTTCATTGTATAAATGTACCACATCTATTTTATTCATTTTTCTGTTGAAGGACATTTAGGTTGTTTCGAGGTTCCTGCTATGACAAACAATCCTGCTATTAACATAGTTGAGCACATGTCCTTGTGGTACCATTTAGCATCTTTTGAGTATATACTTAAAGATGGTATTACTGGGTCTTGAGGAAGGTTGTTTCCTAATTTTCTGGGAAACTGCCATACTGATATATAAAGGGGTTGTACCCATTTGTACTCCCACCAGTAATCCAGGAGTGTTTCTTTTACCCCACAACCATCCTCTCCAGTATAAGTTGTCATGAGTGTTTTAGATCTAGGCAGTTCTTACAGGTGTAAGACGGAATCTCAGAGTTGTTGCATTTATCTAAAGGCTAAGGATGTTGAACATTTCCTTTAGTGTGATTCAGCCATTTTAGATTCCTTTGTTGAGAGTTCTCTGTTGAGGTCTGTACTTTATATTTTATTGGATTATTTTTTTCTTTTAATGACCAATTTCTTGAGTCCTTTGTATATTTTGGAGATCAGTCCTCTGTCTGATATGGGGTTGGTGAAGAACTTTTCCCATTGTATAGGCTGTTGTTTTGTCTTGTTGACCATGACCAATGTTTTACAGAAGCTTTTCAGTTTCAGCAGGTCCCGATTATTAACTGTTTCTCTCAGTGTCTGTGCTACTAGGGTTATATTTAAGAAGTTGTCCCCTATGCCAATGCATTCGAGTGTACTTTTCACTTTCTCTTCTATGAAGCTCAGTGTGGTTGTCTTTATGTTGACGACTGTAATTCATTTGGACTTGAGTTGTCATAGACATGGATCTAGTTTCATTCCTCTACACATGACATGGATTCTGAGATTCAAACTTGGGTCCACTTTAAGAGCAATATGTACTTTTAGTCACTAAACCTTAGCCACTCACTTTTGGAAGCCATAAGAATTACAAGAGATAAAAACTAGTACTCAGATGTTGATCCAGGAGAAGAGAGATTCTCTGATGGAGGTTAATCCTGATCAGGTAAGGTCTGTAGGACCATAGACTCTGGAAACTGTTGGTCACACTGGCTAAAGAAGCTTGGTGTCTCCCCAATATGTGCACTGCAGTGTGTAATTTCTTGCTATGCATAAGTAATCTCATGATTACATCTCATTCTTATGCACATATATCAGTGGATGCTCAGGAAGATGACTTTTTATTTAGTGTATAATTTTGATATGTAGAAAATATATTAGGACATGCTTCATAACTAGATCTATTTGTACCATGAGAAAAGTAGGCATTTAAAAGCCTGCTTTGTTCCTTTTGATCAGACTAAGTACACACAGTTGACTCGTTTTCACCTAGGAGAAAGTTAAAACTAGACTAAAAGTTTTTTGTGTGATTAGCATAAGTCTCTTGCCAACCCTAAAATGGCTCCCTTAATGTAGATATCTTCTTTCCTGCTCCTATATCTGAAAATTATTTCCTCAGGGAAATAGACAGTTACAGTACATATATAATAAAATATCTCCCTTACAGTGTGCGCTGATAGGTACACAGTAAGCAAGCACATTGCAACTTTTAAGACTATTACTTATGAAGAATAAATGGAGAAAATATGTGTTTGATTATAAGAAACCACTATTACTTTTAGACAGATACAAAAAAAAAAAAAACATGGACTCATCACGAAAACAGTGGTAAACAGTGTAAATTTGACAGACATCCCAGTAATTATTCTTGTACTACACACACACACACACACACACACACACACACACCTACAAAGGACTGTATTTCCTCTAGCTTATGTTAGAGTGCTCATTAGAAAGTAGTGAAGTCAACATATGGATTTTCTTATTTTGGAAGAAGAAAAGTACTGAAAAAGTAACAACAAAACTCAGAAAAGATTAAGTTGTTTGATAATAGAAAAATCGTATAGTGAAGGCTTAGCGGACGTAGAAGTTCTGAACTGGTAGACACACTCATCTGCAGTCTGTTTCTGAATCCAGAGAGCAAGTGAACTCAGTCATGCGTGATCCTTGATAGGTAAGGAAAACATGTATGTTGATTCCATGTCAGGTCACTTACCAACTTACCAAAAAAAAAAAAAAAAATCTCTCACAGTCAAATCCCTTTACTTCTGAATCAGCTCCCAAAGAGAGAATTTCTCTTATTTTCTGTATTGCTACATCTTGATGAATTTTCCAGAAGTTGTTGATGTTTTCTTTTGCACCTAATATACCTCTTCAATGTCAGTTTCAGGCTACTTGTCCCATTCATTAAAGTTAACTGAATGTGCATTGCTCATCATGCAGATCTAGAGGAGTTGAGGTCAAGTTAGCAATGAAGAAAAGTTTCCTCCTTCAGAAATCTTGTATATGGTGACCTGTGAAAGAGAGAAGCGAAAAATAGAATGGATATTTTGTCTTAGGCCTAATGAAGTGGAGTTACATGCTGTGACACAGACTGCATTTACTGATGCAGAGATTGCAGCAAGGGGTCCAGGTTTATAGTCAGTTTTCATAAAAGGCTTGTTCATCTGAAATGATATGAGAACAAAGCACAGAAGAAAGGAAGAGGAGCTAGAAAATATTTCGCAGAGCCAGGGGTGTAAAGGAGCAATCCATACGTGCTTGTGGAATTGATGAAGACTAACTACAGGGAATGGTCTGTGATAACGAGGTAGGAGGGCATTAAGTAACTGAAGAGAAACCAACTTAGGAGAGACCTTCACCACCTAGGCATTGTTCGCATTCCTATTTGGGACTCTGATAAGGTATTCCAGATGTAAACAGTTCTTTAGCTCTAGACACACATTTTGACTACCACTCTCGGAAATCTAGTTTTCTAGACCTAAAACCTCATACTTCAAAATCTCCACATTGCTTTGATATTTTTCTATATTAAATGACAATTTTTCTCTGAAATTGGAATGGCATTTCATATATGAATTGAAATGAGAAAATCATTGGATGAATTTAAAATTTTTATGTGAAATGTTATGAATTTCCATATTAATATTAAAAGGAAATTAAAACAACAAAACTGAGAACTGAGAAGAGCAGAAATGATTGAGTTCACTAAAGAATTAAGAAAACCAATAAAAAATACTTTAATTAAAATCTTCTTTCTCATGAATCTAATGCACAATGTCCATACATTTCATTCACCCAAATATAACCTCATTATCTATGGATACAGTTTGTAATTTGTAAAAATAACTAGAATAATCAGTTCATATAAGTAAATCAAGATATTTATATCTATTAAGATGTGAATGAGAAAGGATCTAATTTGAAAATGGGATTGAGAATAGTCAGGAAGATACTGAAATATCAAATAAAGCAGTACTCAATGAGTAACTTTGGAATGTTAATATATGCAAAAGTTTTCTATTGAATCTCCCTAATAAGAAATAAGCCATGTAACCTCTAAAAATTAGCTGCATAAATTAAACATCTGACACTCTCCTTTGGTCTTTACAGTCATTGTTAGTGGAATATACATACTTGCCTATAAATGAAAATATATATTAAAAGCAAAGAAATCAAATATACAAGTAAAGAGAGAGCTACCGAATTGAGGAATTTGTTTCTAAGCATATCTGAGATAATAATTTTTAAATATGAAAAGCATAATCACTGGAAAACTTTAATTGGTCTACAATATTGAGATCATACTTTATATTTGATTTTTTTTGAATCAGTATCTTGATCAGTTCTGAAAGGGCTATATATTACAGTCCCTATGGAGAGGACATTGGATATAGGGGTCATTAAGATGCTTATAACATAAGGCATAAAGATAGTGTGGATGGTCATTTAATCCCCTATCAAATCCCTAATGCAATTTTGCACTTGAATAATCTTAAGAGGATAACTTCTCTTTGAACTAGAATATAATGCCTTTCTAATGAACACCTGTGCATGATATAAAAATGAATCATTGAATTGCCAACACCAGATATCAAATTCTGATCTATGCGAACTATTTTGCAGTCAACCAACCGCTACTAAAATATGCAATGTTGCCTTTCTTGCAAAACTACAGAAAACAAAATTAGAGCTATTTTACTGTTTTTAGTGAATTAACTAGACATAAATATTTAATGTAACAGATATACTTACTTATGGTTCATAGTTTCTCTGATTATCTGAAGATCTGAGCCAAAATTAGAGATATATTAAAATATATTTAAATTATATTTGCTTCATACACCAAAGTTATAAAAAATAAAACAGACCCAATGCCATTAAAATTAGTTCATAAAATATTCCAATTAACTTTTGAGAAAATAAATCTTAATTTATGATCAATGCAGGCATCCCCTGAAGTTGAAAATACAGTCTAGCTTGGTTACTTGGGACATGGTGAACACAAATCAGCATTTATTATAATAACACTAGTTTATTGTGGTTTGTGTGTTTCAGAAACTATATATTCAGATAGAAGACCAAAAGTATAGTTAAAATATTTTAGTATATGTCTCACTTTGCTATTTTAAACACTTTATGATATTTTAAATCTTATTTAAGTGATACAATACATTAGACAAGTGTTCATAAATAACTTCTGATTCCCCACTATACAACTATAAACATCTTTCAAGATCTCCGTTTCTTGGTAAATAAAGTTAATAATGTGATGTATATGTTTCATATTGCTATCTTGTAAACATGCATCAATTATATTTTACAAAAATGGCTATTTCTTCAACACATTTTGGCAAGGTTTGTACTATGGGATAAATCCATATAATTTATGCAGGTAGAGATGGGATAGCAGCCATCAAATGATCATTATGAAGCAAACACATGTGAAAACTTGTTGAAAGAAAATAGAAGAATATCTGCCTAAACTGAGTACAAATACGTTCTGCAGTTGTGACTGACTGGTTATGATTATTTGCAGATGCTAAGATGTAGGTAAAGACAGGATGTGTCACCATTTATAGGAGTGGACAGAAGAATGACTGGCAGGCTATGTGAATACTATTAGACATAGTTCTGCAGTGGTAAATGTGAATATGACCTGGTAAGCAAAAATATCAGTATTGACACAGAAGAGCCTATCTAGATTAAGGTGGAAGGGATAGAGAGTGGAGGAAGATTTTAAGGAACGAACATCCTGAAGCCTGCGTATACATTGAAAGACACCAGATATATTGCTATAGTCATAAACATGGCAAAATATTTTATCATTGACTCAAAATGCATCAGAAATATTCACCATATTTTAAATGAGTAATTAAAAATAGTTGAATATTGCATCATTATTTTTAGCAAGAGAAATATTATGATCAAATAATATTCCTGATAATTAATGAATAAAACCAGAAAATAAACATCCCCAAATATAAAAATATTGCAGCATGTTGCTTTGAATAAAAACATCAATTAAAGATAAGAAAAACTACTATAAATCATTTTGTTTGCCTAAAGAAGATTCATGCATTGAGAATGCAGTTATCTATCCAGTGTGGATATGGGTAATTTCAGAGGGCCTAACACCTAGATGAAGAGCCTCAAGGAATTAGTAGCAACTGAAAGGGAGAAAGTCCATCTTCAGGGAAAATCCCCTTGCTAGATCCTTCAGTACTAACGGTCAGCACTACACACATGCATTTACTAAGAATACTAAATTCATTGAGTGTATATATATAACAAAAACAAAAAAGAGGTGACAAATAAGGAAGTGGAAGTGATTGGGAGGGGCTTGAGGGAAAGAGGAAAAATGGGAAAAATGCAAATACAGTACTAATAAATAAAAATTTCAAAAATAAAGTTTCAATTAAAAATAAAAAAGTCAAACATAAACAAGAAATCATAGATGATTAAAGAAAAAATTGAAACTCTAGCAAGAAATAATCAGAAAAGAAAATGGTAAGTATTATTTTATAACACACCTGGGGTCAAGAAAGGTGGCTCAGTGTATAGATGCTTGCCACCTAGCATGATGGTTGAGTTTGATCCTTGATACTCACATGGTGGAAGGACAGACTCAGCTCTTGAAAACTGAATCTCCACATGCTTGACATAGATCTCTCTCTCTCTCTCTCTCTCTCTCTCTCTCTCTCTCTCTCACATACACACACACACACACACACACAAGACATAAATAAACAAATAGATTAGATAGATAGATAGATAGATAGATAGATAGATAGATAGATAGATAGATAGAGTAATAAAATGAAATAAAAAAATTAGCCAGTCAATGATGGTGTATGCCTTTAATCCCAGTATTTGGGAGGAAGAGGAAAGAGGATCTATTTGAGTTCAATGCCAGCCTGGTCTACAAAAGAAATTCTAGGACAGCTAGGGCTGTTACACAGGGCTGCCTTGAAACAAAGAAACAAACAAACAAAAAATAAACAAAAATTAAAGTATATAGTTAATTGTGATGGTGCATGCTAATTGAATATTGCAAATAGAAGAAGGAATGCTTATAAGGCCAGCTTGGGCTACACCTTGGTGCTTTTAGATGTCTCAGTGTTTAGATGAGCTTTAAAAGCTTTAAAACTTGAGTTCCATCCCAAGGACCATGTAGTGGAGGCAAGAAGGATAATTGGAAAGAAATTGCGGCAAAATTCTTCCAACTTGAGTTCAATTCTAAGAAATTAGAATATAAACAGAAGACAAACTCCTATAAGTTGTTCGTTGGCCTTATATATAGTGTGGAACTATAACCTTCACACACTCATACATACACAGTCACACCACACACACACACATATCACACACACACACTCACACACACACACACACACACCTTACACATTGGTAAAGTAATAAAAAAGCAGTACAGTTATTGGCTACATAAGGAATGTCCACAATTAAAGCCACGAATATATTTGGAAAACGAATAAGAAAGACATTCAGTATAACACAAAAAAGAGAACAATGATTCAGCAAGGATTCTACAAACATTAAACAGAGAGTAAGTGAATAATCACAGATGGATGATTCCATAAGAGTAAACTAATATCCAGTAGTAGAATTATATGATTACTAAGAATTAATGAAAAATTGAAAGATATAGAATTACCAAATATGAAGAATAAATGTAGTACATGGGAAAACAAAATTGCAAATCCAACAACAAAATCAATTTTACTAAGATTCATGAATTTTCACAGATCTATACAGATGATCTAAATGTCTAGTTTAAAAGCAAAAGTTGTTTATGAACCAGCCCTCCATTGACTCATTTCAATATCCATCAAGCATTGCCAGGAAGAGGACCACAGCAACACAAAACAAAAATACGGCAAATTATCTTATTAAAGAAATTAATATCCATCATTTTGTTATTTTAAAAAGTTTAATTTTTCTGATGGTTTTCTGTTGGTTACCTGTATTCTAATCTAACCAAACATATCTTCAAGTGTAAAAGACAAAGAAGAATTATAAATGTGAAATGACTCATAGAATATTGTTCCCATTTGTCCTTTGACTACACCTGCTCAAAAATAAACAGAAGGTTCTAATATACCTGGAGAAACATCATGACAGAACCAGGCAGAATCCCAGGAGCACTGTTCTGTACATGTGGTTTAAAAAGAAGAACACAGGCAGTGAACAGTGTCAGCTGACTAAAGAATAGTGATTTTTTTTTGTTATTATTGATGAGATTTCTCTTTCAAATCCTTTGTTCTATGGTAAATTTTGGATACAGAGCGCTGATGGAAAATCATGTTCAGGTTATCTTCAGTCCATTGTATTTATATTCATTGAGTTTTGAAAATATGGTTATTTTTAAACCCAGTGAATATAAATGCACACTTATATTCAGTTGTAAAGGGCACTTATTGCTCTTTCAGAGGACCTGGAATCAGTTTGTAGTAACCACATCTATACCCACAAATACCCAAAATTACAGTTTCAGAGTACCTTATCCCCTCTTCTGATATCTTTGGGTTCCAGGCAGATGTGGTGCTCATGCATAAATACAAGCAAAGCACTCATATAATTAAAATAAAAAAAATAAATAAGGGCAAAAAATTGCCAAATAACCTTATAGTTAACATCTTGCATTACTTTTGGATATTTGTCACATCATTGAATCAATTTTGATAGAGTGTCTTTAGCCAAGAACAGAGTTCTTTCATGTTTTTGTAGTTTTCAAATAATTGATGTCTTTTTATACTATCACATTTAGGATGCCATCTGACATTTAACCATTTTGTTCTTATAGGTTATGTTTGGCTCTACCATCTTTAGTTGTCATTTATATTTTCCTTGTTTTAGATCACAGGATGAGAGAGAAGACAGGAGAGAAGAGAGACAGACAGACATACACAAAGAGAAGAAAGAGAGAAAGAGAATTTAAAGTATCCCATCACTGGTGTGAAATAAAGTATACTATGGGGTTCATAGAAATGAGCATAAAATATGAATACTATATTCCTGTCTTTTTCTTTCTATGGTTTACTGGTCATGTAGAATATCATGATACCAAGTTCAGCTTCTCTCCCCAGAAATGCTCAGGTCATCTCTTGCCTATGTACAGACAACAAAGAGGGAACAGGATGATGTTTCCACTAATAACAGTGACCATTATACAATCATGAAGAGCTCACCACTAATACAAAAGGCTAGCAGTGTAAAAACTCTAATCCCAATAGTGGGGAGAAAAGAGACAGCCCAATCCTGGGGACCCTTTCGCCAGCCCACATAAATACCCTGGAGAGCTCCAGTTGAAGTGAAAGACATTGTCGCAAAAATTAATGTGAGGAGCAATTGAGAATGATACCTGATGCTGATCGCTGAGTTCCATGGGGAGCTACATGTGTTCACATCCACACAAACATAAACAGAGATGTAAACATAAAATCAGAAAAAAAATAATATCAAAGGTAAAATAAATGACTAGCACTTTGATTTAAAGAAATTGCTTTTAGGCCGGGCGGTGGTGGCGCACGCCTTTAATCCCAGCACTTGGGAGGCAGAGGCAGGTGGATCTCTGTGAGTTCGAGACCAGCCTGGTCTACAAGAGCTAGTTCCAGGACAGGCTCCAAAGCCACAGAGAAACCCTGTCTCGAAAAACCAAAAAAAAAAAAAAAAAAAAGAAATTGCTTTTAATCAACTAAATGACTATAACAGATTGATCTTAATAATAAATATTTTCCCATGTGGCTTAAATATATTTTCATCTTCCAATTAAAACTGTTATTGAGCATTCTTAACTTTTTTTTCATATCGGAAACAACATCATTTACAAATTTTATTTGATGATTTTTCAGTTACTTTAGGGTAATTGGTGGATGACAATCTTTATTAGTTTACTGGGATATTATTTTACTATCCACTAAAGCATTACTTATTTTATTTTTAGCATTTATTTTAAAATGTAAGTACCAAAGCCAGACATGATAATATACTATTTTAATTCAAGTACTCAAAAGTCAGAGACAGGTAATCTCTTTGAGTTCAAGGTTGTCCTGGTCTACATGGTGAATTCTAGGCTTACCAAAAATATGTAGTCATACCAATTTCTATAAAATATAAAATGAATAGAAATAAAAACGTATAAGAACTATATTTAAAATCTATTAAATGACTGTTTTGAAAAAATACCTGAGATAAAGTTATGTGAGAACATTTACTCTGTTCAACTTCATATTGTGATTTCTTGAAATGTTTTAACAGTGGCAATATGATAGCAAATTGAAATTGGCATCATTAGTAAGTTTATTAATTTAATGCTGTCAAAAGATTTCTTAAGCATCTACCCAAAGAAACACCTGGTAGAATGTTACCATTCATTCTTCATGTAGTTTTCATTATTTTAAAAACTATTAATGATGATTAATGAAAACAGCAACACACATATTTTGTGGTAACTGTGAAAATGATTGTTATCCTCTTCCATTCTCTAAAAACTACATAATAGAAGAAAATTAAATGTACTCACAAAGGTTCAGAATTTTACAATGGTTTTACAATTCATGAATTTAGAGATTTTCAGTATCATAATTATATTCTAATATCAATGGAAAACTTCACCAGTAGTTCTTACTTCAACTGAGATCCTGGTGGCAAGCTGTGCAATGCCTCTGAGAATGACTTTTATTAATCAGCAAACATCCTGAGACATCATTTTCTGATGGTATTAACTGACCGTGTACTTTTTAATGTTTGTCAGGTGAGTGCAAATTAAAACATTAGACAACTCCCTGAAATCCCCCCCCAAAATGAAAACATGATTAGATTATAATTTGAGCAGAGAATGTAATTTATGCACTCTTATTTTTTATTTTATTCATCATTAATATGTGTGTTTTATATATGTGTACACACATGCAAGCATTTATGTATGTGTGTGTGTTGTTTTCTGTGTATACTCTTGCACATATGAGTGCATGTCCAGATGTGCACATGTTGATGTACCTATCAGAAGACAGCTTTCAGGAGTAAATTCTCTCCTTTCACTGTGGGTTCTAGGGATGGAAATTAATTAATAAGCTTTGGGAAGCAAGTACTTTGTTTACCCATTGAGCAATCTTGTATGTCCAGTGATATAGCATTTTTGTTCTGGTTTTATTTTTTTAATTTATGATATATTTGTATAATTTATTTCATTTTGTTTATTCCCTCCAGCACTCCCCATGAAACCTCTTGTCCACTCACAAATTTATGACCTCTTTTTCTTTAATTATTGTTATGTAGATACATATAAACATTCCTTAATACTTAAACACAACTTGTTCAGTGTGTAATCTTTTATTTGTAAGCATGAAATCTTGAGATTGACTACTCAAGTGGATTGACAACTTTGGGTTCTCAATCCTAAAAAAAAAGTGTTGACCTTAAAAATGACCTATACCTATACACTATTTAAATGATAGAAATCTGATTAAAGAAAACATCAAATGTGTGTTAGAATATATGGCTATTTAATTATAGGTCTTATCCTGTTAGAAATGAATGCAAAATTTCTCCACTTTTGAAACAGTTGTAGAGTTGTACAAAACTCAATTGTGTTACCACAGGTAATTTACTGTAAAAATAAGTCAATAACAGTTTTCACAGGGATGTATGTAACAGTTTTACTCAATGTTGTTTGAAATCATAGGTAATATCATTTTTAATATATGAGAAGCTAAATAAAATTAAAGCTATATAACTTGTATTTGATGATAATAAGGAAGAGGCAGAGAAGTAAGGAGTATTTATGGAATAAAATTAAATTTATACTCTTAACAAAAAATGTCAATATGAAAAGTCAGCATATTGCATGCCTCCAACTTAATGAAAGGGGGAAAACTGCAAAGCAATCAAAATATCAAGTGCAGAAAAATCAGTGAAATAACACAATATTTATATTCTCTTCTCTAAATTTAATAACCTAAGTAGATGATAAGGCACAGCAGGTAAAGGCTTGCCAATGACCTGACAACATGGATTCAATACCTTGGCTTCCCCGATCTTTACAGGGTACAAGAGTTTTATTCCACAGCATTTACATATACTCAATGAAAGGGTATCATATATAAAGTATTGAATTTAATAAAGATTTCAAATACATGCAAAAAGCCACAGATCTTTATTGACTCATAAATAAATAATATATGAGTAAATAAACAATATATAAAAATATATGAGTAAATAAGGAAACTACATTAATGCCAATTAACCCAGGATATATCTATCTATGTTTCTA
Organism: Chionomys nivalis; assembly: GCF_950005125.1. Lineage (NCBI taxonomy): Eukaryota > Metazoa > Chordata > Mammalia > Rodentia > Cricetidae > Chionomys > Chionomys nivalis. The sequence goes on along the minus strand of NC_080090.1, from coordinate 72,994,146 downwards.
TAAAAATCTGAATTTTCAAATATGTTATTATTTCATTATATATTATACTGTATAATGTATAAAATTTTTTTTCTGGGGTGGTGAATTTTTCCAGTCTTTCATTTTTATTAATATCTACAATTCTCCACTCCTAAGGGTTTTCTGGAGCACACAGGTCAATAAACATTTCTCATGTCTAGGGCTAAGCAACTGATTCAGGAATTAGAAAGCAATTGACCAGTTGATGCAAATAGCTATCTTATCCTTGTTATCTAAAAATGGAAAAGTGTAAAGTGTTGCCCAAGTTCTATTCATTTCTGTAGAGATTGTGTGCCAAGTGAAGCCTGAAATAGAACTTATATCTGGTTTTGAGATGCATGAAATAGATACTCTTCTGGTTTAATATGGTTTTGAAAGTTTATCACACAACATAAAAAATTTAAGTATCAGTATGGATATGATGTTAAGGAAATAGACTCTTGCCTATAGTGCTTAAAAATGGAATTTTGGGAAAAAGGATTTAAAATAACCAGAACTTGAATATTACAATAAAATGAAAGAGGGAAAACATGTCAAAACAAAATATGGTTTACAATTAAAAGGTAATGTTGAAATAATAATAATAAAGTCAATAAAAATACACATAAATTTCAATAAATTATTGTTTTATGGTATCTATTGGACAGATAATATTGGACTGTATAGCCCTTCAAATGCCTTGATTTATCATAAAACTTACTGGGAATGAAATAATAACATATTTGAAAATTCAGATTTTTATAGAAACATAGTCATACATACAGAATTTCTAATAACACCTTAATTAAAGGAAGAATCTGAATAAAAACAGCAGGTTGCAAAAGAAAAAAAATAAAAATGGCAAAAATACATTTTATGAAAATTTTCACAATTATTCAAATCAACACCTCAAACCTGAAGGGAAGAAAAAGTGTAAAGAAGGAGCAAATAGTAAGGATGCTACTTTAATGTTTTTAGTCATAATTTTGGCTTCATTTGTATTTTGAATATTTTAAACATATTAAAAAGAACCATTGTCTGCTTATGGGGTTTTATGCAGTACCTAAATTTGCTCTATTTCATGATAGTCAAATCATAAAATCCATGAGAAAAAGTCATAGAATAGCGAAACGCCATGTAGGAAAAAAATCAAGTTTAGTACCATCAACTGACTTTCCCTTTTAATAATCTTCACATGATTTTTTGCCTTTCCTTTTAAGAAAAGAGCATCATCATTTGTCAAACATATATAGTATGTCTGGTGCTTTTATTTTTATAATGAGTGTATTAAAATTGTATTTCTAAAACCAACCAATAAATTAAACATATGCAGTAGCATTCATGATTCTATGGAGTAGTGAATAATGCATTCATAAGTGTAGACAGATGTTGAATTGCGTAAGACTTTAGACTGGAGGCAGTAACACTTGCCTGGAGTCCTTAAAATTGAGTTTGGGAAATAAGAAAGAATTGAGCTAGCTAGAGCTTGAAAAGCTGAGTTGAAATTAGAGACAGGCAACATGGAAGCAAAGCAGTTTCACATCAAAGGGTAATGATGTGATGAAAGGATAAGAGTGAAAAATACCATGAACATTTTACTTACCAAGTTGTCTAACTTCACAGAAGCTCATGTCCTGGATAGAGAAATGATGAGAAGTCAACAAGTCTGAGAACACACTGTACTTTAATGTTTTGAAAAAATAATTAAGATATTTAACATTTTTGGCAATAAGGATTCATTAAAGGTGTTAACAGAAAAGACTGAAGCTAATATCTGATTTTAGAATAAATAAAAGTAAAGAAGATACTGCATGGTAGAAAGTACTTCACATGCAGTGAAAACAAAGTTGCTGCAATTTTTCAGAGAGGAGAGAATAAAATTAATATAAATACAAAAGTTTATTGGGATTAAAGTGCACAATGGTAAGGAGTGCAGAGAACTATTGGTTGGTAATTTCCTGGAAAGCATCAAACAGGAAACCAGGGAAGGCACTGTTGAAATGGTGACCTTCTTACATGTCTGTTTTAGTACAAGCAGTCAACAAGTTCATCCTTCTTTTCTTAATTTCATAGATAAAAAATAAATCATAACAAATGCTTGAATACTGAAAAGACTTGAAAGTATTCTGTGTATAAATTTTCAAATTTGAAGAAAAGAAAAGATTTGTCTTCTACTTAACTTTTATAATTTTGAAACTTATCAGACTGGTTTCACATTCATGTACATTAGGTTTATTAATATAAAACTATAAAAAAAAATCAATAGTGTATATTACTACACATCATAAAACATAAAATTAATCTCCTTCATTTGCTGGTTCTTATCATCAAGTTCTGGGGGCAAATCAAGGGATTGGCAATAGCCTGTGATGATTAGGGATCTGTGGGAACTTACTTGTCCATATCACCAAACAAATATTTTCTACTGTGCTTTTATTTGTTATCCTGTGATATTTAGCGGGGCTATTGTTCTCTTCTTATTAGGTAAAATTTAAACTCTTTATATGTTGTGTATATTTTTGGATACTCCTGAAGTTATAGGTTTCCATGCCACATTTTCTTTTTAAAGTTTTATTTTTACATTTTGAGTGTGAGTGTTTTGTCTGCATATCTGTACATGCACATGTATACAATACCAGTAGAGGCCAGAAGACAGCATGGGTCACCTGAAAATGGAATTTTCAGGCTGTGAAAAATTTTGTGTCTAGGAAACTACTCAGATTCTCTGGAAAAGCAACCAAAGCTCTTTAATGCTGAGATATTGTTCTAGCCTCTTTGTGTTATTTTAAATCAGTGCTTTCCATGATAGTTATTCCTCCCTCATCTCCACTTTCTTCCAATTCTGTTCACATCAACACTGGAAAACACAAACACTAAGAATTTTTAATCAATATTCCAAAGTGTTTCATGAGTTAAAACTCCTTTACTTTAGTAAGAACTGTCTTGCAGAGACTGAAGTAGCAATAGTTGTATACTATTAAATTTATTTGACACATTTTTCTTCTCATCAGTTGGCACATTTCCACTGCTTGCTCATTGAAATGATCTAGAGATAACTTCTGTGAATAACTTGACAGGTAAACTTGCTCCTCATTTGTCCGCTTGCCCTGACATTTTCCCTTCTTTCTGTTTACTTTGTCCTTCATCTTGTGATTACCAATGCTGAATATTAGACTAAAATCATTGATAATAGTTCAGACATGGTAGCAGCAATGGATCGGGGTGAAGAGAACGGCACTAACAGTAGCTTTCAGTTAGTTATGACATGGGTTGAAGTTCATACTTTCTTTCACATTTTTCTCTCAGATTTAGTATTACTTGCACAAATTTCTTTATTTTTAACAATCTCTCATGTCAAACCAAGTTTTCAGTTCCACTCCATGTTCTCTGAGGCATGTATCCTTCCAAACAACATGTTGATTTTGACTTTGTTGTGAAACTGCATATCCCAGTAATCTTAGACTACACTTCATAAAATCTCCCCCAGCATGACGGAATAAAAATGAGATGAACAAGAACAGCAGCAATAGATATGCTAAAGTGGACGGGGTTAAGTTCATGAGTCTCACAAATCCTACACAAAGAACTAAGAGAACTGAGAAGTGTTTATAGCTGGAGAAATAGTCTTTGTTAGGAACTAATACATCAATTAGTGTCTAATACCAAATAATCAGATTTGAAATCATAAATACAAATAATAGTATATAGACTTATTATATTTTATCTAGAAATGTATTTAAATATGCATATAAATACACACACACACACATATATATATATATATATTAACACAGTAGAGAAAAAGTTCATGAAGAGGAAATGCACATACTCTTATAAATAAATGAGTAAACAAATATGTCTAATAATATTTTTCAAATATTTCATTCATTTTACACACTAACTACAGTTCTCCCTACCTGCATTCCTCCTGCTTCGAACAACCTACCCACAATCCAACCTCCATCCACACCTCGAAAAAAGTAAAGAATTCCATGAAGAGTCAACAAAGCCTTGGACATTAAGTTGAGGCAGGACCAAGCCTCTCCCCTTGCATCAAGGCTGAGCAAGGCATCCAACCATAGAGAATAGGCTCAAAAATGCCAGTTCATGCACCATGGCTAGGTCCTGTAGGAATTCCTATGGCCAGTAGCCTTTAAGTTACCTGCTCACTTGGCCATGGTGGCTTATACTATTTATGTCTAGAATTCACTTGCTGTTTTCCATTCCAGCAGAGGTTTGTGATTTTTGAGTCTACTACTAAATAAATAACCCTCTGTTATTCCCAATTCTGAGCTAGTGTGGGATTTCTTTTAAGCATCCTTCTTCATCTGGCACTCCATGTGGATTTGGACTCCACGTCTAATGGGTGGATGGCCTGAGGGCCTGATACACAGCTCAGAAAGTCTCTCAACTCTGCCAGCTTGGCTTGCTTTTACCTAAGTGGTTTTTCTGTAAAACCCCCACCATTGCATAGCTAACTGCATGCAGTGACTTGGAAACTTCCCAAGCTCGCAAGTATCCCCTCCCACACTGCCAAGTTCCTTGCTGCATGGCGTCTCCTGTGCAGCTTCCAGTTTGGGCTCCATGCCTGTGAATTCTGGGCTTCTTGCTCCTTGTATGGAGTTGATTTAGTTGCTTTTAATTCATAAAACAAAACATATTTCTCAGTATTTAACCAGTACCAAGGCAGGAAGCTAAAGCAGTTCAGGACCACTTGTTTTGCTTCCAGTCGCATCACGGTTAGTGATGACTCTTCAACAACTATACCTGATGGACAATAAAGATTACTACACCTAAAACAATTTATCAGATTTCATAACAGGCAATTAATAAATCAATATAGCAGACTAAATTATCATTGAAACTATTAGTAACTTTTTTGCTAATATTATGGATTGCATTCTGCAAGTCTTATATGGTTATGGTTATACATCCATTTATTAGATATTGGGACTCAGTTTTTTTCTACATATTATATCCTTAAGAAAGAATGAGGCACTTTTAGAAATGATACTGTCTTTACGGACTAATAATGAACAGCTAGTTGACAGGATTAATACCATCAAAAGTTACCTGAAGAAATAATACTATTAAAAATGGAAACAATTTGACAGACAAAATTGAATCCATGCCTAAGGGTACTGAAAAATTATCAGAGATTTCATACTATTGAATTTGATAATCATAATTTGTTAAAAAGTTATGATAGGTTAAGAGATTGAGTATCTTTTCAGGATGGCAATTTACACAGTATCCAAATAATGTCAAAGATGAGGTGTTATCTTTAAAGTAGAAACTTCAGATCTTGGAATCACATGTGTACAATGAGGACCAGAGACTAGTCGCCTCAGTGAAATCACTAGAAATATATAAAAGCCAGGAGATTCAGGCTTTACAAAAGACAACAGTAAAAAGATTTGAAATTATTGGAGCTGATTAACAGGGAAAGAAGGCACAAGGGCAGAATTCAACATCTCCAGTAGCTGTCAGAGATGACTTACCCATGGTTTTAGCTTCCAACTCTCTAATCTACTCTGACAAAGCATCAAGTTCTAAAGGTCCAAAGGATCCAAAGAAAGTATAGGAATAAGAAAGTATAGGAATACCTTTAGGAAAGAATGATCTAAAAGAAATTAAGGAAGCTGTTGTAACTTATAATTTGCATTCCACAATTTTTAGGGAGATGATAAAGACATGGGCTTCTAGCATTAAGGTGACACCACATGACTGACTTCAGTTAATTTCCACAGTCCTTGATGATGGGCCCCAATTGATGTTCAAATATTATCTCTAAGAAGAGGCTAAAATTTTAGAATAACAGAGAAAAGCAAAAGGACTTGGGATCACCCAAGTTCAAATTTTTGGTGAGGGCACTTATGCTGACCCACAGGTTCAAGCTCTTAAGAGTGAACAAATCTTGTCCTTATGCCACAATGCATCCTTAAATTCTTGGGACAGGAATCAAGAAATAAGAAAATAGAGCATCTCTTGGGTATATTCCCAAGAGTGGTATTGCTGGGTCCTGGGGTAGGTTGATCCCGAATTTCCTGAGAAACTGCCACACTGATTTGCAAAGTGGTTGGACAAGTTTGCATTCCCACCAGCAATGGATGAGGGTAACCCTTCCTCCACATAGTCTCCAGCAAAGGCTGTCATAGGTGTTTTTGATTTTAGCCATTTTGACAGGTGTAAGATGATATCTCAAAGTTGTTTTGATTTGCATTTCACTGATCCCTAAGGAAGTTGAGCATGACCTTAAGTGTCTTTTGGCCATTTGAATTTCTTCTGTTGAGAATTCTCTGTTCAGCTCAGTGCCCCATTTTTTAATTGGGTTAATTAGCATTTTAAAGTCTAGTTTCTTGAGTTCTTTATATATTTTGGAGATCAGACCTTTGTCAGTTGCAGGGTTGGTGAAGATCTTCTCCCAGTCAGTGGGTTGCCTTTTTGTCTTAGTGACAGTGTCTTTGCTTTACAGAAGCTTCTCAGTTTCAGGAGGTCCCATTTATTCAATGTTGTCCTTAATGTCTGTGCTGCTGGGGTTATACATAGGAAGCAATCTCCTGTGCCCATATGTTGTAGGGTACTTCCCACTTTCTCTTCTATCAGGTTCAGTGTGTTCAGACTGATATTGAGGTCTTTAATCCATTTGGACTTGAGTTTTGTGCATGGTGATAGATATGGGTCTATTTTCATTCTTCTACAGGTTGACATCCAGTTGTGCCAGCACCATTTGTTGAAGATGCTTTCATTCATCCATTGTATACTTTTAGCTCCTTTATTGAAAATCAGGTGTTCGTATGTTTATGGGTTAAAATCCAGGTCTTCTATATGATTCCATTGGTCGACTTCTCTGTTTTTATGCCAGTACCACGCTGTTTTCATTACTGTAGCTCTGTAATAGAGTTTGAAGTCAGGGATGTTAATGCCTTCAGAAGTTCCTTTATTGTATAAGATTGTTTTGACTATCCTGGGTTTTTTTGTTTTTCCATATAAAGTTGATTATTATCCTCTCAAGATCTGTGAAGAATTTTGATGGGACCTTGATGGGGATTGCTTGAATCTATAAATTGCCTTTGGTAGAATTGCCATTTTTACTATGTTGATCCTCCCAATCCAAGAGCAAGGGAGATCTTTCCATTTTCTGGTATCCTCTTCAATTTCTTTCTTCAATGCCTTAAAGTTCTTGTCAAGTAGATCTTTCACTTCCTTGGTTAGAGTTACCCCAAGATATTTTATGCTTTTTGTGGCTATCGTGAAAGGGGATGCTTCTCTGATTTCCCTCTCTGCTTCCATATCCTTTGTGTATAGGAGGGCAACTGAATTTTTGGAGTTGATCTTGTATCCTGCCACATTACTAAAGGTGTTTGTCAGCTGTAGGAGTTCTTTGCTGGAGTTTTTGGGGTCGCTTATGTACACTATCATATCATCTGCCAATAACGAAAGTTTAACTTCTTCCTTTCCAATTAGAATCCCCTTGATCCCCTTATGTTATCTTATTGCTATTGCTAGAACTTCAAGCACTATATTGAAGACATATGGAGAGAGTGGACAGCCTTGTCGTGTTCCTGATTTTAGTGAGATGGCTTTGAGTTTCGCTCCATTTTTAATTTTATGTTAACTGTCGGCTTGCTGTAAATAGCTTTTATTATAGTTAGGTATGACCTTTGTATCCCTAATCTCTCCAGGACCTTTATCATAAAGGGATGTTGAATATTGTCAAATGCTTTTTCAGCATCTAATGAAACGATCATATGTTTTTTTTTTCTTTTGGTTTATTTATATGATGGATTACGTTGATAGATTTTCATATGTTGAACCAGCCCTGCATCTCTGGGATGAAGCCTACTTGATCATAATGAATAATTTTTCTAATGTGTTCTTGGATTCGGTTTGCCAGTATTTTATTGAGGATTTTTGCGTCGATGTTCATGAGTGAGACTGGCCTGTAATTCTCTTTCTTGGTTGAGTCTTTGTGTGATTTTGGTATCAGAGTAACTATAGCTTCATAAAAGGAATTTGGCAATAACTCTTCTGTTTCTGTATTGTGAAATACATTGGAGTATAGGTATTAGGTCTTCTTGGAAGTTCTGGTAGAATTCTGCTTTGAAACCATCTGGTCTAGGCCGGGCGGTGGTGGCGCATGCCTTTAATCCCAGCACTTGGGAGGCAGAGGCAGGTGGATCTCTGTGAGTTCGAGACCAGACTGGTCTACAAGAGCTAGTTCCGGGACAGGCTCCAAAACCACAGAGAAACCCTGTCTCAAAAAACAAAACAAACAAACAAACAAACAAAAAAGAAACCATCTGGTCCTGGGTTTTTTTGGTAGAGAGATTTTTGCTAACATCTTCTAATTCATTGCGACTAACAGGTCTATTTAGATTGTTCACCTTGTCCTGGTTTAAATTTTTTTTCAATAAAAATAAGAAGTTGTACTGCCTGAGGATATGGTGGCTCATATGGACAACAAGTAAAAACATGTTGGTATCCAGCAAAAGAAAACTAAAAAAATAAACTGAATCATATACCAGCATTAAACAGGGCTATAGAGACCCATTTAGTGACTTTTTACATAGATTCACTAAGGCTGTAAAAGTAGGAGTAACAGACCCAGATCCTAGACAAGTACTTACTCAATCTCTTGTTTTTGAAAATGCCAACTTAGAATGCAAAAAGATACATCGAACTTTATTTATACTGAAATAAAGCCTGTGTCTGCTCTCTTTTTTGGCCACAAGATTTGGTTGCTGTTCTCTATTCCAGCAGAGTATTGTGATCTGTGAGTCTACTCCTAAACAACTCTCTATTATTCTCATTTCTGAGCTAGTGTTGAATTTCTTTTAAGCATTCTTCTTCAAGGTAAGGCCTTCCATGAGGAATCAACAAAGCATTGAACATTAAGTTGAGGAAGAACCAATCCTCTCTCCCTACTGCATCAAGGCTGAGAAAGGCATTCCACCATAGGAAATGGGCTCAAAAATGCCAGTTTATACCCTGTGGATAGGACCTTGCATCACTGCCATGTACCCCTCAATAAAAACCTTACAGAAAAAGTAAGGGAAATATGATTTAAATAAAGGTTGGTGGTAGAGCACTTGCTTATCATGACTGACACCCTCAATTTGAGCCATAGGATCATAAGATTAAGCAAAGAAGGGAAACATAGTTGAGCAAATCACTTTATGATATGATCGTGCTTCCTTTGGATATATGCCACAAAGTGTTATTTCTGGTTCTTGAGGTACATTGATTACCAATTTCTGAGAAACTGCCAGAATGATTTTCAAAGTGGCTCTAAAAGTTTGCATTCCCACCAGTAATTGATGGAGGAGTTACTTTCATTTAATAAAGAAACTGCCTTGGCCCATTTATAGGCCAGTCCTTAGGTGGGTGGAGTAAACAGACAGAATGCTGGGAGAAAGAAGCCGAGTCAAGGAGTCGCCATGATTCTCCCACTCCAGACAGATGCAGGTTAAGATCTTTCCTGGTAAGCCAGTTCATGGTGCTACACAGAATATTTGAAATGGGTTAGATCAATATGTAAGAGTTAGCCAATAAGAGGCTGGAACTAATGGGCCAGGCAGTGATTAAAAGAATACAGTTTCTGTGTAATTATTTCGGGGCATAAGCCATGCGGGCGGCTGGGTGCCGGGGATGCAGCCCCGCCGCTCATATTACAACAGAGTGGCACCCAATGTGCTAATGAACTCCACGTAAAACCTGAGAGGGCTTAAAAAGGACACAGAGAGAATTTAAGACAGATTTTTGCTGTTTGTGGGTTGAGTGCGGCAAAGAAATTGTCCTGACTCAGCAACAGGAAAAAACTGGCTGTTTTAAAATGCTGGCTTTCTGGGCTGTGCCGCCATTGCCATCTCTGTCTGGCTCCTGTGGGAGACAGAGTCTTTGAATGGAGCATTTGGAGTAAAGTGCTACGGCTTGCTTGATGGCAATGTGGACTGCTGTGTGCCTGGAACTGTGTGTGACTCAGGGACACCAAATGGCTCTGAGGCAGGAGGGCTCAGCTCCGCCATGCTGAATTGTGCTGGTTTCAGGCAGGAACTACCGTAATTACCATAATAACAGTGCAGTTAAGGTTTAGACTGGGCAGGACACAGGCAGTACCATAATACCTCTAAATGTTGCAACTTATGTTTTTAAGAAGCGCTTAACATTTTAAAAAATGCTCCTGGATAGTAAAAAAATTACAGATTCACAATAGAACTGATTCAGACACTGTTGGATGAATGTACGTAGGCTTGAGAGAGAGAAAAAAATATAAATAAAGAATAAAGTTAATGTCTTAAAAAAAGGGTAAAATCTTTAAAGAGACAGAGTACAGATAGTTATACATTAAAAGAAATAAAGAAAAATAAGCCACGTAAAAATGGAAAATTCACAGAGAGTCTGGATACTTTGTATTATTGTGTTTTCTTTAAAATTTTTGACTGTAAAGGAGCTAAGTACAGAGAGACATTTCATTATATGGGCTGCCAAGCTAAACCAGAATGGATATAAGGGTATTATAATTTCAGAATATGGGTCTAAGGATATGATGCTTTGGAGAGGGTCTTCTTTTGTTTTCACAGAGGATGCGACCCTGTGGATTTCTTTTATCCCAATATGGTATGATAGACCACGCCCTCCTGAAAGGTTACTGTGAACACCCTCAAAAAATTACTTCACTCAACTGCCAATGAGATGACCCTGGCACACAGGTTATCCCATAAAAGACCTGAGTAACGACGCCCCCATTCAGCAGGAAGCAGTTTGGAGAGAAAAAACTGCGCCCATGTTCCCAAATATGGTTTATAAATGTTCTTTTACATTTAAAGGGGGATATGATATAGATATGAATAATTTGCATTGGTATAGATTTTAAGGTCAATTTTGTTATATGTATATGTATTTCTGATCTTGATTAAGGTATTGTGATTGTGTAGTTCATTTAAAAATGTAATGTATAATTAGGAAATATAGGTTGCTAATGGATAATCATAAATAATAGTCAAGCTTGTAGTCACGTTAGATTTTCTAGATATATAGAGATATATTTTAATTAGGCATTCTTCATATCTTTCAAAGACTGCAGAATATGGCATTTAATGTTTTAATAACTTAGGGCTTTTCATGACAATGAGACACGTCTGCTCCTGGCAGCACCAATCTACTTCAAGAGGAAGATGGGCATTGAAGAGGCTCCTTATGGAGTTTGATAGCCATTTAGGCATGAAACTGCTCATGCCTGGACTGTTGCATAAACTGGACACAGAGAACCCTCAGAGAGAAGACTACTGAACTTGCCTAAAGGTGAGATGGTCTTTCGGGGTTCCTGACTCATGAAAGAGTCTGCGAGACATTCTGCAGGACACAGCAAAAAGTGACTGAACTGTCTTTGGAATTTTCCTGCTTCATGGAAATGTCTGCTGAAAACTATGGGCCTGTAGGCTGAAGATGGATGCCCCAACGGTACAGAGGAACTTTGAGTGACTGTCCAGGCAGCGAGATGTCTCTGTCATTTCTAGAGTTTTGGATTTCTTGTTTACTTAGGTAATATTATATCCTCTGGAGTCTTTGATGGAGTTGAAGAATGGATAGATAGTTATAGTTTTCCTTAGTTATGATAAGAGATAAAATAGATATAAATATTGTAACTGTAATTCTTGCTTGATAACCATTTTGTTATATGTAATTTTACTATGTTAAAGTTAAAGCCTTTCTTTTTTGTTTAAACAAAAAAAGGGGAAATGATGGAGGAGTTACTTTCATTTAATAAAGAAACTGCCTTGGCCCATTTATAGGCCAGTCCTTAGGTGGGTAGAGTAAACAGACAGAATGCTGGGAGAAAGAAGCCGAGTCAAGGAGTCGCCATGATTCTCCCACTCCAGACTGACACAGGTTAAGATCTTTCCTGGTAAGCCAACTCATGGTGCTACACAGAATATTAGAAATGGGTTAGATTAATATGTAAGAGCTAGTCAATAAGAGGTTGGAACTAATGGGCCAGGCAGTGATTAAAAGAACACAGTTTCCGTGTAATTATTTCGGGGCATAAGCTAGTCGTGCGGGCAGCCGGGTGGCGGAACACAGCCCCGCCACTCTTATTACAACAACTAATGGAGGAGTGTTCCCCTTACTCCACATCCTATCCAGCATAAACTGTCATCGGTGTTTTTGATCTTAGCCATTTTGACAGGTATAAAATGGTATCTCAAAGTTTCCTTGGATTTGCATTCCCCTGATATGTAAGGATTTTTTCCCATTTCTTAAATGTCTTTCAACCATTTGAGTTTCTTCTGTTGATAATTCTCTGTTCAGATTTGTACTCCATTTTTATATTGGATTATTTGGTAATTTGATGTTTGCTTCTACCATTATTTGTAATAACTATACCCTGAAACCAATCTAAATGTCCCTCAACCAAAGAATGGATACATAAAATGTAGTACATTTACACAATGGAATTTCATTCATTGGGAAAAAAAAAAAGCAATGGCATATTGAAATTTGCTGGTAAATGGAAGAAGCTAGAAAACACTATCCTGAGTGATGGAAACAAGCCCCAGAAAAACAAACACAGTATCTACTCACTCAAAGTGGATATTAGATGTAAAGCAAATGATAATCAGCCTACAATCCATAATTGCTAGGTAAAAAAAGAGGGACACACACATGGAAGGCCCTAGGAAGGGTAAATACTTAAGATCTCCTGGGTAAACTGAGAAAGGGTAGAAGGGAGAGAATAGGATATGGGAAAATGAGGGCTAGGGGATGGCCAAGTTGGGAGAGGAATGGAGTAAGAGAGCAATGAAAGAGATATCTTGATAGAGGAAAGCATTATGTGATTAACGGAAAACCTGGTACTCGGGAAATTCCAAGGAATCCACAAGGATGTCCCCACATAAGACTCCTAGCAAAAGGGATTTATAGCAATGAACACTGTAATTAGCATGAAACAAATAAACACAGTAACTCATGTTCTTAGATGAAATCTACATTGGTGGGTATCATTGTATATAATATTTATTTTTAAACAAACTGTCTTTTCATAGTGCCTGAACTGGCCATCTTCTATATTTAGACTAGTGACCAACGTAATTATTATCATTTAACCTACATTCAGTAACTGATGGAAGCAGATCCAGTGATCCACAGCTAAACACTGGGCTGAAAATCCAGAGTTTAATTGAAGAGAGGGAGGAGGAATAATATGATTGAGGGGGGATCATGATTGAGAAAAACACAGATACAGCTGACCCAAGCTAGTGGGAGCTCATGGACTCTTGACTAACAGCTAGGAACCTGCATGGGATCAAGCAAGTTCATATGAATGTGTGTGGCAGTTATGTGGTTTGATCTGATGGGGTGTTGGAGGCTGACAGAGGGACTAGGGCATATTTGGAGTACATGAATTGGCTTTTGGAGCATATTCACTATGGTGGAATATGTTTCTCAGCTTTGATACAGGTGGGAATTTTTTGGTCATCCCTCAACCTGGCTGGCCAGGCTCCCCAAAAGAGGCCTGACCACATCTGAGGAGTGGATAGAGGGTTGGATGTAAGGTGGGGAGTTCAGGTAAAGTGGATGAAGGGAAAACTGAAGTTGGTTTGTAAAATGGAAAAAAATTAAACCAAAAAAGTAAAAAAGGAGAGAAAAGAATTAAAATTTCAATAGTGATATAATAGAAAATTTCAGGCAGTGCTACCTTTAAAACATGGAAAAAGGAAAAAAGATGTTTATTTCATGGTATGGGATTCCCCTTTGTATTCTGTGATTGCCATTGATTAATAAAGAATTGCTTTGAGCCTATGGCAGGGAAGAACAGAACTAGGTGGAGAAAGCTAGGTTGAATGCTGGGAAAAAGAGGATAGAGTCAGAGAAGCCTTGTAGCCCCACTAGAGATAGACACTGGAACTTTATCCAGGAAGACACAGTCTTGTGGTGATATACAAATTAATGGATATGGGTTAATTTAAGATATGAGTTAGCCAGAAATACACTTAAGCTATTGGCCAAACAGTATTGCAAATAATACAGTTTCTGGATGATGATTTCCGGAGTCTGGGCAACCAGCAAATGAAAGTGCAACCTCCTAATACAAATTGGTGCTCCAATATATGCTAGCTAAATCTACATAAAACCTGGGAAGGTTTGGAAAGGAATTCTAGACACTAAAAACCAAAGTTTACCTGCATTTTTTTTCAGATGGGCTCTGCTTATTGACAGTATGCTATAGCTCCTAAAGAGAGGTCTTCTTGATTCAACAGCATCAACTATTCCCCCCAGTTTCAAAATGGCAGATTTCTAGGCTGTGATGACAGCAATATCTCTTGCTCTTCAGGAGGCTAAGCATTTAAATGGGGTTTGTGAGCAGGGTGTAACAAGCTGCTTAATGACTCGACATAGACCTACTGCTGGGGCAGTGTGCACAGCTTGCAGAGGCAGTGAACATGCCTTCACCATGTTCAACTGGGCAGAACTAAAAGACAAAGCAACCTTGGTTCTATTCAAGTTTGTTTGGTTTTTTAAGAAGTACTCCAGGACAGAAAAGAATTACAGATATACAATAGAAACAGATTCAGATATAAAGACCTCTAAATAATACACAATGTGTTTAAAAAATGTAAATAGATTGGTGAGAGAGAGAAAAAAAAGAGTAAAGCGACAGTAAATGTAACAGACAGTCATAGATTAAAGAAGTAAAGATAATAAAATAAATATTAAATTTGTATAAAAAGTAATAGAGTAAGATAAATAAGCCATGTAAAGATGGAAACACACAGAAACTCTAGATTATGTATATTATTGTGTTTTCCTTGAATTTTTTGACTGTTAAGGATTTAAGTACAGAGAGAAATTTTATTGTATGGGCTGCTAAGCAAACCAGCATAGATACTCTAAAGGTATCATGTCTTCAGAATTTGGGTCTAAAGATTTGTTGTTTTGGAAAAGAGGTTCTTCTTTTGTTTCCACAGAAGATGAGAACCTGTGGATTACTCCCAGACTAATATGGTTTAATGAACCAAGACCACCAAAAATGTTTCCATGCCCACCCCCTAAAATTACTTCACCCAACTGCTGACTGAGATAAACCTAGCAAACAGAATACCCCCACGAAAGACCTGATTAACAGTGACCCGAATCAGCAGGAAGTGGTATGGAGAACTATGCCCAACTTCCCAAATATTGTTTATAAATATTTGTTTACATTTGTAGGAGGATATGCTTTAAAGGTTTGCATTGGTATGGATCTTGGTTTATTGATACAAATTGAAGGTCAATTTTGTTATATGTATATTTATGCTGTTGATTAAGATATTGTGTTTTTGCAGATCATTTAAAATGTATAATTAAAAAAAAGAAATATAGGGTAATAGAAAATCATCTATTGTAATCAAACTTGTAGTCATGTTTCAAGATGTACAAAGATATATTTCAGAAAAAAGTAATTCTTCAAATCTTTCAAAGACTAACAGAATATGGCATTTAAAATGTTTTAAGAACTTAGGACTTTTCATGACAATGAGACTCATCTGTTCCTGACAGCACTAATCTACCTCAAGAAGATGATGAGTACTGAAGAGGTTCCTTATGGTGTTGCGTAGCCATTTGGGCAAAAAACTACTCTTGCCAGGACTGCTTGATGTTATGCTATGTAAACTGGACACACAGAACCCACAGAGAAATGACTGCTTAACTTGCCTAAAGGTGAAATGATACTTCAATGTTCCTGCTTCATAAAAGAGCCTTCAGACATTCTGCAGGAGATAGAAATATGTGACTTACAAACTTCCAATATAGGTTGAACTGTCTTTGAAATTTCCTGCTTTGTGAAAACATCTGCTGGATTCTATGTGCCTGAAGGGTTAAGATTGGATGCCCAAAAGATACAGAAGAATTTTGGGTGACTGTTGTGACTGTTTAGGCAGTAAGATTTCTCTGTCAATTCTAGAGTTTTGAAAGTTGCTTACATTTCAATTCCTGTTAACTTCGATAATATTTTATCCTTCTGGAGTCTTTGAAGACTATATATTACAGTTTTCCTCAGTTATTATAAAAGATAAAGTAGATATAAATTTTGTAACTATAATTCTTGCTTTATACCTGTTTTGTTATGTATAATTTTATTATATTGAAATTAAGACCTTTCTTTTTATTTAAACAGAAAAGGGGACATAATATGGGATTCCTTTCTGTATGTTGTGATTACCATTGATTAATAAAGAACTGCTTTGAGCCTATTGCAGGGAAGAACAGAACTAGGCAGGGAAAGCTAAGTTGAATGCTGGGAGAAAGAGAGCAGGGCAAACAAAGAAGTCATATAGTTCTGCTGGAGACAGACACTAGATTTTTACCAATTAAGCCACAGCCTTATAGCAACACACAGATTAATGGGTATGGGTTAATTTATGATATGAATTAGCCAGAAATATGTTCAAGGGATTGGCCAAACAGTATTGCAAATAATATGGTTTCTGTGTGATTATTTTGGGGCTGAGCAGCCAGGAGCACACAAGCGGCCTCTTATAAAAAGTTCAAATCTCAAAATATAATGGATAGTATAGTTACATTATATTTAACTTTGAAACCTAGAATAAAATTTTGCAATGTATTAATTAATTAATAATAGAGGTTCATTTAAAATAAATATTATGTACAATGATACTCACTAATATAGATAGGTTTCATCTGAGAACAAGAGTCAGTGTGGTTTTTGTTTCATGATAATTACAGTGCTCATGAAGCCTATTTTAAATTTCCACTTTACTTGTCACATTTTCATCTTCCTGATTTTATATGCTGTCAGGAAAAGCCTTTTCTTTATGCCTCAGGCCCTTATTTAGCTGCATTTTATGCTCTGTTTAAAAGTGACATGGCCAATAAAAATCAACAATTTATTGACAAAACAAACGACTACTGTACATATTATAAAGAGTTAATAAAAAGCTTTATTGATGTGATTTATTCATGCTATATAAACAAGGGTGAAAAATAAATCCTTGAAGCCTGCCAATAGCACAAAATGGTATCACTTACAACAGAAACAAATATAAATCAGTTTCCAAACTGCCACCAAGACTTTTTCTCTTGAGAATAATTAGAGTGCACTTATTTTTAAGGAAAAAACTGTTACAGACGCAACTATGTACAGTTAGGAAAAAAGTCATATTTAGTTATGATTTCATGTGAATCATGTGCTCACATCTCTCATTATTTATTGAGTTATGATAAATGACATAAAGTTCATATTATAAATCTTATAGTGAGCTAAGAGGAAAAGATATTCAGCAAACAGATGGATTTTTGAATGTGAGATTTCTGCTTATGTGATATACAAACAAGTGTACACAAGGCCCATTGGAGGCAGGAGATTAACATACTTTAGCTATAACCAGAAAATTCAAGATTGCTATAAACAAATGATTCAAAAAATACTTTTATTTTTATGAGGCAAATTTTATAAATTTTATTTTAATTAATTTCAAAGATGATACTTTTAACCATTTATATTTTATTTATATGTCATCATAAGAGTCTGCTAAACAAAAGGCTTTGAAGACATACAGAGATTTTATCAATGTATCCAGAGTGACAAAAGAGTATGTTTAAATATGTTTTTTCTTTTGAAATTGAGGCATATTACCTTGAGTCTTTAACACGTTTTCATGTTTTGTCTTTAATAAAGTATTTATTTTACATGTATGATTGTTTGAGAAGAAGGATTCATTTTGGCTTTCCCAACTCTTAATTATACAGTAATATATTGTTATATTTTATCATTATTTCCATAAATTTCTGAGATGGAATGTCCTAACATTAGCGCTCTACACTGTCTTGATTGATGCGTACCCAAACTTTCATTCAGCTTAAACCAGATTGTTGAAGCCACTAATTGTAATTTGCAAGAGAAATTAGTTTTTTGTAGTTTGTTAAATTATTAACTACAAAATTTAAATTTCGTCAGTATATAGTCACCAGTTAATTCTATCACTTTTATCTAGATAGGAATCTCTAATAATATGTCCTTCAGTTTCTCATGCTGATCCTCAAATTGCATTTTCACTATCATCCATTTAATCAAATGAAAACTGTAAACAAATGTTTAGTACCTTGGAAATAAGACATTTCCTATACTTTTAATAGAAATTCAATCATACTATCACATTTGTAACCCACTGGTTAATTTTCTTTGTATATACATCATTATTTTCAAATTATAATTCATTTGTAGGTTCACACTAACTCTTCATTGTAATTCTGTAGTTGTGTTCGGCTTCAGCTTTCTACTTACCTTCAGAATTACTTTTGGTATCATTACCTCTGTTTAATTATATATATATATATATATATATATATATATATATATATATATATATTATTGTTGTAATATGAGCGGCAGGGCTGCATCCCTGGCACCCGGCTGCCCGTATGGCTAGCTTATGCCCCGAAATAATTACATGGAAACTGTATTCTTTTGAACACTGCCTGGCCCATTAGTTCCAGCCTCTTATTGGTTAGCTCTTACATATTGATCTAACCCATTTCTAATATTTTGTGTAGTACCACGAGCTGGCTTACCAGGAAAGATCTTAACCTGCGTCTGTCATGAGTGGGAGAATCGTGGCGGCTCCCTGACTCAGCTTCTTTCTCCCAGCATTTTGTTCTGTCTACTCTGCCTACCTAATTTTTTGTCCTCTTAAAGGGCTAAGGCAGGTTTTTTATTTAACCAATGAAATTAACTCCTCCATCATATTATATAATATATATATATATATATATATATATATATATATATATATATATATATATATGCCAGGTTCAGAATGAGCAGTAATTATCAGAAAATTTGAGCAAATTCCTTTATCCCAGTAGAGATATTATAAATATTACTTGTTTTAAATGTTTTATATACATAGGTTGCTCTGTTTTGTGACTCTGTATTATTTATTGCTATTTGGTTGTTCTAATGCTACTAAAATTATTTTTTCCTCAAGGTCACAAAAAATAATTATTCTCATTTCATAAACTGTGTATTGTAAAAGTAGTAAATGCAGCACATTTAGTAACATTTCAGTTCATCTTCTTACAAGTTGTTAATGGAAATAAAAGCATGTAATTAAGGTGTTATAATTTTTAAAAGGGTGCTGAAAGTAAGCATATACAAAATGAAAATGTGATATTGCATTTCCTATTCTAAACCAAACTATTTTCTTTTCCTCATCATAAATTTTTGTGTATATATTTTATTAACTGTTTTCCACAAGTAACTCAAGAATTGGTTTTGATTTATTTGTAACAGACTTTTATATTAATGTATAAAATTGTAATTTTGTACTAGTCTCAAAATTCACTTTCTGTTTTATCAAGAGATGGTAATTTTATTTTACGGTCTGATGTTAAGACCCACAAACTTTAAAAAACAAACCCTTTAAAGCCACTTACTATAGATTTTCTGATCACATAGAAGATACTGTTAAGACAATGTTAGATACAACTATATTAATTTTAACATTAATAAAGTTGAGAAAAGTCACAAAGAATGTTTAAAATGCAAGAGAATTTGGTAGTGAATTTTGGAAATATTTTGTAGTTTGAAACATAAATTAGCTTTTCTCTTGCTTTTCCAAATCCTGTTCCATGAATTTACAAACTAAAAATATCCTCAATGTATTTAATGGGTTTACAAGTTTCTGTGTATCTATAGATATTTATAGTGGCAACTCTTATTGAAGCTCACCTTGGAGATAGCATTTCACTTTGGAAGAAGAATTAGTTTAGCATCGAAATATTTGCTTTAACTTGAATGGCATGCATCTTTAGATATTTGTGCCATTACATTATACAAAATCATGCCTTCTGTTTTATCCCCTCTGTATTTTTGAAACCTCCTCCTCATTATTATTAATTATTATTATGTTTTATTTTATCTTCTTTTTAATATGAAAGTATAGAGTATTTCTGTGGTACATAAAGAAGTTTGACTACATGCAAATCTTGAAAAATATATATCCAACTATAAATTATGTAACTTATTAACACTTTAATTAGATATTTATAATATATTTTAGTTTAATTTTGTTCATGGCAAACATCAGTGTAAATTAATGGCCATTCCAATATATGTGTAGTTATTTTGAAATATGATATGTTAGAAGACATTGTCAGGCATATATATGTATCTTTCATCACTGACACTGACAGACATTTGAATTACACATTGGCATCACCACATGTAGACATGTACATGCCATCCTGTTCTGACATAATTCATTATATTTGTATATGGAAACAGAGAGAGTGAACAAACTTTATATATTATAATCAAGAAAGATGATACCTTGGGTAAAATGGATGTTGATTGTAGTAGTTAGGCCTATAGCATTAGCTGAATTAAGCAAAACATTTTTTGTGATTTCATAGGAGAAGTTTGTAATGATGATGAGGAGACACAGGCCATTGCATTCAAGGAAAGTATATTCCAGTTTTTATTTTAAAAAACCTATTACTTGCAAATTATACTTAAGCATCTTTTCTAGTTTCCTTTTTTTAATAAACCTAGGTTCATATGTCAGGTAAGTCACAGAGGACATATGAGGCAGGTTAACTCTGTGACGGGGGAGGGAGCAGCATTCTAGTACTATGCTTGCAGAGTACCTTTTGATGTCTTTGGGTTCACTTGTAGGCAGAAAAGTGTCTCATAAAATCACCATTACCTCCAGTATTTCTCTGCTCAACTACTTGAGTCTCATTCTGGTATCACAATAGAAAATGTTACATTGGAGGATATTCTGATTAGAAATTATAAAGTTCAAGGCGGAAAAGGAGTTTCATTGTGGCCATCATTTCTGATTTTCCATACATCAAGGTCAACAGTTTTGGTCACTTTCTGTATTTCCGTCATTGTTCTTTATGACTTGAGAGCTCTGCAGGAAACTATAAACTCACAGACATCGTGTTTAGTAATTTAAAGGAGGTTTTAATATCAAATTCTATGAAAATGTATCTATAAACACACAAAAATCTACGTCTGGTGAGCAATCGTTGAGTTAGAGGTGTCTTTACTAATATACATTATTGTTCCAATATATCTACTTTATTTAATAAATTGTAAAGTATCTGTGCCCCTGTCACCATTGTTTTGTTTTTTCTTATTATCAAAATGTCTTTCAGAAGGCAGAAATATAGAGTGACCTAAATACTAATGAGTTGTAATATTTTAATGAATAATTCATATTTGAAGACCACTTAATATTAAAATTAATATTAAAATATTTTCATCTGCATATAATCAGGTCCTGTTCTAATGGGAGACTCAAACATGCAACACTGCTATGATCACCTCTTCAAGTCTATACTTCATAGACCTTATATTCTCCTTGAATATTGAATTGTAAATATATCTCTTAAAGTAGTGTGTGTTATTTATAACAACTGGAATGTACCTTAGATTTCAATTTTTAGCAAATCAGAAAGAATATTTGTTTCTCTAACATATCCTTGTTAGGAGCTCTACTTTTATATGCCTACTTTAAACACATAGAAAATTTATTTGTTTAACTTTAAACTTATGCCATCTGTAAACAGTCATGAATTCCTTTGTGCTGCTTTGATTTGACTGTACATTGAACACAAATGGCTTCAGGAAAATTAGTGCATTCATCATCTTGAATTTCTATAATTTCTTTTTGCTTTAACTAGTCTTTTATCTTTACTGTGCTTCAGACTCACATGTTTTTTTTTTCTCATTTTTATAAGGTAGTGGTCGCTACTCTAATAACCTATTGCTGATAACCAATATCTTAAAATATTTTCAAAGTTTATATTACTGAGTTCACTAAAATTCCATTTAGATTAAACATGCACAGATAGTGTCATTTATTTATCCATCCTTTTACAAATTCAGACTTGCAAATAAATTTGTTTTAAAATTACAATTAAAAACTTTTATGCTGTTGTACTAATCCCAATATAGACAATATTATTGGTTTTGAATTAATTGTTCTGTGGTTCAGTCACAGGGTCTTTATTTCAACTAAATTCCCAACATCTTCTTTCTACTCTTCATTATTTTTTTCTTTTGTGGTAAAAATAAATATTGACATTAATATTCACTTCCTAAAATTTTATTTCCTCTGCATATTTATTTTTTTATTTGTGATCTTTTGCTTTGTAGGCTAGTTTTTTTTTTAATTTCCACCTTCTTTTTATTTATTTTTATTCTTTTTTAATTAAAATTTCCACCTGCTCCCTGTTTCCCATTTCCCTCCCCCTCCTCCCACATATTGCCACCTCCCCCCACTTCCCTCCCCCTATCCCCACTCCTCTTCTCCTCCACCCACTCCATTCCCCCTCCCTCTCGATACTGAAGAGCAGTCCAAATTCCCTGCCCTGCGGGAAGAACAAGGTCCTCCCACTTCTATATAGGTCCAGGAAGGTGAGCATCCAAACAGGCTAAGCTCCCACAAAGCCAGTTCATGTATTAGGATCGAAACCTAGTGCCTAGTTTTTTATATGGTAAAAACTCTCAAAGTAAAAATAAAATATAAAAAATTGATAGTGTCAATTCTTGTTTTTAGTCAATGAAATTAGTCAATTATATATCTGTCTGTAGATTTTAAAGATGGCCTAGAAAAATTTGAATCTAAACAACTTGGTAGGTTCTGTTTGATTCAAGCACTTTTAATAACTTTACTTATGTTCACAAGACCCCTGAACTGAACACATAAATTGCTCTACTTTGATTTCTTTCAGATATCACACCAATAATATGCACTTATAATTAAAATATCATACAGAATTAGAATTTTGATTGTTAGATAATACTATCCATCAAGGTATTCTAACTTTTCCGTCACTTGTGAGTAATTAATAATATAATTACAGGCAAGTATTTTAAAAACAGTGGGAATAATAAAATGTCATATTTTTATATATAGCTTTTATGAAAGAGTCATTATCAAGGTTCAGTCCATTGTCTGAATGAAGGTAATTGTTGTTTAAAGATTTACTGGTAAAGTTATGATAGCTATAACAGTTCCTAAGTAATATATGCTAAACTATGAATGAAGCACTAATTTATGAATTAGGAAAAGTTTTTGCACACTCTACATGCAAACACACAAGTGACTGAAGTCTATCGCGGAAAAAAAGTTATAAAGAAAATTAATTCACATCAATATACATGAACTCAGAAGACAAATGAACCAGTAGAAGATATTTATATTCAAATGATCACTAAGGTGATCAGGGATTACATGATCTACAGTCTATAAAATACTCTTGTAAATTTTGTAATTTATTTCAATCCTGGATTGACTTTCTCTCTCTCTTTCTCTCTCTCTCTCTCTCTCTCTCTCTCTCTTTCTCTCTCTCTCTCACACACACACATACACACACATTGTGTGTGCACTCACATGTTCACATGTATATATCAGTGTTATTATTAACATGATTTTGTTTGCTCTATTAGAAGACTAAGTTTATTTTTGTGGTAAAGCTCTTGAAATTTCACAAAAGCAAAATATATATTTTACTTGAATTAAGATTGTATGTTTTCATTTTATTAAACTTATCAAAAATATTTCTGTATTTTTCTGCTTCTCTATTTTGTCAGTACACACACACACACACACACACACACACACATATATATATACTCAATTATTGTTTTTA
Source organism: Chionomys nivalis (assembly GCF_950005125.1). Taxonomy (NCBI): domain Eukaryota; kingdom Metazoa; phylum Chordata; class Mammalia; order Rodentia; family Cricetidae; genus Chionomys; species Chionomys nivalis. The sequence continues at coordinate 72,970,482 of NC_080090.1, read as the reverse complement.
TGTTCATTGTCCAATACCCTCTCAATTGCCTTTTTCTGTCTTTCTTATTCCCTTCTTTCCACACAATCATCTAGTGATTACATGGGCAGAAAATATGTTAACCCCTTTTATAGTGTTTATAGACTGTAAACGGGACCTCATGATATCTATTGACATTTGTAAGTGTGAGTAACTGATAATTTGTAGATATTCAATAGCTACGATGACTTTGGTGGTTTCAACTGTTAATGTCCATTTAGACTTAATTTTAGTAAATGATTCCTCATTGGCAGTACTAGGAGAGTAGGTTTGGAAGGGGTGGCCTTACAGGAGGAGGTATGACAATGATGGTGGGCACTGGTAGCAAAAATGTGTTGCCTACAGATGGCTTGCTTTCTCTATTTCATGTTTGTTGTTCAAGAAGTGAGTTGTCAGTGCTCTGTTCCTGCAGTCATTCCTGCCTTTGTTCCATATTCCTCTACAATGATGAACTCTTATCCCTCTGAAAATATAAGTATCAATAAAATCTTCTGTGAGTCATGACCTTAGTCATCTTATTTTGGGCACAGAGAAGTAATATAGCTACAATGGCAAGGATGTACCTTTATGGCTACTTTCCATGGCAATCTTCCCTGTCTTCTGACTCTTAAATTATTTGTCTTTTTTCCGTCAGATGTTATATGGGCCTTGGTGTGTGTGTGTGTGTGTGTTATCAATGTCCTCTCTAGAGACTAACATTTGTCAGTCACTTATTCTCTGCACATTGAACATACCTAAAACTGCACATTATCCATCACTCTATGCACAAAGAAGCTTCCCTGTTCTAAACTAAGAGCAGCAGCAGTCACTGAGTGAGAAGAAAATCTTTAAAATACAGTTTCACCACTTGATTTCAGGGAAACAACAGAAGGTGTTAGTTTGATTTTCTCCTTAGTTAATGCCTTCTCCAGTCATAATCTTTTGATTAAGTTTGTAAGACCCGAAAATGTAAACTAGAGAAAATATTGCTTTTATGTTAAGAATAACGAAAGCATATATACATAGAATTAAATTGAATTTTCTCTCTGTCTTTCTTGAGACTTTGAAGCTGGTAAAGGAAAAAGGAAACATAAAGATTCTGGTCAGTCAGAATTAAGAAAAATAATAAAAATATAATACTCAATGGAAGTTTAACCTTTCTATTTAGCAAAACATACTTTTAGCTGGCTTAAGGAATTGAAATAAAGAGAATAAGAGAAAAGATAGTGTAGCTATACATCTGACAGAGAATTAAACTTTAGAGTATAAATAATTCAAATAACTAAATATTATGACAACAAATCTGGTCAACCCATAGCTTCTTTGGTAGCCTCCACTGGGATGATAAGAGACTATTCTATAATTAGTCAATTATGGGTCCAGTAGGGGTTGAAGGGTTTCTATCCCTCCCTGCCAAACTATTGACTTATGAACTGGTGGAGAGTTAATCACTGTCTTTAAGATATATCCATAATTGAGCCTGTGATGAGCTGATGAACAGTTACAAATACATGATCATACAGATTCCTTGTATAGTCTTAGTGGGTCATGCAGATGTCCTTGTAAAATCTTAGTGGGTAACAAGCCAGAAACTTAAAGGCAGGAACCTAAGAAAGGTGCTTGTAGAGATGAGGATCTTTACAGGAATAGTGGAATGAGAATTAAAACATATAACTTTATTCTCATTATAAGATTTTTATCAAGGATGTGTATTTCTGATGGATGAATAGAGATGAAGGTTCTTCTTCTTACTGCCTATTTTGAAGGCCTTTTCACTGAACAAGATCAATGCAGCATAGAAAAGAATATTATATTCAATGTCTGAAAATTCAGATCATAATTTAATATGTGAACTTTTCAAAGTTAAACCTCTGAGGAGCAATTATCTAATTATTACCATATGTTTTATGTGGATGGTAAGATATTTTAATTCAATGCTTCTGAAATGTATCTATTTTTAATTAGTATCTATTTAATTAATAAAACACTGATATAAATATATTAATGTGATATTAAACTCTTTTTAAAATTTAAGAAAATACTTTTATTGCTACATATAAGTACTTAAGTAAGTAGTGACTAAATAATCTCATATACTCCTCTCAGTCACTGAGGTGAGAAAACTAATGATGACATGTCAAAAAAATTCAGGCCTCATTAATTATAAATTTTTATAAACTAAGTGTCCATGTTTAGCTGATGCTTATTTATGCAAGAAAATAAATAACACCATCCACATTTCTTAGGCAATAATGAAAAAAACAAAATTGTGCCATGAGTTGTGAACACATCTTTAAAATGACAGCAGGGACCTAGCCAGAAAATAGAGAATTATTTGTAATTACACAGATGAACAAGGGTTGGTATTGGTTTTGAGAAAGACAACAACTTGGAACCTTATCATTGGTTACAGTGTTATGATAGGTATCACTGAAAGTAACCTGTTTGTTCTCCATTGTCATGCTTCCAAAGGAAATGTCTGCCTATTATCACACACACAAAAGAAAAGAGGAGAAATCTGTCCAGATAGAATAAAAGACTTTTCTATCAAACATTCTTAAACTACTTGTCTGAGAGAGTACAGAGTGAAAAATGGCAGAGAAAGTTCATGTAAGCAGAACATCTTGGCAGGAAATCACTGAACACGTAGAAGCAAAATCACTGTCTTATTTATTTGCCGCCCTTGGGAACTCTAATATGAAAGAGACTAATATGGTATAATAGTTCCCAGAACCAATTAATTAATCATAGCATGTCATTAATAGGTGGTTTCCTTGGAGAGTATATTTTATGCTCAGGGAAATTAAACCATTTTATTATGATAAAGCTTCCACAGACAAAAATGCTTTAACTTTACATTTTCACACTCATATTCTGGAGGCTATTTCCTAAGTGATGAGTGCCTTTTCCTGTGGTCTACAGGTGATTGGAAGGGAAATTATCCCCTTGTTAGGTTAAATTGGAAAATTGGTTCTATTTTTCCTTTTAAAATCTATCCTAACTGAATATTTAGTTCATTGATATTATTTCCCACATAAAGAAATAAAGTTCTGAAACCTGAATTGATTTACAGCTTGTATCAAAGCAAATGAGAAGCAACACTTTCTTATAAACATAACTTCCTGATAGAAAATCCTTTTGAGGAGAGTATTTCCCTCCGAATAACATGATTATAAATAAATTTAACAAAGAAAAATATAAAGTATTTAGGCTGCCTTTGATTACATGATCAAATAATTAATGTGGACACAGAAAATGCTGGGAGATTCCATTACTTTAACTTTTTTTCCCTTTGGTTTTTTGAGACAGGATTTCTCTGTAGCTTTGGGGACTGTCCCGGAAGTAGATCTTGGAGGCTGGCCTCAAACTCACAGAGATCTGCTTGTCTCTGCCTTCTGAGTGCTTGAATTAAAGGCATGCACCACAACATTCCAATTTTCTTTAACTTTATATGCACAATATAAATAATAATCTTTTATTTAATATACTCAAGTCATCTTAAAAACAATAACTAGATGAAGGGATATACATGTTAATTAGAAATTCATATATATATATATATATATATATATATATATCACGTTGACCATACCCAATATATAAAATTAATTAAATAAAATATTAAATGACAAAAACTTTATGATATGTATAATTAATTACTGGAATGTAAAGATAATTACTAACTACTCAGAATAAAGCAAAAATGGCAAGCAGAATAGGCTGTGCAATTGTATATTTTTAAGTACATATGCATTTCTACATTTTCATATTTATTTGAAATTATTTTGGAAATATGTGAACAAGTTTACCACATTTATCTCTAAATTGTGAAATAGCAATTAGTTATAAGTTTCTTCATTAAATTAAAAAATTGGTTGCACAAGTTTGCATTCCCACCAGCAATGGATGAGAGTGCCCCTTTCTCCACAACCTCTCCAGCAGAGGCTATCATTGGTGTTTTTGATTTTAGCCATTCTGACCGGTGTAAGATGGTATCTTAATGTTGTCTTGATTTGCATTTCCCTGATTGCTAAGGAAGTTGAGCATGATCTTAAGTGACTTTTGGCCATTTGAACTTCTTCTGTTGAAAAGTCTCTGTTCAGCTCAGTGCCCCATTTTATAATTGGATTGATTAACCTTTTACGGTCTAATTTCTTGAGTTCTTTGTATATTTTGGATATCAGACCTTTGTCAGTTGCGGGGTTGGTGAAGATCTTCTCCCAGTCAGTGGGTTGCCTTTCTGTCTTAGTGACAGTGTCCTTTGCTTTACAGAAGCTTCTCAGTCTCAGGAGGTCCCATTTATTCAATGATGTCCTTAGTGTTTGTGCTGCTGGGGTTATACGTAGGAAGTGTTCTCCTGTGCCCATGTGTTGTGGAGTACTTCCCACTTTCTCTTCTATCAGGTTCAGTGTGTTCCGACTGATATTGAGGTCTTTAATCCATTTGTACTTGAGTTTTGAGCATGGTGATAGATATGGATCTATTTTCATTCTTCTACAGGCTGACATCCAGATGTCCCCAGTTAGGTCCTTGGGCACCTGAGGAGAGAGAGCCTGAAATGGCCCGATCCTATAGCCATACTAATGAATATCTTGCATATCACCATAGAACCTTCATCTGGCGATGGATGGAGATAGAGACAGAGACCCACATTGAAGCACTGGACTGAGCTCCCAAGGTCCAAATGAGGAGCAGAAGGAGGGAGAACATGAGCAAGGAAGTCAGGACCATGAGGGGTGCACCCACCCGTTAAGACAGTGGGGCTGATCTATTGGGAGCTCACCAAGGCCAGCTGGACCAGGACTGAAAAGCATGGGATAAAACCGAACTCTCTGAACATGGCCAACAATGAGGGCTGCTGAGAAGCCAAGAACAATGGCACTGGGTTTTGATCCTATTGCATGTACTGGCTTTGTGGGAGCCTAACCTGTTTGGATGCTCACCTTCCTAGACCTGGATGGAGGGGGGAAGACCTTGGACTGCACACAGGGCAGGGAACCCTGACTGCTCTTTGGACTGGAGAGGGAGGGGGAGGGGAGTGGGGGCATGGGGAGTGAAGGGAGGAGGAGGGAAAAGGGAGGCGGGGAGGCGGCAGAAATTTTTAATAATAAAAAATGAAGAAACCAAAATCAAGGTTAAATAAATAAAAAAAACATGGAGTACAGTTCATGTCTGCCAATTGTAATGATAAAAGTAAAATGCTGTGGGTTCCCAAGTGGCTGCAGTGGGTAGCGGGTCATAAGACCACAACACGTCCCTGAAGTGCAGGCAGACAGATGGGTATGCCACAAGACCACACTGCAGGTCTCCAAAGGCGGCTGGTCCCAGACAGAGGACTACTCAGTGGGGGGAGAAACAGACAGATAGGCAGGCCATGCAGAGTGAGGTTGAATATTTATTTAGTGAATTATGGAAAGGAAGGGGGAGAAAGAGAAGAGCAAAGAGAGGGGCAGAGAGAGAAAAAAACAATAGGGGGAAGGGGGAGAAGTGGGGGGAATGGAGAGAGGCAGAAGCTGCCTCTTCGAGAGGGAGAGAGGAAAATGGGAAAAGGAGGAACTCAGGTTGGAAGCCAGAGATCAGCTTTCCTCAGCAGACTGGGGAGAGGGTGGGAATGGCTTTTCTCTTAAAAGACATACTATTACACCAATCACTCCTGAGCATGGGGAATGTATTAGAGTGTGGTTGATAGGCCCAGTGTCACTATCTTGAAGTAAATAGAAAATTTCTCCATTTGGTTAGTGTTGGGACTTTGAGGACTCTTCACCTTCACAATATCTGTTTTGACTTGTATTGTATCTGTGAATTCGTATGTTCACCAATGCTATTTTGTCAGAAAAACACTGTCAGGAGTTCATATCATCTTTTACAATCTTTCTGCCTTCTCATCCACATGGATCTGAGTTTTGAGGACTCCAGTGACACAAAGGCATCCCATTTAGAGTTGAAGGATTCAAAGTGTCACACTCTCAGCACATTGTTCAGTTGTTAGTCGATGGGTTAATTGTCAGCTGCTGCAAGTAGAGCTTCTCCTCTGACTAATATTCAGCTAAATAAGCATTGATGTTGGAGGTCCTTCTGTCTATGTTTTGCTTTTATTGGTGAATGCATAAAGAAACTGTCATGGCCTGTTGATAAGAACTTAGGTAGGGGGGAAACTGAATTGAATGCTGAAAGGAAGATGGGCAGAGTCAGATAGATGTTATGGAGCCACTACCAGAGTTAAACGTGTTGAAAGTTTGTTGGTAGGCCACGACCTCGTGGTAATATCCAGATTATTAAAAATGGGTTAAATTAAAATGTGAGATTTAGTCAATAAGAAGCTAGGTCTAATGGGACAAGCAGTAATTTTAATAATATGGTTTCTGTATGATAATTTCAGGTCTAAGCTAGCCAGGTGGTCAGGAAGAACAAGCAGCCTCCTTTAACAAAACATAGCAATAAAATACTTCCTAATGACATGTTTACATACTTTTTTGGCAACTTGTTTGTTTCTTTCTCTTTAAATGGCTTTATTTTTGTAACATTTTAAAACCTCTCTCTCTTAATCTGACTTTAATGAGTTTTACTCACAATCTATTTGGATACCAGTATATAGTATGGCTATTACTGATATCCTTTAATGGCAAAAGACAGAATTGTGCTTTCACTGGATCTTCTTTCTTTACAAATTGAAAACATAACCACATTGGTCAACTTTATGGAATCTGAGGCAAACAGAACTCTCTTCACTTGCTTTATGCCATTCTGTGAAGTGTCAAAACTATCAACATGGCTTCTGTTGGAGTGAATACATGATAGGTCCTGTGGCCAATAGCTGCGTATGTCTTCCATTTGATGGAGGTGGGTCTTGTATTAATCTGTTGCTTTCATTGGTTAATTAATAAAGAAACTGCCTAGGCCCATTTGATAGACCAACCCTTAGCTGGGTGGAGTAAACAGAACAGAATGCTGGGAAAAAGAAGCCGAGTCAGTGAGTCGCCATGATTCTCTCACTCCAGACAGACGCAGGTTAAGATCCTCCCTGGTAAGCCAGCTCATGGTGCTACACAGAATATTAGAAATGGGTTAGATCAATATGTAAGAGCTAGCCAAAAAGAGGCTGGAACTAACGGGCTAGGCAGTGTTCAAAAGAATACAGTTTCCGTGTAATTATTTTGGGGCATAAGCCATGCGGGCGGCCGGGTGCCAGAGACGCAGCCCCGCCGCTCCCACTTCAACACCCATTTCATTATGCAATCTTTATATGAATACTGCATCATCTTCTCAAACACCACTATGACAAAACACAGGGACAAAAGATGTAATAAAGATTAACAAGCTTGGTTTGACATAGGCGTGCACTGTTAATGTCCAGATGGAAACTTAAGAAAGGAAAGCTTCCTCCAGCTTTTTATTTCCCTGGTTTATATTGTGCTTGCAGTGATGAAACAGGAGCTTATAAGCTTCAAAATCAGTGTTATTATCCATTCCAACTAAATGTAACAGATGAGAGTGCTTTCAAATCTTTTTTCTAACAGCGAGGAAAAAGAAATGATAACTAAATGGTGATAACACAGAAAACAAAATTAAATGTCAATTTTGACATAAAATCTATATTAAAAAGCCCAACCATTTCAACAAGTTACAGAAATCTAGCCTAATCTGTGAAAATCGAGAACACAGATAAAACTGATATTTAGCAGAACTAAAGGTCCTAACAGAGTCCTTTGTTGTTTATAACAACTGCTCCCCTGTATCTTATCTTTGCATAAATGTAGAAGATATGGTTTCTCTTTCAAATTCCCATCTCATTTTATCACACCATGTTACCTACTTTTCATTGTGAATCCTTTGGTTTGCTTACATAAAGATGTTTAATTTTTGGTCTTTATAGATATGCCCATTAACATAGTGGATGGCCTGTGTGAAAGGAATCAATAAATGTTTATTGGAATTCAACTTGGAGGAATTGACTTTCTGTTGATCATAGATGAGATTTGATCAAGATTCTATTTTTGGATCATATTTCCTATACTCTTAGAAATTGTTATATTTTATATTTTGTAGAATGTTAAATGTTAGCAAATTTACATATAATCTATGTTATAGATTTTACATATACTCAAAAATAGCTTTCTTTTTAACTCATCTATATATTTTGCATTTAGGCCAGAGCCTCAACATTGCCACCCTTCTCTTTCTGTCCCTCTTCTCCATTACCAGACTATTCCCCAATCTCCTTGCCTGTCTCCATCCAGAAAATGATCGATCTCCTATGAGTATCAATAAAACATGGCATATCAAGTTAAAGTAAGACATAACTCTTCTTCAAGACTAAGCAAGACAACTCAGTACAAGAAGTAGGATCCCAGAAGGCTGTAAAAGAGTCAGAAACAAACCTTATTCCCTTGGTAAGGAGTTCCATAAAAGGGCCGAGCTACGCAACTGTAACACATCTGTAGAGTTCTGAGTTGGTATCATACAGGCTCTATGGTTGTTGGTTCAACCTTTGCGTGCCCCTATATGTCCAGGTTAGCTGACTGTGTGAAACTTCCTGTGGTATGTTTGACCCCTCTGGCTCTTACACTCTGTCTTCTACTCCTCTGCAGAATTCAGAACTCTGCCTAATGTTTGGCTGTGGCTCTCTGCATTGCTCTATAGCAGTTTCTGGATTACACTTTTCTGATGACAGTTTGGCCAGGCACCAATTTCGTCACAGAGGATAACTAGTTCAGGGTATTGATATACTATTACTAGGAGTCTTAGCTGGAGTCCTCCATATAGACTCCTGGAATATTCCCCTGTGTAAGAGTTCTGTATCCTCATGCAGCAGACTCTCTCACACTCTCTACTTCAGTGCCCTCCCCAACCTGATTTCTCTTGTTCCCATTCCTGCACACCCTCAGTCCACTCATGAAGTCTCTTATTTCCTCTTCTCAGGGAAATCTGGGAGTCATCTATGAACTCTCTCTAGGAATATCTTAACTCTCACACTGATGACATAAATTAACCAATAATTTATGAGACTTTTAATTTAATTTTATTCTTTGTATATAACAATAAAACCCCATCTTTCTGTTGAAATGTTTTATGTATTTCAATGACTTAATTGATTTTGAAAACTGAATATCATCTTAGAAATATTTTTGTTTTCATAGTTATTACTCATCGGTCACTATGTTAAATTAATCATGTGGTAACCTGTCATAAACTTCTTCAACAAATAAAGGAAAACATGAAGTACAACATAATTAGAATGTTGAGTGTTTTCTGTATCATTTTTTGATGAAAGATTTTGAAGTTTATAGAATTCAACCATGAAAACATCATTCTTCAGTATTATTCTCTTATATTTCTCTCTTATGTGGTCTTATTTTACATCTTGGTTCATTATGTTTTTCCGACTTATTGTAGTATCTACTAGAAAGTATTCCTAACAATAGTTCAGTAATTATTGAGGGGCTGCAGTCTAGTTTAGAAACACTGGAGCCATGGCTTGATCTCAGTTAGCTTAGTTAACTGACTTCTATTGACTCTGACAGTAAAAGGAAACAAATAGAATATTAATTAAAAATAAATGAAATGGGTGTGTAATATCTTTAGTGCAAATATTAGCCTGTGACACTGACAGGTCAATAGTGACAGATGGCTTGACAACTGGAAGTTCAGTCAATTTCACATTGTCTCCAACCTCCTTGCTCAAAACAATAGTTAAAAACAGTATTTTTTTTAAATATCTGGGGGCTTTTAAAATGATTCAAATAGTTGCTCAAGCAAGAGTATTTGTGTTCAGATACCATTTAACTATTTAAACATGTAGGCACGACAATGTATGTTGTAACCCCATCACTGGGAAATACAACAACATAAAAGGACTCTGTGCTCATGCTGGTAAACAAATCTTACCAAATTGCTGAGCTTCAAGCTCAGGGAGTGAAAGTGTCTCAGAAGATAATACATAATTTGACTTGAAAAATGCTCTAATATTGGCGTCTGACTGCCAAAAGCACTTCTACACATGCGAATTTACACACATATGTAAGCACACATAAATAAACATACATATACACAACACATATTGAAAAATAAAGAACTGAATAAATTTTGATAAAACTCTTTTTCCTTTGCTATAGCTGTGATTAATAACCGATGACTATCAAACAAGCAATAGAACACATTCTCTAGGTAATCTTGCATGGAGATTATCTGTATATGACTTTATTACTAGCACCCATTCACATATACAAGCCTTCTTAAGTTTTAACTTGAGTTTTAAGTCAAACTTCTTCAGTCTGTGTGTTGGCCGATGATTTTAAATGCATGCATATTGATTATTTGATGTGGTATGACAGAGGTTTCCTACTCATAGGTTTAAGCAAGATTTTCAGATGTTTCAACTTTACTGTTAAT